>NC_079474.1:34082086-35332086 GCF_026230105.1 Diorhabda sublineata
ACTCTGATTCTGGTTTAAAAATGATTATTTACCCTCCCGGAGAAGACGCTTTCTTAGTTCACTAGAAAACGTAATTTTTATACTCTGAATCTGGTTTAAAAATGATTATTTACCTCCCGGAGAAGACGCTTTCTTAGTTCACTAGAAAACGTAATTTTTATACTCTGAATCTGGTTTAAAAATGATTATATACCTCCCGGAGAAGACGCTTTCTTAGTTCACTAGAAAACGTAATTTTTTATACTCTGAATCTGGTTTAAAAATGATTATTTACCTCCCGGAGAAGACGCTTTCTTAGTTCACTAGAAAACGTAATTTTATACTCTGAATCTGGTTTAAAAATGATTATTTACCTCCCGGAGAAGACGCTTTCTTAGTTCACTAGAAAACGTAATTTTTATACTCTGAATCTGGTTTAAAAATGATTATTTACCTCCCGGAGAAGACGCTTTCTTAGTTCACTAGAAAACGTAATTTTTAAACTCTGAATCTGGTTTAAAAATGATTATTTACCTCCCGGAGAAGACGCTTTCTTAGTTCACTAGAAAACGTAATTTTTATACTCTGATTCTGGTTTAAAGATGATTATTTACCTCCCGGAGAAGACGCTTTCTTAGTTCACTAGAAAACGTAATTTTTAAACTCTGAATATGGTTTAAAAATGATTATTTACCTCCCGGAGAAGACGCTTTCTTAGTTCACTAGAAAACGTAATTTTTATACTCTGATTCTGGTTTAAAGATGATTATTTACCTCCCGGAGAAGACGCTTTCTTAGTTCACTAGAAAACGTAATTTTCAACCTCTGATTCCTCTGATTCTGGTTTAAAGATGATTATTTACCTCCCGGAGAAGACGCTTTCTTAGTTCACTAGAAAACGTAATTTTTATACTCTGATTCTGGTTTAAAAATGATTATTTACCTCCCGGAGAAGACGCTTTCTTAGTTCACTAGAAAACGTAATTTTTAAACTCTGAATCTGGTTTAAAAATGATTATTTACCTCCCGGAGAAGACGCTTTCTTAGTTCACTAGAAAACGTAATTTTTATACTCTGAATCTGGTTTAAAAATGATTATTTACCTCCCGGAGAAGACGCTTTCTTAGTTCACTAGAAAACGTAATTTTCAACCTCTGATTCTGGTTTAAAGATGATTATTTACCTCCCGGAGAAGACGCTTTCTTAGTTCACTAGAAAACGTAATTTTCAACCTCTGATTCTGGTTTAAAGATGATTATTTACCTCCCGGAGAAGACGCTTTCTTAGTTCACTAGAAAACGTAATTTTTAAACTCTGAATATGGTTTAAAAATGATTATTTACCTCCCGGAGAAGACGCTTTCTTAGTTCACTAGAAAACGTAATTTTTATACTCTGAATCTGGTTTAAAAATGATTATTTACCTCCCGGAGAAGACGCTTTCTTAGTTCACTAGAAAACGTAATTTTTATACTCTGAATCTGGTTTAAAAATGATTATTTACCTCCCGGAGAAGACGCTTTCTTAGTTCACTAGAAAACGTAATTTTTATACTCTGATTCTGGTTTAAAAATGATTATTTACCTCCCGGAGAAGACGCTTTCTTAGTTCACTAGAAAACGTAATTTTTATACTCTGATTCTGGTTTAAAAATGATTATTTACCTCCCGGAGAAGACGCTTTCTTAGTTCACTAGAAAACGTAATTTTTAAACTCTGAATATGGTTTAAAAATGATTATTTACCTCCCGGAGAAGACGCTTTCTTAGTTCACTAGAAAACGTAATTTTTATACTCTGAATCTGGTTTAAAAATGATTATTTACCTCCCGGAGAAGACGCTTTCTTAGTTCACTAGAAAACGTAATTTTTATACTCTGAATCTGGTTTAAAAATGATTATTTACCTCCCGGAGAAGACGCTTTCTTAGTTCACTAGAAAACGTAATTTTCAACCTCTGATTCTGGTTTAAAGATGATTATTTACCTCCCGGAGAAGACGCTTTCTTAGTTCACTAGAAAACGTAATTTTCAACCTCTGATTCTGGTTTAAAGATGATTATTTACCTCCCGGAGAAGACGCTTTCTTAGTTCACTAGAAAACGTAATTTTTAAACTCTGAATATGGTTTAAAAATGATTATTTACCTCCCGGAGAAGACGCTTTCTTAGTTCACTAGAAAACGTAATTTTTATACTCTGAATCTGGTTTAAAAATGATTATTTACCTCCCGGAGAAGACGCTTTCTTAGTTCACTAGAAAACGTAATTTTCAACCTCTGATTCTGGTTTAAAGATGATTATTTACCTCCCGGAGAAGACGCTTTCTTAGTTCACTAGAAAACGTAATTTTCAACCTCTGATTCTGGTTTAAAGATGATTATTTACCTCCCGGAGAAGACGCTTTCTTAGTTCACTAGAAAACGTAATTTTTAAACTCTGAATATGGTTTAAAAATGATTATTTACCTCCCGGAGAAGACGCTTTCTTAGTTCACTAGAAAACGTAATTTTTATACTCTGAATCTGGTTTAAAAATGATTATTTACCTCCCGGAGAAGACGCTTTCTTAGTTCACTAGAAAACGTAATTTTTATACTCTGAATCTGGTTTAAAAATGATTATTTACCTCCCGGAGAAGACGCTTTCTTAGTTCACTAGAAAACGTAATTTTTAAACTCTGAATCTGGTTTAAAAATGATTATTTACCTCCCGGAGAAGACGCTTTCTTAGTTCACTAGAAAACGTAATTTTTATACTCTGAATCTGGTTTAAAAATGATTATTTACCTCCCGGAGAAGACGCTTTCTTAGTTCACTAGAAAACGTAATTTTTATACTCTGAATCTGGTTTAAAAATGATTATTTACCTCCCGGAGAAGACGCTTTCTTAGTTCACTAGAAAACGTAATTTTTATACTCTGAATCTGGTTTAAAAATGATTATTTACCTCCCGGAGAAGACGCTTTCTTAGTTCACTAGAAAACGTAATTTTTATACTCTGAATCTGGTTTAAAAATGATTATTTACCTCCCGGAGAAGACGCTTTCTTAGTTCACTAGAAAACGTAATTTTTATACTCTGAATCTGGTTTAAAAATGATTATTTACCTCCCGGAGAAGACGCTTTCTTAGTTCACTAGAAAACGTAATTTTTATACTCTGAATCTGGTTTAAAAATGATTATTTACCTCCCGGAGAAGACGCTTTTTTAGTTCACTAGAAAACGTAATTTTCAACCTCTGATTCTGGTTTAAAGATGATTATTTACCTCCCGGAGAAGACGCTTTCTTAGTTCACTAGAAAACGTAATTTTTAAACTCTGAATATGGTTTAAAAATGATTATTTACCTCCCGGAGAAGACGCTTTCTAGTTCACTAGAAAACGTAATTTTTATACTCTGAATCTGGTTTAAAAATGATTATTTACCTCCCGGAGAAGACGCTTTCTTAGTTCACTAGAAAACGTAATTTTTATACTCTGAATCTGGTTTAAAAATGATTATTTACCTCCCGGAGAAGACGCTTTCTTAGTTCACTAGAAAACGTAATTTTTATACTCTGAATCTGGTTTAAAAATGATTATTTACCTCCCGGAGAAGACGCTTTCTTAGTTCACTAGAAAACGTAATTTTTAAACTCTGAATCTGGTTTAAAAATGATTATTTACCTCCCGGAGAAGACGCTTTCTTAGTTCACTAGAAAACGTAATTTTTATACTCTGAATCTGGTTTAAAAATGATTATTTACCTCCCGGAGAAGACGCTTTCTTAGTTCACTAGAAAACGTAATTTTTATACTCTGAATCTGGTTTAAAAATGATTATTTACCTCCCGGAGAAGACGCTTTCTTAGTTCACTAGAAAACGTAATTTTTATACTCTGAATCTGGTTTAAAAATGATTATTTACCTCCCGGAGAAGACGCTTTCTTAGTTCACTAGAAAACGTAATTTTTATACTCTGAATCTGGTTTAAAAATGATTATTTACCTCCCGGAGAAGACGCTTTCTTAGTTCACTAGAAAACGTAATTTTTAAACTCTGAATCTGGTTTAAAAATGATTATTTACCTCCCGGAGAAGACGCTTTCTTAGTTCACTAGAAAACGTAATTTTTATACTCTGAATCTGGTTTAAAAATGATTATTTACCTCCTGGAGAAGACGCTTTCTTAGTTCACTAGAAAACGTAATTTTTATACTCTGAATCTGGTTTAAAAATGATTATTTACCTCCCGGAGAAGACGCTTTCTTAGTTCACTAGAAAACGTAATTTTCAACCTCTGATTCTGGTTTAAAGATGATTATTTACCTCCCGGAGAAGACGCTTTCTTAGTTCACTAGAAAACGTAATTTTCAACCTCTGATTCTGGTTTAAAGATGATTATTTACCTCCCGGAGAAGACGCTTTCTTAGTTCACTAGAAAACGTAATTTTTAAACTCTGAATCTGGTTTAAAAATGATTATTTACCTCCCGGAGAAGACGCTTTCTTAGTTCACTAGAAAACGTAATTTTCAACCTCTGATTCTGGTTTAAAGATGATTATTTACCTCCCGGAGAAGACGCTTTCTTAGTTCACTAGAAAACGTAATTTTCAACCTCTGATTCTGGTTTAAAGATGATTATTTACCTCCCGGAGAAGACGCTTTCTTAGTTCACTAGAAAACGTAATTTTCAACCTGTGATTCTGGTTTAAAGATGATTATTTACCTCCCGGAGAAGACGCTTTCTTAGTTCACTAGAAAACGTAATTTCCAACCTCTGATTCTGGTTTAAAGATGATTATTTTCCTCCCGGAGAAGACGCTTTCTTAGTTCACTAGAAAACGTAATTTTTAAACTCTGAATATGGTTTAAAAATGATTATTTACCTCCCGGAGAAGACGCTTTCTTAGTTCACTAGAAAACGTAATTTTTATACTCTGATTCTGGTTTAAAGATGATTATTTACCTCCCGGAGAAGACGCTTTCTTAGTTCACTAGAAAACGTAATTTTTAAACTCTGAATCTGGTTTAAAAATGATTATTTACCTCCCGGAGAAGACGCTTTCTTAGTTCACTAGAAAACGTAATTTTTAAACTCTGAATCTGGTTTAAAAATGATTATTTACCTCCCGGAGAAGACGCTTTCTTAGTTCACTAGAAAACGTAATTTTTATACTCTGATTCTGGTTTAAAGATGATTATTTACCTCCCGGAGAAGACGCTTTCTTAGTTCACTAGAAAACGTAATTTTTAAACTCTGAATATGGTTTAAAAATGATTATTTACCTCCCGGAGAAGACGCTTTCTTAGTTCACTAGAAAACGTAATTTTTATACTCTGATTCTGGTTTAAAGATGATTATTTACCTCCCGGAGAAGACGCTTTCTTAGTTCACTAGAAAACGTAATTTTCAACCTCTGATTCTGGTTTAAAGATGATTATTTACCTCCCGGAGAAGACGCTTTCTTAGTTCACTAGAAAACGTAATTTTTAAACTCTGAATCTGGTTTAAAAATGATTATTTACCTCCCGGAGAAGACGCTTTCTTAGTTCACTAGAAAACGTAATTTTTATACTCTGAATCTGGTTTAAAAATGATTATTTACCTCCCGGAGAAGACGCTTTCTTAGTTCACTAGAAAACGTAATTTTTATACTCTGAATCTGGTTTAAAAATGATTATTTACCTCCCGGAGAAGACGCTTTCTTAGTTCACTAGAAAACGTAATTTTTATACTCTTCTGGTTTAAAAATGATTATTTACCTCCCGGAGAAGACGCTTTCTTAGTTCACTAGAAAAACGTAATTTTTATACTCTGAATCTGGTTTAAAAATGATTATTTACCTCCCGGAGAAGACGCTTTCTTAGTTCACTAGAAAACGTAATTTTTATACTCTGAATCTGGTTTAAAAATGATTATTTACCTCCCGGAGAAGACGCTTTCTTAGTTCACTAGAAAACGTAATTTTTATACTCTGAATCTGGTTTAAAAAATGATTATTTACCTCCCGGAGAAGACGCTTTCTTAGTTCACTAGAAAACGTAATTTTTATACTCTGAATCTGGTTTAAAAATGATTATTTACCTCCCGGAGAAGACGCTTTCTTAGTTCACTAGAAAACGTAATTTTTAAACTCTGAATCTGGTTTAAAAATGATTATTTACCTCCCGGAGAAGACGCTTTCTTAGTTCACTAGAAAACGTAATTTTTATACTCTGAATCTGGTTTAAAAATGATTATTTACCTCCCGGAGAAGACGCTTTCTTAGTTCACTAGAAAACGTAATTTTTATACTCTGAATCTGGTTTTAAAAATGATTATTTACCTCCCGGAGAAGACGCTTTCTTAGTTCACTAGAAAACGTAATTTTTATACTCTGAATCTGGTTTAAAAATGATTATTTACCTCCCGGAGAAGACGCTTTCTTAGTTCACTAGAAAACGTAATTTTTATACTCTGAATCTGGTTTAAAAATGATTATTTACCTCCCGGAGAAGACGCTTTTTTAGTTCACTAGAAAACGTAATTTTCAACCTCTGATTCTGGTTTAAAGATGATTATTTACCTCCCGGAGAAGACGCTTTCTTAGTTCACTAGAAAACGTAATTTTTAAACTCTGAATATGGTTTAAAAATGATTATTTACCTCCCGGAGAAGACGCTTTCTTAGTTCACTAGAAAACGTAATTTTTATACTCTGAATCTGGTTTAAAAATGATTATTTACCTCCCGGAGAAGACGCTTTCTTAGTTCACTAGAAAACGTAATTTTCAACCTCTGATTCTGGTTTAAAGATGATTATTTACCTCCCGGAGAAGACGCTTTCTTAGTTCACTAGAAAACGTAATTTTCAACCTCTGATTCTGGTTTAAAGATGATTATTTACCTCCCGGAGAAGACGCTTTCTTAGTTCACTAGAAAACGTAATTTTTAAACTCTGAATATGGTTTAAAAATGATTATTTACCTCCCGGAGAAGACGCTTTCTTAGTTCACTAGAAAACGTAATTTTTATACTCTGAATCTGGTTTAAAAATGATTATTTACCTCCCGGAGAAGACGCTTTTTTAGTTCACTAGAAAACGTAATTTTCAACCTCTGATTCTGGTTTAAAGATGATTATTTACCTCCCGGAGAAGACGCTTTCTTAGTTCACTAGAAAACGTAATTTTTAAACTCTGAATATGGTTTAAAAATGATTATTTACCTCCCGGAGAAGACGCTTTCTTAGTTCACTAGAAAACGTAATTTTTATTCTCTGAATATGGTTTAAAAATGATTATTTACCTCCCGGAGAAGACGCTTTCTTAGTTCACTAGAAAACGTAATTTTCAACCTCTGATTCTGGTTTAAAGATGATTATTTACCTCCCGGAGAAGACGCTTTCTTAGTTCACTAGAAAACGTAATTTTTAAACTCTGAATCTGGTTTAAAAATGATTATTTACCTCCCGGAGAAGACGCTTTCTTAGTTCACTAGAAAACGTAATTTTTAAACTCTGAATCTGGTTTAAAAATGATTATTTACCTCCCGGAGAAGACGCTTTCTTAGTTCACTAGAAAACGTAATTTTTATACTCTGATTCTGGTTTAAAGATGATTATTTACCTCCCGGAGAAGACGCTTTCTTAGTTCACTAGAAAACGTAATTTTTAAACTCTGAATATGGTTTAAAAATGATTATTTACCTCCCGGAGAAGACGCTTTCTTAGTTCACTAGAAAACGTAATTTTTATACTCTGATTCTGGTTTAAAGATGATTATTTACCTCCCGGAGAAGACGCTTTCTTAGTTCACTAGAAAACGTAATTTTCAACCTCTGATTCTGGTTTAAAGATGATTATTTACCTCCCGGAGAAGACGCTTTCTTAGTTCACTAGAAAACGTAATTTTTAAACTCTGAATCTGGTTTAAAAATGATTATTTACCTCCCGGAGAAGACGCTTTCTTAGTTCACTAGAAAACGTAATTTTTATACTCTGAATCTGGTTTAAAAATGATTATTTACCTCCCGGAGAAGACGCTTTCTTAGTTCACTAGAAAACGTAATTTTTATACTCTGAATCTGGTTTAAAAATGATTATTTACCTCCCGGAGAAGACGCTTTCTTAGTTCACTAGAAAACGTAATTTTTATACTCTGAATCTGGTTTAAAAATGATTATTTACCTCCCGGAGAAGACGCTTTCTTAGTTCACTAGAAAACGTAATTTTTATACTCTGAATCTGGTTTAAAAATGATTATTTACCTCCCGGAGAAGACGCTTTCTTAGTTCACTAGAAAACGTAATTTTTAAACTCTGAATCTGGTTTAAAAATGATTATTTACCTCCCGGAGAAGACGCTTTCTTAGTTCACTAGAAAACGTAATTTTTAAACTCTGAATCTGGTTTAAAAATGATTATTTACCTCCCGGAGAAGACGCTTTCTTAGTTCACTAGAAAACGTAATTTTTATACTCTGAATCTGGTTTAAAAATGATTATTTACCTCCCGGAGAAGACGCTTTCTTAGTTCACTAGAAAACGTAATTTTTATACTCTGAATCTGGTTTAAAAATGATTATTTACCTCCCGGAGAAGACGCTTTCTTAGTTCACTAGAAAACGTAATTTTTATACTCTGAATCTGGTTTAAAAATGATTATTTACCTCCCGGAGAAGACGCTTTTTTAGTTCACTAGAAAACGTAATTTTCAACCTCTGATTCTGGTTTAAAGATGATTATTTACCTCCCGGAGAAGACGCTTTCTTAGTTCACTAGAAAACGTAATTTTTAAACTCTGAATATGGTTTAAAAATGATTATTTACCTCCCGGAGAAGACGCTTTCTTAGTTCACTAGAAAACGTAATTTTTATACTCTGAATCTGGTTTAAAAATGATTATTTACCTCCCGGAGAAGACGCTTTCTTAGTTCACTAGAAAACGTAATTTTCAACCTCTGATTCTGGTTTAAAGATGATTATTTACCTCCCGGAGAAGACGCTTTCTTAGTTCACTAGAAAACGTAATTTTCAACCTCTGATTCTGGTTTAAAGATGATTATTTACCTCCCGGAGAAGACGCTTTCTTAGTTCACTAGAAAACGTAATTTTTAAACTCTGAATATGGTTTAAAAATGATTATTTACCTCCCGGAGAAGACGCTTTCTTAGTTCACTAGAAAACGTAATTTTTATACTCTGAATCTGGTTTAAAAATGATTATTTACCTCCCGGAGAAGACGCTTTTTTAGTTCACTAGAAAACGTAATTTTCAACCTCTGATTCTGGTTTAAAGATGATTATTTACCTCCCGGAGAAGACGCTTTCTTAGTTCACTAGAAAACGTAATTTTTAAACTGTGAATATGGTTTAAAAATGATTATTTACCTCCCGGAGAAGACGCTTTCTTAGTTCACTAGAAAACGTAATTTTTATACTCTGAATATGGTTTAAAAATGATTATTTACCTCCCGGAGAAGACGCTTTCTTAGTTCACTAGAAAACGTAATTTTCAACCTCTGATTCTGGTTTAAAGATGATTATTTACCTCCCGGAGAAGACGCTTTCTTAGTTCACTAGAAAACGTAATTTTTAAACTCTGAATCTGGTTTAAAAATGATTATTTACCTCCCGGAGAAGACGCTTTCTTAGTTCACTAGAAAACGTAATTTTTAAACTCTGAATCTGGTTTAAAAATGATTATTTACCTCCCGGAGAAGACGCTTTCTTAGTTCACTAGAAAACGTAATTTTTATACTCTGATTCTGGTTTAAAGATGATTATTTACCTCCCGGAGAAGACGCTTTCTTAGTTCACTAGAAAACGTAATTTTTAAACTCTGAATATGGTTTAAAAATGATTATTTACCTCCCGGAGAAGACGCTTTCTTAGTTCACTAGAAAACGTAATTTTTATACTCTGATTCTGGTTTAAAGATGATTATTTACCTCCCGGAGAAGACGCTTTCTTAGTTCACTAGAAAACGTAATTTTCAACCTCTGATTCTGGTTTAAAGATGATTATTTACCTCCCGGAGAAGACGCTTTCTTAGTTCACTAGAAAACGTAATTTTTAAACTCTGAATCTGGTTTAAAAATGATTATTTACCTCCCGGAGAAGACGCTTTCTTAGTTCACTAGAAAACGTAATTTTTATACTCTGAATCTGGTTTAAAAATGATTATTTACCTCCCGGAGAAGACGCTTTCTTAGTTCACTAGAAAACGTAATTTTTATACTCTGAATCTGGTTTAAAAATGATTATTTACCTCCCGGAGAAGACGCTTTCTTAGTTCACTAGAAAACGTAATTTTTATACTCTGAATCTGGTTTAAAAATGATTATTTACCTCCCGGAGAAGACGCTTTCTTAGTTCACTAGAAAACGTAATTTTTATACTCTGAATCTGGTTTAAAAATGATTATTTACCTCCCGGAGAAGACGCTTTCTTAGTTCACTAGAAAACGTAATTTTTATACTCTGAATCTGGTTTAAAAATGATTATTTACCTCCCGGAGAAGACGCTTTCTTAGTTCACTAGAAAACGTAATTTTTATACTCTGAATCTGGTTTAAAAATGATTATTTACCTCCCGGAGAAGACGCTTTCTTAGTTCACTAGAAAACGTAATTTTTATACTCTGAATCTGGTTTAAAAATGATTATTTACCTCCCGGAGAAGACGCTTTCTTAGTTCACTAGAAAACGTAATTTTTAAACTCTGAATCTGGTTTAAAAATGATTATTTACCTCCCGGAGAAGACGCTTTCTTAGTTCACTAGAAAACGTAATTTTTATACTCTGAATCTGGTTTAAAAATGATTATTTACCTCCTGGAGAAGACGCTTTCTTAGTTCACTAGAAAACGTAATTTTTATACTCTGAATCTGGTTTAAAAATGATTATTTACCTCCCGGAGAAGACGCTTTCTTAGTTCACTAGAAAACGTAATTTTCAACCTCTGATTCTGGTTTAAAGATGATTATTTACCTCCCGGAGAAGACGCTTTCTTAGTTCACTAGAAAACGTAATTTTTAAACTCTGAATCTGGTTTAAAAATGATTATTTACCTCTCGGAGAAGACGCTTTCTTAGTTCACTAGAAAACGTAATTTTTAAACTCTGAATCTGGTTTAAAAATGATTATTTACCTCCCGGAGAAGACGCTTTCTTAGTTCACTAGAAAACGTAATTTTCAACCTCTGATTCTGGTTTAAAGATGATTATTTACCTCCCGGAGAAGACGCTTTCTTAGTTCACTAGAAAACGTAATTTTCAACCTCTGATTCTGGTTTAAAGATGATTATTTACCTCCCGGAGAAGACGCTTTCTTAGTTCACTAGAAAACGTAATTTTCAACCTCTGATTCTGGTTTAAAGATGATTATTTACCTCCCGGAGAAGACGCTTTCTTAGTTCACTAGAAAACGTAATTTTTAAACTCTGAATATGGTTTAAAAATGATTATTTACCTCCCGGAGAAGACGCTTTCTTAGTTCACTAGAAAACGTAATTTTTATACTCTGATTCTGGTTTAAAGATGATTATTTACCTCCCGGAGAAGACGCTTTCTTAGTTCACTAGAAAACGTAATTTTTAAACTCTGAATCTGGTTTAAAAATGATTATTTACCTCCCGGAGAAGACGCTTTCTTAGTTCACTAGAAAACGTAATTTTCAACCTCTGATTCTGGTTTAAAGATGATTATTTACCTCCCGGAGAAGACGCTTTCTTAGTTCACTAGAAAACGTAATTTTTATACTCTGATTCTGGTTTAAAAATGATTATTTACCTCCCGGAGAAGACGCTTTCTTAGTTCACTAGAAAACGTAATTTTTAAACTCTGAATCTGGTTTAAAAATGATTATTTACCTCCCGGAGAAGACGCTTTCTTAGTTCACTAGAAAACGTAATTTTTATACTCTGAATCTGGTTTAAAAATGATTATTTACCTCCCGGAGAAGACGCTTTCTTAGTTCACTAGAAAACGTAATTTTCAACCTCTGATTCTGGTTTAAAGATGATTATTTACCTCCCGGAGAAGACGCTTTCTTAGTTCACTAGAAAACGTAATTTTTATACTCTGATTCTGGTTTAAAAATGATTATTTACCTCCCGGAGAAGACGCTTTCTTAGTTCACTAGAAAACGTAATTTTTATACTCTGATTCTGGTTTAAAAATGATTATTTACCTCCCGGAGAAGACGCTTTCTTAGTTCACTAGAAAACGTAATTTTTAAACTCTGAATATGGTTTAAAAATGATTATTTACCTCCCGGAGAAGACGCTTTCTTAGTTCACTAGAAAACGTAATTTTTATACTCTGAATCTGGTTTAAAAATGATTATTTACCTCCCGGAGAAGACGCTTTCTTAGTTCACTAGAAAACGTAATTTTTATACTCTGAATCTGGTTCAAAAATGATTATTTACCTCCCGGAGAAGACGCTTTCTTAGTTCACTAGAAAACGTAATTTTTATACTCTGAATCTGGTTTAAAAATGATTATTTACCTCCCGGAGAAGACGCTTTCTTAGTTCACTAGAAAACGTAATTTTCAACCTCTGATTCTGGTTTAAAGATGATTATTTACCTCCCGGAGAAGACGCTTTCTTAGTTCACTAGAAAACGTAATTTTCAACCTCTGATTCTGGTTTAAAGATGATTATTTACCTCCCGGAGAAGACGCTTTCTTAGTTCACTAGAAAACGTAATTTTTAAACTCTGAATATGGTTTAAAAATGATTATTTACCTCCCGGAGAAGACGCTTTCTTAGTTCACTAGAAAACGTAATTTTTATACTCTGAATCTGGTTTAAAAATGATTATTTACCTCCCGGAGAAGACGCTTTCTTAGTTCACTAGAAAACGTAATTTTCAACCTCTGATTCTGGTTTAAAGATGATTATTTACCTCCCGGAGAAGACGCTTTCTTAGTTCACTAGAAAACGTAATTTTCAACCTCTGATTCTGGTTTAAAGATGATTATTTACCTCCCGGAGAAGACGCTTTCTTAGTTCACTAGAAAACGTAATTTTTAAACTCTGAATATGGTTTAAAAATGATTATTTACCTCCCGGAGAAGACGCTTTCTTAGTTCACTAGAAAACGTAATTTTTATACTCTGAATCTGGTTTAAAAATGATTATTTACCTCCCGGAGAAGACGCTTTCTTAGTTCACTAGAAAACGTAATTTTTATACTCTGAATCTGGTTTAAAAATGATTATTTACCTCCCGGAGAAGACGCTTTCTTAGTTCACTAGAAAACGTAATTTTTATACTCTGAATCTGGTTTAAAAATGATTATTTACCTCCCGGAGAAGACGCTTTCTTAGTTCACTAGAAAACGTAATTTTTATACTCTGAATCTGGTTTAAAAATGATTATTTACCTCCCGGAGAAGACGCTTTCTTAGTTCACTAGAAAACGTAATTTTTATACTCTGAATCTGGTTTAAAAATGATTATTTACCTCCCGGAGAAGACGCTTTTTTAGTTCACTAGAAAACGTAATTTTCAACCTCTGATTCTGGTTTAAAGATGATTATTTACCTCCCGGAGAAGACGCTTTCTTAGTTCACTAGAAAACGTAATTTTTAAACTCTGAATATGGTTTAAAAATGATTATTTACCTCCCGGAGAAGACGCTTTCTTAGTTCACTAGAAAACGTAATTTTTATACTCTGAATCTGGTTTAAAAATGATTATTTACCTCCCGGAGAAGACGCTTTCTTAGTTCACTAGAAAACGTAATTTTTATACTCTGAATATGGTTTAAAAATGATTATTTACCTCCCGGAGAAGACGCTTTCTTAGTTCACTAGAAAACGTAATTTTTAAACTCTGAATATGGTTTAAAAATGATTATTTACCTCCCGGAGAAGACGCTTTCTTAGTTCACTAGAAAACGTAATTTTTATACTCTGATTCTGGTTTAAAGATGATTATTTACCTCCCGGAGAAGACGCTTTCTTAGTTCACTAGAAAACGTAATTTTTAAACTCTGAATATGGTTTAAAAATGATTATTTACCTCCCGGAGAAGACGCTTTCTTAGTTCACTAGAAAACGTAATTTTTATACTCTGAATCTGGTTTAAAAATGATTATTTACCTCCCGGAGAAGACGCTTTCTTAGTTCACTAGAAAACGTAATTTTTATACTCTGAATCTGGTTTAAAAATGATTATTTACCTCCCGGAGAAGACGCTTTCTTAGTTCACTAGAAAACGTAATTTTTAAACTCTGAATATGGTTTAAAAATGATTATTTACCTCCCGGAGAAGACGCTTTCTTAGTTCACTAGAAAACGTAATTTTTATACTCTGAATATGGTTTAAAAATGATTATTTACCTCCCGGAGAAGACGCTTTCTTAGTTCACTAGAAAACGTAATTTTTATACTCTGAATCTGGTTTAAAAATGATTATTTACCTCCCGGAGAAGACGCTTTCTTAGTTCACTAGAAAACGTAATTTTTAAACTCTGAATCTGGTTTAAAAATGATTATTTACCTCCCGGAGAAGACGCTTTCTTAGTTCACTAGAAAACGTAATTTTTATACTCTGAATCTGGTTTAAAAATGATTATTTACCTCCCGGAGAAGACGCTTTCTTAGTTCACTAGAAAACGTAATTTTTATACTCTGAATCTGGTTTAAAAATGATTATTTACCTCCCGGAGAAGACGCTTTCTTAGTTCACTAGAAAACGTAATTTTTATACTCTGAATCTGGTTTAAAAATGATTATTTACCTCCCGGAGAAGACGCTTTCTTAGTTCACTAGAAAACGTAATTTTTAAACTCTGAATCTGGTTTAAAAATGATTATTTACCTCCCGGAGAAGACGCTTTCTTAGTTCACTAGAAAACGTAATTTTTATACTCTGAATCTGGTTTAAAAATGATTATTTACCTCCTGGAGAAGACGCTTTCTTAGTTCACTAGAAAACGTAATTTTTATACTCTGAATCTGGTTTAAAAATGATTATTTACCTCCCGGAGAAGACGCTTTCTTAGTTCACTAGAAAACGTAATTTTCAACCTCTGATTCTGGTTTAAAGATGATTATTTACCTCCCGGAGAAGACGCTTTCTTAGTTCACTAGAAAACGTAATTTTCAACCTCTGATTCTGGTTTAAAGATGATTATTTACCTCCCGGAGAAGACGCTTTCTTAGTTCACTAGAAAACGTAATTTTTAAACTCTGAATCTGGTTTAAAAATGATTATTTACCTCCCGGAGAAGACGCTTTCTTAGTTCACTAGAAAACGTAATTTTTATACTCTGATTCTGGTTTAAAAATGATTATTTACCTCCCGGAGAAGACGCTTTCTTAGTTCACTAGAAAACGTAATTTTTATACTCTGAATCTGGTTTAAAAATGATTATTTACCTCCCGGAGAAGACGCTTTCTTAGTTCACTAGAAAACGTAATTTTTATACTCTGAATCTGGTTTAAAAATGATTATTTACCTCCCGGAGAAGACGCTTTCTTAGTTCACTAGAAAACGTAATTTTTATACTCTGAATCTGGTTTAAAAATGATTATTTACCTCCCGGAGAAGACGCTTTCTTAGTTCACTAGATAACGTAATTTTCAACCTCTGATTCTGGTTTAAAGATGATTATTTACCTCCCGGAGAAGACGCTTTCTTAGTTCACTAGAAAACGTAATTTTCAACCTCTGATTCTGGTTTAAAGATGATTATTTACCTCCCGGAGAAGACGCTTTCTTAGTTCACTAGAAAACGTAATTTTTAAACTCTGAATATGGTTTAAAAATGATTATTTACCTCCCGGAGAAGACGCTTTCTTAGTTCACTAGAAAACGTAATTTTTATACTCTGAATCTGGTTTAAAAATGATTATTTACCTCCCGGAGAAGACGCTTTCTTAGTTCACTAGAAAACGTAATTTTCAACCTCTGATTCTGGTTTAAAGATGATTATTTACCTCCCGGAGAAGACGCTTTCTTAGTTCACTAGAAAACGTAATTTTCAACCTCTGATTCTGGTTTAAAGATGATTATTTACCTCCCGGAGAAGACGCTTTCTTAGTTCACTAGAAAACGTAATTTTTAAACTCTGAATATGGTTTAAAAATGATTATTTACCTCCCGGAGAAGACGCTTTCTTAGTTCACTAGAAAACGTAATTTTTATACTCTGAATCTGGTTTAAAAATGATTATTTACCTCCCGGAGAAGACGCTTTCTTAGTTCACTAGAAAACGTAATTTTTATACTCTGAATCTGGTTTAAAAATGATTATTTACCTCCCGGAGAAGACGCTTTCTTAGTTCACTAGAAAACGTAATTTTTAAACTCTGAATCTGGTTTAAAAATGATTATTTACCTCCCGGAGAAGACGCTTTCTTAGTTCACTAGAAAACGTAATTTTTATACTCTGAATCTGGTTTAAAAATGATTATTTACCTCCCGGAGAAGACGCTTTCTTAGTTCACTAGAAAACGTAATTTTTATACTCTGAATCTGGTTTAAAAATGATTATTTACCTCCCGGAGAAGACGCTTTCTTAGTTCACTAGAAAACGTAATTTTTATACTCTGAATCTGGTTTAAAAATGATTATTTACCTCCCGGAGAAGACGCTTTCTTAGTTCACTAGAAAACGTAATTTTTATACTCTGAATCTGGTTTAAAAATGATTATTTACCTCCCGGAGAAGACGCTTTCTTAGTTCACTAGAAAACGTAATTTTTATACTCTGAATCTGGTTTAAAAATGATTATTTACCTCCCGGAGAAGACGCTTTCTTAGTTCACTAGAAAACGTAATTTTTATACTCTGAATCTGGTTTAAAAATGATTATTTACCTCCCGGAGAAGACGCTTTCTTAGTTCACTAGAAAACGTAATTTTTATACTCTGAATCTGGTTTAAAAATGATTATTTACCTCCCGGAGAAGACGCTTTTTTAGTTCACTAGAAAACGTAATTTTCAACCTCTGATTCTGGTTTAAAGATGATTATTTACCTCCCGGAGAAGACGCTTTCTTAGTTCACTAGAAAACGTAATTTTTAAACTCTGAATATGGTTTAAAAATGATTATTTACCTCCCGGAGAAGACGCTTTCTTAGTTCACTAGAAAACGTAATTTTTATACTCTGAATCTGGTTTAAAAATGATTATTTACCTCCCGGAGAAGACGCTTTCTTAGTTCACTAGAAAACGTAATTTTTATACTCTGAATATGGTTTAAAAATGATTATTTACCTCCCGGAGAAGACGCTTTCTTAGTTCACTAGAAAACGTAATTTTTAAACTCTGAATATGGTTTAAAAATGATTATTTACCTCCCGGAGAAGACGCTTTCTTAGTTCACTAGAAAACGTAATTTTTATACTCTGAATATGGTTTAAAAATGATTATTTACCTCCCGGAGAAGACGCTTTCTTAGTTCACTAGAAAACGTAATTTTTATACTCTGAATCTGGTTTAAAAATGATTATTTACCTCCCGGAGAAGACGCTTTCTTAGTTCACTAGAAAACGTAATTTTTAAACTCTGAATCTGGTTTAAAAATGATTATTTACCTCCCGGAGAAGACGCTTTCTTAGTTCACTAGAAAACGTAATTTTTATACTCTGAATCTGGTTTAAAAATGATTATTTACCTCCCGGAGAAGACGCTTTCTTAGTTCACTAGAAAACGTAATTTTTATACTCTGAATCTGGTTTAAAAATGATTATTTACCTCCCGGAGAAGACGCTTTCTTAGTTCACTAGAAAACGTAATTTTTATACTCTGAATCTGGTTTAAAAATGATTATTTACCTCCCGGAGAAGACGCTTTCTTAGTTCACTAGAAAACGTAATTTTTATACTCTGAATCTGGTTTAAAAATGATTATTTACCTCCCGGAGAAGACGCTTTCTTAGTTCACTAGAAAACGTAATTTTTATACTCTGAATCTGGTTTAAAAATGATTATTTACCTCCCGGAGAAGACGCTTTCTTAGTTCACTAGAAAACGTAATTTTTATACTCTGAATCTGGTTTAAAAATGATTATTTACCTCCCGGAGAAGACGCTTTCTTAGTTCACTAGAAAACGTAATTTTTAAACTCTGAATCTGGTTTAAAAATGATTATTTACCTCCCGGAGAAGACGCTTTCTTAGTTCACTAGAAAACGTAATTTTTAAACTCTGAATCTGGTTTAAAAATGATTATTTACCTCCCGGAGAAGACGCTTTCTTAGTTCACTAGAAAACGTAATTTTTATACTCTGAATCTGGTTTAAAAATGATTATTTACCTCCCGGAGAAGACGCTTTCTTAGTTCACTAGAAAACGTAATTTTTAAACTCTGAATCTGGTTTAAAAATGATTATTTACCTCCCGGAGAAGACGCTTTCTTAGTTCACTAGAAAACGTAATTTTTAAACTCTGAATCTGGTTTAAAAATGATTATTTACCTCCCGGAGAAGACGCTTTCTTAGTTCACTAGAAAACGTAATTTTTATACTCTGAATCTGGTTTAAAAATGATTATTTACCTCCCGGAGAAGACGCTTTCTTAGTTCACTAGAAAACGTAATTTTTATACTCTGAATCTGGTTTAAAAATGATTATTTACCTCCCGGAGAAGACGCTTTCTTAGTTCACTAGAAAACGTAATTTTTATACTCTGAATCTGGTTTAAAAATGATTATTTACCTCCCGGAGAAGACGCTTTCTTAGTTCACTAGAAAACGTAATTTTTATACTCTGAATCTGGTTTAAAAATGATTATTTACCTCCCGGAGAAGACGCTTTCTTAGTTCACTAGAAAACGTAATTTTTATACTCTGAATCTGGTTTAAAAATGATTATTTACCTCCCGGAGAAGACGCTTTCTTAGTTCACTAGAAAACGTAATTTTTATACTCTGAATCTGGTTTAAAAATGATTATTTACCTCCCGGAGAAGACGCTTTCTTAGTTCACTAGAAAACGTAATTTTTATACTCTGAATCTGGTTTAAAAATGATTATTTACCTCCCGGAGAAGACGCTTTCTTAGTTCACTAGAAAACGTAATTTTTAAACTCTGAATCTGGTTTAAAAATGATTATTTACCTCCCGGAGAAGACGCTTTCTTAGTTCACTAGAAAACGTAATTTTTAAACTCTGAATCTGGTTTAAAAATGATTATTTACCTCCCGGAGAAGACGCTTTCTTAGTTCACTAGAAAACGTAATTTTTATACTCTGAATCTGGTTTAAAAATGATTATTTACCTCCCGGAGAAGACGCTTTCTTAGTTCACTAGAAAACGTAATTTTTAAACTCTGAATCTGGTTTAAAAATGATTATTTACCTCCCGGAGAAGACGCTTTCTTAGTTCACTAGAAAACGTAATTTTTATACTCTGAATCTGGTTTAAAAATGATTATTTACCTCCCGGAGAAGACGCTTTCTTAGTTCACTAGAAAACGTAATTTTTAAACTCTGAATCTGGTTTAAAAATGATTATTTACCTCCCGGAGAAGACGCTTTCTTAGTTCACTAGAAAACGTAATTTTTATACTCTGAATCTGGTTTAAAAATGATTATTTACCTCCCGGAGAAGACGCTTTCTTAGTTCACTAGAAAACGTAATTTTTATACTCTGAATCTGGTTTAAAAATGATTATTTACCTCCCGGAGAAGACGCTTTCTTAGTTCACTAGAAAACGTAATTTTTATACTCTGAATCTGGTTTAAAAATGATTATTTACCTCCCGGAGAAGACGCTTTCTTAGTTCACTAGAAAACGTAATTTTTATACTCTGAATCTGGTTTAAAAATGATTATTTACCTCCCGGAGAAGACGCTTTCTTAGTTCACTAGAAAACGTAATTTTTATACTCTGAATCTGGTTTAAAAATGATTATTTACCTCCCGGAGAAGACGCTTTCTTAGTTCACTAGAAAACGTAATTTTTAAACTCTGAATCTGGTTTAAAAATGATTATTTACCTCCCGGAGAAGACGCTTTCTTAGTTCACTAGAAAACGTAATTTTTATACTCTGAATCTGGTTTAAAAATGATTATTTACCTCCCGGAGAAGACGCTTTCTTAGTTCACTAGAAAACGTAATTTTTATACTCTGAATCTGGTTTAAAAATGATTATTTACCTCCCGGAGAAGACGCTTTCTTAGTTCACTAGAAAACGTAATTTTTAAACTCTGAATCTGGTTTAAAAATGATTATTTACCTCCCGGAGAAGACGCTTTCTTAGTTCACTAGAAAACGTAATTTTTATACTCTGAATCTGGTTTAAAAATGATTATTTACCTCCTGGAGAAGACGCTTTCTTAGTTCACTAGAAAACGTAATTTTTATACTCTGAATCTGGTTTAAAAATGATTATTTACCTCCCGGAGAAGACGCTTTCTTAGTTCACTAGAAAACGTAATTTTCAACCTCTGATTCTGGTTTAAAGATGATTATTTACCTCCCGGAGAAGACGCTTTCTTAGTTCACTAGAAAACGTAATTTTCAACCTCTGATTCTGGTTTAAAGATGATTATTTACCTCCCGGAGAAGACGCTTTCTTAGTTCACTAGAAAACGTAATTTTTAAACTCTGAATCTGGTTTAAAAATGATTATTTACCTCCCGGAGAAGACGCTTTCTTAGTTCACTAGAAAACGTAATTTTCAACCTCTGATTCTGGTTTAAAGATGATTATTTACCTCCCGGAGAAGACGCTTTCTTAGTTCACTAGAAAACGTAATTTTCAACCTCTGATTCTGGTTTAAAGATGATTATTTACCTCCCGGAGAAGACGCTTTCTTAGTTCACTAGAAAACGTAATTTTCAACCTCTGATTCTGGTTTAAAGATGATTATTTACCTCCCGGAGAAGACGCTTTCTTAGTTCACTAGAAAACGTAATTTCCAACCTCTGATTCTGGTTTAAAGATGATTATTTACCTCCCGGAGAAGACGCTTTCTTAGTTCACTAGAAAACGTAATTTTTAAACTCTGAATATGGTTTAAAAATGATTATTTACCTCCCGGAGAAGACGCTTTCTTAGTTCACTAGAAAACGTAATTTTTATACTCTGATTCTGGTTTAAAGATGATTATTTACCTCCCGGAGAAGACGCTTTCTTAGTTCACTAGAAAACGTAATTTTTAAACTCTGAATCTGGTTTAAAAATGATTATTTACCTCCCGGAGAAGACGCTTTCTTAGTTCACTAGAAAACGTAATTTTTAAACTCTGAATCTGGTTTAAAAATGATTATTTACCTCCCGGAGAAGACGCTTTCTTAGTTCACTAGAAAACGTAATTTTTATACTCTGATTCTGGTTTAAAGATGATTATTTACCTCCCGGAGAAGACGCTTTCTTAGTTCACTAGAAAACGTAATTTTTAAACTCTGAATATGGTTTAAAAATGATTATTTACCTCCCGGAGAAGACGCTTTCTTAGTTCACTAGAAAACGTAATTTTTAAACTCTGAATATGGTTTAAAAATGATTATTTACCTCCCGGAGAAGACGCTTTCTTAGTTCACTAGAAAACGTAATTTTTAAACTCTGAATATGGTTTAAAAATGATTATTTACCTCCCGGAGAAGACGCTTTCTTAGTTCACTAGAAAACGTAATTTTTATACTCTGAATCTGGTTTAAAAATGATTATTTACCTCCCGGAGAAGACGCTTTCTTAGTTCACTAGAAAACGTAATTTTTATACTCTGAATCTGGTTTAAAAATGATTATTTACCTCCCGGAGAAGACGCTTTCTTAGTTCACTAGAAAACGTAATTTTTATACTCTGAATCTGGTTTAAAAATGATTATTTACCTCCCGGAGAAGACGCTTTCTTAGTTCACTAGAAAACGTAATTTTTAAACTCTGAATCTGGTTTAAAAATGATTATTTACCTCCCGGAGAAGACGCTTTCTTAGTTCACTAGAAAACGTAATTTTTATACTCTGAATCTGGTTTAAAAATGATTATTTACCTCCCGGAGAAGACGCTTTCTTAGTTCACTAGAAAACGTAATTTTCAACCTCTGATTCTGGTTTAAAGATGATTATTTACCTCCCGGAGAAGACGCTTTCTTAGTTCACTAGAAAACGTAATTTTTAAACTCTGAATCTGGTTTAAAAATGATTATTTACCTCCCGGAGAAGACGCTTTCTTAGTTCACTAGAAAACGTAATTTTTAAACTCTGAATCTGGTTTAAAAATGATTATTTACCTCCCGGAGAAGACGCTTTCTTAGTTCACTAGAAAACGTAATTTTTATACTCTGAATCTGGTTTAAAAATGATTATTTACCTCCCGGAGAAGACGCTTTCTTAGTTCACTAGAAAACGTAATTTTTAAACTCTGAATCTGGTTTAAAAATGATTATTTACCTCCCGGAGAAGACGCTTTCTTAGTTCACTAGAAAACGTAATTTTTAAACTCTGAATCTGGTTTAAAAATGATTATTTACCTCCCGGAGAAGACGCTTTCTTAGTTCACTAGAAAACGTAATTTTTAAACTCTGAATCTGGTTTAAAAATGATTATTTACCTCCCGGAGAAGACGCTTTCTTAGTTCACTAGAAAACGTAATTTTTATACTCTGAATCTGGTTTAAAAATGATTATTTACCTCCCGGAGAAGACGCTTTCTTAGTTCACTAGAAAACGTAATTTTTAAACTCTGAATCTGGTTTAAAAATGATTATTTACCTCCCGGAGAAGACGCTTTCTTAGTTCACTAGAAAACGTAATTTTCAACCTCTGATTCTGGTTTAAAGATGATTATTTACCTCCCGGATAAGACGCTTTCTTAGTTCACTAGAAAACGTAATTTTTAAACTCTGAATCTGGTTTAAAAATGATTATTTACCTCCCGGAGAAGACGCTTTCTTAATTCACTAGAAAACGTAATTTTTAAACTCTGAATCTGGTTTAAAAATGATTATTTACCTCCCGGAGAAGACGCTTTCTTAGTTCACTAGAAAACGTAATTTTTATACTCTGAATCTGGTTTAAAAATGATTATTTACCTCCCGGAGAAGACGCTTTCTTAGTTCACTAGAAAACGTAATTTTTAAACTCTGAATCTGGTTTAAAAATGATTATTTACCTCCTGGAGAAGACGCTTTCTTAGTTCACTAGAAAACGTAATTTTTAAACTCTGAATCTGGTTTAAAGATGATTATTTGCCTCCCGGAAAAGAGGCTTTCTTAGTTCACTAGAAAACGTAATTTTTAAACTCTGAATCTGGTTTAAAGATGATTATTTGCCTCCCGGAAAAGAGGCTTTCTTAGTTCACTAGAAAACGTAATTTTCAACCTCTGATTCTGGTTTAAAGATGATTATTTACCTCCCGGAGAAGACGCTTTCTTAGTTCACTAGAAAACGTAATTTTCAACCTCTGATTCTGGTTTAAAGATGATTATTTGCCTCCCGGAAAAGAGGCTTTCTTAGTTCACTAGAAAACGTAATTTTCAACCTCTGAATCTGGTTTAAAGATGATTATTTGCCTCCCGGAAAAGAGGCTTTCTTAGTTCACTAGAAAACGTAATTTTTAAACTCTGAATCTGGTTTAAAGATGATTATTTGCCTCCCGGAAAAGAGGCTTTCTTAGTTCACTAGAAAACGTAATTTTCAACCTCTGATTCTGGTTTAAAGATGATTATTTACCTCCCGGAGAAGACGCTTTCTTAGTTCACTAGAAAACGTAATTTTTAAACTCTGAATCTGGTTTAAAGATGATTATTTGCCTCCCGGAAAAGAGGCTTTCTTAGTTCACTAGAAAACGTAATTTTTAAACTCTGAATCTGGTTTAAAGATGATTATTTGCCTCCCGGAAAAGAGGCTTTCTTAGTTCACTAGAAAACGTAATTTTTAAACTCTGAATCTGGTTTAAAGATGATTATTTGCCTCCCGGAAAAGAGGCTTTCTTAGTTCACTAGAAAACGTAATTTTTAAACTCTGAATCTGGTTTAAAGATGATTATTTACCTCCCGGATAAGACGCATTCTTAGTTCACTAGAAAACGTAATTTTTAAACTCTGAATCTGGTTTAAAGATGATTATTTGCCTCCCGGATAAGACGCTTTCTTAGTTCACTAGAAAACGTAATTTTCAACCTCTGATTCTGGTTTAAAGATGATTATTTACCTCCCGGAGAAGACGCTTTCTTAGTTCACTAGAAAACGTAATTTTTTAACTCTGAATCTGGTTTAAACATGATTATTTGCCTCCCGGAAAAGAGGCTTTCTTAGTTCACTAGAAAACGTAATTTTCAACCTCTGATTCTGGTTTAAAGATGATTCTTTACCTCCCGGATAAGACGCTTTCTTAGTTCATCAGAAAACGTAATTTTTAAACTTTGAATCTGGTTTAAAGATGATTATTTGCCTCCCGGAAAAGATGCTTTCTTAGTTCACTAGAAAACGTATTTTTCAACGTCTGATTCTGGTTTAAAGATGATTATTTACCTCCCGGATAAGACGCTTTCTTAGTTCATCAGAAAACGTAATTTTTAAACTCTGAATCTGGTTTAAAGATGATTATTTGCCTCCCGGAAAAGAGGCTTTCTTAGTTCACTAGAAAACGTAATTTTCAACCTCTGATTCTGGTTTAAAGATGATTATTTACCTCCCGGAAAAGAGGCTTTCTTAGTTCACTAGAAAACGTAATTTTCAACCTCTGAATCTGGTTTAAAAATGATTATTTACCTCCCGGAGAAGACGCTTTCTTAGTTCACTAGAAAACGTAATTTTTAAACTCTGAATCTGGTTTAAACATGATTATTTGCCTCCCGGAAAAGAGGCTTTCTTAGTTCACTAGAAAACGTAATTTTCAACCTCTGATTCTGGTTTAAAGATGATTATTTACCTCCCGGAGAAGACGCTTTCTTAGTTCACTAGAAAACGTAATTTTTAAACTCTGAATCTGGTTTAAACATGATTATTTGCCTCCCGGAAAAGAGGCTTTCTTAGTTCACTAGAAAACGTAATTTTTAAACTCTGAATCTGGTTTAAACATGATTATTTACCTCCCGGAGAAGACGCTTTCTTAGTTCACTAGAAAACGTAATTTTTAAACTCTGAATCTGGTTTAAACATGATTATTTGCCTCCCGGAAAAGAGGCTTTCTTAGTTCACTAGAAAACGTAATTTTCAACCTCTG
Source organism: Diorhabda sublineata (assembly GCF_026230105.1). Classification (NCBI taxonomy): domain Eukaryota; kingdom Metazoa; phylum Arthropoda; class Insecta; order Coleoptera; family Chrysomelidae; genus Diorhabda; species Diorhabda sublineata. Next base: position 34,107,142 of record NC_079474.1, read on the forward strand.
ATTCTGGTTTAAAGATGATTATTTACCTCCCGGAGAAGACGCTTTCTTAGTTCACTAGAAAACGTAATTTTTAAACTGTGAATCTGGTTTAAACATGATTATTTACCTCCCGGAGAAGACGCTTTCTTAGTTCACTAGAAAACGTAATTTTTAAACTCTGAATCTGGTTTAAACATGATTATTTGCCTCCCGGAAAAGAGGCTTTCTTAGTTCACTAGAAAACGTAATTTTCAACCTCTGATTCTGGTTTAAAGATGATTATTTACCTCCCGGAGAAGACGCTTTCTTAGTTCACTAGAAAACGTAATTTTTAAACTCTGAATCTGGTTTAAACATGATTATTTGCCTCCCGGAAAAGAGGCTTTCTTAGTTCACTAGAAAACGTAATTTTCAACCTCTGATTCTGGTTTAAAGATGATTATTTACCTCCCGGAGAAGACGCTTTCTTAGTTCACTAGAAAACGTAATTTTTAAACTCTGAATCTGGTTTAAACATGATTATTTGCCTCCCGGAAAAGAGGCTTTCTTAGTTCACTAGAAAACGTAATTTTTAAACTCTGAATCTGGTTTAAAGATGATTATTTACCTCCCGGAGAAGACGCTTTCTTAGTTCACTAGAAAACGTAATTTTTAAACTCTGAATCTGGTTTAAACATGATTATTTGCCTCCCGGAAAAGAGGCTTTCTTAGTTCACTAGAAAACGTAATTTTCAACCTCTGATTCTGGTTTAAAGATGATTATTTACCTCCCGGAGAAGACGCTTTCTTAGTTCACTAGAAAACGTAATTTTTAAACTCTGAATCTGGTTTAAAAATGATTATTTACCTCCCGGAGAAGACGCTTTCTTAGTTCACTAGAAAACGTAATTTTTAAACTCTGAATCTGGTTTAAACATGATTATTTGCCTCCCGGAAAAGAGGCTTTCTTAGTTCACTAGAAAACGTAATTTTCAACCTCTGATTCTGGTTTAAAGATGATTATTTGCCTCCCGGAAAAGACGCTTTCTTAGTTCACTAGAAAACGTAATTTTCAACCTCTGATTCTGGTTTAAAGATGATTATTTACCTCCCGGAAAAGAGGCTTTCTTAGTTCACTAGAAAACGTAATTTTCAACCTCTGAATCTGGTTTAAAGATGATTATTTGCCTCCCGGAAAAGAGGCTTTCTTAGTTCACTAGAAAACGTAATTTTCAACCTCTGATTCTGGTTTAAAGATGATTATTTACCTCCCGGATAAGACGCTTTCTTAGTTCACTAGAAAACGTAATTTTCAACCTCTGAATCTGGTTTAAAGATGATTATTTGCCTCCCGGAAAAGAGGCTTTCTTAGTTCACTAGAAAACGTAATTTTTAAACTCTGAATCTGGTTTAAAGATGATTATTTACCTCCCGGATAAGACGCTTTCTTAGTTCACTAGAAAACGTAATTTTCAACCTCTGATTCTGGTTTAAAGATGATTATTTACCTCCCGGAAAAGAGGCTTTCTTAGTTCATTAGAAAACGTAATTTTTAAACTCTGAATCTGGTTTAAAGATGATTATTTGCCTCCCGGAAAAGATGCTTTCTTAGTTCACTAGAAAACGTAATTTTCAACCTCGGATTCTGGTTTAAAGATGATTATTTACCTCCCGGATAAGACGCTTTCTTAGTTCATTAGAAAACGTAATTTTTAAACTCTGAATCTGGTTTAAAGATGATTATTTGCCTCCCGGAAAAGAGGCTTTCTTAGTTCACTAGAAAACGTAATTTTCAACCTCGGATTCTGGTTTAAAGATGATTATTTACCTCCCGGATAAGACGCTTTCTTAGTTCATTAGAAAACGTAATTTTTAAACTCTGAATCTGGTTTAAAGATGATTATTTGCCTCCCGGAAAAGATGCTTTCTTAGTTCACTAGAAAACGTAATTTTCAACCTCGGATTCTGGTTTAAAGATGATTATTTACCTCCCGGATAAGACGCTTTCTTAGTTCATTAGAAAACGTAATTTTTAAACTCTGAATCTGGTTTAAAGATGATTATTTGCCTCCCGGAAAAGAGGCTTTCTTAGTTCACTAGGAAACGTAATTTTCAACCTCTGATTCTGGTTTAAAGAAGATTATTTACCTCCAGGATAAGACGCTTTCTTAGTTCACTAGAAAACGTAATTTTTAAACTCTGAATCTGGTTTAAAGATGATTATTTGCCTCCCGGAAAAGACGCTTTCTTAGTTCACTAGAAAAAGTAATTTTCAACCTCTGATTCTGGTTTAAAGATGATTATTTACCTCCCGGAGAAGACGCTTTCTTAGTTCACTAGAAAAAGTAATTTTCAAACTCTGATTCTGGTTTAAAGATGATTATTTGCCTCCCGGAAAAGACGCTTTCTTAGTTCACTAGAAAACGTAATTTTCAACCTCTGATTCTGGTTTAAAGATGATTATTTACCTCCCGGAGGAGACGCTTTCTTAGTTCACTAGAAAAAGTAATTTTCAAACTCTGAATCTGGTTTAAAGATGATTATTTGCCTCCCGGAAAAGACGCTTTCTTAGTTCACTAGAAAAAGTAATTTTCAAACTCTGATTCTGGTTTAAAGATGATTATTTACCTCCCGGAGAAGACGCTTTCTTAGTTCACTAGAAAACGTAATTTTCAAACTCTGATTCTGGTTTAAAGATGATTATTTACCTCCCGGAGAAGACGCTTTCTTAGTTCACTAGAAAAAGTAATTTTCAAACTCTGATTCTGGTTTAAAGATGATTATTTGCCTCCCGGAAAAGAGGCTTTCTTAGTTCACTAGAAAACGTAATTTTCAACCTCTGATTCTGGTTTAAAGATGATTATTTACCTCCCGGAGAAGACGCTTTCTTAGTTCACTAGAAAAAGTAATTTTCAAACTCTGATTCTGGTTTAAAGATGATTATTTGCCTCCCGGAAAAGACGCTTTCTTAGTTCACTAGAAAAAGTAATTTTCAAACTCTGATTCTGGTTTAAAGATGATTATTTACCTCCCGGAGAAGACGCTTTCTTAGTTCACTAGAAAAAGTAATTTTCAAACTCTGATTCTGGTTTAAAGATGATTATTTACCTCCCGGAGAAGACGCTTTCTTAGTTCACTAGAAAAAGTAATTTTCAAACTCTGAATCTGGTTTAAAGATGATTATTTACCTCCCGGAGAAGACGCTTTCTTAGTTCACTAGAAAAAGTAATTTTCAAACTCTGATTCTGGTTTAAAGATGATTATTTACCTCCCGGAGAAGACGCTTTCTTAGTTCACTAGAAAAAGTAATTTTCAAACTCTGATTCTGGTTTAAAGATGATTATTTGCCTCCCGGAAAAGAGGCTTTCTTAGTTCACTAGAAAACGTAATTTTTAAACCTTGAATCTGGTTTAAAAATGATTATTTGCCTCCCGGAAAAGAGGCTTTCTTAGTTCACTAGAAAACGTAATTTTTAAACTCTGAATCTGGTTTAAAGATGATTATTTACCTCCCGGAGAAGACGCTTTCTTAGTTCACTAGAAAAAGTAATTTTCAAACTCTGAATCTGGTTTAAAAATGATTATTTGCCTCCCGGAGAAGACGCTTTCTTAGTTCACTAGAAAAAGTAATTTTCAAACTCTGATTCTGGTTTAAAGATGATTATTTACCTCCCGGAGAAGACGCTTTCTTAGTTCACTAGAAAAAGTAATTTTCAACCTCTGAATCTGGTTTAAAGATGATTATTTACCTCCCGGAGAAGACGCTTTCTTAGTTCACTAGAAAAAGTAATTTTCAAACTCTGATTCTGGTTTAAAGATGATTATTTGCCTCCCGGAAAAGAGGCTTTCTTAGTTCACTAGAAAACGTAATTTTTAAACCTTGAATCTGGTTTAAAAATGATTATTTGCCTCCCGGAGAAGACGCTTTCTTAGTTCACTAGAAAAAGTAATTTTCAAACTCTGATTCTGGTTTAAAGATGATTATTTGCCTCCCGGAAAAGAGGCTTTCTTAGTTCACTAGAAAACGTAATTTTTAAACCTTGAATCTGGTTTAAAAATGATTATTTACCTCCCGGAGAAGACGCTTTCTTAGTTCACTAGAAAAAGTAATTTTCAAACTCTGAATCTGGTTTAAAAATGATTATTTGCCTCCCGGAGAAGACGCTTTCTTAGTTCACTAGAAAAAGTAATTTTCAAACTCTGAATCTGGTTTAAAGATGATTATTTACCTCCCGGAAAAGAGGCTTTCTTAGTTCACTAGAAAACGTAATTTTTGAACCTTGAATCTGGTTTAAAAATGATTATTTACCTCCCGGAGAAGACGCTTTCTTAGTTCACTAGAAAAAGTAATTTTCAAACTCTGAATCTGGTTTAAAGATGATTATTTACCTCCCGGAGAAGACGCTTTCTTAGTTCACTAGAAAAAGTAATTTTTAAACTCTGAATCTGGTTTAAAGATGATTATTTACCTCCCGGAGAAGACGCTTTCTTAGTTCACTAGAAAAAGTAATTTTCAAACTCTGAATCTGGTTTAAAAATGATTATTTACCTCCCGGAGAAGACGCTTTCTTAGTTCACTAGAAAAAGTAATTTTCAAACTCTGAATCTGGTTTAAAAATGATTATTTACCTCCCGGAGAAGACGCTTTCTTAGTTCACTAGAAAAAGTAATTTTTAAACTCTGAATCTGGTTTAAAGATGATTATTTACCTCCCGGAGAAGACGCTTTCTTAGTTCACTAGAAAAAGTAATTTTCAAACTCTGAATCTGGTTTAAAGATGATTATTTACCTCCCGGAGAAGACGCTTTCTTAGTTCACTAGAAAAAGTAATTTTTAAACTCTGAATCTGGTTTAAAGATGATTATTTACCTCCCGGAGAAGACGCTTTCTTAGTTCACTAGAAAAAGTAATTTTCAAACTCTGAATCTGGTTTAAAAATGATTATTTGCCTCCCGGAGAAGACGCTTTCTTAGTTCACTAGAAAAAGTAATTTTCAACCTCTGAATCTGGTTTAAAGATGATTATTTACCTCCCGGAGAAGACGCTTTCTTAGTTCACTAGAAAAAGTAATTTTCAAACTCTGATTCTGGTTTAAAGATGATTATTTGCCTCCCGGAAAAGACGCTTTCTTAGTTCACTAGAAAAAGTAATTTTCAAACTCTGATTCTGGTTTAAAGATGATTATTTACCTCCCGGAGAAGACGCTTTCTTAGTTCACTAGAAAAAGTAATTTTCAAACTCTGATTCTGGTTTAAAGATGATTATTTGCCTCCCGGAAAAGAGGCTTTCTTAGTTCATTAGAAAACGTAATTTTTAAACCTTGAATCTGGTTTAAAAATGATTATTTGCCTCCCGGAAAAGAGGCTTTCTTAGTTCACTAGAAAACGTAATTTTTAAACTCTGAATCTGGTTTAAAGATGATTATTTGCCTCCCGGAAAAGAGGCTTTCTTAGTTCACTAGAAAACGTAATTTTCAACCTCTGATTCTGGTTTAAAGATGATTATTTACCTCCCGGAGAAGACGCTTTCTTAGTTCACTAGAAAAAGTAATTTTCAAACTCTGATTCTGGTTTAAAGATGATTATTTGCCTCCCGGAAAAGAGGCTTTCTTAGTTCACTAGAAACCGTAATTTTTAAACTCTGAATCTGGTTTAAAGATGATTATTTGCCTCCCGGAAAAGAGGCTTTCTTAGTTCACTAGAAAACGTAATTTTTAAACTCTGAATCTGGTTTAAAAATGATTATTTGCCTCCCGGAAAAGAGGCTTTCTTAGTTCACTAGAAAACGTAATTTTCAACCTCTGAATCTGGTTTAAAAATGATTATTTGCCTCCCGGAAAAGAGGCTTTCTTAGTTCACTAGAAAACGTAATTTTCAACCTCTGAATCTGGTTTAAAAATGATTATTTGCCTCCCGGAGAAGACGCTTTCTTAGTTCACTAGAAAAAGTAATTTTCAAACTCTGAATCTGGTTTAAAAATGATTATTTGCCTCCCGGAAAAGAGGCTTTCTTAGTTCACTAGAAAACGTAATTTTTAAACTCTGAATCTGGTTTAAAGATGATTATTTGCCTCCCGGAAAAGAGGCTTTCTTAGTTCACTAGAAAACGTAATTTTTAAACTCTGAATCTGGTTTAAAAATGATTATTTGCCTCCCGGAAAAGAGGCTTTCTTAGTTCACTAGAAAACGTAATTTTTAAACTCTGAATCTGGTTTAAAAATAATTATTTACCTCCCGGAGAAGACGCTTTCTTAGTTCACTAGAAAAAGTAATTTTCAACCTCTGAATCTGGTTTAAAAATAATTATTTACCTCCCGGAGAAGACGCTTTCTTAGTTCACTAGAAAACGTAATTTTTAAACTCTGAATCTGGTTTAAAAATAATTATTTACCTCCCGGAGAAGACGCTTTCTTAGTTCACTAGAAAAAGTAATTTTCAAACTCTGATTCTGGTTTAAAAATGATTATTTGCCTCCCGGAAAAGAGGCTTTCTTAGTTCACTAGAAAACGTAATTTTCAACCTCTGAATCTGGTTTAAAGATGATTATTTGCCTCCCGGAAAAGAGGCTTTCTTAGTTCACTAGAAAAAGTAATTTTCAAACTCTGAATCTGGTTTAAAAATAATTATTTACCTCCCGGAGAAGACGCTTTCTTAGTTCACTAGAAAAAGTAATTTTCAAACTCTGATTCTGGTTTAAAAATGATTATTTGCCTCCCGGAGAAGACGCTTTCTTAGTTCACTAGAAAAAGTAATTTTCAACCTCTGAATCTGGTTTAAAGATGATTATTTACCTCCCGGAGAAGACGCTTTCTTAGTTCACTAGAAAAAGTAATTTTCAAACTCTGATTCTGGTTTAAAAATGATTATTTGCCTCCCGGAAAAGAGGCTTTCTTAGTTCACTAGAAAACGTAATTTTTAAACTCTGAATCTGGTTTAAAAATAATTATTTACCTCCCGGAGAAGACGCTTTCTTAGTTCACTAGAAAAAGTAATTTTCAAACTCTGATTCTGGTTTAAAAATGATTATTTGCCTCCCGGAGAAGACGCTTTCTTAGTTCACTAGAAAACGTAATTTTCAACCTCTGAATCTGGTTTAAAGATGATTATTTACCTCCCGGAGAAGACGCTTTCTTAGTTCACTAGAAAACGTAATTTTCAACCTCTGAATCTGGTTTAAAGATGATTATTTACCTCCCGGAGAAGACGCTTTCTTAGTTCACTAGAAAAAGTAATTTTCAAACTCTGAATCTGGTTTAAAAATGATTATTTGCCTCCCGGAGAAGACGCTTTCTTAGTTCACTAGAAAAAGTAATTTTCAAACTCTGATTCTGGTTTAAAGATGATTATTTGCCTCCCGGAAAAGAGGCTTTCTTAGTTCACTAGAAAACGTAATTTTTAAACTCTGAATCTGGTTTAAAGATGATTATTTGCCTCCCGGAAAAGAGGCTTTCTTAGTTCACTAGAAAACGTAATTTTTAAACTCTGAATCTGGTTTAAAAATGATTATTTGCCTCCCGGAAAAGAGGCTTTCTTAGTTCACTAGAAAACGTAATTTTCAACCTCTGATTCTGGTTTAAAGATGATTATTTACCTCCCGGAGAAGACGCTTTCTTAGTTCACTAGAAAAAGTAATTTTCAAACTCTGATTCTGGTTTAAAAATGATTATTTGCCTCCCGGAAAAGAGGCTTTCTTAGTTCACTAGAAAACGTAATTTTTAAACTCTGAATCTGGTTTAAAAATAATTATTTACCTCCCGGAGAAGACGCTTTCTTAGTTCACTAGAAAAAGTAATTTTCAAACTCTGAATCTGGTTTAAAGATGATTATTTGCCTCCCGGAGAAGACGCTTTCTTAGTTCACTAGAAAAAGTAATTTTCAAACTCTGAATCTGGTTTAAAGATGATTATTTGCCTCCCGGAAAAGAGGCTTTCTTAGTTCACTAGAAAAAGTAATTTTCAAACTCTGAATCTGGTTTAAAGATGATTATTTGCCTCCCGGAAAAGAGGCTTTCTTAGTTCACTAGAAAAAGTAATTTTCAAACTCTGAATCTGGTTTAAAGATGATTATTTGCCTCCCGGAGAAGACGCTTTCTTAGTTCACTAGAACAAGTAATTTTCAAACTCTGATTCTGGTTTAAAGATGATTATTTACCTCCCGGAGAAGACGCTTTCTTAGTTCACTAGAAAACGTAATTTTCAAACCTTGAATCTGGTTTAAAAATGATTATTTGCCTCCCGGAGAAGACGCTTTCTTAGTTCACTAGAAAAAGTAATTTTTAAACTCTGAATCTGGTTTAAAAATGATTATTTACCTCCCGGAGAAGACGCTTTCTTAGTTCACTAGAAAACGTAATTTTTAAACTCTGAATCTGGTTTAAAAATGATTATTTACCTCCAGGAGAAGACGATTTCTTAGTTCACTAGAAAACGTAATTTTTAAACTCTGAATCTGGTTTAAAGATGATTATTTGCCTCCCGGAAAAGAGGCTTTCTTAGTTCACTAGAAAACGTAATTTTTAAACCTTGAATCTGGTTTAAAAATGATTATTTGCCTCCCGGAGAAGACGCTTTCTTAGTTCACTAGAAAAAGTAATTTTCAAACTCTGATTCTGGTTTAAAGATGATTATTTGCCTCCCGGAAAAGAGGCTTTCTTAGTTCACTAGAAAACGTAATTTTTAAACCTTGAATCTGGTTTAAAAATGATTATTTGCCTCCCGGAGAAGACGCTTTCTTAGTTCACTAGAAAAAGTAATTTTCAAACTCTGATTCTGGTTTAAAGATGATTATTTACCTCCCGGAGAAGACGCTTTCTTAGTTCACTAGAAAAAGTAATTTTCAAACTCTGATTCTGGTTTAAAGATGATTATTTACCTCCCGGAGAAGACGCTTTCTTAGTTCACTAGAAAACGTAATTTTTAAACTCTGAATCTGGTTTAAAAATGATTATTTGCCTCCCGGAGAAGACGCTTTCTTAGTTCACTAGAAAAAGTAATTTTCAACCTCTGAATCTGGTTTAAAGATGATTATTTACCTCCCGGAGAAGACGCTTTCTTAGTTCACTAGAAAACGTAATTTTTAAACTCTGAATCTGGTTTAAAAATGATTATTTGCCTCCCGGAGAAGACGCTTTCTTAGTTCACTAGAAAAAGTAATTTTCAACCTCTGAATCTGGTTTAAAGATGATTATTTACCTCCCGGAGAAGACGCTTTCTTAGTTCACTAGAAAACGTAATTTTTAAACTCTGAATCTGGTTTAAAAATGATTATTTGCCTCCCGGAGAAGACGCTTTCTTAGTTCACTAGAAAAAGTAATTTTCAACCTCTGAATCTGGTTTAAAGATGATTATTTGCCTCCCGGAAAAGAGGCTTTCTTAGTTCACTAGAAAACGTAATTTTTAAACCTGGAATCTGGTTTAAAAATGATTATTTGCCTCCCGGAGAAGACGCTTTCTTAGTTCACTAGAAAACGTAATTTTTAAACTCTGAATCTGGTTTAAAAATGATTATTTACCTCCCGGAGAAGACGCTTTCTTAGTTCACTAGAAAACGTAATTTTTAAACTCTGAATCTGGTTTAAAAATGATTATTTGCCTCCCGGAAAAGAGGCTTTCTTAGTTCACTAGAAAACGTAATTTTCAACCTCTGATTCTGGTTTAAAGATGATTATTTGCCTCCCGGAAAAGAGGCTTTCTTAGTTCACTAGAAAACGTAATTTTTAAACCTTGAATCTGGTTTAAAAATGATTATTTGCCTCCCGGAGAAGACGCTTTCTTAGTTCACTAGAAAACGTAATTTTTAAACTCTGAATCTGGTTTAAAAATGATTATTTGCCTCCCGGAAAAGAGGCTTTCTTAGTTCACTAGAAAACGTAATTTTCAACCTCTGATTCTGGTTTAAAGATGATTATTTGCCTCCCGGAAAAGAGGCTTTTTAGTTCACTAGAAAACGTAATTTTTAAACCTTGAATCTGGTTTAAAAATGATTATTTGCCTCCCGGAGAAGACGCTTTCTTAGTTCACTAGAAAACGTAATTTTTAAACTCTGAATCTGGTTTAAAAATGATTATTTACCTCCCGGAGAAGACGCTTTCTTAGTTCACTAGAAAACGTAATTTTTAAACTCTGAATCTGGTTTAAAAATGATTATTTGCCTCCCGGAAAAGAGGCTTTCTTAGTTCACTAGAAAACGTAATTTTCAACCTCTGATTCTGGTTTAAAGATGATTATTTGCCTCCCGGAAAAGAGGCTTTCTTAGTTCACTAGAAAACGTAATTTTTAAACTGTGAATCTGGTTTAAAAATGATTATTTACCTCCAGGAGAAGACGCTTTCTTAGTTCACTAGAAAACGTAATTTTTAAACTCTGAATCTGGTTTAAAAATGATTATTTGCCTCCCGGAAAAGAGGCTTTCTTAGTTCACTAGAAAACGTAATTTTCAACCTCTGATTCTGGTTTAAAGATGATTATTTGCCTCCCGGAAAAGAGGCTTTCTTAGTTCACTAGAAAACGTAATTTTTAAACTGTGAATCTGGTTTAAAAATGATTATTTACCTCCAGGAGAAGACGCTTTCTTAGTTCACTAGAAAACGTAATTTTTAAACTCTGAATCTGGTTTAAAAATGATTATTTGCCTCCCGGAAAAGAGGCTTTCTTAGTTCACTAGAAAACGTAATTTTCAACCTCTGATTCTGGTTTAAAGATGATTATTTGCCTCCCGGAAAAGAGGCTTTCTTAGTTCACTAGAAAACGTAATTTTTAAACCTTGAATCTGGTTTAAAAATGATTATTTGCCTCCCGGAGAAGACGCTTTCTTAGTTCACTAGAAAACGTAATTTTTAAACTCTGAATCTGGTTTAAAAATGATTATTTACCTCCCGGAGAAGACGCTTTCTTAGTTCACTAGAAAACGTAATTTTTAAACTCTGAATCTGGTTTAAAAATGATTATTTGCCTCCCGGAAAAGAGGCTTTCTTAGTTCACTAGAAAACGTAATTTTCAACCTCTGATTCTGGTTTAAAGATGATTATTTGCCTCCCGGAAAAGAGGCTTTCTTAGTTCACTAGAAAACGTAATTTTTAAACTGTGAATCTGGTTTAAAAATGATTATTTACCTCCAGGAGAAGACGCTTTCTTAGTTCACTAGAAAACGTAATTTTTAAACTCTGAATCTGGTTTAAAAATGATTATTTGCCTCCCGGAAAAGAGGCTTTCTTAGTTCACTAGAAAACGTAATTTTCAACCTCTGATTCTGGTTTAAAGATGATTATTTGCCTCCCGGAAAAGAGGCTTTCTTAGTTCACTAGAAAACGTAATTTTTAAACTGTGAATCTGGTTTAAAAATGATTATTTACCTCCCGGAGAAGACGCTTTCTTAGTTCACTAGAAAAAGTAATTTTCAAACTCTGATTCTGGTTTAAAAATGATTATTTGCCTCCCGGAGAAGACGCTTTCTTAGTTCACTAGAAAAAGTAATTTTCAAACTCTGATTCTGGTTTAAAGATGATTATTTGCCTCCCGGAAAAGAGGCTTTCTTAGTTCACTAGAAAACAAATTTTTAAACCTTGAATCTGGTTTAAAAATGATTATTTGCCTCCCGGAGAAGACGCTTTCTTAGTTCACTAGAAAAAGTAATTTTCAAACTCTGAATCTGGTTTAAAGATGATTATTTGCCTCCCGGAAAAGAGGCTTTCTTAGTTCACTAGAAAAAGTAATTTTCAAACTCTGATTCTGGTTTAAAGATCATTATTTGCCTCCCGGAAAAGAGGCTTTCTTAGTTCACTAGAAAACGTAATTTTTAAACCTTGAATCTGGTTTAAAAATGATTATTTGCCTCCCGGAGAAGACGCTTTCTTAGTTCACTAGAAAACGTAATTTTCAACCTCTGATTCTGGTTTAAAGATGATTATTTACCTCCCGGAGAAGACGCTTTCTTAGTTCACTAGAAAACGTAATTCTTAAACTCTGAATCTGGTTTAAAAATGATTATTTGCCTCCCGGAAAAGAGGCTTTCTTAGTTCACTAGAAAACGTAATTTTCAACCTCTGATTCTGGTTTAAAGATGATTATTTGCCTCCCGGAAAAGAGGCTTTCTTAGTTCACTAGAAAAAGTAATTTTCAAACTCTGAATCTGGTTTAAAAATGATTATTTGCCTCCCGGAAAAGAGGCTTTCTTAGTTCACTAGAAAACGTAATTTTTAAACCTTGAATCTGGTTTAAAAATGATTATTTGCCTCCCGGAGAAGACGCTTTCTTAGTTCACTAGAAAAAGTAATTTTCAAACTCTGATTCTGGTTTAAAGATGATTATTTGCCTCCCGGAGAAGACGCTTTCTTAGTTCACTAGAAAACGTAATTTTTAAACTCTGAATCTGGTTTAAAAATGATTATTTGCCTCCCGGAGAAGACGCTTTCTTAGTTCACTAGAAAACGTAATTTTTAAACTCTGAATCTGGTTTAAAAATGATTATTTGCCTCCCGGAGAAGACGCTTTCTTAGTTCACTAGAAAAAGTAATTTTCAAACTCTGATTCTGGTTTAAAGATGATTATTTGCCTCCCGGAGAAGACGCTTTCTTAGTTCACTAGAAAACGTAATTTTTAAACTCTGATTCTGGTTTAAAGATGATTATTTGCCTCCCGGAAAAGAGGCTTTCTTAGTTCACTAGAAAACGTAATTTTTAAACTCTGAATCTGGTTTAAAAATGATTATTTGCCTCCCGGAGAAGACGCTTTCTTAGTTCACTAGAAAAAGTAATTTTCAAACTCTGAATCTGGTTTAAAGATGATTATTTGCCTCCCGGAAAAGAGGCTTTCTTAGTTCACTAGAAAACGTAATTTTTAAACTCTGAATCTGGTTTAAAAATGATTATTTGCCTCCCGGAGAAGACGCTTTCTTAGTTCACTAGAAAAAGTAATTTTCAAACTCTGATTCTGGTTTAAAGATGATTATTTGCCTCCCGGAAAAGAGGCTTTCTTAGTTCACTAGAAAACGTAATTTTTAAACTCTGAATCTGGTTTAAAAATGATTATTTGCCTCCCGGAGAAGACGCTTTCTTAGTTCACTAGAAAAAGTAATTTTCAAACTCTGATTCTGGTTTAAAGATGATTATTTGCCTCCCGGAAAAGAGGCTTTCTTAGTTCACTAGAAAACGTAATTTTTAAACCTTGAATCTGGTTTAAAAATGATTATTTGCCTCCCGGAGAAGACGCTTTCTTAGTTCACTAGAAAAAGTAATTTTCAAACTCTGATTCTGGTTTAAAGATGAGTATTTGCCTCCCGGAAAAGAGGCTTTCTTAGTTCACTAGAAAACGTAATTTTCAAACCTTGAATCTGGTTTAAAAATGATTATTTGCCTCCCGGAGAAGACGCTTTCTTAGTTCACTAGAAAAAGTAATTTTCAAACTCTGAATCTGGTTTAAAGATGATTATTTGCCTCCCGGAGAAGACGCTTTCTTAGTTCACTAGAAAACGTGATTTTTAAACTCTGAATCTGGTTTAAAAATGATTATTTGCCTCCCGGAAAAGAGGCTTTCTTAGTTCACTAGAAAACGTAATTTTTAAACTCTGAATCTGGTTTAAAGATGATTATTTGCCTCCCGGAAAAGAGGCTTTTTTAGTTCACTAGAAAACGTAATTTTCAACCTCTGATTCTGGTTTAAAGATGATTATTTGCCTCCCGGAGAAGACGCTTTCTTAGTTCACTAGAAAAAGTAATTTTCAAACTCTGATTCTGGTTTAAAGATGAGTATTTGCCTCCCGGAAAAGAGGCTTTCTTAGTTCACTAGAAAACGTAATTTTCAAACCTTGAATCTGGTTTAAAAATGATTATTTGCCTCCCGGAGAAGACGCTTTCTTAGTTCACTAGAAAACGTAATTTTTAAACTCTGAATCTGGTTTAAAAATGATTATTTACCTCCCGGAGAAGACGCTTTCTTAGTTCACTAGAAAACGTAATTTTTAAACCTTGAATCTGGTTTAAAAATGATTATTTGCCTCCCGGAGAAGACGCTTTCTTAGTTCACTAGAAAACGTAATTTTCAAACCTTGAATCTGGTTTAAAAATGATTATTTGCCTCCCGGAGAAGACGCTTTCTTAGTTCACTAGAAAACGTAATTTTTAAACTCTGAATCTGGTTTAAAAATGATTATTTACCTCCAGGAGAAGACGATTTCTTAGTTCACTAGAAAACGTAATTTTTAAACTCTGAATCTGGTTTAAAGATGATTATTTGCCTCCCGGAAAAGAGGCTTTTTTAGTTCACTAGAAAACGTAATTTTTAAACTCTGAATCTGGTTTAAAAATGATTATTTACCTCCAGGAGAAGACGCTTTCTTAGTTCACTAGAAAACGTAATTTTTAAACTCTGAATCTGGTTTAAAGATGATTATTTACCTCCAGGAGAAGACGCTTTCTTAGTTCACTAGAAAACGTAATTTTTAAACTCTGAATCTGGTTTAAAAATGATTATTTACCTCCAGGAGAAGACGCTTTCTTAGTTCACTAGAAAACGTAATTTTTAAACTCTGAATCTGGTTTAAAAATGATTATTTACCTCCAGGAGAAGACGCTTTCTTAGTTCACTAGAAAACGTAATTTTTAAACTCTGAATCTGGTTTAAAGATGATTATTTACCTCCAGGAGAAGACGCTTTCTTAGTTCACTAGAAAACGTAATTTTTAAACTCTGAATCTGGTTTAAAAATGATTATTTACCTCCAGGAGAAGACGCTTTCTTAGTTCACTAGAAAACGTAATTTTTAAACTCTGAATCTGGTTTAAAAATGATTATTTACCTCCAGGAGAAGACGCTTTCTTAGTTCACTAGAAAACGTAATTTTTAAACTCTGAATCTGGTTTAAAGATGATTATTTACCTCCAGGAGAAGACGCTTTCTTAGTTCACTAGAAAACGTAATTTTTAAACTCTGAATCTGGTTTAAAAATGATTATTTACCTCCAGGAGAAGACGCTTTCTTAGTTCACTAGAAAACGTAATTTTTAAACTCTGAATCTGGTTTAAAGATGATTATTTGCCTCCCGGAAAAGAGGCTTTCTTAGTTCACTAGAAAACGTAATTTTTAAACTCTGAATCTGGTTTAAAAATGATTATTTGCCTCCCGGAAAAGAGGCTTTCTTAGTTCACTAGAAAACGTAATTTTCAACCTCTGATTCTGGTTTAAAGATGATTATTTGCCTCCCGGAAAAGAGGCTTTCTTAGTTCACTAGAAAACGTAATTTTTAAACTCTGAATCTGGTTTAAAAATGATTATTTGCCTCCCGGAAAAGAGGCTTTCTTAGTTCACTAGAAAACGTAATTTTTAAACTCTGAATCTGGTTTAAAAATGATTATTTGCCTCCCGGAAAAGAGGCTTTCTTAGTTCACTAGAAAACGTAATTTTCAACCTCTGATTCTGGTTTAAAGATGATTATTTGCCTCCCGGAGAAGACGCTTTCTTAGTTCACTAGAAAAAGTAATTTTCAAACTCTGAATCTGGTTTAAAATCGATTATTTGCCTCCCGGAAAAGAGGCTTTCTTAGTTCACTAGAAAACGTAATTTTTAAACTCTGAATCTGGTTTAAAAATAATTATTTACCTCTCGGAGAAGACGCTTTCTTAGTTCACTAGAAAAAGTAATTTTCAAACTCTGAATCTGGTTTAAAGATGATTATTTGCCTCCCGGAGAAGACGCTTTCTTAGTTCACTAGAAAAAGTAATTTTCAAACTCTGAATCTGGTTTAAAATCGATTATTTGCCTCCCGGAAAAGAGGCTTTCTTAGTTCACTAGAAAACGTAATTTTTAAACTCTGAATCTGGTTTAAAAATAATTATTTACCTCCCGGAGAAGACGCTTTCTTAGTTCACTAGAAAAAGTAATTTTCAAACTCTGATTCTGGTTTAAAAATGATTATTTGCCTCCCGGAGAAGACGCTTTCTTAGTTCACTAGAAAAAGTAATTTTCAAACTCTGAATCTGGTTTAAAAATGATTATTTGCCTCCCGGAGAAGACGCTTTCTTAGTTCACTAGAAAAAGTAATTTTCAAACTCTGAATCTGGTTTAAAAATAATTATTTACCTCCCGGAGAAGACGCTTTCTTAGTTCACTAGAAAAAGTAATTTTCAAACTCTGAATCTGGTTTAAAAATGATTATTTGCCTCCCGGAGAAGACGCTTTCTTAGTTCACTAGAAAAAGTAATTTTCAAACTCTGATTCTGGTTTAAAAATGATTATTTGCCTCCCGGAGAAGACGCTTTCTTAGTTCACTAGAAAAAGTAATTTTCAAACTCTGATTCTGGTTTAAAGATGATTATTTGCCTCCCGGAAAAGAGGCTTTCTTAGTTCACTAGAAAACGTAATTTTTAAACCTTGAATCTGGTTTAAAAATGATTATTTGCCTCCCGGAGAAGACGCTTTCTTAGTTCACTAGAAAACGTAATTTTTAAACCTTGAATCTGGTTTAAAGATGATTATTTGCCTCCCGGAGAAGACGCTTTCTTAGTTCACTAGAAAACGTAATTTTTAAACTCTGAATCTGGTTTAAAAATGATTATTTGCCTCCCGGAGAAGACGCTTTCTTAGTTCACTAGAAAAAGTAATTTTCAAACTCTGATTCTGGTTTAAAGATGATTATTTGCCTCCCGGAGAAGACGCTTTCTTAGTTCACTAGAAAAAGTAATTTTCAAACTCTGAATCTGGTTTAAAGATGATTATTTGCCTCCCGGAAAAGAGGCTTTCTTAGTTCACTAGAAAACGTAATTTTTAAACTCTGAATCTGGTTTAAAAATGATTATTTGCCTCCCGGAGAAGACGCTTTCTTAGTTCACTAGAAAAAGTAATTTTCAAACTCTGAATCTGGTTTAAAGATGATTATTTGCCTCCCGGAGAAGACGCTTTCTTAGTTCACTAGAAAAAGTAATTTTCAAACTCTGAATCTGGTTTAAAAATGATTATTTGCCTCCCGGAGAAGACGCTTTCTTAGTTCACTAGAAAAAGTAATTTTCAAACTCTGAATCTGGTTTAAAGATGATTATTTGCCTCCCGGAAAAGACGCTTTCTTAGTTCACTAGAAAACGTAATTTTCAAACTCTGAATCTGGTTTAAAGATGATTATTTGCCTCCCGGAGAAGACGCTTTCTTAGTTCACTAGAAAAAGTAATTTTCAAACTCTGAATCTGGTTTAAAGATGATTATTTGCCTCCCGGAAAAGAGGCTTTCTTAGTTCACTAGAAAACGTAATTTTTAAACTCTGAATCTGGTTTAAAAATGATTATTTGCCTCCCGGAGAAGACGCTTTCTTAGTTCACTAGAAAAAGTAATTTTCAAACTCTGAATCTGGTTTAAAGATGATTATTTGCCTCCCGGAGAAGACGCTTTCTTAGTTCACTAGAAAAAGTAATTTTCAAACTCTGAATCTGGTTTAAAAATGATTATTTGCCTCCCGGAGAAGACGCTTTCTTAGTTCACTAGAAAAAGTAATTTTCAAACTCTGAATCTGGTTTAAAGATGATTATTTGCCTCCCGGAGAAGACGCTTTCTTAGTTCACTAGAAAACGTAATTTTCAAACTCTGAATCTGGTTTAAAGATGATTATTTGCCTCCCGGAGAAGACGCTTTCTTAGTTCACTAGAAAAAGTAATTTTCAAACTCTGAATCTGGTTTAAAGATGATTATTTGCCTCCCGGAAAAGAGGCTTTCTTAGTTCACTAGAAAACGTAATTTTTAAACTCTGAATCTGGTTTAAAAATGATTATTTGCCTCCCGGAGAAGACGCTTTCTTAGTTCACTAGAAAAAGTAATTTTCAAACTCTGATTCTGGTTTAAAGATGATTATTTGCCTCCCGGAAAAGAGGCTTTCTTAGTTCACTAGAAAACGTAATTTTTAAACCTTGAATCTGGTTTAAAAATGATTATTTGCCTCCCGGAGAAGACGCTTTCTTAGTTCACTAGAAAAAGTAATTTTCAAACTCTGATTCTGGTTTAAAGATGATTATTTGCCTCCCGGAAAAGAGGCTTTCTTAGTTCACTAGAAAACGTAATTTTCAAACCTTGAATCTGGTTTAAAAATGATTATTTGCCTCCCGGAGAAGACGCTTTCTTAGTTCACTAGAAAAAGTAATTTTCAAACTCTGAATCTGGTTTAAAGATGATTATTTGCCTCCCGGAGAAGACGCTTTCTTAGTTCACTAGAAAACGTAATTTTTAAACTCTGAATCTGGTTTAAAAATGATTATTTGCCTCCCGGAAAAGAGGCTTTCTTAGTTCACTAGAAAACGTAATTTTTAAACTCTGAATCTGGTTTAAAAATGATTATTTGCCTCCCGGAGAAGACGCTTTCTTAGTTCACTAGAAAACGTAATTTTTAAACTCTGAATCTGGTTTAAAAATGATTATTTACCTCCCGGAGAAGACGCTTTCTTAGTTCACTAGAAAACGTAATTTTTAAACTCTGAATCTGGTTTAAAAATGATTATTTACCTCCAGGAGAAGACGATTTCTTAGTTCACTAGAAAACGTAATTTTTAAACTCTGAATCTGGTTTAAAGATGATTATTTGCCTCCCGGAAAAGAGGCTTTTTTAGTTCACTAGAAAACGTAATTTTTAAACTCTGAATCTGGTTTAAAAATGATTATTTACCTCCAGGAGAAGACGCTTTCTTAGTTCACTAGAAAACGTAATTTTTAAACTCTGAATCTGGTTTAAAAATGATTATTTACCTCCCGGAGAAGACGCTTTCTTAGTTCACTAGAAAACGTAATTTTTAAACTCTGAATCTGGTTTAAAGATGATTATTTACCTCCAGGAGAAGACGCTTTCTTAGTTCACTAGAAAACGTAATTTTTAAACTCTGAATCTGGTTTAAAAATGATTATTTACCTCCAGGAGAAGACGCTTTCTTAGTTCACTAGAAAAAGTAATTTTCAAACTCTGATTCTGGTTTAAAGATGATTATTTGCCTCCCGGAAAAGAGGCTTTCTTAGTTCACTAGAAAACGTAATTTTCAAACCTTGAATCTGGTTTAAAAATGATTATTTGCCTCCCGGAGAAGACGCTTTCTTAGTTCACTAGAAAAAGTAATTTTCAAACTCTGAATCTGGTTTAAAGATGATTATTTGCCTCCCGGAGAAGACGCTTTCTTAGTTCACTAGAAAACGTAATTTTTAAACTCTGAATCTGGTTTAAAAATGATTATTTGCCTCCCGGAAAAGAGGCTTTCTTAGTTCACTAGAAAACGTAATTTTTAAACTCTGAATCTGGTTTAAAAATGATTATTTGCCTCCCGGAGAAGACGCTTTCTTAGTTCACTAGAAAACGTAATTTTTAAACTCTGAATCTGGTTTAAAAATGATTATTTACCTCCCGGAGAAGACGCTTTCTTAGTTCACTAGAAAACGTAATTTTTAAACTCTGAATCTGGTTTAAAAATGATTATTTACCTCCAGGAGAAGACGATTTCTTAGTTCACTAGAAAACGTAATTTTTAAACTCTGAATCTGGTTTAAAGATGATTATTTGCCTCCCGGAAAAGAGGCTTTTTTAGTTCACTAGAAAACGTAATTTTTAAACTCTGAATCTGGTTTAAAAATGATTATTTACCTCCCGGAGAAGACGCTTTCTTAGTTCACTAGAAAACGTAATTTTTAAACTCTGAATCTGGTTTAAAAATGATTATTTACCTCCAGGAGAAGACGATTTCTTAGTTCACTAGAAAACGTAATTTTTAAACTCTGAATCTGGTTTAAAAATGATTATTTGCCTCCCGGAGAAGACGCTTTCTTAGTTCACTAGAAAACGTAATTTTTAAACTCTGAATCTGGTTTAAAAATGATTATTTACCTCCCGGAGAAGACGCTTTCTTAGTTCACTAGAAAACGTAATTTTTAAACTCTGAATCTGGTTTAAAAATGATTATTTACCTCCAGGAGAAGACGATTTCTTAGTTCACTAGAAAACGTAATTTTTAAACTCTGAATCTGGTTTAAAGATGATTATTTGCCTCCCGGAGAAGACGCTTTCTTAGTTCACTAGAAAACGTAATTTTTAAACTCTGAATCTGGTTTAAAAATGATTATTTACCTCCCGGAGAAGACGCTTTCTTAGTTCACTAGAAAACGTAATTTTTAAACTCTGAATCTGGTTTAAAAATGATTATTTACCTCCAGGAGAAGACGATTTCTTAGTTCACTAGAAAACGTAATTTTTAAACTCTGAATCTGGTTTAAAGATGATTATTTGCCTCCCGGAAAAGAGGCTTTTTTAGTTCACTAGAAAACGTAATTTTTAAACTCTGAATCTGGTTTAAAAATGATTATTTACCTCCCGGAGAAGACGCTTTTTTAGTTCACTAGAAAACGTAATTTTTAAACTCTGAATCTGGTTTAAAAATGATTATTTACCTCCAGGAGAAGACGATTTCTTAGTTCACTAGAAAACGTAATTTTTAAACTCTGAATCTGGTTTAAAAATGATTATTTACCTCCCGGAGAAGACGCTTTCTTAGTTCACTAGAAAACGTAATTTTTAAACTCTGAATCTGGTTTAAAGATGATTATTTACCTCCAGGAGAAGACGCTTTCTTAGTTCACTAGAAAACGTAATTTTTAAACTCTGAATCTGGTTTAAAAATGATTATTTACCTCCAGGAGAAGACGCTTTCTTAGTTCACTAGAAAACGTAATTTTTAAACTCTGAATCTGGTTTAAAAATGATTATTTACCTCCAGGAGAAGACGCTTTCTTAGTTCACTAGAAAACGTAATTTTTAAACTCTGAATCTGATTTAAAGATGATTATTTACCTCCAGGAGAAGACGCTTTCTTAGTTCACTAGAAAACGTAATTTTTAAACTCTGAATCTGGTTTAAAGATGATTATTTACCTCCAGGAGAAGACGCTTTCTTAGTTCACTAGAAAACGTAATTTTTAAACTCTGAATCTGGTTTAAAAATGATTATTTACCTCCCGGAGAAGACGCTTTCTTAGTTCACTAGAAAACGTAATTTTTAAACTCTGAATCTGGTTTAAAGATGATTATTTACCTCCAGGAGAAGACGCTTTCTTAGTTCACTAGAAAACGTAATTTTTAAACTCTGAATCTGGTTTAAAGATGATTATTTACCTCCAGGAGAAGACGCTTTCTTAGTTCACTAGAAAACGTAATTTTTAAACTCTGAATCTGGTTTAAAGATGATTATTTACCTCCAGGAGAAGACGCTTTCTTAGTTCACTAGAAAACGTAATTTTTAAACTCTGAATCTGGTTTAAAGATGATTATTTACCTCCAGGAGAAGACGCTTTCTTAGTTCACTAGAAAACGTAATTTTTAAACTCTGAATCTGGTTTAAAAATGATTATTTACCTCCAGGAGAAGACGCTTTCTTAGTTCACTAGAAAACGTAATTTTTAAACTCTGAATCTGGTTTAAAGATGATTATTTACCTCCAGGAGAAAACGCTTTCTTAGTTCACTAGAAAACGTAATTTTTAAACTCTGAATCTGGTTTAAAAATGATTATTTACCTCCAGGAGAAGACGCTTTCTTAGTTCACTAGAAAACGTAATTTTTAAACTCTGAATCTGGTTTAAAGATGATTATTTACCTCCAGGAGAAGACGCTTTCTTAGTTCACTAGAAAACGTAATTTTTAAACTCTGAATCTGGTTTAAAGATGATTATTTACCTCCCGGAGAAAACGCTTTCTTAGTTCACTAGAAAACGTAATTTTTAAACTCTGAATCTGGTTTAAAGATGATTATTTACCTCCCGGAGAAAACGCTTTCTTAGTTCACTAGAAAACGTAATTTTTAAACTCTGAATCTGGTTTAAAGATGATTATTTACCTCCAGGAGAAGACGCTTTCTTAGTTCACTAGAAAACGTAATTTTTAAACTCTGAATCTGGTTTAAAAATGATTATTTACCTCCAGGAGAAGACGCTTTCTTAGTTCACTAGAAAACGTAATTTTTAAACTCTGAATCTGGTTTAAAGATGATTATTTACCTCCAGGAGAAGACGCTTTCTTAGTTCACTAGAAAACGTAATTTTTAAACTCTGAATCTGGTTTAAAGATGATTATTTACCTCCAGGAGAAGACGCTTTCTTAGTTCACTAGAAAACGTAATTTTTAAACTCTGAATCTGGTTTAAAGATGATTATTTACCTCCCGGAGAAAACGCTTTCTTAGTTCACTAGAAAACGTAATTTTTAAACTCTGAATCTGGTTTAAAGATGATTATTTACCTCCCGGAGAAAACGCTTTCTTAGTTCACTAGAAAACGTAATTTTTAAACTCTGAATCTGGTTTAAAGATGATTATTTACCTCCCGGAGAAAACGCTTTCTTAGTTCACTAGAAAACGTAATTTTTAAACTCTGAATCTGGTTTAAAGATGATTATTTGCCTCCCGGAAAAGAGGCTTTTTTAGTTCACTAGAAAACGTAATTTTTAAACTCTGAATCTGGTTTAAAAATGATTATTTACCTCCAGGAGAAGACGCTTTCTTAGTTCACTAGAAAACGTAATTTTTAAACTCTGAATCTGGTTTAAAGATGATTATTTACCTCCAGGAGAAGACGCTTTCTTAGTTCACTAGAAAACGTAATTTTTAAACTCTGAATCTGGTTTAAAGATGATTATTTACCTCCAGGAGAAGACGCTTTCTTAGTTCACTAGAAAACGTAATTTTTAAACTCTGAATCTGGTTTAAAGATGATTATTTACCTCCCGGAGAAAACGCTTTCTTAGTTCACTAGAAAACGTAATTTTTAAACTCTGAATCTGGTTTAAAGATGATTATTTACCTCCCGGAGAAAACGCTTTCTTAGTTCACTAGAAAACGTAATTTTTAAACTCTGAATCTGGTTTAAAGATGATTATTTGCCTCCAGGAGAAGACGCTTTCTTAGTTCACTAGAAAACGTAATTTTTAAACTCTGAATCTGGTTTAAAAATGATTATTTACCTCCCGGAGAAGACGCTTTCTTAGTTCACTAGAAAACGTAATTTTTAAACTCTGAATCTGGTTTAAAGATGATTATTTACCTCCCGGAGAAAACGCTTTCTTAGTTCACTAGAAAACGTAATTTTTAAACTCTGAATCTGGTTTAAAGATGATTATTTACCTCCCGGAGAAAACGCTTTCTTAGTTCACTAGAAAACGTAATTTTTAAACTCTGAATCTGGTTTAAAGATGATTATTTGCCTCCCGGAAAAGAGGCTTTTTTAGTTCACTAGAAAACGTAATTTTTAAACTCTGAATCTGGTTTAAAAATGATTATTTACCTCCAGGAGAAGACGCTTTCTTAGTTCACTAGAAAACGTAATTTTTAAACTCTGAATCTGGTTTAAAGATGATTATTTACCTCCAGGAGAAGACGCTTTCTTAGTTCACTAGAAAACGTAATTTTTAAACTCTGAATCTGGTTTAAAGATGATTATTTACCTCCAGGAGAAGACGCTTTCTTAGTTCACTAGAAAACGTAATTTTTAAACTCTGAATCTGGTTTAAAGATGATTATTTACCTCCCGGAGAAAACGCTTTCTTAGTTCACTAGAAAACGTAATTTTTAAACTCTGAATCTGGTTTAAAGATGATTATTTACCTCCCGGAGAAAACGCTTTCTTAGTTCACTAGAAAACGTAATTTTTAAACTCTGAATCTGGTTTAAAGATGATTATTTGCCTCCAGGAGAAGACGCTTTCTTAGTTCACTAGAAAACGTAATTTTTAAACTCTGAATCTGGTTTAAAGATGATTATTTGCCTCCAGGAGAAGACGCTTTCTTAGTTCACTAGAAAACGTAATTTTTAAACTCTGAATCTGGTTTAAAAATGATTATTTACCTCCCGGAGAAGACGCTTTCTTAGTTCACTAGAAAACGTAATTTTTAAACTCTGAATCTGGTTTAAAGATGATTATTTGCCTCCCGGAAAAGAGGCTTTTTTAGTTCACTAGAAAACGTAATTTTTAAACTCTGAATCTGGTTTAAAAATGATTATTTACCTCCAGGAGAAGACGCTTTCTTAGTTCACTAGAAAACGTAATTTTTAAACTCTGAATCTGGTTTAAAGATGATTATTTACCTCCAGGAGAAGACGCTTTCTTAGTTCACTAGAAAACGTAATTTTTAAACTCTGAATCTGGTTTAAAAATGATTATTCACCTCCCGGAGAAGACGCTTTCTTAGTTCACTAGAAAACGTAATTTTTAAACTCTGAATCTGGTTTAAAGATGATTATTTGCCTCCCGGAAAAGAGGCTTTTTTAGTTCACTAGAAAACGTAATTTTCAACCTCTGATTCTGGTTTAAAGATGATTATTTGCCTCCCGGAAAAGAGGCTTTCTTAGTTCACTAGAAAACGTAATTTTCAACCTCTGAATCTGGTTTAAAGATGATTATTTGCCTCCCGGAAAAGAGGCTTTCTTAGTTCACTAGAAAACGTAATTTTTAAACTCTGAATCTGGTTTAAAGATGATTATTTGCCTCCCGGAAAAGAGGCTTTTTTAGTTCACTAGAAAACGTAATTTTCAACCTCTGATTCTGGTTTAAAGATGATTATTTACCTCCCGGAGAAGACGCTTTCTTAGTTCACTAGAAAACGTAATTTTTAAACTCTGAATCTGGTTTAAAGATGATTATTTGCCTCCCGGAAAAGAGGCTTTCTTAGTTCACTAGAAAACGTAATTTTTAAACTCTGAATCTGGTTTAAAGATGATTATTTACCTCCAGGAGAAGACGCTTTCTTAGTTCACTAGAAAACGTAATTTTTAAACTCTGAATCTGGTTTAAAGATGATTATTTACCTCCAGGAGAAGACGCTTTCTTAGTTCACTAGAAAACGTAATTTTTAAACTCTGAATCTGGTTTAAAAATGATTATTTGCCTCCCGGAAAAGAGGCTTTCTTCGTTCACTAGAAAACGTAATTTTTAAACTCTGAATCTGGTTTAAAGATGATTATTTACCTCCAGGAGAAGACGCTTTCTTAGTTCACTAGAAAACGTAATTTTTAAACTCTGAATCTGGTTTAAAGATGATTATTTGCCTCCCGGAAAAGAGGCTTTTTTAGTTCACTAGAAAACGTAATTTTCAACCTCTGATTCTGGTTTAAAGATGATTATTTGCCTCCCGGAAAAGAGGCTTTCTTAGTTCACTAGAAAACGTAATTTTTAAACTCTGAATCTGGTTTAAAGATGATTATTTGCCTCCCGGAAAAGAGGCTTTTTTAGTTCACTAGAAAACGTAATTTTTAAACTCTGAATCTGGTTTAAAAATGATTATTTACCTCCAGGAGAAGACGCTTTCTTAGTTCACTAGAAAACGTAATTTTTAAACTCTGAATCTGGTTTAAAGATGATTATTTACCTCCAGGAGAAGACGCTTTCTTAGTTCACTAGAAAACGTAATTTTTAAACTCTGAATCTGGTTTAAAGATGATTATTTACCTCCAGGAGAAGACGCTTTCTTAGTTCACTAGAAAACGTAATTTTTAAACTCTGAATCTGGTTTAAAGATGATTATTTACCTCCCGGAGAAAACGCTTTCTTAGTTCACTAGAAAACGTAATTTTTAAACTCTGAATCTGGTTTAAAGATGATTATTTACCTCCCGGAGAAAACGCTTTCTTAGTTCACTAGAAAACGTAATTTTTAAACTCTGAATCTGGTTTAAAGATGATTATTTACCTCCCGGAGAAAACGCTTTCTTAGTTCACTAGAAAACGTAATTTTTAAACTCTGAATCTGGTTTAAAGATGATTATTTGCCTCCCGGAAAAGAGGCTTTTTTAGTTCACTAGAAAACGTAATTTTTAAACTCTGAATCTGGTTTAAAAATGATTATTTACCTCCAGGAGAAGACGCTTTCTTAGTTCACTAGAAAACGTAATTTTTAAACTCTGAATCTGGTTTAAAGATGATTATTTACCTCCAGGAGAAGACGCTTTCTTAGTTCACTAGAAAACGTAATTTTTAAACTCTGAATCTGGTTTAAAGATGATTATTTACCTCCAGGAGAAGACGCTTTCTTAGTTCACTAGAAAACGTAATTTTTAAACTCTGAATCTGGTTTAAAGATGATTATTTGCCTCCCGGAAAAGAGGCTTTTTTAGTTCACTAGAAAACGTAATTTTCAACCTCTGATTCTGGTTTAAAGATGATTATTTGCCTCCCGGAAAAGAGGCTTTCTTAGTTCACTAGAAAACGTAATTTTCAACCTCTGAATCTGGTTTAAAGATGATTATTTGCCTCCCGGAAAAGAGGCTTTCTTAGTTCACTAGAAAACGTAATTTTTAAACTCTGAATCTGGTTTAAAGATGATTATTTGCCTCCCGGAAAAGAGGCTTTTTTAGTTCACTAGAAAACGTAATTTTCAACCTCTGATTCTGGTTTAAAGATGATTATTTACCTCCCGGAGAAGACGCTTTCTTAGTTCACTAGAAAACGTAATTTTTAAACTCTGAATCTGGTTTAAAGATGATTATTTGCCTCCCGGAAAAGAGGCTTTCTTAGTTCACTAGAAAACGTAATTTTTAAACTCTGAATCTGGTTTAAAGATGATTATTTACCTCCAGGAGAAGACGCTTTCTTAGTTCACTAGAAAACGTAATTTTTAAACTCTGAATCTGGTTTAAAGATGATTATTTACCTCCAGGAGAAGACGCTTTCTTAGTTCACTAGAAAACGTAATTTTTAAACTCTGAATCTGGTTTAAAAATGATTATTTGCCTCCCGGAAAAGAGGCTTTCTTCGTTCACTAGAAAACGTAATTTTTAAACTCTGAATCTGGTTTAAAGATGATTATTTACCTCCAGGAGAAGACGCTTTCTTAGTTCACTAGAAAACGTAATTTTTAAACTCTGAATCTGGTTTAAAGATGATTATTTGCCTCCCGGAAAAGAGGCTTTTTTAGTTCACTAGAAAACGTAATTTTCAACCTCTGATTCTGGTTTAAAGATGATTATTTGCCTCCCGGAAAAGAGGCTTTTTTAGTTCACTAGAAAACGTAATTTTCAACCTCTGATTCTGGTTTAAAGATGATTATTTGCCTCCCGGAAAAGAGGCTTTCTTAGTTCACTAGAAAACGTAATTTTCAACCTCTGAATCTGGTTTAAAGATGATTATTTGCCTCCCGGAAAAGAGGCTTTCTTAGTTCACTAGAAAACGTAATTTTTAAACTCTGAATCTGGTTTAAAGATGATTATTTGCCTCCCGGAAAAGAGGCTTTTTTAGTTCACTAGAAAACGTAATTTTCAACCTCTGATTCTGGTTTAAAGATGATTATTTACCTCCCGGAGAAGACGCTTTCTTAGTTCACTAGAAAACGTAATTTTTAAACTCTGAATCTGGTTTAAAGATGATTATTTGCCTCCCGGAAAAGAGGCTTTCTTAGTTCACTAGAAAACGTAATTTTTAAACTCTGAATCTGGTTTAAAAATGATTATTTACCTCCCGGAGAAGACGCTTTCTTAGTTCACTAGAAAACGTAATTTTTAAACTCTGAATCTGGTTTAAAGATGATTATTTACCTCCAGGAGAAGACGCTTTCTTAGTTCACTAGAAAACGTAATTTTTAAACTCTGAATCTGGTTTAAAAATGATTATTTACCTCCCGGAGAAGACGCTTTCTTAGTTCACTAGAAAACGTAATTTTTAAACTCTGAATCTGGTTTAAAGATGATTATTTGCCTCCCGGAAAAGAGGCTTTCTTAGTTCACTAGAAAACGTAATTTTTAAACTCTGAATCTGGTTTAAAAATGATTATTTACCTCCCGGAGAAGACGCTTTCTTAGTTCACTAGAAAACGTAATTTTTAAACTCTGAATCTGGTTTAAAGATGATTATTTACCTCCAGGAGAAGACGCTTTCTTAGTTCACTAGAAAACGTAATTTTTAAACTCTGAATCTGGTTTAAAGATGATTATTTACCTCCAGGAGAAGACGCTTTCTTAGTTCACTAGAAAACGTAATTTTTAAACTCTGAATCTGGTTTAAAGATGATTATTTACCTCCAGGAGAAGACGCTTTCTTAGTTCACTAGAAAACGTAATTTTTAAACTCTGAATCTGGTTTAAAAATGATTATTTGCCTCCCGGAAAAGAGGCTTTCTTCGTTCACTAGAAAACGTAATTTTTAAACTCTGAATCTGGTTTAAAAATGATTATTTACCTCCAGGAGAAGACGCTTTCTTAGTTCACTAGAAAACGTAATTTTTAAACTCTGAATCTGGTTTAAAAATGATTATTTGCCTCCCGGAAAAGAGGCTTTCTTCGTTCACTAGAAAACGTAATTTTTAAACTCTGAATCTGGTTTAAAAATGATTATTTGCCTCCCGGAAAAGAGGCTTTCTTAGTTCACTAGAAAACGTAATTTTTAAACTCTGAATCTGGTTTAAAGATGATTATTTACCTCCAGGAGAAGACGCTTTCTTAGTTCACTAGAAAACGTAATTTTTAAACTCTGAATCTGGTTTAAAAATGATTATTTGCCTCCCGGAAAAGAGGCTTTCTTCGTTCACTAGAAAACGTAATTTTTAAACTCTGAATCTGGTTTAAAAATGATTATTTGCCTCCCGGAAAAGAGGCTTTCTTCGTTCACTAGAAAACGTAATTTTTAAACTCTGAATCTGGTTTAAAGATGATTATTTACCTCCCGGAGAAAACGCTTTCTTAGTTCACTAGAAAACGTAATTTTTAAACTCTGAATCTGGTTTAAAGATGATTATTTACCTCCCGGAGAAGACGCTTTCTTAGTTCACTAGAAAACGTAATTTTTAAACTCTGAATCTGGTTTAAAGATGATTATTTGCCTCCCGGAAAAGAGGCTTTCTTAGTTCACTAGAAAACGTAATTTTTAAACTCTGAATCTGGTTTAAAAATGATTATTTGCCTCCCGGAAAAGAGGCTTTCTTCGTTCACTAGAAAACGTAATTTTTAAACTCTGAATCTGGTTTAAAAATGATTATTTGCCTCCCGGAAAAGAGGCTTTCTTCGTTCACTAGAAAACGTAATTTTTAAACTCTGAATCTGGTTTAAAGATGATTATTTACCTCCCGGAGAAAACGCTTTCTTAGTTCACTAGAAAACGTAATTTTTAAACTCTGAATCTGGTTTAAAAATGATTATTTACCTCCCGGAGAAGACGCTTTCTTAGTTCACTAGAAAACGTAATTTTTAAACTCTGAATCTGGTTTAAAGATGATTATTTGCCTCCCGGAAAAGAGGCTTTCTTAGTTCACTAGAAAACGTAATTTTTAAACTCTGAATCTGGTTTAAAAATGATTATTTACCTCCCGGAGAAGACGCTTTCTTAGTTCACTAGAAAACGTAATTTTTAAACTCTGAATCTGGTTTAAAGATGATTATTTACCTCCAGGAGAAGACGCTTTCTTAGTTCACTAGAAAACGTAATTTTTAAACTCTGAATCTGGTTTAAAGATGATTATTTACCTCCAGGAGAAGACGCTTTCTTAGTTCACTAGAAAACGTAATTTTTAAACTCTGAATCTGGTTTAAAGATGATTATTTACCTCCAGGAGAAGACGCTTTCTTAGTTCACTAGAAAACGTAATTTTTAAACTCTGAATCTGGTTTAAAAATGATTATTTGCCTCCCGGAAAAGAGGCTTTCTTAGTTCACTAGAAAACGTAATTTTTAAACTCTGAATCTGGTTTAAAAATGATTATTTGCCTCCCGGAAAAGAGGCTTTCTTCGTTCACTAGAAAACGTAATTTTTAAACTCTGAATCTGGTTTAAAAATGATTATTTGCCTCCCGGAAAAGAGGCTTTCTTCGTTCACTAGAAAACGTAATTTTTAAACTCTGAATCTGGTTTAAAGATGATTATTTACCTCCCGGAGAAAACGCTTTCTTAGTTCACTAGAAAACGTAATTTTTAAACTCTGAATCTGGTTTAAAAATGATTATTTACCTCCCGGAGAAGACGCTTTCTTAGTTCACTAGAAAACGTAATTTTTAAACTCTGAATCTGGTTTAAAGATGATTATTTGCCTCCCGGAAAAGAGGCTTTCTTAGTTCACTAGAAAACGTAATTTTTAAACTCTGAATCTGGTTTAAAAATGATTATTTACCTCCCGGAGAAGACGCTTTCTTAGTTCACTAGAAAACGTAATTTTTAAACTCTGAATCTGGTTTAAAGATGATTATTTACCTCCAGGAGAAGACGCTTTCTTAGTTCACTAGAAAACGTAATTTTTAAACTCTGAATCTGGTTTAAAGATGATTATTTACCTCCAGGAGAAGACGCTTTCTTAGTTCACTAGAAAACGTAATTTTTAAACTCTGAATCTGGTTTAAAGATGATTATTTACCTCCAGGAGAAGACGCTTTCTTAGTTCACTAGAAAACGTAATTTTTAAACTCTGAATCTGGTTTAAAAATGATTATTTGCCTCCCGGAAAAGAGGCTTTCTTCGTTCACTAGAAAACGTAATTTTTAAACTCTGAATCTGGTTTAAAAATGATTATTTACCTCCAGGAGAAGACGCTTTCTTAGTTCACTAGAAAACGTAATTTTTAAACTCTGAATCTGGTTTAAAAATGATTATTTGCCTCCCGGAAAAGAGGCTTTCTTCGTTCACTAGAAAACGTAATTTTTAAACTCTGAATCTGGTTTAAAAATGATTATTTGCCTCCCGGAAAAGAGGCTTTCTTAGTTCACTAGAAAACGTAATTTTTAAACTCTGAATCTGGTTTAAAGATGATTATTTACCTCCAGGAGAAGACGCTTTCTTAGTTCACTAGAAAACGTAATTTTTAAACTCTGAATCTGGTTTAAAAATGATTATTTGCCTCCCGGAAAAGAGGCTTTCTTCGTTCACTAGAAAACGTAATTTTTAAACTCTGAATCTGGTTTAAAAATGATTATTTGCCTCCCGGAAAAGAGGCTTTCTTCGTTCACTAGAAAACGTAATTTTTAAACTCTGAATCTGGTTTAAAGATGATTATTTACCTCCCGGAGAAAACGCTTTCTTAGTTCACTAGAAAACGTAATTTTTAAACTCTGAATCTGGTTTAAAGATGATTATTTACCTCCCGGAGAAGACGCTTTCTTCGTTCACTAGAAAACGTAATTTTCAACCTCTGATTCTGGTTTAAAGATGATTATTTACCTCCCGGAGAAGACGCTTTCTTCGTTCACTAGAAAACGTAATTTTTAAACTCTGAATCTGGTTTAAAAATGATTATTTGCCTCCCGGAAAAGATGCTTTCTTCGTTCACTAGAAAACGTAATTTTTAAACTCTGAATCTGGTTTAAAAATGATTATTTACCTCCCGGAGAAGACGCTTTCTTCGTTCACTAGAAAACGTAATTTTTAAACTCTGAATCTGGTTTAAAAATGATTATTTACCTCCCGGAGAAGACGCTTTCTTTGTTCACTAGAAAACGTAATTTTTAAACTCTGAATCTGGTTTAAAGATGATTATTCACCTCCAGGAGAAGACGCTTTCTTAGTTCACTAGAAAACGTAATTTTTAAACTCTGAATCTGGTTTAAAAATGATTATTTACCTCCCGGAAAAGACGCTTTCTTAGTTCACTAGAAAACGTAATTTTCAACCTCTGATTCTGGTTTAAAGATGATTATTTACCTCCCGGAGAAGACGCTTTCTTAGTTCACTAGAAAACGTAATTTTCAACCTCTGAATCTGGTTTAAAGATGATTATTTACCTCCCGGAGAAGACGCTTTCTTAGTTCACTAGAAAACGTAATTTTTAAACTCTGAATCTGGTTTAAAAATGATTATTTACCTCCCGGAGAAGATGCTTTCACAAGGATACAAATACAACAGTATCAGATGCTTTGATTGTAAAGGATGGCAATTCGAAAAAGGACTTTGGGTCATTATAAAATCGTTTAAGGACACCAAAATATCAACTGGGTTTTTGGCGTCATAAAGTTAATCTTCCTGAAGTAGACAGCAGGCTTCTAGTGGACCCCCGGACGCTTTAAAATCTTTAAATTTATGAAGAAGCTAATGTGAGATGACTTATGAAGAATCTGTGACCTCTAGAGAAAAGAAGTTGAGTTGACTACAATGAGTGTATTTATTGGTAGATTCCGTAGACTTTCAGTTTTTCAGTTGTTAATGAGTTGAGGAATAAAAGGGGATTCTGCATAAGGAGACATAAGAAGTTTTTGGGTAGGGCATGACACAAAAAAAGCTGGACCAACGTATTGCTACCATATTGGAAGCATAAGTTCCAAATAACGATGCAATGATGAACCAAGAAAAAATCCTGCTTTCCTTAAAAGAAACAGAAGATTCAGTTATTTATAAGTATATAAATTATCTAAGGTGTATAAGATTTTGTTGCATGATGGTTAAATAGCGATTCTTTCAATTGGTATATTGTAGGAAGAGACACAAGGTTTTCAGTACCAGAAAGTCGTTTATCTAACAACGAAGACGTGTTTCAAGATTTACTTGAAACTTGGTTACTTTTATAATGAACATAAGACAGAAACCAAAAGAAATGTATTTGAAAATCCGTGGTTTAGCTAAAAAAACTACTAATCTAGTTAATTTGAATTTTTTTTGTGATTTGTAGTAGAAAATTTACTTAAATATTAAATCGAAAGTTTGTTTTCAAATTAAAAGTTTATTTACTCATTTAACTTTGAAATTTCTTCAAAATTTCTAAGAAAAATAGTTTAATTTTATATATTTCTTTAGATCTGGGTGAGAGATATTGAATTTTTTTGCTATTGAGCCCAACTACGCGTCTTTATGGTCAAACATGTCGTTCTTTTTCATAAAAATTAATTATTGTTTCTAAAAAATGAAAAATACGCTGTAGTAAATCAATTACGTCGACTCTCTTCCTCTTGCTATCTCGATTCGTTTTGAAAACATAATTTAATTAAATGAAAATGATGCAGCATATATACAACAGATCCACGACATCTTCTTCTGATATTTAATATATAATTTCATACAAGAAACAATTCATGTAGCAATTTCTTTATGTAGAATCCATCGAAAACAAATTCTCAATATAATTTTATTGAAATATTACAAATTTTAAATAAATAAAGCGAATCAAAGGTTCTGATAAGTTCCCTAACAAATCTTTTCCAATATCAAATTACTCGAACAGTAATTAGTATAATTACTACACACAAGCTAAACAGCATAAGGTAAGGCCCCAAATGAAGCCCTTGAACTGCCAATGCAAAAATCTGGATGCCCAATCATTTCGATAGTCTTTAATGGACACTAAAATTGTTGCACAGAGGACGAAACTTTTATTAATATTCTCTCGAAATGTGAAACAATACACCTGGGTGGGTATGGAATAGAAGACGATGATCTCTGACAGCTATGAATGGTATTAACTCTTAAAAAGGCATGGTATCTCATATATGATATCATCTGTTCAATAATTTTTTTAAAAATCGGCGGTAAACTTTTTGACCTGGTTGTTTCTGTCATAGCAAGGGAATTTAATTGTGAATGTGTTGGTAATACTTGTTTTACGTCAAACATTTCACATGTCATCAGTATAATGGCGTCTAAAAATATTTTTTGTTATTGTACAAACGATATAGTGTTTTTTGGAACGCGGTGAATTCAATTAGCTTCGTAATACTGTATTAAATGCAATTATGGAAAGGAAAAATCGTGATAACTGATTTTACGTTTTAGAAAAAGTATTTTGTGAAGGTATCATATTTGATATTTTGCCGGTTCACGTTAAAAGTTAAAATGATTTTTTTTAAAACAAAATTAATACGCTTTTGATAACTGAATTGTTTATTGGTATTAATTATATTATTTTTACCATTATTTAAGCAAAAA
This sequence comes from Diorhabda sublineata, assembly GCF_026230105.1. Classification (NCBI taxonomy): domain Eukaryota; kingdom Metazoa; phylum Arthropoda; class Insecta; order Coleoptera; family Chrysomelidae; genus Diorhabda; species Diorhabda sublineata. The sequence continues at coordinate 34,140,897 of NC_079474.1, forward strand.
TATATAATAAAAGCAATTAAAACTAATAAATATCCTAATTTAAACGCTTGCGCAAACATTATTCATATTTATTTTGGCTATAAATCTATAAATCTCGGTGCCCCCTTTTGTGACATTTTACTTGAGGTCTAAATGATAGGAAATCATGAAAACAATATAAAAAAAGTCATTAGTTAATATCTTACTTAATACAGAACATTTGTACTTAGTTTTCAATCGTTTGTTTCCAAATGTTTTTGTTTTCTACGTATGAATAATAAATTCATTCGCGCAACTATTATTGATGGGAAAACGATAACTTTTGATATAATTAGCTTAATTATAATGAATAAATAAACAAACAATAATTTAATATTTAAATCTAACTAGATTTTTCCTTTTAATAATGATAATAATCATCAGCGTAATGATTTTATGATGTAAATTATGATGCAAAACTTCTACTTAGACATAATCGTTTGTCCAATGCCCTGCAACCACAAAAAAAGAAGATGGCAATCTGTATAATTTTTTAAACGCCACAACAAGTTTGCGAATACCTATTCACATCTACTGTTACTTACATTTTCATGAGTTGATAATTATAGAGTAGAACTCGAAGTTTGTCCTCTTGACAACGCTTCCAATTTACCACAAATAAATTTCGACGTTTCGGATAATCACAAAGTAACGAGTTTCCGATATCTTCAGGAATAACAAAAGTTCAAATAGAAAATCATTCGAAGGAAAGAGTTCGAAGTAAAGTACATTCGTCCTTCTTTAGAAGAGAATTTTCGACAGTAGATGCAGTTGTAGTTCTTATCGATTTTAGTTTTAGAAGAAATAGTTTTTTCGTTTGTAAAAGCATTTCAGAAAGTCTATTTTAATAAAAAAGAAACGATATTGTAAAGGGTTTTCCAATATTATTATTCCAATATTGTTATTTTGAACAGCCCGCTATTTTAGTAAATGTCACTTTTGAAGCTGTCATTTTTTGACATTTGACAAGTAGAAACTACGCCATTAATGAAAATGGAACGATACAGGCTTCAACAACGCATTGAAATTATTAAAATTCACTATAAAAATGGTGAAAGTTTGGCAGAGACGGTTCGTAAAACTAAAACATTTTTGGGTCGACGTGAAGCACCTTCTCGGACCGCAATACAGAAATTGGTGAAAAATTTGAGCTGTTGGGACAAGTTAGTGATGTGAAGAATAAAACCCATGCACGTCTCTCAAGAACAACTGAGAATATTGCTGCTGTAGCTCAAAGTGTTGAAGAAAACCCAGGTTTGTCCATTCGTCGTCGTTCTTTGGAATTAGCCATTCCACAAACATCATTACACTGTATTTTGCATAAAGACTTGGGTCTTAAGGCCTATAAAGTTCAGTTAACACAAGAACTCGAGCCGGCCGATCATCAACAACGTCGTGTCTTTGCTGATTGGGTCCTTGAAATGTACGAAAATGATCCGGAATTTCATCGAAAAATCATCTGATGAGGCCCATTTCCACCTTGGTGGTTACGTCAATAAACAAAATTGTCGAACCTGGGGCTCGGAAAACCCAAGAGTTATTGTTGAAAATCCTCTCCATCCTCAACGCGTGACTGTTTGGTGCGGTTTATGGTCTGGGGGTGTCATTGGACCTTACTTTTTAGAAAAAGAGGCTGGAGCAACAGTTACGGTGAATGAATTGCGCTATCGAGAGACGATTAATGATTTTTTATGGTCGTAATTGGATGGTATTGATTTGGACAACGTTTACTTTCAACAAGACGGCGCTACGTGCCACAAAAGCAACGAAACCATCGATCTTTTACGGGAAAAATTTCCGGACCGTGTTATCTCACAATTGACCACCGAGATCTTGTGATTTAACGCCTTGCGACTTTTTCCTTTGGGGCCACTTGAAAGATAAGGTCTACGCCAACAGTCCAGCATCGATTCAAGACCTCAAAGATGGAATTCGTGAGGCTGTCGAAGACATAGGGCAGCCGCTTTTCAATTTGGTTACGGAAAATTTCATGAAAAGAATATGGTCCTGTAAGCGCAGTCGTGGCGGCCATTTATCTCCGATAATTTATCTCAAAAAATGGCATTTTTCTTTGAATATCAAAATAACACCTCTTATTGGAAAACCCGTTAGTATGGAGAAGAAATGAAACATGCATCAAATAAATTTTGATAAACGCAAATCATGTTTCTTAACAACCTTTTTATCCCGAATCGCATGAAGCATTCCGCATTTATTTTCGCGAGGATTGACCACAATTACGGACATTTCTATCCTACAAAAGTTCAATGGGATTAGGATCCGGGTTATGAAGAGGCCGAACCATGTGTATTAACAACCCTTGTGTCTCTTTCTGTCCCGAATATCCTCGTAATCTGGAATTAAACTTGGGATCATTGTTCCGTCCGAAAATGGATCGATCTCCAAATAATCGAAAACCTTAATGAACGCCATTTTGTTCTAAATTATTTCTTTTCCATAATGCAATTAATTTTGATCAAATCGCCGATTCCATGGCTAGAAAAACAACCTCAGATCGTATTTGAGCCTCCGCCATGCTTGTTTTTTGGTATTTTTTTTTTTTTTTGTTTATTACGAGTTTTGTTTGATTCAACGCGTTATCTTCAATTGTAAAGCAAAATCTCGCGTCTGGATTTGTCTTCATTATGGTAGAACGCTGTCCATTGGTAATTTCAGTAACTTTTACCATTTTAAAGGTGTCTTAAATGCAGAAATCACAAGTATAGACCTATTGAAATTGTTTTTGAATGCAGTGTTTTAGACAAGGTATTCAAGCATTTCTCCTCCGAATTCTTTAATGCAGCGGCGATTTATTTGAAAATTTTTTACCTAAAATAACCCCAGAAATCGAAATATCAGCATATTTAAAATAAAAAACGTCGTATAAAGTTTTTTCTCCAGATCAATAGTTTTTGAGTTATTCGCGATTGAAAAGTACAATTTTTCGTCAAAAAAACCGCATTTTTCAATAGTTTTTTACGCATAACTCAGTAATGATGCATTTTATCGAAAAAAATGTGATAAACAAAAATAAAGCTTATAAAAAAATAAACAAATTATGTTATATTTCAAGATCTTAATATTCCACCTAAAGCAAGTTATAGATACTTGAATATCTTTTGTTTTACGTAATTGAGCATTTAACCTCAAAAAACGGAAAAAGGGCAAATTTTTTAACAAAAAGTCATTGAATACTTTTTAAAGAGCTTAAAAAAACCTTTCAAATGACTGTAATAAAAGACGTTTTGACTGAAATTTCAATGAGATATGATGTAAAATAGTTAAAACTTACAAACAAATTGCACTAAAACTAATGCCATTTCATTGAAATTCAAAATTAAAATTATTCCTTGTACCAAATACTTTATTTGAATGTTATTTACGACATCTGAAAGTTTGGTTGATTAGAAATGCATAATTTTGAAAAAAATGAGCATTAAATAATCCTTTTTTTTGATTTTTCAAAAAAAATTTTTCCTCATCTTTTCTCCATAACTATAAAAGATACAAAAACAAATAAACAATCAAATTAAAGCATTTTTTATGTCAATTATTTTGCTTTTTTATTTTTTTTTGTAGCATAAAAATTGACGGAATTATAACCGAATTACTATAGAGTGCGAGGATTGCTTATCGACAGCCTTTTGGCCCTTTATTAATAAAATGTGGAGGGTCTCAAGCCCTTCTAACATACATAAGCTTGTAGCTCTGAAAATTACCTTTAAAATGTTTTTTTGTACGATGCGATACCTTCAAAATTAATGGAGTTATATAAAAAATAAAAATTTGAAATTTTTTTGTGAATTATAGGATACGAATTTTAGCGCACGGATTTTTTCTGTTGGTGCTAAGTTGCCTGTAGGTACATTTGAGAGTTCCAAGAGATGATATACTTATAATCTTGATATAGGGGTGGTTCTTAAGGGGTGTCAGGGTATATAAAATTAAAAATGACTTCAAATAAAGACAAGAAAATGCAAAATCTAAAAGTTGGCAGTTATTATTAGATTTATTTGTATTTAATTCTCTACAAAGTGGTAGTTTTTAATGGTTGAATAATAAAAATCAATAACCAATTAAATTTTATTGAAATGCTATGAATTTTTCACAGTAAAAATGAAATTGCGATGTTTTAAATCGTTTTTTCTCATATTATTTTCATCAGAAGAGTAGTTTTTAAGGATTTTTAAGGGTTGATATATAAATTTCCTATTAAACAATATTTATGCTGCATAAACGAGTAACATTTGAATTGAAAAAAAATAGAAAAAACTATAATATCGGTATCTTTCGATAAGGGGTGGTTTTCACCTCTTAAAAACAATTTGTACACCTTTTGAGCTTGAATTCCTGCACTATCTGTCTGCGTTTGTTTTGTTTATCGTCAAATAACTTGCAAGTGAATATAAATGAATGACTTTTTCAGATATTCGATATTAACAATAGAATATGCGTGTCTTTTATTTATCTTGTGGTATTTCTCCAACTTTTGGCCGGCAGTGTATATACAATTTATATTTTATTCTCTTAATTAATGTCGGGACGCCACTGATAGCAGCAGAATCGTTTGTTATTATCCAAGTAAACGTAAACGAAGATTACGTCAAAAAAAATAATAATAGTTGCGTTACATTATGACTTAACTTAGGTTATTTAATGCAATTTTTTCTCATTACGCATCCAAAGAATTATCACCTACATAGAAAATTCGGAGTCTGCCGAGGTAGCGGCACGCTTTCTGGTGGTCCTTGGAAGCACCATCAGAGTCGGACGCCAATCGTATGCGCGGGTGCGAGCACCAACCGCTCCCATTGGCGGATGCGCAAGCTGCTATACACGTTACTACCTTTAGCCGCCCGGCCACGCCTATCGACGTCGTAATGTTTAATGTATTTACAACAACAAAAAACGTGGCTTTTGTCTGGACGTTAGCAGCTATATATCAAGTTAGTCGTATCTGAGAGATAAGTATGATTCAGAGACGGATTGGCGATATAAGCAAAGAAAATTTTATTATATTTAAACATGATATTTCTAAAACACTAAATGAAACATTATTTGACAGATAAGAAGCGGTTAATTCCCATAGTGCACTATGGAATAAACGTTTGGAAATGGATAATAACTATAATAATGAAAAAATCATATTTTCATCGAAATTTTCATACAAAAACGAACATATCGATTGTTCGAATAATTTTACAAATTATTAAAAAGCTCTTTACTTCTTAGTTGAACTTTTAAAAGAAATCTTAACCTAACCGAAGCTAACCTAACCTCACTTTTTTTAAAAAATTGTTCAAATAATGATATATAATCATTTTTTTTTGTTTCAAATTGTTTTTTTTTCTATGTATTTTCCGAAAAATAATACGATATACTGGGAAAAAAATTTTAAGTACAATTTTCGTAAAGTTATGGTTAGGTGTCAAAAAAGTATCGAAATTTTTATTTTCAAACTTAGATCTGATTTTTATCTTAAAACATTAACAAAATGTGATAAAAATATTCTTCTTCCACTTATTTTAGAGCATATTCCATTTTTTTCAGTCTCGATCTTGGTATGTCGATGATTCCGCCGATCCTTTCAAAAGCTGCTGGTAATTGGCTTCTTCTTGAATGCTTTTTTCGTCAACCAGCCCTTCTTCTTTACGTCTACATATCCCTTCCACTCTCGTCTTTTCTGTTATCTAGTTGTAGACTTGTCTAATGTTGGAACTGCGTTTTCTTCCCAGAAAGTTACTCCAGTACGTACAGCTGTTTCGTATATACACCTTGATTGAGGTGGACATGAATTTGTTGCCCAAACTTCCGGACATTTTGGCGAGATTGTCTTCGTCTTCTGCTATGAAGACAACATCATCTACGTAGCATGCAATCCTCTTTCTGCAGTTTTGACTTCGATTATTGTTAATTCCTGTTGCTATTGGAAACAAATCCACTTACTTTCTGATTGGCGCTGCCACTATCTTCTTCTGGGATACACCAACGTGTTTCTGTTTAAGAAGAAAATTTTAAAATTATGAAATTTAGTAAAGACGTAAAATGTTGTTTGGTTATTTATAGTGTTCCTGGGTGACAATAATCCATATAGTTTCAGCAAGGAAATGAACAAAATTAATGAAAATTTGACAAAGATGAAAAAACTTCTACAAATTTTTTGTTAGAAAAGATTGTAGGAAACTTAATTATAAAATTATTACTATAGGCAACCATTTATACCAAAATTACAGTTGGATAGGCAACCTTAAATACAGAAGCAATTCGTGAGATTGAGAATATTTATATGAAAACGAAATTTATTAATTAAATAAGTGCAAAAATTGAAAAAAGATTTGAAAAAACGCTATTTTTGATGGAGACCTTGTACGATTCGTGAAATAAGAATGTGACCTATCCTAAGTTAACAGCAACCAGTTAGTCGTAAGAAATCGTTAATAGTGGCATAAGTAAGTGAAAACGGTATACAAAAACGTTCTATTTGGGTTTCTTATGACGCTCTCGAAATACGAGCTGGCGGCATTTATGCCACTGAAAAACGTTCACCAAAAACCCACTCTACTTTTGTTGATAGTGTAAAAACATACATATATTTCAAAGGAGGGGAGGTTTTTCGTCATTTATTGGTATAGGTTAGGACGAAAACATGGGGAAAAAATTTTAAAAAAATCAAATATGAAATTAACCATAAAGAAAAAGGTAGAATGGAAGATAGATAGTTAAAAATACGAGGATAGTATAAGAAGTTGAAAACTCCACGATGACCATAAGTTCAGTATCCACCATGTTTTATACGTCATATGTCAAAATTTGTCAGACTTGTCAAATCTGTCAGACTTCCGAAACTTTGACATTCCAAATATGATCCTGTCAATATAATTTTGGTTTTTAAGTACATACTGAAAATTTTTATCTATGTATCCATTAACAAAACTTTTTTTCTATAAATTCCATAACCTAACTAAAATGAATAGGTCAATAATTTCCAATCTACCTACTTGGTGTTAAGGTAAAGTGATATACGACATTCATAAAAACGTGTTTCGACATAAGTTTGTATTTCTTAATGTTGTTGTTTTCATTATAAAAAAGATTGAAGATAAAAAAACCGAGAAAATTAATAATTTAATTGTCTAACACTATATTCCTTTCATTATTTAATATAGGCAAAGACGGTGATAAACCTGATTTACAAAGTTCTACGTAATTATACGAGTCATTTCACTATAAAATTGTTAACTAACTAACTAAAATCAAGATAGATAAGGTGGCTATTCCATAAATCCAGATTTTAGAGCATCGCATTTCAATAAATAAATTTTGCTTACTAGCAACTGGAGGTTTTTCAAAATGTGTTTCATTAAATGAAGCACATGACTAGAGTTGCCATTTCTAAAATTTGGCTACCAGGACAAATCTTAACGTGTTTTTTTGTTATAGATTGCACTTAAAATGAATTTTGTGCCTTTTTAATATTATAACTCTAGATATATATAAATCAACTTATCGTTCAACGACATACCCTGTATTATTAGTAAGAACATATTCATATAAAGCGCTCTAATTTCAAATATATATTAATGATATCTATTTAGCAATAGTTTAAAATTTTGGTTATATATCCTAATTTATATTAAAAGAAATAAATCAGATCAGATCAGAAAAAAAAACGATGTGTTTGTACCCCTCTTTGTCTATCCCGCACACGCCTTTTCTTCTATCGCACTTGAGGCATTGTTTCAACGCACATTGTAGGCGTAACTTTAGATCGAACGTCGCCGATCGCAGTCGAAGGTTTCAAAGTCGCGCTTAAACCGTATTTGAGTGTTAGTCAAGTTGGCGGGTTCTCGGGGATGTGTATGGATTTTCCTTTTGTAAAAAACTGGCACGAGCTTAGATAGAGCAAAAAACAAGACCGCGTTTTTACTCCTACACACCACTGTACTTTGCGATGTTTTTTATTTCTCGCCGTTCGTTTTTTATACAAACAATACAAGTGTTTAGTCTTTGCTTGTTCGACTGTCTATGTCTCGCCGCAGTTTTTATTAGAATTTGACGTTCTAGCCGATGTTTGTACATCTATGATATATTATCATCTATCGTATCAAGTAACATTTCTCGGAATTCGTCGGTGAATATGTTTACGTTTTAATCTACTATTTACTAAAGTTTATGTGTGGATTTTTTTTGTGTATATCGGGTGCAGAAAAACACTTGGTCGTATATTCGGTAGCAGCATAAAAACTTGTTGTAAAGTGTTGTATGGTTAATTAGGCTTGAAATATTACTTTTATTAAAATTTTTGTGATAAAGTGAATAAACTATAGTGTGGATTGTAACTGGTATTTGAAACAAAAAACTTTACGTAAGTTTAATTTATTTCCAAATTTAACTCCATTGCTAAAATTCATTAGATATTAATGAAGGATATAGGTTATGTTAGGATCGTTAATTAGTGTTTTATGCAATTTATGTTATAATTATTCATATGAATAGTTATTTTTAGTACATAGTAGGTAGAAATGTACTTGTTTTATAAAATGTTACACTTGTTTAAATGATAAAAGTATTTAACAACAATGGTTGTCTATAATAGTCAAATAACTTTATTGTGTTATATAATAAAATAAATTAATCTAATGGACTTTGAAAATAGTTCATAAATAGATCTAGGTACATTGAAATTCAGATAAAAATATTATAAGTCAATTAAATTCTGTCAAGTTAAGGATATATTGAAAAAAATTCAATTAAATAAAAAATCAAATCTTATAGCAATTTAAAAAAAATCAATAAAAACATATTTGTTTTTATTGATTTTGTTAAGATCCTATTATATATCTTGTCAATTACATTGCGGTTATAGATGTGTTTGGACGTTTTCTGGTTACGTAATGACCCCTATTTAGGATCCATAATTGGTTTAGAGGTTTTTGATGTGGTTATATAATGATTTCCTAAATTATTTCGTGATTACATATCATAGTAGGTACTCCTGATTTAACAATTCAACGATATACCGTTAAAAGTATAAAATTAATATTTATACGAGGGTAGGTCTAAATATTAGTATCGTTAAAATGTTTTTATATAAAAATTGCGGTAAGCTACGAAAGCTTTTTATTAAATTATGATGACTTTTACCACATAATAGACTTTAGCTAATATGTCCTCGATTGAGACACAGAGAAAGGAGGTTTTTTAAAATTTGTGATAATCGTAGAATACACAATAATGTTCCAGTGAATAATCATAAATTCTACTATTGAAATATACAATTTTTTCATACTGAGGACCCCCACAATCGAAAAAACATGAGTATATAAGGTAGGATTACGAAAAATCACTTGAGTGGACGAAAATTCCTTGTATAGAGTCAGAGTCTTGAAAACGACGTTTTGGGTTGTTGTGGAGCATGTTTTTTTACATATCAGAAAACAATAGAAGCCATTGTGATTCAGTACACATGAAAAATAATCAACAACGAACGAGACCATGTAAAAGGCAATCAAAGAGAAGACTTAAATTGATGCAGATGAGGAGTTTGTTTAAGAATGAGTATCAAATTGCGAACAGCTAAAATATATGAGAGGATGGTCATTTTAATAGGACTTATAAAGACAAGAGCGTCTGTGTAGAGCACTGTAGACGATTTAGTCATACAAGAGGTCCATTTGCTTATTATTGAAGACGCTGTATTAAATACTGATAACATTACTACAGATTCAAGCTGCGGGTATATCTGTATCATTATCATTTCTGGGATTTTAGTTGTCACTCTCGTTTTTACTTGTTTTTTCCCTTTCTTTGCTACTAGTTGTAGACTGAGTCTTCCTTTTCTTATATCGTTTCTTATTTGGCTTTGATCTTTCAACTATTTTTTTTCCTATTAGTTCCTATTTGAGCTTTGCTGAAATTTCCGTCTCGTTTTCCCGGATATTTTCCTCAGTTTTTCCATAATCGTTGTTACTATTCTATTCTGTATATTTTTCTTCATTAGCCAAGATTTACTTCCATATATCAATGTAGGTATAGTTAACGAGTTGTATAGTTTTGATTTTATGTCTTCTCAATTTCTTTATGCCCAGAAATTGTTTTATTAAGAGCGTAGTATATTTGCTTTGCTTACTTTCGTTCTATTTGTAACATTTCTTGGTTTCTGTATACAATTATTGTTTCCAGTTTATGGTTCTTCTCTTTTATTACTTTAAGAATCCTTCCCATGTCTAGTATAAATAGAAGAGGACTAAGATTATATCCTTGTTGCACTCCTAGCTCTATCCTAAACTCCTTCGATCTTTTCCCGTCTTCAATGATTCCCAAATTGGTCCTGGTGCACACCCAGGGGCCCATTAGAAAATTTACAACGGAAAAAAAGTTTGGGAACTTATGTTTTGTTATCTTTGTTATTTTTCTAGGGATTCCTGAAATTGCATATTACACAAAAAGGAAAAAAATAATCGATTTTTATATTGACTCATTTAAATAATTTCATAATTTATTAATATCAAAAAATTGATATAAAAAGTTTTGTCTATGCGTAAATATCTTTCACGGACGCTTCGTATTATACATTTCAATAAACTAAATCGAAAAATTACGAGGTTTCCACCACTGGATCGTTTCATATTGAATATCAAAAAAGATTAATGATAAATTTCTGACATATAAGCTTGATTAAACAAACTCAGGCAACGTAGAGGTACTTCATACGCGGGTTTCTTAATTAATTTAATCAAAAGCCTTAATTATTATTGCAGAACAACCTTGAACCGCTGCTTTTATATTTTCTGCATCAAATATTATTGTTCACGTAATCGAAATATTAAAGTTAATTTATTTACATTAGAAATATCAAAATTGTCTTTGAAATGACGTATATTAAGATGTTTGCATCGAGTGTTTGGCAATGTGGATGAATCATGGATGAAACGTGGGTCCATCACTTCATACCCGAATCAAAAAAAACAATCAAAACAATGGACTGAAAAGGGAGAACCGGTTCTAAAGAAAGCCAAGATCGTTCCATCGGCAGGCAAGGTCATGGCGTTGGTTCTTTGGGATAATTTTCATTAACTATCTTCAAAATGGAAAAATCTATTAACGGCAAGTATTATGCAACGTTCGAGTCAAGAAATCGAGCAAAAACGGCCGCATTTGGCTAAGACAATGCACCAGTTCACACATCAGTTATCGCAATGCCCAAAATTAATGAATTAAAGTTTGAATCGCTACTTCATTCGCCAGATTTAGCCCCCTCGGATTATTTCCTCTTACCAGGCTTGAAAAAATGTCTCGGCGGTCAAATATTTTCCAAAATGAAGAGGTAATAATGTTAGTTAATGACTATTTTGAGGAGTTTGATGTTGGGCCAGGTACTGCCTCGTATAACATCTTCTTATGCATATAAGATACTGAAAAATGTTTACAATTCGACCATAATAGTCGTTAATTAAAAAATGCCGTTTAATTCTTGGCTTATATAACAGAATTATTTGTTACGCCTCTGGTTGGGTGTAAGGTAGCCGGCAATGACTTTTTTTGAATATTTTTTTGCGGTTAGCTCCGTAATAACGTCCAGGTATACGGCAGAAGGCGAGAATCTGCACAGCATTCACGTGTCCATAAATAACCTACTTGAAAAATTGGAACAAACAGTGAATGACCCCTTGCGGCTAACTCGATTTTACACATTCATTGATTATTATAATTCATTCATAAAATCAACGTCGTTATCTCTATTAATACATAGTTTGTCAATTATCACCAACAAAATTACCCAAAATGAATTCTAGGGATCTCATAACAAAAAAAATTATTAGTGTAAAAAAAAGAGCAAATGGAAGATTATTAAAATACAAAATAGAATCCAAAAAGGGTTACCGTGAGTGTTCAAATTGATGCCCATCTATTCTAAACGAAGAAACGGGTCCGACGAAGGTAAAGATATCCGCGAAAAGTCGTTAATTCTTCCTCAATTGCAGTTCGGAGGTCGGGAAGAGTGCCTAGTCCTCTAACCATAAACGCGGTCCTTAAAAAGCACCCCATGAAGAAATCACGTGATATCAGGTCACTTGAGCGAGCGGACCACTCAACAAATCTTCGTCTTCCCATCCATTCTTCAAAATTTGAATAATTTATGACGCAAAGTGAAAAATATTTATTTAATATTTCTCTAAAAAGTGGAGTTTCTTTCTTCCGAATACTTCTTACATATTGGACACTTTTCCAAAGGACTAGATTTTCTTTTAGTATATGTTTCAGTTGAATTTTTTCGCGAATCGTGCATCACGTGACCTATATAGTCGCACTGCTCAACTAACGTATACCGTCTCCACATTTTCGTCAGTTATAACAGATCCGAACGCGGCGCGTCGACAACAGAGCCCGTTTTTAGAAATTTCTGCTACGTCTTCCACACTGTTCAAAGATTAGGTAACGAAGTCACAAAGAAAAAGTCTAAAGCAAAATTGAACCCGCGAGTTTATTTTTTAAAAATAAAATTGTCTTACAATTGAAGGAAAATCTCCGTACAAATTAATTTCTTAAGATCCAAACTGCTAATTGACGTACGTCGTAAAAATCCGTTTTCCGTTTATGGTGATATTTTTTTTACAGAATGAATATGTACCCTTGGTACCGGGATTCCATGGGGACCCAGTTAGGACAACTATGCGGCCCCATGCCTACTACAATCAAGACTGAAAACGGCTACAACGATTGTATGTTAGCCTTAGATTACGCAACACAGAGTAAGGTAAGTTTGTATACGGCTCTAAGGACCAAAATGTACATCGATTATTCAATTTAAAAAAAAAAAAATTATCGTTAAATTAATAACAAAAAGATAGTAATCATAAAATAAAATTTTCGTGTATTCAGAAAGCAGATGCGTGAGGATCAGAAGTATATAATTAAAAATTAATATAATATCGTGATACATGCCACTCTTTTTAATCTATACGCTTTTCCAGATTTTTATCAAAATATCAACAAATATTATAACAACGACAACAACCTGGTTGACCTTAACACCGATCAATAAACTATTTAATCGTTTACTTCATTTATTTTATAAATTACTATGTTTATATAATCATCCGTAATTATATTTGATGTATAAAAAAAATGAATGGTATGTCTTATTAACGTAATTTTTGCATTCATATTCATATAATTTTATTGAATAATGACGTTGCTTCTTCTTTTTTACACGACAGATGGAAAATCTGTCATATACAATCACCTCGTTGTCAATTCAAACGACCAGCGATAAAATCTGAAAGCTTATTCACAATAGTGATAATTAGGGGTAACTGACCCTTATAAAAAGTTATATACTTGACCCACCACCACCAGTTAGCCATCAAAAGTCAACCGATACATAGAAAATTGACACAACAAATGATAAAACTGCTCAAGCGGTCATCCTATTGCGAATCAGCCAGAAGTGTCAGTTTTCAGAGATTACCATCGTTACCAAATAAACAAAGACGCGGTTCCGTACATTGGGTTCTGGCTGGTGTTTAACTCCAACCAGAGATCAGAGAAATGCAAGAAGCGGCTGGATAGTCAGTAGAAGACTTAGCCAAAGGATCTTTGTGTCCCATTTTCTTGCTGCTGTACTAGAGAATCTTGTGTTTACAGCTGATCCATTAATCCTTTGCCAGAGATCTTCGTCTTCTATTTCGAGTGCTCCCAGGTGCAGTGCTCTGGAGTTTATTAGTGTTTTACATTTCGAGAGAATGTGGATAGAGGTTTGCTTGGAATTTCACCAACTTCTAGTAAAATCCTAAAGGTATTTATGGAAAAATTTGAAACTACGAACAGAAGTAGTTGTTGAAAAGAAGTAGGCTTCATCAAACATCTTTTCTGGTAACCTTTCACAAAGACAGGATTGATTTTGGATGCAGTACCTTACTCCACTAACTACAACTTTGATGGTACCAGCCTTTGCTTTGAAAAGGTGAAGGCTTCATCTGGTTTATAACCCATGTTTGAACTGGAGACCCAATCAGTGTTCAATGTTGCTAACATAAACTTGGGAAAACACTTTTCCTAGGTTTATGTAAAGCACTGATACGCACGTACCTGAAAGAAAGTGCTTGGAACAAACTGTTGAAAGAATAGAAGCAATTTTTTGTGGTAATACTAATTTGTGGATATCAAAAATATAAAGGGTTTTCCAATAAGAGGTGTTATTTTGAACAGCCCGCTATTTCGGTAAATGTCACTTTTGAAGCTGTCATTTTTTGACATTTGACAAGTATAAACTACGCCATTAATGAAAGTGGAACGATACAGGCTTCAACAACGCATTGAAATTATTAAAATTCACTATAAAAATGGTGAAAGTTTGGCAGAGACGGTTCGTAAAACTAAAACATTTTTGGGTCGACGTGAAGCACCTTCTCGGACTGCAGTACAGAAATTGGTGGAAAAATTTGAGCTGTCGGGACAAGTTAGTGATGTGAAGAATAAAACCCGTGCACGTCGCTCAATAACAACTGAGAATATTGCTGCTGTAGCCCAAAGTGTTGAAGAAAACCCAGGTTTGTCCATTCGTCGTCGTTCTTTGGAATTAGCCATTCCACAAACATCATTACACCGTATTTTGCATAAAGACTTGGGTCTTAAGGCCTATAAAGTTCAGTTATCACATGAACTCGAGCCGGCCGATCATCAACAACGTCGTTTCTTTGCTGATTGGGTCCTTGAAATGTACGAAAATGATCCGGAATTTCATCGAAAAATCATCTTAACTGATGAGGCCCATTTCCACCTTGGTGTTTACGTCAATAAACAAAATTGTCGAACCTGGGGCTCGGAAAACCCAAGAGTTATTGTTGAAAATCCTCTCCATCCTCAACGCGTGACTGTTTGGTGCGGTTTATGGTCTGGGGGTGTCATTGGACCTTACTTTTTAGAAAAAGAGGCTGGAGCAACAGTTACGGTGAATGAATTGCGCTATCGAGAGACGATTAATGATTTTTTATGGTCGGAATTGGATGGTATTGATTTGGACAACGTTTACTTTCAACAAGACGGCGCTATGTGCCACAAAAGCAACGAAACCATCGATCTTTTACGGGAAAAATTTCCGGACCGTGTTATCTCACAATTGACCACCGAGATCTTGTGATTTAACACCTTGCGACTTTTTCTTTTGGGGCCACGTGAAAGATAAGGTCTACGCCAACAGTCCGGCATCGATTCAAGACCTCAAAGATGGAATTCGTGAGGCTATCGAGGACATAGGGCAGCCGCTTTGTAATTTGGTTACGGAAAATTTCATGAAAAGGATATGGTCCTGTAAGCGCAGTCGTGTCGGCCATTTGGCTGATGTTGTGTTCCATTATTAACGGCATACCTTCCTCTTTATATTGAAATAAACATCCGATCATTTATCTCAAAAAATGGCATTTTTCTTTGCATATCAAAATAACACCTCTTATTAGAAAACCCCTTACAATTGAAACTAATAAACGAAAATAGTGACGTTTCGAAAATGATGGTACTTTTTTTTTTTTAGTTGATTAATCTACCATTATATTATTCACGCGTCTAATAAGAAATTTTATGGTGAATTGAATTTCAATTTGTGGAGAGAGACTGCACATTTTGTAATATGGAAAACAAAATTGAAATAAGCTCATTTACATATTTATTTTATGTTCTTTATGGAGATAAAACGATGGTACGACCGTAACGGATTACCTTTAAACTTTTTTCAAAATATTATAACGCTGTGGGCGCTAAATCTAGCACAATAAACAACATTCGATAACTTTACTATTTATTGGAAAAATTTAAATTCGTCGCGCAGGTCGAATCTCTGGAAACGACGTAATTTCGCTGAGACCTCGGCGTTCGAAATCTGATCACTTCGCTGTACCGAGACACAATTCCAAACGTCTTTCTTGGGTTCGTAAAAGTATGTAACAATAAGAGGGTAGAAGGATGATTTTTCCTAAAAAAGTGTATCAGGTATATCGGAGAGAATTAATTTTTGTATACTTATTAAGTAAAGTAATTCCCTTCAATTTTTTTCTATTTTCGCTTTCGTTTCTAGTCTTAAATTCCTCTCTTTTTCTGTCCGCATTCTATCTTTTTCTGTCTGCATTCTATCTTTTCTTTGGTCTTCCTTTCTATTTCTGTTTTACTATCAAATCATTGTCTATTTCTATAGAAAAATATGTGAAATTCCGGACAATCAATCTGGATATATCAAAGAAGGTCTGGTATCCAAATATTCTTTCTGAAAAACCGATACATCCAGGTCGCCATCGTTGGAATAGTTCGAAGGTAAATCTGCTGTTCCCTAGGTATCCCACAAGTATCAAATTCGTCTTTCTTCGGAGTACTACGATTTATAGATAGTTCAGATACTACCATGGCAGTTGTTTATCCAAGCTATTCAACATAATTCTTTCTAGCCAACCAGACATAGCTCATAATTGATCCGGATGTCTTTTGGAGAAGTGTAAACCTTTATCAAAATCCTACAATCTACAAAAATGCGATAAACTCAGATATTTATACACTGCAGGAACGACTCGAGCTACTAGAATGTAATAGGGTTTGGTTTTTATTTAAAAAAAATTATTTTGATTTCAAAATACTAACGATATTCGGATGAACGAATTACCCGAATTATCACGTTTTATAATTCAACTCTCGTATACGTATACGGTCAGTATACAAACAGTCCTTTCACCTTTTAGAATTGCTAATTTACTCTTATTTAAAATCTAACAAGAAATCTAACGTTTACAGTATGTTCAACGGCCCTTACGGTTTACGTGCTAATTCTTACTATAAACACAGAATCGTGATTTGCAAGAGAAAGAAGATAAAAACAATCCGAGGATAAATATTGATGTTTCAACCTTTAGTTACTAAACATTTGATATTCCGAAAGATTCTACAGAATAAAACAGCTAAAAAATCATAAAATGTTTAAAAAAAAACCTTTAATTTTGTTATGAATATCATCAGATGTGTGTGAAACGTCCATAAAAAACAAGTGGAGGTTCTTGACCTTTTAGATTGTTTTAAATCGCAATTTGAGTCCGGATACTCACGACGTGGTCTGCAATGGCTTCCCCATAACATCAAGGATATTATCTTGATTGATAATAAGTATAGGAGATCCATTTATATACCTGATATTTCCAACCTGGTAGTTTACTGATCCTAGTTTCGTCAATTAACTTCATTGCTACCTGTACAGACTAATAGTTGATCTAAAAACTTACATCCGCGTCACAACTGTCAAACTATCCAAGTATACATATGTCAGAGAATTTGAACCGTCAACGTATTTTTCTTAATCTGTTACGTTAAGTTTTGTGTTTGCAGATTGGGTATTATGAGTTTTCAGATGGCGTCGACGACGAAAATACCACCGATAACTATGAGTAAACTTTACGTTGGAAATCTTCCTAATGAAACTAACGAAATCAAATTGAGACAATTATTTGTCGATCAAAATCTTTCTTGCACCAATATCCTTATAAAAAGAGGTGGATACGCTTTCGTCGATTGCCCGGATCAGTCGTCTGCCGATAGAGCTATTGATAAACTGAACGGATACAATTACAAAGGATCCGCTTTGGTGGTGGAGCCTTCGGTGGCCTCAGGTAAAAAGAAACCCCATCCAGCTTTCCATGAACCGCCTCCGATCAACGTCGGTAATCCGTGGATGAGAGCTAGTGCGTCTGGGCGTTAAAATACGCAGAAGTAAAGTAAAAAAGTTCTATGGTATTGTAGAGATTCGTGTATACTTTGATTTATCTTAATAAATGTAAGTCACTACTTCTGATCAATAATTTTTTTATATATAAATTATAAAAATTTGAATATAATAAAGGATCTATTTTGTATAGAAAATTCAGAATGTGGGATGTTGTAATTGGCAGAGATCGTCCTCTACTCCAAGGTGTCTTACACCTTAAGAAAATCTTTGCGCAGCAACTACAATCTAGTCATCAGATGTTTCCCGGGAGATTTTTCGCATGTCCCAGCCTCTGTAGGTTGATTTTGCTGCTATCTACCTTCTTCTCCAATCTTTTTTATATTGTTTTGTAGTTGATACCACAGTTCAGGGTTCAGATTTCATGAAGGATGTGTCTGCTCTCGTTTCAGCGAGCTTACCAGCTATTTCTACTATATTATTAATTATTTTTTCATTCCCACCATACTTAATCAGTTTTATATTAGTTCGTATTTATCAGGTGCTTTGGAATTCTTCATTTTTTTATTAGTTATTGTTAATTCCTTCTTATTTTATTCACGTTTATGTGAACAATCTCCATCTTCACGTATAATGCTTTCCTTAGGTCTTTCCTCCAGTTTTAAACGACAATTTATACTTTAATTGACAGTTTCTGCACACATTCTAACCTCAAAAAAGCAGAAATTCGATTTTCTCGATATTATCTTTGTTTTTCGTGGAAAAGTGCACTTGTACCTTTTAGGTGAAGTTAGTTTATTTCATATAGAATTCCAGTGTGAAAAATATTCATTTCGCTTTAAGGATAATCGATAATAAGCGTCCTGCACTGCCACATTCAAGGAATTAGCGTCCTTGATCCCAGTTAAGAAGCATTAAATAAAAGAAAAAGTAAATATGCAACAGGTTACAACTTTTCTGATTTCTCTAAACAGAAAGTTGAATTTTAACTACGGGTTAGAACCATATGGTGCAAAGACAATGAAATTAATCGGTTGGTTAGCTTCAAACTGATCTTTGCTACTCATGTTCGTCAACAGCTCAATCTATCAGGTAATACTGATCATTTAAAGGCTTTAAAATACTTTGATATTATGTACGAATAGTTAAATTTAAAAGAAAAAATCCAATTTTGCCTTATCTCACACGCTGATTTATATCTTTTGTATATAAACGATTACAAATCAACGTCTTGGTTGCCTCTATAAATCCTGACTAAGATCCCGTTGTACACTCCCATAGAATTGATGGCACTACGTCCGGGATGGAACACGGTTTGAATCCCGTCGTCGCCAGTCCGGCGATTGCATATATACATAAGCCACATCAACACAAGATAATGAGAGACGTATATTGTCTACTGAAAGATGAAAAAAAAGAAGCAGTGATTTTTGAAATGTAAACAATGATTTTTTTCCATATATTTATTTACTTGGTTTTCTACTAAAATCGATCTCAGGCGATTACGGTTGATATTTTTACATTAAAATTGCAATTTTTGTTTATTTTAGAATTGCTAATGCTTCATATAGTATAGAAATATATTGCAGCATATAAAAAAAATTTAAATAATAAACAGGGCCGGATTAAGCTAGGAACTTTGGGGGGCTGTAGCCCCAGGTCCAAGAGGGCCCCAACATTTGGGAATCATTCTGTATTTTTTGATGTGTTGATACCACAAATCTAACATATTGATATTATTTTGTGAATTTTTCCGGTTTTCCGAATTCCTTAAGGGAGCCTCGTCATTATTTTAGCCCCGGATTAACGGTCCGGGGCTAAACGATATGAAAAGCAACGTAAACATATGAAAAACAATAAAAAGAAGTAAAAATCACTTATGGTAAACAGAAAACGACTGATAAAGATGATACAGAAGATATTTATAAAGCACCAGGACTGTTGGTAAAAGCAGAAGACTTGAGGTAAAAAAAATGGACATAAGACTTGGTTTAATTGTATCTAAAAGTCAAAAATTCAAAGAACTAGTTAATACGGTTTATATCCTGCAGCCAAAAGTTTTTCGTAATACGAGGATGTACCCAAAAATAACCGGAATTATTATTTGTCCCAGCGGTGCTTCCACTGTGTTAACTCATTTTTAGAGATGGTTGAAAACTCCTGTCTCGTTCTTTTCTTGATGTCTTCAATGTTTTCAAATCACCGTCTTTTCATGCCTCTTTTCAAGCGTGGAAAAAGTCGCACGGAGCCAGATCAGGGGTCTAAGGTGCGTGGGGTAGCGGAACCATGTTATTTTAAACCAAAAACTGGCAAACAGTAATGGCTGAGTGTACAGGTGCGTTGTCATGGTGGAAGAACCAGTCACCTGTTTGCTGAAACGAGCTAGAAGATATTCCACTGATTTCAATCAGTTGATCAATTGTCTGTCGCACAAAATCTCGTATTCTTCCAACATTTTCATCGATTCGGACGTCCAGAGCGAGTTTTGTCATCAATCGACTACTCGTACGGTTTTCAACATTAAAACAGTTTTAGCAGCGTAGAAAACAAAATTTTATAGCGGCACGTTGTTCACTTGAATTTGCTATAATAAAAAAAAACGAATCAACAGTGAAACAGCACTAGCAAAAACGGCCACTAGTGGCGAACAGAACTTGAGAGGTTAGGCACTGAACTGAGTTGCGCTAGGCAAGGTCCTGGCGGCAGAAATCAGTAATACAAAAGCTCCACTCATGGCAATGCTAGTCCGGTTACTTTTGGGTATCCCCTCGTATATGATATACCATGCTTTGCTGGTTACCCGAATTCAATAGTGGTCGCACTTGTCTATGTAATAAACTTCGTTAAATTCCTCTAAAATCGGTTGTCGTACAAAAAATAACGTGTAAATTAGTATTTAAAGACATATCGTAGGATTAAGGCATATTTGGAGAGTAGTTTAACTCGTTTACATTCAATATAGTTTAAATATAAGATTGTCAAAAAGATTTGTTCGCCTTGGCTACCCCATAATTTGACAATCGCTCAAACAAAAGCTCGTGTCGCAAAAAATTCAATTGCAGTATTTTCAAATGATCATGACAGAGGACGAATCATTGATCTATGTATATGAACCCAAAATTAAACAACAATCGACCGTATTGGTGTTTCAAATTAGAGCAACGAAGAACCTGGTACATCAGCATTTGTTTCTACACGACAATCACACATCAATTCAAACAAAAACGTTTTTGAACATTTAAAACATCGAATCGATGGGTCACTCGCCGTACGGTCCATATTTGACACCCAATGATTCATTCTTATGTATGCAGATCAAAAATCGACGTTTTTCTACACCCGAAAAAGTGCTTGACGACAATTTGTTTAAACGCACGCGAAAAATTAAACAATTTCTAATTATAAATATTTCATTTCATATCAAAATTTAAAAAGCAATTTTCAAATTGTATTTATCACGTTTAGATTATTTCAAAATTTTTATTTATCATTCCAATGTTGCGAGCCAATAAACTTGTAGAAAAATTTGTTCTGCGACTACTTAACAAAAATTTGGATACATATATTTCTATGGGAAAAAGTTGATTCGTTCCAAAAATAATAGTATTAAAAAGATATATCCGATACCATCGTAGTGGAATTTAGTCTTTTCCAATCTGCCCTCGAGATTATAATATAAAGAGACTTGTCGGTGGATGGCGTTATCTTGTGAATGAAATCAGGAAAATGCCGCTCCACTTGTCCCACCATAGATTTACGACTTACAACTCGTACAACTACTTTCGTCTTGGTTGTTGACTACTGTTTCTGTGTGTCTTTTAGTCTTTTCGAATTCGCCGGTTCTGTAATATCTCAAATTAACACTATATACAAGACGAATCTCGTATTATATCGTCAAATTCAATTTTCATCTTATAATAAACCTACAAATACACTATCTGTGAAAAATTTTTGTCCAATCTATAGTTTTCGTGATAAATTACAAATAAAAACAATACTATCACAATTTTGACATTCCCTGTAACAATTTTGGCAAATTGTTCCACAACAACTTCAAGGTATGCTTGGAATCGTCTGACGATCAAGCGCTGGTCTTCAATTTTCACCAGGTCTCTAGTTGTCCTTCCTCCAAAACATTCCCAAATCGTCACCACACATAGACATCCGTTATTTTTTTTAACCCGCTCACCACCACTCAAACTGTGACTTATTGTTGTTAAATGTTAATAAACAATAAGTATTATTAGATTGACTTTATTAATAACACATAAATGAAGCACAATAATACATGAATAAAAGTATGCACGTAACGCAGTATATAAAATGCACTTGAAAAAGTCTTTCGTTTAATTATAAATGAATGGACTGTAAAAAAACACTTTTGTATAAACACTGATAACTGGATGTGAACTGCTGAATGCGACTGGCTGTCGCGTGGGCTGGTGGCGGACTGACCGTGGTGGGTCATCCTTCGGGGCTCTTCAGACGGAAGGGGAAGAGCAATAAAATTTCGCTCTCTTGGTTTCCCGTCTACCTGGCATTTTCATTTCGCACAGGCACAATTATATCGTTGCTATACTCCAACACTTATCATCCATAAATCTCTCTCATATCCTTGATGCGTCTAATTTCTCTTCAACAAACCAGATGCTAGCTCACAATTGTTAATGAATTTTCGGCTTTAGGTCTGGATTGGTTGATTGAAGGAATCGTGGATTGGTTGGAGGGGGAACAATCTTTTGATGTCGATAGGTAGGCCGAGGAAAAGATACAAATCCTAGACTTCCTCCAGAGGAACTTAAACATGTGTATTGCCAATTGATCAGTTGACACTAAATCAGGAAAAAGACGTTTTTCTCATTTCCTAATTTATTTAAACTGTTTTTCAATGGTAGATATACAAAAAAAGAATTTCTCAATAATTCTAGAACCAAAACAAACAAATAAATAGAAAAAACTTCCTAGAAATTATCTGTTTATAAAAGAAAGCACTAAATTCGCTAAATTTTAGACTTCCATTATAACAGAACAGGATCGGCTTCACAGTCCATGTCGTGGACAATATGAACGTATGAAAGCTTGATAAAAGGATTCTGCGACCTCAAAAACACCAAATAACGTGTTTTTATCATAATTTCGAACCAATATTTTCAAATTTTGTTGATAACTTTTTGCGATATTTAAAAAGTAAAGTTATTTCTGAAATACCTCGTATACGACTTGGAAATTTTAACACGTCATACATAAATATCAACCTGAGATTTGATATTGATTCGAATCTTATCGTCCAAAATCAACTTTTGTCGACGTTGTTGTTTTCTGCGTGTAAATGTTCATGGGAAGCGTCAGCATTTCTCAAACACCTTGACCGGTAAAAGACATCTCTTACAAGGAAAAGCTAGATTGCGGCCTAACTAGGAGGTATAACTGCCTTTGTGCACAACGTTCATCAACGGCAAACAAATTTGCAGTGGTTCGTATTGAATACTGAAAATTCCATCGAGGCATTTTGTCTAATTATTGAAGAAATCGCCTTATTAGTGTAATGGACGTGGCGAGCACTCATTGTTACGTGGTTTATGGTGTTCTCATGGGAAATTATAAAAATATTACGAAAACTATTATTGTTGAAAATTTTTCTGAACATCAACGTGGCATTAGAAATATCACACCCATACAGACATTTTTCGACCTAAACTTTTTGTTAATAGTACTTTTATTTAGAAAAAAAAAATAATCCCGTAGGTTAATACACTTGCTATTAGATAACTGCCCTGGTATTTGCAAGAAAAAGTCTCTTCTCTGATTGAAAACTTTCGAAATAACCCTCGTAAAAGTCATTTTGGAACCTACGACGACCGTCTAAAAACTCATACAGTGTCCATGATGAATATAAAGCATATTATTAAAACTGAGAGACGTTAAAGAACACCAACAAAGATTGCGCTTAATTACTTGGGTGTAAAACTATTTTATTTCCTTTTTGTGAAACGAATTCAAGTTCTTAATTATTTATACGTGTTTGTGTATACGTTAAAAGTCTATGGTAGGACTTATAAAAAACGTATACAAACACATTTGAAACTTCCAAAAAGGAAGTGAGTTATTTCAAAAGTCCTAAGGAATTTTCGTCAGTAAAGATTATCTATAAATGTAAGCGAATAGTAAAAAAAGTTGAAAATACCATAAAAATTTTCTATCATCAAGCATATCCTTCGAACTTTGTCAGTTCAATAGTTCTTATGAGTATCTTCTGATTGAAAATTACTTCTCAAAACAGACGATAAATTCTTTTCATTCGCGCCATTTTCGATCCTTCCCCCGTTACCCAGAACAACTTCGTCGATAAAACAACATTTCATCATTACCAACGTCTGACTTAGAAAATTCCAAGTTGTCTTCTTTTTTTGTAATTCCAAATTACCTTCATCTCCAATATATCTACTAGCATGTTTTACGAAAACCAACAAACCTACATCTTTCTATTTTCTACATTATGAACATCTCCTCCTATTCTTAAAAACTTAAACGAATCCAAACCAGACGTTTTGAATCCACGTCTTGAGTACTCAAGTTTCCTTAGGACAGTGAACTGAGACTCTCGCGGAGCTACGCTGTTCTTAGAGATTAGGCACGCTCGACTACATTTAGTTTACCGTTTTGTATTCATCTTTAATTGGTACGTGTATATATATATATATATATATATATATATATATATATATATATATATATATATATATATATATATATATATATGCGAATAGTGCAAACTAAAATGAAAAACAACAACGAAAGCTAATATGCCATCACTTTGGTGGTGGTGAGCTTCTTCCAAGTTACCAAACGATCAATTCTGATGTTTACTGTCAACAATTAATGAAACTGGATGAAGCAATCAAAGAAAAACGACCAGAATTGTCGAACCGGAAAGGTTTAGTGATAATGTAAAGCCTAACACATCTTTGACAACTCGTGGGAAACTATTGGAGTGTGGCTGTGGTTTTTAAGCTACTTCCAAGTAACCAAACGATCAATTCTGATGTTTACTATCAACAATTAATGAAACTGGATAAAGCGATCAATGAAAAACGATCAGAATTGTCGAACCGGAAGATTTAGTGATAATGCAAAGCCTAACACATCTTTGACAACTCGTGGAAAACTATTGGAACTTGGCTGTGGTTTTTAAGCTACTTCCAAGTAACCAAACGATCAATTCTGATGTTTACTATCAACAATTAATGAAACTGAATGAAGCAATCAAAGAAAAACGTCCAAAATTGTCGAATCGAAAAGGTTTAGTGATAATGCAAAGCCTAACACATATTTGACAACTCGTGGGAAACTATTGGAGCTTGGCTGTGATTTTTAAGCTGTTTCCAAGTAACCAAACAATGAAATCTGATGTTTACTATCAACAATTATTGAAACTGGATGAAGCAATCAAAGAAAAACGTCCAAAATTGTCGAATCGAAAAGGTTTAGTGATAATGCAAAGCCTAACACATATTTGACAACTCGTGGGAAACTATTAGAGCTTGGCTGTGATTTTTAAGCTGTTTCCAAGTAACCAAACGATGAAATCTGATGTTTACTATCAACAATTAATAAAACTGGATGAAGCAATCAAAGAAAAACGTCCAAAATTGTCGAATCGAAAAGATTTAGTGATAATGCAAAGCCTAACACATATTTGACAACTCGTGGGAAACTATTGGAGCTTGGCTGTGATTTTTAAGCTGTTTCCAAGTAACCAAACGATGAAATCTGATGTTTACTATCAACAATTATTGAAACTGGATGAAGCAATCAAAGAAAAACGTCCAAAATTGTCGAATCGAAAAGGTTTAGTGATAATGCAAAGCCTAACACATATTTGACAACTCGTGGGAAACTATTGGAACTTGGCTGTGGTTTTTAAGCTACTTCCAAGTAACCAAACGATCAATTCTGATGTTTACTATCAACAATTAATGAAACTGAATGAAGCAATCAAAGAAAAACGTCCAAAATTGTCGAATCGAAAAGGTTTAGTGATAATGCAAAGCCTAACACATATTTGACAACTCGTGGGAAACTATCAGAGCTTGGCTGTGATTTTTAAGCTGTTTCCAAGTAACCAAACGATCAATTCTGATGTTTACTATCAACAATTATTGAAACTGAATGAAGCAATCAAAGAAAAACGTCCAAAATTGTCGAATCGAAAAGGTTTAGTGATAATGCAAAGCCTAACACATTTTTGACAACTCGTGGGAAACTATTGGAGCTTGGCTGTGGTTCTGTTTAAACTCAAAGGGTATATCAATTGATATTAAAATTAGAACTGAAGTATCTTTAATTTTTGATTTTTATCATCGTTTTATTAGCACCAAGTGATTCTATTGATTTCGACACATGATCACTACCTAACCAAATTTAATTTTTTCATAAAATTTCATTCGTATCTTTATTATTAGATGCGAAAACTTCTACATTATAAAACTGCTGCACATGATGTTACAAATACATTAAAGCTTGATTATTTATGTCTTCACTGGGGCCCGATCTCTGTTAAGCCGTTCTCGAGTTATAATTTTCAAAACAGATTTTGTTCTACGAAATATTGTTTAGAAATATTTTTGATTTTGATTATTTTTTCGTTTAAGTAGTATAGGGGGTGGATCCAGGCTTCTTAAATCGAATAAAAAAGACCTGAGGGTACTTTAGGTCCAAACTGATCAAACTCGGTACCCAATGTTACGAAATCTTGTGTATGCGTTCTTTTGGTATGCCGATAGCCCCTTTTATCTTTCTAACCTTAATCCAAAGATCTTCCAGTATCGTTTGGTGATGTTTTTAAGAAGTCTTAGAGAACTTTTAACGTCAGTCAAGCTGATAAGTCTTCGTTTGAATCAGCTGCTAAAAATTTTATGGTACAGATCTGCTAAACCTCTTTATACAAGGTGTCCAAAAAGGGTATCGGGTATTTGTAAGTTGAAGTAAACAAAACATATTTATAAGCAATAAAAACTTTTATTGTTTTTTGATACCATATGAATTGGAAAATTATTTGGAAAAGATGATGTTATCCAAATGATAACCGTTACGTTGCTGGCACTCTTCTAAACGGGAACGAAGATTTGCAATAACACGTCGACACAAAGCTCTTGATATTGCTGCCATTTCTGACCTGATATTTTCCTTCAATTCTGTTAGGTTCGTTGGATTATTTTGATAAACCTTACTTTTAAGGGATCCCCATACAAAATAGTCAAGCGGGCTAATGTCCGGGCTTCTGAGAGACCAGTTGATGTTACCCCTTCGCGAAATGACTTTATTAGGGAATAATTCATTCACAACTTCCATCGAGTCATTCGAGGTATGGCAAGTGGCCCCATCTTGCTGGAACCACGTTCTTGAATTGAAGCCTGCAACTCTGGGACCAAAAAATTTCGCAACATATCTCAGTAACGATCACTATTCACATTGATTGCTCGGCCTCGTTGATCTTCATGGAAATAAGGACCAATAATTCCTTTAGCAGACATAGCGGCTCAAACAACGACCTTTGGGCTGTGCAGGGGTCGTTCATGCTTTCGTCTCAGATTCTCGACTGCCCAGTACCGATAATTCTGCTTATTAACATGACAATT
Organism: Diorhabda sublineata; assembly: GCF_026230105.1. NCBI lineage: Eukaryota > Metazoa > Arthropoda > Insecta > Coleoptera > Chrysomelidae > Diorhabda > Diorhabda sublineata. The sequence continues at coordinate 34,168,248 of NC_079474.1, forward strand.
CAGGTGAAAATTTGCTTCAACGCTGAACAGTATGTTTTCAAAGTTGTTAAATCGCTGCATCATTTCGTTCGCAAAATTCAAGCGATTAGCATAGTCCGTATCCCTCAATTCTTGAACCAATTGAATTTTGTAGGCTTTTAAATGCAAATCTTCCTTTAAAATCAAATGTAAGGACGCTTTTTTGATGTTTAGCGCTTGGCTTCGCTTTCGGATGGATAAAGATGGATTTCGAAGAACCGACGCCTCAAATTCTGTACGAGGGCGCCCAGAGTTTTGAATTTTAACTGTCGCATCTGTATTCTCGAACATCCTGATCCATTTCCTAATGCTATCGTCATTTGGCGTGGCGTGGCGTGTACGATATTCCGCACGATACAGACGTTGAGCAGTCACTATTGAATCACCGTTACGATAAATACGAGATGCGTCCCCGAGTACTGTTCCATCGTGACTAAAACTCCACAACTCCCCGCTCCCTTTTCGAATGTAGGCCCGAAAACAAATACCCGATACTCTTTTTGGACACCTTGTACAACGCTGAAATCTTCTGTTTGAGATCGAAAACTTGTCTGAGAACATTTATATGTGAATAAAAAGATTTATGGTCACCACTTTTTAAGGGTGGTATCTCGGAAAGGGATGGGCATCATCTCCTGAATGAATTTAGAAACGCACTGTATGTTTGTCAACAGAAGATGCGTTTTCTGGGAAGAAAAATATAATACCTTAGTGCTTTTCCGATGTTTTAATTATTATAATATTTCGGATAAAGTCACGCGGTTGTCCGTAAAAACCAAATGGAGTCGCCTCTACGCGACGATATCACTTCGCTTCACTGTCGTAATTAACGGTAGCGATTTCTTCCATCAGCTCAATTAATTAACAAAGATACGCCATCGAAAGAACCACCAGATCTTTATCTTCCTTTCTTCGATAGTCGGCGAAATACGAAAGGGAATCTACACATCTCCGCGGACGAACTTTAACATGACAAAATTGTGTAGTACGTGATGCCATATTGTGAGTTGCGCATGTTTAGAATTTTTTTTTGTGATTGTTGTCGTATTATTCTCTTATTTTTGTTGCATTCGCCGGCGAAAGGTTTGTTCGTTGTGTGTGGTTCGGTGACGAGTGGAAGCCGAAACATCGATTTACATAAAAGTATCCGTTCCCGGTGGTTTTGACAAATATGGGGTCTCCCCGAGTTTACATTCCGTTTTGTATTAACGGTCGACATTAGAAGTTTCGCCGATTACAAAATTATAAAATAAATTTAAAAGATGATGAATTAAACGTATTGGTAATACAAAATTTATCACGTATTCATGAATAGGATAATAAAAATACCCACGCGCCGATCCCCACATATTTTCGCAGCCCATACCAAATAAAATTTATCGTTGGAAATGAACAAATTTGAACAATTCGTTAAAATATTACTCGAGAGTATCGTTAAATTATCATTCTCTTCGCATTTACTCATAGCTAGAGACATGACAGAAATATCTTCAGAGAGCTCAAAGAATATGGGATGCTTTAACATTTTTCAAACACCTCGACCGTTAAGCCGTCTCCTTACTGGGAAGTAAATACATTGAGATGAAGTTTAAATAGAATTCCTCTGAAACGAATATATCTATTTAAAAATAATTAAAATAAAAATATATTTATTGTAAACAATTTATGATTCAGAAAATAATAAATAACAACATTAAATCAGTACGTAGCAAGTCGTTTATAAAGTAGAATCGGTAAATGATTGTGCATTTTTTTCTATTGCAAAGTATCGAGCTCTTAACTAATTCTGAACGTGGAGTAGGTAGTTGAACAATTCAATACAAGGTTCGAATTGGGCAAACGAAAGAGGAAAAACAATAACAAAAGCTAATGCCATCTGTTCGGTGGTAGTAAGCTGCTTCCAAGTTAATAAACGATCAATTCTGATGTTTACTATCAACAATTAATGAAACTGGATAAAGCGATCAATGAAAAACGACCAGAATTGTCGAATCGGAAAGGTTTAGTAATAATGCAAAGCCTAACACATTTTAACAACTCGTGGGAAACTATTGGAGCTTGGCTCTGGTTTTTAAGCTACTTCCAAGTAACCAAACGATCAATTCTGATGTTTACTATTAACAATTAATGAAATTGAATGAAGCGATCAAAGAAAAAGGACCAGAATTGTCGAATCGAAAATGTTTAGTGATAATGCAAAGCCTCACACATCTTTAACAACTCGTGGTAAACTATTGGAGTTTGGCTGTGGTTTTTAAACTACTTCCAAGTAACCAAACGATCAATTCTGATGTTTACTATCAACAACTAATGAAACTGGACGAAGCGATGAAAGAAAAACTAACAGAATTGTCGAATCGTAAAGTTTTAGTGATAATGCAAAGCTTTAGACATCTTTGACAACTCGTGGGAAACTATTGGAGTTTGGCTGTGGTTTTTAAACTACTTCCAAGTAACCAAACGATCAATTCTGATGTTTACTATCAACAACTAATGAAACTGGACGAAGCGATGAAAGAAAAACTAACAGAATTGTCGAATCGTAATGTTTTAGTGATAATGCAAAGCCTTAGACATATTTGACAACTCGTGGGAAACTATTGGAGTTTGGCTGTGGTTTTTAAGCTACTTCCAAGTAACCAAACGATCAATTCTGATGTTTACTATCAACAACTAATGAAACTGGACGAAGCGATGAAAGAAAAACTAACAGAATTGTCGAATCGTAATGTTTTAGTGATAGTGCAAAGCTTCACACATCTTTAACAACTCGTGGGAAACTATTGGAGTTTGGCTGTGGTTTTTAAGCTACTTCCAAATAACCAAACGATCAATTCTGATGTTTACTATCAACAATTGATGAGGAATTAACGACTCGTGGGAAACAATTGGAGATTGGCTGGGATACAGCAGTGAGAGAGAAATTTAATGAGTGCAGAATCATGAAGATGAAAGAAACATGGCAAAAGGTCATTGAACAAAATGGAAAATATACAATTGTTCAAAAGCCATTCTTTGTTTTATTTGATACTATTACAAAATCGAAATTACCACAAAGGACTGCGAGCTGGATCAATTGGCCATGTAAAAATCTTTCTGCAGGCCACAGGTGAATCATTCCGATGAGCAGTGACCGAATGACGCCTTGGACTGTTGATAATAAGGGTTTGGTGGCACACATCACTAATCGTGAGCCTTGGAATGGTGATTCCAAGCCCGTTATATTGGATAGTGGAGCCGCCTGGTACACAGACGGTTCTAGGAGGAATCGCTCCAAAATAAGCGAATCTTTTTCGCTTGTGGAACACCCTATCGTCTCCCAAGCCGAGGTATTCGATGTGATGGAATGCGGATGTGCAATACACAATCGACGCCACAGGAACACAGTAATTTCAATCTGCGCAGACAGCAGAGCTGCCATACAAGCTATAACGGCTAAAAAAGTGTCCTTCTAAATCTGGTGAGTGATGACTGCAAAATCCAGATGTACCAATGGGTCCAAAACCCATTCACACGTCTCTCAACGGCCTTCTCGCAAGGCAAGCGAAGGCTCATTTAGATGGACCCCGTTAGTCTCTTACCAAACAGCAGGATGATCCGGAATACCTTTGGTGCATGGAGGCGGACTAAACTGCAGACTACGTTATCTGTGAGTGCCCTGGACTGACACGGGCACGATTTAAACCCTTAACGACATCAAAAGGGTTCAAAGGACATCGGACTTTAGTAACATCAAGTAGAGTTCGACGGTTCTATATTTAGCATTGACGTAAATGAATTGCAGAAAACTATTTTCTTTTCTTTATGAATTCACGTTTAGACCAATCAGTATGTTCAATCATCTTAATGATTATGGCGTTTCCACTCCGATACATCATTCTTTATCTTCGTCGATTAACTTAAAAATCCATTTTAAAATCAGCTACATACATCGTCTCATTGTCATCGAGTCGATTCATGTGTGCAGACGCGTTAATCAAGTTGATTCACAAAAAACTTTAGTATAAGAACGAGTCTCTAATATTCATTTAGGCACGCAATTGTTTTATATTTGGTCGTAGGCGTGGCTTTTGCCTGTTCCCATTGGCCGATCACTTGACAATAGTGACAGTTGGAATTATTTCATGAATGGCAAACGATGAATTTCAAATTATTGTATCGCCATCGCTTGTTTTTGCCAAGAACAAACCAGTAACGGACTTTGATACGAAAGGATTGATGAAATCTTATTTATATATCGGGCTAACAGGCTTATAGATTCTAATAAGTGTTGAAGAGCATATAGAAGAAAATTATTAAAATTCGTTTTTGGGTGTGATTTTTCGATTTTAAAAATGTTCTGAAGAGGAATTATGTCATAAAATAAAGTAGTAAGTGACATTTCCCCCCTTTTAAATGTATTATTTTTCTTCTTTACGTATTTTAATAAATTAATCATAATCAACTGTTTAATCGAAATTTAATTTCTCTATGGTCTCAAATATAATGAGTACGGTACTGATTAGAGATAAACCAATGAATGGCAGTACGATGATGGATTGTTGAAGTACAAAACTGATGATTGGGCAGTAAAAAAAACGGAATGCGCAGTAAGGTCGTAAATTACTTCACGCAATAAAATGGAGGATATTACATGATAAGTTTCATAGTTGATGAAATACAGGGTGTCGAATTGTTTTATTATTTTCAAAATGGTTACCTCCAGCCAAAATGAAAGCATCCGCTCGACGTCCACTTTGGACCTTATATAATACGATTTTGAGTATCCCCTAAGTTTAGTTTTTTGGGAAGAGGCTCTTGGAATTGAAATATAAGAGTTTTTATGACTACATAACCATTTTTAAATGGAACATGAATGTGTAAATCGAATTTAAAGTGAGAAAAGACCTCGAGGAAACTAAAACGACGCGCCCAATAGCGTCATATTCTAAATTGGTTAAATAATTCTTCTTTTTTTCCAATTTCTTCTTGTAGCTTTTGCCTGTTATTGACAGTCAGGTTTTGTTCTTTCCGGCTTTTTATCAACTTGTTGGTAATAATAAAATAATTTGCATGGGAAAAAAACTAAATGAACGTACGGGGGCTGTTTAATAAGTAAGAGATATTTTTGGAAGCTCAAAAATCTATGATAGCAATTGAATTTTTAGTTTTCTACTTACTTAATTTTGAATCCTAGGTATCGAGATTTTATTGATAACAAACTTTATTGTTGATGTCGATGTTGCTGTTTGTGCATGACGAAACCCAATAATATGATTTTTAATCTCTAAATAATGTTTTATTTCCATGACTTATCACCATTAGCTGGTACTCATCTTGATATAGACGAAATGTTGAAAGGAAATTTTTAATTAAATTAACCCATGTATGTTATTATGCATATATATGAGTTTCATAAATGAATTAATTCATTATTTGTACAAAACAAAAATAATTCCCGTACAGAACGGCGTTTCCAAGAAGTTTTAATATTAAAATATGAAAAAAATTCCGAGCCCAGTGCAAAAAAAGCGACGTTTAGAATGTTGTTAATGATATTTAAAGCTTCGCAGCGATGACCAAGACATGGTGATCAGATTGTAACAGATGATTAAACTATAAACCAAAATCCTAAGGAGATTCCATGGATTTTCATCGGAAAGAAATACTCGTTCCAAAAAAAAGCGAAAATCACGAACAGCAACAAATAATGACTACAATATTTTAGGACTGCAAAGGTATCCTTTTGATTAACGAATCAAAATACAACCATGATCGCAGCGGATACTGTAAGTCATCGAGGTAGTCAAAAATTACCAAAAAAAGGCTTGGTGTGCACTTGTTTCCCGATAATGCTCCAGAGTAGCTTCACAGATATTGAACACCCACCATATATCTCAGATCTGGCCCCGTTCGACTATTTTTACTTCGCTAAAGGAGAATATATTGAAAAATAATCTGTTTTTTTTTATTTTAAGAAGATTGCAGCAAGGCAGAAGAAAGCTTGATAGTTATAGTTTCCATTTTTGGGAAAAAGTACCTTGAATTAGAATAATTCAATGTTGCGCTACTGAATAAATCTCGAGGATGACTTGCTCTCGACCACTTTTTAATTACGAAGTTCTCCGTGATCTTGCAACTCTTTTCCTCTTTTAAAGTTCAATTCCTGTCGACAACGTCTGCGCGAACAATCTCATTGTCATGGTACTGTAATATTTCATTATCCTCAAATTGATTTACAACTTTAAATAACTAGAATATGAGTTGTTGGTCTAGATTCCGTACATAATCTAAAATAGTTGAATTAGAAGCGACCAATGACGAAATCACTCGAGTTGGGTAAATATGGAAAAAAATAAGTAAATAATTGAAGTAACCGAAAAAAAGTTACGTAAATATTATCACGTAAACAAGTCCAAACTTGACTGCTGTTTGATATTAGTTTTTTCTCGTTTTAATAAATTTTTGTCAATCTAGATGTTTTTAACAAACGTGTCACGCTCAAATGCCCCAATAGTGTTAAAGTATTGGGATATTATGTCCTGAATAACCTATATTTTCAAAATTCTTCAAGATATTGTTGAAGACATTGATGATAGTGATATAGACGAAAATTATCTACAACCATTTACCGACGATAATTCTTCAGATGAAGTTGAAGACACAAATTTCCACAAAAGGAAAACGAAATTTCGAATAGTAATTCAGGAATTGCGTTTAGAAAAAGTGAAAATTGAAACATATTATTCCACAAAAAAAACAACTGTAATGTACAGAAAGGGATGTTGGGTTCAAATGATTTCCTAGAAATTTGGATAATGTTCCGGAAAATTCGAGGTTTCAAAAAAGAAAAGATCATAAAAGATCACTTGCCAAATAAGCTTTGCGAGGTTTGTTTTCGATAAAAAAGAAATATTCAATTTCAATTATGGTTTTCTTCTATTTATTTTTATTTTTGGCACAACATATATTTTATACACTCACCAAAACTTTTAGGACAACTATTATTTAACAATAATCAATAAATAATATGATTATTTATTTAAATATATCTTTTACCTGTTAAACTATATAATAATATATAATAATAACATTAATTATTAAAATAGAAAAATCGTATTAAAAGGTTAAATAAATTTTTTGTTTTCTCGGTTGGACCAGGTACTTATGGGACGATCCTCGTAAAAGAGAAATTAATTTAATTATACAATGCAAAGGTCACGAATCCACTAATTATAATCGTATATACCAAATATATATACGAGGTCTGTCTATTAAATAACGAGACTAGTTACACCTTTCCATACGTTTTTCCATTGATCGAAGCAGTGCTGGAAGTCGTCTTTGGTGAGATCCTTTAGAAGCTCTACCGTTTTTTGCTTTACTCTTTCATCGACTCAAATCGGGTCCCTTTCAAAGAAATCTTAGTAGACCCGTTGAAGCAAGAGCTTTTGGTCTAGATTCAGATTTTTTGACACCAACTTCGCACAGACTTTTGTCATGTGTAAAATTTTTTATCGGCTTTTACAGCCTCGGCAATCATTCAAATGCTCATTCGACGATCTCCACGCACAATTTGATTGATTTTTGTCACTGTTTCTAGAGTTGAAACAGTCACAAGGCGACCTGGACGCTGGTCATCTTCAGTGCTCTCTCGGCCTCAACTAAAGAACTTACACCACTCAAAAACACGCGCACGAGATAGAGAATTGTCCTCATAGGGCTCGTGCAATTCAGTTTGATTTTTTTTTTTTCAATTTAACGAGAAATTTGTCTTTCGTTACGAGAAAAAAACACGTTCGTTTCAAACCGCTACTACACAAATATTATATTAGTGGGGGAAACGTGGTTTGGGACGTGCAAAAACAAGATATCTAGATGTCCAACGCACTACTGATTTTTTACCCCACCCGTCTCTGCGCGCAGTTTCGTTATTTAATAGTGAGACCTCGTATATAAAACAGAGATTATGTTTATATGATACCATTAACGAATTCCATTAAAGGGTTAAAACGACCCGTGCGGTTCATTTACTTGTCCAACGAACGTCGTAAAAATAATTTGAAAATATTTCCGATTTTCTACACGTATACAATATAATTAATTTTAATAAGTATGAGTGAAGTGTCGGTAAAACTTTTAATTCTCTTAAAACAAATTATGTATAATTTTTTTTGTTGTTCGTTGAACATAATGAAATGCACCTGCCCGTTTATACGGTATATCACTCAATATTTTTATTAATATAATATGGGAAATATACAGGGCTGTCAAATCAATCAAAGTTACTACGTCATTAATAGCGAAATTTTTATTTTACATTATTTTATAAACCTTATTTCTATCCTATAAAAAGAAATTCCTATAGGGATCACATAGAAGATGAATGCGAAGATTTAGGATTTTTTAGTTAGAAGAAATCGAAAAAAAAAGAACTTGCAAGTAAAAACAGTTCTTTACATACGGAAAAACAACTAAGAAATTGGAAAAAAATGGAAATAAAGTCAATTACAGTAACATGTTTCTGTATTATTTAGTCGTTTAGGGTAAACCCAACCTTTTAAATATTCCTACAATGAAAAATCAAGAGGGGTAAGATCAGGTGACCTAGTTGGTAGTCACTTATTCCATTGTACCTTCGTTCAAACTGTTTATCCAGAAACCTTCGACCATTAAGACTTTAATGTTTTGGTGTACCGTCTTGTTGAAACTTTACAAATTTGTTCCTTTTATTTTGATTCAAAAATGACGCAATTAGTTCCGGAAGAATTGCCAGCTATTAAATTCCCTCGAAAGAAATAAGTCCTCTTCAAATAATGAATTTTTGAAAAAAACCGAGTGTGTTTTAACTTCCACTGGAACAAAAACGTGACCTTGTAGGAAATTATTTAGAAAATTTGTTTTTTTGATCACAATACGACATGAAGATTTAAAAAAATACCAAAAGCCTGTACGGATCACCAACTGATATTCATAAAAACGACGAAAATGATTTAAAAAAAAAACAGAAAAACACTTACAACTCGATAAGGAACTATATAACAAGATCTAATCTGAGACTGGACCCAACACTCATTCTAGATGAAGTCAAAAGTGACGTGGAAAAGGGCTCTGCGGAAATGGAAAGAGACGCCTGTCTGAGAAAAGCTGAAGCACACTTAAATACATTTTTTTTTTTCTCTTTCACCAAACAATTATTCTACTTGAATAGTCGTGATATTCAACTGCTGATTGGACGATCTTTTAAAAGGCTATCTCCACACAATGGGCATCAAGTATGGTGCATGGAGAATGAAGAAACTGCAGGTCACTTCATTACAAACACTTGGGTGGGCATTATAACTTTCCTAAAGACGTTAAAAGGTTTAAGGCATAGCGCCTGAGTGGTTTTTCGATGTTTTGACTGCTCAAAAACGTTTTTGTTTGAATTGACGTGTGACAGCTCGCATTGTTGTTTTCTTCGATTAGTTTTTATGATTTTTTCCAAAACTTCTGCTAACCAAATGCTGGTATATCATTGTTCTACGTTGGGTCTTGAAAGACCCATACAGTCGATTATCAAGTATCAGTTTACACGCATAATCGATGTTTTCTGGTACAAAAAACGATTTTGGACGATCTTCACGAAATTCAGTCTGTTGACCACGATTGAATTGAATGGAAAACCAGCGAAATACGCTTCATAACCAAAAGTTGGTTCAATCCACACCCCTTTGAATAAATTTAATTTCCTATTGACACATCTGTAGTTTGGTATAAGGATTTTCTGTCTCTTTCAAGAGTCTTGGACATTATATAATTTCAAAATTTTGTAGTTCGTCATTTTTCTCATTAAAAAGTGATCTTGACATTTTTTTTCAGCTACCGATTGTCTTGATACAGAGTATCTCTTCCACTTGATTACCATATTTAACGATTTTATTATTTTTTTATTTGGGATCCATTAGCTTTGAATCATTCAAGTTACATGCGTAACACAGCGTTCGAATTTCTGGTTGTTATAATGATGATTATGGGACAGGAACGTACTACGCCCATTTGTAATAACATCAAAAATTTGTACTATAAAATGATAGATGTAGAATTTACAGAAATTATCTCCAACCCTTTGATATCCAACAGTTAATAATATTTTATTGGCATTTTTTTGGACTCATCGTGGTATTACTTTCTCTTTTGAGCTTAATCTGTAGTTCTATGTGTTGGAAATGATCTAATCTACCCTAGCATGCGATTCTGTAGAAATAACCTGAAAATAAATAATAAATTTTGAGCAAAATTGATTGTATTGATTCTAATGGTAGACAAGATTTTAGAAAACGTCTGCTCAGTAGAAATTTTTTTTTTCGAAAATGCGTAGCAACCAAGTGAATAGTTGTAGAAAGTTTCCTACTGTGTTATAGTCATCGTAACAAACTACAACGTGACTTTTGTCTTTTGCCTTAAGGGAAAGGTGTTTTTTCATCTATAAAGATCCGTTCCATGCAGCATTTTCTCCAAATTCTTACACCCTTAAAGTGTTTTTTAATGTCAACGGTTGACGTGATCGAATTATTGGTTTTTGACCAATCAGTTCAATCCAACTTATAACACGAATTACTACTATTGATGATTTTTTCGTTTTGTTCACGTTTTCGTCGTTTGTTATTTCATCTTCCACATTCCTATAGTGCAGATTTTGTTTTGTGATCACAAATTAAATTTCCGAACCCAACCATAATATTTGACAACCAACTAATATCCATCGATCCATCCTCTAAGTCCATCGATACCTCAGACAAAGAATGCATCCTTCTATCTTTGTGAGTTAACAATTCACTAGAATGGATTACCACCTCACGATTTGTAGTTAAAAGTAGGAGCAGTTAAGGGAAAATACAAAGGATGATGTCAACGGATTTACCATTCGATTTTATACGTTTACAATTTCCGTTTGGCCTTTGCGATAACTAGAAATAAATCGCAAGGCTAATCGTTGAAAGTTTGGAATTTTCCTTTTTCGCGTATGGTAAGTTGAGCCAGTATTTCAGGAAAACTATGTTTGTTCATTCATACCGAACGTTTTAGGTGTTTTATTTATCGATTGAGGCAGTACGAAGTAAATATAATCATCATATCGATATTATAATCAATCTATGAACTGTTTAAAAGTACTTATATCATTTTCTACAAAAAATCAATGTTCATTTTGATTATTTCGACATTACAATAGTTAACCCATGGCTTGGATGCGGTGAACTTTTCGATATAAATAAACAGTTATGCATCGCGGAGCACTCTCTGATTCATGCTCGACCGGGACTGAAAGAAAAAAAAATTGAGAGAGATAGAAAAGGAAAAAAAAGAGATGATCGCGCGCCTTCTGAAAAAAAGGAAGTCGTAAAACAAAATACAGTCTAGCTTCCGAACAAGAACAAGAGAAGATCGACATAGGCGACTAGTCGTGGATTAATTTCTTACGAAATACCGAAGAACGCGCATCGAATCGTTTATTTTTTCTATTTGCCGTTTAGAATTTTATAATGTATGGTCAAAGTCGAGTGATTGCGGTTGTCGGTTAGATTTTTTTTTGAATGGATTTTTGATGGCTGTATTGAGTTTTTTTTTATAGTTTAATGATACATTTTAAAACGAGATATTACATTAGATGTTTGCCAGTTGAAGAAAAAATGTTTACTCAAAATTTGAAGAACGATGTGTCAACTATACCCTGTATTATAATCAAATAAATGTAAAATTCAAATTTCTCTTTAAATTATAAAGAAAATATCAGATATTGAAATGTTATAATATAATATTAGGGGCCTATATAATGCCCCCCAATAAATAGCCATAAATTTACGACTTTTCGGTTTTATCGAATTTTTTATACTTTGGCGGCTTTAGAAAATCGAAAAATCGTCCGATTTCGATGAAATTTTTTTTAAAATCTTCGTTATGACGGCGAATTTACGAAAAAAATTATGGAAATAATAAAAAATGAAAATTTATAATGGTTTCAGGGCTTTAAATGTTCATGAAAATGCACTAATTCATGTTAAATTGTTGATAAGTTTTTTCCAAATAATCGAATGAAGTTGTAGTATTTTTTTTTTCATAATCTACACAAAAAAACGGACGGATTGAAACAAAAATTTATATAAAAATGTTGATTTATCATTTTTTATACTTTCGCGGCTTTAGAAAATCGAAAAATCGTCCAATTTCGATGAAATTTTTTTTAAAATCTTCGTTATGACGGCGAATTTACGAAAAAAATTATGGAAATAATAAAAAATGAAAATTTATAATGGTTTCAGGGCTTTAAATGTTCATGAAAATGCACTAATTCATGTTAAATTGTTGATAAGTTTTTTCTAAATAATCGAATGAAGTTGTAGTATTTTTTTTTTTCATAATCTACACAAAAAAACGGACGGATTGAAACAAAAATTTATATAAAAATGTTGATTTATCATTTTTTATACTTTCGCGGCTTTAGAAAATCGAAAAATCGTCCAATTTCGATGAAATTTTTTTTAAAATCTTCGTTATGACGGCGAATTTACGAAAAAAATTATGGAAATAATAAAAAATGAAAATTTATAATGGTTTCAGGGCTTTAAATGTTCATGAAAATGCACTAATTCATGTTAAATTGTTGATAAGTTTTTTCTAAATAATCGAATGAAGTTGTAGTATTTTTTTTTTTCATAATCTACACAAAAAAACGGACGGATTGAAACAAAAATTTATATAAAAATGTAGATTTATCATTTTTTATACTTTCGCGGCTTTAGAAAATCGAAAAATCGTCCAATTTCGATGAAATTTTTTTTAAAATCTTCGTTATGACGGCGAATTTACGAAAAAAATTATGGAAATAATAAAAAATGAAAATTTATAATGGTTTCAGGGCTTTAAATGTTCATGAAAATGCACTAATTCATGTTAAATTGTTGATAAGTTTTTTCCAAATAATCGAATGAAGTTGTAGTATTTTTTTTTTCATAATCTACACAAAAAAACGAACGGATTGACACAAAAATTTATATAAAAATGTTGATTTATAATTTTTTAGACTTTCGCGGCTTTAGAAAATCGAAAAATCGTCCAATTTCGATGAAATTTTTTTTAAAATCTTCGTTATGACGGCGAATTTACGAAAAAAATTATGGAAATAATAAAAAATGAAAATTTATAATGGTTTCAGGGCTTTAAATGTTCATGAAAATGCACTAATTCATGTTAAATTGTTGATAAGTTTTTTCCAAATAATCGAATGAAGTTGTAGTATTTTTTTTTTCATAATCTACACAAAAAAACGGACGGATTGAAACAAAAATTTATATAAAAATGTTGATTTATCATTTTTTATACTTTCGCGGCTTTAGAAAATCGAAAAATCGTCCAATTTCGATGAAATTTTTTTTAAAATCTTCGTTATGACGGCGAATTTACGAAAAAAATTATGGAAATAATAAAAAATGAAAATTTATAATGGTTTCAGGGCTTTAAATGTTCATGAAAATGCACTAATTCATGTTAAATTGTTGATAAGTTTTTTCTAAATAATCGAATGAAGTTGTAGTATTTTTTTTTTCATAATCTACACAAAAAAACGGACGGATTGAAACAAAAATTTATATAAAAATGTTGATTTATCATTTTTTATACTTTCGCGGCTTTAGAAAATCGAAAAATCGTCCAATTTCGATGAAATTTTTTTTAAAATCTTCGTTATGACGGCGAATTTACGAAAAAAATTATGGAAATAATAAAAAATGAAAATTTATAATGGTTTCAGGGCTTTAAATGTTCATGAAAATGCACTAATTCATGTTAAATTGTTGATAAGTTTTTTCTAAATAATCGAATGAAGTTGTAGTATTTTTTTTTTCATAATCTACACAAAAAAACGGACGGATTGAAACAAAAATTTATATAAAAATGTTGATTTATCATTTTTTATACTTTCGCGGCTTTAGAAAATCGAAAAATCGTCCAATTTCGATGAAATTTTTTTTAAAATCTTCGTTATGACGGCGAATTTACGAAAAAAATTATGGAAATAATAAAAAATGAAAATTTATAATGGTTTCAGGGCTTTAAATGTTCATGAAAATGCACTAATTCATGTTAAATTGTTGATAAGTTTTTTCCAAATAATCGAATGAAGTTGTAGTATTTTTTTTTTCATAATCTACACAAAAAAACGGACGGATTGAAACAAAAATTTATATAAAAATGTTGATTTATCATTTTTTATACTTTCGCGGCTTTAGAAAATCGAAAAATCGTCCAATTTCGATGAAATTTTTTTTAAAATCTTCGTTATGACGGCGAATTTACGAAAAAAATTATGGAAATAATAAAAAATGAAAATTTATAATGGTTTCAGGGCTTTAAATGTTCATGAAAATGCACTAATTCATGTTAAATTGTTGATAAGTTTTTTCCAAATAATCGAATGAAGTTGTAGTATTTTTTTTTTCATAATCTACACAAAAAAACGGACGGATTGAAACAAAAATTTATATAAAAATGTTGATTTATCATTTTTTATACTTTCGCGGCTTTAGAAAATCGAAAAATCGTCCAATTTCGATGAAATTTTTTTTAAAATCTTCGTTATGACGGCGAATTTACGAAAAAAATTATGGAAATAATAAAAAATGAAAATTTATAATGGTTTCAGGGCTTTAAATGTTCATGAAAATGCACTAATTCATGTTAAATTGTTGATAAGTTTTTTCCAAATAATCGAATGAAGTTGTAGTATTTTTTTTTTCATAATCTACACAAAAAAACGGACGGATTGAAACAAAAATTTATATAAAAATGTTGATTTATCATTTTTTATACTTTGGCGGCTTTAGAAAATCGAAAAATCGTCCGATTTCGATGAAATTTTTTTTAAAATCTTCGTTATGACGGCGAATTTACGAAAAAAATTATGGAAATAATAAAAAATGAAAATTTATAATGGTTTCAGGGCTTTAAATGTTCATGAAAATGCACTAATTCATGTTAAATTGTTGATAAGTTTTTTCCAAATAATCGAATGAAGTTGTAGTATTTTTTTTTCATAATCTACACAAAAAAACGGACGGATTGAAACAAAAATTTATATAAAAATGTTGATTTATCATTTATTATACTTTCGCGGCTTTAGAAAATCGAAAAATCGTCCAATTTCGATGAAATTTTTTTTAAAATCTTCGTTATGACGGCGAATTTACGAAAAAAATTATGGAAATAATAAAAAATGAAAATTTATAATGGTTTCAGGGCTTTAAATGTTCATGAAAATGCACTAATTCATGTTAAATTGTTGATAAGTTTTTTCTAAATAATCGAATGAAGTTGTAGTATTTTTTTTCATAATCTACACAAAAAAACGGACGGATTAAAACAAAAATTTATATAAAAATGTTGATTTATCATATTTTTATCATTTTTTATACTTTCGCGGCTTTAGAAAATCGAAAAATCGTCCGATTTCGATGAAATTTTTTTTAAAACATTCGTTATTACGGCGAATTTACGAAAAAAATTATGGAAATAATGAAAAATGAAAATTTATAATGGTTTCAGGGCTTTAAATGTTCGTGAAAATGCACTAATTCATTCAAAAAAGTTGATTAATTTTTTCCAAATAATCGAATGAAGTTGTAGTATTTTTTTTCATAATCTACATAAAAAAACGAACAAATTGAAACAAAAATTTATATAAAAATGTTGATATATCATATTTTTACAATTAAAAATAATAAAAATTTTTCTTAAAATTAAAAGTTTCTCAAATATAATCGTTTGTATATTTTTTATTAAGTATTCATTAAAGTTATATGGATAAAAATATTCTTAAAATCACTTATTGTAATCAAATGTACAATATTAAAAGTTAACTTTGGAAAATTGAAAATTTTCGCCATTAAAAAAATGGTATCTTACTAGGGTTGACTGTTAGAGATAAAAAATGAATAAACAAACATTTTTCAATATTTTTTTTCCAAAATGTTCGTTTTTTGTGTAAATTAACAAAAAAAAATACATGAACTGCCTTTGATGTTTCGTAAAAAAAGATTATATGCCAAGAAGTGCGTTTATAATCATCATTTAAAGTCATAAAACTATATAAATTTCCAGGTGAGATATTTTTTTCATAAATCCGCCATAAAAACGGAAGATTTTAAAAAAAATAATCGAAATCGGACGATTTTTCGATTTTCTAGAGCCAAAAAACGAGGGGACCGAAAAAAATAGTATATTTGATTTTGAGACATCTTGTATGTCTGGAAATAATTTTATCGATGTTCATACCGCTATGAAAAAAAAATTGTTCATAGAAACGAAAAACTGCATAAAAATAATGAACCTCATCCAAGTTCAAATGCTAATACCAATAATTAATAATATTAATAACTGGTTTTTCTTGTCCTGCTAAATGTAAATTCTAATTGGTTATAAAGATAATGTTAATGCCGGTGCTGGTTTATTGCACAGATTCGTAATCAGCCTAAATGAAAAATTTAATCAACTCACAGTTTTTATTAAAAATATAGAATTCTTGGACTTTATTAAAAAAAAACAGGAATGAATAGATGAAAAAATACACCCTTTGTTTAAATATAATAAATAATTACAATTTATGATAATTTTTTTCAGAATGTCTCTTTGTGGTGCATTGTTTTTTTTAAATCTAAAATCTACATATCCCCTAAACCATAAATTTTATCGAGTTAAACAAAGAGTACCTTTTCGTTGAAAAAATCATTTTTGCTATTATTAAATACAGGTTGTCCTTGTAAAAGTTACGTATTGTTAACCGAGCCGCCCCTGGCTTCCAGATAGTAGTCTATAATTATTAATTTATTACATGGACATACATAATCTTTCATTAAAAAGTCGTAATGTTCGAATATATAAGTTAGAAAATATACTTAAATAAAAGTTCTGATTTTAAGTCCCACAGTATTATTTTCAAGTCATCTACTAAATCCAGCATTTTTGTATCAAGTCCCAGTACACCCTGTATATAGAAATGGAATTTTTGACTACTTTAACGCTTTTTTTTTTCGTCGATATGTAACGCCAAAGCTTTATTGGCAAAAATTATTAGAAGTTTTTGCCAGAGCGTTAGATGAAGCAAAAAAAGGTGTTAAAATCGATGATCAAAATCGTGATGACACGGTCTCAATCAACAGGATCTCTTAGATCGCAGAAAATCTATAGGAGAAGATTATAGTCTTGACATCAACATCAAAAAGACCAAAATTTCAAAACATCTAACCATCCTCCCATATCTATCAACGTAAATGGTGACATCATCGAAAATGTCGAGAAATTTAAATATCTGGGGGTTGGATAACAAAACATATAGATCCAGATATAGAAATAAGATCACGCATCGAGCAAGCTAAAAATCAAACAATTGTTTACATCCCGAGTACTCGACCTTAAAATTGGTGAAATGCTATGTATACAACACCTGGGAGGCTTGGACCTTTAAGGTGAACTCACTAAGGCGTTTGATGAGTTTCGAAATGTGAATTTTTCGGAGGATGCTGAGAATTCCCTGGACCGCTCATATCAGTAACAATAGGCACCTACAGGGAACTTAAAGAATTAATAAAAACTCGAAAAAACCTCGTATTTGGGATACATGACAAATACAGACTTTTGTAATTTCTGATCGAAGGGAAAATCGAGGGAAAACGTGGTCCTGGCAGAAGACAGACTGAAGAATATTCGCGAGTGGTTTAGACCGGTTTAGACTCTCAGACGCTGATAAGAAAGATCTGAGGCAGAAATGACTTTGCTGGGGTTATAACCAACCTTCGTTAGAATAGGGCTCCCAAAGAAAAAGAAGACTAAAAGTCGTTTACAAGGTAGAAGGCAATTTCCAGTGAATATGCTCTCAAATTATTGCGAAATGCGGGAAAAAATTATATTGGCAAATTTTTGCATTGTAAAATATTGAGCCCCCAACTAATTCTGAACATGGAGTAGGTTGGTAAAGGTCGTGCTCCGCAACCATTTTTCTGAATTTCAATATTTTTAATCTTTAAAAGAAATTTCTGTAGATCCCGATTTTTTTCCAATTACATCTTATCTTTATTAAGATTTCACTATAATCTCAGCTCAATGCTCTAATTATTTTGATAGATATGATTTTTTAAATATGCGTATGTTTTACATCGATATATAGTCAAGTTTGTTGACACGTATTTTCAATTCTGGTTGAGTTGAGGATATCCCGATTTTTTTCCAATTACATCTTATCTTTATTAAGATTTCTCTATAATCTCAGCTCAATGCTCTAATTATTTTGATAGATATGATTTTTTAAACATGCGTATGTTTTACATCGATATATAGTCAAGTTTGTTGACACGTATTTTCAATTCTGGTTGAGCTGAGGAGATCCCGATTTTTTTCCAATTACATCTTATCTTTATTAAGATTTGTCTATAATTTCAGCTCAATGCTCTAATTATTTTGATAGATATGATTTTTTAAACATGCGTATGTTTTACATCGATATATAGTCAAGTTTGTTGACACGTATTTTCAATTCTGGTTGAGCTGAGGAGATCCCGATTTTTTTCCAATTACATCTTATCTTTATTAAGATTTGTCTATAATTTCAGCTCAATGCTCCAATTATTTTGATAGATATGATTTTTTAAACATGCGTATGTTTTACATCGATATCTAGTCAAGTTTGTTGACACGTATTTTCAATTCTGGTTGAGTTGAGGATATCCCGATTTTTTTCCAATTACATCTTATCTTTATTAAGATTTGTCTATAATTTCAGCTCAATGCTCCAATTATTTTGATAGATATGTTTTTTTAAACATGCGTATGTTTTACATCGATATATAGTCAAGTTTGTTGACACGTATTTTCAATTCTGGTTGAGCTGAGGAGATCCCGATTTTTTTCCAATTACATCTTATCTTTATTAAGATTTGTCTATAATTTCAGCTCAATGCTCCAATTATTTTGGTAGATATGATTTTAGATACTTCAATTCTCAATATTTTCGTACTCTTTTTTATATTTAATTATAAAAAATTACGTAAAATATCTGTCATTGATCTCGGATAGTTTTTTGCTTTCAATTTAATTATATAAATTGTCACATTATGTATTGAATCAACAAAAGATACGGGCACAGCTGGCTTTTAGCATAACCTAACCACATTTTATAAGTGACAGGACATTTAAAAATTGTCCAACTTCACTTTATGGTAACCCATCAAAGTGTTCGTCTCATGTCGCAATTAGTTTCTTAATTAATGGCCTCCATGCACGTTTCTTTTCCTACAGGGCATTACCTACCGAAAAAAAAAAATCGTAACGCACCCATGACTAAAATGAAAATGCAAAAATAGATACAAAAAAATAATATTTCTTTTTAAAATTGATTACCTTGTTAAAAAAATTCTTTTCCCAAGTTTCTTCCTTTAAAATCAACTTAACGTTCGATGTTATTTTATCACTTAAATAAAAGATTATCTTTTATGGAATCACCCTGTAAGTTTGTCATGGGAGTGAGACAAGTTCCACTTCATTGACATGTAAATGGTTCATCATTTGTTTCGTTCGATGTTAATAGCCTTTTGCATATTTGTAATTCGTTTTTTATGCTAAAACGCAACTGGATTTCCTTATCCTTCGAAATAATAATAATTAAGAATTACAGACGTTATTAATATAAAAAGAGAAGAAAAATAAACAAACACGAGATTTAAATATTATTGATAATAATACTCACGTATACGATAATAACTTAATATAAAGTGTGTATCAAAATTTAGAGATTTAAGTTTTGATATATGGCAACACTGATATCAATGTCAATGTCAAATCAGACATCACATACATAAAGTTTGACATGTTGTACGAGTGCTATAACTTTCAACGTTACCGCACTTCGCTACAGGATGAATTTCGTCCAAAATTTGTTGGTGTACCAGAAAACATCGTAAACGTAAGCTTTACAATCGACTGTATAGGTTTTTCAAGACGATCTAAATTCGACAAAAGTTCTTTTCATATGATCAGAATAATCGGAATGCATAACGATCAATTCTGAATGGTACACAAGCATTTGGTTACCAGAAATGTTGGTGAAAAACAATCGCAAAAGACAATCATTCTTCATGATAATATCGAGCTCTGTCAAAACATCTAATTGATGGTTAAAGTCTTCCAACGATGTTGGGCTAAATTCGGCGAATATATCATGCTAATACCAGTTTCAACATCCATTTTTTGAATACACGGGTTTCGCGTTCTTTGTACTCGGTTTTCCCTTTTCTTTTCATTGTTTTGGTTGCTCTTTTGGTTCAAAAGTGAAGCCATGAATTCCAGACGTTTTGCATCGGTACCTAAAAAGATATTCGGCGCTTGACTCGATATCTCATTGTTCAGAAAGGCTATTTTTCTGTTCTAATATCCTTATTCGCGAAATCCACAGTTGTCTTCCTCTATTATATCTATCATGTTATGATATTTGACGGAAAAATGTCTTTCTTTCATCAGTTTAATGTCTTTTCTAGACACCTCGATATATTCCTAAGGTTCCTCATCTGATACGGTTATGGATCTTTTTGTGTTTCGTAGTTTAGAGTGTTTTTCCAGTGAAACTCCGTCAGATCCTTCCACCAACCACTCAGTAACATCTCTTTTGGTCAAAATATAGAGTCACTGGTTTCCCATTCCCAACAAAACTAAGTATATATGTTCAAAGCTGGTAACTTTGCATGAAAATGGAAAGACATTTGCGTGGCGGTATGGAGAACTTGCGTATTGCAAAATACTGTTCGTAGTGCTAATTTCGAACTATCTGTACACTCCAGAAATACATTTTGAGCTTGTAGAAGATCTTCATTAACCCATTATTGATAATTTCTTCGAATACGATGTGTTTTCATCATGTCACGCATTGTTTAGTCAGTGCTTTCTAATCTTATCGATTCTAGAATTCCTTAATCAATTTTTCTTGTATTGTATACTCGAATTACCTTTTCGTTTACCTGAAATTTCCCCGTGACGTGTAGTCGCATCCTTATCTCAACGGATTAAAGCGTATCTTACACGGGTAATCAGATGGATGGTACATTTCTTTTTTTTATCAATTTTCTAATTAATTCTAAACAGGTATTTGAACGTACGGATTGCGAATAATATTTTTAATGACAATTATTGCAGATGTGCATAAAACATTTATGGAAAAAAAAAGAAAAAAGACGTTATATAATCGCAACAATTTTATGATTTTAATTTTTTCAATTTACTACTTTCATAAATGATCAAAAAATAATTAAATTTATATTCAACATTTTATGTAACATATCCCGAACGCCTGTAGGTTAATTTTTTTCTTTCTTTTTCTTAAAGTATATTTTTTTTTTCTGTTCTAAAATCGCCAGTCATTTCGGATCGGTTTAAGTAGGAAATTGATATGAACAAAAGGAGAAGCAATTACTTGTATAATAGATCGAACAAATTGGGCAAAGATCGAGCATTGTTTGAACCAGAGCCGCTACAATCTTTCTTGGAAAAACCGTGAAATTCTTTAATTTTGACGACAATAACCCTTTTGATGGTTTCTCGAGCACGTCAAAATTACATTTCTAGATTACCAGCGAATGATTTATCTTTATATATATTAAAACATGTTCAAATTACTTGAAATTAATATTGAAGTACATCAAACGATTCTGAACTACTTTTTGTGCACAGAAGATCCATCACCAGGGTCATTGATCTTTTTTTGTGTTATACACCCTCGAGTGGTCGACGTAGAATCCACAAAATATTTTCTATATCTTTCTCGGGAGCTTTTTTGTTATATTTTTTTTCTTCAAGCTGTAGAACGATCCATTCCTGAGTGATTCCTAACCCATACCCGAACCAGATTTCAAATAACTTTCTTAATATCCAAATAACATACAATTAAAATAATTCTCCCCAACTTGGGGAAAAATCTAAACCTTCTACCTGCTCTTTGTTCCATACCCAAACGAACCCAGGCGAGGCGTTTGGGATTGTTGGGAAAATTCATCTAGTTTTGAGGTCGTCTACCAGAGGTTTGTCTAAACTTTGATAAGGAAATATTGCCGCGAGCTGGCACGAGCTTGTAACTAATTCCATCGATCAAAAGTTACCAAACACGTGCACACGCACCTTTAAGAAGTTTTGCCCATCATCATGCCGCTGTCATAGATTGTTTTTCTCGCTGTATATTGAGAAGAATCAATTTAATTGTATATTATTTGGATATTAAAGTCGTTTCTCCATCGATCAACAAAGAAAATTACATCTTTACATCAACACCATTATCCCAACTTCTGAATAATATCATCAACTAAAAGTTCTTCCCGTTCTCCCTTTCCAGTTGTTCTAATGATTACGGTTGATGACTAGTCTTCGGTTTGTGCGTATATACAAACCGTCGGCGACACTGCCATCCCTCGAGGAAGCCGCTTCCAGCACAACGACGGGAGACTTAACGATAATGGTGGGAAACACCCCCATGTCATTTGTCCACGTCCGGGACAAAGCTACGATTTCGATAAATGCATTGGAAAGTTTCACTTCGAAGAGATGACGCGGGGTATAGAGAGATTATGTAATCTAATGGGCTTTTTTTTGGACAGCATATTTTCTTTATCTTACATCGTATCTCTAAGATGATCTAGGATCTACGATGTCCTTTGCTAAAGCTTCTCGTTTCTAATAATAGCGTTGATGGATGCTTTGAGAAAATCAGTTTTTGTGGATAAACCCCTCCTATTGTTTTTTTTTTCATTTCGTAGTGTAAATGACAGTTTCTCTTTAGAAGCCCTGTCAAGAACTCAAAATTGTTGTCATAAATTGAGTATTGATCATGAAAGGGTTAAACCATCATTTATTTCATTTAAATTTGATACTAAACTTTAAAAACCATTAGAGATATTACCAAAAAGAGCTCTCAAGACATTTCCAATATCACACAAATCCATCATCAGCATTATCAGCTGATTATGAAGATAATTCGTCTTCATCAGTTTCAAATATTTCCTTCACAGCTATAAAGTAAACACAGCACCGCGAGGATTGACAGGAAAGATCTGATGACATTCTTTCAAGGAATTTGATTGATATTTTATCAGCGGAACCGGAGTTTTAGAGTCACATTAATTAATAATAATAATAATAATAATAATAATGCTGTATTTATGGTATTTTTGTGTACCCCTGTATCAAATGTGGAGAAGGAATCTCCAGTAGTCGATTAAATTTTTTATCTTACAGGTTTCTACCTTTATTTATCGCCTTTAAGAAGTTTTTATAGAACATTTGACAGCTGTCAAATTAGTTACAAATACATTTTTGTTTACGATTAAATTGTAATAGGGAAAAATCTAAAAACAAACATCGACATTCACGCACACACATAAGCACGAGACAGCCATAGATATCTAGATCTGTCACTGATAGTTAGAAGGAAAATAGAGAATGAGGGGGTGTCGTAGTTTTTCTTCACCGGAAGTGACAGCGCTGATGTCATGACAAATGAACCGGCGCCACGGTGTTTTTTTTTCCCCTGCATTTAGATATCGTTTTTTTTTTATATATATATATAAAAAGAAACCGTTTCCTAAGAACGTGAACCGCCTTTAGATTGTTATTTTCAAATTCATTCAATATTTCCAATATTATATTTGATTGTCTCGTTGAATTGATGTCTATCGTCATTTTATCTCGATTGATGTCATTTCAAGTCATTTGACATTCTAATTATGTCAATTAATGTCCTGGAAGATTCTAGCAGGATTAATTTTGATCATCCCACATTTGCTCAACCAGATTCATACCTAGCAAATTTTCCGAGCTCCATTATCTGAATCTCTAGTACATATTTTCGCATTTTAGTCAATGGAAATGAATAAATGATGATATTTCAAACATAAATGTCCCCTGGAACGTGATTAAGGTGTCTTATCGAAATTTTACTGCTCTTTCTTGATTTGGAACGACTTTTCTGGTAAAAAAGAATCTTTCTAATCGCTATGATCCTCTCCAAACATTGTATTGTTTGAAAAAAAGACATTTCCCCATAGAACTGAACGCTCCAACTGTAACTAAACCAAATCTGGTTCCTTCTAAATAAAGGATAATCAATTTATCGTCTTTATTGTCTCCTAGATTCTAAATTGGTTCCAGTACGTCTCTGCTCTATTGTGGTACTGGGAATGTATCCACTAGATTTTTTTTTAAGCTTTTAAGACTGTTATGGTTCGATTTTAACGTATTTCTTGCATTAGTTTCACTAAAACTACCAGTTTCACGTCTTCATCCAACGCTGTGCTATTAGTATGATTGAAAAACGCAAAAGCCTCAGTTAATTCGCGATTCGATTATTCGACAAATCTTCTTCAAGGAAAATCACTTTTTTTTAGTTGAGAAGCAAAAAAAACTATATTTCGTTTTAAAATTTACGAGGGGAATTCGAAAATGTCCCCCTTTCTTTGAGCTATAGATGATGAACAAATCTAGTATCGGACAACGTTGCCATAATGCGAAAATAGTCTGGATACTAAGGATAAGTAAAAAAACGAAAATTTATACTAATAGTATTGTCAATTGATAAATGTTGTAATCATTTTACGTTTAGAATAACATGATTACATAAATTATCAAATCCGACAAGCTCATTACACCTACAAAATCATCAAATTGATATTAAATAAAAATATGTGTATATCATAACGTTACTGATGATAAATGGGGGTGTGTAAAAAACTGGGAGTGTTTTTACCTCGTTCCCACCTACGCGACCAATGATAAGCGAACGCGGGAACGCCTACACTTCGTGAAGCTCAACCCATTCCGGGGTGACGTCACGACAGGTGCATTGGACTCACCTGAAGATGACATTAGTGTGTATTATAAACTAACACTCTCCATTTTCTCTAATATTCGATTATATATGATTTTTTATCACTTTTTTATTTAGTGAGTTTACCACACAAGAAACTGTTTTCCATGTTATACGTTTTACAACGTTGCCTATTTGTGCATAGAATATGAATTTTAAATACATTTATAAATGTATGATTTATATACAGGGGATACTGAATGTTATAGTTGAATATAAGAGTATGTCAATTTTGGTAAAACATATCTTTTAACTATTTCTTTGTTAGAAAATTCGGAATAAGTTAATTTATTGCCTCGTTATAATAAAATTTAAAAAAAAATTCAACTTTTTACCTTTAGACATCTTAAAATGATTTTCGTAAGGAATTGACTTGTTTTTAAGGTTTTTTTTTTTTGATAAAAAAATTAGTTTGATGAAAGAGACTTAATATTAAAACAAATTATAAAGAATAAAAATGGAAAATTTGATGATTTTGATGACTACAACTCTTTGGAATCTTATTTCAAACATCACGACCTCTATTAATTGAAAAAAAAATTGACGTGCCTGTTATTTTGAATTTTTAGACTATTTGGAATAAAAAGGCAAAAAAAACATGAGGAAATCTTGTTTTGATGACTTGTTATCATTACAATGATCGACATCTTTAAGAAACAAAAAGTAGAAGTTGTAATCGTAAAATTAGAAATTGCAAGGAAACGCGGTAAATTTGATTGCGTTTAAACTGGCGCCTAAGTTTACGGTTACGGCCAGCTATTCTATCCAAATTTCATGCAAGAAAAAAATTTATACGTCTATTGTTTTTCCACTTCATTTCGTGTCACGTTAATATCTAATTTACGCTGATATGTACAAGTCTAACTGAAAGAAAGTACAAAAAAAATTAATTAGAAACACGTTTTAACGGAAACGTTACTTTATATGCGTACAGGGTGGTATTTTATTTCGCGTTTTTATCAAAATATACACAAACAAAAAATTCTTAAATATCAAATTTTTGTTTCACTTCAAAATGAACATTTTAAAGTTACTCAAGTTTCGAAATATGGCAACACTGATGTAGATATGTCAAATCTGACATTGACACCATAAAATTCGACATTTTGAACTCTCAGAACCATCTCGAACCACCGTGTTTCGCTGGTCGCACTTCCCTACGTGAAAGTTAACTAAAATCAGCTGTTATACCAGAAAATATCGTGTAAACTAATATTTCAAGATTGTCATGTGGCATATCGCGAGATTAAGGCATATCTTGAACGTTAATTCCACTCGCATACTTTCAATATTGCATAAACATTTGGATACCGCATATTTTGACAATCCTTCAAAAAAAAAAACTCGTGTCGATTGGTGGAAAGAAATTTTTAAAAAATCCAATCGCAGTGCTTCAAAAGCCGGTCGCCACCGTTTTTATGTTCAAAAACCAAAAAATTTTTGTACATACAAAAATAAAAGAATCAAATTTCAATAGCTCAATATGTGATTTAAGTTCATATAGTTGCCGATGTTTTCCCGGACTATTTTTTTCTTCTCTATTAACCAACCAGGATTTGTTTTTAATTGAGATGTTGCCGCCGCATTACGTGAACACACATTTGTTTTTGTTAAATGAAAAACGAAAAAATTGTAAACAATAAAAGCCTTAAGACGTTTTGTGATAAAAATTAAGTGACGGTAATTAGTTACGGTTTGTGAGACTAACCAAACGCAACAAATTAATTTCGTATTGTAGACTTCGTATTGTTTGACGAACATATACTTACAGAAGACAATAAATAACAATTGTTATTATTTATTGATGTAATAATTCAACTCAATCATTAGAAACGAGTTTATAAATGAAAACGACGGGTATGAAAAATCAAAAGTAAATGTGATTGAGATTAAATAACATAAAAATAAAAAAGGAAACATCGCAATAAAAACTTTAAAAACAGAAATCTTCCTTCCTCAACAAACTAACATGTTTTGACTCGAAGCCATCGCCATCTATCAAAAACCATCTTAAACATAGAAAAATTAAAAACTCTATCTATGAATTAATAACTTATCTTAATGTTTCTTTACAAACTGTCTTACGAAAATAAATAAATAATTTACAAATTATAAGCATTTCAAGTCATATTTTGTGGACAGTATGACTGAATAAATTGAAATATTCTCGACGCATGGTTCCCATTCGATTTCCCGTACTAAAATAACAATAATATGAAAAAAATCGATTCTAGTAGACTATAATACATATGTAAACTATCGGTCAAAAGTTTTTGACCACCCCGTAATACTTTTATATATAATACTTCAGTATAATAGATTTTATTTAACAAAAACAACAATAAAATGACAAAATTTTACATCTTACTTATATCACCTAGACTGTCAACTGTCATTAGAATAGATAAACGGAATTACCAACCTCAAATTTCAAATATTACCATAAATGACGCGGATTATGTCAATTAAATAAAAACTATGGGGAATAGAGTTAGAATAGTTGTTAAACAGCAGTTCAAAAACATTCTAGAATGGAGATGGTCCAAACAAAATTTGTAAATGAAATTTACCCTGATGTTTATGTGCTTATTTAACAAAAACATTTCCCAAATACACCTCCCAAAGTAAAAACAGATCAAATGTAGTACCAACATACCCGATATTACCATCAAAAAATTTGAAATATTACTAAAAAGGATTATAAGAAACGATGTTAATATCGAAACTTTCTTAAATAATTTACGTAATTAACCTAAATGGTTTGAAGGTCGTAATTTTGAACTAGAAAAGACAAGCAATTAATAATCATTTTACGTAACGTTAGAGAATGTTTCGTAAAAATCTTTACTTTGTAATTACGAGGCGGTTTTTTGATTATTATCGCTTTTATTTTGACTTTGGATAGATATGATGAATCTCGATGTTTGATTAGAGAAAAGATCGACGTAAACGAGAATCTTAACACCAAATGTTAGATCCCAAAGTGGATTCAATTAATTATTTAAATTACATCCAATAATTATCAGATATTTTTCTTAAAAAACCTCTTTTACGAAACCAATACTTTTCTGAAGATTCCTAGGAAGACATACGACACTTGCATTGAAAGAAAGACTTGATCTATTTACAAATTTCCATATCATTTTTTCTGACGAATCTCATTCCTAAACCATCATAGTTGAAATCCCAAACTTAAATACCAGAAACCACTGCATGATCCTAAAATAACAGTATGTTTAGCAATCTCCCTGTATATTAAGACTCCGGAATTTGAAACTTCAAGAATATCGAATTGTTGGATGTGGTTTCAACAAGACAGAGATACCAGTCACACACAAAACGATTTCATGATGTGAAACATATGTTTCCAGGATTATCCGTGGCCCCCTCGTAGTACAGATTTCAAGCCTACAAACGAAACATTTCATATAGATGTTTGTATACAAAGTTGAATAGTTTAGATACCGTAAAAAATGTATTATTAAATTAAAATGGTGAGGCCCTGCGTAATGTCCCCCGATAAATACTTACGTACAAAGAAAATTTTTTTTGTAAATAAATATTAATTAGTTTATTTATAAAAACTGATACATGTGAATAATAATTATTTTGTTATCAGTTGTAATTTAAATTTCACAAATTGCAAACATTAAAAAAACATTAGACACAATTTACGTAACTGAATCAATTGAATTATCGACAATTTTTCTATTTAGTCATATAATTTTCTATCGAGCAGAGTCATCTGTTATTTATACGTTAAATTAAATTTCGGCAACAACCCCGAAATTTAATATAACTACCCTCCGTTAGATAGCGCTAAGAGGGTTAGTATATCAACTAGTTAAAATTAGAAAAGGTAACGCAAAATTCTATTAGAATTTTGCCTAATTGCACTAAATTAAATTCAATAATATACGCACACAATAATACTATAATAAATTTAATATTTTTTTCATAAAATTAATTTCAATTTAGGAGCAAAAAAAAGGTTTTACAAACTTTTTTTTATAAATCGCGTTACCTTATATTTCTAGTAATATCGTTAAGATACCAAACAGATCTCGTCTATGAACCATCCCTTCATATTCTCGTGATGCTGCGCATTTTTTGGGGTGAGCTTCGGTAATATACAAGAAGGGGTCGCTACGTGGTTTATAAATCAAAATATTTATCGTTTATAACAAAATAATTATCGTATTAAAATTGTGGTAATTATACACTTTCGCGGTCACCTGGTTTTTTGGCTCTAGAAAATCGAAAAATGGATGGATTTTAATGATCTTGGTCTCAAAATGTTCCATTTTACGGCGAATTTATAAAAAAAATACGAAAATTAAAAAAAAATAGTTATTTTTTACAGTTTCATGAGTTTAAATGCAAAAAAATGACTTTCTACATATAATCCTTCGTAACTGTTTCTGACGTCGTGGAATCAAGTTCGTATATTTTTTTTCAAAATTTACATAATAAAATGAATATTTTGAAAAAAAAATTCAAAAAAGTTAATTTTTTGAATAATTGTGAGTTGTGGGATTTTGTTAATAATAATTGAATACATTTGAAGCACTTACAATATTCAGTGATACAAAACAACCTAACCTAACCTAACCAAAATTCTAAAATTTATCTATTTTTCGATTTTTAGTGGTCCAAAAACTATTAACATTGAAGAATATAGTACGAAACAATTCACGAAAATTGATTGTTTTTCATCGATTTCATTTTAAGCTATAAAAACTGAAAAAACCATTCTTTTTGGATTTTTTTTAAATTGTTTATTAATTTATGTAGAATACAAAAAAAAATATAAAAACTTTATCTGATAATGAGATGATTTTTTGTAAAGGATTATTTTGCAAAATCGTTTTTTTTTACGATTTAAAACAGTAAAACTATGAGAAATTTTCATTCCAGCTATTTCTACTAATTTTTTTTATAAATCCGCCGTAAAAGGGAACATTTTGAGACCAAGATCATTAAAATCCATCCATTTTTCGATTTTCTAGAGCCAAAAAACCAGGTGACCGTGAAAGTGTATAATTACCAAAATTGTTTTTGACTGCATACTATGAAATTCATTAAAAAAATGCTTTTTTTGTAACAAAAAACGGTGCACGGGAGTTTTATTTGACTATACGAGAAAAAAAAATCTTAGTATACCAGGTATTTTAAAAAATTGCCACCTTGTAAATGAATTCATCGTATTTTCCATCACACCTCGTAGTATTAAATTCTTTTTTTTTATATTTTCATAATGATACGTTTGCATTTAGTGTGGACGTTGTGCGAGTCGAATAAGTTAATTAATATAAAGTAAATCAACCAAGTTCTCGTAATGAAGAAAATTCCATACGGCAGTCGGTATAAAACAAAAGATAATGACCTGTCAAAATAAAAAAAAAACCGAAGCATCAGAAATAAAAAATAAGAAGCTAGTGTTTCCAAATAACCGTCTGGTAGTTGGGTAGATCGGCCCTAAGTATTTCTAAAATTCGAATCCAAAATATAAATGGTTGAATTATAATCCTCTAAATATTTAAACGTTTCAAAAAAAGAAGAAGCCAGTCGGTTTAAGAACAAAGGAATTTTTGAGGAACTACAGACGTTGACGGACTACTGTCAAACGTTCGATAAAAAGTGGTCGTCGCTTCGAAATTTTTATATAACTAGACTTGATCTTCACTTAAATATGTTCGCTAAAAATATTTGGCGTTAAAACTTAACATGAATAAGATTGGAAAAAAATATTAATAATAATATAATAAAATTACTACTGGTCATACTATTAATTTCTATCCCTTAATATAGAGTGTCCCTAAAATTTGTATATAAACATTTCATACGGTAATACGAAATTTTCCTAAAGTTGAAATATTGATATTAAGTTTGATCTTAAACAAAATTAATATTTTTTGAAAAATCTTGTATATAGGTGTAAAAAAATAATATATGAAAATTTCACCGTCGGTTTTAGGTCTTGGAGACATTTTTATGAAATACGAAATACGAACGATTTTTTTCTCAAATCGATTACATGCGTGCATTTATATACAATTTTTTGGGACACACTATATAAGGAACAAAAATTAATCAAATAACTATAACTAGTGTGCTTCAATTATTAAAATTTGGGAATTTGGAGTAAACCCTCGTATTCCAAAAATTCACTTCTTATATAATATAGTGTGTCCCAAAAATATGTTGAAAAATGGACAAAACAAAAGTTTT
Organism: Diorhabda sublineata; assembly: GCF_026230105.1. NCBI lineage: Eukaryota > Metazoa > Arthropoda > Insecta > Coleoptera > Chrysomelidae > Diorhabda > Diorhabda sublineata. The sequence continues at coordinate 34,199,398 of NC_079474.1, forward strand.
CATCATAAAAATCTCTGCATATCGTAAAACACACAAAATAACTATTGGATATTATTTTTTTTATTCGTATACAAGGTACGTACAAACAATACAATTTTTTTTAACATTTAATCATTATATAGTCGGATCAGGCTTAACAGTAATCTTGGGACACATTATATAAGTGATGCTAATTAATAGTTTATCAATATAGTTTCGTTTTATTAAACTTTTTGAGAAAAATATCTGAAAAAACATAACAATTTCATAAAAATGAACATTGTCCATTTATATACAAATATATACAAATTTTTGGGACGCACTGTATAAGGGATGCAAATTATAATGTAACTAGTATAATAATATTGTGCTGCGTACCTCGCTTCGCTCGGCACGCAGTAATTTTATTGAAAAAATTATTAAATTTGGTGTAAATTCTTGTATACTGTTTGTCCCAAAAATTTGTAAATATAAACTTTTTTATTCTCAGTTGCAACTCTCAGATATTATTTTTCTTTAGTCGTATACATATTTTTTAAGGTTATTTCACCTTTTCGAAAACTTCGTAATAACTCAAAAATAATATAACATTTTTCGTATTTATTTACACACTATACAATACACTTAACTTGTAATAATTTACTTATAAATATCAATTAAATAATTTATTTCACTGATTCGTTCGACTATTTATATAAAACTGACTAAATGCGTTTATACAAATCATTTATACACCTAAATAAAATTCTACAAATAAATAGAGTTTCTTAGAATTTATTTAGAAGAAATACTGTAAATAAACCGCCTGCTACAATAGAAAGTTTTAAAAGACGCGTTCCCAATTTATAAAAAGCAGATGAAAGGCGTCGCGCGAATATTTAGACAGGGTCGGCCAAAGGACACATTTCACGAACTTGTTTTTAACAATAAATTACGTACATATGTTGTGATATCTTCCACGATATATTGCTGTTTATTACACGTCTTCTTGACCTGGTGACGTTTTCGAGTATGTTCTGATACAACTAGAGATATACACTACCGGTCAAAAAATTTTCGGTACACAATGTTGGCATTCTCTCTAACAATTTAGACAAAAAATCGTCGTGTATTTAATTCCATTCGTTTCTCAGGATATTCCGAAGATGTGAAGTGGAAGTAGGACACTCAATCTGGTTGATTGTGACGGTCAAATCGTTATTTTCAGCACAAACTTCATTTCCAATTCTTTCAAATACTTTTTGCTCAGCTTCGAGTCATGGTTGGGATCGTTGCGATCGAGCGCTGGCCAGGATATACTAAGATGTAGCTGTTGCTCTTCAAGCATCCTCCAAGTACTTGAAGAAGACGTATTTGTTTGTCTAACGCTGGGATTTTGATCAACTAAATTTGAAATCGTATTTTCTAGACAACGTTGTTCAATGGTTCTAAATGTATTTTTACTTGGTGAGTTAAACACTCGCTTGGGGTTAATAACGTGTCAAAATTTGAGTACATTTTGATCAACAGTGTCTAATTCAACAAATAACAAGGTGAAGTTGAAGTAGGACACTCAATCTGGTTGAGGTCGAGCGAGTTTTTTTATCTTTTAATCGTTTATTATCGTGGCTCCTTTCCTATTTCGTTATTAGGTCGTTTTTTTTGCATATATTTATTGTTATAACTTCATTTTATAATAATTTAGTAATTTCATTTACTATAGATTGAATATAATGTTTCTTTTTTAACTAACCTTTACGTTTCAATCGCTTATCATGTTTGTCAGTCGGTGGCTGTTGATTCGACCTTTTTATCGGCGGCATGACAAAAAGGACGAAATCGATAAGGGCCCCAAAACCGAGACATGACCTACATCCAAATTTACAATTTACAAAAGAAAGAATCGAAAATCAAATTCCTTCTAAATGTTCGGTTTTCAATAAAGAAATATTATCTTCATTACCTCCATTCTGTCTTATCGATTTTGCCGAATTTTTCAGCGTGACTGTGCCAATCGATACTAACCCCAAAATGTACGAGACGACCTTCTCACATCCAATGACTTGACCTATATATGAAAATGTATCGAAAGAAATTTATTATTCATAAAAAATCGTTGCGTCGACGACTGCTGGGGTGTGAGCCCACCCACGAATTAGACTCGAAAAAAAAAACGTTTAATGTCCAAACAATTTCAGTTGCTTAAGGGTGAATTTCCATTATTCATCAGAGATACGTCCAGTGGCGTTACGACGAAATTATTTTCAAGGAAATTCTCAGTTATTAAATTTTATAAACTTATAAAGTTCCTACAAAATAAATTTTGTTGCTCTGAATATCTTTGGAAACTAATACTAAGGATTTCAAGTCTGTACAAATATCAGAGTTGTAGTGGCAACTTCAGAAATGTTGAAGAAACTCCACAAAACGGTCAGAAGGCAATGATCTGCAGGTAAGGTCATGACGTCGGTTTTTTGGGACGCGCGTGGGATAATTTATTGCTTGAGCAAAAAAATCGAGTCTCAGGGAGAAAATTGCATGAGTTTCTAGGAATTATCTGTTGATTACTGATTTAACAACTCGATTAGTTTCTGTATATTCTAACGACGAAATTCTAAAAAAACGATATAATCAAATAATTGATTCATGTCCGCCTCTGCTTTCCAAGGTCTATTGATATGGTTCCAGACGTTACTAGGCCCTAAAGGGAATGTTAATAGTGAATGCCGAATTCCGAATCGTACGAATTTGTTTCTGTTTTGATGTTTCTAAAATGAAATTTCATTAATATCATTTGTTGTTGTATAGTTGTTTTGCAGCAAAATCTAGAACAACATAGATAACAAGAAAATATATGATTTTAGAGGTTTTAGAAGCCCCAAGAAAACTAAAAAGAATGGCGAAATTTATTCTAGATTGAACTGAGATCAAGTTTTCAAAAAAAAAAAACATGGCTAAACCAGGGAAACCCCTTAACCACTTTTTAATCTCCCAAATAATAATGAGGAAGCATCTATTTTAGATCCCAAGATGAATTAGAAAGAAATATTTAGTAGTTAGGAAGGAAAAGAAAAATTTCGACTTCCGTCTTGGTCTACCTAGAAATGTTGTATTGGAAGATGAAACGAAAAACTGATAGCAAAGGTTTGTAGCGCAATTAGGTCCTTGAATGATATTCTGAGGGAAAAAGGATCCAATAGTACAGGACGATAATCAAGCTCAATCTACTGTATGGATGTGAGTTCTGTCTATCAATCCAGAAGCAAGTACAGGTAGTCAGAGTCCAAAGAATCAGGTGATTAGGACATGTGTACAGGACGAATGCAAATATAATTACCAATAGAGCACAAATAGATCGAGAGGAAATCGAAAGAAGAAGAAGAGGGGCGGCGAAGGGTTTTTAAGTAACGGTTTTAGGCGTTATAGGAATTGAAAACACTTTTTTGTCTTTCTTACCAAATTTAAATGAATGATGGTGAATCAAGGTCAACTTTCTTCGATTTTATATAATTATTATACCTTTTATTGAGGTAAATTCAGAAGCTGTTCGATTTTAATCAGCAAGGATGTTGTTATAACTTATAACGATGAGCAAGACAATAATTGCGTTAGATGTACACTGAGAAAAAGTAATTGGTAATAGTATGTATCTCTATATCTATACATTGTTCGAAATAATGTAGATTTAAGTCGTCACACGTTAATACCCTTTCAAATAAGTTTCAATTATTTTCAATCTTTCCTATTTTGACTAGATCCCATCCCTTTTGGTACTGAATGTTCTGCTTGTCGCTGTAGCTCCCAATTTTCGGGAAAAAATGATAATTATAAATGAAGGAGCGGATATTCGGTAGCCAATTAATTTAAAGCAATATAAAAGTTCATTAACTAACCATTATTATTTTTGCTAGTAAATCTTCTCACGATCTTTGCGAATGAATTTCCAGCTCTAAGCTCTTGCTTTTCTATAAAATTAATATAATTCAACAACTTAAAAACACCCTCAAGACATTTAAATGCTCCACCATCTTTATTCAAAACTTTACATTAGTTCAAATTTAATTGGAAGCAAAAGGACATTTTGAGATTCCAATCTGTTTAGCCGTAACGAATTTTCCGTAATTTAGAACGTAGAAAAGTCCTATTATTTAAGTCTATGTCTTAAAATAGTTGGTGGGCTCTCGCCATGACTATAAAAGACAAATTTCTTCTTCTAACATAACCTAACCTAACCTAACGTTTTAATATGTTCAGAAATTGATCTGGCTTGTGAATTCGTCATAAATTCTCTACAAATATAACAAAACTTGGTACTAGAGCTACGAATATTTTTTCTATTAGTTATTACTAGTATTAAAATTATGAAAATTAACAAATTCATTTACCTAAATAGGCAAAATAATGAAAAACCGTCCGACCTCTCACGAAGTGGCTCAAAAGCTAGATATCTATCTACTAGCTGAATAGTAGAATAAACAAGACTAAATAGTAAGAAAGAAGAGAAAAGAAGAAGAAATTTACTCGTTATATAATTATCTATTTACTTCGTTATACAGTATTATCTATATTTGACAGACGTATTTCGATTTTGAGGTTAGTTTAACAGAAATAATTTTATTTCGGATCGAATAAATCATTTCTATTAGTGTATACGATATTCTAGTAATCAGATGAGAGTGTAATTACCAAGATTGACCGTGTAAAGAGAATCACTGAAGATAATTTGCGCTCGCTAGTTGATTCTATCGACCATAATTTAAAAACAAATTCCACCGAAGTTCATGAGGCTGTTTCTTAATGATTCCGTTATATTATGAGCTCTACATACTTTTTAAATATACAAGGCGCGCCCGGAAAGTATATTTTATATATTATATCAACATCAGCAGCTTTATTACAAACAGTTTTCAGTGATGTTTATAATCAAATTTGTTTTTGATACATTTAAATTATGTTTATATAAAATATTTCTTTCCTATGGGTGTACATCCCACGTCAAGTGTTGTTTTAGTGGATCTTTTTGTTTCGGTTCGAAATGCTTCTAAAACGATGGTGATTGACACCAAAACAAAAATTACTATAATCAATTGAGTATCAAGAACTGTCTAAAACTTTATCCATAATTTTTAACCAATTGAAGTTGTTTGTAAAACAAAAGTTTTCTTATTGATATGAGGGATGTTGTCACGTTGCAACAAGACCTTGATCCTTCATCAAGTGTTGTGTATGCAGATCTGCACTTTTCAGTTACTTAACACCGTACAGTTGTTTTCTTTTTGTTGAATCTGACAAGAATCGCATTTTTCACAACCAAAAAATTAGATCTGAACTTCCACCAAGATGTTGTCGTCAACTAATATACATTTTGAAAACGAGAAAGTCATGGCTTCAAGATCAACCATCAACGAGTCAATTTGCAGATTCATTAAAAGTCCTACTAGAACTTAACATAGATAGAGGCTAAAGAGTTGAAAAGAGACGGCAACATCTATTAATAAATGCTTAAAAAGTTACGTTTTTAATCGACCTTGTAGTCGAGGAATGTTGCTATCCAAGAAACAATTAGGTTAGTTTGTTAATACCAAATCTTCTTGCATGACTCGAAAAGAAACTTTTGCCTTTTAATTTCATGAAGAACCGAGTATTTCAAACTACTAAAGGAAAAATATTAAAGAAGTTACAACACAAACAAACAAAAAATCTAATTTCTGATATTTTATCCTACTTAAACTTCATTTTGTACTAATATTGGACAATAGAAAAGTTAATTAATTCCAAATTTTCATTATCGAACGTTTAGATTTTGGTTGAAATCCGTTATAACGAAACCTTTCCTTGGTATAAACTTTCCTAAATAAATTTTATAGTAAATTTATAGTCTAATTTTCATAAAGGACCCTTCAAAATATTTCACACGCCAAATATACGATCTAATTTCAAAAAATTATGTACGCCCAGAAAAACAAAGTCCATAATAAATATACCGAGTGTATTTACTTATATTTTACAATTGTAATTGTTAAATATTATTAGTCTGTGGTGTAAAATGACAATAGGGCATAAGGCAGCTATACAATGCGATCTTGCATCCTTCTAGCAGGTAACCAAAATTGATATTCAAATTTCTCGAAGAGTACTCGCGACAGATTATGCTAAATACATGCTATTTATAGAGGCAATTTCAATTGGTGGAGCTGTTATTAATGATCCTTGAGTAAACACAGGAAGAAGATATTATTCACGAGGGTTTTACGATGTATATTTTCACACGATTTTTATTTCTAACGGATTAAAATATATACTTTTCTTTATAACTTGATATTAAATACCAAATGTAGTTCTATACCATGAATTTATTAATAAATTCTTCGCCTTAGCCTTTATCTAGCTCCAAATGCAGATTACCATACCGAAGAATCCTTCAACTGACTTAACTTCAAAAATATGTGACAATAAAAAGACTTCCTATTAACCTATTTAAGGCAAGAAGGAAAACAACACTAAGCAACGTTCTTAAATATAAATTGTTTCGTTTTTACACACGTGACAATCCTACGAGAAGCATTTCTAATTATAACATGTCTAATCTGATCAATCATCAGTTCTGATTTTGAGATAAACTTCTTCATATGCAAAATTCGTCCAACATCGATTTATTATCAAACAGATATCCAAAAAAAAAAACCTCTAGAATACAATAAACCTGCAAATATGTACTTTGTCTATATGACCAAGTCTTTTGTGATAGATATATTAAATCCAAGACCAAATCACACGCGGAGACTCAACCTTTTATAATTTGATAATAAATAAAATGATAAAAACCCTGTCTAGAACCATCGGGATTGAAGATAATCGGCATTTCTTTAACATTAAAACAAAATAACTAAGCATGCTAATCAATATCGAGGAAACGAAAAGTCTAGTGATTTCTAGTAAACCGATATGATGTAAGATGAAAATCGACTCAAAAATGATCAAATAAGGGAATCGTTTTAAATACCTGGAAGCTGAAAGAATTTTAACGATATAAGAGAAATGAAATCAACTCGAATTTGGGGATGCCCGGAAGATGTAGTTTGGAAAATACGGAAAACGACATACGCAGCAGAAACAAGACTAGATACGAGTAAGATACTACAGACGATGAGAACAGTCGAAATGAAAATACTAATAAATATACAAGGCAAAACTCGACAGTACATAGAAAGGTGGGTGATACAGAGAAGAAAATTCTAGAACAAACATATAAAAAGAATAGAAGCCTTGTTAAGAACGTAATTGAACAACTCAGAATGAAGAAGATCACCTAAACGATGGCGAGAATACTGGACTTCGTCTTTCGGCAAGACTTGCTGCCTATGAACCAGTAGTAGCCTACTAATTTGGTCATCCATGTTATAAAGTAGAAAATTTACGAGTTATATCGTATAAATGAACGTCCGTTTAGATCAGTACGGCCCTCGGGCCAGTCTAATCCGGCCCGCGACTGGGTTTCGTTAAATCCCTGCAAAAACATGCATGGTGGCCGTTCACAACAAATTTGCCGGCCAGTAAGTAAAGAAAAGGAATAATTTGTCAACGAAGGGTTTGGAATGAAGGGAAGCATCGATGTACTCAATAATAGAAATTTTGGGTCATTGCAGGAAAGGTTTTTGAACGAGTTTGAGATCTAAAAAACGAAATAATCTTATTCGGATTTTACAGATCGTTTAAGATGAAAACTTAAATTTCAGAGAAGAAATCAATTAATTTCTGATAATTGGGGTTATATCAGAGGTTTCAAAATGCAATTAAATCGATTTGCCAAACAACTAGTCAAGAATGACTATGTGAAATGTTCTGTTGAAGAATTTGGGAGAAGATTCCCCAACTTCAAAGTTATGAAGAGGATCTGGGCACTTTTAGCATGCCGTTTAATGTGAACTGTGAATCAGTCAAACCAGAATGTTTATTTATTGGAATTAGCCCTGATCAGAAGATAATTGTGATGTTTGCATCTTTCTACATCTGCGATCAGATATTTTCTATCGATTGATTAATTTTTGTAACTTCTTTCGTTAACTTTTTACCGTTGTATGAGTTGTAATCAGTGATTTCTTAAGAAGTTTAGGATTTTATTTTAAGAAAAACGACAAAAAATTTGAAAAAATTGATGAAATCTCTATTGGAATTGATAGAACGACAGTTTGTAGATGATTTCATTCAAATGTTGGCCGCGGCTCCGCTTTAGGTCCAATTTTGGCACACTCTATCCAACATATCGGCCGGAATTAATGCTTCAATATTGGCTTCTAGTGCGTCAATCGTTGCTGGTTTATCCCTGTAGACATTAGCCTTAACATCGCCCCACAAGAAATAGTCCAAAAGCGTTAAATCACACGTTCTAGGCGGCCAATCGTGAGATGAACTGTTCACCGAAGACGGTTCACAATTTGACCATTATATCGCGTGTCGTGTGGCATGTGGCACTGTCTTGTTGAAATCACATATCAAGCATGTCCAATTCTTCTATTTAGGACAAAAGAAATCGTTAATCATCGCGCGGTAGCTCTCTCCATTCACAGTAACGTTCCGGCCATCATCGCTTTTGAAGATGATACCACTGGCTCATAATCCACACCCAACTGTGACTTTTTAGGAATGCGTTGGTAGCTCTTGCAATGCGTCTGGTTGGTATTCACTCCAGATGCGGCAATTTTGCTTGTAGACGTATCCATTCAACCAGAAATGAGCTTCGTCGTTGAACACAATTTTTCGATACAAAATTGGATCTCCCTCCAACTTTATCAGCGCCTGTTCACCAAATTTTAGACGTTGTGGAAGATCGTGTGGCTTCAATTTTTGCACCAGCCGTATTTTATAAGGTTTTAGACCCAATATTTTCTTCGGCCTTCATTGTATGTTTGCGTGTTAATGCTTTAATGTCCAATAGTGTAAACTGTGTTCAAAATTTAGTTACAAGCTTCCGAATAGTTCCCTCAGTTTTTTGATAGTAAAATTCAATAATTTGCAAGCGTTGTTCGTTCATGATTAAATTATAGACTAAACTGAACAAGTTTGACAATGACACAAGACACGATTGACGCAGGTTCTGTCAAAAACAGTGTTGCCAAAAAAAATGACTCGTTATGTGATGTAATAATCCAAAGTTCATTGTTTGTAATATTTTTTGGTCCTCCTACATAATTTCTTGTGTTATATATGAAAAAAATTGCCCGTGTATGATGTAGATTGTTTTTAATTCAAACCTCGACGTGTTATTTCAATCTATTTAATTAATTTTTTACCTGGTTAGGTAAATCAATTTGAAATATGTTTTAAGGGAAGTTACTTATTTTATAAACATAAATTAAAAATGTGTGTTTTTTACTTGACTTGAAACAGGTATAAACGTATAGCGTTTTACAACTCGATTTTTTTTCTAAAAAAAAAAAGCAGATTTATTTCTGAATTTTATATATACTTTCGTATACATCGTTCTCTTTCTTTCTTGCGCTCGTCTGCAATACGTCTAGCCACCGGTATCGATTTACCACTGTTTTCAGATTTTTTTCTCTTTTTAACCTTTATTATTTTTTATTTAGAACGCCACCATTCTCATAATGGATTTTTCCACGCTCGAACGGCACGTTTTAAAATTTTAGATGAAATTTCGGACGCTTACATGCCGTGAAGTCTGAATACAACGAAATGAATATCCTCAAAAATAATTTTTAAATCTACAAAACAATAATTTTACATGTGAAGCTCCAAAGAGTCAACATAATTACAAAAGTGTATTACCACGGCTCTTAGAAATTCATCCCTCGATTTCTTATCTTTTACCTACCTACCTTTTTTGAAGCCATAGAAACATCCCCAAAACATCGACATCAAATCTTAAAAACTTTAGGTGATCTTTGAACTCTTTAAGAACTCGTAGATCCCAAATGATCATCGCCGATCGCTATTAATTGTCCCTAGGGACTAAATTCGGTCGGTGATTGTTACGAATCTGTCGACGCTTCCGCCGGCTAAAAGGAATTCGTGGGGGTGCAATTTCACGCACTTTACATGATCTTTGAACTCTTTAAGAATTCATAGATCCCAAATTTTCATCGCCGATCGCTATTAATTGCCCCTAGGGACTGAATTCGGTCGAATATTGTTACGAATCTGTCGACGCTTCCGCTGGCTAAAAGGAATTCGTGTGGGTGAAATTCCAAGTATGTTAAGTGATTTTTGAACTCATTAAGAACTTGTTGATTCCAAATTTTCTTCACCGATCGCTATTAATTGTCCCCAGGGACTAAATTCGGTCGGTGATTGTTACGAATCTGTCGATGCTTCCGCCGGCTAAAAGGAATTCGTGGAGGTGCAATTTTACGCACTTTACATGATCTATGAACTCTTTAAGAATTCATAGATCCCAAATTTTCATCGCCGATCGCTATTAATTGCCCCTAGGGACTGAATTCGGTCGGTGATTGTTACGAATCTGTCGAAGCTTCCGCCGGCTAAAAGGAATTCGTGGGGGTGCAATTTCACGCACTTTACATGATCTTTGAACTCTTTAAGAATTCATAGATCCCAAATTTTCTTCGCCGATCGCTATTAATTGCCCCTAGGGACTGAATTCGGTCGAAGATTGTTACGAATCTGTCGATGCTTCCGCCGGCTAAAAGGAATTCGTGGGGGTGAAATTCCAAGCATGTTAAATGATCTTTGAACTCTTTAAGAACTCGTAGATCCCAAATTTTCATCGCCGATCGCTATTAATTGCCCCTAGGGACTGAATTCGGTCGGTGATTGTTACGAATCTGTCGAAGCTTCCGCCGGCTAAAAGGAATTCGTGGAGGTGCAATTTCACGCACTTTACATGATCTTTGAACTCTTTAAGAATTCATAGATCCCAAATTTTCATCGCCGATCGCTATTAATTGCCCCTAGGGACTGAATTCGGTCGAAGATTGTTACGAATCTGTCGATGCTTCCGCCGGCTAAAAGGAATTCGTGGGGGTGAAATTCCAAGCATGTTAAATGATCTTTGAACTCTTTAAGAACTCGTAGATCCCAAATTTTCATCGCCGATCGCTATTAATTGCCCCTAGGGACTGAATTCGGTCGAAGATTGTTACGAATCTGTCGACGCTTCCGCTGGCTAAAAGGAATTCGTGGGGGTGCAATTCCACGCACTTTACATGATCTTTGAACTCTTTAAGAACTTGTTGATCCCAAATGATCATCGCCGATCGCTATTAATTGTCCCTAGGGACTAAATTCGGTCGGTGATTGTTACGAATCTGTCGACGCTTCCGCCGGCTAAAAGGAATTCGTGGGGGTGCAATTTCACGCACTTTACATGATCTTTGAACTCTTTAAGAATTCATAGATCCCAAATTTTCATCGCCGATCGCTATTAATTGCCCCTAGGGACTGAATTCGGTCGAATATTGTTACGAATCTGTCGACGCTTCCGCTGGCTAAAAGGAATTCGTGTGGGTGAAATTCCAAGTATGTTAAGTGATTTTTGAACTCATTAAGAACTTGTTGATTCCAAATTTTCTTCACCGATCGCTATTAATTGTCCCCAGGGACTAAATTCGGTCGGTGATTGTTACGAATCTGTCGATGCTTCCGCCGGCTAAAAGGAATTCGTGGAGGTGCAATTTTACGCACTTTACATGATCTATGAACTCTTTAAGAATTCATAGATCCCAAATTTTCATCGCCGATCGCTATTAATTGCCCCTAGGGACTGAATTCGGTCGGTGATTGTTACGAATCTGTCGAAGCTTCCGCCGGCTAAAAGGAATTCGTGGGGGTGCAATTTCACGCACTTTACATGATCTTTGAACTCTTTAAGAATTCATAGATCCCAAATTTTCTTCGCCGATCGCTATTAATTGCCCCTAGGGACTGAATTCGGTCGAAGATTGTTACGAATCTGTCGATGCTTCCGCCGGCTAAAAGGAATTCGTGGGGGTGAAATTCCAAGCATGTTAAATGATCTTTGAACTCTTTAAGAACTCGTAGATCCCAAATTTTCATCGCCGATCGCTATTAATTGCCCCTAGGGACTGAATTCGGTCGGTGATTGTTACGAATCTGTCGAAGCTTCCGCCGGCTAAAAGGAATTCGTGGAGGTGCAATTTCACGCACTTTACATGATCTTTGAACTCTTTAAGAATTCATAGATCCCAAATTTTCATCGCCGATCGCTATTAATTGTCCCTAGGGACTAAATTCGGTCGGTGATTGTTACGAATCTGTCGACGCTTCCGCCGGCTAAAAGGAATTCGTGGGGGTGCAATTTCACGCACTTTACATGATCTTTGAACTCTTTAAGAATTCATAGATCCCAAATTTTCATCGCCGATCGCTATTAATTGCCCCTAGGGACTGAATTCGGTCGAATATTGTTACGAATCTGTCGACGCTTCCGCTGGCTAAAAGGAATTCGTGTGGGTGAAATTCCAAGTATGTTAAGTGATTTTTGAACTCATTAAGAACTTGTTGATTCCAAATTTTCTTCACCGATCGCTATTAATTGTCCCCAGGGACTAAATTCGGTCGGTGATTGTTACGAATCTGTCGACGCTTCCGCCGGCTAAAAGGAATTCGTGGGGGTGCAATTCCACGCACTTTACATGATTTTTGAACTCTTTAAGAACTTGTTGATTCCAAATTTTCTTCACCGATCGCTATTAATTGTCCCTAGGGACTGAATTCGGTCGGAGATTTTTACGAATCTGTCGATGCTTCCGCCGGCTAAAAGGAATTCGTGGGGGTGAAATTCCAAGCATGTTAAATGATCTTTGAACTCTTTAAGAACTCGTAGATCCCAAATTTTCATCGCCGATCGCTATTAATTGCCCCTAGGGACTGAATTCGGTCGGTGATTGTTACGAATCTGTCGAAGCTTCCGCCGGCTAAAAGGAATTCGTGGAGGTGCAATTTCACGCACTTTGCATGATCTTTGAACTCTTTAAGAATTCATAGATCTCAAATTTTCATCGCCGATCGCTATTAATTGCCCCTAGGGACTGAATTCGGTCGAAGATTGTTACGAATCTGTCGAAGCTTCCGCCGGCTAAAAGGAATTCGTGGAGGTGCAATTTCACGCACTTTACATGATCTTTGAACTCTTTAAGAATTCATAGATCCCAAATGATCATCGCCGATCGCTATTAATTGTCCCTAGGGACTGAATTCGGTCGGTGATTGTTACGAATCTGTCGAAGCTTCCGCCGGCTAAAAGGAATTCGTGGGGGTGCAATTTCACGCACTTTACATGATCTTTGAACTCTTTAAGAATTCATAGATCCCAAATGATCATCGCCGATCGCTATTAATTGTCCCTAGGGACTGAATTCGGTCGGAGATTTTTACGAATCTGTCGATGCTTCCGCCGGCTAAAAGGAATTCGTGGGGGTGAAATTCCAAGCATGTTAAATGATCTTTGAACTCTTTAAGAACTCGTAGATCCCAAATTTTCAACGCCGATCGCTATTAATTGTCCCTAGGGACTGAATTCGGTCGAAGATTGTTACGAATCTGTCGACGCTTCCGCTGGCTAAAAGGAATTCGTGTGGGTGAAATTCCAAGTATGTTAAGTGATTTTTGAACTCATTAAGAACTTGTTGATCCCAAATGATCATCGCCGATCGCTATTAATTGTCCCTAGGGACTGAATTCGGTCGGAGATTTTTACGAATCTGTCGATGCTTCCGCCGGCTAAAAGGAATTCGTGGGGGTGAAATTCCAAGCATGTTAAATGATCTTTGAACTCTTTAAGAACTCGTAGATCCCAAATTTTCATCGCCGATCGCTATTAATTGTCCCTAGGGACTGAATTCGGTCGAAGATTGTTACGAATCTGTCGACGCTTCCGCTGGCTAAAAGGAATTCGTGTGGGTGAAATTCCAAGTATGTTAAGTGATTTTTGAACTCATTAAGAACTTGTTGATCCCAAATTTTCATCGCCGATCGCTATTAATTGTCCCTAGGGACTGAATTCGACGCTGTTTACCGTACCTACAATTTAATGGTTAGAAAAACATATTGTTAATTTTTCTTTCAGTACTTCAGCTAATCGTGAACTGGTTCCAATGAGTTGCATGAGTGGAAAAATTCTTTTTGATGTATAAGTGTGGCAAAATAGACTGCAGAAGCCTTTCCATTGTCTGCATAGAAATCATAGTGTCGAAATGAATTTATCTCAAAAAATATGTCAACTTGGGAATGTTTGTTACTAATGGGTTATTAAAAGCCGATAATAATAAAATAAATCATAAATTTGTACCATTAAAATCGCCTATATTCCCTAATTTAATTTTTTTTTCACCATAACTTAGTTCGCCGACACCTCAAACAAATCTGAATGTAAAATTACGTTAATGCAGACACGTTCTTAAGTACTGGCAATTCCTGTTTGTCAATCAATGTATATGCATGTATGTTCAAGAGATTGCTTGATTGCTCTAATCAAAGTGATTTGTTTTTTTCGTTGCTTTTAAAAAATTAAAGTGTCTAATTTGGTTTACCGATCGACGTACCAGCGTTTTATTTCTTCTTCTTAAGACAGCTATGTTACCATTTAAATCGAAACCAGAGGCGTAAGACATAAAAAAAAAGTTTATAAAAGTTCCTTCATTATCTAATTTAATCAACGTTGCTTATTTCAACATCCAAATACTTATGCATTAATGCGTTTCTCAGTTTCTAGTTTCGTTTGGCTCTTATTGAACATCATCTTCGACGTCTCCATATCCTGACAATTCCATTCCCAGATCTTCGAATTCCTTTACTTCTTCGATTATTTTGTCGTCAACATTTTTATTTTCCTCACGCATTTAGTTTTAGTTGTTTATAATCAAATAATTGAATACCATCCACTGTTTCAGATGAACCTGATAATATTATTGAGGTTAATACGATCGAATACTTTTCCGAGGTCTAACCTAACCATCCAGAGCAGCATTATTCCCAGTCTTCAACATATCTGGTGAATTTTCAGGCTTTACGTAAAATTTTCCTCTTTTATATGTTTTAATTTGATTCCTTATGTAATAGAAGTCTTTCTAAATATTCCTCGAAAACGTTTAAGAATACATATAATTTATTTATCTACCCAATATTAGTTTAGTATTTTCATTTTTGTTAATCATAAACTGTAGTCTTCATATTTGTTGTTTATTTAATGATATTTCTCATTAGAATAATAATATTTTCAAAATAGCGATTTTTCGAAATAAATGACCCTTATGCATAATAATGTCTATCAAATTTTAAAAAGGAGAACGTGCTATTCATGTACTAGTAGAATTACCCGTATATTAATAGAAAAAAATAATGAAAAAGTAGAAAAAAAACCAACAATATCATTAAAAATTAGATTCCTCACTCAATTAATTGCTAATATAGACGACTAATGAGCTGAATCATTAACTGACATTTATTTATGAAATCGCCAATTAAAACGTTAAGCAGGAAGTCACCTTGTTAAAAATATTTACTTGATATCATTCTTAGCTTTAATTTCATTTTGAAAGCTTAAACATTCAAAATAAAAGAAAGTTTGAATCGATAGACAGTTTGCTTGTTTTTATGCCCAAAATTGAAGGAAAAAACCGAAAAAAGCTTCGAAATGAACAAGATTTCCACGAAAGTTATTAAAACTGTTGAAAATGATAATGAAAAACTCCAAGTGTTAGAGTGAAAACACAATATGATGATACAGAATTTATAATAAATAAATTATTAATCAACAAAACAAGTAACAATGTACGCTGATGATATAACAATAATGATAATAGATAAAAATGTTGATAGAAGAAATATTCGAAGATGCACGTTTAAGATAATGAAAGAAATCAAATGTTCAGGTGAAAAGATAATAAACGAAGAAATAAATACAAACAGCGAACAAAGCACTTGGTGAGAATAGAAGAGAACAGCAAGAAGGATTACGTGTATTATGAATGACGTATACAATAGAAGAACGAATGAATAAACAGAAGAAGTAGTTGAAGAAGATAATGAGGTCAAAATAACTGAACCAGAGGCTGAAATAATAGTGGATGCGCTACCTATAAATGAAGATGAAGAATATGAATGACAAACTAGCAATAAATCGCTATAGATAAACAGAAATGGAGAAGGCTGATAAATTGAAGTTAGGGAAAGAGGCTCATATTAAAATGTCTTCACAAAGCTTGAAAGAACTACCAAATACCACGCAAGTCATCTTATGATGAAACAATAGATATTTCCATCACTTGGGTCTAGGTATATGTTATGAAACGAAGTATCTTTTCATCATGATGGAGTCAATATCGATGAACGATACACTGTATCGATTGATGATGGATGTTGTAATTCAATTCGACAACTAAATTGAATAGAACCGATGAAAATTGTATAATAACTCATAAAAAAAACTTCGACATTCATGTATAAACCAACTTGAATTTGCTATAAGGTCCAAACCTAATAGAAAAATCCCTTTGTTCGTGCCCTAACGTATTTTCTGTGTTATTACAAGCTGTTTCTTCTAAAAACAAACTAAAAAATGGAAAAATAACAATCCTGCGTCGAGTATAGAGTTTTCAGGCATCTCGACGCTTTGTACCGAAAATACTGAAAATACACGCTATGGCTCTCGGCCGGATAGGAATATTGTTGAAAAAAAAAACTCCGTTTTTTATAACGTGAAACAACACTGGTGTGTTTTTTTAAGAAATTTCGTGTCGCGTTAAACGTATATTAATGATGACTCTTATCAACAATCATTAGTTGTACATTTAATAAATCCATTTATTGACAATTATTGTTCTATACCTATTTGTCTTTTAACACCGCTAAACTACTTTAATTCTCAACATCTATCCGTAAGGTTTGAATTGAATAAGGAGAATAAGTTTTTTCCCAGTGATTCCACCAAGCGAAGATGGTTCCAGAAGTACCCAGCCTGACTTAGAAATACTTCCTTGTAGACAATATCTGTGTATGTGTTTCAAGTTTGAAGACACCACGTTGTTTAGTATCTGTAGTTTAAAAGCTGAACTAGGTCCTACTTTGGTTGAGACTGCTCCTTCGTTATTAACAGTAAAAACGACCATCATCGCAGTGGTCGATCAAATGAGGTTGCAACTCCAGAAATGTTGAAGGTAAAGACCGTTCCATCTACAGGAAAAGTCAAGGCGATTTTCCAACAATGAAGAGGCGATTCGGCAGTTGAAGGAATAAAATTACCTTTGTTGCATCAAGTTTTTCTTTATGAAAGAGGAATTTGCATTATATTGAAATTTAACGAATGGATTATGGGGTGGGCAAAAACTTTTGCTGTTTAAAACTTTCAACTAAATTCACGAAATTAATTTAATTGTAATGAATCGCTTTATATTCATCATTAAATATTTTTTTAAACAAGGCGACATTAATGATAATAAAGTGCTTAATGTAAAAACTGTCGACTTAATAGATGTTTTCGATGAATGTAAAACAAAGAGAATATCGGAATGGCTTTAATTTTCTTGTATCAATTTATTATTAATAATTATGGAAACCGTTAAAAGACGCGGTCGAGCTTTAACTTCACTATAAACTGAATATTTGAATACCCGTTTTTATCAATAATTCGATAGATAATTTAGTACAATACTGCTCAAAAATTCTAATAAATTTTCATCGGTTTTGTTAAACGCCTATATTTTGATGAAGAAAAGTCGAAACGTCAAATTTTATCTTCCAAAAATCAAAAAAATTTAGATGCATTTACCGATACGCCATTGATTCAAATTTCTTTCAATATCATTATAGAAATATATATAGAAATACGTATTTTAGATAAACTGAATTCAAAACATCAAACTTCATATATGAATATTTTTATACGGAAGCGCGAAATATGAACCTCAATTTTCATCTGACAGATCTTCGATTTCCGGTGCATTTTCTTGATACCTTGTAGGCATAACGAAAAATCAATTTCAAAACTTCGTCTTCGGTGATAATCAGTGGTGGCAGCATTAAAAAAAAAATTGTTACTGTGGATTTTGAAAAAAAATACAACTAAATCATTGAATCAAATAATAATCGAAGAAAAAATATGGAAAAGAAAATGAAAAAAATTAAAAACAACAAAAAAACGATGATAATATATTAAATGAAGATAATCAAAAGAAAGAAGACAATGAAAAGAAGTGATAGGTAAAAAAAACTAGTCAAAGGGAAAGAGAAGATATAGAAAACAAAGAAATAATGAACAAATGATGACATAAGATATCAGAATACAATAAAAAATAAGAAACGAATAGAATGAATGTTGAAGCAAGAAAAAATACATTAAACGCCAAGAAAAATAAAGAAATAACAACAAAAAATGATCAATGAACTTGAAAAAAAAATAACTGAAAACAAGAAATAAGAATAAAAGTCAAATAAAAGCAACAAAAGATGACAAAAAGTAATAAATGACAACACAAATTGAGAAAAAGCAACAAAAAACAAGAAACGAGAGTAGAATTCAATAAAAAGCAATTAAAAACAAAAAAATGACGACATAGATTGAGAGAAAACAACAAAAAATAGCAGAAAACAAGAAATAACAATAGAAGATAACAAAAATGGAATACAACAGAAGACAAAAACCAAAAAAAAATATATTTATAACGATTACTGTGAAAACATAAACAATAACTTGACAAATGTCAAGAAAAAGCGTCAACACAAATTAAGAAATTATAAAAAAAATCATCAAAGAGACGAAAGAAGACAAAAATAGCAACAATAAAGAATGAAAAGACAAATAGAAACAATCACAAACGATGAGAGACAAAATTAGTTGAATTGGTAACGAAAACAGAAAATGAAAGATACAAAAAACAATTAAAAAAGAAAAAAAATGTTGAATTTTGAAATTTTACTTGAAACGTTCACCCTGTAAAAGTTGTTTGAGAAGTTTGTAAACGTTTCTAGCTTCGTTCGACCATCATCGGTCAAAGAGATACCGGAAGTAGTGTACGAAAATTCAAGGTATATTTATTGGGTGGGCGTCGAGTCTAGCTAGACGTCGTCGTGACGGCGGCGTCGGGGGGTCCTCCGGGGACTGGGGGTTCTTTCTCGAAACCCGTAAAGCATAAAACGCGAAAGAGAACGTCTCGCAGCGCGCCTGCTCCCGCTCAAAAAAAGCACAAAAACTTTATTTCAAGGAAAACACATAAAAATATATAACATCCGATGCACTTTATTTGCCCATTTTTGCAAGCAAATAAATTGCGTTCGGTGCTAGTTTTGAGTATAATGGTGGTACGGGATGGTGTAAGGAGAAAGGGGGGCCAAATGTACATCTCGAGTCAAATCGTTATGGATATGTTTTGTGTAAACAAACTTATATTATTACGAGTTAGTTATAGTTTGATAATGTTCTATGTGTCTCGAATGGCTTTACAACAATTTCAGTCATTCTAATGCATATTCCATTTAGATAATAGAAAGGTACTTTCAATTTGAACGTATCAATCGCTTCTTCAGGTGTAGAAAAACGTCAATTTATTTTTGATCTGCAGAAATCTGATGACCCATCTTTTAGATGTTTTGAAAGTTCGCATTGTCGTAGTTGAGAATAATTTCCCTGATTTTCTCCAACACTTTTTCCAAATAAAAGTTGGTATATAATTCAGATTTGATCATTCTACGTGGTGACAAGTTTAGTTATTTCGAAAAACTACTTCTTTCGATGTACTTCGTTTTTTTTTTTTAACGATTGTTAATCAATTTCGGGTTTATATGCAAATATCCATGAATCGTCGAATGTTACTGTCTTAAAAACGTCTTTTGATTTGAATTTTTTCAACGGTTTCCAACGCGAACAAATCAGTCACATTGATGAATTTAATCATTTCTTTTTAGTTAGTTAGTTCTAAATTTAATTATCATCAATAAAATTTTTTTTACTAAAATCTACACGACGCGATTTATATTTTGTTTATTAAATACTGAAATATTGAAATTTAATTATTAAATAGAGTTGTTTTTAAGAAAAGTTATTAAAAAGATTTTCCACGATACCGGCCGTCGTGAAAGAGCGAAAATTCCTCTTGTGTAATCCCTTAACGTAGCGGATACGTCAGCAGTTCGCCGTGAAAGTGTGTTCATTATCCTTCCCCCACGTGCCCCCTTCCTATTTCGTAATCAACACGTGCTCGTGTCTCTTCCCCGTTCATCATTTGTCTCAACTGACCGCGACAACATTCATTTGTTTGCCACAACGACCAACTGCAGCAACTTTATATTTTTTCTTTCCCCTCCCCCCCTAATAACCATCCCCCCGCCTCTCCTGTCCTCGTCTCGGCGCATATTGACTCCCCCACAAGGAAGAAATACCCAATCAATATCATATTCTTACATGCACTCTAACCTTACTTCCGTATATGTACATACATTTTTTTAGCGTTTTTTTCCTTCCCAACGTCGTTGCACTTCTTTTTCTTATTCTCTAACCTAGTTCCTCGTAGCGTTGCGACGCCTTATACTCAGTCGACGGCGAGTTGTAGAACTATATGCAGTTTTGTTGCATCCTGGGAGGCCATGAGCGTCGGGTGCGTTCGTCCCACGTCTCGTGTTGGCTAATTAGTCCTCGTTACTCGTGTAAATTAATGCAAAAGTGCTTAAAGTGCCTCGATATTATTGGTGGGGGTGACGGGGTGCGGGTTAAGGGGGGTATCGCGTCCCCCCTCCACGGTTGTACGGCGAGTAAATTAACGGCTGTTAATTATTGCTATTTCGCCGGTTTTTGAATGGAATGACGGCCACGTGATTCTATAATTAGGCGACGCCGTTAATACCGATCAAAAAAAAATTATTTTTTTTCAGAATGTTTCAATTGTTCGTAATAAGTTGCGGGGGTGTTAAATATGTTTGTGACTCGATAGAAAGGAAATTTTTTTAATCAAATTAAAATTACTATAATCAAATCAATATACACTAAACTAACTCGAACGGTTTGTTCTCTTTTTATATGAAAATTCATTAAAATTAAATGTCTGATAATTTTTTTTTTTTTGAGATTTTTATGGCGCATTCTATTGAAATTAAAATATTATTTTACGCATTCACGTGGAAATATTTTATTGTGCTAGTGATTATTTAATTTTGCTAAACATATTTTATTTCTATTAAATTTGTTAAATGAATAATAAATATTTTCAATTATTTGGTACATTACTTTCAGTATTATACAGGGTGGATGTTCTTAGTAAGTTTAGACAACAAATTACTCCTGAAATGTAATATTGATTTAAAATATTTAGATTTTCCTTTTTTTTTGATTCTATAAGCCTGGGGAAATACGAGTTTTGAAAAAATCATGTCTTTTTCTGGAAAAAAAAGTAATTTGGGAATTAGAATCAGAATCTAAATCTCCAAATCATTGCTCAATAAAAAATTCACCAATACTGGCTTAGTGATAATTAAATAATAATAAGTTGAAAACCTCAATGTTAGGCACAAAAAAATTCTTATTTACAACAAAATGGTGGTATTTCCAAACACATACGACAAGTATTTATAATTAGAAATAACTTTATTGTTTTTTTTTTCAAAATATTCTCGCAATTTATTTTTAATCTAAATAAGAAGAAATCAAACAAGGACTGTACGGTGGATGATCCTTAAATTCGATGATTTGAATGTTCAAAATCGTTTTTGTTTCAACTGACGTGCGACAGATCGCGATTCATTTCCTCGATTTTTTCAAAACAAATGATGGTGTACAAACCGGAATTGTCCGTTCCAATGAAACTAGTTATTCTGAAAAAACAGTCGACCAACTTTTGTTGGATGTGGATCGTTTCTAAAACCTCATGCAGTCGATTGAGTTTTTTCAGCACAAATTGTAAAACCAGCAAAACACGGTAGCTCCAGATGTAAACAACTCAAATAGCACTGTTGCCATATCTCAAAACTTGAGTATCAACTCTCGTCTAATAATGTTTCTTTGGAAAAATTTCTTAATTCACCCTCATCGATCGTACAGAGAGGTAAAAATCCCCATTTCTAGGTCCCTATGGAAAATAAACTGTTACCCACCCAGTACGTCACCTCCTAAATTTTACATTATGAAATACCCTGTATGTACATCAAATTTTTATTTATTTCTATTTTTGATTATTTAACAATGGAAGATTATTAATTGTGTATCGAAAAACCCTGTATATACAAACATATTTCATTATAACATTCTTCTCTGTATTAAACGTTATTTTTTCACAAATTACAGTTTATGATGCAGGTATTTCACCATTTATTTCATAATTAATATTTGTTCAATACAATATTTCCCTTATGATTTAATTAAAATTTTGGATTATTGAAAATTCTTTATTAAAATCCTATAGCAAATTTGTATAAATACATGTCGAAATTATTCGAACAATCACATCGATGAATATTATCAGTAAACAAACAAATCTACATTTTAAAATATATGCAGGAAATTTAGCATTTAAAAAAATTGGTAATGAATGTTTTCCATTTTTGTATCATTCTGTAGGAAACCGAAAAAACTAAAAAAACCGCAGTCCACTGCATTTAAGAGAGAAATTTGCATTTTTTTATCTATTCTACTTAATGAAAAAACATATAATATGAATTAGATCTTCACGTACCACCTATCACGAAATCTGTAGCTATATTAAAAGAGAAATAAGATCGAGCTGTAGCTCAAAAATACGACTAAATTCTGAAAAAGAAGAAGAAGTTAGTAAATTTAAATGATTTTTTCCAATAAGAAGCCCATTACATCCTGTATAATTTCGAAAAATCCAAAACTGAATTGATTTAAATATAGAATTGTAGATTTCATTTAAATGCGACATACTGTATATAAATGTACGTATTCTATATACGACATAACAGATAATTTTCATTGTAGATTATTATTTTTATTGTTTATCTCAATACAACCTTCAAAAACCACCTTAAGAATAAAAGATAATTAAAAATTTTAGATTATAAAATTTTTTTTAAATGAAAATTCAATACCTTCAACGATCTTTAATTAAAATCCGTTTCTCGTGAATTTTAGTCGGTTTCAAAGATTTATGACTTCTTAATCAATTTTATAATTATCGAGATGTTTGTACTACGTCAACTAATTCACAAATCAATACATTTGCAATGAACATAATCATATTCAAAAATGCCACTCAAACTAAAAAAAAAAACAAATTTTGTTACTGCATCGATTTGGAAAAAACAAAGACAATTCCACATAAATTTTCAAATAGTAGGAACGGTAAACTATTGGAGAAATTTCTGAAAATTCAAAATGGAATCTTTTAAATTTGAGCTTTATTATTATGGGTTTTATTGACCAAAGACTGTAGAAATTTTCGAGAAACCATGTTAAGTTCACTTTGACATAGAGTGGATGTTGTTTGATGAAATCTAAGCGAAAACACTAAATTTATATCGTTCAAACTAATGAAAATTTTATTTATATGGGACAAATATCTCATTATTTAGAAAATAGATTAAGTGATCATAAATAAGATAAAACAATCAAAACATATTTTTTTTTAGATAAAATAATATTCTATGAACAGATTTCAATTTATTAGGTTTGGGGATGAAAATAAAAATAAATACCACCAAAAGCAATTGCGAAAATGATCTAAATCAACTATACAAGACTTTATAAAAAGTTCCTCAGCAACAACCAAGTTCCTAGTAGTTAAAACAACATAATATATATTTTGATACCGTTAGATTACATACAGTGTGTATTAAAAAAGTGTATTTATGTCGAAATCACCACCAATAAAAAAAATGACGGCCATTCGCCCGATTCCTGAAGCGACTATGGAAAGTTCGGACAGTAGTGATTCTTGTGCTACGACAAATAATAACGATATGAACTTGAGTTTATATAAACCGAGTTTTAAATATAACGATTTCGTTAACAAACTGGATTCTTATAATAACAATCAGCTATTATTACCAACGCAGTTTTATAAAACTTTGTTAGCCAAAGCTGTGCTATCAAGTAACGAAGATAAAAATAATGTTTATAAAAATATGTTTTTCGCCAAGGATCGCGATTTCGATCAGGTAGGTTATAACAAATGCTTTAAGGTTTAATTTAATGTCTTTTTCATATTGTAAAAACTACTGATTTCTCTCAAAAGTTACTTGGACCTCCGTTTTCCACTTCCTTCGAGGTACCTAAGCCTTGTACTGAAACGGGCAGTACATTCGTAAAGTGAATACTCCATTGCTTGTCCACAGAATCCGTAATTGTCGTCCTCTACCACGCCCATCATCTTATTTAACAGAGCAATAATCTAATACCAAATACTTCATAGTACATACCAGAATTTTGCTTCGCCACTTCTTTCACCATGTTCTCCTAGGTCTCAGCATTATTTATGATTTTTAAGCTTGCTCATTGTTGAAGTTTTCCCTGTTTGGCGTTTAGTTTTGGTTTTTCGAAACATTGTGCTGGAACCAATCGATTTATTCCCTCTTTGAACTGCTTCCAAGTTCTTCTCTTAGATTTCTTGAGTCTCGATAGAGCTTGCTGAAGAACATGGTGTAAGAACTGTAGCTCGGAGTCTCTCACAGAGCCTAGGAGGAGATCCAATGTTTGGAATTCAACTAGATATAATGTAAAATAAAAACCTGGAGCGTTTGCCACGTATTGAACTAAATGAAGTTATCCCATAAGACTCAGCTATGTTACCACTCGTCGTCAACACCATTAAAAACAAATGTTTCACCTTATTTCAACAAAAAAAACAATAATTTGTTTGTTCCTAATGAGATTATGATGAAGTTTGTATAGATTTTACATTCAAACCACATCATATCACTTATCGTATAGTTTTAACGAACATGCAACTTTAGATATAACCCAAATTGCTTGGATCGTCCCGTATTTTCAATATTTAATCAACTAAATTTACTGTAAGCTTGTAGAAACTTCCTCTAACATATGTTTTGTTCATTTAATTCCTTCTTCAGAAATATCTAGTTCAAGTCTACCCAATAATATATGAAGACATCTTTTATAATTATAACCGATGTATATAGGTGGCGTGCGGCTGTTTACCCGTCGTAATACTTGAATTTTGTTATTCCTTTTCGAACGTATAGATTTTTTATCTTCGTTTCAGAAAGCATTCGGTTGGGATGGTAGTCAAACGGGTGGTAATCCCTCAGGACCCCAATCGGGCGGTGTCGGTGGTCAGGGTGCTCAAGGTTTGGTCCATTGGATGAGCGTCATGGCCGAACATATGGATCCTGCGATGTCCCATTACATGCCTTGGAATCAGGAGGTATGTATTGATGTTTATACTGTTATAAGTAAAAATTTCGACAATTGTTTTCTGTATGATTTTAAAAAAAATTTTCAATACAATATTGATATAATGATGAGGTATGCGAAAGGGTTGAAATAATTAATTTGTACAATGGATACATTTTAGGGGTTCGAAGCGATAGATCAAAAAATTTGTACAAAACCGTAATTAAAATAAATTTAATTAACGAAAACATTTGAAATGAATAAATGTTTAGAAAAACTAATTGAGGGAAAATTTCATTGTGTATAACAAGCAGTCAACCAATATGAATATTAATTTTGTAAATACACTGTTCATATTAATTAGAGGAACGCTACATACCTATACAGAGTGGAACAAGATTATAAAAAATGCCGCGACATGTTAAACTTCAATTGAATTATATTTTCAATTTATATTAGTTTAGCTTAGCTTAGTACAACACCCTGTATATTTTAAACAGCTTATTAATAAAAAAAAAGTTATATAAATATCATATAAATAATATTTTTCTAAATCGTCTTTATTTTAGGTTTGTTATGTTTTAAAATTGGTTTTTTTTTTAATTTTTGAAATATAGATTATAATTGACGTTTCGATTATCCAGGAAAATTTCAAAAATTATAAAAAGAGTCTAATATTAAAACAGAACACACGATTTAAAAACATAAACGTATATAAAAGGTTTAAGACTAACTTTAATCGAAGTTTATTGATTTCAAAAATGCTCTAGAACATATCTACTAACAGAATAATCAATTGAAAATTTGTTTAGTGGATTTTATTATCAAATAATGACCCTCATCGAAAACTCGTCGTTGGAACTCAACCACGACGCAAGTTTCCATAGATAAATCTTATCTTCACATCAAAATTTTTGTGTATGTATCAAAAAAGTTCAACAGTTCGAAAATAAAACAGCTCAATAGATCCTGAGATCAAAATTTACCATTAAATCATAATAATGTGGAACTCCCCAATTAAGTCCCTAATAGAACTAAAATATTTTTTGATAGGTCTGGTAAAACAATTATTTTTTGCTGAATATACTGTCTTCAAAGACTGAAGGCAAATTATTGACTTGATGAAAAATGATTCCAGAGGGAAAACCTCCTTAGCAGGAATCTTCCCATTCATTCTTTAACTACTACACAGTGGGTTTTGTCCCTCCATAGACTGCTCTTATTTTTAAAAATTTCTAATGCATCAAAAAATTTATTATTGTGCTCTTTAAACCCGACAATAACGGATCTCTTAGTTTGTCCGACATACTTCTCTTTCTCAGGATTACCCAACAATGTTTTAATGTATTATTGGATTGGATTATCTCTAGATAAACAAGATTTAGAGGTTCCAGAGCTAATTTTTCTTGTTTTACATTTTGATGTTGAAAAAACGTTTCATATCCCTAAATAAATCAAAATGGTAACTGTCTTTTTCTTTGTCTTGTTTACTGTAGAATTCGTGTTTGTACTTGAAATATTTTTGCTCTATACATATTTTCGTTAATTGTTTCTATTATTATGTCAGCTTCCAAATTATTTGACTTCAGTAAGTCCTCAAGGTATTCCAAGGTTTGCGGGAGCGGCACCCTGGGAAATAGTGAAATTAAATCAAAGGATATTAAAATTTCTTTCCAATTTTTCAATTTTTTGATCAATTCACTGAAAAACTCTTAGGTTTGAAGAGTAGGTTCTACGTTAACCATCTGGAATTATAACTAATTGCCTTCCCTTGTTGGGGATATCGAGTTTGTGCCTAACGCATTTACTTTAGTTTCTTTTTTATAAAAAATGTTTGTACTTAGAGCTATTTCAATTAAATTAATTAATCAGTTGTTGGTAAAATTATGTTCTATCACTCATTTGATTCGAACCATTTACGATTCATAGTCATTTTTAATCTTCTTTTTAATGTTTTTTCTATAAATACAATGAAATTTTACTATTGACACGATGATATTGAAATATCTTCCGTATATTCTCCAAACAATTCAATATGGATTTCTTCTGAATATATTTGTCCCCTGATGATGTTAATTACTTAGCTGGGCCGTCAACATCAGTGAAAGTATACTAGAGACACTTACTGTTACCATATGTGCCCGAATGTTAAAATGACTGAGATACCGTGAAAAAATCCACTAAAAAAATGTCTATTTTCGATTTTTAATGAGCTACCAGCGAGTAACGTTACACCGAAAACAGAAACGATGCATTTCGGTTCGTTACCGAAACGCAGCCTCAAAAAATGTGTTACAAGAATTTGTTTATTTTCGTTTTTTATGGTAAATAGTAGTCAATAAAAAGTTACTACTTGTTGATTAAGCACACAATAAATATAATTATGTCACGAATTTACATTTCGATTCCTCTATTATTAATATACGACAGAAATTATTGATCTCAGTGTATAAATCAATCAAAATCACTTAGGATCGAAGAAGAAGTAGGAATAAATTCTATTAGAAACAAAAAAGATTAGAAACTGGAATAAGGGCTAAAAAGAATAATGCAATAATCTAGATAAGATTGATATTTGTAGTTAGTTAGTGTAAAAATCCCTCAACTTTAAATTGTTTGGGAAGTCGCTTTGGCTTTCCAGAGGATCAACATTTTTCATTCTGTCTCCTAAATACGTAAATTCTTCTCCGAAGAGTTTATTTGGTAGTTCTATCTAAGCTATTTCTCGAAATGGACAGAGAATTCAAATATAAGATCAAATATATTATTTAACATCGACCACCAGTTTAATATCGTGTCTGAACATCTTGGAAGAAGTCTTCTTAACTGAATCTCTTCGACTATCTTAGACCTAGAGTGTTTCTAGTAAGGACTCCATCTGATCCTTTAGTCATCCGTCTCTTGTACCCGCAGTAGAGGTAAATATGAAGTCATTGCTCCTTTCTAGACAAGGACCTCTATCATATACTGATAACCTGGTTACTTGTATCTATAAGGATGTATCATAATCTCTAGTATTGATGACTTTTTAATCTATTCTTTAAATATCGTGATGTTTGTCCAATATAAACAGCATTACAATTATTATATTTATGAAACTAGTTTATAGATTTTCCTGTAATACAACTATCAATTTCAATTGATGTAAAAAAATATGAACAGGGAAAATGTTGGTAGAAAAAAAAATAGAATTAAATTTTGGAACTAATACCAACTCTGAGATTGATAATGATCATCGATTTAGATATAATAACGGAATCTTTTTAAAAGAGGTCATTTATAGTCCATTCGTTTTCGAACGAAACAATTCACGTAACTATAACACGTTTTTATATACGAGGGTGGTTCCGGAGTATTGAGAAGAAATTCACACGCGTCTCCTGCAGCGGTACGAAGGGAAAGAAGAAAATGTATTGCACCGAATATTGAGCACACTACTATATTCCAGAGGGTATGGAGTGGAGGAAGTGTTTTAAGACATTAGAAGAGTAATTGCGATTGCTTTTTTCACTATGAACGGTAGTATTAAACTAACCTATCTACAAATGAAAAAGACGCTAACTTCCAATCCGATATTGCTTCAAAATAACCCCAGATCGCTTACGATGAAAATTTTGAAAGAAATGGATTAGGAAACAGCAGAACATCTTCGGCGATGAAGCCGAAAAATCATCTGAAAATTTGACGTGAAGTCTGGAAAAATTGTAAAAATTTCAGTTTTGTCACTTGATAATAAACTTCTTTATAGCAAAATTTAAACCATCCTCGTAGTTTGATGATATTTTAACTTGGCGATCTTTTTAAATTTACAGTTTTCTGTAACTTTTATCAACAATAATAAAATCTAGAATTAAAACTTGTATTAAATAAATGACGTAGCTAAACGAATGGAC
Source organism: Diorhabda sublineata (assembly GCF_026230105.1). Lineage (NCBI taxonomy): Eukaryota > Metazoa > Arthropoda > Insecta > Coleoptera > Chrysomelidae > Diorhabda > Diorhabda sublineata. The sequence continues at coordinate 34,228,540 of NC_079474.1, forward strand.
TATAATGAAATAAATTTTATTTGTGATAATTTTTGAATCCGTTCCTGTATATATTGAGTCAAAAATTAATTTCGACTATTTTTTTTTGAACAAATTGAATATATTAATAGATTTTCTCATTATGAAGACGTAGGTATAAAAACGGAAAATTCGTAAATTGTTTTTTTTTCATTAGATATTAAAAATGCATTAATTAAATTAAAATTCAGTATATTTAGAGAAAAAGTGAGCTAGAAAACAAACCTTTTATATAAGGTGAGGTATTCTCGAATGACAAATATTGAAAAATTACATTTTGTAACCACTACACGAAATCTTACAACACGATGACACGCATTTTGTTTTTTTATTCTTAGAGGCATCTGCCTCGCGATAAAATTGTTAAAGAATAAAATCATAACCCGTAAAAAATAACAAAAAGCACATTAGGATCTTACAAACACTCCCATTCAACCCCTTCTTTTCTATTTCCACACACTAACTATTATATTCACCCCATTGTAACACATTTAAATCTGAAAATATAGTAGTGGCTTTTGTAAAAAAGATTTACGATACCAAAATTGTGACCGGCCCTATTGACATTTTAATTCATATCAGTAGGCATTGAATGAAAACAGTACGTCAATAAATCATAAGCGATCGACTGTACGATGTTATAGAAACATTTTGATTTGTTGTTTAAGAATCGTCGAATATACCAAATTTTCTGTATGTAAGTAATTAAAAAACATAAAGTACAACAATCATTATTCTATTATCCTTTCCAGTTATTATTAATCCTTCTCCTTTTTCTTAAGGACACAAGGGGACATAAACTTCTCACATTTTAGACAGCTTAGTAAGTAGGCGTTGACTGAGAATGTGATGAGTTATTTCTCGTAATTTGACAGCTGTCAAATGTCTTAAGTGTAAAAATTACGTCTCTGTAAGTTTAATATAGACAGGGGGGTGAAAAATGCCGAAAATGTAGAGGTTGAAACGGTTTATCGAAAAACTTGCGCAGTCAGTTTGCGAAAATTGGTCAAAAAATTCAAAATCGATCAGAAATATGTGAGCGAAATCAACAAACGGAACAATAATTAATCGTGGTCCTTCTTCAGCATACATTTGTCTTGGAAATTCTGTAAAATGTGTATAAAGTGTAAATAATTAAATTTAGACAAACAGTTTGTTGTATTACGTTTTCGCCAATCCAAAATATACTGAAACTGCCAGAGTTTGTTTCAAATGTGCTCAAAATTATATGCACATATACATTTCAAGTTTGAAGACACCACGTCGTTTAGTATTTGTTTGGAATCCATCAATAGTGAACGTTTTCAGTGTCTTAGCACAACTTTGGGTGAGACGGGGTAGAAGGGTTAAAATGAGACCTTACGACCTCCAAAGACCAGCATCGCAGTGGTCGATCAAATTAGGTGACGATTCGAGAAATCCACTGGACGATCGTCGACTGAAAGTGCGCGATATAGCAGGTGTAGTGGGCATTTTAAAAAGTGCACATTAACTGAAAATTTGGACAAGATGGCTGCTTGCTCTAAATAAAACAAACCAACGTCGTGAAGATGTTTCGTATAATAACTTTAGTTATTTCTAAAAAAACTTGTTGAAATAATGGATTGTTGAACAGAATTTATTGCTGTAACAACAACGAAAATAATTTAAATATATAAAACGACTATAAACGATACAATAAAGAAAGTGTAATCACATAGAAAACACGATAACGTCAAAACTACTTTTTTATTTTAAAGTATCCAGCTTGTCGTTCACAAAGATAATGTGATAGTCATCTTTTACCTGTTTTACCTCTACTGGTGTTGCGTTAATTAGTTTTTCTTGTATTTGCTGCTTAGTTTCTAAGGGGCTAGTTTTATCAAAATTTTCTGGTTAATTGTTCGAAATAGAAAGCATATTTCACGCTTTTTATTTGGTATCTTGTAAATGAAATAATTAAAAAGGCAGTTAACGATAACAAAGACCATTTGCTTTGATTTTTATATTATTTATGGTTCCAATAAGATGGTTCCGATACAAGTTAAAATTTGCTTGCAATATCCCAAATATCCCACGTATATCATTCAGTGTACCCCATTGGGGGTGTTCCTATCGATATAGCCATCAATTAAAAAGACATTCTTTTATTTTCTTCAACTTCACTTTTTTTTTATGATGATTTCTCTTGATTTTAAATCCATTTTATATCATGTATTCAATCGAAAATTAAACGTGGTTACTACCGTTGTTAAAAACTGTACTTCTGAGAATAAAACTTGGTCGTCTTGTAGTAGAAGTAGTGTTTTATGAAGTGGTTCGAATCGTCAGCAGACAGTGAATAGGTAATTACCAGATTTGAGTCGGGCGTTGAGCAAAGACTTTTGAAATAGCGAAACCGAAACCACTAATAAAGGACGATATTCATTAAACTCCTTTAGAAAAAAAAAAATAAATAAAAACGATTTGCAGTGGTGTCTCTAACTTTTCGGGCATATTTTTTCATCTTTAAAATCTCTTGGGCTCTTGAAACATTAATGAAAAATATTAGTTGAAATTATTTTGTAAATAATCAGCAAATAAAATATTTCAATACTTCCGGTATAACCAGAAATCGCCCATTTTTAAAAATATCTTAGTTAAAAAGATTGTATCCGAAAACCCAAACGTAGAAATTTTCATGATTTTGCTACAAGTATTTTGCCATATACAGATAGTTTTAACTCGTCGTGGGACACCCTGTATACGAATTGTCTGGACGACAATCAGAAACAGAAGAATTCCAAAGATAAAATTAGTCCAAAAGAAACATAATGGGCAATACAGAAACTGAAATTAGGGAGAATTTATAAATAAAAATGAGTATGCGAAAATATACATGGTGTCTCATTATAAACATATTTGCTTTGTAACCCTTATACATATCAGACTATTTCCCGTATAACGATCGTAGCTATACTAAATCCTCACCCTGTATACTGAATACAATTTAAAAAATATTTGTAATAACATTCCAGACTTTATTATTTGTCTGGACGACTGTATTTTACCAAACATACGCGCCATATGTGTTTCTTCCTAGAAATTAAGAAGTTTGTAGTGTGAACAGACATATACGAGAGAATTAGATTAAGAACATCAACACGATAAAAAATCTGTTTTATTTTGCCGTTAATGAACGTTCTTGATTGATTTTTTTTTTCATTCAATTTACCGCCATACTTGAAAATGTCACACGATAATGTAATGGCATAAATGGAATATTTCAAAAGTAAAAACCATTCTACCACGTCGAACAATCACTTTCAAACTTCCCCCGCGTTTTAAATTAAAAAATAAACTGCAATATGTATCTCCTAATTCATCATAACTCTTGAGATTAGTTCGTGGTTTTCACCAAACTCACATTGAATCGCCTACAAAAGTTTGGAGCCCATCATCAACAGTCTTCTTCACTTCTTTTGTTTTCATCTTCTGAATTGTTGAATTTTACAGCAGATAAAAGAAACTGGACTTCATTTCGAACTCTTAACTGTTTTGAAAATATCCAGAATCAATATATAAAAATTTCTAAACAGTGGATTAGCTGTTTGTTTAAGACAGTTTCTTGTCTATAACATGTAGTTTGGTTAAATCTTAAATCGGTGTCTTTAAAGCGAATTTGATCAACTATATCGAGACTACAATATTTTATAACGTCAACGACATAACATCTTCAGAGGGCGTCACCACTAGATCAATCAGATTTCACGTTAAGGGTTAATTTTTATAATATGTTTAAACCCTCTTTCTTAGCCCTACGTACATTCATTTTTTGTTTAACCCCGTAGAAAACGTTCAGAGCAAAAAAAAACAAAAGCATGCAAAACAGTCCGCACCTAATTTTTTTCTGCTACTACCTAAAAAAATGGGTTCAAAGGGTTATAGCTCGAAAAAAAATTTAACGACTAATTTTTAAAAGCTCCAGGCATAGACCTAGCGCTGTCTCTCTTCAACCATATAATTATCTCGGGAAGTAGGAAGGAGATGCTTTGTTTTGGTTCTTTTTTTTTGGAAGCGGGGATGGTCGAGGTTTTTCACACACCGTTTTTGCATACGATGATTCGACTAAGACTTCAGGTATACAGTGACGTTACAACAAATTTTTCGCAATATATAAAATGACACTTGTCAACTTCAGAAGAAATTAATTGAAATATTACGGAATGTAGATTATTGACACGCTATTAATAGCTTTTGTACACAAATTAAGGATTTATAATAATATTACAACTTTATAAATTTAGTTGACAGAAGATGACACCGAAGAATTCTAACTAATTTATAAAAACGTTAAAACATATGAAATTAACATCACACCAGGCGATTTCAACGCACATCGGATGAACTAGTTACTCCTTATGGATAGGAGAAGGAAATTAACGAGGTGGACCAGTTTTGTCACATGAAAATCACGAACACTTGGTTTAGAGTACCACCAAAACGTTTCTAAACATGGAGAACCCCACCCAACACATAATTAGAACCCAAACAGACTATCAATAATATGAAAAAACAAAAAGTTCAATAAAACATTAACAACGTTAATAATATCACATACAAAAAGAAAAATTGGATGACAGCTATGTTGAGTGGCAAAAAATGGCCGAAGGAACATTGCGAAAATATGGAACGTTTATAAGAAAAACACGATGAATATAACCTGCACAAGAAAATACAGAATGAACAAGGTTAAATAGTACAGGGCAACGAACAAAGAAAAGATATTTGCTTAATTCATATACGAGGATGTATTGATATCTAGTTAGCCTAGACCAGTTCCATGCATAAACAAAATATCGCGTTGCCATAGCAACGAACAATAAATTATTAGAAGTGTCAGTGTAAAGTTTGACGTCAAAAAAGTGAACCATAAATTAAAAGAAAAAAGATGTCCACCGAAATCCATCATCAAGTACTTGTATTTGAAAGGGTTAAGAGGTAAGCAGATTTACGAAGATATGCTTAATACCCTTGGTGGTCAATGTCCTTCGTTTCAAAAGAGTTAAATTTTCCATTGAAGATGATGACCGATCGGGAGGGCCAGTTTCTGTGTCGGTCCCCGAAAATATCGATGCAGTTCACGACATGATTTTATCAGACCGTCGAATTGGGCTAAAACGAATATCTGAAGCACTGAATATTTCATAGTTCACGTCGATTTGGACATGAGAAAAATTGCAGAAAAATGGATCCCCAAATGTTTGAAGTTGACCAAAAGCGTGCAAGGGTAGAATGTAAACTTCTTAAACCGAATTGTTACTATGGATGAGACTTTGGTACATTTCTACGATCCAGAAACAAAGCAACAAACGATGGAATGGCGACACTCCGGTTCTCCAAGACCTAAGAAGTTTCGTGTCCAAAAATTTACTGAAAAAGTTCTTGCCTCAGTTTTTTGGGATCGATTTTTTGGATAAGGGTAGAACAATAACTGGAGATCACTATTCGACATTACTGACCAATCTACGGGAAAAAATTAAAGAGAAAAGACGCGGAAAGCTATCCAAAGGTGTTTTGGTTTTGCTGGACAACGCCCCTGCACACAAATCTCATGTTGCCATTTGAATTACTAGAACACCCCCCTTATTCACCAGATTTGGCTCCGTCGAACTATCATCACTTTCTTCAACTGAAAAAAAGTTTTTTTTAAAGGTCTAGAGACGTTGCAAGTTCGCTATAATAAATGTATCCAATTAAGAGAGAGAGAATATGTTGAGTAATGAAATATTTTGACATTAAAATTTTGTTTGGTTCTATAGTAGGCTAAGAATTTTTCAATATATTCTCGTAGGTCTATCTAAGAAAACAAAAAGACGGTTGTGGGGTAAACAATCGATATTTTCATTTCGTGTTGGATATTTTTGTTAATGATGTTAAGAAGACTTTTTAGATACTTTGTAGATCTATTTTAGTAGAACTGATACAAGTTAGAAGATTTGTGTTTATTTTTTGATTAAATTATGAGTTTTTTCGACATCAACTGCGTTCAAGTTTAGATATTAAGTACATCAAACATAAGCAAGTACTTTTTAAGTTTACAAAGTGATAACCCAGTGGTAGCTGAATAGTTTAAGAACAAACTACAAGTGGAGTTCACACTTTTTCTTAAATGAAATGAGCTGTGATCAGAATTCACTCCATTTTCCACCAATTTCACATATAGACATAAAAAAATGCTTTGTTTTTCCTGCCTGAAAGAGTTCGATCTTTCCAAGTTGTACGGAACATTGTACATCAATTTCACGATTCCGAAAAAAGACCATCATGTATAAATCAATATTGGATAAAAAAACTATGCAGATATGGGGAAAAAACTAAAATTCATACGAAATTAACGATGTATAATTTCAACAATTTTAATTTTAAAAATCATGATCTGTCTAAAATCCCTCTCAAACTTCATTATAAGCAAGTGCATAATCATTACCGGCACCTCCACCGGGACCTTATCTCGCTTTTATCGATGTTATCGATGTAATACGCTGTTATTTTAAGCTATTTATGTTTTCAATCTAGTTTTAATGCGGACGAATATTCCGATATGTAATATAATTATCAATTTGAAAGGTTCTTTAATTGATTAATGACTTCATACAATAAAATTTTAAGTATTAAATCTAATCTATCTATAAGATCTGATATAGTCCAGGAACAGTTCAACAGTGTTGTGTTTCGAGATCTAAGCAACCTAGGGGGTTATCCTAGAAGTTTTCGTTTTATTTTGTGATCACTTCGATGCTAAATTCGAACTCGTTCAGTTCTAAAATTGCGTGAAAAGTATCAAACCATTGAAACTTGCAGAAGTGGAAAGTTGCTGCTATGGACGTGCTGGAGTTGTATGATGCGTTCGGAATCGTGAAGCTGGAAATGCAAAAGCTGAAATAATAATTTCACAATACTGTCATCTTGATTGTAAAACCATAAATTATGTCGTTCTGAGTTTGGTTTGGATTAAAACATTGAAATCAATTTAGGTTTTGATCCAGTTGCTCGGATGCGGTAGTTTGATGTCTCGACTGTGTTTTTATACGTTGATGTCGAGGAAATCTTCATAAAACAACCCAAGGGATTGAAGAGAACGCGTTTCACGACTCCAACAAAATTTATAGGATCTAAAGCGAACTCAGTGCTGTTGGAATAAGACTTTCGATGACTTCATGACCGGTTTGGGATTTGATCAAATTATCAAGGATCCTTATGTGTATATTCTGCATATTGAGGGTGGTCAAATCATCGTTGTGCTCTACGTTGATGATGGAAAGGTAGCTGCAGCAATCCAGTCAGTATGGGACTCATTTATTGGACAAATGCGTTCTCGATTTGAGATTGTTGCAACAGAAATTTCTTTCTACAACTCACAGATATTTTTTGAAACCTGTACTTCGTCTCTACGTCTTCAGGTAGCTTCGGCTATACAAAAAAAGGGAAAATGATGAAAAATCTCGACACCATGATTATTTTTGTACCGAATGTTTTTTATGTTTTCTTTGTTGGGCGAGGAATTCCTTAAACCGTTCTCGTATAAGAACTAAATTACCGAACAATACGAATTTAAATGAACCTACAATTACATCTCATTGTGCGATACCCAACAAAAAAACCAGTTTTTGCTAGCTACCCAAGAAGGATTCCCAAGCTGAAAGTTTCCGCATCTATCTATCTAACGATGCATAAATAAAATGAATTATCCTTTAGATAATAGTAAAAACTAAAGGACCATAGCGAAAGGACGTAAAACTAAAGGCATTTGCATAAACGAAAAATCTGGGGTTGAGATTGTGCAAGTATGCAAATCGATGTATGTGACAAAAATGATTATTAAAGATGAGACAAACCGAGAAGATAGATGATGCTACGTACATATTTACATCACGTGAGAAAAACAGGTAGGAAGGAAATGTGCGTATAAAAAATGAAGGGTCTGCGTATATTTAAAGTGGTATTAAAGGGTAATTTTTTTGTCTAAGATTATACTTGAAGGATTGTTTTTTTTTTCGACAGCGACGGTTGGAAACTCTCAAGGTTTTACTATATATGTTAGCGGATAAAAATAACTTGATGTCAACTGATTGGGAACCTTATTTTATGTACAAACCTCGTATATACATTAGTTAATTTATTAATATTTAACATTATCATTTTCGTTTTTATTTAAATAATGATTAATTACTGAAATACTAAAGAGATTTCTTTTAAATTGAATTAAAATTTTCATCTTTTGAAATATCTTTTCGTCTTTTCAAAACTTTTGTCAATAATATTGTTTTTTCGTAATATATCAATTCAATACAAATTAGAATTGTACAATTTTGCATCATCATGTTTATAAATAATCAGGATAAGTATTTTCCCAAAGTATCCTCGTAATCTTCAACCGGTTATTTGTCCTAAGCTCTCTAATTCCTCGAAATTAAACATATGCACGACTCTCTAAGGGTAAAAAATCGCCTAAATGCCGTATGCAAATCCACATTTTAATAACGACATAGACAAATGAGAAGATAGATGATCGTTTGCATCGTGAGAAAACAGGTAAGAGAATAGCTGTAGACAAAAAAAAATTGAAGAAAAAACACTATACATGGGGTATTCATTCACAGATACATACAAAAAAATTAAAGGGTTGCCCTTTTGTTTAAAATTGTATGTGGGGTAAATGCAAATGTGTTTTGGCTGTTTTTTGTGACTCTCAAGAAATGTTGGATCTTTTGTGGGACTGCCCTTTTTGCAGCAGTTGGATAGAATTTTTTTTTCAAACATATTCTGTTTGATAATAATACGTTAAAGAATTAAAATGAGCATGACGTATCAATTTCTCAAAAAAATGTATAAAAAATTGAATAAATTATTGTAAATTATAAAAAAAACACACAATTTCCGAAATTTCCTCACGTTTTTGAATCGTAATTTTTGAGTATTTACTAACTACTATCTGGTAAACCTGACAAAGATAATTGGGAGAATTTATGAAATTATTGTATTCTCATCGATCCTTCATGAGTTGATGATTTATGCAAGAAAAAACTATAAATTGTTTGCTTTTTAATGAGATACAATGTGTCTCGGAAAAAAGTTCGCATAAAGAAACAATTTTAAAAAAAGTAACCAATTTATTGGAAAAATTTTCATTACATATCAAAATACATCATTTTTTAATAACAACATCGTCCAAATGATGCGATGATATCCATTTCTTATCAAGAAAAAATCCACGTGTTAAATCGGGACTGCGTGTAGACCACTCCAACAGATCAATTTGCTAAAAAATTGTGGTTGAGATCTATTGGACGTGCATAAAGTTGCCCAAAGATCCCGAGGTTTGAATTTTATAAGCCCCAAATTTTTGTATAAACTAGCTAGAATCAGAATTAGAGAATTACGGGTCTAAAACATGGACGATAAAATAATAAAGCAACTAATTCTACTAAGACTTTTAGTTTGAGTTTTTTTTTCGCCAAATTGATTAGGGTAATAATTTGTATACCCAACGGATTTATGTAAAAAGGACAATTTTTTATAGCGCCCCGAAAAAAGTTCTCAAACCACTTATCCCGAATACATATCCTTGAAACTATTCAAATGAGACTGCGAAAAAAAAAAATCACAAATGTTCCTTGCGAAAATCCAAACTAAATGCATACTGACTAAGATTAGTTGAAGAGTTGATGCCCCGAAGGTATTTAACCCCATCTTCTTGTCTCTCATTCTCGGCGGGGTGTCGTTCGAAAGGTAAAAGAAAGGGTTCTTCATCTGCATAATCGCCCTTTTGTCATATTCGGATGTTTTGGTTTATTAAATAATGTTCACATGAGCTTTTTGGTATGCATTCGAGTGTGAGGGATTGTTTTATTTTTCGGTTCTCTTATGAATGAGGTTAGATTGGGAGATTATCAATTTTATCTTCAATAGATGTCCTTTGGTATGGTAAAAATAAGCTTCTCCCCGTATACTATAAGGTATTTAACGTTTTGAATGACAGTTGGGGTTTAACGGCATCGTTAACTCTTAACACAATTTTCACAAGATTTTTAAAACATCCATACAAGATAATAATTAACATTCTAAATCGAAAAATCTTTGTTTTCAAATACCCACAATACGAGAATTCCTACTTAAGTTTTGAGATATGGTAACACTGATGTGAATATGTCAAATCTGACATTGACATTGACATTTTTAATGGTGAACGTACTCAGAACGTGATGTCATACGACTGCTATTTGACATATACTTGAAAAATGCAGATTTCTATAGTATTCTAACATATTTTTCCAAATTCAAAACATTTTCTATATTTTCTAAACTGTTTATAGTTATTATTACAAAACTGAAATGCATTTCGATAAAGGTTAGTTGATTTTTCAATAAAGGAATTTTCCAATCGATATAACAAATTAAATGATAATTAAAACACAAATTATTTCATCCGTTGTTCAATATTATAACCTCGTATACTTGTCTTCAAGAAAAAATGTACCCTTCATCAAGAAACACCCTTGACATTACCCTTGAAGACGTCTTCGCCGTCGTTAACATTTAGTCACCCCCAGCAGGACAAATGTTCGGGTCTCGTGATGGAAAAAAAATCCCCGGCCGTAGAAATAAGATCGATGATGATGTGTCCTGCCGAAGGATGTTCGGCTTAACTGAGGTCAGGTATGGCTGGCAGGACTAGACGAGAAGGAGACGAAGAACTCGTCGGCGGGTTGTTAACGGCCCAACGCCGTCGAATCAATAGAAAGGATAGACGGGAGGTCGACAGGGGTACTCCACTTTTTTCCCTGATACGCTTGCGCCGAAAAAAAAGATTACGTTTTTTCTTGGTTTTTTTCGTCGTTTGCTTTTTTTTCGTATAGCGGAGGATGGTAGAAAGAGAACGATATATGCAGTAGGCGGGCGGCGCTCGCTAGAGAAAGAAAGAGAGCGAAGGGAACGGCAGCGGAGGCGTACGCGCCGTACGAAGAGACGGCGCGTACAATCGCAATCACAAATTGTGAACCATCAAATTTATATACAAAAATAATGATTACCGAAAACGTTCAAACCCAAACTATTGCAAATTGACAGATAAAAGTATATTCAAGAATAATTATATACGAGGTATGATCAAAAAATTCGATGACTAGTGAATAGCTGTCATCATTATCAAACAGTGTCAAAACTTGTTTATTTTCGGTCTCAATTTCGATCCTATTATCAATTACAGGAAATTAATCAGTATCCAAGTTTCGAAACAGTTAACGATTCTTTAAGGTTAGGTCCAACAACTATGGTGCGTCAAATGTTGTTGTCCTTGAAACTGCATCTGCTTGAATCATCGTTTTAGCAACTTAGCATGTTTTTTTACCAATCTTTTCATTTAAATGGGCATGTCAAGAAACAAAACTCTAAATCAACCAGAAAGATTTAGCCTCGAATGTCCAGGTGTCGTTATTTTCCAAAAATATTGATCGGTTTATTGGAAAATGAGCGATTGATGATGATTTGTCACTGGATGACGACATAGCTTGTACTTGTGCATCAAAAAAAGGATTAGTGTGATCCTGATGTATATATATGTAGAAAAAAACTTATTCTACGAAAAGATTCATTGAAAACATTGTCAAATATAACGTTCACTACTTTTGATTACGAATTTAGTCATTTATCGATATCAGAGCACTGCGGTTTTTTCATATATTTGCTAAATGGAAGCATCTTTTTTGCCTTGTTTGCTCTACATTTTTTAACTGGTGAAAATGATGAATTCGTCAATGATCAAAGGACAGTTTCCCATTACTAGTCTTGTTTATTTTACCCTTAATTAATTATTTACTTGATTTAATTGATAGCTAGCAATGTTAACCATAAAAATTAACATATTATTAATTAAATAAAAATAATTGCCGAGGAATTTTTTAAACTTTCTTTATGCTTTTAACGTAAAATACGAGAAGTACCTAGCCTGAACTAGGGATGGCGTTAGTTGTAAGGAAAATACGTTTCTAGAGTATTTGTAAACGTGAAAAAACTAGATTCTATGTTTAGTGAGACAGATCCTTCGTTATCAATATAGTAAAATATTGGGTAGTAGAGTTTAAACGAGGCTGTACGATCCGCGAAGACGAATGGTCAATCAAACGACGTGACGACGATTTTCTTTGTTCGACCAGATACTTCTGTAACCATCCTCATAAATATTTTGTGTGTCTTCTTCATGAAATTACAAAAATTAGAGGTAGAAATCGCCCATTATCTGATACAAAAATAAATAGAGGCCTAATACCTTTCGCTTAAACAAGTATGTATCCAAAATGACTAAAAATCCCACTCATACGCTTCATAATACGACATTAAATCTAAAATATAATGAAAGAACTTCATTGAAATTATGTTATTACGTATACGCAACAAGTTCTATTTTCTCACATGTTATAAAAGCGCGTCTACCCCTTCAAACGCTTCATTCAAGACGGGATGAAATGAAAACGCCCGCAGCTACGAATTGAACAATACCTTCACTATTTAAACGTGTCAGGTAACAAAAAGTTGAGCAGCTACAAACTATTATTACCTTATATTTAAAAACGACTAAATTGTACTGAAATTTTTATATAAAAATTAGTCAAGAAGATACTTTAAAGCGTAATTTAATATTTCGTGTAAGGTCTATTCAAAGATTGAATCCAAATAAATGTGGTCGTAAAAAAATTCAAACATACAGTGTGTAACTTTTTTGAATATTTGAGAACCAAAATTATCAGTTGGAAGTTTTCGCCCACCCTATAGTTTACGTGATACACAGAAAAAGAAACAAATACGATAGATTTTGATATTCATTTTGGCACTGTTCGCAACAATTTCGAAAAATAATTATCTATTTGGTTACCAATGTCTTTCAAGATATACCAACGATGTGAAATAGAAGCTTTCTGACTTCAATTGTCTTTGCACAGCTTCGAGGAATGCTTGGGATCGTTTTCATAAATGTTTTACCGCTCAAACGCTGGTCGGAACTTATTTTTTCAAAATCCCTTGAATTTTCACCAAATCTCCAGATACTTTTCCTCCAAAACATCCCCAAACAATCACCGAATGCCCGCCGCGTTTTACAATTGAAATTACACATGGATCTAACATCCTTTCTTCCTTTGACCTGAGCACAAACACTCTTAAACCCAAAATCTCAACTTTGATTCATCACTCCCAGCTTCTCTCGATCTACTTTTCACTGTAAAAGAGAACTCCAAGTCAATTTACTAATCAAAACGTTTATCTTCAACGTTTTCTATCGTCAAAACTTCTGGTGTTTGTATATTTCTTCACTGTAGCTTTTCCAAAAGAGAAATGACTGTGTACATAACACATACATCTGCTTTCTCTTTTTGTTTTTTGGAAATTATTGTTTTGAAGCTACTTCCGTTGTTAAAGCTTAGCACTATCTCTTATAAAATCTACTTTTAGGTCTTCCTTCGATTAGTGATGATTCTTTAACTATTTATTCATCAGGCATTCCATCCACATCATCTATTCTTTTTTTCGTTTTAACTGTGTCTTATCAGACGATATATTCCACGAAGTAAATTTGTCTTGGGTTATTAATTCTCTCATCATCATCAATATTGTTTGTAGTATTCTCATGAAGATTCTTTATTCTGGATTGATCTTACGATTCCAAATGAAGCACCGGCTTAGCAGTTTTTGTTAAAAATGTTCGATCTTATTTCTTCTTTGTTAATTATTTCTATTTCTTCATGATATATTGATGTAGTATGATACATTTTTTTTTTCAATATATTCCTACAACTACAACGACCTACATCCGAATAATTCTACATATTTTTCCCTGGTCGAAAGACAACGTCATGACGCGGCGTTGGGGCAGGGGGTAACTAGCGTCTCGTTGTCTTGGTAACAGCAAGGTCACGACCCCCCACTTCAAGGCTCCCCGCCCGCTACCTAAACAGACGGTTTTTGAACGCCTTCTTTCGTTATTTTATTGATATCGTGATTTTTTTTGGCCTCCGGTCCTTAATTGCTGAAAACCGGGATTTTTCTATAAAACATTTTTTTTGAATACACAGAAATTCTGATATTCAAAAATAACGATGATAAAGTGGAGTTTAAACTAACAAGAATTTAATATTATATAAAAGGTATCTTAATACAATAGTCAAACATTCCAATAACAACAAGAATTTGATATGGTGTCAATTTTCTGCAAATGTTGATAAACGAAGTCAAGTACATTTCGAATTGTATGCTACGCAGATGATGCTGTCTTCATAGTAAAATATAAGACAAACTTGGACGCCATTTACTTGTAGCTAAAAACTTGGAGAATCAAATTAAATGAAAATAAATGTTACCTACCCTCAACTGTAATATTAATCTTCTGCAACAGAAAGAGAGTATAAAATATCCGACCGACGGCTAATTTGAAGTATACACATACTAATCAATAGGGTCTAAAACTCAGCAAACTGTATTGGTTAATAAGTCGAAAATCTCAACTAGCAATTGATAACAAGCTGTTGATATAGAAAATCACACTAAAAACCCATCTGGAGTTGCGGTATTCAACTATTAGGTACTGCATCTAACTCAAGTGTAGCAATTCTAGTAAAATTTCAATCGAAAGTACTCAAAATTATTGTAAATGGTCCTTGGTATGTACCCAACAGCTTTATCGCTTTATCTTGGAGAGAACATAGACAAATATAGAGGCCCTACAGCAAGAACTTCTCACGGCAATCATGTTGCAGTACTCATCCCAACTCATTGGCTCAACCTCTAAGGAGACCTTCCACCCAGCCAAGGATTAGAAAGCATCTTCCGTGTGATCTGCTTGACAGATTTTAGTATAATAGCGATGTGTTGGATGATTATCCCTCAATCAAACATGAAGGGGTAATTCTCCTACAAGACATTTTATATTGCTTTAAACCATTTGCTCATTGTAAAATTGATAAAAATGGTAAAATCTACAACGAATACTTGTCAGTTTCAACCAAACGGCACGGCGCTGTCTAAACATCTTTACTCGAAGTTTCGCTGGAATCTCGGTTAATTTGTGTGGCATTATTCGACTACTGTTATAGATATTTTCAATGTTAGTATTAGTTTGATTTTCTACTGCTTCACTTGTCACCTCTATACCCAGGTTTACAATCTTAGCACGAACGATCTTGAAGCATTAAATCTTCACTCCACTCCACACTTGATTTTAGTTCTCTTTTCTATGAAAATCAGTTTGAAATGATCTGTGAAAATTGACTTTTTTTTAGGCATATTTTAATAGAAATCGAAGTAGGTCGAAATGTCAATTTTTTAGGAAATGGGGCCAAAAATTGAAACAAATCGTCGCGAAGAACTTAAAATCGTCCAAGTATCAAAAAGTTGAATTAAATCATTTTATCCGATAACCAAGAGCTTTAAGCTCCAATATCATAAAATCCAAACTCGGAATTTTTGGATTATACATTGTCTACACTTCCACTACACCAACACTCACGATTCCACTCGATAATTCGATTGTAGTAATCGAATTATTTCGATTAACTACATTAAACATCAACTCGGCAATTCCTGAAAAGTTTTGAATCACTGATATTTTCACACGTAAAACATGAAACGGTTCTCTGATTAAAATATTACTATCAAATTTCAAAGTGGAAAGTTTATTTTAATAATTAATGTACTTAATATTTTGTTTCAGCAGTGTGGTCAACACGCAAAAGACGATTATCCCAATTGGACAAGAAATACGATGGGTATTAACAAGCAAGGATACGAATCGAAGATGAATGATCACAATCAGATGCAAAAAGGTAAAAGAAACAATTTTTATACGAATGTAAATGTGTATAACGAAAAAAGTTGATGTAATCGAGTTGTGTACGTTATTTTTTCTTCGGTTTCCGTAAATTTGATCAAAAATCAGTTTATATGAACCCTTAGTGTTCCTCGAAGGGTTTTTGGAGAATATGAGAGGAACAGTATAAACCGAAAATAACCTCAAATTAGTCTAAGAAGTAAAAAGAGATCTCTATATTAGAAAATATATAAATAAATCATTATCATTGAAAAATATCTATACAAATGTTATTTTCAGAGTTTAGTTCCACGTTTTTTCGTTTTAAAAATTAATTTCCATTATCTCGTCAACTCAAACACGAAGGTTAGAAGTTCACTGACTTTTGGATTCATATGAAATCGATTATAATCGTAATTTTACGTATTTTCCAAATAAGTTTCGATTCTATGGAAAACTTAGAAAATATAATTTTCTTTGTGCTGCGTACCTCGCTTCGCTCGGCACGCAGTCATTACGAAATATATGTAAATAATCATCTTAACTATATATATAGTTTGAAATCTATAGTGACAGATTTTTGTCGTTTTATGGCTAAAAGAATTGGTTTTTCACATCAATTAAGTCCGAAAGTTCTGCTGCACACTTCACACTATGTGAATTCGACGAGAAAATGTAAATATTAACATCATTTTTGTAATAATTTGTGTATATATATACACTACCGGTCAAAAGTTTTTGCCCACCCCATAATTCTTTCATTAAATTTGAAAATAATACACCGACATTAACTTTGAGTTATTTCTTTGTATTATCTATGATTGTAGTTTAGTCCCTGTGAGATGCAAAAACTTGCTGCGATTTATATTTTTTGAATTGTTTCCGTTATCGTAAATAAAAACTTGTTAGTTTTGAAATTAGTAAATATCGGTGGAAATTCGTGTACGTTAATCACAAGTATTCATATTTTGAACACCTCGACGGCTACAACGTGTAAAAATATACACCCACCAGGGGTTTTGGCTATAGAAACATTTAAGAAGACAACGAAAAACCAAAATAATTAAAGATAAACGTATTGATCAATAAATTTGATCGACGATCACTGGCATAGAAATAGCAATCTAGAGAAAAGTCCTTACGTAATTAGTGCTTGTTTTTATGTACCTACTGTTAATGAAGCTGATCAATTTCATTTTTAGTTTGTTAGACTATAGTTTTTTAATGATTTTTTTTCACGTTGTTAAATGTGATAAAATCAAATTCTAGTGAGTAAACTATGAGAATCTCGACGATTTACTTACAAATTTCAAATTTTCTTTATTTTCATAGCGAAAATAGGATAAGGGTAAAGTATCTTACTGGCAACCAATCTAGGTTTATGTCTACCTAAGAAAAATAAAAATGATAATAAAGGGTGCATCTCTATTTTTATGGTTTTAGTTGAACATAAATATTTTTTATCGTCTCCGGTCGCTTATTTATAGTCTAGACATGAAATCAAAATTTTATGACAATACATTATTTTTATTGGGGTGAATTGAATCTACGAATGAAATTAAAACTTGATATAGCTAATTAAATAAGTAAATTTTCTTTGTAAAATTACGAAAACAAGTCGAAATTATGTCGAAAATGATGTTCAATAAGAAAATTTAACTGTGCAGAGCTTGAGTTGGTTTTACTTAAAAACTCCCTCAGGTAAAGAATTCTCCATGCTCATAGAATGAGTTTTCCATGAAAGGAAAAGCGCATTTGGGCTACGGTTTGTTTTGGAAATGTTTCTAATATAGAAAAAATGTTTGGTTTGGTTTCATTTCTTTTCCGCTGTCTATGACGTTTGACTAGTCGAACCAAATTGATTTTGGCGTGGATTGTTCTCTGTTTTAACTAATTAGCTAATGAATTAGTTTGTCAAGTTGCAAAAAAGCTGCAGGAAAACCGTCTAGTAGACGAATTGGTTACTTCATCTAAAGGTGATAGGGAAATCGTCGAGGCAAGCCGGAAATTCTTGATAGTAGCTGAAGGAGGAAATTAGAGAAGTTTCTAATAGTAGTCCAAGCTATTTTGAGGTTAATTCCATAGTAGAAATCATGTATAAATCTTGTAGGTCATTGAGATAACTTTGAACAGGGGTTATATCAATTTTATTATAAACTGTTTTGATGGGGCTGAATCGACACTTGTATTCATCTTATTTAAATATTATTTGCTCACAATACAAAAGTCATTTGTTATCAATGGGGTTAGAATGTTATTATATACAAGTAGAATGAAAAAATTTAACCAAATTGGTAAATACTCATTAAATTTCAGCGACGTTACAAAATGACAACAATAAATGAACGTCTTGTGCATTTTTAATTTGATGTTATTTTATTGCATATTTTATGCGGATTTAATTAACCGGTGTTGTTCTACAGCTGCAAGGAAGAAAGATTGTTAAGTTACGTTATTATTTTTAATACTCGACAAAGGTATTTCTCTTCATTCTGAAATTATTTGAATATTTCAACGTTTTATGTAGAAACTAATAAAAATAAACGAGTAATCTTGGATTTATTAGGCGATTTGATTCATTATTACCTTGCGAAACACGAAAATATTTGTTGTCTTTGGTAAGCTCGATCTATATATGAATAAAGATCCTACAATTCTGGGTGATAGAGTCAAAAAATCCACTCTGATATACAACAAATGGAAACAATACTATCGATTTTGATATCTGTTTTTTATATAATCGAATTTTTGATTTATCAATGTAACCATTCTCTTTAACATCATCTATTTGGTTCCCAACGTCTTTCCAACCATGTGACATGGAAATAGGACATTGCTTTCTGACTTTCCTGTCTAATTTGTCTTTGCACAACTTCGAGGAATGCTTGGAATCGTTTTTTTACCAGACGCGTTTCCTCCAAAACATCCCCAAATCATCACGGAATCTCCATCGTGTTTTACATACAGATCCCTGCTATATCTGGACTCGTGAGTCGTCGCCGATCAATTCAATACGTTCATGTTCAATGTCTCAACGTTTTCTATCACCAAAACTTCTGTGGGTGTATATTTTTTCACGTTGTGGTCCACGGTAGACTAGGAAGACGTTTTAACCGATACCAAGATGTCTTGGTTGAAAAAGTATAAAGTACAGCAGGTTTTTGCGTCTCATAGAGCTAACTGGGACTAAACTTCAATCATAATAAACACCGAAGAAATTATTTTTGGTTTGCAAAACTTCTTTTCGTATAAGTAGAGTCGGTTCAAAGATCAATCGCGTGACGTCACAGTAGTCAATTGGCGGGAAAATGAATAGATTATGGATCATGAGGAAAGTGTTGAAAAAAACAATCAAAGACTATAAAGTAGTTACAAAAATTCATCATTTCAGCACGACAGTTGATAAAATAAAAATTTCTAAAATCAAAGCTGTTAAAAAGAATTAATTCAACGAAAGGATAAATTTATAAACGAATCTGGCAACGTCGAACACGCGGAATTTAATATTATTGTGTTGGGGCCCCTGACCAAGGACTTCATAAAAGTTTGGACCAAGAACGTTCTTTCTTAGAATTGATTACATTGATGATCGTAAAATGAAAATTAGTACAATTAAAATAATTTTTTTTTGGTTCCGTAATTTGATTTAGGAAAATCTTTGTTCACAATGTTGATCAAAAATGACAGAAAAAAACCTGATTTAAATAAAAACAAATAAAATAAAAAATCATCGAATAAGAATTTAAGTCGATCTAAAAGATTCTGTATTAAATAATGTCGATTGCTTTGTTTACTTTAATTTTTTTTATGCAGATATGCCCTTTGTATATATAAATAATAAACGCAACTTCTTAATAAACTATTATCAAACTTATCTGTAGTTAAATACGTTTATTTGTAAACGTTAATTGTTTTATTGTAATTTTCGTATTTATTCTACAAACCGACAACGCCGCATTCAATCACGTATATCTCGATAGCAAAAAATCTCCAAAATACAAATATGACGTCATTACTATAAATGTTTACAATAAGTGGTTCAAAATTTTAAGGAGCGGTGTTACAACAATTTTTTATGATGCTTGAATAATAATAATATATGATATAAGAATGTACAGAGTGATTCAATATAAATATTCCTTTTTTTTGTCGGTTTTTTAATTGAAATTTCGTAAATAACAATTGAATGATGTTCAGAAGAATATATTTTTGAAAATACTCATCATTCCAAAGGAAAATTGGTAATATAGTGATAAAGACGGAAATATACTTTAAACTCAAATTTAAAAAAGATTATCCGGTGCAATTTAGTTTAGTTAGGCGCAGCTTAAAGCCAAAAAGGAAATATCAAAATATACAGATTTCCAAGGAAATAAACCAAAATGAAGAAATATCAAAAGCAATAAAGAAATGGAAGATGGAATAAAGATAATACGGAAGATAAATGAAGCACGAACATTAAAAAACAGTAAAGGAACTGAACAGAGGAATAAGAGGACAATAGATAAAAGAAAAAACACAGGATGAGAAAAAATGGAAAAAGAACGCGTACGTGATGGTTCAAATCAAATTATCTTTACACCAGAAAAGGTAGAAATCAAATAAGTGGTCAAAGAAGTGCGAGGAAATGCTTCATGATGTCTAAGCCATACCAAAATTAACAAACAACCACTCATCGACTAGTTTAGTAAATATCTCAAATACAGATCCATCCAGGTCGCTAAGGTTTGAGGTCAACGCTGGTGTTCCCAAGGGACATTAAAGATATACTCGTTTTCACAAATGCAGCTCCGTTATATACTTAGCAACAGCTTCTAATTCTCTACAAGACCGAGTCACAAATTAGATACTGGGTTTATAGACGATCCAGAGCTAACCAGAAGTTTAGACAGCTTAGTGCGTAAAAGAAAGGTCGTCGACCAAAATAATCCTTCCTAGAGACCTAGTAAACATGGAGTTCGCTTGCAGAGATCTAGAACATCAATTGATCTAGACTTTTTCCTTTGGAGAAGTGAAAACCTGTAGAATTAGAAACCAAGGCGCGTCCTACCACGTGATTTAGCGTATCAGAATAAATTCTAATGCATAGATTTTAATTAAACATTTTATTGAATACGAAAATTATATACATCATTCAAATTTTATTTTTTTTATTATTAGTATTAACGCGTTCAGGTAAATGAACTGCAATAAAATCATCTTGGAAACAGACTCGTATATGAAGTAAAAAAAAACTATCGAAGGTCTTGTTTTATTCAAATGAAACAACCCGTCAAACAGGAAATCTCAAACCTGCAGGTTTTTGTTCGTTTTTGGTCGGCCAAAATATTGCAAGTCGTTTTTTTTCACTCTTCTATGTGTAGTAACTGCCTCCGGGCGATATTACCGATATCAAGGCTAACTTGAAATAGACATCTGTATAATATGTTTGTGTAGACAAGGTCGTAACTTGAAGGGGGCAAAGAAAATCATTATTCAGTAAATTAAAAACAAAAAATAGATTACGACGCTTGTGTTTCCTTTATTATTTACGTTTACAACTGAATGAAAGTAATCAAAATTTGAAACCTTGACTATAACCAGAATTCTTTAGAAATTTACGTGGAAAAGATTCCGAATTGAATATATCTAAAATAATAAACAGACTAAAATTTATATAATCATTACATTTTTTTCTATTTATTACTATTCTCTTGATTTTTTCTACTTACTTTTTTATTCACTGTTTCCATCACATTTCTTATAATTCTGTTTGTGTTTATTACAAAAATCGTTGCGTTCCAATTTACTACCTTATTTTTTTTATTATTAGTCCTTCATTATAATCATTCTGTTGTCCCCATTTTTCCTTCTTCATCTCAATTGTGTTGACCGTGAAATCTTCGTTTTCCCTTCTTCGCTTATTCCCCTTAATTTTTTATTTCAATCTTACTATAATCTTCTCAATATCGTTATTAATTATTTTCGTTTTCATTCAATCCCTTTATCTAATTTGTACGTTTTTCATCCACGTTTTTATTATTTAGTTTCTTTCTATATCTTTTTTACAAGTTATTTCCCACAATTCGTTGCCACTTGCCTTTTCCATCTACATAAACTTCTCCTCTAGTTATTTCGTTATGATCTTGATCTTCTTTGTTTATCTTTTCGTCCTTAGATCTCGTCATTTTAAGGTCTTTTATTCTTTCTCAATCTTTTCATCTATATTCGAAGCGTTTTGTGATTTTGAAATAAATTTTTTTCCCGTTAGAATCGCAATGACGTACGTCTATGTCCTCTAATATTTTATGGTTGTGGATGAAACGTATTAATCATATTTAAATTCGTAAATTTATTTCGTGTGGGTATCTTTGTCTAATTTTGTCCAAGTCATACATACCGCCAAAAAAAAATCAAATCCAGAATAATAATAACCACCAAAAATGGTCACATATAAAAAATCGAATTTAGATACCATATTTTTTCATTCAATATTTATATTGTCGTTTTATATAAAAAAAAATAGGCCGGTTCGCTAAATGAAATTTAACAAATTAATACGTGTAGGTACTTTTGTTTCAGGTTTGTATGGTATGGAAGACCATCACCATATGACGGGAACGCCAGGAATCTACACGTCGGGTAGATCGACGTCTAGTAGCTCTAGTCCGGGAGTTGCTGGTTCAAGTCCTGCGCTACTAGTAGTCCCACAACCTATCAACGCATCTAAAATGGGAGGTATGCAAAACGGCGGTCCACAACCCAGGAAATATCAATGCAAGATGTGTCCTCAGGTAAGAATTGTACTTTAACTCAATCCAAACAGGATTATTTGTAGACTAGACACTCCTAATTATCTAGTTTATGGAATTTTACTTACTTTTCAATAAATTTAATTGAAAATATATTAAGGTTGAGTGTCGCCAGACTTCATAGGTAAAAATCGCAATACAAAAACCCGGCGATCAAGGTGGATGGTCTAGAAATCTCTTCACAATGGGCACCAATTTGGTACACACTTTTAAACCTCATTTAATATCATATAAATTTATAAATTAGACAGTAATACGATTAATTTGAATCCAGAAGGGTTATGGGGGAGAAAATATATAACTGGGCTTCTTAAACTTTTTTAAATCACGGCCCAATTTATGATTGCGAAGTTTTTTCTACCTCACATACGTTTTTGCAAATATTGTTTTTATATTAATAAAAATAATTTGAAAAAATAACATCGGTTCTTCCTTAATAGACAGGTCAAGCACCCTTCAATAAATTATTTATTAATCTAATCTCATGTCCTTTATTGGGCCCCAATAGTTAAATTAATTATATAGGAAAGAATTTATTCACTTTCCACCTACGTATAAACAAATTAGATCGTTGTTATTTATGGTAATAGAGTAGGTACCCATAGAATTTGCACAGCAGGATTTACCATATAATTACACGATCAAAAAACACCCATCAAGACTTTGTTGGATCGACGATACTCCTTTTCATGTTTAATGATTATATTTTCGATTTTTCACAGTCATTATACGATATTGAAACATGGTTTGTTCGAATTTGCAAATACAGAAAGCAAACTATGAAAAGTGAACATTTTTGTCTATTTAGGCATTTATCCAAGAAATACTTTTTATCCAAAAAGACAACGCAAAATCAAAATAGTGGATAATTTTCTGCTAAAAATAAGACACACACGCCTCCCTTTAATTGGACTTCCTTGAGAACCAAATGAGAAAGTAACTAACAAAAATACTGAAAGATTGCTTGAATTTTCCAAATTGCATTAGAAATTACTTGAATTTTCTAAAATTATCATTAAATTCTGCACGAAAGATCCAAAATTTCCTAGAAATTCCTCAAATATCCTAAATATTAAGAACTTGTTGAGAACTTGCTTGAATATTCCAGAAAAATCCAAAACAGTTGAAAGATCGCTTGAATTTTCCAAATTTCTTTAGAAATTGCTTGAATTTTCTAAAATTATCATGAAATTCTGCACGAAAGATCCAAAATTTCCTAGAAATTCCTCAAATATCCTAAATATTAAGAACTTGTTGAGAACTTGCTTGAATATTCCAGAAAAATCCAAAACATGTTGAAAGGTTGCTTGAATTTTCCAAAATTCCCAAAAAATTTTGCACGAAAAGATCCAAAATTGCCTAGAAATTCCTCAAATTTCCTAAAAACTAACGCACGACTTGAGAACTTCCTTGAATATTTCAGAAAAATCCAAAACTATTGAAAGATCGCTTGAATTTTCCAAATTTCCTTGGAAATTGCTTGAATTTTCTAAAAATATCATGAAATTCTGCACGAAAAGATCCAAAATTGCTTATAAATTCCTCAAATTTTCTAAAAACGAGCAAAAATGTTGAAAGATTGCTTGAATTGTCCACATTTCGTTAGAAATTGCTTGAATTTTCCAAAATTCTCATGAAATTATGTACGAAAAGATCCCAAAATTGCTTAGAAATTTCTTAAATTTCTTAAAAACTAGCCAACGTGTTGAGAAATTGCTTGAATATCTCAGAAAAATCGGAAACTGTTGATATAATGCTTGAATTTTCCAAATTTCGCCAAGAATCGCTTGAATCTTCCAGGAAAATCCAAAATTGTTGATAGATTTCTTGAATTTTCCAAATTTCGATAGAAATTGCTTGAGTTTTTTAAAATTATCATGAAAAGATCCACAATTGCTTAGAAATTCCTCAAATTTCCTAAAAACTAAACGCACGACTTGAGAACTTCCTTGAATATTTCAGAAAAATCCAAAACTATTGAAAGATCGCTTGAATTTTCCAAATTTCCTTGGAAATTGCTTGAATTTTCTAAAAATATCATGAAATTCTGCACGAAAAGATCCAAAATTGCTTATAAATTCCTCAAATTTTCTAAAAACGAGCAAAAATGTTGAAAGATTGCTTGAATTGTCCACATTTCGTTAGAAATTGCTTGAATTTTCCAAAATTCTCATGAAATTATGTACGAAAAGATCCCAAAATTGCTTAGAAATTTCTTAAATTTCTTAAAAACTAGCCAACGTGTTGAGAAATTGCTTGAATATCTCAGAAAAATCGGAAACTGTTGATATAATGCTTGAATTTTCCAAATTTCGCCAAGAATCGCTTGAATCTTCCAGGAAAATCCAAAATTGTTGATAGATTTCTTGAATTTTCCAAATTTCGATAGAAATTGCTTGAGTTTTTTAAAATTATCATGAAAAGATCCACAATTGCTTAGAAATTCCTCAAATTTCCTAAAACCTAACGATCGTGTTGAGAACTAGCTTGAATATTCCAGAAAAATCCAAAACAGTTGAAAGATCGCTTGAATTTTCCAAATTTCCTTGGAAATTGCTTGAATTTTCTAAAAATATCATGAAATTCTGCACGAAAAGATCCAAAATTGCTTAGAAATATCTCAAATTTTCTAAAAACGAGCAAAAATGTTGAAAGATTGCTTGAATTGTCCACATTTCGTTAGAAATTGCTTGAATTTTCCAAAATTCTCATGAAATTATGTACGAAAAGATCCCAAAATTGCTTAGAAATTTCTTAAATTTCTTAAAAACTAGCCAACGTGTTGAGAAATTGCTTGAATATCTCAGAAAAATCGGAAACTGTTGATATAATGCTTGAATTTTCCAAATTTCGCCAAGAATCGCTTGAATCTTCCAGGAAAATCCAAAATTGTTGATAGATTTCTTGAATTTTCCAAATTTCGATGGAAATTGCCAAATTTCTTTAATTCTTAAGAAATTTGCTACAAAAAAAGATCCAAAATACTTGAATTTTCCAAAATTCTCAAAAAATTCTGCACGAAAAGATCCAAAATTGCTTAGAAATTCCTCAAATTTCCGTAAAAACAAACGAACGTGTTGAGAAATTAGGTCGAAACGTCTAATCAAAAAAGACCTAAAGTTTAGCAACAAATACTTTTTATCCAAAAAGGCAACGCAAAATCAAAATAGTGAATTTATGGTTAATTTTCTGCTACAAATAAGACACACACGCCTCCCTTTAATTGAACTTCCTTGAGAACCAAATGAGAAAGTAACAAAAATAACTATTTTTCTATTTCCCCCGACCGCCTTTTTTGGCCTATTAAGTCCGCGTTTCCGTTGTCGACTGTTTCCTGTTTAAAAAGAGGGTGCGCAAAATTAGTTTTTTTTTTTACATGAAACGAGATATTTTTAAAAATCTCTTATAATCACAAACGCCCTCTAAAACGTTCCCCGTAGTTTCGTAAAATATTGTAATTGTGACGTCATTTTTAATATCGAGAGCTATGGGAAAACGCAGCGGTTGGAAGACGGGCCAGCCACCCTCGATAAAAACAGACGTACACCTGTTTCACAGATTACCTTGAGAAGATCTTGACGAGGACATTTATAGGTGAAACACTTATACGGGGGATATATTAATTATTTTGAATAATTATCTATTCCATCATTCACGAATGCAGCTGCTTCATCAAAATTATTCAAATGCACAGGATCTCCAAGCTAGAACTAGAACCTCGACATTCACGATGATACGGGGGATTTTTAAAATTTCCATTCTATTTCTACTATTTATAAATGTGAACTATTGTTTTACCCTCGTAATTTTTGGGTTATTGTTGAAAGAATCTGTGATATTTCGGTGGAATCTAGTCCAGCAAAGAGTGCTTGGTGCTTTATCTGATTGAATTTGAATTTTATGTCAAGTATATTTCGAAAAATAGTTGAATTAAAAGTAACAGTTCGTGATGGCTGAAACCTTTTTAAGTCGGAATATTTGGAAAGTGTGATTATTTTAGAAATTTTATCAACTTCTGGTGAGTTGAATTTCGTTATTTTTGTTGTTTTCTGACGCTGACGTTGATTATTTTTCTGTTTATTAATTGGAACATATATTATTTAATACAATATCATAGGTATATCCAAAAATTTCGGAAATTTATTTATTATATATTGTTTCATAAAAATTTGAAATTGTTGAAAAATTGCTTAAATTCGTAGAAATCTAGTCGATTTTTAAGGATATGGTTGAATTTTTGCAAAAATTTTGAAAAATTTTGTGGAAAGTTTCATAAACATTGAAAATTCTTTCAGAATTTATTCAATTTTCTACGAATTCTTGAACGCTTCAAAGATATTTACAAATGATTCAATTTTCCAGAAAATATTGTTGAAAAAAAATAAAATCATGTAAAAATTACTCGACTTTTCCAAAAGGATCCAAAATAGTCGAGAAATTCCTTGGATTTTCCACAATTATTGAGAAATTGATTAATTTTCTAGATTTCATGGGAAATTTCTCACATTTCTCAGAATTTAATACAAATTGTAAACTTTTTCAAAAAGCTGTACGAATATTCACTATTTGCGTCAATTTTCCAAACGGCAAATGTTACTAGATTTCCGAAAAGTTGAATGGTTGATAAATACCTCGAATTTTTCAAAAAAATTCAAAATTATTGATACATTGTTCAAACTTTCCAAATAGATTCAGAATTATTAATAAATTAAATATGTTTGAGATATAAATTGACTATTCTAAAATCTGCTATTAAGAAGTTTGAATTTTCCAGAAAAATCCAGTAGATTTAATAAATTGCTTAAATTTTTCAAATTGCTTGAATTTTCTGGAACCTACACAAAAAGTTCCACAATTGCCTAGAAACTATAAATTTTCCGAAAACATTTAAATTTGTGGAAAAATCGCTTGAATTTTCTAAAAAATCCAGAACTGTGAAATAATTGTTTGAATTTTCCAAATTTCGTTAGAAATCGCTTGAAATTTTTCATATTCTTAAAAAGTGATCCAAAATTGTTTAGAAACAGCTTGAATTTTTCAAATTTTTTTAGAAATTGTTTGAATTTTCTGAAACTTTTAAAAAATTCGTGAGAATATTCAAAATTGCTTAAAAATTCTCATGAAAATCTGCGCAAAAAGATCCAAAATTGCTTAGAAATTTCTCAAATTTTCTAAAAACGAGCAAAACTATTGAAATATTGTTTGAATTTTCCAAATTTCGTTAGAAATTGCATTAATTTTCCAAAATTCTCATTAAATTTTGCACAAAAAGATCCAAAATTGCTTAGACATTCTCTGAATTTTCTAAAAACTAGCAAAATTGTTAGGAAATTGCTTGAATATCAAGTAAAGATCAAAACTATTGAAAGATCGCTAGAATTTTCCTCATTTTGTTGGAAACTGCTCGAATTTCTCATGAAATTCTGCACGAAAAGATCCAAAATTGCTTAGAAATTCTTTGAAATTTCTAAACACTAGCAAAATTATGGAGAAATTGTTTGAATATCAAGCAAAAACCAAAACTGTTGAAAGATCGCTTGAATTTTCCCCCAAATTTCGTTAGAAATCGCTTGAGTTTTCCAAGAAAATCCAAAACTGTTGAAATATTGCTTGAATATTCCAAATTTCTTTGGAAATTGCTTGAATTTTCCAAATTTCTTTGAAAATTGTTTGAATTTTCCAAGTTTCTTTGGAAATTGCTTGAATTTTCCAAAATTTTCAAAAAATTTTGCACAAAAAGATCCAAAATTGCTTAAAAATTGCTCAAATTTCCTAAAAACTAGTAAAATTGTTGGAAAATTGCTTGAATTTTCGAAATTTCGAAATCGCTTCATTTTTTCATTTCTTAAGAAATTCCCTCACCAAAAGATCCAAAATTGCTTAGAGAATGTGAAGTCAAGTAATATACAAAATTGTTGCTTGTGTGATACATAGTTCTTATAAATATTCAGTAATTTTCGATATATATTATAAACCTCGGTACAACGAGAAAATGGAGGCTACTGAATAGAAAAATAATAAAAAAAAACATGAAACTTATAACGCAAAAAATTCTTAAAACAAATAGTCGTAGAAAAAATAGAGTGCACGTTAAATATACATCAAATATTACACTCTCAAAAGACGTAATGAAAATCAAGAAATTTTTTTATATTGTTCCACTTCAGCGAGTACAAAAAAAATATATTAACATCGCCATATATATGAAAAATATAAATTATTCATTCCATATATCAGATTTCAGATAGCGACATAAATTTATAGCAGATAATAATACAGATCAACAGATTAGAATTTACTCTTATTCGAAAAGGTAGTTAACCTCATTTACCTTTGTAAATGTTTCCCCACAACACCTGACATCATCCTCACATGCTTACCACTATTTAAAAGTGTCGATAAGTGGTTGAAGTCCTTTGACTGCTTCTGCCCCAGATACCGACGAATAACTTTGATCGATTAGTACGGGCGATTCCACGCCAAATTTTCACAAAAATACGGTATCCGCCAAAATAAAACCAAAAACAAAATCATTTATTGAATGATTTAAAGCATCCCTTTTTCCGCTCGATTTATTTTTGATTTGTGATCATTTAGATGAAAATTTTTTGGGTTATCTTGTCGGATACTGTTTGAATTCATTCTTTTTTTCAGATACCTAATTTCTCATCAAAACAACAAGTGAGTCTAAACATTTTCTTACTAATTGTTAAATTTTTGATTCATCTTATTAGTTTCATAATAAGACTAAATAGATTTTAGGGGTAATCTGTTTGGAAAATATATTTAAATAAAATTGACGGTCTCTATCAAAATACGATTTGACATTGACAATTTCCGTAATAATATTAATCAATAGATCAACTACAACATGAATATCGATGCAAAAATTTGTTTAAACTTCCAAATTCGTATTAACTTTATAATTTATAAAATAGTATTATAAAAATTTTACTCAAATTGTTTAAATCTTTTTTGTAATAAAACAAATCTGTACGTAAAATTTTCGGAACGTTATAATTTTCTTATTGATACGAGTTTTTCATAAATACTTATCAAGTAATGTTGCTGGTTTAAAGAAGTATCCAAAATTCATTAATTTCTTCGAAAAAACAACAAAAATTGTTGAAAATTACTTATACTTTTCTAAAAAATCCAAAAATCTTCAAAATTTTCCAAATATATTCAAAATTCTTGAAATATTGCTTAAACTTTTTATATACACTTAGAAATTGCTTGGACTTTCCAGAAACTATTCGAGTTTCTAAAAATTGTTGTAAACTTATGGAAAGTTGCTTAAATTTTCTTAAATTATCCAAGGTTAGCAAAAATTGTTGAAATGTTGCTTGAATTTGCCAAATTTCGTTAGAAACTGCTTGTGTTTATCAGGGTAATCCAAAACTGTTGAAATATTGCTTGAATTTGCCAAATTTTGATAGAAGTCGCTTGAATTTTCAAATATTCTCATGAAATTATGCCCAAAAAATTCCAAAATTCACCAAATTTTATAAAAGCTCCAAAGTGTTTAAAAATGTTTTGAATATCCCAGAAAAATCCGAAATTGTTGAAAAATTACTTGAATTCGATAGAATTTATTTTTAATTATTAAGAAATTCCCTACACAAAAAATTCCAAAACTGCTTAGAGTCAATTTATTAAGAATTGCTTCAGATTTCCAAAATTGCTTGATTTTTCAAGATTCATAGGAAATTTTCCTACAAATAATTGAATTTTCTCCAAATATCTTGGAAAACTGATCTGCCTAAATTTTTCAGAGAGATACCATCTAATTTTCGAAAAATTAGTAGAATTTTCCAAAAAAAAACAAGAATTATTGAAAAATTATTTAAATTTCCAATACGGTGCCAAAATTCATGACATATTGCTTAAATTTTGCGGCAAAATTCAGAATTGTTGGAATTTTCTAAAATCTATTTTCCCTGTTTTGAATGGGAACTTATTGAATAATGAAAAATATAAAGCGATGATGTTAATTTGTTTGAATTTTCCAAAGACTCTTAAAACTCATGACAAATTGCTTGAATTTTCCGGCGAAATTCATAATTGTTGGAAATTGTTCGATTTTCCAAAATCAATGTTCGATCTTTCGAATAGGAAATTTTTGAATTATCAAAACTATAAAATCAGTGATATTCATTTGTTTGAATTTTCGAAAATTGCTCAGAGATTGCTTGAATTTTCTAGAAAATCTCAAAATTCATGACAAATTGCTTGAATTTCCCCGCGAAATTCAGAATTGTTTGGTTTTCCAAAGTCACTGTACGATCTTTTGAATAGGAAATTTTTGAATTATCAAAAATATAAAATCAATGATATTCATTTGTTTGAATTTTCGAAAATTGCTCAGAGATTGCTTGAATTTTCCAAAAACTCTCAAAATTCGTGACAAATTGCTTGAATTTCCCGGCAAAATTCAAAATTCGTGACAAATTGCTTGAATTTCCCGGCAAAATTCAGAATTGTTTGGTTTTCCAAAATCACTGTTCGATCTTTTGAATAGGAAATTATAGAATTATGAATATTAATGTCCCGAGTGCATGTCAAATTGTCGATAATTTAATTTATTATGAGACAATTTGACATGCACGAGAGGGCATTTTGGCAGACTATTTCCTGAGAAAAATTTAATTCAAAATAAACAATAATTGTTCCTTTTCTTAAAATATAAAATTAAAACCAAATGATGTTTATTAATCCTAGACGAAAATTTGGCACTAGTGCAAATTATCGATAATTTGCACTAGTGCAGTATTATCGCTGAAATTTGATCGTTGCTAGGTAAACATAAAATATTACAGCTTTTTGGTTGGCTTAAATTTTTCGAAGGAAATAGTCAAAAATATATAGAAATTGTTGAATAATTTCATGCATAATCATATCAATAATTATCAATATCAATTTCGTACAACAATCAATTGCCTACATCCTTTCCAATGTTATTAGCTTGTTTGTATTCGATTCCTTTTCAACCATTTTCAAATCTCTATAATAGAATGGCGAATCGTATTTTGATTAAGACCGAAATAGATTTAAACGTCAACTTCTCATCATAAAAAACATAAAATCAAAACGATTTAGCAACAAAAACGTATAAGAAATGAAAAACTAAAAGGAATTAAAACGATTATTCGGAAATATCTTAGTAATACTATGAATAAATATTTTTGTAATAAATAATTGTGAAACACGTTAGAAGAAATAACTGAGATTTCAAAATACAAAAATTCTACTAAAAGTTTCTTCATTGACAATATTTTATTGATAAAAGTTCAGTAAAGAAATAAATGTGAAAGTTCGTTAATATGGAAATTGAGACAGATACAAATGAACAAATATTTTTAATACTCATTCAACATGTCAACGAAAACATAATATCAAATAGTCTAACAAACTAAAATTGAAATTAGAACCAACCACATTAGAAAAAGATTCATATTCAAACGTCAACGTTGAAAAAGACAAAACTTTTCATGTGTGGGTTCAATAATCACGAAGTTGATCGAGGTTAGTCAAATTTTCAAAAAAGCTCAAAACTTGTTGGTGATTAGTTGCCAAATAATCGCAAATTGAATTGGAATGACTTAGTCAGTTCCAATCTATATGTGTAATTAAAAAAATTATAAAAATCTAACAACGGCAGTTGTATCCGGTCATTTACTTCATGATTTTTTTGCCTTATGCCATCCTTAAGTTATACGATGTTTTTTAAAAATTTATTTTTCTAAATCTTGAGGTAAGTTGTTCGGTTTGGTCAAAGAACACTGAATAAATCAAGCCCTTCAATTTGAAGTATGAAAGGAGTGAATTGGTTGAGTCTAAGGAGAGTTAAGCGTGGACAATGATCCCCATTGAGCCCGATTGCTTTTTGTATCCCTTTGATTATGACGAAGCTATAATTTTTCACATAGTATTGCTGGGTAAGCACTTCGGATCTTCTCGTTAATAATATGACAGTTTTCTTGGGGTATTGTGAATCGTTACTAGAAGTAGTATAATAAATTATTACAAATTATAAATATTTTAGGGTTTAAATTTTCAATACAACGTTGAGCAAACTCTTAGAGACCTTGGCATTGGTACCTAGACTATTTGGAATGATTTCGAAGTACATTAAATCTTAAATATACCACCAGGAATACCACTTTTCATTGCGACGATTTTTGGTAATTGCCCCTTGTCTAATCAGTGATTTTCGATGCTCGGGTTGTTTATGTAAATCCATTTTCCATCGCAAGTATCAACGCCTCTCAAAAAATAATCATCGAATCGACAAGGCAAGATCTTTATATATATATTTATCTAATCGATATTTCGATTGAATGATTTTTAATATCGATGTATGGTATCTTTATAACGTTCGAGGGAGTCAGATACTTCAAATACTAGATTAGTTCTTTACTAATTTCCTTGAAACCTCAATTTCCCACGCATCTGGATGATTTTCTGCTTGTTAATTTCATATTCATAGTAATTCCTTTTACTTATAATAAAAACACACTGCATAGTCAGTAAACAAAAAAAGAATGATTGAAAGAAAGTACAACGGTACCATTTTTCCATTCCGATTGAGGTACCATCAAAATTTTTGATTTGAACAGGTGTAGGTAAACGTTGAACACGCAATTTGTTCTTGATCTGCGGGAATAAGATGTTTTGACTGTTCAAAAACGTTTTTTTCTTTAACTGATTTGTGAAGCCTCACATCGTCGTAATGGATAATGATTCGTCATCCATTTTTGATATTATTTCGATCATCAAAACTCGTCGCTTGTCACGTCGTTCTTTGCACCAAAGGACGCAATTTTTTTTTGGACGATTGTCAAATTACACGGCATTCATTTGAACTCTGCTACTTAATTAATAGAATCGAACTGATGTTGGAAATTGAATTAAAAATAGAAGACAATAATTTAAACTACGATTAAATTATAATATTATCAAATGGACACTTATCCCACGCACATTCTAATTTCAACATAAGACCATTAACATTTAAATTCGTCAAAATTTACAAGCATTTCACAATTTTAGAGAAAGCGTTTTCGGTACAAAAAAAGGTAAACCTGTATTAATTTGCCGGTATCGCTCATATTTTTAATTTAAACCCACTATTAAATTTTGTAAATTTGCTATTTAATTTACGAATCTCAATCACTTTAAATTTTTTTAATTCCTCAGACTTTTTATATATAATGAAATTAGTTATTTTTTGATTTTCGAAAGACGTTTCGACTACTTTCAGTTCTAAAATCAAGACTTGATTTCATTATTTTATTTCCACTTGTTATCAATATAGTTTTTAACGCGATTTCCAAACTTAATTCTAAAATGTTCCTCAAATTGTTTTTTATTGAATTTAGTCACAAAAAGAAACAATTTTCAGACGAATAATCGTCCGTACTATTTGTTGCATTCAACCCTAAATTCCTATCCCAAAAATCTCCTAAAAGACAGTTGTTTTTTCATGCAAATAAACTTTCGTACCTGTCTCCTTTTTATAAGGTTTGATAGATTTGTCAATATTACGAGATCATCAATATTGATAAGCGATAAATATTTTGAATCTCCGAATGGCTACGGCCACAATGGTGAGAAAAAAAAGGTTTTTGTGCGATCTAGTTAGCATGTACCTTTTGTTGCAAATCGAAAGGGGTATCGGTGGTAATTAATCTCTTATTTCCATAACAAATGATATTTCTTTGTGACAAAAATGTAAGGTGAAGTTTCTCCCTCATCGTAGGCTATGGATTATACAACCACAACCAAGGTTCAGCCATCTTTGACGCTTAGCTTCAATTTGAAAACTGAATCTATTCTAAAATGCAAAAATGAGATTTTTGTACCTTAATTTGTTCAAGGTACAAAGCTGAGATGATTTATCTTAACTGTTTCTGGTTTGTGAAGATCCTCCTTTCAATTGCAATATACAGGGGTTAATATAAAATATATATATATAATTTCCACCTTCTTTTCACTGTCAAATGCTTGCTTGTAGTCGATGAATAGAATTTTTCGATCACTTTCTTTATACTTAAAAGTTATGGTTAAAAGAAAATGGGAAGCCGATGGGGGTAGTGAAAATCAACTAATATGATAAAAAAGATGTACAATTTCAATAGTAAAGAACTAATTTAACCGACCGATGTTGTTTTTTTCTCTCTCGAACTAACATCGTTACACTAACAGATAAAATTATATACATTGGCCGTGTTATTTTCTGAGAAAATAATTACGATTTCTCGCCTAATGGTATAAAGTAAAAGTACCAAAAAATACGTGAGTCATTATTTTCCTGTAATAGAACATCTTAACCCGTTAGGTGTCAAGATGATTCTAGTTAAGTGATGCATGACGAGCGACGTCGAGATTAAATTAAAATCAAATTTTTAGAAATACAACGCACGTTATTTGATACGATGTTGTTGGGCAATCTTATGTTTGACATTAAAATTATAACCGTGCTTCTTTTAAAACCATCTTTTTGGTTTGAGATTTCATATATATAATTATTTCATAGAGAAACGTAAAAACAACATAAGCAACTAAAGATGAATGGGTAAAAGAGATGTCGCCCGACATGGAACAATAACATAACCTCTAAAAAAGACGCCATCTCCACACCAAGACACCAAGTCGACTTCGTAAGAGATATATATCTGCCTTTGGTAACATCAAGTTTATTTAAAAGCTGTTCAACAAAAAATTTAACAGCGAAATAAAAAAAACTGATACTATTAAAAAACTTTGGACAAACTGATCGAAGAAATTAACAATAAACAGTTTCATTCCATTCCATTCGAAGCAATCTACAAGACATATTATTAGCTCCGAAAAAATGATTATTACATTCCTAGAGCTGCCATCGAAGCTTTTATTCCACTTTGCAGGGAGTCCAATCTCAAATAGATACAATCTCTAAAGGGATTAGTCGTATATTCTATTCTTTCTGAAGTTTTTAATGTTCGAGGTCACGTGGACCTGATGACCACGCTATCACATTTCTTCTTCTTCAGAAGTAGCATTGAAATTGGTAAGAATTGTTCTACAAAAAAGGAAGACCAAGATGGTACGCAGAGGTGATGGAAGTCTTAAGAAAGAGAAAGAGGAAACGCGCCTGCGTGTAGCTCGGTGATCTCCAGATTAGTCGAAGGTATTTGGGTATAAAAAACAAACAGATCCACAAGGAAGTCGCAATATAAGAGAAGCAATAACTGTTATAAATGGGAATATGTTCGGGTCAAGTGCGATTCCCTGGAACATTATTAAATGTAAAGTTATGATCTGATCTTTGACTATCTTCTAAATAAAGATAATAAATTACTTCTAGTTTCCATAGAATCGCGAAGAAAATGAGTAAGGAGAGACGAAGCTAAAGCTGCATACAAAAGAAAATTGAACATGAAAAGAAAATAGCACACAAGATATTCAAGATATCTCGACTTTAGTTATTAATAGTCGAAAGATAGATCGGAAAACAATGAAATTATGATGTAATGTGGAGGAATAGAGAAAAAATAAGAAGAAATAACATCAAATTTGAAGATTACAAAGAAATTACAGATGAAGATGATGCGGAAACTTGTTATAATAATAATTATTACTACGGAACTTTTGGGATTCCGATTTGTGAAAGTAATTTGAAAGGAATTGAATAATAATGACGTAATCTGTATCTAGCTGAGATACGGGGTGTTGAATTTGAATATTAATTAGCGGTTCGAACGGGGATAAGGAATCTTATTGAAAGCATAAATTAAATTTATCTGTCAAGACGTCGGATTTCGAATTAATCGTTTATCTAGGTCTTATTAAAAAAATTCATCAGAAAAACACGTTACGATAGATAAGAAATCATCGACGACGTAGCATCTGTTGATTTTTTTTCTTTCACAAAACCCAACAAACACTCTCCCCCACAAAAAACTATCCCTTTCATTTCGATCAGTGAAGAAAATAGAATAAAAAAATAAGACCTTATCAAAATAAAACAAAAAATATATGGGTTAACGAACCACCTGTATTTACCTGACTTTTAATATTCAAATAAATTTCACTTTCTAACGTTCTGATTTATTCTATCGAACGAAAAAGAATTTCTGGTTCTTGTTTGCCCTTTCCCTTCATTCTACGACCGTATGGTGTGTGCGTAGCATATGACCCTTCTTCTTTATGAGGCCAAATCTAGCATCCCTAGACGAGAGTTCACACGGTCTAGGAGGCTTAGATCGACCAGATAGTCATTTGTTTTACATCCGAAGCCCGTCGATTGTCCGCAGGACCAGCCGCCTTGATCGTATTATAACAATTTTCGATTAATTATATT
This sequence comes from Diorhabda sublineata, assembly GCF_026230105.1. NCBI lineage: Eukaryota > Metazoa > Arthropoda > Insecta > Coleoptera > Chrysomelidae > Diorhabda > Diorhabda sublineata. Next base: position 34,265,507 of record NC_079474.1, read on the forward strand.
CCACCGTTGTGTTGTTGCGGCCAACGAGGTATTTTTCTTAATGTTAACAAAGAAAAATCATTTAGTACGTGGGTGAATAATTATTTGGACGACTAGAAGGCATGTGGGTGCTCGAATGTAAACACTCCCGAGATTTAGGGGGTGGCGTGGATGAGGGTAACATGTGTTAGTATTGTGATTTATATAAAAAGTAAAAGTGAATCGTATCGGGGGGCTACATTTTTTTGGGTACAGGTGGTCGGTTTTTACTTTTTTCTTTCTCGGCCAAGCGCACGTAAGGGTGAATACATTATTTAATTTTTTTTTCTTCAATCTCGAGTGTAATTAGGACAGGATACGAGATTTTTTTGGTTGTTTTATAAATTGGAACAAAGAGGAAAAATGGAAGTTGGAAAAAAATATGAAGGACACACTTACAAGATGCTCCTTTTTTTTTTATTTAAATTCTGAAAGGGTATTTTAAATATTCATTTTTCATTGTATATAATGATAGTACGCCGGGTTAAGTGCGGCATTTGTTATACGAACGAACAGTCGATTGAAATTAATCAATATAATACAAGGTGATACATTAAAAACTTTATAATATAAACTAGAAATAGAAATATAAAACGAACCGCAAATCTAAATATTTTGAAACGAAAATGATTCGTGAAGAACTGAAAGCGGTTGTCAGATAACTAACAAAGTTTAATGCCGTGTAAATATGCTGATGACAAAAATGATAAAAGACAAATATAGAACGCATTAACTACAACTAATAACTAATAAAAGATCACTATAGAGATAAAAAATTTCTATAAATAAGCGAAGAAATCAATGACGAAAAAGACAAAGATTATTCCATGAAAAAAGATGTTGTTGATAACATTGAACATCTAGTGCTAAGAAAAAACACAGTCGATCAATCTACAATTGATATAATACCCTCGAAGCAATCTACAGGATATGTTATTAGCTATGAAAAATGATTATTACATTCCTAGAGATGCCATCCAAGTTTTTACTCCATTTTGCACGCTACCACGTCTTGCAGACGAAACGTTCTTCAAAAGTAGCATTGGAATTGGTAAAAATTGTTATACAAAAAAGGAAGACCAAGAAAAAGATGGTACGCAGAAAGAGAAAAGAAAAAGGAAGACCAAGAATGGGCAAGATATTTTGTAGTAAATATCAAAAAACTATGAAGAAGATTGCGACAAAATGCGCAGAAGAAACTCCAATAAAAGATAAAATAAACACAGTTATAAAAAATACAATATGCCCGATTTATCAAAAATGTGCCATATACTAAGAAGTTAACAAAATATGAAGATAACATAGTTGAAAAATACCATGGATATTACATAACAGATTGATCAAGAGTTAACCAATTATTTGATTTTAAACTGTCATCGATTTTGAAAAGATTCATAACTTAATACAATTTCGAAAAAGTTACAAAATTTGATTATCTGTAAATCTAGAAGAAAATGAAATGGATAAAAGAATACTGGAAGAAAACTTGTCCTCGGGAAAGTTGTATTCCGTCTCAGTTATTAAATCAATTCAGCGATAAGAACTGGGTTGTAACCCTCAACTAATTTCCAAGTTGTTGGAATTGAATTTGATTTGTTGATAGTGGTGCATCGATTTGGTCCAGAGTGTGATAGTCAAATTCCAACTTATTAGTTGTGGAATTGCGAAAAGAAATAAAATAAGAAATGAAACGAGATCGAAGGCGGAAATTACTAAAGATTAATCGAGTAGGTAGAACAGATCTGAATAAAAAGGAGCTTATACTCTAACATATTTATTCTATTCGTCTAAAATGAATAGAAAATACTAATTTACACTAAATTTGTTTAAAATATTGAAAATAATTGAATAAGAAAGAGTGTTACCACAAAAGAAGATGATGCCCAGCGAAAAAATGACATCAAGAAGTCGTACAGAAAGTAGCAATCATCGAATGGAAAGAAATCTTATAAGAACCGAAGGAGGTAAAAAAGAATATTAAAGTAGATGGAAATCAAGCATATAAAAGACTGTACTTATTATTACCAAATTTTCTTGGACATAATCATGTGGATTTTATAAAAAAGCGACGTGCTAAAATTACAGTCCTTTGGGTCTGTAAAAATCTTTATCTATTGACAATCTAATCCCTTCCAAATGTTGCATCTGTTGCATGATTGTTGTTAAATTCTGCCTTCTTCATTTTCAAATTCGATCCTTCGAAATAAAAATCACAAATTGAAAACCAAACCCGTAACCGAAGTATTTTATTTATTGACGCAAATATACTTTTCTAAATGTCCCTCGTAGAATAAAAATAGTCCAAATTTTCATCTCAACAGTTGATACCTGTAAAGCTTCGAATCGATACAATAAAACCCGCGTGACAAGTGAAGTAAAGTAATCGATAAAGAAAAGCTGTCTCCCACTAGCTGGCTGGCGCTGCTTTTAAAAACGAAAGTGTCCCAGTGAGAATCGAGATCAAAATCTGCTCCTATTCATTAAAATACCTCGACGCAATGATTGGTTTTCAAGGTCGCGTAGCAATGAAACCACCCTATTTTCCATCCCCGTTTTCTCTCACCCACTCTACGTTAAACTCTCTTAAGTATTGATTCTTTCGAAAATGTAGAATTCGAAGAAATTAGAAACGTACAGGATGATATTTCGTTTATTAACGAATCCATTAAAGACATGCTTCTTATAACAAAAAACAAACATATCAATTTATCGTTAATTACTACGAGGATGATCCTAGAAGTACCTATCCAGAGCTACAGATGACTGTAATTGCCACTGTGTTAGAAAATCCACAATCTGTACAAGTTTTGGATTTAACCTTGTACTAGAAGTAATCAGTTGTGGCAAAACACTAATCGCAGATGATGTTAACGATGTTGATAAAGATAGTAAAAGAATACGCGTTTAAATAAACAAAAGTCCAAATATATGAAGATTGGAAAGGATTTGAATAAATCTGAAACTGCAGACGGAGCAAAACGGAGATCATAGATTCGATTAAGTCCGGATACTTAGAGTAATAACGTCAAACGAAGGAGATGAGACCAGGGAAAAGGATACAACACATTTGGAGCCCTCGAAGGATCATTAAGATTGAAAGAAGAGGCTTATGAGAGAGAAAGGTATTAAAGAGGAACGTTTTTCATGGTCAAGCTAATATGGGTTATGTGGTCAGACCAAAAAGACTTCGTTGGATAGGACATATCCGCAACCACGGAAAAAGATAATTGATAGAGATATGTAGGGATTTAAAAAAAACTGATGTCAAGCAGTCACGATAGAAGAAAATCGAGTTGCTATGATTAAACATTTAATTTTTATAATTACTTATTGTACCAAAACAGTAATTAATTGAATATATAACTGAGAATCCGTCACTTTTTCCTTGAGAAAGAATTTCAAGTACTTTTGATTTGATAATATTTGAACTGATATGAATACAAACATAGTATTGATACGAAAAAAATGTGGAGACCCTAGATAGAAGTTGCCGGGATAATTTTCTTGGTTTCTTTCATTTGTTTTCATAACTGGAAGCAGCCGCCGCGCCGCCTACGTTCGAAATCAACAAGGGATGCTGCGACGACCTCGAGACGACAACCCAGACTGTGGGAAATTTCTTTATCGTTTCAAACCTGTCAAGGTAATTTTAGTTTTGGGGGAGTTCATTTCACCGATTGAAGTATATCAATAATTCATAAATCAGAATTTATTCATGATATTATCTGGAATTAAATAAAATTGTTAAGAGTTTTACTTAATATTTATTCAATTTTTATGAAAATAGATTTATCAAAAATCGAATTTATTCTAATCAACACCATCCCCGTGGCGTTACACAAAAAGAGGTGTAATATTTCACAAATCATACAGACACAAACACAAAAAAAAAACTAATAATTTTCAAATATCTGGCTACTTATATATCGATAAATTTCTGACTATCCCATAAAAAACGAATCAATTGGATAGACTTGAACATATTTTTCTACGGTGGCAGGGTCAAATACGGTTTTTTTTACCTGGCTCGTCCGTAGGGATAAAAAAGACCTTCCATCTACCTGATCTTACCTAATAATTGAGACTGCATTAAATACAAACACAAAGCAGATCTCATTCTCGCTATTCAATCGTACTCGTACGGGGGAGCGACAAAATGTTAGGTATGAGGTGTTCGCCATTATCGAAAATTCTATAAAATCCATTGTTGAGTTTTTATTCGTAAAAAATATTCGCCATAAAGGAAATATAATATTAATTATCAACTTTTTAACATCTATCGATGACGTTTTTATCATTTTTTGTTTTTATGTACGAGGCATATTTTTTAAGTAAGTACCGTTTTGCGGTTCCGCCGCCGTAACCCCAAGGTCGGCGTTCCGCACCTGCGCGCTGGTCACCTACATCTCTTGTCTACGCACCGACGCTACAACAGTCTGTTGTGAAGTACGGGGTGTTATACGATTTCTTAGTGCTAAAGGCGTAAAACCGATCGATATTCATCGTGAGATCTGTGAAGAAGAAGAAACAACAATCCATCACCTAAAAAAGTGAAGTTTAAGCAATCAATTTCTCCTCGGAAAATCATGTGCGCAGTTTTTTGGGACAGAAAAGGAGTATTGCTAGTGGAGTTTCGGCCTCATAATGAGACAATCAATGCAGCGTCTTATTGTGAGACAATCTTTTCAATGGGAAACTCTAAACCATCCTCCCTACAGCCCTGATCTGGCGCCCAGCGACTACCATTTGTTTTTGCACTTGAAGAAACACCTGGGCGGGCAGCGTCTTCAAGTCGATAACGAAGTCAAAACAGTTGTGATATCCGGTGGTTAACAAGTCAGGCGGCAGAATTTTATGAGGAGTGTATTCAAAAACTGGCGCCACGTTATGACAAGTGCCTAAATATTCACGGAAATTATGTAGAAAAGTAGATTAAGGTACAGGCTTTCATGTAAAAATAAAATTATTGCGATATCTTTGCACTAATTCCAAAACGGTACTTATTTAAAAAATATGCCTCGTATATTGTAATTTCCAAAGTATTTCCAAAGATCACGTTGATATTAAATTTTTTACACAATCTTTTAATTTAGTAGAGAAAGTATTTAGTTAAATTAATACAAATTTTGAATGTAAACAACGCATACATCAGAAATTTAATCAAAATTGTGAATATTTTTGTTAGAAGTAGTTAGTGAAATAACCCGTTTTGAAGTAGACCAAGCAATTAAAATGATAAAAATGCCAATTATTTACAAAAGTCAAAGCATTTGAGTCTAGTCGATCTAAATATATTCTTTGGTTTGATTATTCTTTAAGACCAAGACCTTGTTCATCCCCATGCACACGACATTTTCCCTATATTTCGTACAAAACTTTGAAACTTTCTATAAATTCAAAAATCAAAATTGTCACTAATGCATTGTAAAAAAGTATAAACCAAAGAGATATCAAGTAATTCAAGAATGTCGATTAATCGAATTCTTAAGTAATTTCTAAGATACATTCAGTTTTCAGCTTCAACTTCACCATAAATGATATAGAAAACAGAAAACCGTGTATGAATTCATCAAAATTTTATCTCCATCTTGTACTTCATGTTGAATTGCTTCTAAACTCTGAAGAAGATAAGGCGTCGTTTCCCGGAAAGTGGTGAAGTGTCATGGGAAAATAAAAAGTATTTAGACAACAATCTCACTGAAAAAAAAGTATTATTTAATATTACATAAAGCTTCGCGATTCTTAACAAAATCAACTACGCGCGAGAAAACGTTTATAATCGCTATGACAACCCCATTCGACGTTAGGGTGAGACTCGATGTTTTCTAAGAAACCTCCTAATAGTTTGTCTAAATAATATTTTGGTGACGCCAAATAACAGCACTGCTTTTATAGGAAATTGATTATTTTCAAAATGTGTTGAAGTCTTCTGCAGAAAACCAACTTTTGGATGTAGCGCGGCAATTATATTGTATCTGATAAATCCCAGAAGTTATTTACAAGATCCAACTTTCTTCTAACACGCCCTGTATATCATTTTCTATACAGTTGTCAATATAGACAGTCCAATTCAGTTCTATCTCTGCAACCATTTTTTCTTTGTCCTCTCCATCCTTTCCCTTCTTCAATGACCTTTTTTGCAAAACTTTTTACATCGTTTTGGCATACCCCGACCATCTTAATCTTTGGGTTTTTATGTATCAGTTTTAGGTTAGTTTTTTTCTCCATACTTCTTCCGTTACTTGTTTTTATTCCCCCTAACCAATTTTGTTGCTTCAATCGTTGTTAAAAGCCACTTCCGTAAGTAATTGTTGATTATTTTTTGGTATATTCTTATTTCGGCTTGTTTGGCCCTTGGTTTTACTTCTTTCTCTAGGCATGATTTGAACATAGAAGTGGTGATCACAATTTTTCACAGTCGCCTCGTATATGCGACTGGAATAATAATAGCGATCGAGTTTAATGGGTATGAAATGAGATTCTCAAGATGGATGGTCAGAATGACTGTAGACTGTAACAGGAGGAAGTGATCTGTGGACATTTTTTTTTTTCAAATTCCTATGCTTTAATCGGCTCGATTCAAAACATAAAAGATTACGCTACGTTATATGTTTTAGACATGGTTTGATGTTTTTTGAAATATAAACTAATAAAGTTATAAGTAATAAATTATTATTATACAATATCAAAAGAAATAGTATTATAATAAGTTTCACGTAAATCTTACTGTTTCAACATTTTTATAATTAAAATTATGTAAAGTTATGTAGAACACAACCGTTTTTCTTCTATATAATTATCTTGTTGTCGACTCTCCATTTTCATCAGCATATTTTTAGCATTTTTACATAATATAATTTCGTTTTTGGGAATTACTGTTTGTTAGTCTCGCTAAAACTCGAGAACGGCTGGACAGATTTGACTAATTTCGGTCCTGAATTATTTGTGGAACTCCAAAGAAGGTTTGAATTTCCGAACGCAACCATAATATTTGACATTTGACAACCATTAATATGTCGATTCATTCTCCATATTTATGATGAAACTGCAAATTATAGACATATGGAAATAATAAATTTGTAGTGGACACCTCGATCGGATTCATCACATTACCCACAGATTTCTGCCACATCACAAACTCAAATGATGAGCTTATTTAGCGTGTTTTCTCATATTTATCGCAGCAAAAAATAAAGATGTAGAGGATCTCAATTCGACCATTCAGATATTTAGTTTTCTTCAAATTAGTCGACCAGGACGACGTAGTCAACTAGCTTTTGAATTCACTGGAATTGCTTGGATTACCACCTCACAATTTGCAGGTTAAAGTAGAATCAATTGTCATTATTAGGTGAAAATGATGATTCCAACGAATTTACCATTCGATTTTAAACGTTTACAATTTCCGGTACGTCTGGCCATTGTGATAACCATAAATAAATCGCAAGGCCAGTCGTTGGAAGTTTGCGGAATCAACAATATAGTTTATCAAAAAGTTTATCGATTAACTGTATCATAACTGTGTGTGTCTGTCAATATCAAATGAAAACCTTATATATAGTCAGTATTTCTGGAAAACTCTGTTCATTTATACCAAAGTTTAGGTCTTTTATTTATCGATTGAGGCAGTACGAGCAGATATTGTTATTTTTTGCAGATTACTTTACCAAAATAAATTGTTTGGTTAGGTTAGATTTGTGCCTTTGAATGTTTCATCTGTCTTTAGCATCGTTATTAGCTAAAAAATTTTTATCTCTAGATGTAACTCTTCCGAAATCATCCCCTTCTACCCTGTAAAAGACGTAGTCGTTTCCGCTAAATCAAATTTTGGTCCTCATTCATTGTGCATTATATACTGAAGTCTGACGAGATTTTTTTGTCAAAATTTTTGAAAAATCTCCTTTAATTTGCCACAGGAACTTGTGGCAACCAAATGCTGATATACTATTCAGAATTCACAATCGACGCGAGCTTTCTTTGAGCGATTGTCAAATTATACGTTCACCATTTAAAATGTCAAACTTTATGATGGAAACGTCAGATTTGACATATTCACATTCCATTTATATGAAAACTTCAGTAGCAACCCTCGTAGATTTATCGAATAATTGTCGAGATTTTCCTAATTTTCAACTGGATAATCACAGATCAACGTTCTATTTACTACATTTTGTATTGTGTGATTTTTATTGGGGATTTTACCTCCCTATGAGTAAACAAATAAATCCTGACTGTATCATTCAAAGTTATTAGGTGAAAATACAAAGGAAAGGATGTTCGATGATTCCAACGAATTTAGCATTCGATTTTAAACGTTTACAATTTCCGGTACGTCTGACCATTGCGATAACCATAAATAAATCGCAAGGCCAGTCGTTGGAAGTTTGCGGAATCAACAATATAGTTTATATATAGTTGCCACAGGAACTTGTAGCAACCAAATGCTGATATACTATTCAGAATTCACAATCGACGCGAGCTTTTTTTGAGCGATTGTCAAATTATAAGTTCACCATTTAAAATGTCAAACTTTATGATGGAAACGTCAGATTTGACATATTCACATTCCATTTATATGAAAACTTCAGTAGCAACCCTCGTAGATTTATCGAATAATTGTCGAGATTTTCCTAATTTTCAACTGGATAATCACAGATCAACGTTCTATTTACTACATTTTGTATTGTGTGATTTTTATTGGGGATTTTACCTCCCTATGAGTAAACAAATAAATCCTGACTGTATCATTCAAAGTTATTAGGTGAAAATACAAAGGAAAGGATGTTCGATGATTCCAACGAATTTAGCATTCGATTTTAAACGTTTACAATTTCCGGTACGTCTGACCATTGCGATAACCATAAATAAATCGCAAGGCCAGTCGTTGGAAGTTTGCGGAATCAACAATATAGTTTATATATAGTTGCCACAGGAACTTGTAGCAACCAAATGCTGATATACTATTCAGAATTCACAATCGACGCGAGCTTTTTTTGAGCGATTGTCAAATTATAAGTTCACCATTTAAAATGTCAAACTTTATGATGGAAACGTCAGATTTGACATATTCACATTCCATTTATATGAAAACTTCAGTAGCAACCCTCGTAGATTTATCGAATAATTGTCGAGATTTTCCTAATTTTCAACTGGATAATCACAGATCAACGTTCTATTTACTACATTTTGTATTGTGTGATTTTTATTGGGGATTTTACCTCCCTATGAGTAAACAAATAAATCCTGACTGTATCATTCAAAGTTATTAGGTGAAAATACAAAGGAAAGGATGTTCGATGATTCCAACGAATTTAGCATTCGATTTTAAACGTTTACAATTTCCGGTACGTCTGACCATTGCGATAACCATAAATAAATCGCAAGGCCAGTCGTTGGAAGTTTGCGGAATCAACAATATAGTTTATATATAGTTGCCACAGGAACTTGTAGCAACCAAATGCTGATATACTATTCAGAATTCACAATCGACGCGAGCTTTTTTTGAGCGATTGTCAAATTATAAGTTCACCATTTAAAATGTCAAACTTTATGATGGAAACGTCAGATTTGACATATTCACATTCCATTTATATGAAAACTTCGTAGATTTATCAAATAATTGTCGAGATTTTCCTAATTTTCAACTGAATAATCACAGATCAACGTTTTATTTACTACCTTTTGTATTGTGTGATTTTTATTGGGGATTTTACCTCCCTATAAGTAAACAAATAAATGATGACTGTATCATTCAAAGAAACTACTTAATATAAACCCAAATATACTTATATTCAGTTTTTATCGACGATCTCGTAACCCGATACTAATAATTCTGTCAACGTGGCAAAAAGGGTTGCTAAACAAGACCCTTCGATTATTTCCGATACAATACTAGACATACGCTCAAAATCGAAACGGTACCAACTTAAAAATTCAGTAGATCCTCTCTATATAATCTATAGTATTAGATCTAGATCACGCAGTCATTTAATATTGATGGAGTTGTTAAAGATCTGATCTATTTTTGTCTACAATACCCATTGTTGGATGTTGATTTTTGGTTTAAATATTTTCGCGTGCTCTGCTCGTGATTTGGGAATGGGGGTGAATAGTTATTTCGAGGGGTTGATTTCCTAGCTCGCTATTATTATTATTATAACTTAATAAACCATAATCGATTCTAATAGTCAATTGGGTTGATTTTAAATTACATAAAAAGGGGTACGCGTATTTTTATATTCCAAATTAATTCTTGTGTAGTGTCGTTTATTGCAGTATTGTTTATCGATTAATAAGTATTTAATCAGGCAGTGTTTGGAAGAAGCAATGCAAATAACTTGAACATTGAGTTGGTAACACACGTTGCGTCAAATACTTTTTTACCAGCGATAAAGAAATTCCGCAGCGCCGCTAAAGTCGTACTTTGAAACGAGAATGTTGCCGCAAAACTTATCGGCGTATCGTGTAGTATCGGCTTTACCAATTAAATCGGATTGCAACAAGAAGATATTGACCTAAAAAGTAACGAAATAAAATAAATTGTTTATTATATCAGGGACTTGTATCCATTTTGATTCATATATTGATTCATAATAATTTTATTGAATAATAAATATTTTAATAGACATTTTTTGACATTTTAAATTATTAAAATACGATGACTGCTTGTTTTTTCAACCTCCGATCGCGCAGACACTACGCTGGCGGAAGAAAGCGACTGCGAGCTCTCGCACTACAAATTTCGCTATTATTGACATTCAGGCGTCAGTCGGCGTTGTGCCACAGCCACCTTAACATTATTGATGCTTCCGCAAAGTGTGAATTGTGAAGTTTGATTCGTTTTCGACAGGCTGTTATGTAGAAATCCATCGGAGATTGAGTCGTGCGTATGGGGAAAGTTTAAATATGGCCGTAATGATATGCATGATGAAGGAGGCAAAGGAATTTGTCGTTTCAGATGACTTGATTCGACAAGTTGACAGAATAGTTAGAGAAAAGGGCAGATTCATCATTACTGCTTGATCTACGGAATTTCCAGAAGTTTCAAGATTTGTGCTGTACCATGAACGATTAGGCTACATTGGCGGCAAATTTTTTTGAAGAGAATATTAAAAAGCTTGTCCACAGCTATGACAAACGTCTCAATCTCTTCAGTGATTATGCGGGAAAGTACCAATCTTTTGGTAATAAAATTATTGTTTTATATGAACTTGTCTTTTATTTATAGCCTATAGGAAGTTGAAAAAACGGCCCTCGTATATTTTGATATGCTGTTTACTTATTTACTTCAAAACTTCGAATGATTTTAATCAGTAAAATTAGAAAACAAATAAATATAATGATGAAACAACCGGTAATAAAATTAATGATAGAAGAAATGGATATGAAGAAATTTGATACTATTATCGGTGTTAGATATGATATCTACAACTTTTTTTTAATATCTTGTTGATGAAGTCATTACACCTACTGGTTTAAGACGATCTACGATAACCTGAAAAACACAAATTCTAATTTTTATTTGGAATAATAAAAATTATCTCGTTTAGATTTACAACGACAATAACGATAAGAAGAAACGAATTTATAGTTTCTAGATGTAATAATTTCAATTAGTTTGAATGAATCTTTGATGAATTGCAACAATATTATTAAAAAAACCCTTTTCCAAAATGAATAAATAATACAAAGTCTTAAAAACTGTATATTTCTAATATTTTTTTATGTATATAAACCTCTGGAAAATCGATTTAGACCATTTTAGTAATCCCCGATTGAGAATTTAACTTCCTACTCTGTTAAAAATAAAAATAAAAACTCAAAAATTATAATAATTTAAATAATAATAAGTTGTTATTAAATAACAACCCGCGGACACCTGCAGAACGTTTATTTCTTCCGAAACTCATCAAAATATTTTGTAATAATATCATACACACTCGAATGAACCCGAAACCGTGACGGCACTACTTGCCCAATCTTTTTTTTTTATTATTATTATTTCAAAAAACGCACCTTCAATTTATCATTGCATGTCAAAATATTATTAGTGCGTACCTATTTTGAACTAAGACCAAATCTTATTATTCTTATACTGAATCTATAATTATAATGTCGAATTTCTCGGAATTTCGACTCGCAACACGCTACATATATATTAAAATTAAAATTAGTATATTTACTTTGGAAATATCCATTTCGAAATTGTATATTAAGGTCCGCTTTCAAATTCTAGTTTATAAGAAGTTCAGTATCCACTTCATCCTCTCTTAACGATCCGACTAATTTTGTGTAAATTATCATTGAGACATCTTTGTAAATACTTATTCCTATAATTAAAAAAATATATCTCGAAACGTTTTTATACTTTATCGGGCGGTATAAATCCTTCTACTTTTATAACGAAAGTATAATCCAAGAAAACGACTTATAAAACACAAGTACTAACTCAATTAAAGATGCAGACGATGTAGAAGATGCAAAAGATGTAGAAGATGCAAAAGATGTAGAAGATGCAAAAGATGCAGAAGATGCAAAAGATGCAGAAGATGCAGAATATGTAGAAGATGCAATAGATGCAAAAGATGCAAAAGATGCAAAAGATGCAAAAGATGCAAAAGATGCAAAAGATGCAAAAGATGCAAAAGATGCAAAAGATGCAGAAGATGCAGAATATGTAGAAGATGCAAAAGATGCAATAGATGGAAAAGATGTAGAATATGTAGAAGATGCAAAAGATGCAATAGATGCAAAAGATGCAAAAGATGTAGAATATGTAGAAGATGCAAAATATGCAATAGATGCAAAAGATGTGGAATATGCAAAAGATGCAAAAGATGTAGAATATGTAGAAGATGCAAAAGATGCATTAAGCAAAGTGAATTATAGATAACAAAACAAGAAATCAGTGTTCATTGGAAGATATAGAAAACGAAAGACAAGGACATAATTGATACAAAAGCAAAAGACCACAGATGAAATCGTGGTTAATACAGAAAGCAAAAACCGAAAGCTAAATGAGAAAAGATAGTTAATACTAGAATCAGAAACTAATGATTAGATCGCGGTTTATAAAAGAAGCAAAAACAGAAAATCAAACAAGAAGCAGAATACAAAAGAAGAAGTTTTGGTTGATACAAAAAGCAAAAGACCAAAAACTGAATAAAAAAAGATAGTTAATACTAGAATTAGAAAACCAATGATGAGATCGTGGTTTATAAAAGAAACAGAAATAGAAAACTAACCAAGGAAATATGATTAATACAAGAAGCAGATATCAAAAGGATTAAATCATGGTTTCCTATTTTATCCATGAATTAATATCGATTTAACACTTTTTTGCAGTTACATAATTGCATTGAACAAAAAAAAAATGAAGTAGAAATCTAGATTTTGTCAAACGTAACCGCGAGAAAGTCTGTTTTGCCGTTTGAGTGGGTGGTGAATAACTAATTAATTAGTTATCAAACGATAAATGCAATTACAATATTTTATATAAACGAATGAATCTTTTTCGTGATACATTATTTTCACCAACAATCGATAAAGCTTCACAGTCGCCCTACCTCACTTAATTTCGTATTTTCGGGGTAGTCTTAATCCAGCATTATCGATATTCTATAAATAATTCGTTAGGACTTATTATACGTCTACCTCCATGTCGAAAGGGTCACATTTTACACCACCATTGGATTTATTACGATTAAGTCGAGGTCTTTTTTAAAAAATTTTGTCAAAACTGAAGAAATACACAGGGAATTCAATAAAAATAGTTAATTTTCTCAAGCTAAATAACATACAATTACATTTCTTTTATTTCCACTAACATGAATTGTTGGAAGAACTCAACTCGAGGTAGCTGGACTGAAAATTATTTAAAGAGCACTGCAAGAAGCAGATTTTCTTTAATTTGTGTTATTGAAAAACCAATGAGAGCAAATGTTGTGTCAGAAGAGAAAAAATGAAAGGATAGGTATATAACCTAACAACAACATAGATCAGGCAGAAGCTGATCCAGAAGCTGAAAAAAATTCTCTAGCGTTGATTTGTCGAAGATATTATCCATTTTTCGATAAGTTAACTCCTGTAAGTCGTGAAGGAAAGTAAGGGCACAGAAAAATGAAAAAATACGTAGTGGTTAAACAAAATGTAAAAGAGTAAAATAGACCGAGAAAGCAACTAAAAATAAAATCAACCGAGTTCAAAGCAAAATCAATAGAGAACAAAACAAAACGAATATACTTTCCAAAGGACAGTACACCAAAAAGAAGGAGATGGAGAAAAGAATTCATGCAGAGGTTACGGAAAAAACTAAAAACAAAGATTTAACTGCAACATCTGCGACAGATTTCATTCAAAAATGAAACAGAAGTTGACCCTTACCACAAATAAAGTCATCCAACTATCTTGTGAGATGGTTGGTGTTTTAGAAAGAAGATAGTGTAAATTCAAAACGCAAAACCGCCATATTTTCCTTTATCATTTAATGCACTCAGTTTCTCATCGTTTTTTTCCTTAATTATATTTTTTCATCATATAGCACGTGTTCATCGAATTTAAATGTATAAATTAAGCAAATCCTTGAAAAAAAAATTCCCATTGTAAATTAAAATATTAAGAAATTAATATTTTGAGTGTAATTAATAAAATATAATAAACTGGATCTTCAAAGCCAAAGTTCACACGTGTTTGGCAAATTTTATTTTAGTTAATTAGCATCATTATTTTTAATAAAAATCTTCTTTGACCTTCATGTTGTCGTTATTAAAAAATTAGAAAAATAAATAATTATATATATACACAGTGAGACGTAAAAGATCCCACAAATCAGTGTAGCCGTTCCCTGCGTTTGTATAGAGACTGTTTTTGGTATTAGATCAGGTTGTTTCGGAACTATAAATGACCATTTTCATGAAAAATTCTGATTTATCAACGTAACAAATGAAATTGTCAAGGTTTAGAACTGTCCTGACCTTCTTTTAGTTCCACAAGTGTTGTGGTAGATCCAGTTATGAATGGACTAACAAAATCCAACGAATTTCTTTCAAATCGCGTCAATAAAGGATAGGAAAGTTCATTAGAATGCGTTTTTAGTTCAAAAAAATACGTCGATAACGTTCAAACTGAGAATCTCTCAACGCATACGAAAATATATTTTCCGAAAAATAAGTCGTAGTCTGAAACTTTTCACGTAACCCTCGACGGATATTTAAGAACGTGACGATGTTTTTTGTCGATATCAAAATGTTTAGTAGCAGGTTTCGATGTAATTGGACCTCTTCAGAACGGTGTAATATACTCCCGAATTACTGAAATTGTCCAAAAATCAATAACACGATGTCAATTGCGTTTCCCCCCATCAAAAATGTGTATACCGTGAATTAGAGTAAATAAAAAACTTTTCACGTAACCCTTGTTTCCCTCGACGGATATTTAAGAATGTGACGATTTTTTTTGTAGATATCGAAATGTTTAGTAGTTGGTTTCCATATATTTGGACCTCTTCAGAACGGTGTAATATACTCCCGAATTACTGAAATTGTCCAAAAATCAATAACACGATGTCAATTGCGTTCCCCCCCCCATAAAAAATGTATATACCGTGAATTAGAGTAAATAAAAAACTTTTCACGTAACCCTTGTTTCCCTCGACGGATATTTAAGAATGTGACGATTTTTTTTGTAGATATCGAAATGTTTAGTAGTTGGTTTCCATATATTTGGACCTCTTCAGAACGGTGTAATATACTCCCGAATTACTGAAATTGTCCAAAAATCAATGACACGATGTCAATTGCGTTCCCCCCCCCATAAAAAATGTATATACCGTGAATTAGAGTAAATAAAAAACTTTTCACGTAACCCTTGTTTCCCTCGACGGATATTTAAGAATGTGACGATTTTTTTGTAGATATCGAAATGTTTAGTAGTTGGTTTCCATATATTTGGACCTCTTCAGAACGGTGTAATATACTCCCGAATTACTGAAATTGTCCAAAAATCAATAACACGATGTCAATTGCGTTCCCCCCCCCCCATAAAAAATGTATATACCGTGAATTAGAGTAAATAAAAAACTTTTCACGTAACCCTTGTTTCCCTCGACGGATATTTAAGAATGTGACGATTTTTTTTGTAGATATCGAAATGTTTAGTAGTTGGTTTCCATATATTTGGACCTCTTCAGAACGGTGTAATATACTCCCGAATTACTGAAATTGTCCAAAAATCAATGACACGATGTCAATTGCGTTCCCCCCCCCATAAAAAATGTATATACCGTGAATTAGAGTAAATAATAAACTTTTCACGTAACCCTTGTTTCCCTCGACGGATATTTAAGAATGTGACGATTTTTTTTGTAGATATCGAAATGTTTAGTAATTGGTTTCCATATATTTGGACCTCTTCAGAACGGTGTAATATACTCCCGAATTACTGAAATTGTCCAAAAATCAATAACACGATGTCAATTGCGTTCCCCCCCCCCATAAAAAATGTATATACCGTGAATTAGAGTAAATAAAAAACTTTTCACGTAACCCTTGTTTCCCTCGACGGATATTTAAGAATGTGACGATTTTTTTTGTAGATATCGAAATGTTTAGTAATTGGTTTCCATATATTTGGACCTCTTCAGAACGGTGTAATATACTCCCGAATTACTGAAATTGTCCAAAAATCAATAACACGATGTCAATTGCGTTCCCCCCCCCCCCATAAAAAATGTATATACCGTGAATTAGAGTAAATAAAAAACTTTTCACGTAACCCTTGTTTCCCTCGACGGATATTTAAGAATGTGACGATTTTTTTTGTAGATATCGAAATGTTTAGTAATTGGTTTCCATATATTTGGACCTCTTCAGAACGGTGTAATATACTCCCGAATTACTGAAATTGTCCAAAAATCAATAACACGATGTCAATTGCGTTCCCCCCCCCCCATAAAAAATGTATATACCGTGAATTAGAGTAAATAAAAAACTTTTCACGTAACCCTTGTTTCCCTCGACGGATATTTAAGAATGTGACGATTTTTTTTGTAGATATCGAAATGTTTAGTAGTTGGTTTCCATATATTTGGACCTCTTCAGAACGGTGTAATATACTCCCGAATTACTGAAATTGTCCAAAAATCAATAACACAATGTCAATTGCGTTCCCCCCCCATAAAAAATGTATATACCGTGAATTAGAGTAAATAAAAAACTTTTCACGTAACCCTTGTTTCCCTCGACGGATATTTAAGAATGTGACGATTTTTTTGTAGATATCGAAATGTTTAGTAGTTGGTTTCCATATATTTGGACCTCTTCAGAACGGTGTAATATACTCCCGAATTACTGAAATTGTCCAAAAATCAATAACACGATGTCAATTGCGTTCCCCCCCCCCCCATAAAAAATGTATATACCGTGAATTAGAGTAAATAAAAAACTTTTCACGTAACCCTTGTTTCCCTCGACGGATATTTAAGAATGTGACGATTTTTTTTGTAGATATCGAAATGTTTAGTAGTTGGTTTCCATATATTTGGACCTCTTCAGAACGGTGTAATATACTCCCGAATTACTGAAATTGTCCAAAAATCAATAACACGATGTCAATTGCGTTCCCCCCCCCCATAAAAAATGTATATACCGTGAATTAGAGTAAATAAAAAACTTTTCACGTAACCCTTGTTTCCCTCGACGGATATTTAAGAATGTGACGATTTTTTTTGTAGATATCGAAATGTTTAGTAGTTGGTTTCCATATATTTGGACCTCTTCAGAACGGTGTAATATACTCCCGAATTACTGAAATTGTCCAAAAATCAATAACACGATGTCAATTGCGTTCCCCCCCCATAAAAAATGTATATACCGTGAATTAGAGTAAATAAAAAACTTTTCACGTAACCCTTGTTTCCCTCGACGGATATTTAAGAATGTGACGATTTTTTTGTAGATATCGAAATGTTTAGTAGTTGGTTTCCATATATTTGGACCTCTTCAGAACGGTGTAATATACTCCCGAATTACTGAAATTGTCCAAAAATCAATAACACGATGTCAATTGCGTTCCCCCCCCCATAAAAAATGTATATACCGTGAATTAGAGTAAATAAAAAACTTTTCACGTAACCCTTGTTTCCCTCGACGGATATTTAAGAATGTGACGATTTTTTTTGTAGATATCGAAATGTTTAGTAGTTGGTTTCCATATATTTGGACCTCTTCAGAACGGTGTAATATACTCCCGAATTACTGAAATTGTCCAAAAATCAATAACACGATGTCAATTGCGTTCCCCCCCCCCCATAAAAAATGTATATACCGTCAATTAGAGTAAATAAAAAACTTTTCACGTAACCCTTATTTGCTTCGACGGATATCTAAGAACGTGACGATGTTTTTTGACGATATCGAAATGTTTAGTAGTCGGTTTCGATGCATTTGGACCTCTTCAGAACTGTGTAATATCCTCTGAAATTGACCAAAAATTAACAAAACGATGTCAATTGCGTTTCCCCCCATAAAAAATGTATATACCGTGAATTAGAGTAAATAAAAAACTTTTCACGTAACCCTTGTTTCCCTCGACGGATATTTAAGAATGTGACGATTTTTTTTGTAGATATCGAAATGTTTAGTAGTTGGTTTCCATATATTTGGACCTCTTCAGAACGGTGTAATATACTCCCGAATTACTGAAATTGTCCAAAAATCAATAACACGATGTCAATTGCGTTCCCCCCCCCCATAAAAAATGTATATACCGTCAATTAGAGTAAATAAAAAACTTTTCACGTAACCCTTATTTGCTTCGACGGATATCTAAGAACGTGACGATGTTTTTTGACGATATCGAAATGTTTAGTAGTCGGTTTCGATGCATTTGGACCTCTTCAGAACTGTGTAATATCCTCTGAAATTGACCAAAAATTAACAAAACGATGTCAATTGCGTTTCCCCCCATAAAAAATGTATATACCGTCAATTAGAGTAAATAAAAAACTTTTCACGTAACCCTTGTTTCCCTCGACGGATATTTAAGAATGTGACGATTTTTTTGTAGATATCGAAATGTTTGGTAGCCGGTTTCGATGCATTTGGACCTCTTCAGAACTGTGTAATATCCTCTGAAATTGACCAAAAATTAACAAAACGATGTCAATTGCGTTTCCCCCCATAAAAAATGTATATACCGTCAATTAGAGTAAATAAAAAACTTTTCACGTAACCCTTGTTTCCCTCGACGGATATTTAAGAATGTGACGATTTTTTTGTAGATATCGAAATGTTTGGTAGCCGGTTTCGATGCATTTGGACCTCTTCAGAACTGTGTAATATCCTCTGAAATTGACCAAAAATTAACAAAACAATGTCAATTGCGTTTTCCCCTATAAAAAATGTATATACCGTTAATTAGAGTGAATAAATTAATTTATATAATTGCTTCTAAAATGGCTACTATCCTAACGAATGTTTTTGCAAATAAAAAATAATTAGCCAATTACCAGATCTGGTTTGGTTTTTTTTTTAAGGAGTGCTATCACCCATTTATCTAAAATATTTTTCGAATTATGCAGTAATAGGAATATTATGTAAATGTTGAAGGACTTCCTGCTTGCTTTTCATGCACACGTATATTTGACATATAAAAAATCATAGATTTTGAGTTTGTTTCTTGAAAAGGCCCAAACAATACATTAATCTCCTCGCAAACTTCAAATCGACAGTTAATTTGAAGAAACTATACTTATTTCTAATTTTAATTGTATGTGTGTATAAATCAAATTATTATCTAAAAAGGATTTGTCCAGTCGTTAAATTGGAATAAACAACTTTTTTTATTTCAATTATAAACGAATAAAAATTAATAAAAAAAAATAGTATAATATCAATGTCGTCGTCGTGATCGTTCTTGATATGAAATTTTGGAAACATTTCGATTTTGATTTACAAATAATAATACTAGTTATGATAAATATGGTCCTAATTTCTCTAAAATAGAAATAGAGGAGTAGGAGATGAAAATATAATATATAAAATCGGAAAATTTTTTATTTGGACACAATTCTATTCGCATGAATCAAGTTTCTTCTTAAATGAAGCAAATACTAAATGATGCCACGTCAAATACCATCTCAAGACGATAGGCATGGTAAAGGACAACAATTGTTGATTGCCTATCTCTTTTGGAGATAGTGGATGAACCATATTCCATGGACATCCCAAAATACTGAATCCATAACCTTCCCAATTGACTGTTGTGCTTTTGGACGCTTCTAGTTCACCAGATGCAGTCCACTTAGATGATGGATCCATGTTTCATCTATCGAAAGAGAAAATCTGATTCATTATGTGTAAACATGACCAAATACTGCTTTTAATCGACTATCAGTAAACGCGGCACTCGCTTTGAAAAAATCTTTCTTGTGGTCAAAGATAATGCCTTCTGATATCTTTAGGTCATCAGCTATCTCACGCAATTCCAATTTATGATTAGTGGTAACCAATTTGTAGACCACCTCAATTGGACGACCAGACCAGAACGTTTACCATCATCAGTCTGTAATTGGTTCTTTTCGATGGAGCAGAGTCTGGATAACACTTTTGGAGCCATTCCTGACATTGTACAATATTTTTTTTCATCAAGAAGCAATGATAAATTAACATACGAAATTATTTTGAATCGATTGTTTGGAAAATAACGCACATAGTCTTTTGAAAGTTCATTGAAAAATTCGTGGTGCAAGTATGGAACAACAGATAATATTCGAGATGGTGTGTTTTTGCGGTTTCCCAATACGTTTCTACTCGATATCGCCCAGATTCATTATGGGACATCCTCTATAATTTTTTGACAAAAAAACCGTCGTCATAACACCACTTGCATTCAAGATCGAATAAACAAGTTAACAAAAAACCCATATGGTCCACGACTCGTGCCAAAATACGACAAAAACGATCACAAAAAATACGTTAGAAATTCTTTATTTTTTTTCTTGACACCCCACGAAAATGTATAACGGAAAAAATTATCCAACAAAACAAAATTAAATCCCTTGTCCCTTTTTTTGACCCTTGGTCACCTTACGCTAGAATGTGACGGTTCTTTATCTGTATTACGTTATATAAAAACACATTCTTTCATTTCATTTTTTCGAATTCAAATAGTTCTATTGAAAAATCTGACCGTACAAACAATCGTCCAACTAAAATCTCCTCTATAAGTAAATGATCGATGGTTAATGTTCCTCTGGTTGATCGTATTAAAAATAGGGGAACTGGATGTACCAAACGTAGTTTACAGTTCTACCTGTACATCCCTAAGCTAAGATCGCTGTAAAGTAATTGTGGTAAGCATCGGAACCGGAATTTGCATAGCTTCGTGAGAAAAAAGCAGGCTGCTTATAGCTGTCAACTGTTTAATATTCAAATCTAGCGTGATAGATCGTTACGGCACTGAGAACTCAACTAACTAATCACTCATGAAACAGTGAATTTTTTTTTAGAGATTCAAAATTAAAATAAAAAATAGATTAGAGGGTTTAGAGAAAGGTGTCACTTTTTTATACGTCATTTGTCACATTAGTTTTGTGATACGAGAAAATAATTTGACGTTTGACATTTTTCTTTTCAGTTAACGACGTTGTTACTTTTGTCACTATTTAAATGGAACTATGTGAAAATATCGATACACATATATATATATATATATATAAAGAGAGAGATATTTATAAGTTACTCTGTATTTTTTGTGTAGCAGATGTTGATGAATTATTTACATGGTTACCAAAAATGCGTTGAAATTTTTAATTTAGTTGAAACGCAATCATTTTTTTACCGACTAGAATCTAATCAAAAAATTTACATTTTATCAAAAATTTTCTATTTTTTATTTTCAGGTGAAAGTATACCAGGTAGTAATAGGAATTTTTTATTATAACAATAAATAATTAACAAGAATTTGTATTGAGATTTTATATTTACGTAATTTATATAACATACACTAGTACGGTCCATTATTTCGTACCTAAACATAAAAAGAAAACTTATAAACTCGGAATTTCGTTGCACTTTTCAAAACGTCTGAATTTTCAATTTCATCGACGCTGTTGAATATTTCACCCATTTACCCAGATTTGCGAACACAAAAAAAGTATAACGAGGCTGGATCAGTACTATATAAAGGATATTCAAAATCTTGGAAAGCGAAACAACCCCGAACTTCAGTTGCCTTAGTAATAATATGTCTCGTCCATGGTTGTATTTGATTTCTTGAAGTTTTTCATGCATTTCGTGATTTTTGCTTTTTTTGGCACGGGCTTTCCTCTCGAATTCCTTCTATTATAGAATCTCTTTTGGATATTGGATCATAGAATAGTTTCATCACTCATTTCAATTGATTCGATTTGCTGCAATTTCTAGGCATCAACAATTTATTCCAATAATTTAAAGTTTTCTGGCTTGAAAAAATGGTTCGGTGGCCAAAGGTTGTTCATGAAAAGGTCGGGCAGTTAATGGTCCAAAGATCCCCCCAGATTGTTTGATTTGACCTCATTAGACTTCTTTATATGAGGTTATTTACTGATGTAATGGACGTTTAGTCAAAATCCAATAAATTTCCAGGACAAATTTTATGAATGCAAAAAATATTTTACGATTAATTTATTAAATCTGCTAATAATAAACAGGTGTGACTAATTCGAATATGTTGTCATATGCAGACGAAATTTTGTAATACATAATTGCATTTATATTTATATATAGATATATAAAAAAAATATGTGAAACAGGTTTCTATGGTAACATAAAAACTCAACAATATGATTTGTAAACGATCGATAAACATTAACGAAACTTTTTGTTAATGAAAATAACCAAAAAAAAGACGGACTTAACCTACATCAACATGTAAATTATTAAATCCCTTTTTTTTTGTTAAAAGTTACCTTGTAATACATGCATGACAAGGTGTGTTTTTATAAAAGACCTACGCCTTTGAAGCAAAAAAAAATTCAGGTTCAAGGAATTTATAAATGAGATAAACAAATATACATTTAATTTGAACCTACTTTAGAAAAAAAAAACCAGTTAAATGATGTCGAACATCATTTGAATGTTAAAAAAAAGATTTTTTGCTTTTTTGAATAATTTAATTATATTTATTGTTTTTTTTTTAATATTTAATACGATTTTTTATGATAATGATAACTTGATCCATTTTCTAAATATTGAGATATTTGTCCTATGTAAGGCATTCAATTACATTGATCTGTCTCAGGATTATTTTTCCACATTTTCTCTTATCCATTGGGGTCAAATTTGACATCAAATTCGTAATTAGTGACCACGAAAACTTTGGAGATAATACATAACTTCATTGCTTATCAAAATTTAGGTTATATCATGCTAAAGGGTGGTCGTTAGCGGTATAAGGGTGTTAGTTTTTATATATTTGACATCGAATTTATTATCAGCGACCCTAAAAACTCCCTAGGGAGCGATTTCAGACTTAAATTTTTCAGTTTTGGTCAGCTTTTTGAGATATGGTCAATACTTTGTGGTTGATGGTATTCCCCTAAATTTTTTCTCGCGTCTTTATGATTTTCCCGTCTTTCAATCGTCTGTTTAGAAATTTCGCTTATACAATATAATTAATTAATAATTCTTAGTATATTATTATTCATTTTATATTGGACAAACGTATCAACAATCCGCAAATAGATTAAAAAGTCATCGAACATGATTGTATAACATAAAACATCAAATACTTATTTAAACAAAAAATATATATACTGTTTGTTGATCGAAAGAAGGCATACGACAAATACTTGTTAATACAAATGATATAAAAGACCCTGTACCATTTTTCTTGATTTATTGAAATAAAAACAACTACGACTAAGATAATTCTAGTGATTTGAATTTTTAATTTAAATGCGAGTAGCAGCCTGAAAAAGAGCTTAATAACATGTATGCCTCTCATTTTCGGAGTTTATACTCCTCACAACCTCACAATTACTAGCAAAACCACGAAGATAATGTCGAACATGCGAGATGATAATGATGAACCAGTTCATCGAAAAAAAAAATTTTTTTCCTCAGTAGCTCTCGGATTTATTAAAGTCTATAATACTTTATACTTTAGTACGATAGAATTAGAATTTTTGATTACGTTAATAAAATATGTAATTGGAAAGCGGTTTTTGAAAGTACGATCAAATGTAAAGGAAAAGTATCTAGGATGCAAGTGTCTAGGAATTTTTCATCTCTAGAGTCTAGGGATATTTTTTGGACGTGTAATGTAATTCAAGACGCTATATTTCTTGATCAAAAGCAGTCCAGATGAAGTTCAATTACTGAAATTTTTCTTAATCCATTCTCAATAAATGTGAGGTTAGGAAATTATTTACTTCTATTTATGGAACTTTGACTATTGGCAACCATGATGCAATGGCAAAAGTCTTTCATAATATCAAGCGACGTGCAACAAATAGCATGCAATTTCTTGCATCAAGTGGCGTTTAAATCGATATAGACACTACCTAGCAAATAATCTAAATACCCCAAACATATGCCCAATAAATTTATGGTGCGAGACATTTATATTAAATCAAATTCTTGATTCATATTCTTGCGAAACGCCTTCTAGAGGCTCTCGAAAGTTTTACCCATCCTCAATCTGTATTCATAGAGCGGAATGATAGAGAGACGAGGCGAATGAAGGCGAGTGGACATTCTCGCAGCTGCTTTTTTTCATCAAGAAGCTGTATCGTGCAAAACAAGTTATAGTGCAAATTCCAAACGATTTAGATTATTTTTAAAGCAAAAAAGATTAAATTCCAAACAAAATTTCCGAGTAATTACATTTTATAAACGTTTATAAAATATATATGATTCACGGTATAATATTTTCGTATAATTTATTATTGATAATCTCGTAAGATGTTTACAAATATAAAATGTAAACAATAACAAAAAAATTTTAGAAAATTCAATTGGTAAATGATATATGACAATGATATTGAATAAAATATGTTTATTATATATTTTTGGAGACGACTGGCATGAGACTAGTGATCGGACTTTTAACCGGACACTGCCATCTAAGATTTCATACCATGGGCATCACGGATGATCCAGAGTGCCTGGAGGAGGACTAAACTGCAGTCTACGTTATCTGTAAGTGCCCTAGACTAAGACGAGCGCGGTTTAAACCCCACAACCTGCCTAACGACATTAAATGATTCAAGCCAAACATCCTGATCGGCTTCTCAAAGGACTTTGGCGACGTCAAATGGGGCACATGTGATTAACCACATCAACGACCATGAACTATGAACTATTGTATATTTTTAAATTACGCATATTTTTATTGTACTAAATTGTGTTTAGTTTTTTCTTTCTCTCTTTCTCATTCTCTCTCTCTCTCATTTTATTGCCTTGAGGTGATTATGAACATCCACCTGGCCTTTACTCTAACTGGGAATCTCTCTTTAGGAATATCGTATTTGATTGACGTGTGTTATACGTATCATTGAAATATGTTTTTATTTAAATGTAAACGAACGGAGAAATATTGAAAAAAGTGTTAATTGCATCAAAAATTGTTAACATCCGGACGTCATAATTTCCTCAACATTAATTCTTATTATATTTTATTTAAATTATTTTGTTAGTTTTTTTTTCTATGATAGTATCAACCAGGGCCGGATTAAGCTAGGGGCTTGGGGGGGCTATAACCCCGGGCCCCAGGTCCAAGAGGGCCACATCATTTGGAAATCATTCTATATTTTTTAATGTTTTGATGCCACAAATCTAAAGTATTGATACTATTTTGTGATTTTTTCCGGGTTTCCGAATTCCTTAATGGGGCCCCGTCATTATTTTAGCCCCGGGCCTTATAAATCTTAATCCGGCTCTGGTATCAACGTTCCTCTTCCGATTTTCATTGCACTGCAACGTTGCCATACCACAACTGTAAATACCCTAACATAAATTTATAGGTTATTTTTCAAGTTAATTTAAGCCCCCGTATATTTCTCACTAATATTGAACTGAAGGTGTCGAATATGAAATTTTACTTAGGCACACCTTTTCTCATTTGATTCATATCAAAAATAAATCGATATCTGGAGCGGTTTCAGAAATATGTTAATTTTTATAGAAGCTTGTCAATTTTTTTACAACTTTAAAATTACGAATAGACTGTTGTAAATAGTTATTTGTATACTAAGAACTGAAGTTGCTACTTACTATTTCAGCCGCGGCGTACACAACATTTTTTTAACGACGCATAAAATCCAAAACTTTTTAAATTACACTAAGGAAAGATATATAAATAATAGAGAATTATAAACATCAGGTGGCGTGGATACGAGTAACTCTTCATCGCTGATGTTTTCTTTTTCATTATCGTTCATTGTTATTCATTAATCTAGACAAAACTTCGGAAAAAACAAATAATTTCAGAAAATTAAAAATTTAAGGTTATGCAAGATCATCGAAGTGAAACTGTCAACTGTCAATATTGAAGTGGCTAGAGTCACTCCAGAGCGTTCCTAAAGTGTTTTGCAATACAGAACTGTCATTTTCACTACATGGAACAATCAAAATATTGTTGTTGATATGTTTTAAAAGAATCTGGAAAAAATAGAATAAAAAACAAACCACGAAAACTGTTTTTTCAATAGCACATTCTCTATTTTGAAAACTATATTGGGAATTGAAGTGGTAGTAACTTGGCAAAAGTTTATTTTGGATTGGAATCCTCTGCCTTTTCTTTGCTTTATTTGCACGCACTACATCAACGATTTTCTTCATGGATTTGGAGTTGGAGAGAAAAAAGATGTGGTAGCAAAGTTTTCTTTGGGGGTTTGACCAATAATCAAAACAGCGTTTTACCTAAGAACGAGGAATCACAACCAGAAGCCAAAACTTTTATTTTTTAGTACAGTTCACGAAATAACTGGGAGGTATTGGAGATTAGCTATAAAAGAAAATTTGATTTGATGAGGATTTGATGTAAGAAAACGTGTTTTTTTACATCTTAAATCGTGCTTCATTGGGTAAATAATCGAATGAATAAAATTTGATTTCGATTTGACGTTCAAATAACGTATCTGACATGATAAAACCAGTTACGATTCATCATATTTTCAAGGTTAAATAAAAACAAAAGAACTGATAGAATTGATATACGAGTAGGCGTTAATAACAATTTACGAACAGACGAGTTGATTGCAAAAAAAATGTGGTAATACTGTTTATGAAAAAATAATTTATGGTACCCACTTTTGGATGGTCTTAAGATGATCTATGTATGTAATTATAAATATTGACATTGAAAATTTCAGTTTTTAATGTTTCCTTAAAACATTATATAATTCAAAAGTTAATAAAAAAATTGCACTTGTTGAAATCCGAATATAAATAAAAGTCGACTAATTAGCTACCAAAACATTGAAAAAAATAATATTATGAATATTCATGGTATAAAATAATGAGTGAATTGAAACCATGACCTTGGTTATAGACAACGATATGCAGCCAACTTTTATATGAATTTATTAAAAAATGTTGCAAATAGCGCTCAACTTTTAATATTTATAAAAAGCTCGCATCCGTTGGTGTTGAATAATAAATAAATAAGTCGCAAATCAGAATTAAGTATATACAAAGCGGCCCAAAGTAAAATATCCACAAATAATTTCACTACTTTTCAATAAATCGTGTAAATAACTAAGAAAAAGACATTTTTTTACCAAAAGTCGATTCTATTAATCAATGTAATCTCCTTTAAGAGAAATACAATCATTCCAACGCTTCTCTAACTTCTCGATACCATACTTGTAGAAGAATTTGTCTTTTGCCTCATAATAGGTTTCAATTTCAGCGATTGCTTCTTCATTTGAGCTGAATTTCTTACTAACGAGCATTTTTTTGAGATCAGAGAATAGCCCGAAGTCACTGGCGGCCAAATCTGGATTATACAATGGATTAAGAAGCAATTCAAAGTGTAATTCGTTCAATTTAACCATAGACTAGTGAATCGGTGTTTTTTTCTTCGATATACGAGACCGTTTTTCCCCGATTTTTATATTCAATCGATCCAACAACTCTATGTAGTATTTTTGGAGCTAGTCTGAAGTCTTAACCTTCCCACCTGACTGTTAAACCTTCGGACCTGGTACACCGGCTGCAGTCCACTCGGATAATAACCGTTTTGATTCCGGAATGAAGTGAATCAAAGCCAAAAAAATTATATCGAGTTGCGATGAAGATACACAAAAAAGATTTTCTAAAACACAACCTCCTATTTATTATTTTTTGCGCGCATAAACTTTCTGCTTCGTTCCTCCACTTCTTGCTGCTAACCGAAGGCTTCTTTATATGTTTGAATCTCGTACATGGCATCAGTGATGTCTACATCTTCTTAGATGACAAGTCATTGGTAAATTTCGTTGATTAACTTGATTTTGAGATGGGAGCCAAAACCAAGTGTTTCCATTTAATTCACCAGAGTTTGTTTTGCGACTAAAATACTTAAAGATGTAATAGCTTAGCCAGTTTCTGTTGCTCGTATTTTTAATTATATAATAAAGAGAAAAAAACTAAATTGATATTATATAATATTGTGCAATATTACCTCTTCTCGTAAGTTGTTATTAGTATTTTATAAAATCTTTTGAAAATAAACATAAAAGTTGTAATGATCAAAAATTAATAGCTTGTAAAATGAAATATTTTTATTACGGTCATCAACCTTTCAACCAAGTCATCTTTACTGTCTTTCTTTTTAATTCAAACTATCGCTGATTGCTGTTTGATTATTTATTTATCGGATTGATCAACGTAGACTTCAAATTTTTGCTAATAAATCTAAATAAATCACCTTTCTCTAACGGTTGAAACATTTTTTTTTTGTTCTTCCATTTTTAATCAGATACATAATCACCGTTAAAATGGTAGAGTTATGGAATACATTATGAAAATTTATAGACAAAATGGTAGTCATAAAAATATTTCAAGGTATTGACGTCAATGTGTTATTTCACTATTATATGTGAAAAAATTTACAAAACAAATTAAATAGAACGTTCAATTCGATGGATTCACATTTAAAAATGATATAAACTACCAGATAATAATCGAGAGGTGTCAAATTAGACGAATTCTGATCCTAATTGAATTCAACTTCATCCAATGACGCCTACCAGCGAGTAAAAACGATACGAAACTATCGAATGTAGTATCGATTTTCTTAACGATCGATATTTTCATATGCGTTCAGCAACAGTAACAGTGTCAACCTAACCTATCATTCTAGACGTCAAGACATTTCTCTTTGTGACTGCAATTTTTTTTATTATTAAATTAACATATCAACTTCAAGTATTCCCTTCCCTGGTCCTAATAACAGCTTTCGATCACTTGCAATCAATACATTTCTTTATATGATACGATTTGCGTCCCGCGGTCACCGGGACCCAGTAAGGATCGTAAATGAATTGCGTCCTTTCAAAAACTGTGGTACTAAGAGCTAATTATACTTCCCAGGATTATCGATATCTAAATATCGAATTCTGTTTAACCATTTCTTGGGCTAACTACCATGGATGTGGTTGAATTTGAAGTAATTGATGAAATCTTATAACCTAACCTAACCTAATCTTAGCCTGTAGATACGAAAAGTAGTAAGACCAGGTCAGGTTGACTGTGGGACGTCTGATTGCCGTTTTGAAGTCTGATTTACTAGCCGGTGTAAGATTTTTAGTCCCGCCAATTCATAGCAGCAATTTGGACCGTACGGAATTTGCGAAGGGGGATTGCCCTGCAATAGGATAAAACTAGTATAATGAACGACGTGATTCTCTAAAATTGAACAGTTCGTCGTTCATCCCCCCTGTTCTACCGCCAGTTTTAATAAAAACCAACTCGGTTTTTGCTTCTCCAAACCATCCAGGAATGTCCTTCAAAAACCAAGTTTTCTTTTCGGCAACACTGCTGGAATTTTTCTCCGGGTCTTCTCTAGATTCGTTCTCTTCTATCTCCACCACAAGAAACAACAATATTTCATAAAATTTTAAGATTTTAGAAATTTTAGTTTAGTTTTTCTCAGTTCAAACGCTGCTTGTTTCAGAGAACTTTTAGTACCAAATGCATTACTTTTATCTGCTAAAAACATCCCTGATTGTATGTAGATTACCACTATGATATGGAACGTCAATTAAGACGGCAGAAACCTTGTTATTTTTCACTTTGACTGTATTTCTTGCTTTCAAAATAAATATGAAGCCACCACACGCGTTGGTATCATTGTATGGAGTTTTTTGTGACAATTTACTAGAAAATATTTCCGAATGCATTATCGTCAATTTCAAAATTGTGAAAATTCAATATTAAGGGCGCCTCTGATCCATGTAGCATTTTTCAAGGTCAAATAGATCGTTTGTTAAACAGCGTATTCGTCGTATTCTTATTATTGTCCACCCAAATTTTTTGTGCAATTTCTAACCTAAATAAAATGAACCGTAATCTTAATATACACACATATCTATATAAGTACAACAAAAAAAAAGGGTTTACTTTGTAAATTCCGCCGACAAAAGTTTTTATTGCCGTCTTTTAGAAAATACAGTTGTCATGGAATTTCAGAAGCTGTTTATACCCTTTTTCGAAAATATATAAGAAAAAATACGTGTTTAAATGAAATCTTTTGTAAATATTTGGGCAATATTGGTAAATTTTTCGATGCAAGGATTACTATACCGAAAATAGTGCGAACAGGACAGGATTTAGGCAAAATTATAAAGTCTATAACTAGTAATTAGCTCAAACGACATAATTGAAAAAAAAAACGAATTAGCAAATAAAAAAATCGAATAATTTCATTTAATAAACTTAACGTCAACACTTTTTCGTCCCAATAATCGTTTAATTAACTATTTAATTAATATTATTTGCATTTTCTAATTAGCACTTATTGATTAGATGTAATTATGTGACATTGTCTAATGTTAATGTGAAAATCGTGTTCAATTCTGTAACTAACTGTTTTATTAATAATATCATTCATGTATGTATGTATATAGATATTGGGGTATAATAGGATTCAAAGGATCTTTTCAGGACTTCTGCAACGCTTCACACTTTTGGAGGTTTTGTCCTCCATGTAACAAAATCTCCACGCTGTATTATCTGTTAAGTCTAGTGTCTTCAGGTTTCCATTCAAACACAACCGTCTGAAGAACGGACATGTTTCGTTTTAATACTTTTCGTCAGCGTTGCCAGACTGCCCATTATCAGATCTTTTATCTTTTCTTTCCATTTTTTTTTCTTTTTTTGCCAGTTCCACTGTCCTCAAATCTATTCTAACCTTCTCCAATCATTTTTTTTCTTCGTACTCCTCTTCTTAAAGTTAGAATAACAGGATTTTGGATATTTGGATAAAAAATAACAAGAATATTGTTTATCTTCATTGTTTTCACATCTTCAAATCTTTTTGTATGTTTTTCCGCCGTTTGTCTTTTCCGTATTTTGCTCTTAATCTCCTTTTCCTTAGTTCTGTGGAATATTTCGGAAAATCTTGCCGTTTTCTACATATTTAAACCGTTATTGTTGTTTTTTTTTATTCTATACTAAGATGACCAGAAAGTAGTGTTTGCTTGTGCGTATTGCCAAGGTTCAAAGTTCGGATCAGTAAATTTGTTTCCTCTGATAGATCAGAAAGATTAAAACATCAAAAAACGACATGCTAAAAGCAAAAATTTAAGCAGACAATCGAGATATTGAAAATATTAGCAGAGCATGGGTTTTTCTGAAGATTTCAAAGTTAATCGAGATCATACAGGACCGGTTTTTTGATTGCTTATCTTATGTTAAGCTCAGGATATAATCGGGATAGTTAAAAGAGCTGCAACAATCCTAGAAAAAAATTGACGAATTGGTATAGGAGATACTTTATATTTATTACTAATTCGTGTTAAATTATTGAAGAATTGATTAAAGACGTCACTGAAAGTCATTGAAAGTTCTAATGCCGATTCTGATCATTGTTAAGTTACCTAATAGTTATTTATTGGTCGACTTTCAAATTGCATCATAAATTTTATAGAAATGAATGTACAAGTATCGAAATTTGGAAAAAAAAAAACTAAAACTACAGATTTTTTAAAAAAATATTTTCTTCCGGAAATTCGAGATCTTTTGTTGTTTATATAACCGACGGTAGGTAGAAATATTGCGATAAAACTATAAAATAATAAATAATTATGGTCGAAACTTTACCCTTTTTCATTTTATTACCAACAGAATCGGCTCAAGCCACAAATATGAAATTTGTATACTCAATTCAATCTGTCGCTTGTCCTCAATCATCCAAGATTTCTTTTCACATTACTTTGTTGATATATAATTTGTTTATTAATGCCAATACCTACTTATTTCACATGCAACCCCCTGCATATAATATTTGACAGCCTCAGAAAAGCCACATAATTCATGTACAAATACCTTCAACTGTTTTGGAAATATATTTATCACAAAAATTAACATTGAAAAAAGGAAATTATCTTATCCCACAACTTTACTACCCCATACTAAAATCCTAATAAGTAAAATTAATTATTTATATGAAAAAAAAAACAGACATTAATGTGAATGCAGGAGACGTTCAACACGCTCGCTGCGAACGTCTTGGAAATGTGGCAACGTCCTCGAAAAATCGATAGATATACATGCGGGAGATTTCGTGGGTCCGTACTCTTTTGATGGTCACGTGATTGATCAAAGTTATCGGAAAATATTCGAAGCAAATGGATAACGATCTAATATTCGCGAACATCCGACGTTTCGAGCGTAGCACCCTTTCCGACATCCGAATTTGAAACTCCTCGCGAACAGCTCAGACTTTCCAATTTGAACGCTTCCAATGTACTGCATTTTTTTATGTTTCTGACGGAATGTCTTTAATATGCAATGGTTCCAGAAGAACGCCTTAGCCAATGTCCGGTAGATTCTTCGGGATTTTTCAGTTTCAGGTATCTGTTTCGGGACAGTGCTGATGGTATGACATCCAACATGTTTGGTGTAACAACTAATCTTCTGCTGTTCAAATTTTTAGGTCGTAGATTTGTACATTTACGATAAAGTACACCAGGGTTCGAATATACACCCCTTTTTGTTGTAGCGGGACGAGTGCCTTACAAATAAAACAGTTTTTGGATCTATCACCTTGTATCAATACAATAGATAAAATTCTAAATATTATCATAAAAAATCCTATTTATTTTTTTACAAGACAGTCGTGGAGTCGTTGTAATTTATTCATTGGTTTCTAAATTAGCAAAAAATATATTAACATTACCTACGTACCATCAGAAACGACTTTAATAACAGCTAATTAAAGATAACAGCAATGCCATAAAAACACTAATTAAGAGCTTTGAAGTAATAAACTTTTCTTTTAGTCAAAGATCTCTTTTGCAATGAATACCTTGATTGGTTTCAAGATTCGCACAACTCGACATAATGGTTCTTTAAAAATTATACTTTACAAATGAATGTAGTAAATAGGAAATGGAAGATACTTCCTACAATATCACCTGTATCTATATAGAAGGGTTTTCGTTATTGAATCATGAAGCGGATCGATCTAAGTCAATTAGATCTTAGATATCATTATTATTTGGCAGCCTGCTTCGTCTCTTAGACCTAGACCTACGTCCATCGTGTAGGTGATTGTCTATTGGTTATGTATGCTTCATTCCTGGTACACCATTTTAGTATTCTCTTGGTCCATCTATTTTCTGTTGCCCCAGTTTCATTTTAAATTCATCTCACTCCTTACCTAGACTTCTTCAAAGTCTACTTTTAATGAACATCATCAAACTTTGTATAAGAAACCACTGGTAGTATAGAAACAGCTCTTAAGATATATTAGAGGTTTTGTTAAGATGGAAAGTTGTTTTAAGCTTTTCCATTCACAAAAAACCGATACTTTGGTACGTGTAGCGTTTTCTCGAGGTGTGGTTGGTGCTTTTTTTCGAAAGTGAAATCGACAACAATATAAAAGTCAATTCTGAATAAAATTTGCTTTTGATTGAAACATATAAGCAAAATAAAGCTACCAAAGATATTACTAATATTTTTCCGAGCTTGAAATTGACTTTACCTTTTCGTTTAATTTACAAAAATGATCAAAATTACTTACCCTACTTAGATTTTTATAAACCTAGTCTGGGATGACCTCCAGTCATGGCTTGATATAACGAGTTAACCAGATTTTGATTGTCGATGCATCATCTTGGTCTTATCGCACTCGCACTTCTGAAGTTATATTTATAAAACCTAGTCTCGTCACCAATAATGATGCGTTGGATACTCACCTACAAAGCTAAACATCTTTTGTAACCTCTACTTAGATACTGAATCATCATTTACGGCCTCAAAATATTGGATAATTGAATTTGAACGTAGCCGTTTCAGTTTGAGTGATGAAGAGCGTTCGGGGCGGTTCAAAACTTCTGAAACTAGGCATATCATCCAAAAGCTCACCAAATAATACTGGATGATGTTCAGATTTCCACATTTGCTGTGCAGTGGACATTTTGGACGAACAGCGCATTCAAATGAACTTTTTACTTCGATTTTTAACTGTAAATGTAACTTGGATCCATCTTTAGACTCCTGAGATGAAAAAACATTCAAGAAAGTGGATTGCAAAAAGCAAAAGGACCTCCACAGGGGGGCAATTCGACATTCTGGGATATTCAAATGCAATGCTAGATCTTGGTGTTAAAATTGATACGGAAATAAGCAAATTCTGTTATGAAGTTATGAAGAAGGTAAGCTGATGCAACTCGTGAAGAATCTGGTGGTCTGATGATGCAAAACGCAAAATTTAGTCGATATATCAAATATGTAGTATCAAGACTTGAACAAAACCAGAATCCTACTTCGTTGACCATTAGCAATTAATATTATCCTATTACAATAGATGACGATGATGATAATACTGGTGATTAAGGTTGAAAATCGTTTATTTCTGCACTACAATGAAACTTTGTCTTTGTATTATTGTTTATTTTTTGTTTAATTCTGGTCAAATGTTTTAATTAAACGTTTATAAACCAAAAATTCGTTATTTTCAACGTAAAAACTAAAACTTTTGTGTACTCACGAAAATAATTAACACCGTTAATAGTTATTCTAAAATTACAATCTTTGGATTTTTCGTTTCGGACCACAATTCGCTAGTAATTAGATTATTCAACGTAAATATGATTAAATACTTTATATTTTCTAAATTTTGACTTACAAGTTTTGTATTATATCGTTTTGTGCTCGATATTTTCATTTCTTAAATCGTTTACACACAATTCTTGAACGAATACGTTGGATTCGGCAAAAAATGAACAACAATAAATGTAATGGCTGTCGAGTAATTTGAAATATTTATAACAATACCCAAAGCCATCTTTTTTTTTTGCATCAAAAAAGAGGTATATGGAAATATTCAAAAAGGCATAAATACGTTTACAATGCTTAACGAATCTATAGTGAAACGGAACTAATTGTTATTCCGAAAATGGTAGACAGTACAATAAAATATACACGCCATTTTGAAGATATTTTGGTTACTGTAATAAAAAACAATTTTTATTTGAAAAATATACAATTGTTTAAGATAATTAATACTAAATTAGAATAGAGGCCAGTAATAACATTATCATATTTTGACTATATAAGATTTTTTTTTTAAATCATTATTATGTAAATATTCCTTTCACTGCAATAAAATTCGAAAATTAAAAAATAGAATTATCTAGAAATAACAAAAAATGTTAAGGTTCACCTATTTTCAAACTGCGTTTTGTAAAAAAACAATTTTGGTTAATACTTCGAACAGACATCAGTTTGAAGTACTAGTCAAAAAAGAAGAATTTAGTTCTATGTTCAATTTACCTCATAAACAACCCTCGTATATACCAATTGACAAAATAACGTAAAATAGAATGCAAAGAGAAACTTTCAGGATTACAAAACTATAAATGACAGTTGGACTGTTAATAATTTTACCTCTAGTCCCAGAGCTGGCTACATAAAAGTACTTTTCACAAGTACGTCGATTTTCTTTATTTTTCCGAAGGTTTTCCGACCTGTAAAACTTCAGGCCTTATTACACTACTCTTAGTTAAGACCCCAAAAGTCAAGTAAAAAAGTTTGACGCTTGTACCACGTGAGGTTTTTCGGATGAATTTTCCGGCACTTTCGGTCACTTCTGGCGAGGCTTTTCCGACATCCAAAACTTCAGGCCTTATTACACCGCCACTAGTTGAGAGTTTGGTCTCACTTTCCATAAGGATTCGCTCGTGTACAATATGAAGTTTTCCGGCTGGCTTTTTCATATCCGACTTGTACGGAGTACCAGAAATGCCGTTTGGTGATGTTCTAATTACGGGCCCCCAATTTCCAAGCTCAAACGTTGTGTACCTTATTTCTTATCAAACATTTCGATTGAGATACCTCCCAAATTATATATCAAAAAATCATTGGGTGTTGAACAAGAGTTGTGTGATAGATGATTCACCAATTCGTTGTTTTGACTGTCCAAAAACGTTTTGGTTTGAACTAATATCTTAGAACGCGTATTATCGTGGTGGAAAATGATTCTTCTTCTGATTCGTTTCCCTGATTTTTTACGAACACTTGTGTGTCAAGATGCTTTAAGAAAAAAAGTTAAGTATGCAGAATTTTCTTATTATTATTTTACCTAAAAGGATTTTTAGCGTCTCGCAAGTAAAGCGATGAAAATTTCCTAAACTAACCACGTATATTCAGCTACTGATATTTTGTGTCGTGATTCGCTTTGTTATCGAATTCTATTTTTAATCGTGTCATTTTGAATATAAAATGTCACTTGTAACGTTAATTTTACGAAAACTTTTTACTTTTGTAAATTTATAAACAAAATTTGCCGCCCCTTGAAATCTATCGCCATGGGGTAGTTACAGCCTACTGGTAAATCCACCACTGTTAGAATCGAATAATGTCAGAAATTTTCTAATGAAAATTATTAATGAAAGTTTTTCTTTGTCGACCAGTATATAATTATACACTCAACAGCAAAGAAAAAACTAGACATTTCATATTTTTCTTATTAAAAGCTAATTTTCACCAATGTGTTTGATTTTTTTGGGTATTCTAGTTATTACAAAGGATCCATTGAACTAATTCCTTCAGGAATAGTAAACAAGAAGATAAATAGTCTGAAAATTGATTCACCTGTTGGATCTATTCTGCTGTGCTTTTCGCACATTTAAACAGCCTTTTCAATGGTTATTAGACATGTTTTTGATCCATAAAAACGGTTCTTTCAAATATCGACATAGCCTGAGTTGATGCCTTGGCCAGAGAAGGCCGGAGCTTATGATAGTCGACCATTCCGGGTCTCCGGGAGACTGGTAGCTCCGATAGGACCTCAACTCCTAAAAAGGTATCGAAAAGAAATGCGATTATTTGCCTATCAGTAACCTCATTGAACTTTAGAACAATGAGAATTTGTTTTATTCACGGCTTGATCTATACCATAGTTTGGAGACGACCATGGGGTCGATTTGCTCAATGTACCATTCGTGAATCACGTCCTTTTAAAAGGAGATCAGTTGTGGTATGAGGCTCTGACTGCTCGGAGGTCATCCTTGAGGTTGTGATCCCATTTGCTCTATTTTCTGGTGAGCATTTTAATCCAGGATAATGCTCGTCCGCATTGGAGCAAGCGGGAATCACAGTTCTGGACTGGGATATCAATCCCATAGAGCGTCATCCTCCTCCTAGTGTCTTAAATCAACTCCAAATTGCTCTTCGAGAAGAATGGGATGCTAAGCAGGGGGAGTACGTTCAGAATTTCATTTCTTCGATACCTGATAGGGTAAGAGCCCTTCTACGTAGCAGAGGGAGTAATACCCGCTATTAGAATTACATAAATTGTTTTTCTGGTAAATAATCAATAGAAATAACCTATAAATTAACCAATTATTAGATTAAAATTGTAAGACCAAATTTAGGTTTCTGGTTTTTTTTTTGCTGTTGAGTTTATTAATAAATTTTGTTTTATGATTTAATTTATTCAATTATTTACTAATTTCAATAGAAAAAAATTGGATTCATCAATGCCGGTGGTATATTATTCAACTTTTTAAATGTTGAAAATGAAAAAAGAAAAAGACGTATCAATAAATTAAACTACATCATTTTTTATTGAGAAAGTTGGAAAAAAAAAAGTAAAACACGTTAACGACCAATTTGAAATTCAGTAGCAGTAAAAAAAGAAACTGAAAAAATGATAAGTGTTTACTAATCGAGACCTATTATCTCCAACGGCAGAAAAAAGTGCAAAACCCAAATACAGAAGTCCACAAAAAATATTTTTTGCTATCTAAGCGTGCCGATAAACAGAGAATAAAAAAAAAACAAGTTCACGCGGATTAAAAAAAAAAAGGTCTCTTCACCGTAGCCGAGTTTCAAACTCGATGAGGACGATCCCAAGTCCAGCGCGCTTTTGGGTTCTCGCCCCCCCACCACGCTCCCGTCTAAGTTGAATAGGCAGACGACGACGTTCACTTGTTATATTGTATTACGTAATAGTTACCCCCTCTTTTGGAAATTACCCCCACCCGCCCGTCCGTCTGCTGTGCCGCCGTGGATGATGCTGCCTGTGAGAACGATGCCGACGTTTTTATATGCCATGTTGTTAGTGTACTTTTTACTAGCCATCAGAGCGCTGCTTTTTTCATACCTTTTTGTTTTCGTTTTTTGCCGTCGCGATCTACACGGTAGCAAACTTAACTTAACTCGCCGCCGAAACATATTTAAAGTGCTTTTTTTATTTATATACAATTAACATATATAAATAAATTTTTTATTATTTTTCTTAAACGACAGTGTGATTTTATAAGTGTTTCTCTATGTACTTTCGTTAAGTTTTTATTTTGAACAAAAAGAAAAATACTCAAACTGGAGTCCAGGTTAGATTACCGTACAGGGGGACTGGATTTCCACAATCCCCCGATGCTCCTGGAAAACAACACAAATTACAGCCACCTTCAACGCTCTATCGACACTCTCCGATCCCTCGGAGACCGTTTGGGCGATAGAAACGTCGATCTGAGACTCAACCTTCATCAAGATCGCAACTATGATAGATCGTCACAAATGACGAACGGTTTAGAATTAAACTTGAGTTTAAATCCCGACCGGCTGTTACAGGAGAGAATGCAACAGGAGAGAAGTCTCGAACGCCTGTTGAATGAAAGAACCATGCAAGAACAACGTATGAACCTCGACCACAGTCTTAGTATAGAACGTTTAAATTTAGAGCGAAGTTTAACTCAGAGCTTAGATAGAAATCTCAACATTTCTCAAAACGCCGATAGAAATTACAACGACAGACCGAGTTTGATGAACGATCGCGCTTTGATGGACAGAAATTTAAATTCTTTAGATAGAAATTTGAACAATGAAAGAATGGGGTACACTAATGATAGATTGACCGATAGACTGAGGCTTGACGGCAGTGATATGAGACATAGTGATATTAGTAGAGATTTTAATAGGGACGTGAACGATTTGAAATATAGGGAATATAAAACACACTTGGAGAATTTAAGGTCGGAAAGTTCAAGGTCGTTGGAAAGAGGGAACGACGAGGATCGGGGGACGACGCCCTCCACGCCTCCTACCCCCATATCCGTCGGCGAAAACTTCCAAGAAGAAAAGGTGAGTCTTCTTTATTCGCCCGTAAAATTTTTATATCCAAAAAAAAAAAAACTATTAATAATAAAAATATATAATTCGTTCAGGATATTTTATGAAATAAAAATATATATAATGTGTCCAATTAAGTTATATATTACGAAAAAACTTTTATCAAATTACAAAAAATTATAAATCATATCAAAATGTACATAGTCGTGTCAATAAAATATTTATATATTAATGAATTTATGAATATTTTAATTGCCGTATTATTATATTTGACTCGAATAAATATATCGGTTTAAAATTTTGAATATTTCATCGCAAAATGTACAAGTTTTTAGAATAATAAATCAAAAATTTGAACCAAATTTTACTTAAACTTCAAAACTTCAGTCGAAAAAGTTTCGGGTCCTAAAAACATACAATTTTTGGATATATTACTTTCATCTACACAAAATAATACATTTTTTTTGGTAACAACCACAATTTTGACCTTGAAACTTAATTATTTGAGTTTATTTATGACCTACAACTATTACAAATAAAAAATATGATACAAGCAACATGTCGTATTATACGAAACAATTATATTAATTAACTTCTTCTTTTTTATCTCCTGTCAAACCTCTCAAAATTGTGAGTTAGGTTAAAATTAGTTATAAAATTATAACCTAAAAGTGAAATTAAGGTTAGATTGTTCTTGCCGAAGGAAATCAACTTCTCGTAGCTTTAACCTTATTATTTTTTTAGGGTTATTGAACTGTTGAAATACATAAAAAATTAAAGTCGTTCACAATCGTCAATAATTTGGAAATTATTCAAAATATAACTAAAAAATTTGTTTTGAAAAAAATTTGGGTATTAGTAAAATACTATTTTTTTGTAATTCTATTTACGTTAGATTGTAAATTAAACTAATTTGGTAGTACACAAATTGAGTGACTTGAATCGAATTTCACGATTTTTATTAAAATTCAATTGATTACAACTATATATTCATTTTTTTGGAATCCCTCGTATATAACTGAAAAATTTTAGTAAAATATATGGTTTACACCATGTAGAATTCTAATTTTTTTGTAAAATTGCATAATAATTTGATATTTATACGTAAAAAAAACAAAAAAAAATGTTTATTAAATAATCTAAAAAGTGAGTTTTGATTCGTGCTTTATAATTTGCGATATAAGAACAAAAAATTCATATTTTTTTTTCTTTTTGACACATAAAATGGTTTTCATATAACCAAATATTTTTAAAAACCCAATCGATTTATAAAGAAAAATTAGAAAATGCATTAGATACAAAATAGTTGATAAAAAGATAGTAAAAGGGTTCAAAATAAACCCTATAAATCTGGTACGTAGATATGATTAAGAAATATACAAGGGATATACGAAAATAAAATATATGAAAACAGAATATACGAGAATAAACAAAATTACGAAACTATCAATAATATAAATATAAATAAATGTTATTATTATGAAATGAAGGTAATTAGACAATATTTATTTAGTAATTAAATAATATTAGTTTTAATAATAGTCTGAATAATAAAGAAACTTTTTCAATTATTAAAAAATGTATTTTTTTATCAAATCATTTTTTTTTTGAAATACTACCATATTTTAAATGAATTATCGATATCTATCTAAAATTTATGGAAAAAAATAAAAATAAAAAGTTTTATTTACATCCTACTCTTCAAATTGTAAATTAATTTTTATCATTAGATCGTAATTTCCAAAAATTTTTGTGATTGCCTATAAGCTTATAAAATTTTTTGATCTATCGATCTACAAAACAATAAAAAAATGTTTGGATACGCCTTAAGTACAATGTATTACGTGTACCATAAATTTCTTTTCAATAAATTCCTATTTGCCAACAAAGATTCAATATTTCGTTAAATTTTAATTCCAACAAATTCTTCCCAACTCATTTCACAGGAAATAAGATTGTAGGGCCGTTTAAACTCGTACAAATCGGTGTTTCAACACTTAAATACTCAACACGTTTCGATACCAAGTTATCTGTTTATCTTCAGACGAGTTCTGGTTCTAAACGATGAGTAGAGATCGTTTCTGTTAAGTTTAGCAGATTAACCTTTTGAGATGATCAATCAGTCATCTAGAATTTTCGAAATGAAAATAATTTTCAACAAAAATGCTGAATTTCGCACGGAGGATCTCTACTAATCGCTTAGAACCCTCGTAGAAACCAGAATTCAGCATAGGACGGCAGCGTCTTACAAAGTTTGTAAATATAAATCAAGATCTGGTCGTCTTGGCGTAGAATTATGTGTATTATCCACTATTTTTCACAAGAATGATCTAATAAGTAGTCATATCTTTCACCATGTATCAAATTTTGAAAAATGTCACTTTACCAACTAAAGATCGTTTAATTTGAGATCACCCACCCCGTATATCATATGTTTCTATTTATTAAACTCAGTCTATTAAAGAATTTCTGTATGTTAAGGTTAAGGTGAAATAAAAACACGTCTAAACCAGATCGACATATTTTTTTTGTAAAAAATACCGACTACTATATCATTTTAATAACATTTACAAACCAGAAAGAATAATTATCTCATTTCTCGATACATTTCAAGGTCTTCTAACTCTAAAACAATCTAATCTTGAAATCTTTCGTTTTTAATTAATACATGACTTGTCTGATCGCTTAAAAATTGCCTGGTAATTTAGGAACCTCACATAGGTATTTAACCGTGGGTCGGCCGGTGGACCTGCGGCTATATTTAAAAAAAAATTTAGCTGTCTATCAAAGTTTCAGTGAACGAGGCTGTTCGAATGTAACTAATGTTTCGTCGGAATTTGCATATTTTATATATTTGATCAATGATTAGCAGCTTGACTGAGATTATTGGACTGCAGAGTAGTTGAAAAAAAGACTTTGTATTATACCACGGTTGTCTTAAAAGTTCTACCTCAAATTTAACCCATTTTATATTTCGAAAGTCGTACCATCGTAAAATATTGAGAAGCT
This sequence comes from Diorhabda sublineata, assembly GCF_026230105.1. Taxonomy (NCBI): domain Eukaryota; kingdom Metazoa; phylum Arthropoda; class Insecta; order Coleoptera; family Chrysomelidae; genus Diorhabda; species Diorhabda sublineata. The sequence continues at coordinate 34,308,298 of NC_079474.1, forward strand.
GAAACTGAAAACCAACGAGATTATAGAAAAACGTCATCTAATGGTACGGTTGAAGTTTCCGTTCAAATTAAACCTAAAATGCATCGAAACGAACATTTTCCAGACCTTATTGATAGAATTTTGCGTCGATTCATAACCATAGATCCTCCTCTAGAATCCCGAAATGAAAAGACAGTCATGTAAGTGGATTTTAAGGGAAAAAAGTACTTTTCCATAAGGAAAATGCATTTTTGCATACATCGCTGATTACTAAGGCTGAAATTCAAGATGTGTAGACAGGTTTCATCGAAAAAAAAACTGTTTTTCACCTTCTTCTTCGTACCGCTGCAGTCTTGGGACGCATCTATATGAAATTTTGGGGTAACAAAGGCCGTTCATGAATTATTTGCTCTATAGTCTACAAGACGATGCCCAATTCTTCAGCCATATCGCGTACCGTTGTGCGTCGGTCTTCCAAAATGAGTTTTTCTACAATTCTGACGTTTTTAAGTGGCAAGTCCACTTCTGATTATTTTCGGAAGGTCTTGGAGAAACTCTCATCTTCAAATTTCCTCGAATTTTATATCACTTTTGTCCAAAAAACGAATAATGATGATTAACGAAACCCGCATTGGTACATCCTTATCGTTCATGGTTATTAGTATACTAAAAAGCGAGTTTACGCGGTTCCAGCTGTTCTCCAAGCTTCGTAACACACCAATCTAACATCCAGTGCAGCTATTTTCATGTGGAAAATCTCCGTTGTCTTTTATTCTACAAGCTTCTTCTACTTTTTGGAAACATTTTTCTGAATACCATTGTATATTGTACTAAAAAGGTAAAATAAAGCATTTCATCACGTGTTGTACACTGTATTTTCTCTACGAATGCTTCATTGAAGTTTTTCATTCAAGACAGCAATAATAAATCATTTTTTTTTTCATGATTTAAGTAGAATCATCAACAAGAAATTCATACTTACTTATTTCATACATACACTTCATAATTCATATTTAAATAGTAGCTTTCAAGAGAGTAATCGTGTTTTGTATCTTTCCCGACAGTAAACGAGGCATATTTTCAATGTCCGTCGAGGTATATAGCCCGAGAAAAGTAATTTCATCCGAATCGGTTAAAATTAGATACAGCGATTTAGATTATGATTCAAAAGAGAGAAAAAAACGTTATGTTATTAATAATTACGTCGAAAACAAATTAAAAACCAATCAAATTATCAACATATTCACCAAAATATACGTTTAAAAAAATTTAATAATTACTTAACGAACCATCAAAGTGATGCTACGTCAAATGTGCTGCTAATATTTTAAAAATAATACATAGTCATCAAACCGTGTGATCATTACCATCATCAACAGACCACAAAACGAGTACCAAAAGTGTTACAACAAACGAAAACATTATTAATCATATTTTTGTTTGTGGACGAGGAAGAGGATTTACATAATGATTATTTCTTAGAGGGCGACCTTGAATAAAGATCAACCATTACTTTATAATTATTAAAACAGTGGTAACGCCAATATATCAGTTGGTAAATGTATTAGTGACCTTACCGACTAATTATAATGTCTGTAAGTACCACTCGTCTACAGGGTGTTACAAAATTAAACGTTCTTTTAATAGAATACGAAATTATTTTATTTTTTTCTTAATTCGTATTATTAAAACGCAATTTTTTATTAGAAACTGACAAAATTCGTCATAATTACATTTTGAAAATTCATAAATAGGCGAGGAAACCCAGGATTATAATTGTTTATAGAAACTTTTTAACTAGAATTGCAGAATAGTTTATCGAACACGATCAAGAAAATTCCTGCTGTTCCTTCAGATGTCAAAAAGGCTTAATTTAACATGATACAAGATAACTTTAATAATACATACAAATTATTCACATTTTTTGATTAATACATCAAATAAAATAATAAATCAAACCGACGCGTACGCCTCTGGTTTCCCAACACTCAATTTATAACTGCTGACAATATTTTAAAGAGAGGAGAAAGCGAAAAAAAAAATCATTTGTGCTACAATTTTTTTTTCTAACGTTTTCTTTTGTTTTCATCATCTCTTGCTATTATTTTTGTCCCTATAGGGCACTGCAGATTAAATTAGTTTTTGACTACTTTTTTAATCCCCCTCTTTGTATACAGTCCGGTCTTTATTATAATTATAGGGGTTGAAGACTGGTATGTAAAATGTATCGCAATGTATAAAAGGTGAAAGAATCCATCGTTTACGTAACAGTAAGTTGAAAAAGATTCGGTATAATGTCGAAAAATTACGTGAAAAATATTAAAACATTCATCAGTATTGAACAATCTTTATTTTTAAAGTTTCCCGTCGTACAACATCGCATTTTTTCCAGCGAAAATTGTTTACAGCACGCGGAAACATTTTAATGTAAATTGAGGTTCAACCAAAACGTTTTTCTTATTTTTTTTTTCACTTCTAGTTGGTGATAAATCAGGTGTTTTCTTAATAGCAGATTTCCAATGTACATTTCTCTCGATATTATCGTTAATAATATAAGTTTAGGCAAAAATTTTGATTGTTTTAGTGTTTTAAATCCGTTTTTCATTATTTTTATAATCATTAAATTACTTTGTGAGTCCCAAATCCCACGTTACGAGTTTTGTTATGACATGAATTCATCTTCCAATGTAATCACACCAATACGGTTTGTTTATATAATTTTTTCCACTCAATTTTTATAATCTTACAAATTTTGAGCTCGATTGCATAATAATAAATCAGATTTTTATATATTATAGCCATTATAAACAATTAACCTCAAATAGATTAATTTTCTTGAAGACAATTAATTTTTTTAAAAACTATCGCTTATTTTTATTCCAGGAGTTATTAATTTAATTTTTCTTCTATGAGTTATTAATTTAAATAATAATTCAAGGTGTAAAATAGGCAATAGCAAAAATTATGTCATATATTTAATGTTAAATATCAGTCGCGTCATCTGTAAGCGAGTAGCTGAACTATCCACAAGAAATTAATAAAGGAGCTCTACGATTGATTCACTTTTTCCACTTAAACTGACCTTCATTTATTCAAAAACTAAAGTCGCAGAAGGTTATTCATTCCAGCAAGAGTATTTTCTATATTTCGGTTTGTATTTACATTATTTATTCATAGAAAAATGGTTAAAAATATACATTAGTAAAATTACATCGTAGCGTAGGTGTTCGGTTGGTAGTATTGATTCATATTTGACAGTTGACTTTAGAAATATGATTTACAGTATCAGAGTACCTAATTTAACCGTCAAATTACATTACGTTTTTAGAGAGTGACACATAATAATTTCCTTTTCCAATTCAATTCTATGTTAATAAATTATAAACTTTCGTAATATTAATAAGCATAAAAACCAATGTAGTGCTTATGAAAACGATATAAATAGTATTAGATTAAAAAAATAAATACAAAACAGACTAGTTAGGTTAGAAATAAAGATAAAAAATAAGGACTGCGTATAAATGAACAGAAAATGAAATAAAAGGTAATAGTAGGGAAATAAGCTATAAGTTAATATAAAAAGATGGGAATAGGAGGCAGACAATATAAAAAAAACTTTTGATGGATGTTGCAATGTATATATACCATATTTAAAAGTTTCCTTGCGATATTTTTTATCTAATATGATAATAAACTTTCTTTCGTCTATTCTATCTAGTTGAATATAAAGTGATTCCTTTTAGTTTAAAATAGAGTAAGCCACTGTTCCAAAGTAACTATAGTTAGCACCCAACGTCAACCTCTAACCATCATCGACGGCAATGCATTCAACCAGTAGCTAAATTCAAACAAAGAGTTAGAAACTACGTCACATCCGACAGTGACCTTCGAAAATTTCAATAGCGCAGGGTCATGTTCAATGTCTACCTTCATTTCTTATTTACTACACCTACTTAGAAGACAAAAGTTTATTGTGGGTAATTGAAAATTAGATTTGGTACCGTATCCGTAATCAAAATAGTTCGATTTTGCATTGAATATACTCCCACAATTTCTTGTACTCATGTCAAAATTTGGATAAATTCTATACGCACACGTGTATAACAAAATATACGAGGTGTGATGAGAAAATTAATGAAAAAAGTATTGATATATCGAGAAATGTTTACGTTAATAGTTATTCATTTTTTTAAGGTTATGGTTCCACTTGTAAATCTACATTCTATTTGTAAAAAGTCTTCCATAGACCATAGATCGATTTTTATATAACTTTTTGAAGAATTACGGCTGTCTGCGGAAACTGGGGTTTTCGTTTTGAGTGGTTGGCGGTCCTGCTTGTGTCATTCTGTGCTGTCATTTTGACTTACGTTAATTTGATAAATCTTTTTATTTAAGTTACTTTTGAGTTACTGATACTAACAAAGCGGCATAACAAAAAAATGAATGAAGGACTGGGGGTTATTACCGTGGAAAATGGATCGTACCATCTGAAAACAACAAAATAACAAACCTTTGTTAAAGTTACTGTAGGGGTTCACGTATTTTTTGGTAGCAACAAAACCAAAGATCAAGTTAACATCGAATAAGATATTTCAATCATTATCTTCAGACTAATGTAACAAAAAACGATTTTAAACTATCTATAATTGCAGTTAAACATTTTTAAATTCCTAACCTAACTACTGGTCCAAACTTAAACCCTATATATGTAATTTATAAATATATTCATTTTTCTTTTATTAATAATTCATGAGCCATGGATAATTGAGTTTAAATTGCGTAAAATTAAATCACTGATATATATTATGCATTTCGGCGTAAACTTAATCAATCGTGTAAAAAATACAAAATCAGAGATTATACATTTCGGTAAAGACCTTTAGGTGTGAACCTAGCATAACAAAAACAGTTTAAAAGCGACTATCAATTAGACAGTTATAATATATACATAAATAGATTAGAGACTAACTGACCTGCGCCAAAAATAGATAGGATGTAACAGATTTAATTGCTACAGATATAAATCTTCAATTCGGCTATAAATACGTTTATTTGAATATGAATAAACAATTTTTTCAACTTAATATAAAGTCATATTTCGTTCGTCCGACATTATACTATATTTTTAATTAATCATATCAGGGCATCAATCAAATAGAAATAATTGATTCAAGATTTCGTTTGACGATGTACGACTTTAATTTACGAGGGTTACTCAAATATTACACTGGATTTTAGACTGATCTGTTATGAAACATTTTCGCGGCGCTGTTTTTGTTCCACTGTGAACAAATGCGGCATCCATCTTGTCCACAGCTTTCTCATGTACAAATTTTCATAAAAATTACTACAAGCTGTAGAAGTATAAGCAATTCGGCAACGTTTTCCTCTGTACGCTCTTTCCATTCCATTTCTAATTCTAAGGTCTCGGTCTGTCTAATCCTTGGACTTTTACTCAGGTATGTTTAAGAGGATTATCTCAGGTCTAGCTTCTAAAGACACTCTTTAATTCGCGCTTTTGAAAACGGCAGTTTTGATCATGTTCCAAATATTAGCGGCTGAAGAATGTTAAAGATAAGTGAGGTCAGTGACAGCAGCACGTCAAGTTGCCCTAATCTGCTGAAGAAATGTGTTTCGAAATTCAAAATTACTTGTACGATAGATAAGAGATAAAGCAATTTGAAATCAAAACTACACACTTTTCAAAAATTCAAGATATAATGTACCAGTTTCTTTAGAATTCTTTGTAAACAAAATTTTCTTTTTGAACAAAGTTGCAACGTTGTCGTTGTTTGTTCAAATGTTTCCAATTCAAAAACATGTTTATTGTTTTTACTCTGTCCTGCTCGATATTTTACTGTTGATAACGAAGGATCAGTCTCACCCAGAGTAGAATCTAGTTCAGCTTTTATATTTGTTAGGATAAGGCCTTTCAAATAAAAGATTGTATTAACTAAGTCAGGACAGGTATTTTTGGGACCATCCTGGTAAATTTCTGTAGGTAATTTACCATCTCGAATCCTAGTTTCTAAAGTATATAGTTTAGTTGGGCAATACCACATTTTCTGAGCTAGTTTCAGGTCCGATTTTATACGAAAATAAATAAACAAATGTTGTCGCACGACACTAACACCATCTATATTATTTGTGCTGTACATCGATTTGTAACAGAAATGTCACATGGCGCTGCAAAGAGGATTATCATCAAATATTTTTATAAATAATGGTATACGAAAGTTCTAAGTTGATTTTTGTTCGTATTTATACCGCCAGACGGTTTAGGTTTGCGTGACGATCCCGATAAATTGTTAATTATCTCTTACTATATTTGTAAAATATTTTAATCGGGTGAGAATCTACTATATGCACACGTAACTACGAAGCATGCGGGGCTAAAAACTATCAAGGTTATTTTATTTTTTCCTCACGATATATTGCATTCGAATTAACAACACTCAGTAGAAATACGTTGTGTAGGAGAAAGAATCTCGATTGTTGATTAAATATTAAACAATTTAAAAGAAAAACGATGAAAAGTTACGTAAATAATATGATTTTTTGAGAGGTGACAAACGAAAAGGTATTTTTCGAATTAATTGGAAAACTTAAACTTCCTTCGTATATAATCACGGAAGGTTTGTTTTAAATGAATTTTTATAATCATAATTACGATTAACAGATATGATTAAATTCGTTCATTGATGTAGTTCATTCTTTTAGCTGTGTCATAAGTGAAAGCAATGAAAATAAGGTTATAGTTTATAAATTAAAAGATTTCTATAAATAATATATATATTATAAAATGGTTGATAATATTTACACTATTAAAACGATTAAACCAACGCAGTATTATCGTTCCCTTCAATAATGTCATAACCATACAAGAGTTCCATATTTATAGCACTCCATACCAAAAAATCGACTCAAATCGCAACCTCCATTCTTTTTCTTTTTGATTTTCAAGTGAAGACTAAATATCAAAGGAATATTGATCAACGAAAAAGGGTTAACATTAATAATGAAAAAAATACAAGTTCAAATTCGTCAAAATAATAATTTATTTGGAATTAACCTGATGGGTAACGGAGGATGAGCTCCTGGACTATCTTTTCTGCCTTGTCGTCCATGTGGTACAATCCAGTGGACATTCAATGTTTGTATCAACGATATATTTAATTGGGCCTGTAGTTTGCGAGGCGTTATGTCATAATCGGTATTATTTTCCTTTCCTTTTTCCTTTTTCGTTGAAACTGAGACCTTAATCCAACGTGACGCCTAGGTATTAGACCTTTTTTATCTACAGAATTTCTGCGTCATGGGTTTTTATGTTCCGATGATGTTTTTCATCTTCACGCACCTCGTGGGGTGTCGTGCTGTGATGGCGTTTTTCGTTTTTGGCATGTCAGCTGTATATAAATGTTAACAACATCGTCGATAGTTGCAACCTTCACCTGAAACTTCCTGTCGCGGTTTAGTGTATCTTGTCTCTTTCATTCGATCAAAAACTTGGAAGATTACTTCTGTGGATTCTTTTTGGTTGGAAACTTGCTGCTCGTTGCTCGGTGGTTTCTCCTAAAATTGTTCTTCTGGTTTTGTATTCAGACTTCTTTGTTCGTTTAGAATCCTTCTAAGTTTCCTCAGTTAGGTAACCTCTAATTAGCACTATTATAAACAAACATAAAAAGGGTAGTTATTGATCATAACATAGTGTTGGACTGATTGATCAAGATTTTGCTAAGAAAATCAGAAGAAGACTATGAAAAGATCGTGCTAATAGAATGGACGATGGTCGTGGTTGAAAGTCATATCTTTAAATGAAGAAAAAGAAACGTTGTGATTGTTGTAGTGGAACTTTATTATTTTAAATAATTGTTTTTACGTTTATAAGTTAATTCCATCGTTTTTTTTTCCATTCCATTACCGTTTATCTGTCGTATTAAATATACTACATTTATTAAACAATCTAAATTTCTTGTAACAAAGTTTTTAACGTATATAGAGAACGCTCGGAAGCTGATTTTAAACGTGTGCAACGAAGTGTAAAGTAATCAGTGTGACCTTACCCAATCATTACGTCGTTTTTCTCTGCTTTTTATTTTAGTTTTGTTTTCTTGTGGTTCTTCGAAATTGTGTCATAAGCGTACGTGCGAGACAAAATCATGACAACAAAAATGTTTCATTCGTAACGCTTCGATATCGAATCCAATTTAATCTCGATTTAAAAATTTCTCGAAAAAAAAAAATATAATTATAAAATAATATTGACGACGATCTCGAAATTAGTTTTCACGTCATCTATTGTACATCAGCATCGATAGGAAAATACAGTTTTCTTTTTCCAAATGGTAATAGTAATACAATTAATTCATCACCTCAAGAATAATAAAATATTCAAATAACGTATAATGACATATGTTACGCAAATTGACCTTTATCACGCCTAACCGCAGCTTGCAATAATCGTACATACTTAACATACAGGATATATCGTAGACGGCATTCTAAGGTATATATCGCATACTCCACGTATAAGATATATCGGAAATAAGTCAAAAAATGACATAATTTTATGGTGTATAAAACCTTTTCAAAAATTCGGGACAAAAAACCTAAATTCGGGATAATTATTGCTTGTAGAAAAATCCTTCTATTCCGCTCGACGACGACGACTGAATTTCCAGCTTATTTAGCTGGTAAATAGCGAGTAATTGACTATATTTTGTCCACGACCCTCAAAACAATGTTTCATCGGTATCTACGTTTTGTTTCAGGTTTTCGGTTCGAAAGCGGAACTCCAATTACACACGCAGGCGCATATGCGCGAAGCCAAACCGTACAAATGCTCACAATGTTGCAAAGCGTTCGCCAATAGTTCCTATCTATCCCAGCATACTAGGATACATTTAGGTATTAAGCCGTATAGGTGTGAGATATGCCAAAGGAAATTCACACAATTAAGTCACTTACAACAACACATCCGTACACATACAGGAGACAAACCTTACAAGTAAGTGAATTTTTCAACAATTTCCACTGTTGCAGCAATGAATATAATCATTTTTTTTTTTCATATTACCTCTTAATTTGTTTTAAATATTGTCGTTAATTCATATTTTTCTTTTTTTTCCTCCTGTTTACCCTCGTATAACTTTTTTGTGTAATCAATTGATACCGTCAAGAAATGAAGTACGTTATTTTTGATCCCATCCCGTATTAAAATTGATTTTTTCTACTTTAACGTCAACATTCGTTTTAAATATGATTTTTTTATTACTTAGAATATTTAGTAAATCATCTGACAACGATGGAATTCTAATTTAAATAAATTATTATTGAATCTATTTAATAACAAGTAAAGCAAAACTTTTTTTTTCAAATATACTGTTGCCCGTTACTGACCTTGATCTTGCAATGCAAAATATTTCTCTTTTACGTATTTAAATGGCAAAAAAAATAATTATTTCATATATGTAACATTCAAGGGCAAACTTACACAGAGAAAACGTTAAAATCGAATTCACGTATTAAAGAAAAATATCTTTTATACTGCAAGAAGCTTCTAAAATACCGGACAGCATTATTACCGAAAAACTCAATATCGAAGAAACAAAATATTTAATTATACATTTTCGTTTAATATTTTTTCTTATAACCTTCAAAATCATTTCAATGTTTATCAAATCTCTAGATACCTTCCGTTCATACCATCACCGAGCCTAAAAAACCTCAAACTTTATTCATTACTTCTTAAAACTCTTTTCCAGTGGTCATGCGTCCAATTTTCATGTTCTCAAGCCCAGTGCAACCTCATTTCGAAATCTGTCACTATTGTCTCAAAGGCAGATCCCTGGATTCATTGATTATACCTGCAGGTGCCTAAGATCGTAACTTTTTACGATGTAGATTGTCTTGTTTCTTGTCGAGTGGTTCCAAAGAGGGAAAACTCTCAAAAATACTTGTTGTTCTACTTTTTAATTACAGATGTCGACATCCTGGTTGCCAGAAAGCGTTTTCTCAACTCAGTAACCTGCAGTCTCGCATTCTAGGTGCCACCAGACGGATAATTACAATTGCAACTCGTGCTACAAACCTTTAACCTGTGCACAATTACTCTTTTTTGATAGACCAAAAAAACCTCAAACTTTATTCATTACTTCTTAAAACTCTTTTCCAGTGGTCATGCGTCCAATTTTCATGTTCTTTAGCCCAGTGCAACCTCATTTCGAAATCTGTCACTATTGTCTCAAAGGCAGATCCCTGGATTCATTGATTATACCTGCAGGTGCCTAAGATCGTAACTTTTTACGATGTAGATTGTCTTGTTTCTTGTCGAGTGGTTCCAAAGAGGGAAAACTCTCAAAAATACTTGTTGTTCTACTTTTTAATTACAGATGTCGACATCCTGGTTGCCAGAAAGCGTTTTCTCAACTCAGTAACCTGCAGTCGCATTCTAGGTGCCACCAGACGGATAATTACAATTGCAACTCGTGCTACAAACCTTTAACCTGTGCACAATTACTCTTTTTTGATAGACCAAAAAAACCTCAAACTTTATTCATTACTTCTTAAAACTCTTTTCCAGTGGTCATGCGTCCAATTTTCATGTTCTCAATCCCAGTGCAACCTCATTTCGAAATCTGTCACTATTGTCTCAAAGGCAGATCCCTGGATTCATTGATTATACCTGCAGGTGCCTAAGATCGTAACTTTTTACGATGTAGATTGTCTTGTTTCTTGTCGAGTGGTTCCAAAGAGGGAAAACTCTCAAAAATACTTGTTGTTCTACTTTTTAATTACAGATGTCGACATCCTGGTTGCCAGAAAGCGTTTTCTCAACTCAGTAACCTGCAGTCTCGCATTCTAGGTGCCACCAGACGGATAATTACAATTGCAACTCGTGCTACAAACCTTTAACCTGTGCACAATTACTCTTTTTTGATAGACCAAAAAAACCTCAAACTTTATTCATTACTTCTTAAAACTCTTTTCCAGTGGTCATGCGTCCAATTTTCATGTTCTCAAGCCCAGTGCAACCTCATTTCGAAATCTGTCACTATTGTCTCAAAGGCAGATCCCTGGATTCATTGATTATACCTGCAGGTGCCTAAGATCGTAACTTTTTACGATGTAGATTGTCTTGTTTCTTGTCGAGTGGTTCCAAAGAGGGAAAACTCTCAAAAATACTTGTTGTTCTACTTTTTAATTACAGATGTCGACATCCTGGTTGCCAGAAAGCGTTTTCTCAACTCAGTAACCTGCAGTCTCGCATTCTAGGTGCCACCAGACGGATAATTACAATTGCAACTCGTGCTACAAACCTTTAACCTGTGCACAATTACTCTTTTTTGATAGACCAAAAAAACCTCAAACTTTATTCATTACTTCTTAAAACTCTTTTCCAGTGGTCATGCGTCCAATTTTCATGTTCTCAAGCCCAGTGCAACCTCATTTCGAAATCTGTCACTATTGTCTCAAAGGCAGATCCCTGGATTCATTGATTATACCTGCAGGTGCCTAAGATCGTAACTTTTTACCATGTAGATTGTCTTGTTTCTTGTCGAGTGGTTCCAAAGAGGGAAAACTCTCAAAAATACTTGTTGTTCTACTTTTTAATTACAGATGTCGACATCCTGGTTGCCAGAAAGCGTTTTCTCAACTCAGTAACCTGCAGTCTCGCATTCTAGGTGCCACCAGACGGATAATTACAATTGCAACTCGTGCTACAAACCTTTAACCTGTGCACAATTACTCTTTTTTGATAGACCAAAAAAACCTCAAACTTTATTCATTACTTCTTAAAACTCTTTTCCAGTGGTCATGCGTCCAATTTTCATGTTCTCAAGCCCAGTGCAACCTCATTTCGAAATCTGTCACTATTGTCTCAAAGGCAGATCCCTGGATTCATTGATTATACCTGCAGGTGCCTAAGATCGTAACTTTTTACCATGTAGATTGTCTTGTTTCTTGTCGAGTGGTTCCAAAGAGGGAAAACTCTCAAAAATACTTGTTGTTCTACTTTTTAATTACAGATGTCGACATCCTGGTTGCCAGAAAGCGTTTTCTCAACTCAGTAACCTGCAGTCGCATTCTAGGTGCCACCAGACGGATAATTACAAATGCAACTCGTGCTACAAACCTTTAACCTGTGCACAATTACTCTTTTTTGATAGACCAAAAAAACCTCAAACTTTATTCATTACTTCTTAAAACTCTTTTCCAGTGGTCATGCGTCCAATTTTCATGTTCTTTAGCCCAGTGCAACCTCATTTCGAAATCTGTCACTATTCTCTCAAAGGCAGATCCCTGGATTCACTGCTTATACCTGCAGGTGCCTAAGATCGTAACTTTTTACGATGTAGATTGTCTTGATTGTCTTGTTTCTTGTCGAGTGGTTCCAAAGAGGGAAAACTCTCAAAAATACTTGTTGTTCTACTTTTTAATTACAGATGTCGACATCCTGGTTGCCAGAAAGCGTTTTCTCAACTCAGTAACCTGCAGTCGCATTCTAGGTGCCACCAGACGGATAATTACAAATGCAACTCGTGCTACAAACCTTTAACCTGTGCACAATTACTCTTTTTTGATAGACCAAAAAAACCTCAAACTTTATTCATTACTTCTTAAAACTCTTTTCCAGTGGTCATGCGTCCAATTTTCATGTTCTTTAGCCCAGTGCAACCTCATTTCGAAATCTGTCACTATTGTCTCAAAGGCAGATCCCTGGATTCATTGATTATACCTGCAGGTGCCTAAGATCGTAACTTTTTACGATGTAGATTGTCTTGTTTCTTGTCGAGTGGTTCCAAAGAGGGAAAACTCTCAAAAATACTTGTTGTTCTACTTTTTAATTACAGATGTCGACATCCTGGTTGCCAGAAAGCGTTTTCTCAACTCAGTAACCTGCAGTCGCATTCTAGGTGCCACCAGACGGATAAACCTTACAAATGCAATTCGTGCTACAAATGTTTTAGCGACGAACCCTCGTTATTGGAACACATTCCTAAACATAAGGAGAGCAAACACCTCAAGACGCACATTTGCCAATATTGTGGCAAAAGTTATACGCAGGAAACGTATCTAAGTAAACATATGCAGAAGCATGCTGAAAGGACAGATAAAAGGCCGCCGATCGGACCTAGCTTGGGTGAGTTTTATGCTAAACCTCTTTTTTTCAAAATATTAAATTTTTTTATTATAAAACATTTTTTACATTTATCTGACATCTACTTTATTGTTTCTTTGTTGATCTCTTCATTGTTGTGGAAAAAAAAGTCATACGAAATCCGGTGAGGTCAGTAAAGTTTTCTTTTGACCCAAAAACTATATGAGCGGCTGTACAAATCGATTTTTTTTTGACCCGCTACTCAATCACAATTGATTAATTGTTTATGAGTACAGAATCTCGATTTTTTTCAACATTTTCGTCGTTTTCTATAGTTGAAAATGTGTATTAACGCTCGACAATTTCAAACCTTGTTATCATGATACTCAGTTTTTCCTGATCTTTGTAAGGTGCTCCATTTTGACCTCAAAAACTGTGCGCGCGTTGTCATTACGGAAGAAACAGTCTCCTCGATGCTCAATCGGTTCCTTTTTGAACCAATACTCAATGATAATTGATGAGTTGGTATCAATCGACAATTTTAAACCTTACAAATTACTCGTAGTTTTGAGTTTCATTTATTGCGTTATCTTTGTAAGCTGATTTTAATATTAAAACAGTTTTGGCTGCATTTTTAGCGAGTAGAAAACAAGATTTAACAGCTGCAGGTTGGTTGTTCAGATCATAAAAGCAAACACAGAACAAGCTAGATACTAAACTGGTAATAAGTTGCGCCATCTAACGTTTCGTACTACAATAATCCTATTCCGGTTATTATTTGGTTCCCATGTTATGGGATAAACAGCTGATAAAGAGAGAAAGCAAATATCGGTTATCATTTTGTATTCTATTCTGATTGAATCGTTTTTATGTCGAACGCTTTATCTTTTAATATGTTCGCGTGAAAAAATCGATATAAAATTGTTATTTTTTTATATACTAAAAATTAGATTTCTTCCCTGGACTGAATCATCGAGGTTTAGATCATCCGTATTGGCCGAAAGTAAGTCCGGATAGTGCGGAAAACATGCACGAATATCCGAACGACATCTCTCGACAGATTATGGAACAAAACGAAGATTTGGTAATAATACGACAACAATTAGGACAAAATCCACCAGCGCCACCCGGTACGCCAAACACCAATCTAAGTGAGTTGTCGAAATCGAAATTTTAGAATTAGAATGTTTATATTTTAATTATAAAATCTTGCAGGTAATTCGTACGATACGTCCATATCGAAATCGAACACAAATTCGGCGTTTACGCCAATAAATTCGATGTCGGGTCATTTGAATCTCAACCACCATCAACTAGCACCGAACAGACCGTACATTTACGACGCTCTCAATTTCCAAAAACAAAATAACCTCGATATACCGAAAAGCCAACCTTCGAACGGGTTCCCCAATCAACTGATCAGTTTACACCAGATCAGGAATTACGCTCACCAACCGAACCCTTCGCTCATGGAACATTCCATATTAGGTTTAGGGAAAGAGAAATAAATTTACGTTATCGATGTTATTTGAGGTGGATGGGGTTTTGCAAAATGGCTGATCTGCGAACGGAACACACAGGTTGGCTAGGAGTGATCAGTGATCAGTGCTGGCTCGTGATCTCGTAATAATTTTTAATATTTAAATTGGCTTTAGTATGTTGATATTTGGTTTTCTGGGGTAAATACGGTACCTTGTCCAATTAAAGAAAGCGGTTTTGGTATTACGGCGACCCAAATTTTTTTTTTTTTTTTTTCGAGTCTCGTATCAAAATATGTGAGTCTTCTCCACATCGTAGCACAACAAAAAAACGTTAAAAATCGTTTTCTTCTAGTTCATTCTACAAGAAAAATGATAAAAAATCCTGAAAATCCCAAAATTTTCAAAGTTTCCACGACAAATTTTGAACGATTTTTAAATATTAAAATTTCGACTTGAGATTTTCAGAATCTTTTATCATTTTTCTTGTAAAAAAAAACGATTTTTGACGATTTTAGATACTTTTAAAAATTCGGAGTGATCCTTAAAAAATTTTTGTTGTCCTACGATGTGGAGAAGATTCTTAAAACATAAACTCACATATTTTGGTACGAGATTCGAAAAAAAAAAAATTCGTTTCGTTTGGTCCCCCCTATTATGTATATTCGACTGCGTTAAACGCCTTTTCGAAGCGCAAATTCCTTGGAAATCGTGTGCATTTTATAATTTATGTTTCAGCGATAATACCAACTTATTACTTTTAATTTATGTCGTTGTAGTGGTATTCCTTTGAAATGTGATTCATCAAAAAAAAATTATTTTTTTTAATCGGTTAAAAATTTGATTATCACTCATTATTTTTAACGACACAAACAAGTTGCGAATAATTCGAATAGTTTCACATAATTATAATTGATTTAAATCCTTTTTTTTTTCGTATTCCTCCCCTCTGAAATTCAATTTTTCTTTATATTCTTGATTTTTTTCATATTTGGTCAATTCGCGATCGTTTTTCGCCGATTTTTCATTAATCCAAATTCATTTTGTTAGTTTGAGATTGAGACACGATCAGCTGATGGTTTTATGGGGATTTATATGAATTTAGTTACACTATAGTTGAAATTGAAGACGTTTTGGGACAATCTGTATAACAAAAATTGTTTTTTTTTAACTGTAATATCAAAATCCAAACACATAAAGACCAAATGGATCTTTTAGAAGATGGAAGTGAATCGCAAAATGTTAGAAACGCATTTAGAACCTCAAACATTTGGAAAAATCGAAATTGAAACTTGATCAGCTGATCTAAAAATTGTTTTATGGAGATTTTAATGATTTAGTAACACTATAATTGATATTGAGAACGTTTTGGGACAATCCGTAAAGCAAAAATCGTTTTTTAACCGTAATATCAAATTCCAAACACTTAAAGATCAAATGGATCTTTTGGAAGATGGAAGTGAATCGCAAACGCATTTAGAACCTCCAATATTGGGAAAAATCGAAATTGAAAAATAATTAGCTGATCTAAAAAGGGTTTTATGGGGATTTAGTTTGACTATAATTGAAATTGAAGATGTTTTGGGACAATCTGTATAACTAAAATCAGTTTTTTTAAGCGTAAAATCAAATTTGAAGCATATAAAAACCCAACGAATAAATTGATGATCACAAAATGTTGAAAACACACTCCAAAAAGTTTAGAAAATCACATATAAAGTGATTTAAAAACAAAATTATGAATCCTAATTGAATTTGGTTAAACTGTATATGAAATATAGTAGTTTTTGGGACAATCTGTAAAACTGAAAGTCGATCAATAGATCTTAGAAGAGTTTTATGGATATATAACGTTTTGGGACAATCTGTAAAACAAAAATCGTTATTTTCGAAGCATCTAAAAACCAAACGAACCATTTTGAAATAGAAGATTGATAAAAATAGACTAGAAACATACTTTGAATTCCAAAACGTTATTTAAATTGAACTAATTTGGAATTAATTCAAAAAATTTTTGCATTGTAGTTTTATGTATAATTAGGTACCTGTGGGGACAATCTGTAGATGTAAAATCGTTATTTTCGTTAAAATATCAAATCTGAAGTATATAAAGACTAAAAAAATTTAAGAATCTTTAAAGTTTATTTATTATTTATTTATAAATAAAATTAATTCAAATTCGAAGTAATATTTTGGTATTATAAGAAAACTAGTTGTATTTAAAAAAACTGCTTTCTTGGGAATCTTGGTGATACAGGGTGTATCATTACAATAACAACGTTTTTAGGATACGAGTTTTTTATTTTTTGGTTTTGGCACACCCTGTAACTTATGTAAAAGGGTACAAGATATTATTTTTTTTTCGAAATATTCTAGAGGACGGGTTTTTCTCTGAATAGTTCATTTTTTCGAAGTTGTACAGATGACAAATGTAGTTAATTATGTTTTTTTGTGGACTAGAATTCGAAGTTTTTTTTTATAGAAATATTTTTATTTAAATTTTATGTATATGATTTGAATTTTCGTCCGCAAAATTAAAAAAAAAACATAGCTCAATATCTATTTATAAAAAGTACTTTTTATTTAATTTTCTTTCCATCGACGTGTTTATTTTTCTTTTATTAATGTAATTCCACAATTAAATTCCGTCATTTATAAATAAATTTTTTTTTTGGGAAGCAGAATTATTATGTTTAAATTTTGAATTTACATATATATTTAAGTATTTTTTGGTGCAAATATAGTATTAAATGAGGGCGGTATTGAAGTATTTAAAAAAAATGCCGTTCTTTGATGTTTAGACCAAATTTGTCAGTATTGATTTATTTTCATTCCGTTACTACATTTTCAACCAAATATCACAAATGATTTATTTTATTTATGATATCATTTGATTTCCAATTAATTTCAATGCCAATTATCATTAAAGTCACTCAGATTCATTATTTTATTAAAAATAATTAACCGTATTGAAACTAAATCATTTTTTTCTCAACTTTTTCTGACCTTTCTTCGATCCTTTTCTGTTGTTCTTTTCTCTTCTCTGTTTTGTTCAATTTTTCATACCTCTTTTGTTTTATTTATTTTTTCTTTGATCCACCCCGTATATCAGTTTTTTTCGCTACGATGTTTCATTTTTTCATTTTTGGCAATATTTCTGAGATTTTTTTTATTTAAATTATTTGTTGCAAAGTAATTTATTGGAATCCAAATGAATTTTTATTTAAATTGACTTAAAATTAATTTATTTTTTGATTAATTTATTATCTGTTTAATGGCGATTTTTTTTGTAATTTTTGTGGAAAATTCTTGGTCTATTAGTGGTATAAAACAAAAATATTTGATTTTGCTCATTTTATGTATACGTTGAAATATAAAAGTTGTATAGGGGATATTATGTAAAAATTTCGAGATTTTTTTTGTATATAACTTGTTGCCAACTGCGTTATGTTAACGTTAACGCGACAATTGTTAATTTTAAGTTTAAAATCAAGCTTTAAATTACTAAATAGGGTTGAATTATCTTTTTACTTTTTTTAAATGTTAACATATTATTGATATATGTTATTATATTGTACAATATCGCAAAAAAAGCTCTAGAGCTTGTGATTATAAAAAAAATGTATTTATGAAGGAAAAAAAGGTTTTTGTTACGTTCTTTATTAATAAAAAGTACTATTAATTTATTTTTTCGTTTCGATTTACTTTCCTTTGAGTTTTTTCTTTTCAATTATTATCAAATTGAATGAAAAAAAAAAATAAATAAATACAATAATTGGGAAATTTATGTAATTTTATAATTATGCTCAGGACAGTTAATTTCCTATATAAATAATTTTTTTAACTCTAAATATGCAAATATCAAAAAGAAACTCTCAACAATTCGTGAATATACATAAAAGTTATCGCATCTACTGGGTGAGAACGCCTAGAGAAACAATAATCATTCAAACATAAATACCTTCATTTGAAGAAAACAGAATTTCAAAATATTCCAATTTTTAATCGAAACCATTAATAAAAAGATTATATACTTCATGTACCTGCCCTTTTCTTATTTAACATGCAATGGAATATTTCATTTACAAAATTTTCCCAGTATTAATAAAACAAGTTTCATTAACTCAACATAACCTATATTTCATCTTCTTTGTGTATTTATACAACATGGTCGCTTATAGCTAAACTCACCAACTAATTTCTAAAGATACATGACAAATTATTATACCTACTTATCCTATTACCAAAACTTTTATTTATATTTAAATAGAATCAAAATAACAAACATTCGTAAATTTTTGTTCTAAAGAATTGTATTAAAATATTTCTGTACTTTATTCGCTAGTGTCATTCCGAATATCAAATCGAAGTGTGCTCGTGAGCAAATCGAATCCGTTCATTTTGATTCTGTTTCAGTTCTAGCAGTTCGGGAACATCTTTAACCAACAAACTGTTTTTTATTGTTACTTATGTTAATTTATATGAATAACAGAATATTTAATAGTAGTGAAATTCGAGTTATGAATAATTTTTTAAATTGGTTCGTAATCAAGCATAACCGATCTTGTATTGGTTACAAACTTGATCTAATTGTGATCCTATATTCTTCTCTAAGCGATCTACTTTCAACTAGTTGAAGAAAATAAATAAATAAAACAAATCCTCACTATTCTGTTGAATCATAAAAAAATAAAATTGTTTTTCATTTGCTTTATAGTACAGAAAAATCTCGACATATAAACATTTGCTATGAAAACACCACTAGAAACAAACCATAGAAAATAAAGAATTAACAGAGAACAAATCGGTTGATCACTTTTAATCTACACAAAAATATTTGTTTTGGAAACACTCCTAAAAACAAACCATTGAAATTAATGACTTAACACATCAGTCGATAACTTTTCTATGACTTTGTAGGTTTTGGGTTTTTTATTATAACCTATAAGTGAGATTTTTATTGTTGTTATAATAAAATTATATATCGATTATTTTATAAAAGGTCAATTATTTTGTGGTATAGTGTATATTTATAAATAGAAAGATTAACCTGGGTAAGTGTAGGATTTGTTATATTTAAATTATAATATACTTATACAAAATGTTTTCTCCCACAAAACATATTTAAATGTAAAATTTCTATTCTGTTCTGTCTATACACCAGTTAACATAAATAGAGACGTAAACTGAGTAAAATAATTTCAGTTAGCATATAATTTCGTCAAATTATTGAAAGGAGACCAATACCAGAATATTTCTAATTTTGTACAAAATTTTTCCCACGAAAATATAACTTTTTTGAAAATTAAAAATTGTTAATTATTTTTTTTTCTTTTGATATGAATCTGTGATATTTTTTCGTACTGAAAGGTAAAAAAAATAAGAGTTAGTCAATTTGTAAATATTGATGTAAATTCCTAAAAAGAAAAGTCAAAATAATATCTGTTGGAACTGTCATTTCAACAAAAAATATAATTGGGTCAATTCCAGGAATTAAAAACATTATTAAAGCATTACCAGTGACGTAGCAGGGGACAGAGGCTACTCTATATGTTTGTTAATGACCAATTTACTTCTCTGATTTAAGTCTTATAGATTTTCCTCAAATATAAAATACCGGTGAAAGACCACATCCCGCTTACTAACCTTACATTTAAATATTCTTCTGCAATATCACGTTGGGTACAGAGACATAAAATCGGCTTCCTCCCTAATATATTAAGTTCCTGGTAAATTGACCAGAAAAACATTGAAAATAAAAAAAATGTACCATATATACATAAATATACTAATTGGTAAATGTACGACACCTTTTTTCCTTGTTGAATTTTTACCAACACAACGAAACTATCATCCTGTTTTTATTTTCACTTTATAGTGGAATCTTAGACATTTTTTCAGCACATTTTAGAATGTAATTTTCGAATTGTCGGTGTCCTTTAAGAATTAATGTTATAGTATGTTCATTGAATGTATAAATAAATTATTTAAACTGTAATTGTTTATTATTATCCTTCCCCCAATCAAATAAAACGTACAAAATGTTTATTAGAACAAATAACAATAACATTAACAGAAACACATTGATCAAAACTTTTTGGCTTTTTTAATGGTATAACCTAAAAAACCCCATTCTAATACAATTTTCAAAGAATATAATTTAAGTAATTCATATTTTGTGAGTGTAATCTTAATTCAATTAATTTCCCGCAACCAGTAATACAGTTAAAGTATACTTCAAAGAACACACCATCTATGATTCAATAAAATAAATACTAGAAGCAAAATTCATTAATAAATATTAATCGATACATAATGAATTGAAGATTGTGTCTTTTAATAAAATAAAATTAGTAGAAATGTGAAGGGGTAACACAAAAATAATTGATAATTTTGTTATAAGAAAGAATAAGACAGATGTAATGAATGTATAGATTTATTTTGAAATCTTATCAATACTAAATTACAATAAATTCTCTATTTTTCAAAACTCAAATTATTAGATTTCCTTGATATTCTATAAATGAAATAGATATATAAACGTATAATTTGTGTAATGATTACTAATATATAAACAACCAGTAATACAATTTTAGTGTGGACATGAACCATAGATTACTACATTTAGATTTTTCATAACGTTGTTATTCGTTCTAGCTACTATATCGCCATCTAGGAATATGTCTTAATTAATAACTTGACATTCCTCATTAAATAATAATTACAGTATTCATCATTCATCCAGTCGTCTGTATGTTATATAAAAACTCATGAACACGAACAAATTCTATCATCCTTTCACTCAGAGAAGTCATTTTTCGAGTTATTTAATTCATAATTATTAAATTACAACTACAAACTACACTAGAAAAGTAAGGTTAAGTTTTGAAATTCCAAGACGTTCAGCGCGTTAAAACAGAGAGTTGGTTAACTGCAACGTCAAGAGCTCGGTAATAGTTGGCATTCTCAAGGTTTCTTAACAAGGTGAACTAATTTTGATATTTATGAACGTCTACAGCGGGTCATGTTCATTCTGTCTGCCGCATAAAGTGACTAATGTCAAAACTATCTAACACAATTCTATATTCCCCTGAATGCTTTTAATGACACCCAAAGAATTTCAATTTTTGATTGATGAGGTGAATTTTTTTCAATGAAAAACAGATCTAATTATTAAAATTATATATTTAATTCAATGCTACATTAGTTTGTTTAAGTATTTGTTCATTTTTTCTCAACATTTCATTACACATATCCATATTATTGACAATATGTTCGAGGGTCCAATGTTTAGGTAACAAAGTGTGTTCTAACTTGAAACAACTATGCCTAATACACTTAATTCCGGTTGTGTGAGCTGTAGAATGCAATTTCAATCCTATTTCGTGAATCAAATTAATTAAAAATTGTTCGTCTTCATTTACACACTGAATTTCGAGAGTGAAATTAGGGGCTTGGAAATCTATACACTTTATTCCATAAATAATGGGTATTTTGGAATTTGCTGGTCGGATGGGTCCTTTTACAGCTAATTCATAAGCTAATTGAGATTGCATATCCAAGCCGTACATCTCAAATATCTTTTGTTGATGAGAAGCTTGCATAGTGGAGAGAAATTTTTGTATATGAAATTCTTTAATAAATTTCCATGTCGATCTTTCCACAACTTTTCCTGATTTGAAACCATTATCTGTGGCTTTTCCGAGAGTTCCACTGATCCTATAAGCTCTAGTAGATCTATTTTCTCTAATATATTTCGCAAACTGAGTACCTGCTCTTAGTCCAAAAATAAGAACACCACTTGTATTCCATCCTAAATAATTTGACCAACTTACGGATAAATCTTCGTGTAAATATCTCGGTCCAACTACTAAGGGATGGTAACTTAAATCTACTGTCGGATTTTCTTCAACTTCAACTTCATTCTCTATTAAACTACGTGTGATGCTAGTTTCGTTTGTTGTTGGATTCGTAGTTTCAGAAATTAGCGGCACATTAGAGGTTATTTGTTGATTAATTAATGGCGTTCTAAGTTTCTCGTCTAATTCACTTAGATCTGTACACAATTTGTGTATAAGTTTCTTTCTTAAATTTCGTACCGATACTTCTGCAGGTTTATATACACAAATTATACCTTTCAAAGCATTCCACAATTGTACGGAATCAGCTGTTATCATTTTTTTAGTATATTAATACATTGCACATTTATTGTTGATATAAAAACTATAACCTCATTCATGTCATTTGTATTTTGTATTGCATAACATCTGAAATACTTGTTTGGACGAATTATATTAATGCTATTGTGTATTTAGAGTTGCATAATAGCAGTTCCTATTGATAAAATCCGGCAAACTTTTTCTACTCACTTTTTAAAAATTCTTTTTTAATAGGTTTGAATCTTAAAAGAAATATCTTTGTGATAATAAAAATTAAATTTCATTCTTCATTATTGCATATTTTAATGAAATTATTGAAATTCGAAAGTCATTATAGAGTTTAATTGGTTGCATACCTTACAGGTACTAGTACGATAATTCACTAATGATATATTTTTTTGATATTTATATAGGATGTATGATAACAAAAATATGTCTTAAACTAAAAAAATTTCATTATTTGATTAATTCAAATAATATGTCGAATATTTGTTTTGTTTTGATAATAACAATTGCTTCAAAGGTATTTTAAGATTATTTTGAATTAGTACTGATAATAACTAATTAAATCTGAACTTTTGAAATTGTTTATAATTATAATTGATAATACGATGTTCACTTTTGGTAATTGAATTTTTAATACATGGTAAAATTATGCATTACACATAAGTTTAGAAATCGTATACAATATCAGTCATAGGTTAAGATGACAGTGCTGTTTTTGACCCAGAATATATATTTACACAAGAAGTTGATTATAAAAATTATGAAAAAACGATAAAAAAACTGGGCAAGTGAAACCAATAAGAAGTTTTTATTATTGTTATGATTATTATATTGAAATTTAGTACAGATTTTGTTTATCTGTAGATTTTAAGATAGAGATACAAGTTTCGATAACTAAGATACCTTCTTCAGAAGGTTTGAAATTAGGTATATTTGTGGAAGAAAATTAACCATGTCATGATTTTTACTTATAAAATTGAAAAGTGACGAGATACAACAACATATAAAAATAAATACTGAAGGAACTTTGAGCTGTTGGGAAATAGATTAACTGCATAATGTTATATAATAGAATCCGATCTAAGTACGCAAATGATACATGAAATTTAACTATGACGTATACAAATCTTCCATTTTTGATAAGTCATGATTTATTTATATACGAAATAAAATTTTAAAAACAAATATTCGTCTCGTGGGCAAAGTCAACAGCCTTATTTATTTAATTATCAGCTTTCAAAATTTATTATCAATTAACACGAAATATTCCTGTTCAATTTAGGAAGTATCGCCATTGACTACTTTATTCACATTTAGGGAAAAGTGGGGTAAATGATCGAATCGATTCATTCTCACTTGAAGGCCGAGAAAGTGACAAGACATCTGAAAGGATTAACCTAAAAACGATCTCATACGTACAAGTCCTTATCTAAAGTTGCAATCATTATATATTTTTGGTTATAGTTTGGGGTTTTCAATATTTATGAATTGCACTCTTGATATTTTGGCCGAGAAAGTTGGTAAAACATACGTAAAGGCGATCTTACACGTACCATCGCCTTTAACTACTGTATTTAAATTTAGGGGAAAGAGGAGTAAAATGAGAAATTTAAGTTGATTCATAAATAAAAACTTTTGTTTTCAGTTTTTTCTTAATTCAAATGAGTTAAAACCACTTTTATAGAAACATTAACTGAAAAACGATCTTAATTGATTTATACTACATATAAATAATCGTCGAATCGACCTATTTTCTCTTGAAGGGCTATGAAAAGTATCAAATAATTTCATAAGTTAAATTGAGATTAAAAAAAGCGCTTATTATACCCATATGTACTACAAAAGTAGTGAATTTTACCAGTTTAGTAGGATCACTAGAAACCGCTTAATAGCAGATAAAATATTTAGTTTGGTTCGACAGTCGACAGTGTCGCTGTGTCAAATTTAATGCATTTCTTAGTGTTTTGTTCTTATTATTATTATTAACTATTTAAATTCGATGAGTATAAAGGCTTCTTAAAATGGGGAGGAATGGGGAATTATTTTTCATGTTGACTGTAAAGTTAGTTTTGCAAGACATATTTTATTAAGTCTGTTACCGTGTTTTTAATCTTATTGAAATGGTTTGAAGTACATTTAAAGCAAAACTACATTATTTACTTTCAATATATTTTTTGTTCATTCATATAAGAATTATATTTTAACAATTGGTAAGAGTTTTTTACATGTTTATTAAAATTTTCTCAAGTCTTTTTCAAGTTTTATGATTTTTACAATTTATATCAATGATTTGATACTGTTACTATGGCAAATATCTATATAAAATTATGTATCTATAAATAACTTAAGCAAAATATCAGTTTAAGTAAATGTCATTTAATCCGATAATGAATCTTTGTTTACATTTTTTGATAATATTTCCAAAATCTTTAAAATATTTAACAGTTATAAAGTCATTCATATTTATATTTATCATTCAAACAATGATGTAATTCAACCCTAATTCATGGTCCTTCGAGCCGGAAATAACATAAAACTAGAATTTAAAATACATTTTAATAAAAAACGTGTAGTATGTTCATTTAATTTTATATCTACATTTTCCCTTATGAAACAGCCTCAATATCTTTCCAATATGCTACACAGATGTTAGATTAGATTGAAGATGCGACCAGAAGCTGACCAATTCATACAGAAACTTCCAACCTCTTCTACATGTTATATAACTATCCTAAGCCGTGGTATGATCCATAAAAAATAGAATTGGTCCCCATGATGGGCGAAATTTGTTCGTCTAAATCGGTTGTTATTGCCTTGCTTCCATCATAGAACCATCTAGAACCATAATCGAACCATTCTTAATAACTCTTTTTTTTTGTAATTTCATATTTTCTAAACAATTTTTTGTTATCAAATCGCGATGATTCGCTTCGGAATATCTTCAAGTTTAGTAAGTCAATTGTACAATATTTTTAATATAATACCTATGATTGTTTAATAATTCAATTCTGTATATGTGACATACTGTATAATAATTTTTTTAATAATAATTGTTGTAGAATGTGGGGGTTAATTTTCTTTTTACTCCTTGCCTTTCCTCCAAAATTCTCCCGATTTTTTTTCGACCTGTTGTTTGTGATAGTTTCTCGTATAATTCTTCCGTCTATTCTTAATAGCTTCGTCGATTTCGTTCATCCAAGACGTTAAAATTAATATCCACATGTTAAATTTAAGAAATCATTACTTATAATCAAATTTGTGTTATTTTTTCCAATTTTAAATAATCTTGATACGTCCCTGGTTATTATCGTAATATTTCTTACATTCATACATCACCCGTTAACTATTTAAATAAATATGTTATTCACGCCCTTCTGCTTTTATTTCCACAAAATATTTATCCAAATATGAAAAACAAAAACTTATAAATTCGTTCATGAGTCAGCCGGTTTTGAGGAAGAATTTTATGTTTATTGTTACTAATTATTTATTGGGTTACCCTTTCCAACAACACGAACGTTGATGAAGAACCAGCTACGAATTTTTTTTCGTACCCTGTCGAAATAAATTAATTTATACTCTTTTAACAATTAACATATTTGATAAAAATATTTATCAGAAACGGTGGTACCACGTCAACGTTATCCGGGTATAAAATAGTTCCATTCAGTATCATTTCAACATTTTTTGTGTGTTGTTAGTAGAGAGAACTGTTTGGTAATTCAGATTTTAAAATGGCTCCCAATGCAGACAATTTAAGTGCTGTGCTGTACGGCATCAAAGATTTAAGACTTGTAAGTTTTATTTTATATTAATTATTTTTTTTTTTAAATAGATTTTAGTGATCCGATTTCTGGTAAATAATTTTTTATTCAAATTAAGTCGAATTTATTGTTAAAAATATATATATATATATATAGAATGTCCTTAATCTTATTTTGATTATTATTAAATATAGGAAATAGACGAAAAGTAGAAAAGTTTGTTTAAAAAACTCACGAATGGAGATTATTTTCTTTGAAATAACTTGATTTATTGTTCAAAATATTGATACAGAATGTCCCTAATGTTATTTTAATTGTTATTAAGATGGAAAATAGTCAAAAAGTGAAAAAAATTCTCTAAAACACCACAAATTTATATCTTTTGCGAATTTATTGTTAAAAATATATACAGAATGTCCCTAACTCGATTTTAATTATTATTTTTATAGGAAATATACGGGAAGTAGATTTTCATTGAAAATTTTCCACCATTTTCCAATTTTCGACTTTTCATTTATATAACTTGAATTTATTGTTAAAAATTGATACAGAATGTCCCTAATTTTATTTTAATTACTATTGAGATGGAAAATAGTCAAAAAAAGAAATAAATTTTTGAGAAAAGACCACAAATTTACGTATTTTGTATGAAATAAGTCGGATTTATTGAAAAAATATATACAGAATGTCCCTAAAGTAATTTTTATTATTATTAATTTAGGAAATAGGCGAAAAGTAGAATAGTTTCATTGAAAAACCATGAATTTTTGTCTTTTAAAAAAAATCGTGAAAAAGTTACAGAATGTTCCGAATTTTATTTTAATTACTATTGAGAAGGAAAAAAGTCAAAAAGTGAACAAATTTCTCTGAAAAGACCACAAACTTACATCTTTTGCTCGAAATAAGTCGAATTTATTGCTAAAAATACATACAGAATGTCCTTAATGTCATTTTTATTATTATTAATTTAGGAAATAAACGAAAAGTAGAATAGTTTCTTTCAAAAACTATTTTTGTCTTTTTGCAAAAAAAAAATTGTAAAGAACATACAGAATATCCCTAACTTACTAGATTTTCTTTGAAAAATTCACTGATTTTCGTCTTTTCATTTATATAACTTGATTTATTGTCAAAAATTGATACAGAATGTCCCTAACGTTATTTTAATTATTATCAAGATGGAAAATAGACAAAACGTGAAGTTTCTCTGAAAAGTCAATTAATTTATGTCTTTTACCAATGAATTTATGTTTGTTGTCCGAAATAAGTCGAAATTATTGTTAAAAAAGTATACAGATTATCCCTAACGTTATTATTAGCATAGGTTATAGACGAAAAGTGAAAAAGTTTCTTTCAAAAATCTATTGATTCTTTTTCTAAATTTACTTTCAATATTTCTTTATTTTCTTCTTGATACTCGTATTACTATAGTAATGAATCTAATTATTGTTATTCATAATTATTATGTTGCATCATTGTCATTTCAAATGATACGTAAACACCCAGATCTGTCGATGGGGGTGTGTCTACTTTCAACTAATCACGTTTCAAGGTTTTATTTATCAACATATAAATACGCGAATCTAAAAATAAAACAAATAATTGTTACACGTGGCTTTATTAATATGCAATTTTAAACAGTTACTGGTAAAAAAGTTATCAACAATTACTTTACATGAACTTCGAAGCTCTTAAATATAAGTTTGCATTTTTTTATTCCCGTAAAATTATAAAAAAATCATTGAAATCGTATATTTTTTTTATTTTCACACTAACAAAAAAGGGGGATTGCTATGATATAAAATTGCCAAATTTATAATATTTCTATTTATCTATTTATTTTTATTTTTAAGGAACAAAGACCTATACCAGTTCCATCAGATAACCGTAAGTTTTTTAAACAATATTTACTCTTTGTTATTTCTTTTCACCTTTTCATGTCTATTTCAATCCTTTTTCCCATTATATATTCCTCAATTCCTCTAAATTTTCACTTTTCACTAGCAATGCAATGGTTCAATAACCTTTTTTTTACTTGTCTATGAGCCCTCTTTTAATTATTCTATGTTCTCTATAGATTTGTGTTTTAAACCTCTATTCAATTCAATTATTCAATAGATTTTACGTATGTCAATACTGTCAAAATATTTTACATTGAAATCAAACAATTCTACACTAAATCTATTATATTTTTATAGTACAATAATAACCGAAATTTTTTATATATAACTATTTTCTGAATCAATAATTTTTAAAGTTCAAAAACAAACGAATCAACCAGCTGATTGTAAATACGCACTATCACGTGTCTATGACCCGTTCACTTTCACTTCGTTCAGTTTCGAATGTCAGTGAACGTAAACCAGATATCATATCAGAGTTTTCGAATAGGCCTGATATGTATATATAAAAACCACAATCTAATTAAATGGAACATTAATTTAAATTATTTTTCAAGTGTGCTAGTTTTATCAACTGTTAAGTAAAAACGACATACAACGAATTTTATTCAACTCGATCTAACCTTGACAGGAACATAATTGTTTCAAACATATTTACTATTAACATAGATAATCTACCGTTTAAACATTTTAATGTCAAGGTTACTACGAATATGCTTAGAAACAATCGTGATATGAATAAACGACTAATAAATTTTAATTCTGAATAAAAAATGTGTCGTTACGTTTATCAACAAAAAAATATGAAGGTCGAAGCTATTAACAGTATATAGTCTGCTTCGAAAGTAGAAATTGCTTTATACGAGAAGACAAGTTTAATTAATATTACTAAAATGAGTTTTTGAATATTTTTTGATATACGAGGAGTGACAAAAAAAGCTTTGAATTATTTTATTACAAAAGTGAAAGTTTATAATAAAATTTAAATAGAAACCACACAACTATGCATGTAATCATTACTGAGAGGTTTATTTGTGTCGTGGTTTGCACATTTTCATCTTTTTTTGAAATAAAACGACATTCCTCGCCCTTAACCAACTCAATTTCTCTTTCAAATTGGTCTTACCACTTGTTAACACTGTCAATGTCATTAAATTATAACCAGAGACAAATCATTGTATAAAGAATATTCTTGTGTGCCATTATAATGCTATACACTAAGAAAAGTGGTTGTTTTTTTCCTTCAGAGTTCAACTCTGTTTGTTTCAGAGGTTCTGCTTCAAATGGAAGTAGTAGGGATATGCGGTTCTGATGTTCACTACTACATCGGTGGAAGATGTGGACCATTTATAGTTGAAAAGCCCATGGTTATAGGTAAATTGTGTATAAATCGTTTTTTTTTTCTATTCCATAAATAAACATAATTTCTCTAGGTCATGAAGCTTCTGGAACCGTCGTCAAAACAGGAAAGAACGTCAAGCATCTCAAGCCAGGTTAATTAATTTATGGTACCTTCAATTTAAAATATTAACTTATTTTTATTTAACAGGTGATAGAGTTGCTATTGAACCTGGAGTACCATGCCGTAGTTGCCAGTATTGTAAAACTGGTTCTTATAATTTGTGTCCTGACGTTTTCTTTTGTGCCACACCTCCAGATGATGGTAACCTTTCGAGATACTACGTCCATGACGCTGATTTTTGCTTTAAGTAAGGTTATGTTAAGTTATAAAAATAATTTACTAAATAGATTTTCTTTAGACTTCCGGAAAATATGAGTCTTGAAGAAGGTGCGTTGATGGAACCCTTATCGGTAGGAGTCCACGCTTGTAAAAGAGCCGGTATTGAATTTGGCGACGTATGTCTTATAACCGGAGCTGGACCTATCGGACTAGTGACTCTTTTAGCGGCTAAAGCAATGGGTGCTGTAAAAGTTGTCATTACAGGTAATAACTAAATTATTTAAAATAATTACGCAATTATATGAAAAATGTGATTGGCAGATGTAATAAGTAAGAAATTGGAAGTGGCTAAAGACTTAGGTGCGGATTATACCATCAAAATAGACAGGAATATGAGTGAAGAAGATATCATCAAAAAAGTGGTAGAACTACTGGGACAAGAACCCAACAAATCATTCGATTGCACTGGAATCGAATCCTGTATCAGGATTTGTGTTGCTGTAAGTAAAATTATTTGTTGTACTTCTAAATTCATTACCAGCTTTAGATTAAATTGTTCCTTTTTGTTTCAATGTTTTCTACTACTTGTTTTTTGGATTGTTTTGGATAGTTGTAAAACTATCTTCAGATCACGACGAATATCTTACTCGTTGTTGTAGGCTACTGCGGCCAAAGGTTGCGCGGTATTAGTAGGAATGGGAAAGGTAGAAATCAATCTTCCTTTGAGTAAAGCTTTGGCGAAAGAAGTAGACATCAGAGGTATCTTCAGATACGCTAATGAGTGAGTATATTAAATTTCTGATTATCGATTTTTTTCCTACAATCGATATTTTTTTCGCCAGCTATCCTACGTCTATTCAAATGGTACAATCTGGTAAGATAAACGTGAAACCTCTGGTAACTCACCATTATACACTAGAAGAAACGTTGAAAGCCTTTAATACCGCTCACACGCAAGAAGGTAATCCCATTAAGGTACTTATACACGCTAATCCGAACTGGAAACCATCTTAATTTAGTTCTATGAATTTTGTTTTAAATTTTTGACGCAAAATAATTATTTAAGTATTTTTTTAAGTATTGTTGTATTACTGTTAATACATTTTTTGTCTGATTTGTTTTTATTTAATTCACCTTGTTCTCAATAAAAATTTCTTTATGGTTCCTGGTTATTGTTTTTCCCCTGCCACGCGAGCGCGATCTAGCGGTCAGATACGACTACTAGGCGTCAGCCATATTGTTGTGCGTTTTTCGTGAACAAACCAAGGTGATCATAACCTATCAATCAATTCTTTTAAAAAATGACTGAAATTTCGTTTTTTAGTCTTTTTCAAAAATCTAGATTGATGGAAAACAGTGTGGAGGATAATTACCCATATAATAGAAAAAAATGTCGGTTTTTCGCACGGGAAATAATGAGACTGAACAAACTCTGTAAAAGACACTATCACACGTTCTGGTAGCACTTCCACACGAGGAGGAAATAAAAGGTTAGAGGTGAGAAAATTCCGAGCCTTTTCGGTCGTGAAGTTCGTGCGGAAAACTAGGTACTAGGTATTATATTTCTCGAAACACGTTAACAGCAATATACATCAACCCCGATACGACGTACTATCAAGATGTTAGAGGTTGCATACGATTCCAGCTGAGCACAATTTTTGAAAATTTCGACTTATCTTCCGCGGGAACGCATTCGTAGTTGTCCATCTTGGTTTGGTAATGCCAACTAACAGATATAAAATAATCTACTGATGATTACCGATCAAAATTGATTTTTAAAGAAAATAGCATGAAAATTATTCGATTTTCTGAAATTCTGAGAAAACCCTGTAATTTTCGGGATTACATGATTTTTTCGCGTTTATTTCCTTTACTACTCGTCTTGAATAATTAAAAAACCGATAGGAGGGAATCAAATCAATCACTGGAGAAATAGATTTCGATATAGATGATCAGGACAACAGAAAAGCGAAGAGATAACCGTTACGAACTCAATATTTCCAATAATTTACTAATCTGACATCAGATACGTTCTAAAATCAATACTTTCACCCAAAAAATATCTTTTGCAACTGCGTTTTGAGTGAAACGCGTTTAAAATGAATCAGAATACAGGTGGCGTAAAAAAATTTTAAGAATATTCTTGATTTGCTGATATTACACCACTTATACATATTTACGGGGAGCGTTTGAAATGTTAATTAATGTAAGGTAACAAAAACCGTTCCTATGTAATTTCTTTATGTTAAAAATGTCTTGTATAATTCAAAACCTAAAATAAACAAAAAAATTATACGAATTACTATTAATTTGCAAAGTATTAGTGTTATGGTGGTGTAAACAGTGTGTTCAATAAGATAAAATAGAATAAAATAATGTTTTCTTTATTTAATTATG
This sequence comes from Diorhabda sublineata, assembly GCF_026230105.1. Taxonomy (NCBI): domain Eukaryota; kingdom Metazoa; phylum Arthropoda; class Insecta; order Coleoptera; family Chrysomelidae; genus Diorhabda; species Diorhabda sublineata. The sequence continues at coordinate 34,340,765 of NC_079474.1, forward strand.
ATAATATCAACGCAATGGATAATATATGAAGAAAATTGTAAAAATTCTTTTTCTAACAAAGCTTCGTATTCACCTTGAACAACGAAATTGCTCATATTATTTTAATAATATAATTCTTATAAAAATTTATTGATTTAATCCTAACAAATTACATTTAGTACTTTAATAGTAGAAAAAAATGTGTATGATACTTTCTGTGACCTGTGTATAAAATATTTACATAGTCATCTAACTGCCGCAGCTTCGTCGAACATTCCGTACACCTCCTCGACTATCTATTAGCCTGCTATTAGGCGGGCCGAACGAAGTCTATACATTCCTTTTCCCGCATTCTTACCATATTTCAAAATAGTATCAGAATTCTTTGTAGATGGCACTCACTATTACTTCGATTAGAGGTAAAACATTTTTGAACAATATTAAAATTTTAGTAAGAATTATTTTAAAATATTATACTAAATTTAATTAACTATCATTAATTATTTATGGAAAGTTTATATATAGGAAAAAAAAATTGGCAGCGGTGGGATTCGAACCCACGCCTCCGAAGAGACTGGTGCCTTAAACCAGCGCCTTAGACCGCTCGGCCACGCTACCGATAAGGTAATAAAACCATAACTAATATAAGATGTAGTGTTATAATATTTTTATTTTATTTATTTATACGAGGTGTTAAATAAAATGTAATAATTGTCCAATATATTATAGGGCTTCTTAGAATGGTAATATTTTATAATTATAATGTTATTGGTCCATATTTTATTCTAATATTATAGTCACTAGCCACAAGTCAACAAATCGTCATATTGTCTGTGTCCCTGATTATATATTAATTTGTGGCAATTTGAGATTCTATATAAATGTAAAATTACATAGAAAAACCTTTTGTTTTAAATTCATTTTATTATCTTAGTGATTATTTTTTAGTATTCATCTACTATATCTATAAATATAACTTTCCTGGGTAGTGATATAAGAAACTCAGATGCTGAGCTCCGATAATTCTGTTTCTCAGTGGCACCGCGAAAATAGTTGTAAAATATACGTAGAAAACACGTGACTAGTAATTGATACTGATGACACATACTAACGCACATACACACATTAAAATTTTTTTTCGATGTTCATTATCTATAAATACACTAAAATTTGTGTCGGTCCACGAGATTTATTTAAAATTTGAGTTAAAAATATAATCGATAAGAGACAAAAAATTTTAAAATTAAATTCAACTTAACTACACGAAAAATTTATTAATTTTTATATTTTTTATAGTTTGTTTTTTTGTTACATTGTTTTTGTCACTATTAGTTCATTTTTTTTCTTTTTGATCTCGATAATAAAGAAATTATTTATCTTAGTGACTTTTTCCAATCTTTTATTTTCATCTGAACTCAAATTAATTATTAAATTAACTATCTGACAATGACAGTTACATTAGGTAGGTAATTGTATCTTTAGAATAGCGATATCTCGAAAATGGTTATACTTAGCAAAAAAAGCTTAATAACACTTTTTGTAGATAATCTTTTAATCTACAATTTTCTTCTGATACATTTTTTCGCTAAAACTCGTTGATTACCTTTAAAAATTAAAAACCCAAAATTTTCACCTTCGATCTTGAGTAACTTTTTTAATACACATGGTATAGATGACGACTTCTGGGTAATTATTTTTTGTATTAAACCCAAGGTTCCTACGAAAACTCAGCTTTGTGGGAGCTTTTTTTATTTACCTACTATCCTTTAGTCAAATTTGACTGGACTATTAGTTGTAATACATACCGAGACCAAGTTTCTGTTCCAAAATATCTATTTTGTTATTTACAAGACACACCTGTCGAATTCTACGCATTCCAGACTAATAACTAATCATTAAACCACATGTGCAGGTATAATTTCATTAAAAAGTTCACGTTAATTGAATAATTCACCTGCACATTTAACTAGATAGAAATAGACTATAAATTGTTTGGGTAGTTGCTATTTGACGTGGGTTTTTTATGACCCACCTTCCAAGTTGTTAGAATTACTCCTCTGAGAAGAAATGGGCAAAATCTGTATGGTTTGCTTACAGAATCTACAGTCCACAGTCTAGAGGTGATATTTAACCTGTCAGAAGACCAGCTACCAATTTACTGTCTTTCTGAACACCAAGAGACGTTTCCTGATGTAGTGATGAATCTTTTGGATTGTCTTTCAGTTCCTTGTTAGGGTTTGGTCCAGAATATGCTTCTTCATTCGTTATACTTCGATGGTGATGTCTAGAATCTTTAGATAACATATAAGATTCGCTGGTTTTAATTTTACTGTTTGGAATATCCTGTTGGAGATTATTTTCTCACTAAAAGTTGAAGAGGAGGTAGATGTAGCAGCGCCTCTAAGGCTATGGTGGAACGTATTGGTAGATTAGTTTAGTTATATCGATGTTAAGAGTGCAAAAGTGAACAATTCGTCTATGATTGAACACACAGAAACATTCTAAAAATATACAAAAATATTCCCATAATAAATGAGAAATATAATAAACACCAATGAACGATGACTAAGGAATTCCGAGTGGGCGAGCGACGCCACTGAAAAATCGGAACGTATAAAACCGAGTGAAGCCTAAAATTTTCTTAGTTTACATTGGGATTGTATTCCCGATTATCAGACGGTTGTGCCAGGTGATAGAGTGTATTTTTAACACTTTTTTTCAAAAAGAACAAAAAAAAAAAACAAAATGCCAGGCCCTTCAAGACCCCTATGGCAAGTAAGTGATTCTAATATTTTGCCAAACGAATAATTTTTCGACCAATTACATATTTATACACTTCAAATTATAGATATTGATTTTTTTAAACACGTATTTTATTAAATTATTCAATATTTTTATTTTATTTTTCAATATACGTCATAAATATTAAACAATATAATTTCAGTGATTCACGATTGGTTATTTTTAACTTTTTCAATGTGTTTACTTCAACTTCTATTTCAATTTGTGTTGAAATCTGTGTCACAATTCGCTAAATTTAAGTATAACTTTAATGATTTGGCAACGTTTATCTTTATGAATCATCGTGTGAATAAATATGTAAGTAATAAATACAAAGATTTTTTTTAACGTTTTATCATATGTGAGATATCGGGATTTCAAAACTTTCGATATTTTCTCCGGTATTGAGCAGCACCCTATCCAACTACCTCCTAAACTCTTCATCCAAACCGTCTAAATTACCTCCAAGACTGTTATGTGATTCATACTATCGAATCTAACAATTCCGAGGGGAAAGATAGTCTTATTACCAATAGAGGTCTCCCCGTTTCCAAATCCAAGATGAAACGCCCCTATACGCCCCTTCGGCTACTAGTCACACCTCCCTGAGAATTATCTTAACCCTATTTCTAACACCTCTTCGATTATCGTTGTTGCAGGTTTTCTGCGTTTTTCCTATAGCCTGGTGAAACAACATCAAGCTAAATGAACAATACAGATCTCAAAATGGAAGTTGTAGGGCAGTTGTAACCACCTCCCATTGAATAATAAACAAAAAAACTTATTCTATTCCTCTCTCGATGAATATTGACAAAAATTATCGCAGAAAATCAGACATATTATTATTATTCAAAAATATTTTTCAAATTTTTGATTAAATTTCAATTGTATACTATTTAATTTTAGTAAATTTTCTCACCTGTAAGAAGAAATAATTTAGTTTATAGAACACTTATCAGGGGTTTAGGAATACACCAAATTTTGATTGGAAAATGTAGGAGAAGCCATAAAAACCAACGAAAAAACCTTAACGTTCCTATTATGTAGTCAGGAAGGAGCAAATAAAATAATTTCTATAAAAAAAAATGTTTAATTTTTCTTCGACATTAAATCGGGTTCACATTAGTATCTTATAAAACACAATATTTATAAAAAAGAAGAAAAATTATTCAATTCTGTAAACACGTTACACATTTATTTCATTCTATCATCAACATATTCATGATCTCCTGATTGACCCTTCGTCGAAACCATCGAAGACGAATTTCCTTAGAAAAACCAATCAGTCACCTTGAATTATCCTTTTCAATGTAATGTATTAGCTTGTCTCATACCCTTAAAGACTTCTCAGAGATGCTCAAACGTTTAGCTACATCAAGAAGACGCTATTCATAATGACGCAACCATAAATATGGTTATGGAATAATAATTGTTTTTAGAGCACAATCAGACCATTGACAACATGCAGCTTCGTTTGTTTTGTCTTGTTGATAATTCATTTAACTTAGAAAGCTTGTTCGGAACTTGAAATTATCCATATCAATATAACTTTAATGAAGTACCAACCTTCAAAATGTCATGACGTTTCGATTAGTCAAAATAAAATGACAGCTATTTAGGTAAAGCTACTTTTGTTATTTTCGAAACAATTTCGTGTGATTTGGCCCCCAGTGACTACTGACTAAGAAATTCAGGTCAAATGAAGAAGCAATTGCTGAAACTGATGCAAAAGACAAATTATTCTACAAGCTCGGTATCGAGAAGTTGTAGATGAATAAAATCGATTTCAAGCCTATATTACTCGATTGTGAAAGGGAATTCATAAGATAAAAATGTTGAACCTTTTTTCAATTAAATATAAAAAAATATATATTTTTGTTGTGAGTCTTATAGTTCCAAATCTCCTAAAAAGAAATTTGCTGGAATATTATCAAAAACTCTTTGTAAAATATCTAACATTATATCTTCGATGGTTTTCGATAAAATTGGACTCAGTGAATCAGCCACGGGCCTCCAGTTAGCGTTCAAATATTCGTTTGTTGACTCTTCTGTAAATAACACAAAAATATTTATACCTCATAAGATACTACTGAAGCACGTCGTAGGAAAAACCGACAAAAACATAATCCAATTTAATATTACCAACAAGTGTCTTTTTTGATAGCACTGTATTTATAATAGAGTTTGCTAATTGTCCAGATAAACTAGAAACATCGATCACATTTTCAGTTTCTTGGCCATTTTCTATTATAAAGATGAAAACTTATGTATCACACTGTATATTCAAGAACAAACAATTTGATTTAGTAATTTATAATCCGATGAAAATTATTCTGACCTAATTAATTTCTATGGAATTTCGAGGTTTTTTTTTCAAAAGATTTCTATTTTGTAGATTGAGACAACCTGTATGATAGTTTAATCGAATTTAATGTATTTGTTGTTTTTTCACTCACTGTTTGAATTTTAGCGAATTATTCACGATGACCTTGTACGAATTTTACGTAATTTCTTAAAATCGTTTCTAAAATTAACTTCGGACTATTTACCTAACGCTTTGATTCCGTCGAATAAGTTCCCCATATGTAATTTTAAACCTCCAATGTTGAAGGTCACGTGGACATCGGTCACATTGAAGAAATCGAAACCGTCGTGCTTTTCCATAATAACATCGCTTTTTACGTTGATATCCAGATTTTCTAAATAATAAATTAACTCCAATAATATTCACCATATACAAATTTTCAAACTTTCTTTTATTTTAAACAGTCAGTTAAACTTAAATTAAATTGATGATTCCGTATTATTACAATTATTCATAATCAATTAAACAAAATCTAAATATTTTGATTGTTGTTTACTAAAAACTAAATTTGAATCAATAATGACACGAGAAAACTTGAACCTACAACAAAAACTGATAGTCTTATACGAGGGTTGCTTCTTTAAGATGTAGCAACAATGAAGTGAATATGTCAAATATGATATTGCTGTCATAAAGTTTGACATTTGATGTGTCATCAACCTTGTTTGGCACCCATCGATTTCTTTTATTCCCACAGATCAAAACTTAAGTAGCAACCCTCGTATGTAAAAGCTTTAAGATAAAAAAAAAATTAATCAAACGAAATCATGCGTTTAGAAAAAAAACGAGGCCTACTACAAAACAGATCTTGTTAGGTTAGGTTAGGTGTATTCTACAAGCTTTATATATTGTTTTTTTTTTGTATTGAAATTTTTGTATTCACGTCCTGAACCCAAAATTTATTTATTCAAAAAATATTAAATTTAGTTGAATATTGTGACTAAAGTGAGCTTCAAAATTGTGTCGTGAGATGGCGAATTCACTTACAAACAAACATGCAACGTGAAGAAAAGAATATAGAAAAAAATATTTATTTGAATACATTATAAAAAAGTTATGAATTAGATATAACACAATATCTCAATTTAGTGATTAATATTAATACTTACGAGCATCAAACCAACACTTTCCCTTTCCTCTTAAAGGTATAACCAATATTTTACCGAGTAATTCATAATTTCCATCGATTCTTAATCTTGGTAAAGACAGTTTAGTATAAAAATCGTAAGTTTTAGGATCCACACTGTTATAAAGTATTTTAGTATTACCAAATCCTATCACTGTAACATTATCTAATGATGCGTTTACTGTTACCGGACCCCTGCCACCTTGTATTACCTAAAATTAATAAAAAAAGAAACAAAGACAAAGAATTTGTAGTTAGATATATTATTATGTGTATGTGATTCGTGACTGCGTTGCTTGTTGCCTACCATGTAGATCGGGGTATGATTTCTTATACTCAACACAGGGAACGCGATAGTGTGAATTTGAGGACAGGTGACAGATATTAACAACGTACATTAACCGGAAAAAACGACACTAATCAATAGAAAAATAAAACTTTTGACCTTGAGTAACTTTTTCAAAACACACGGGATCGATGGGTACTTCTGGGAACTTATTTTGATTAAGCAATATACAACAAAACAAATATTAATATCCAGTATAATCATATAGAAAACTTGACAGAGTATGTATATGCTGGATACATTAATAAAAGTATACAGGGTTCATTGTGCTATCTTGTCAACTCAGTCAACTATTTCTACTACATTCGCAAGTATTAACAAAATTAAACTTCTAAGAAGTTAAACATTAAAAGAACAATGTCAGAAATCATATTAATTGTATCAATAACCTACCAGTAAGTTTTCTTAAATTTTCGTATAGAATACATACAATTTATTATCAATAAGACAGAAACGTATGAAATGATTAACACAATTTTTAGTGAATAAAATCAAATTGTAGTTGATATAGATATGCTAGTGCACGAAATTTATTATGCAGAAGAAACGTAGTTAGCCAACGTATGATTTGTAACCTCACATTACATTTCAAATCCTTTTTTGTACTATTATAATAAAAATATAAATCGTACACGTGTACGTATATATATATTAAAAAAAATATACTTAACAGAAACGCGACGTTGCCTATTATTGACAGTATAAAAACTTTGTTAAGTTTTAAGTTGGTAAATTTTTTTATTATATCTCAATTATTGAAATAATTCATAATAATTTCAAATTATAAACGTTGTTTAACATCACCCATCGTGAACATGTTTTTAAAATGTTAATTATGACATTTGAATTCAGTAGTCGTAATTGTCGTATTTACCAAATCTATTAGACTTGACATTATTTGATTTTTCAATGAAAGATTTGGCCGTAAATATTCAAAATTCAATTCTTAGAAGAATTGATGAAGTAATAGAAATTAGATGAAAGAAGTCGTTGTATAGGTTATGTTTTTTTCACATAACAATCCTTTTTATCGTTTCACTTAAGAGTAGAGCAACGAAACAAGATATTTTAATTAATTGTTGCAGTTAATTTTGTCAAAAACTCAAATATAAAGTGACAGAAATCCTCGTTTAAATAAATAATAAGAAATATTCTTATCTGAATGTTTTAAAAAGCCGCCATATTGTGAAGATTTGCTATGTCAACGATCTTGCACGACTATGAACGATCGTGTTTAATTTATTCTAGTAAATCAGGGTAACGCTGTTAAAGAAAAATATAAAAGTATCGATTATGTACGGCAGTTGTTATAAAAAACATGAAGAGACAAAACTCGTTTGAGAATATTGTAAAATATGATTCTTACTTATTCACATTCTCAATTAACATAAATTTCTTACAGATTTTATATTTTCACTGATAATAGTTTCAAAGGAATCGAATAGCATGTGAAATCGATTTATCAATAATCGAATTATCGTTTTTAAGAAAACAAATCGTGGTATTATTAGTACTTACATTCAAAACTGGTATTTTTAATGGATCTAATACTTGAAGACCTATTTCCGGTACTCCTTTTGGAATTTGGTTGAATAACTGTTGTACGGCGTGAGTTGAACAATTTATGAAAATTTCTCTTGGATCTTTTATCATGCAAGTTCTAACATAATGGGCTAAAATATAAATTCCACAATAACATAACCAAAACTTTCACAACAGTAAACTAGTATGTCTGAGGCCGTCATATTTTGAACTGTTTCTTCTTTATAACATCCATTTTTAGTTCAAGCATAACATCCTTATAGAAGACGGACGATTTCATTATACAAAAGGCATTACGTAGTATAATTTTGATATGTTTTAAATAGTAAATGTAGATAAATTGTTGGCAAATGAAATGTGAACAAAATAATGGGTTAAACACGTTAATTGCATCATTAGAAAGCGAGAAAATTTGGAAAACCGGAAAATTAGTGTTGACTCGACGACTTGAAGTTGATGTAATCATTTTCAATTATAATTAATACCAAATTTGTTACTTAGTGATTGGTTCCAGTAAACGTTACCTACTGAAAACAAAACTTGAAAGTTTCTTGAGTGAAAATTTATATATAATATTTTCCAAAATATAAATTTGTTACTTTATTTAAGATATACCCCGTATAATTTACAAAATAATTCGAACAATAATCAAAGGCGTTAAATTTTCTTAAAAAAGTTCTAGAACTTACGTTGTTCATTTAAAAATCCGAAAACGAATTGAACACAACTGATCACAAAAATAATTCCAAACTGATAAATGAGCATGTTTTCTTTAGGGGGACGTACTGAGTACTACTTTAGTATTGTACCGGTCGTATACTTCTACCAGCTGTAGCTTTCACTCTTTTGCTATTACGATTTTTCTGTTATTACCACCTTGTATTACATAAGTGAGTATTTGAGGACGGTAGAAAAAAATTGTAACACTAATTTTTAGTTATGGCATCAACAAATATTCTGTTACATCAATAGAATAACATTAAGAAAAAGAATTTTTACATACAGGTTGTATATATAATGAATTATTAAAAAATATAATGACTTATTGTTGTTAAACTATCTTGGGTTGGATTTATCTCTTCCACTATACCTTATTCTTGTTCTTTATTCATTTCAACTGCTTTTTTGTAATTATTCTTCTTCTTTCTTGTAGTATTTTTTCATGTCAATCGTATACAGAACCCACACGTATGACAATTGGGGGTAATTTACTTATATACCAAAAAATTAATTTCTTTGCAACCCTTCAAATTAAAAATACTAAATTTCGTGTACTATATGAGAGTGTTAAAAGCGTTGAGTAATGGTAAACAGAAGGCGAAGGGTTAATTAAGGATAAACTAACCTTAAAATTTCACTGTCAGTTCAATTCAAAAATATTTGCTGCCTCCTGGAGGTTAAAATATACGTCATATTATTTTTAAATTCTTTTATTTATTATCAATGCAATTTCTGTTGATATTTGTTAATCAATCGAATGCAAACAATATAAAAATAATTAATTAATTACAGGATTACTGAAATAACATGGTATTGACTAAAATATTACAAAAGAAAATTTATATATAATAGTAGTTATTATATTCACTATATTACAAAAATTTATACTCGTAGTTGTTTCGCAACCATAATTTATCTTTAGGGGATACGTAATAATTACAAAAAGGTATTTACATAATAAATTTAATTATATCTATTCACTGCTTCTCAAAAACATTGTTCAGCTTCCTTCTACATACTACATACTTTTTATCGTGAAACAAATCCAGAAAAAATCCTCGTAATAAGTTGAAATTTTCTAGAAATTTTACAACAAAAAAATAGACTTTATTGTGTACCTTTTTCTATCTATCCTCGAGACGAGATCACCTTTTTTGAAACACCCTGTATAACAAATTAACATACATATATACCGTTAATAATATAAACAGACACGTTATTGATGCAATTTTGATTATTCTACCGAGATTTACAAATTATTTACAAAAATACAAATTATAAACACTTTTTACCACTAATAAGTTATAGAATAAGCTATGTATTATTTCCAACTCACGGCATTTTAGGTATTATAAAATGTCAAAATCGCTAAAAACAAAACAGTAAATAAAGCTCATATAACCTCAAAATATGGTAACGTCTACTTCAACTTTTACTACGATCAGTTAATAACGCAACGTTAATTATATCTTTGTCTTTTTTTACGGTTACTAGTGTCAATTCAAAGAAACTATCACGTATGTCTGTGAAGACGATAATCGATCTTATCTTGATTTTTATTAATATAAGAATGTGCTTTCGATAAATCATAGATTGAGTCACGTGATGGAAAACTTCCACTGTTTATACTACAATTAGTATTTGTTCAAATAACTGTAAACAATCAACTTTTATATTGTTATTGTCATAATTATAATCAAATTTATGATAAAGAATAGTCATATGGATTAATTGTAGTACTATAATATTTCTCGTATTAGCTAATAAGTGCCAATTAAATTATTGTGACGTGTTTATTTACAAAGTGAAAGTTGTGGTTCTAAAACAACATTTAATCTCAGCAGATAACTGTGACATAATTTTAGTTAGTTGTATGTACATAAAGACAGTTAATTCAGTCAAGGACACACTATTATTGATCTACTTTATTCAGTTGAATTAACTCCATGGAAGAAGAGTTTCTACAACAAAACGTATTTCTTTTGTTGCAATGATAATTGTTTGTTGTATAATAATTTTTTATTAATACTCAATGATGTACAGGGTGTGTAAGTAATTGTAAATATTTTACGAATATATCTATTCACTTTAAACAATATTTATACAGATACACAGATATGATATAGAATTAGGTATAATTTTCATGGGGACGACTTAAAATAGTAATTGTAGGTCTGCCGGGTCGTAAAGGTTTAGATTTTTTTGAGCAAAATGTGTCTATTTGGCTCCGAGGGCAGCACGTGTTATTTCTTTCACCCATTACACAGTTTTTTAAACAATAAAGTCTTAAAAAAAGGTATTTTTTAAGAGCTAGACATTCATCTAGGTTCAGATCTTATTTTTAAAAAGGTTTATGCTGAGAAAGCTCGAAAAAACTATTTTGTAAAGCACTCACGCGCAGACTTCCATATCTTCTAAATTTTTACCCTACGAAAAAAATAAAACACCAAAATTTTCAGAAAAAATACACCTATAATTTTGTACTTTACAAAATTTTACGTATCATTAATAGTTTTTGAGTTATTTTGGAGAAAATGTGTTAATTTTTCTGTTTATTCGCGAAAATTCGTCTAAAAACGTGGTTTTGCCTGAAAATAAATCGAAATTTAGAAAAAATTTTATAAAACAAAACTTATTAACAATTAATCAATTTATCAATTTCCTATAACGAAAAATTAATCACCCCCGGGAAGGCGTTGCATCCATCTCCAGGGAAGAAGCAACCCCAACATAGGATAGATGATAAGGGATATTCTGAATCTAGAAATTAGGGTTACTAATTACAGGGATGAACAAATGAAGATTTGTTTAGTTACAGGGGTAGTTTAAAATGAATGTTTGAATTACTGAATACATTCATTTATGAACTGAAATTCGAGAATAAATCTGTTAAAGATGGTTTTAGTAATAAATTTGTACGTAATGCTATATTAGTTAGATTTTATAACAATTTCAAATCGTGAACTTCAATTTTATAATGTTCAATGTAATTTTGTAATTTTTTTTTTTTAGATTTAAATTTAAACGATATTTATGAGCAGTCATTTTGAACGCGTTTAACACATTCAGATTTATTTTCGTAGAAACAGCTGGCGTTAAAAATAGTTTTTAATGTTAACCACCGCCCACCCGAGATTTCATGAACGAGGCAATTCAACAAACAAAATCGACAAAAAATTTCGAATTTTATTGTCTAGATCAGTTTTATTTATCATTTTATTTATATTTCTTGCATTTCTTAAAACTTTTTTGACGTAAATTGTCTTGATTTTCGGTCTACTCTATTTAAAACTTCGTTTTAAAACTAAAAAAAAAATTAAGATATGGCAACACTGTCAAACTTGACATTGCCTTCATAGAGTTTGACATTTGTAATGGTGAACGTACTCAGAACGTTTTCTATTTGATTCGTTTGTAGATACTTGAAACAATAATTTTGGTTAAAAAATGTAATTAAACACTTTCATTCGATGATTTTCCGTGACTGTGGATTAAAGCAACGGCAGTGATCGATCAATTTACTTCGACTTTTGGTGATGAAGCACCACATCTCGAGCTACGTCGATGATGTGCGTAAACTGATCATCGATCAAACAAAACCGTTTTTGAGTCAAAACAACAGAATATTTTGATGATGCCATATCCAATTATGAATTTTTGTTTTTATAATTGAGTTTTATGAAGTCCTTTAACATGACTCAAATCCGCGATTGAGGTGGCGGAAAGTTTGCGACATAATATATCGTTTTTTTGGGTATATGATTGTAGTGAGATCAAAAATAACAAACGATGTGTCCAAAACTATCTTAATATATATTTTAGAATCTATTTATTACATTTAAATTAGTAATATCTCAAAAAGTAATATACGAAAGCAAATTCGTCGAATTATAAATTGTAAAACGTAACTAAATCAAACCAAAATAATCATATATTTCTTTAAAAAAAAAATAAACAAAAATATGCCAAAAATATTTTACATATGTCGAGTATTTCCGAAAGCTCCTAATCCAGATTGAGAAGCGCCTTTGTTGAAACCCATTTGGAGGTTAAGTTCACCTTCATGCGCCCTGAGTTGCGCTTCAGTGAAATTTCTCTTATTTTCTTCGGCCATTTTAGGTCCTAAAGTAGGACCGTTCCATTCGGGGTGCTTTTGAGTGATACGTCCTAAGGAAAATAGAGATATCGCTACCTGTAACGAATTTTTTTTTAACAATTTTACCCGAATGATCTAATGATTCCTTACTTGAGCTATATTCCTTTTTTCAAACAAATCAGCCGTCTGGAATATTTCCTCTTCGGGTAATCCGTACTTTTTGGCGGCGGCTTGAAACCTCTGGATGTTCTCCATTAACTGAAAATTCGTCCCTTTCGTTTGGATTTTTTTTATACATCCAGGCGTGAGTTTGTTCATTAGATTACATAAGACGACGCCGTCCTTTAAGATGTCTTCGAATTCCCCTTTCGGTACTGGTTCGCCCAAACAAGCGAAGATCCAATTGAGAACTTCGGTTTCTACTTCTTTGTTACGTTTCTGTAAAAACACAAAATTATAAATAAACAACGACGGCATTCGAAATAAAGCAAAAATATCAATCGAAAAATAATAAATCCGGTATTGGTAGGACACAGCTACCAAGGCACGGTTTTCCCGAAAACTACAAACTACAGAAGTTCAATGTCAACACCACCACTTGAACTACTGAAGTTTTCTAAGATAAGTAATATCTACCGCCCTTGGTACTGGGAATTGATTGAAAAAAAGCTGAACCAAACCCAAAAAAATAAATCAAACGATTCTTGGTTTGAATCTGATAGAATCATAGATGATTCAGCTTCAGCTAAGGAATAAACCATGGATGGATCCTCTCCTGAAAGTATGTTCCCAGGAACCCAGCTGATTGTTATTGTAGAGTTAGGCATTGTAGGATCGAAAAGTAGTTGGTTTACGGGACAAAAATTATGAAAATAGCGAGGCTCTAGATCTAATTACGTAAAACTAAGTAGATTCCATAAATATTAGATTAATTAATTCATACTAGTTGTATAATCTTATTTGGAGACCAATAGTTGCAAAATAAGTTTTCCAAAGAATTTTCACAATGAAAAACATGTCCATTGACATTGAATAATACTTTTCTCCATTTTTCGAAATAAGCAAGCATTTTTACCACGAAAACAGCTTAAAATCTCTTATTTGGTAGCGAATTGCATCCCTCTTTAACTCAGGAAAGATTTGAGGGATGTAAAGGGGTGTAAGACAGTATCCCTTCCAAATCTGTATATACGTTTTTGAATTATCTACCAAGAGCCAAACTACACGGCAATTTCGTCAAATCCCGACTAACATATCCTTGGAAACGAAGCAAATTGAAAAAAAAAATGATTTTAAAGTATACTTAAAAACCAAGTTTACTATGCATATCAATTAACTTGTTATTGATTTTCATTCATGCGATGAAACTTAACTGTTTTGTACGAGACGAAAAAACCTTCAGAGACAACCGAGATTTCAAACAAAAATACAAATCTCGTCATTTCCAAAAATATCTTTGAAACCAGATCTATTTTAAAATCAAAGTGTTATGAAGACTTACAAATGTTTTCGATAAACATAACGCAGTTTTTAAGTAAAAAGAAAAACCGACGAAGATCGAAAATGTTCTATTTTTTTTTTCAAGAAAATATTTGTATGATTTAAAATATATATATATATATATATATATATATATATATATATATATATATATATATATATATATATATAAAGCCAAGTACTTGGGAACTGACAAAATGGAAGATTCGCATCGGTTCATCATTCATAGTTCTGTAACAATGAAAGAAATTGAAAAAAGTAGATTTTACTAAAGCAGATTCGAACCCTGGACCTGCAGTATGAAGGCAGGAAACATTAACATTGAAGGTGTTTGTCGTGGATATTTTTTTAACGTACCAGGGTTTTTGGAATAGTTTTTAAATCGAAATAGTTTTTGGAACAAAATAAATTTGTGTTTAAATATTTTATGTTAAATAAACGAAATATCTGCATTAAAAAGAACAAGATTTGAATCCGTTGAAGCTATGAAAGAGAAAACGACGCAGGTCCCGAAGGAACTGACAGAAAAAGACTGTTTCCGATAATGGAAGATTCATATCGGTTTTTCATAATTTTATCATGTAAAACAGGACTAAATGTTTTCAATTTAGTTCTACAAGTATGAAAAAAATTAGATTTTACTAAAGCAGATTCGAACCCTGGACCTGCAGTATGAAGGCAGGAAGCATTAACATCGAAGGTGTTTATCGTGGATATTTTTTAACCTACCAGGGTTTTTGAACAAAATAAATTTGTGTTCAAATATTTTATGTTAAACAAACAACTAAAAATGGATATAGAAAATGAAAGTGAGACCACCAGAAATTAGAGAATTGCCATTAAAGTGGAGGAAAAAGTAAATTTCACTAATGGCTGATCTCTTTATATAAAAAAATATTAATTTTTATTTATGTATTTATTATTTTGATATTTGATAAAATTTCATTGAACAAAAACCGATCCGTATCCATTATTTATATTTGGCAGCTTGCCCAAGGTTATATGTCATTGGTGTAGAATTAATTACTATTTTTAACGAAATTTTCCAATAAATATGTTTAAAAAATTAAAATAATCGAGTCGGTATTTTAAAATCCACAAAAAAAAGTTTATGATTATTTTTATTGTCAATATTATTTATCGAACATTTATTGAATTGTCGTATACAATTTGATTAAATAAAAAATTAATTATCGTACTTACAGCCATGATTGCAGTGGTCGTTTATAAGTCGGCGTCGGGATGCTACTGAGAGCGTCGAATCTCGACTGTTAGTCTTTATGTTTAAACAGAGCGGAGGCGTTCGATGCACACTTGTTTTTTAATATATATATATACATATATCAGTTCTATTTCTTCAAAAAATTAAGTAATCGATGTTAAATGATCGAAAATAATTTTGTTTTGCTTGCCAAAAGAAAATGTTGCTATTTGAGGAAAATAAAACAAATATTTCACCACTCGAAATAACGTCTGCTTTTATTTTTATAACACAAATATACAAGTGGTGATATTTCAATAATATAGCGTCTAATTTCGGCTTTCAATGCTTCAATGGTTGCTGAATTATTGGTATAAAAAGCCAAAAGTCTAAAGGCGTTAAATCCCAAGATCGACGAGTCCAATTTCGGTCACCAAATCGGGAATTGACACAAACTCAATAACTTCCAAATGAGATTTAAGAAATTGTGTTATCCCTTCCTGCATTACCTTATTCGTTATCGAAGAAAAACGATCCAATAATTCCTCTAGACCAAACTGCACACCATGTGTCGAATCGAATGACGAATCATTCGTGGATTTTCTAAGCCCCAAATTGCCTATTAACGAAGCCATCGATGTGAAAATCTACCTAATCACTGGAAATGATTTTGGTAGTAAAGTAAACGATCCAATCGGTGAATTATCTTCTCTGTTCATGGTCTACTGGCAGAAGTTGTAGCTGTAAATCTTGCCTAGCCTGTTGAAATGTCCAATTTTTGTACCCAAATGGCAAATTGACGTATCTACCCTTTCTGTCACACTCTCGCGAACAGTCCTGATGTTTTGTTCTGAACGTCCTCTAGGTATTAGTAAATTAAAAGTAAATGAATCCAAAAAAATTGTTTAATTTCTATATTGTTCACACTTTTTTGATATTTTTCATACAATAAGTCTAATGTGATAAACCAGGCTGGAATCCGAAATATTCTTGGCTGCTAAAAACATACATTATGGTATTCATACTTCTTCTGACCCCGTATGTAGAATAGTTATGCTTTTGCATACGACCTATTTCATTATCCACCCTTTCAAACCATGAAATCGTGATTTTCATATTGAACTTTTTGAATAACCTGGTATATTACCATATAATGATGTTGCTAGATCGGTTAATATTAAATCTAATCCAAAAATTTAGTCACGAAATTACGTCATTTTTTGACGCTTAACATAGATCCCACTTAAGAGAGTAATATTACAAATTTACATTATTAGTAAATTTTCGAATTAGTTATGACTGATTTTTGGCAAACGATGTAAAATTTACTGCCAAATTGTGTAATAGGAAATTAAGAATTCATTCGTTTTCAACAAAGTTAATTTGGAAATCGGTTGAAACTGATAAGTAGACAGCGCGTTTTTACTAAGATTTAATACAAGACATACGTTTTTTATTAAATCCACATTCATATATAAAAATCAACTTTATGTATTCTTCAGTTTAAAAATACCGTTCATACTAACTTTATTTAACATGTAACATATAAACAAACATCTTATACCAAAATATTTCTTTCAAAAACAATTCAAACTTTAAAATTATGTAAATTATATAAATACCTGCAGTGACATCTAATTTAATTCATGTATAAAATCTCGTAAAAAAACACTATGGAATCAGTTATATTAAACGAATACTTTAAATTTAAATGACATACATCAAAAATCATCTGGTTTTTTCGACATTGTCAATACAAAATATTATTCTTGATAATATTATTAGTAGAAGAAGTACGCGTATACACTCCTTTTGTTGCCACTTGCATAAACGATCATTGATCTCAAGTGATCACACAAGACGTATAAAAAAAGAGATGGAATAACTATTTATCCAATGGTAGATTTTAGAGATGGGATTAGTTCAGTTCCTAGTAACGCTTTAAAAATTAAGAATTCTTGAACGCATGAATAACAATTCTAATTAAAACTTTGGCTACGTTCCAAGCTATTCATCAATTTTCTTTTCATTAATAAAATACGTAAATTACAAGACGTTAAATTAATAGCATAAATCAGTAAGATTTATTTTTCTATCGGATATTTCTACACAAAAAAAAGTTTTTGATTCTAAAATTATACTCTAATGTAATAATTTTTTTTAATTGGTTTCAGGTTGCCGGTAAACGCGATCCTGAACAAGAACGCGAAGCCCAAGCATGGATTGAGGCTGTTACGGGAATGAAGTTTCCTCCGGGCGTTCCTTACGAAGACGTTCTTAGAGACGGAATTATCCTTTGTCACTTGATGAACCGTTTACAACCTGGTATCATCCAGAAAATCAACACCACCGGCGGAGATTACAAAATGATGGATAACTTAAATCAGTAAGTATTTCACGCTCTTTTTTAATCAGATCTCATGCTGAAGTTCCCTATCGGTATAATTCTACCAGCTTTCTAGTTTCCTGATAAATCTAACGTAAGTTTTCACTTTGATCCAACGTTAGTTTGATGGTTAGTTAATTAAAAGCTGATTTCGATGATGTTGTCGTCGCCAGTATTGGACTCACCTGACTTAATAAATCTAAAAGCGATCTGTTAAAATACACTAAAAAAGCTTAAAAAACATCTGCTTAATGAATGTAACATACCTATCCAAGATCGTTATATCTATAAAATTATTTGGTATTAATGACGTCAATCCTAAGACCAAACAAGTTACATCTCTATTCATTATTACCTAAATCTACTTGTACTGTGATGCGGAATGTACCGTGCAGTATTTGTGGGTACGATACTTACTTAATGATTAATTGTGAACAATTAATCAAAGTTTAATATAATATCTAGATGTAAAACTCGATAAAATATATACTATAGTACACGATATTATAAAAAAACTTGAGAATAAATGTTTTTGACAATAACTGCGGCAACATCACATTAATATGTACCAGTTATCTTCTTCGATCTCTGCTATCCCGTTCATACGAGGAAAACTTAGTATTGTCCTTGCGGAATCTAACAAAAACGTTATCAATTTGAGCGATCAGTTGGTTGGCTTCAACATTTCATAACAGAAACTAAGATGAAGTTACAACAAATATATTTTTATATAGTAAAAGAGGGAATTTGTTTGTGAGAAAAGGAAATAGCATTCTGCGTATACAATGAGGATTTTAAAGGAGTACTTTAAAAAATAAGTATTAGATCTTTTTTAAGAGTAACAACTGGAAGTAAAATAATACGAAACTTCCAATATTCTTTTTCAAAATTAGCATTTGTTTTATATTATACTGTTGACGTCAACCACAGTTTTTTAAATATAGTACTGGCAGCATAGGCAACACAAAATACAAATGTATTTAATGGGCTATATATATATATATATATATATAATGTCGATTCATTTTGTTTTTTATATTCGATATTTGAAGAAATTATGATCGAAGAGGTAGATGATCATATTCATTAATTCTGTTTGCTCTACATAAATCATCCAGTATGAAATCGTAGTAGTAGGATCACAGAAGCTCAAAGAGGTTTACACAAACTTCTATTAAGTAACTGATAGCACAGAGCTGGTCTTGTTCTACCCAATAATACAGAAATTTTTTAGACGTTTTTGCATTACTTTAAAAATGTTGGGTGGTAAATACCCTTGATAAGATATTATTTATTTATTGACCGTTATATTTTTATTACCCTAAATGTTATAATGTGTCTAAAAAAGACTAATAAACGCATTACTGGTAAAATAACTTGTAGTAGTAACATTGAACAGACCGCAATAATTTGAAGTCCTGTATTTTGAAAATTAATTTTTCCATTCTATTAATTCATATAATTTAGAATAATCATGAATGAATTTTTGAATTCTGATTCCTGTATCTATATAAAAATTTCATTCGTCCAATAAACTATTTATTTAGAAGCCAGCCCTGTTTCCTATATGTAGAATTGATGATTTTTATAATTAAAATGATAATTATCGCTCTGTTAATTAAGCCAGGCCGAGATTGAGTATCATCAACTAGTGCAAATGGCAACTTGAGGGATAGGGTAACATAAGAATGAGAAAGTATACTAAACAGACACGTTCAATAGTTAAATAAAAGTAGTCGTGTATACTACTAGTTCGTGACGGGAATTAATCCGTTTTATATATAATATTCTCCCAAGCATGTTCTATACAATTTCATTTACTATTTTTTCCAGATTTCAAAAAGCATGTGTCAAATATGGTCTATCTGACGTAGATCTTTTCCAAACTACTGACCTGTGGGACAAAAAGAACATCGCTTTAGTTACAACTACCATTTTCGCCATAGGTCGTACCTGTTATAGACACCCAGAGTGGCGAGGTCCTTTCTTAGGTCCCAAGCCATCAGAAGAAAACAAAAGAGAATTTAGTGAACAACAACTTAGGGCCGGAGAAGCCATCATAGGGTTACAAGCCGGACAAAATAGGGGCGCTACTCAAGCCGGACAAAACTTTGGTGCTTCCAGGAAGATTATTTTGGGAAAATAAGAATTTAATTTTAACGAAATGTTATAGTACCTGTACGATTTATGCAAATTTAAATTGGTAAACTAAATTTTTCTATGTGAATTAACTTTAATGAGCTTATTTTTCAGTAGTAGTTCACTCATGACTATATTTCGTATAGTGTAATATATTTTCGTTTAGTTTTATTTAATGACTTTGGAACCCGCATCTTTGTACGCATAGTCATAACCATTTTAGTAACTTGGAATTTATGAAAAAATAAATTACACAAATATCTGAGATTTGAGAAAAAAAAACAAATCAAAGTAATTTTATACTAAAAATATTTATAAAACTTGTGTTTGTCACAAGTCAAATAGAATAATTTTTTAAATATTCTGTTCATCATGTTTTCGCAGTCATTACTTAGACTTTTTGGTCTCTTTATCTAACATGTAATAATCGACAAGGAACGAAATACATACACTGGATCATGTAACGGAACAGTTCTATTCGAGGTTATGTTTTGTAACTGTAGATAGTAGTTCCTAAAAGTTTTTATTTTTGTGAAAACTCGTTAATAAAATTGTTTTTTTTATTCTGAGTTTGTTTAAAAGTAATATTCATAACGATATATTTTTAGTGCAGTTAACAAAATATTTTTTGGTTATTTTAGATTGTGTTAAACAACAGTGCCATTCCACGAATATACAAAAATCTATGAGTGAAAAATTTAAATTTACTGTGATTCACCAAATTTCAACCAGTTTTAAATTTTGTTTGAAACTAACGAAAATCTCTTAGAAAAGTTTTCTTTTTATGATGTGATTTTGTTATTTTTTTACGTAGTTTATACTTGTTTTTTTTTCTTTTTCACTTGCACTTTTCATTTTTCATGAAAAATTGATATCAGATTAAAAAGAGTAATTTTAAAAGCTTTCTTCCAAAATTTCTTTAATACTTCTATAGAAATATAAATCAATTTCCACTTTTCCCTTTAGTTTGTAACTAAATTTCAGGACGAACCTGTTTTTGGGAGAACAAGCAGACAGGGGATCAAAAAATATCTTTTTTGGATTACCTTGGTTTGCATTGTTAAACTATATTTTAGAAAATAACGGCTTGTTACAGTTTTATTATATACAAGGTGATTATGAAAAGTATTATTTTTACAGTATCCAATTTCTGTTTCCTCTCGTATTTTTTAATCGTATTCCGAAGTTAATTTAAATCTCCTTCAAATTTCAAAGTAACCCCTTAGGACAAAATTATTATATACGAGGTGAAAAAAAATAAGTATTATACATAGTTTCAAATTTTTCGTTTCCCCCGTAGTTTTTAATCGAAATTCAAAGTTAAATTGTTTTCTGGTGAAAAAAGAAGCAGAGAATAAAAAATTTCTACCAAATTAGATAATTTGCATCAATTGTAAGAAATATATAGATTTGTGTATACGAGGGTTGTAAAAAAAATTGTACTTACCGTTTTATATCGCCTTTTTTTAACAATTCTTCTTCTACTTTTGCACATTTCGATATAAAATGAAATAAAACACACGTTTGTTTAACATAAAATTAATTTTATTAATGATATCAAGAAGAAAAAACAAAAACAATATTAATTAATGTCTAATTTACGATTTTTTAGAAGAAAAACATTATAAAGTTGAATGTGATGTACTGGGCGTTCTATATTTGATTAACTGGGTTATTTTCGATAAGAATCATTTAAAAAAAATCTAGTTTTAGTTTTGAAAAATGTAAAGTTACTTCGTGTAACAAAAAATCAATTAAAACTTAATAAAATTCGGTTAATTTTTTTTACCAATCGACTTTGGTAGTACAAACCAAATAAATTATTTCTTAAAAAATAAATATATAAATTGTTGCACGGAAAAATTTTTCGAAATTAAAATATAGAATTAAAACAAAAAAAAAATCTCGAATCACAGTTGAGGGACAAAATGGTTCGAAGAAGATTTGAATTAAAAAAAAATGACACAAGAAAAATTTGAGTAAAAAATTCCAAAATCAATATTATTTTCATTAGTTGCATATTTGTTATGAAAACTGTGATGAAGAAAACTTAATTGGACAATTTATTGAAAAATTTCACTTTACTTTTGGTGGAATAATTTAAGGATATAAGATTTTATCTAATATTAAAATAATTTTTACGTTTACCCTCGTAATTATTTGAAATTTTGAGGTTTAAGAGAAATGAATTGATATAAAATCGTAATTTTCCAACAAATTTCATCAACTTAACAATATGTAATATATATTTACGAGGGAATTAGATATTATTTAAATTAAATTGTCTTTACAACACTGCGAAAAGAAATCAACGTGTATATACGAGGGCATTATGAAAATGACAAGAAATTATAAAGAAAATATGGATACAAGGGGACTTGGATAATATTTCGATTCAAACCGGAAAAGTTTCAACTTCGGGAAATTTAAAATGTATATACGAGGGGATTATACGAATGATTTTTTGCAATTTTTGAAAAAATTTTCAAAATTGTTCAATTAATTTCTATACTTCAACGTAATTTCCAAATATCACACAACCAAATAAAATACATTTTAATAATAAATAAATGAAATTTGTTGTCCCCCTTTGGCAAAAATGAAATAATCAAAAATTCTCTTCAATTTTCATGTTAATTTGAAAAAAAAAGTTTCAAAAAAAAAATTTCATTTCCACATTTTAAGTACGAAAGCCTATTTAGTCAAATTTTCCGACCAAACCCCGTAATGTTATTTTGAAAACGCCGAAATTGGAATTAAGTAAAAGAAAAAGATTTCAACAAAGAAAAAATCGAAAAAAAAAATAAAACATGGCGTAACTACGAAAGTGTTTTTTTTAAAGAAAATTCCTTCGAAATATCAAAATATTTTTCAATTCCATATAGTCGTATGTACAATTATCAAAAATATTTCGAAGGAATTTTTCAATTAGAGCAGTCAAACAGTTCCACTGTCATCTGTCGTAACCCCATTGCAAATTATAACCTCACTTCCCAACCGATGTTGTTCGATCGCCCTCCAAATACGAAGAACCGTCGAACCTTTTAGACCCACTTTTTCCAAATCTTCTCGATTTATGTGATAAAGCACCTGGCAACAAAAACGCAATTTTTCACAACCGAATTTATTTCGATAATAAAATTACCTCTTCGAGGGTGTATCCTTCGGATAGGAAAATTTTCTTGGCGGATTCGTGTATACCCAAACCTTCCAACCAATTGGCGAGTCTTTGATCTTCTTCGACGATTTCTTTGAGATCGTTATTGACATGGTCGCGAGCGTGGAAACAACACCGATAACAACACAGTTGTCGAAGCGTCAATTCTTGACGATGGGTTTCTATTAGTTGTTTCAACTATAATAGGAACAATTTTTTTTATATTGGGCATTAAATGGAAAATATATCGATTGGAAAACTATTCAAACTAGGTTAGGTTCAATCTTGACAGTTTGGACGCTATTTTACACTGTCAAAAGTAGATGCAAGAGTCAAAATGGAGAATATATAAGTTATTAAGAAACAAAGTTGTTCGTACCAAGTTAGGACAGTTTGGACGCCATTTTAAACTGTCAAAAGCGAATGTTATAAGTAAAATGATAATTATATCGATTAGAGAACAGTTGGGCGCCATTTTTTACTGCCAAAAGTAAATATTAAAGTCAAAATGGAAAAGATATGGTTTAAAAGCATTTAGTGAGGATTTTTTTCAAATATTTTGATTCTATTGATCGATTTGAGATTTTAAGATCAATTTCCAAAGCTTGGGCGCCATTTTATAATGTGGAAAGGGAATATTATGAGTCAAATAATCATTACTACGATCACAGAACAGTTGGACGCCATTTCATTCTGTCAAATGGAAAATATTTGGATTAGAAGGCAGTGCAAACAGTTTGGACGCCATTTTTTCACTGTCAAAAGTAAATGCTAGAGTCAAATGGAAAATTTATGATTTTTTTCGGGTAATTTGATTCTTTTCATGAAATTGAAACTAAAAAATCAACTGTTACGGTTTAGGCGCCATTTTATACTGTTTAATAAGAGATATATCGTTAATACAGCAATTGGTTATGATAATTTTTTTGAGGAATTTAATCCTTTTAGTAAATGTGAGACTACCAGATCAAATATTGAAAATTGGGCGCCATTTTGTGTTGTCAAAAGTAAATTTTCAATTAAAATGGAGATTGCATCGATTATAGAGCAGTTAATTATGACTTTTTTTGTAAATAATTCGAATCGTTTGAAGAATTTGATACTTTAGGATTAAAAGCTAAAGTTTGGGCGCCATTTTGTGTAGTCAAAAGTAAATTATAAAGTGAAATTAAATTTTATACAAGGTCGATCAGTTATTTCAAACAATTTGGTGGCTATTTCATAGAAAAAATCAAAATTGAAAAGTATAGGGACAAAAATCGAAACATGAAATATAATACTTACTAGTCCTTGATATTGCCGTTGACATTCGAGAAGATCCTGCCAAAGTCGAGCGTTTTCGTTCCTCAATTGCAAATTCGAATCTCTAACATCGAATCCTTCGCTCGTTTTACTACTTTTACTAGAATTCACCGTACTAGGCGAACTATGATTGGCTATGTGCTCGCTCAATTCCGGCGTTAGAACCGTAATGGCGGCTTGTATACAAGAACGTACCAAATTATCAAGAGCGAACATCCAATGCGGTTTGATCGGATGAAGTCGTAGTACTTCGTTAACTGATTCCTATAGATACGAAAAAATTGTTATTTCAATAATATTTTCGTTACAAAAACGAGGTTATGTTCACCTGATATAAATAAATGGCGAATTGCAATTGATTTATGGCGGCAGAATCGAAATCTAATTCTTCTTTCAATTGCCTAACGGTACTTTCGACTACTGTCATCGATTGTTCTGTGATGTAAGCTTTGAGACCGTCCATTAAACGTAAGAGATGTTTTTGAGTGAGAACCGTCTCCCCCAAATATTTTTCTCGCACTTTTTGCATCCACACTTCGCATATTTTCACACCGTCGTTGGCAAGAACCTTCAAAGTGTACCGACAATCAAAAACATCCAAAAAATTTTTTCAGAATTTAAAAATACACTCGTGTGCGAAAAAATCGACTCTGTCGCTGTAACCGATTGTCACTCAATGTCTATTGACGTTGATTCACGACAATTTATATCATTTCACGATAATTGGCGTCTACTTTTGTCAGATTTTGTCGACTAACAATTAATTGGAGCCGATTGAAGTCGAATCCCGGCAATTTATGGCATTTCACGTAAATTGGCGTTTACTTTTGTCAGATCTTGTCGATTAACCCGTCCCGTTCATTGAAACCGATTGTCACTTGATGTTGATCGATGTCTATTGACGTTTCATTTCAAGTAATTTCACGAAAATTGGCGTCTACTTTTGTCAGATCTTATCGATTAACGATTCATTGGAACCAATTGAGGTCTTTGCTGTTATTTTTAACCCTTTTTCATTTGCGTTTGATATTTTTTCTTTAGCAAAAAAAGTAAAAACTAATAGCTTTGAGATGCTGAAATCAGAAAACGAATGGTAGCTACAGATTTTTGATCGCGAGCTTGAGACTTGAGTCGATTTTTTTGCCCACGAGTTTAGTAAAAAATCGATTTTTTTGTTTTGTCAAGTACCTTGGCAAGAGTTGTACGACGTTGGGAGTCTTTTTTTAATAAATAGAACCCATCGGTTTCGATACCGGTATCCACTTCAGGTGATAATAAAGTACCAGATGAGTTTCTACGTTCCGTATTGGGGCTTTCGCTTTCGCAATCCAATGATGGTGTCGACGCCAAACTAACAATAAAAATGCCAAATTACATGACATTTCATTAACCGTGGAAAGTTAATTTCGATATTATTAAATCATACAAGACGGTAATGGTGGAATTTAGGTAACCATTAAAATAGGAAATAACAAGAGGTTAGTTCATATACGTATCTAGAAGAAAGGAGCTGGAGAAAATGGATCGAACAACAATTAATTTAATGGAGAACAAGCATAATCTGGATGCCAAGACATAAATTCCACCTGGACAGTAAAGAGGTCGACATTTTGGACAAAAAAAAAGATGAATGGGTTAGAATTCATAACAGACCTATACCTTATGGGCTACAACTAAAGAAATTAACTACCATATAAGCACCTGGAGAGGATGGATCTGGAGCAAGTAGCAATTGCAAGTTCTGCCAAGAAGAAGAAACAACCACATTTGTTTGATGCTTAGGGCTCAGGTTTTGTAGGCTAGGTAAGGAAAAGCTTGAAGCGTTACATAAAGAAGCAAGGATGAACTTTGACAATACACTTTACAATAAATATGTCAAAATTGCAGTAGTAGAAGACATATTATTTAGATAATTTAATCTGTTGAGCAATCCATAGAATAGTTGATTTTTCATTAAAAATATAGAGTAGAATTTGGAGGTTATGTATTTATTTTGGTTACCTAAATTTTTGCCCACATTTAAATAAGTTCAACATAGATAAAAATATTTACAACAATGTCATACGGAATAAATAATTACATGCATATCTCGAGACACAACAAATAAATAAAATAACTTTCAACAAGTATAAAGTTCGATGTAAAATGAAAATATTTTGTAATTATGTTTTATCAAATAAAAAATACAGGGTATTTTAGAAGTTATCACAAATTTATTCGACAATAACCTTTTTTTTTAATAAAAAAAAAACGAAAAGTATGAAAAAATTTTTCAAAATGTTCAAAATTGACGTATCTAAAAAATATATTCCTTATTTTTTTGAATATATTTGGTTTTATTAACTTTAAAATACCCTAAACGAAATGGTACACTTGAACTACTGTACCGGAAACATGTTTATAGTAAAGCAATTAGTTTAGTAATTAGATGGTTAATTTACCTGTTGAAAGTAAGGGCAGTGGGCATTTGTATAGGTGGTAGTAAGGATGCTCGACCCTGTACGGAGCTGTAAGTTAATGATTGATTTACAACACACCCAGTATATGGTAAAAAAAGTTTTGATTCAAAAATGATTTTTTAGTACGTTAATTTATTTTTTCGAGATAAATGAAGTATGAAATAATGTCGTTAAATTTGATTTTTTTGAAAATGTATATGTTTAGATTAAATTTTTTTAAAATGATATGAAAATTATTACATTTCGCTTGTAGAGCATAAATTACATAATTTTCATAAGAATTAATGTAATTTGAAACTAATTCTATGATAATAGTATACATAATTTAACTTAAATGTGTCAGTTTCAGTTTTGGAAGGTTTTTTTACAATTTTTGTATATATTCCTGTTTGTAGTGAAAAAAGTAAAAACAAAGATTCTAGAGCAATAAAATAACTTATAATAGTAATCATTAATTATAGTAATAGAGGCCAGATATAAAGTTAAGTTAGAAATAATTTGTTACATTTCCCAACGTCTTTTATTATTAATCTGACTTATTAGAACAAGTTGAAGCAAACAAAACAGCAGTTCTTTTATTGTTTAAACAAGTGCATGATTTGTTTTTAATATAACACATTTTCGTACCTGATAATCCAAATATATACATTAATAAATTAATGTGTATTATTAACCACTTATAAAATTTCTCCAACATATTTCACAACTTTCGCCTTTCGTTACCACTTTAATTGAACAACCCACTTCGGGATAAAAAGGAGATATTTTAAACTTTTTGGAGGTTAAAATGTTTATGTATTTACGAAAAAAAACGGATATCAATTTTTAAAATTTGAAGAAATTAATCGATAAACATCATTAAGGATCATTATAGGAAATTAGTTTTTACCCCACTCAATTTGACAATTGACGTTATTTGAAAAAAGTCAATATAAATAGGTTTTCAACGAACTTATATCAAATTAACACTATAAAATTCACTTCAGGATAAATAAAGGCATTTTTAACTTTTTGGAGGTTAAAATTGTTAGAATTTACAACGGATATAATTTATTAAAATTTGAGGAAATTAATCGATAAACACCATAAACAATAACCACTATACAAAACAGCTGTTTTGTCTGTATTCCACTAAATATGACAACGGACAGATGACATTATTTGAAAATAGTAAATACAAACAGTTTTCTAAGGAATTTATCACATTGAGATGACATTTTTTACTTTTTGAAGGTTAACATTTTTCAGAAGTTAGAAAAAAAGTGATATAAATTGTTGAAATTTGAAGAAATTATTTGATGAACACATCAATTAAGAATTATTATATGAAACTTTTTAGTTTGTTTTCCACGAAAATTGACAACTGACAGATGACGTTTGAAAATAATCAATACAAATAGTTCTTTAAGAGCTCCGTGGATTTAGCAACCATAAGTTAAAAATATAGCAACAAAAAATACTAGTCTCAAGGGTTTTCAATGCTCTTTACGAATATCATTGTAAAAAATTTTCTCTCCCTTTTGTTCATGAAAAATTAAATAACATAGTAGTTGCTGGCAGCAGTGTGGAATCAATTTTTTTTAAACAAGGAGTGGAGTTTTTATTACTTTTCGTAGACCAATCGAATGCTCGTAATTTTCTCTTTCGATTGGTATTTTTCTTTTTCGAATAGCATTAATCGTAGCGCTAAGAATAAATAATCAATTTTTACGTGCTAATAGATGTATGACCGAACATAGGTTTGCGCGCATGCGCTTATTAAATACTCGTTTTGAGGTTGGCGGCGTTGCGCGCACTTCACAGCTGATATGAATGTAAACAAAAGCTTCTTCCAAAAAACAACGAAAAATTCTGTCGGAAACGAGATGATCGTATATTGTGAAATATTTACATAAATCTGTCTACGCTAGCAAACCACTATATTCACATAGTGAGTGACATGCAGTGAGAAATAATTAATGATGAAATAAGAATTCAAGGTACAATTCTTACATTAGTTGCATTTTTGACTAAGATTTCTTTATTATTGTAGACAGTTCAGCATTACATCTAACATGCCAAAGATACCAGTATATGAGATCATTTCAATCTCTTCGTTCTCTTTTTGTCCATTAACTGAGAATAAGTGTAATGAAAGTGATACATTTTTAGTAATACTTTAATGTGTTAAGTACATTCAGCAATCTTAATTTGTTCTTGATTATGGCTGCTAATATGAATTATAATAGAAGACAGGGAATAGCTTGGCAAAATGACTTATACTCAAGTTTGCTTCAAGCTATTATCAAAGAAAATGTTGCTGTAGATGAAAATATGCATCAAACTATTACTGATCAGCAGTTGCTTAACTTGAGTAAAGCTGTGCAAATGTTGTTTGCAGGTGATGGAGTGTTGTCGATACTGAAGATTGAACTACTTAGATTAAGCAAACAAGTCAAAATTAAAGTTGTAAATATTATTCGCCAGGAAGATTTTTTAAATTAAGTATAATATTGTGATTTTGAAACTTATGATACAAGCTAGTTATATCTTACATACAATAACAGACTAATATTTATTATTTTTTTAGGTGACATGTTACTTTTTTTACTCAAATTGTATAATCTTTGATGAAAATACTACAAAATACGCAAACCTATGTTCGGTCATACATCTATTAGCACGTAAAAATTGATTATTTATTCTTAGCGCCACGATTAATGCTATTCGAAAAAGAAAAATACCAATCGAAAGAGAAAATTACGAGCATTCGATTGGTCTACGAAAAGTAATAAAAACTCCACTCCTTGTTTAAAAAAAAAATTGATTCCACACTGCTGCCAGCAACTACTATGTTATTTAATTTTTCATGAACAAAAGGGAGAGAAAATTTTTTACAATGATATTCGTAAAGAGCATTGAAAACCCTTGAGACTAGTATTTTTTGTTGCTATATTTGTAACTTATGGTTGCTAAATCCACGGAGCCTTCTTTAAGAAACCCTTCTTATTAACCCTAAAAAATTGTATTTTATAATGAAAATAATTGTTTTTTTTTTCAAATTCGATAAAAAAGTGTTTTATATATTTATAATAATATTGCTTACCAAAAATCTTTTGTATAATTAATAGAAACTTTAATCTGAATCAAAACTTATATTAACCATCATACAAATCATTTATTTGGATTTTTATTGACTAAATCATGTTCTATTATGAAATTGTTGATTCTCAGATACTTATTGAAGCAACTCTATTCATCATTGTCTATGTTCTCTGTCCTGTGCGCGAGAAAAACAAACTAACAATACGTGACAGCTAGGAGGGTGAACGAGATGAACGAAGCAAGCAACGAAGAACGTCAGAAGTCATGGCCAGAGCACTTTTTAGACAAATGATAGTCTTTGAACATTTTCTTATATAGAAGTTAATAAATATAAAAACTATCCACGTTATTCATTATTTTAACAGAAATTGACTTCAATAATTAATGATTCTTTTATATACAGTAGACAAAAAAATCCAAATAGGATTGACACAATTTCACAAAAGACGATAACACCACTAGACGTTTAAAAAAAAACATAACAAAACGATTACCACTTATTTGTGTACTTGCAACACCAATCTTCAATGTTGAGAATATTTGGAATTATCATATTTTTTTTTACCGGTTTTTTTACGTACGAATTTTTTTAAATCTCGTAATCTAGTTTTTATTATATCAATACTTTAAATACGAAAAAGTCACTATTATGTCGAAATCGCGGAATCAAATGAAATACTGAAGTCTACAATTGAAAAACGATTCATTTTTTGTTTGGACAGTTCGAAAAAAAAATTTGGTAATGACTACGCGAACGACGAACCATACTATTAATAAAATTTGTTCAGAAAATGTGGTATGAATTATGATTACGTATTATTGTTAGTGATACAGGGTGGTTACATTTTTTTTTAAAGTTAAGAATATTTTCAAATAACTTTGTTTTGTATAACTTTGAAATTTATAGAAATATGGCGGATTAAAATCGATTGTCTCGCAATATTTGTTGTTATTCTTTATTTGAATTATTATTATTATTATTATTATTAATTGAATTTTTTGTAAAATTTAATCTAAGAAAACAATTATTTAATACTGGAGCATTATTTTCTAAGTTGGTTGTGACTACGAGACCGACAAATCAAACTATTAATAAAATGAAAATTGTGGTTAAAATGTATTATACTAGTATGAAGTATTGTTAGCTATACAGGGTTGTCCGTTATTTTGTGAAATCAAGAAAATTAATAAAAAAAACATATTTTTCATAGAAAAAAATTGAATTGGGTTATTAATAATTTCGAAAAAATAGTCGATTTATTTTGACATATAAAAAAAATTAATAAAAAATTACCCTTACCCCACTGAATGCCATATTTCTCCATCCGTTAATGCTGGTCTGGGTAAATTTGAGGATTAATTAACAAATGGATAACATCACAATAATAAATTGGAGATTTTACAAAAAAGACCCAAAAAAACAGTAAAATAGGAGAAAAACAAAAATAACAAGTAAAAAAGGAAAAATTACAAAAAAATAGGGAGAAAACGAAAAATAAGGTAAAAAATAAAGAGAAAACGAAAAGTAGGATGAAAAACGGGAGAATAATAAGAAAACTAGAGAGATGCAAAAATTAGGAAAAAAACAGAAAAAATATGAAAAAATAGAAGGGAAACAAAAATTAGGAACAAATAACAAAAAATAGGGAATAATAAAAAATATGGTAGAAAAAAGGAAAATACGAAAAAAACAAAAATAGACTGGAAAAAACAGAACAAATTGCAAAAAAAATAGGGAAGAGATGAAATATAGTGAAAAACAATAAGTATGGTAAAAAAAACGGGAAAAATATCAATAAAATCAAAAGAAACACAAGGGAATACCAAAAAATGGGCTGAAAAAGAAAAATATGAAAAAAAAAACAAGAAATAATGGAAAAACCACAATAAATAGAAGAAAATCAAAAAATAAGACAAAAAGAAGTAGAATAGGAAAAAACAAGCAAACTAGGGGAAAATTCATAAAGTGGGAAAAACAAAGATAAAAATTAAAATAAAATGAGAGAAAACAATAAAAAGGGGAAGAAATGATAGAGGTAAAATAATAAAAATGAGGAAAAAACAAAAAATAGGTAAAAAAATAAAAATGGAGAAAAACGTGGAAACCAAGAGAAAACTACGAAGAATAGGCAAAAATAAATGTGGTAAATAATCATAAAAAACAACAAAAAACACCAAAAAACAGAAAAATAAAAAAGAAAACTAAAAAATATGCCATGCACGTACTTAAACAAATACAGAAAAAAACTTACTCATTTTCAGGAGTTGTCGGCGTTTGATTGGGGGCGCTGCTGTGCCCGGTTTGCCGGGTGGTAATTTTTTCCGCAGGTACCGAAACGCTTCGATTAAATTCCGTATTCAAACGAACAGTCTTTTGTCTCCTCTCAGAACCTGCAAACAAAAATTTCCACACCACACAAATATAATAATGAAACAACAGAGTGAAAAAAAAAAATTACCTAAAAACGGATCTTCCAATAATTGCGCGGCGGTAGCTCTTTTATCCGGATCGGGTTCGAAACACCTCTTGATAAAAGATCTCGCCCTTTCCGACAACTCCTCAGGCACTTCCGGATGAGCTTTGTAGTAACCCACTTTGAATACCGCCGCTTGCGGCGAACCCAATTCGATAAAAGGCGGTTTTCCCGTCGCCATTTCCACCACCGTACAACCGAGGGACCAAATATCGGCGGGGGCGCCATAACCTCAATGTTTAAACGAAATAAATACGATTGTTTGGGAAAGAGATGGATTTTGTTACCTCTCTGTCCTTTGTCGATGACTTCCGGTGCCATGTATTGAAGTGTACCGGTGAATGTTTCGGTGCTAGGGCATAAGCCGGCTAATCTTTTCGATGTACCAAAATCGGAAATTTTCACCACGCCGCTGTAGGTATTAACTAAAACGTTATCACCTACAACAAGGTATAATTCGATTCAAAACGTCAGAAATAGAGATAAAGCTCGTAATAATTGAAAAAAAAAAATCAACTATACTTCCATATTTGCTACGTTTACACGTTAATTTAGCGTTTTCGATGTCGTAGAATCCATTTATCGAAGTTTCAGATGTGGTGAATTGGTACTTAGTACCGGTTTTTACCAATAAATCAATAGGTTCACTTCCGGTTTAGCATTCTCAACTGCATTTATCAATTTGAGTTTTTATGGAAGGGGGTGGGGTTTATTTTCAGAATATTAAGAGATTTGAAGTAAGAAAAGATATCCGGAACTTGGGACTATAAATGGATTCTTCGACCTAGAAAACGCCGAATTAGCGTGTTTCAACTATGATCACAAGCCGTGTAGATATGGTTTTTTCTGTTTGCAAATATTTCTAAAATAAATTTAAAAAAAGAGAGGTTCACTTCCCGAATTTTCTTTTCCATTATTCATTTTTATTTTTCTTGAATAAATAGTTTATATGAATTTAAATTGTATGAAAAAACATTAAAAAATGCGAAAATAAAAACAATTGTATAAAAATACGAAAATTTTCAAAATTGATTCAAATATATAAAAAAATTTGATAAAATATGAAAATTAATTCGATTGTATGAAAAAATGTCAAAAATTGATTCAAATTCAACACAAAATATGGAAAAAAGTGGAAAGACAATTCAATTATTTCAAATAAGAAAATTTAAATAAAAAAAAATATTAAAATTTGAAAAATTTAACGCAAAAAATGTTGAAAAACTTAGAAATATGAAAAAAATATTTCCAGTGATTAAACAAAAAAAAATAAAACAAATCAGTTCAATTGTATTTGAAAATTTAAAAATGTAGAGTTATAAAAAAATATTAAAAATTAATTAACAAAAAACAATAAAATGCAAAAATTTAGCAATTAATTCAATTATTTATAAAAAATGTGAGAAAATGAGAAAATTTTCAAAGTAAATAAACAAGAAAAAATTTAAGACAAAGTTTTTAAAAATTTTAACATCAATTGTTTACAAAAATGTTTCAAAATGTAAAATATATAAAAACAATATTAAAAGTAAATTAACAAAAGAATAAAACGCAAAATTAAAAAAAAAATAAAAATAAAATTAAACTCAAAATTTCGAAAAATCATCAATTATTTGAAACAAAAACTGTTGAAAATTTAAAGAAAAGAAAAAAAAATATTTAAAAATTAATTTGTTCGAAAAAAAAATATTTAATAATTCAAGTAAATACACAAAATTCAAATATCAATTTAATTTTATGAAAAAAAATGTTGCAAAACCCAAAAATTAATTCATATAAAGGTATAAACAAAAGTAGACAAAAAAAATTTGGAAAATATAAAAATTAATTCGAAAAAAAAGTTGAAAAATCGAAAAATGAAATCATAACAAGATATAAACAAAAGTAGACAAAAAAAATCTGAAAAACAACAATATATTTCAAAAAAATAGTTGAAAGATCCAAAAATTAATAGATAAAAAAAATGTTTACTAGCCTTTGATGTCCCTATGTACAATCTTCTGATCGTGTAAATATTTCAACCCCTCCAAAATCTGCTTAGTATAATACGCCATCGTGTGTTCGTTAGATTTAAGCGGACCCCATTTGGATCTCAGTAAAGCGCTTAAAGAGCCCCCGGGTACTTGTTCCATAAAAATCTTAAAATAATTATCTTCCGATAACGAACCCAAATATTGCACAATGTTTCTATGTCTCAATTGAGAATGGAGTCGAATTTCTTCGTGTAGGGGTTGCACCGCCCCGAGATTCTTCTCGGGTACTTCCTTAACGGCGATACGAACCTAAAAAATAACGTCAATTCAACCGCCATCCCGATGGGGGCGAGCGGTATATTTACTTGGGTATTGAGATCCCTAGCAGCGTAAACTATTCCGTACGTCCCTTTGCCTAAAATCACTTTTTTACCCATTTCGTCACGTTCGTATTCGTATTTGATATCGCGAGGGGGTTCGGATTCCACGAGACCCTCTTGGTGATTGGTAAGCTCGAGAATTAATTTATAAAAACACTCCCTATAAAGGAATTAAAATTGGTAACATCAATTTATAATGTTTTAATGTCCTTTACCTGCAGGTTTCTGATGGGAAAAAAATTTGAAAATCATCCGAATTGTGATGGACGTAGAGGAACAAACATCTTTCGTCCCTTTTATAAAAACTGACGCTCCTTATGTGATTGGCGGTGAATTCCCAATCGTGTATTTGTTTACATTCACCCCTCAAACTCCTATCGCACAAATTGGTCACCTAGAAACACCAAAAAATGGAGAAACACCAAAAAAAAAAACGCAAAATAAAAATGGAGAAACATCTTGGAAAATCCTCGGTATTTACCTGTAGAGTTTGAGGGTCTGCACCGAGATTGATACAAACGTAACTGGGCATTAATTCTTTACTTGGTTCCAATATCAAAGCAGGGAACCTAAATACTTCTTCTTGTTCTTCTTTGGTGGCTTCCAGGAAAAATTCCATCCAGAAATGGAAGATTTGTTCTTCAGGACTAACGATTTCTTCGGTTTTTTTACGAAATTTATCAATTAACTGGAAAATTGATTAATTAAAGGTAGTATCGAGGAGGTTTTATGGTATACTGACCTGTATGTTACCCACGGTCGATTTCAGGTACCAATTTGGTGGTTTCAATTTGAACATACAGGCAGCAGCTTGGGTGGCGTTACTGTAATGTTGAAAAAGTACGGAAATTTCGAAAAACGTCGCCACGTCCCAGTAGTCTATAAGGGACGCCAAACTGCCCTTTTTACCTATTAGATTATTCAGTACCATACCGATGTGTTGTAATTCGTCGGATTTACCAATTTCCGCACCTTTTATTACCAACAACGTTGCCAAATTGATACCTTAAACAGACAAGATTATTAATATTTTTTCTTATTTTACAGGTACAATGTCGATTTTTTTTATACCTGCATATTCGTTAGGTTGAACCTCGAAACCTTTTCGGTACCAATAGATGGCGGCGTCCAAGCTTTTGATGTCTTTATGATCAGATTCCGTGAACATGTCTTTATATATCCTCCCGCAGAGGCATA
Organism: Diorhabda sublineata; assembly: GCF_026230105.1. Classification (NCBI taxonomy): domain Eukaryota; kingdom Metazoa; phylum Arthropoda; class Insecta; order Coleoptera; family Chrysomelidae; genus Diorhabda; species Diorhabda sublineata. The sequence goes on from NC_079474.1 coordinate 34,376,972, forward strand.
ACATGTCAGGGAAATGGTTTTCTTTCTGAAATGACGTATTTTTGGAAATAGACAGGATGAAAAAATATGCATAACCGAGACTTGTGGTCTAAATAAAACCCCAAACCCCCCCAGTCCCGTCGAAACTACCCTTGAAGAGTCCAAGGGTAGTTTTGATTCTCTTAAGAGAAAAGAAATTGGTTTAGGCCAATTATTCTGTAATTTGGCACAAGGATAGTTCAAAACGAGCTGATTAAGGGTCATATTTGTATCAATCTGGTATCTAGTAGTCTTTGGTCAAATTGAAAACTGTCTTGGGGTTTTGTGCAAATTTAGTTTGCTTCAAACCATCATTGTACCAAGTCTCAGAAAAATTGGCCAAAACCACGCCTCATATGGTACCCAGGCGTAGTTTTGACGGAATTGGGGTGGGTTGAGACTCAATCAGCTTGCTTTAAACTATCATTATGCCAAGTTTCATAAAAATTTTCATGAAGATTAAGCGAGGTCTTTGAATTTAGTTTGAATTAAATTTTTTTCTCTCGAATTCTCAAAGTTTCATCCCTTATAATTATAAATTATAAAGTTGACATATTTTTTTGATGTTATTATAAATACTACTCTCCCGATTTTTACCTATTAGAGTATTTCCAATCCATAGGCGTAGATAATACAATTATTTTAATTGAAGTGTGTCACAAAAAAATTTACTTCAACTTTCACTCTGTATATTTCGTATAAATATGGAATTAAATCATCGAAATATGACGAGTTATCTAGATAAAACTTTCTTTTTTTTTAGTTTAAATCAATGTAATGTTTTATCAAATATACACATTTCCAATCAAAACAACACAATAATGTTAAAATAGTGAAATTTTTGCCACGATTTTATTATTACCCTGTAAATAAAACTCGAAAATAAATAAAAAAACTTGACTCACGCTTTTTAGAGATTCTTCACAAACTGCCAAAGCATTTTTTCTATCACCGTCTTTTTTCCTTCTATTCAACGCGAACGCGTACAGGAACATTATATAAGAATTCAGGTACTTTCTGGCTGTAGGAACTTTTTTTAGGTCTTCGACTAAATGTATCATCGCGTCGTATTCTTGGATGTCCCGGAAACAGAACAACATGTTCAGGATGACTTCTCCTGAAAGAACGTTGGGATCATCGAGACGCTTACGCATCAGGAGCAAAGCCTCGTTGAGCTCTTCGCCGTTTTTCTGTTCTTTTAATTTTTTGAGATCGCTGAGGAATTTCTCTTTCATGTGCGCTCTACAATTTCATCAGATATTTATTTACACTGTTTTGTAATTATCCTTTAACTTACTTTGTTTGTATTTCTACGTCTTGTAATAATTTTTTTAATTTCTGATGCAGAAAATCTGTCGGTTCGTCTACTCGACCACTGGGGCAAGTAGTGAGGCATGAACTTTCACATAATTTATAAGATATAAAAGCGTAACTACTACACGATAACTAGAATCCAAAAAATAAAATTTAATACAATAAAAATATAATAGGTTATATACCATATATATACCATGTTCCCCTCGTTTTTTATGCTCTAAAAAACTATAAAATCATTAAATTTTAATTATTTTTCTTAATATTTGCTTTTTACGGTGGATTTATGAAAAAAAAAACATGAAAAATATTTCATTTTCATAGGTTTCTTTTTGTTAATTTATACAAAAAACAAGCTTTTTATAAAATCATCTTTCATTTAGACAAAATATATTTGAATGTATCAACTAAAATACCTTAAACTAAAAGGTACATTTGAACTACTATACTCAAAATATGATTATCGTATAATTTAGTTTAATAGTTTTATTTCTTAAGATACTAAGAAAAATTTACGTTGTTTTCCAAAAATATAAAGTTTGGAAACGTAGATACATTGAGCTCTACACAGAGGATCAGGAAATGGAGATATAATAACAACAATGACATGTAGCATGAATTGACAACAACATGCCCATAAAAAAGAAATCAAGTCAAAACCAACAGACAATAGAGGTGGAGGGAAACCAAGGCTACAATGGAGAAACTGGGTCCCTAAAGATGCTACAAAGATTGGTGCAGCAAACTGGATGGTGTTTGCAAGAGACCGGAAAGGATGGCATTAGTGCAAGAGAAAGTCGACTCCCCCCTGTAAATCTGTAGCACTAGTGATGATGAATTATTTTCATAAATCTGACGAATAAACGAATACTTGAAACAATTAATTAAAATCATGGTCGGTTTCTAAAACATAGAAACAAAGGATACCCAGAAGTTATTTGAAATAATTAAAATTCAATTATCTGTGAAAGCTTTTTCCTATTTCCAAGATATATTCGGATTTATTTACTTAAAAATGCCTCATTGAAAAGGTACATTTGAACTACTGTAACCAAAACATGATTATCATATAAGCAGATAATTTAGTAATTGTAGTATTTAGAAAAAAAAATCATTGAAGTCAGATGATTTTTCGATTTTCTAAAGCTAAACAATGAAGGGACCACAATAGTACGAAATAAATTATTTAAAACATTTTAAATTGCAATATCTGCATAATATCAAAATGTATTTGGATCTATTTAATTCAAACTGTCTCGACAGAAAAGATACATTTAAATTACTCAATAATTAGATAATAAAATAGTAATTCATTCTATTCCTGTAGATTTTAGAAAAAAATCATTAAAATTTGATGTTTCTTTGGTTTTCTAAACCCAAACAATGAGGATACCGCAATAACATAAAATTATCAGATAATTGTTCAAAATTCAATTATTGCAAATGCTTCAATGAAAAGGAACATTTGAACTACTGTATCTGAAATATGATTATAGTATAAGCAGTTAGTTTATTAATAAATTCTACTCTTGTAGTTTTTGAAAAAATATGAAATTACCCAAAAAAATGTAAAAAATCTTTAAAATGCATATATCAACAAAAACTCTTTGCTACTTTTACATATATTTGAATTTACTTACCTCAAAACGTTTCAAACGGAAAGATATATTTGAACTACTATACCCGAAACATAATTATACAGCATAAAACAATACAAATTATAAATCTAAGATGTTTTTAAACATATTCAAGCTGATTTTCAAAAAATATATACATACCTTCAGCTTTAGAGTAACTTCTGGATCTGTATCATTATAAACTAAAATATTTTGTTTCATATTAAAACTCTCTCTAACGCCAAGATGATAAAATAATGTACTTTGTTGTGCCGGAAAAGAGAGATCTATTATTATAACATCTGCATTATAAAAGCTGCTAACTACATTCGCTTCCCCAAAATCCAGTTTCTCAAACTACAATTATCAGTAGGTATAGAATTTAATGTATGACATATTTATAAGTATTATTACCTGTACGTGACTCAGGTTAGCTCCTACTTGGAGACAAGCTTGTTTAATCTCCTCTAGTGCCTTTTTTCTCTGCATAAGATTTTCCGTTTGGCAAATGTCTATAACACAAACAACGTCCATTTGATTCTTGGTCATTGTACCACCAGTATGTACTGTGGTACCCGATAAGTCGGAATGAGATCCAACACTGTCTGTTGTGCTACGACATTCTGCAAAAAATTATGTTTATATTAACATCCAGATTGTATGACATAATATTGTGTTATTTCAGTGACTCATATTTCCATACCTGCTTCAGTTTCCAAGACGGTCGAGATTGGTTGAATAGGCATGTTTGTTTAGTTTTGCAGAATTAAAGTGCAGACTATCAGTATTTGAATATAAACAGTTATATCTGTAACGCCATATGCACAGATTTAATGAGATAAGTATTGCTATTGTCCACTTGGCTTATTTCAATAGCTTCCTCTTGAATGTAAATTGTATAAATGGGCCTCCTTTATGAAATTTAATTTCATTTTATTAAGTTTCAATTGGAGTTATAAATAATAATAAACTTGCATAATTGGACCGAACAAAATAAATCTTGTTGACATTTGTTATGACATTTTTTAAATGTCGAGATACTTATGTCAAAAAATTCTTCTTTTTAAAATATTTTAGTCTTTCTTGAATAAAGTATACAGTGTCTTTGAATTAACATTCAAATAATTTGAAAAACATTTTGGTAACGCTATTTAGCAAAATACTCTCACTATTCTATCGATATTTTGTTAAAAAATTCTCAATTGTTAAAATTTATCAGAAAAAATCAAGAAATACAAACTAATTTAAATTCTGATAAAACATGTTCTCTGACCTTGGAAAATAATAATCAAAACGCGCTAAATTTAAATTAGTTTATCTTATATGAATAATAATATAATACTTTGAGAACATGATTTCAATATAATTACTATCATAAAAATTATTACACAAGTGTGAAAATATTATTATTCAGCTTAACGATGTCTCATATGACTTAATATAAACATATGTTATAACAATGGAATCAAGTAAAATTTGCAGGGGCAATGATTTTTCATTAACTATAGCTAAACCAAAGTTTTTTATTTTCCTTTTAATTGTTGCATATATAATTTTGAAAAAATATGCTAAATGTTCTTGATTTTATATTTATTCTGAATTAAAATTAGTTTGTTTTATAATTTTTTAAAGACAGTTAAAAATTTGACGTTTCGACTTATTTCAGTCTTTATCAAAATAAGCATATCAAAAGCTCTAAGAAATAAGAAATTAAAAAATTGATAAGTCAATTTCAATTATGAATTATTTGTTTGCCTAACCTAACAATCATTTAGTTGACATATTGTATCACTTTAAAATGAGATGCCGCTTTATCAATGTTAAGGAATGTGTAACGGGAAAATTACCATGTTTTTAGTTATAAATTCAAGACCTTACGTTCTCTTATATATATTCATTTAAAAGAAGTGTTAAATAAAATATAAATATGTAAAATTGCATTCCACATTTCGTTCGATGACAAGAGTTAGTAACAGCAAAGTCGTTACTTTTTAATTTTTGATTGACCTTGACAATAAATATAAAATTGATCTTGTGCCACATCGAAGGTTATTTATCGATAAAACATGTACGATAGTTTTGACGACATATATACGTCATACATATTAAAACCAATATCAAAATTTAATATTTCTACTAACATCTAGTTCTTGGTTATATAAATGAGTATTGTTATTGATTAATCACACACAAAATAGATAATTACTTGACTTATTTTTATATTATAGGAGATATTAAAGATATAATTAAAATAGTAGGAAATAAATATAAAGGTATATCACGTATTTCCTGATTCATAAATTGGTTATGCAACACGTTCTTCTATAGTTTCAAAAGAATTAACTCTATCTTTTTTAATTTGTCTATGGTCATAAAGATAACCTTTGACATACAAGCATCAATGCTGGCATTTCTAATGTAAAATAAAACCACTGACACAGTCCACAGAGTCTGCAAGCTCAAAAATTTTGCATTTCGTGTCCTACATGACACATGCGCACGAGGTCCAATTGTCATATTTAACATGTATACTCTTTATCTGATTTATCGTAGAGTGGTTTGTAATTGGAGACTCACTGAAGACAAAATTCATCGTTTATTTTTATATCCATATTAATTTAATAGAGGGCCCTGTTGTTGAACTTGACCACAAAAAACTGATGCAAAGACGCACGTGCAAGCACTGTTCACGGCATCGTTGGCAAACGTATTGCGTGCCTTAGATCAACCACATTCTGCGTGTGCCACTTCCGCACCTTTAACAAGAGTTATGTTAATGTTTGGTGGTTTCATATTGTACAAAAATCAGAATCTTGGGTTTCTTTCTAATAGTTTTTATTTACGTCTTATGAATCTGTATTTGTTTACATGATAGGTTAAATTATTAGAAAAATTTCGTCAGTTAATCTTTTGTAATCAAGTTAATTTACGAGGTTTACTTTCATCGAATATCCAACATATGGTAATGAAATCGAAATTCTCGCTTATTAGTAGAGGTGTGTTGTTTACAATATGTCAACAACAATTTTCAAACGATTTTTACTGCCGGACATATATCCGGAGTGGGAGCGTGCACTTTTTCCATTCTTTCAAGGCCATTGAGTCATTTCGGACCTCGCCTGAAATAACGTGGTTGTCAGATTTTAAAAAAAAATTTCACGTAAAACAATAGGTTGTCGTAAAGTTATAAAGAATTAAGAATGTTGTATTCAAGAAAATTAGTTATATTTTTTTGAACAAAAGATTGTTTTAGCATCATTGTGAGACTTTTTAGGTTAGTCTGGGGTTTAATTGTTGAATATGAAAATCGTTTTCGGATTTTATACAATGTTTGTTAAAAGGAGACTTTTTAATTTAAAAATTAGTATACTACATTCAATTTAGAAAGGGGAAAGTAGTTAGTCCATTATTTATAGTAAGTAATTATGAAATCAAGTCACCCGAATCTTTATTTACTTTTCTCGTAATTCAAAGTGAATGTTTATATGATTTTTTTGTGGAAATTTTAGATAAAACATGAATATCATGTTACGAAAGTCTAAATATATCTTACGAGGATTAAATAAATTAGTAAAAAACCATGAAACTAATAGGATTTACTTATCACTTTGGCTAATTGTGGATTTGTTAAATTTCGTGATTGTAAAAAGGTTTTTCGACATTTTCTTTTTTTTATTGCGGTTGATCTTTATACTTCACGGTTTGGTAGTTTTTTAACCTCTGATTTAAATCGATTTAGTGTTTAAATAATCACCAAGATGATCTGTTAATTAACAATTCAATAAATAAATTCACTCTACCGGAAATCCAACAGTATAGATTCAATATAGTTATTAATACTAAAAACGAATCAAAGCTGTTACACAACATTGATTTCTTTTGTTAATAAGTCATTAAATGTTTTACGACATTGACTTATATGTTAATTATACCATCAAATTGTTTAACGACGTCTAGTATACAATAACTAATAATTTTAATCACTCAAAATAGTCATTTTAAGCAGATAAAAAAATAGAATTATGCTGTAGAAATACGCTCAATTTAAAAGTTTGATCTAATACGAGGTATCATCAAAAATTTCCTTCAAAGTAACGCATTTCAGTACACAACAAGCTTATGTCATATTGTCAAACTCATTTGATCAACTTTGGGGCTGTGGTACGAATAATTTAAAAATTTCGAAACAAGGTACTGAGGAAAATCGTGGATGTATCTTGTTACATTCGAAGCAGTAGCCTTGGAAATGCATGGAAAGTAATTAAGGTTATTTTTAAATTGCTGATTGAGTTTAATATCAGATAGTTCACGTATGTGGTTGTCCAAACTACTTAGGCTGCTGGATGAAAAAATGAACTGAACTTCCGAGCTTTTTTGTCGAAAAATCCTTGAACTGGAAGTTCTGTGATAGTCCAAGATGCTTCTAAATCCGGCCCTGAGCACGCTCTTCTGCATATAGTCCCAGAGAATTGTTTTATGAACATAAAAATGAAAAAATAGAAAGAAAAATTAATTAAATACTTTTCACTCATACAAATAATGGTTTATACGAAAAAATCTTTTCGTTTATACAAAGAAAACATTTTAGATAAAAAAAATAACGAAATCATGATAATTTCGTTGGTTATGTATCAATAAAAGGATAAACGATTTGAATATTTAAATAATTCTGATATGTGGAAACGTATATAAATTTTATCAAGAAATTTTTCAAAACAAGTAATTTATTATCTCACGTAATGATATGTTTGTTGTTCTAATAGGTTCATATATATCGTTTTTTTTTAAACATTTGACATTAAATGACAATTTAAATATTTATCTATGGCGATAAATCAATTGAAAGCAATATATACGAGGGTGGTTCGGCAAATACTGGACTCATTCAATAGAGCACAAGTTGTCGGATAAAATAATTATTTTATTTGTCTTTTCTGAGCTCTATAAATGTTCACGTATATCTGACTCATATTTTCGAACAATAAATAATTAGTAGGAGCTAAATCCGGAAAATAGAACAATTCGTGTGCGTTTATCTGTTGTATTAGAAATTTTTTCGAAACAAAGTGCGAGTTTTTTGCTAAAAGTATCATTAACTATCCCCAATATCGTTTGGAGATTCGATTCAGTATTTAAAACTCAAATTCTGCACCGTTTGATTGTATGTTATAATAAATCATCGAAAATTAATGCTTCTTTAAAAAATCGCCCAGGCTAAAATAATAGAAATATTGTGCTAAAATTTTGAAAAAATATTTTTAAAGGTTAATTGTATGTTGAAATAAATCAAGACGTTGATTGGTGGAACGGAATTGGAAATATGAGTTTTCAAACTTGTTCGAAAATTAATGGAAAACATATGCTTCTTTAAAAAATCGCCCAGGCGAAAATAATAGGAATATTCTGCAAAAATTTTGAGAAAATATTTTCAAAGGTTAATTGTATGTTGAAATAAATCAAGACGTTGATTGGTGTAACGGTATTGGAAATATGAGTTTTCAAACTTGTTCGAAAATTAATGGAAAACATATGCTTCTTTAAAAAATCGCCCAGGCCAAAATAATAGGAATATTCTGCAAAAATTTTGAGAAAATATTTTCAAAGGTTAATTGTATGTTGAAATAAATCAAGACGTTGATTGGTGTAACGGAATTGGAAATATGAGTTTTCAAACTTGTTCGAAAATTAATGGAAAACATATGCTTCTTTAAAAAATCGCCCAGGCGAAAATAATAGGAATATTCTGCAAAAATTTTGAGAAAATATTTTCAAAGGTTAATTGTATGTTGAAATAAATCAAGACGTTGATTGGTGTAACGGTATTGGAAATATGAGTTTTCAAACTTGTTCGAAAATTAATGGAAAACATATGCTTCTTTAAAAAATCGCCCAGGCCAAAATAATAGGAATATTCTGCAAAAATTTTGAGAAAATATTTTCAAAGGTTAATTGTATGTTGAAATAAATCAAGACGTTGATTGGTGTAACGGTATTGGAAATATGAGTTTTCAAACTTGTTCGAAAATTAATGGAAAACATATGCTTCTTTAAAAAATCGCCCAGGCCAAAATAATAGGAATATTCTGCAAAAATTTTGAGAAAATATTTTCAAAGGTTAATTGTATGTTGAAATAAATCAAGACGTTGATTGGTGTAACGGTATTGGAAATATGAGTTTTCAAACTTGTTCGAAAATTAATGGAAAACATATGCTTCTTTAAAAAATCGCCCAGGCCAAAATAATAGGAATATTCTGCAAAAATTTTGAGAAAATATTTTCAAAGGTTAATTGTATGTTGAAATAAATCAAGACGTTGATTGGTGTAACGGTATTGGAAATATGAGTTTTCAAACTTGTTCGAAAATTAATGGAAAACATATGCTTCTTTAAAAAATCGCCCAGGCCAAAATAATAGGAATATTCTGCAAAAATTTTGAGAAAATATTTTCAAAGGTTAATTGTATGTTGAAATAAATCAAGACGTTGATTGGTGTAACGGTATTGGAAATATGAGTTTTCAAACTTGTTCGAAAATTAATGGAAAACATATGCTTCTTTAAAAAATCGCCCAGGCCAAAATAATAGGAATATTCTGCAAAAATTTTGAGAAAATATTTTCAAAGGTTAATTGTATGTTGAAATAAATCAAGACGTTGATTGGTGTAACGGTATTGGAAATATGAGTTTTCAAACTTGTTCGAAAATTAATGGAAAACATATGCTTCTTTAAAAAATCGCCCAGGCCAAAATAATAGGAATATTCTGCAAAAATTTTGAGAAAATATTTTCAAAGGTTAATTGTATGTTGAAATAAATCAAGACGTTGATTGGTGTAACGGTATTGGAAATATGAGTTTTCAAACTTGTTCGAAAATTAATGGAAAACATATGCTTCTTTAAAAAATCGCCCAGGCCAAAATAATATGAATATTCTGCTAAAATTTTGGAAAAATATTTTCAAAGGTTAATTGTATGTTGAAATAAATCAAGACGTTGATTGATGTAACGACATTAGAGATATGAAGTTTCAAACTTAATCGAAAATGAATCGAAAACATATGCTTCTTTAAAAAATCGCCCAGGCCAAAATAATAGGAATATTCTGCTAAAATTTTGGAAAAATATTTTCAAAGGTTAATTGTATTTTGAAATAAATCAAGACGTTGATTGGTGTAACGGTATTAGAAATATGAAGTTTCAAACTTAATCGAAAATTAATGGAAAACATATGCTTCTTTAAAAAATCGCCCAGGCCAAAATAATACGAATATTCAGCTAAAATTTTTGGAAAAATGTGTTTGAAGGTTGACTGAATATTGAAAAAAATCACGACGTTGATTGGGTCTACTGTATTGTAAATACGAGGTTTTAAACTTCTTCAAATATGTATGTTGTTTTGTTTATATGTTTTTGTATTGATACATATAAATAAAAACTTTATTCCATTAATATATGTTGAGAGTTTAAAATGAAAATTCAATGATTTAATTGGAAAACTTGCGATCCCACGTGCTCATCCTCTTCGAATCGTTCACCGTTTGTGGTGTAGGTACTATAAGTGAGATTGTACGTTGGGAACCTTCGGCGGTCAATGCAAGCAGTGCGTTCTTCCGCGAATTGGCCTCGTACCTCGAGGTTGAACAGCTTGAACGCTATATAAAACTAAGTACGGGCCAATTTACTCTTCATCTTTCTTTTGGTGCCGACTAAAACAGTGTGGTGCTAAGTGTTTGGGTTCCAGTGCACCCCTCGACCTAGTGGATTACTTTTTCCAATTAGAATACAACAATGAGATTTGTAAGTGGTATAATCATATGTTCAGGACTCAAAAATTTATTTAATAGCGATAAAACTTTTGAATTTTTTATTTATTTTTAAGAATTGTATAAAAATTTCTGATATTTTACATTTTTAAATTCGTACGATAAAATTCAGGTTATAGCTCATGGAAAATTATATAAAAAAATTCCCCAGTCCCATCCCTTCGGAGATATTATCTCTAGAAGGTGACCAAATTTAGTTATTATTTTTTTCCCAAAATCAAATAAAGACAGAAATCTATAATTTTGTAAATCAAGTGCAATTTTAAAGGCATAACCATCTGTATTTTTTCAATATTCTCATTACGCTATAAAAGGGTGAAATTAGCAACCCTTACTTCATTTATTATCAAATCTTTGTTTGAGAGATATAATTTTATGAAAAAAAAAATTATATACCAATACAAAACTTCTAATTGCTGTAAAATTCCCTTGAAACCAATTGAAAATTACTAATTTTAATTGTAGCAAGGATTTTTCCTCGTAGTTAATTGATTTAAATTGTGAAAAACAAAATAAGAATTATAGCTTCCATTTGATTTAATGCTTTCAATATATTGACATTTTAGTATATGTCCTTCACCTATTTTTATTTGTAAATACATTCCGACCGTTCCTCGTATTTAATTGACTCATTTCCACGTTTAAATTAACGGTTTTCAAAACATCATCACCTTAAACAAATTCTACAATATCATTTTTTTTGAGGTTAGAACAATTACTAAAATCGAAAAATTATTAATTTAGACAATTGTTTCTCAAAAGAAAATTCAATCAATAAAACAAACAAAATTAATGAAAATAAAATTTAATATTTCAGTCAGATAGAGAGTAGTCATAAATTTTCGTATAAATAGTAGAAATAACTATCAAAATTTTTATAGTTCTAATTAATAAGTTAATAAGAAAATTAAAAACCTCGTTTAAAGCTCACGTATTGGCAACATGGCAGGTGATAATGCGGTATAGTTTTACTATTTAATGTTAGGAATTTTGTAATTTGTGTAGAGAATGCGGAAATATCAATGTTTCACTTCCGTAATATAAATGAAATAGACACAAAGATCGATTCGAACAACGTGCTCATGATGATAATAATTTTTTTTTTAAAAATAAAAATTTATGTATCATCTATAATAATATTGAGATATGGCAAGCATGTTTGTATATGTGGCCGCTTAAATATAACTGTCAAAAATTATTTGTGCGTGATGTAATACTGGTTGTCTACTTTTTTTAAGATTTAAAATTCATTTAACCTCGACCAAGATCAAAAAAAATCTCCTAGTAACTATATTCTTATAATCGGTAGTTAAAAGCTTTATTGTTATTTATAGCAGGATATTAAATATACATTAATTTTAAATTTTCATAAACTGTATATATATATATCAAAGGTCGAAATATTCAAATTTTGAAATACCTAAAGTTATTAAATAATTACTTTGGAACACGTGTCACATTTTTGCTTCTAAATATCGCTATTTAAATAATAATTCAATAATATTGTAATCGTTTACCTGTTGAATAATTCCGTATCCTGGTATATGATTCGAAATAGCTTATCAAGACTACATTAATCTTTTGAATTTAGTTTTTTCTTGAGTGCAAGTGCATTGTACTGAAGTTAAATACTATGATCACGATTCGTTCGGAGAAAATCTACACTTTCTTTATTTTCTTACTAGTTCTTACTTTCAAACAAATTGTTGAAAATAAAAAAAAAACTGAACTTGACTGTGGGTTAAGGAATATTAATTTATTTTATAGTACTATGGATGTGAGAAATAAACGAAAACAGCTGATCGGCCATCTTTTGAACATCGCGCTGTTGCCATATTTTCACATGAATAAAAATTGTGTGATATTCTTTCATTAATTGGTATGACGAGTATCATATATTAATATGCATAATTTTAAAAGAATAATCAGATGTACTGCGGGATTTGATGTCACTGAAGCTTGTGAAAATGTTATTTTTAACGAATCAGAAGTTTATTCATAGTATCAAGTTGATTGTGCAATGTTTTGGTTCACATAATTGTTAAGCATTAATTTGAACAATTTCATTATTTTTTTTTACTCAATAGGAACATACATTTCATAAAATAGCTGTTTTATGTATTTAAAACAATTATTATTAATTAGAATGGAATCAACGTTGCAAAGGGACCATGGACTAATTTTTTTATGTTTTAATTAAACATATAATACGCTTTATTCTATTTTAAATAATAATTCATGAACTATAATTTCAAATCGTTTTTCATGTTTATGAAAAAGTTAGGTTAGATCGTATAATTTGAGGTACCCATATTGAATTCCATTGTCTATACAATTTATTTTTCCAAACGGATTTTGTGAATTATCTAAATTTGTTTCGTTTACCGTAAATTTACTCGATTGATTAATTTCCTGCAATTCAAATTACAATTTACGAAATTCCTTCAAAAAACAAATAACCTCAACAGAAACTATCATTACTGGTATTGTATATATATATATATATATATATATATATATATATATATATATATATATATATATATATATATATATATATATATATATATATAAAAGCATCACTTTCTCTGATAATAAATTCTTTTTATAGAAATTTAGAGTAGAAAACTTGCATCTTCTTTCAATCGGTTTCAGTTTTGATTTGACAAGGAAATCAAAATAATTACTCTGCTTAAACATTTGTGTTGATACTCGCTTTCTTTTTAAACTTTCGCACTGTTATTTTCATAGTAAAACACCGTTCTACGAGGGCTTTCATAAATGTATCGGAAATAAAATGGTTACGATATTTAAGAATATCATCTGCCTCACATTCTTCTATAAATGTAATTTCCTGATTGTTAGTTTTTATTTAACCTTTTATAGCACGAAATATCGACTCAAGGTCAAGTTTACTTCCTATTTTCAAATACTCTGAGAGGTCATTCGCTGCATTTGAATTAATATTGTTGTAGATATACCAATAAACCAAATATTTATACGTATTAGTATTCACCTTTTGTGATTAAGGTACTATTATTATTTTATTATTATTTATTTTTGTTTTGAATATTACATAGTTGATAAGTGAATATCCTTCATTGTTTACTATTTCTCTATGGCTTTTTTTTATTTTTTTTTTATTGTTATCATGAGACGTGTTCATTTTTCTTCTTTTTTTCGCATCAATTTAATGTCATAATTCGTAATTGAAAGTTTCAACAATTTTCAAAGTACAAAAATTTTGAAAAGTTGTCTAGGGCTAATTTGGCGTTATCTTTATTTAACACATTCCATACACACAGATTGTTCTCCTTCTTTTTATCCTCCTTATTTTCGAGATAAATTCTGTGTTCCTCTATTGATTCTTATTTTTCTATTGATATGATGAGATTCTTTCATTTCTCGTCTTCTATTTGACATTTCCTCTATTGTTTCTTATTTTTCTATTGGGCTTATCTCCTATCTTCTTTTTTTCGACATTTTCAACTCCATACATGTTGACGATATTCATTATACAATCTGGATTTATAAAAAAATATATTAGTGTTGTTACGACTCTGATTCGACTTCACGGAAATCATGTAGCCAGTCGAACTCGACGTATTCCGAGCGAAATTCTAATTGATTCAATCAGTAAAATGTGTAAAATTATGGTTCGATGAACAATCAGACACAAAAAAAAGTGTATCAACTTCGTGCAGTGGTCTTTTATATTTTTTAACTACCTGATTTACCGGCTGGAACTAGTTTGTTTTAAATATCTCGTAGTTTATTTGTTAAGTGTCACAAGACATGATAAAATCTTCCTAAAAACAGTTATACAGTATGTCCTCTGGGTAAGTGTCGAAAATTGATATAAGTTCTAGATTTTTCTGGGTATCACTTTTTTAGTTTTTAGTTGAATATTTAAATGGTTTACAACATCTCAACATTTTGATCTGATTCTGTTGTGTTTTTATTTTGTTTTTGTGTCGAAATTCTATAGTTTCGTTGTATGAATGTATAAAATACACTAATATACAAAACAAAATGAATCATTCTAATATTTTTACAAATTTATGAAACAGATAATTGCTTCTACATATATATACATTTAACCTGCAATCTTATAATTAGTTTAGTAGACCAATTAATACAAAGGACAAATAATTACAAGTTTCGTTATGTAATTACGCCCACAGTAACCATAAACGCGAGATAAACATACGAAGCTCGTTTATTATTTTTATCTTTTCGTCACAGTAGAGTGGATCTATGCTTTCCAATTACCCAACACCTTGTATGTGTTTCGATTGTTATTGGGAATAATATATTATTACCCACTTTAACAAGGTGGACATTCAGAAAAAAGTTCTCAAAATTATAAATTTGAAAACTGGTTTTGGTCACTATTCGCTGAAAAAACTCGATAAATCAAAAACCATAATTGCCAGTCAAAAATAATGTATAAGGTATTGCCATTCGATTTATATCTAGTTTAATTATTTTACTTAGTGAATTGTTGAAAAAATTGTTGTCGAATCCTACTGACTGCGCCATATTTAACTTTAATCATAAAAGAATGAATGACAGGCGAGAAGTCCGGTTGATAAGTGTTTGTGAGACCTGACATCTTCTTTGAAATAATTCAATCAAGTTTCTAATTATTATATTCTACTTTGTACAGTTTACGAGTGAAAAAAAACTGTATTTCAAGGTGAAGTTTAATTACTTCCTATTCTTTCCATGAGATGTTATGGTAAATGAGTTGAATAACAGTTTTAACTATTATAAAAATAAGTCATCATGTATGAATGTGAATTATTTGACCTTAACACATAATTATACGTGCAAATTAGTGTCGAGATTGCAAATTTTCGTTAGGTTGATTTAATTAATGATACGTTACGTCTGCCCTTGTTTAAATATGAAATATAACTTGTAATAATTAAATATTACCACGATTTTTTTAATTCATGATTCAAATTGATTTTTTTTCATTTCAATCCTGTTAATTATAATTTAAAAAAAATGATATATTCGTCGTGTTTATACAATGTATGAACCAAAAGTACAACTTTCTTCAACCATCTGTCGAAGTTTCTCTACCATTTTGATATCTCTGTTATTTCGACACTTGAGTTCAATTTGAAACGCTATTATTAATAAACAAAAAGAAACTACGAGGTTTGGTGGAGAAAATCGTGTTATAAAAGGTTTCATTATCTAAAATACTTCGTGCCAGACGTGTTATCTACACTATAGAGTGTTACAAATCGATGAAATCATTAAATAATGTTCATAACTAACCCCGAATACGTGGGCAAAGACTGGAAAGTAACGTAGATACTAAATTTCGTGGCAATCGAAGTTCATTCCACTAATTTCGATCACTATTTTGAAGTATCAATTTTGTTTGTGAAAAAACTAACCTCAAATTCGTAAACAGCCACCCGAAGAACTCAGATACCAAATTTCCATTACTATTTGGAAGCCGCCATATTGTTATAAGTGTAGATCAATTAAATTACATACTCCTAGTTAATCAAAACATATTGAGTTGACCTTCATGTAAATTACCGAAAACATATTTCCTCGGAAATATGGAAAAAGGAGAAGAAGTTAGTTTTACTGACCTTAAATATATCTTTCGACTTTTATACTTACATAACCTCAAACATCAATTTTCTGGTAAATTGATACTTAGATAAAAGTATGATACGCTCCAAAAATTAGTTAATGTATTCAAACACCTTCTTATAACGAAATTTAATTCATTACATATATGAATTAATACGTTTTTTACTGAATTTACTCGTGTTCTATTGCTTGTAATCGGCCTATAAACGTTTTCAAGCAAAACTAATGTTCGTTTATGTAACAATCATCTGTAAATAATTTTAATGTTTATCAACAACGTTCGGCAATTCGACAATTGTACATTTTGACTGATTCCGCTTATTCAGTTCTTGCACACATACATTGCATGTTTATTTGCGATTTGAAACGGTACTTAAGATCACTTTTGATATCCTCAGATTTCCAATTATAGTTTTACTTTACTTTCTTCGTAATATGAGGACAATCTTTATATCAAGCTAAATGTAAAGTAAACTAAGAGACATTCATAAGCGTGAAAATGCATTTAGAGGTTTAACCGACGATATTTCAACTTTTCTGGTATCATCATTCACCAAGTTTCAAAAATTTTAACCTGATTATGAATCTGAAAGTCATGCTGAGTTTTTTATCACGAATAATTTTTTTATGAAATGTAAAATGAAGTTTTTCTTCTTTTGTTCAAAACTTTTCGAGACTCACTGTATATCACACCCAACAAAAATCGTTCTCTTATTGTTTTAATCATTAAATTATTGTATCAATTATTTTTAGTACTAAAAAATACCTAGTATTACTGTTTTCATCCACATATTGACAACATTGTAAAAAACATTAATAGCTTAATTCGTGGTAGATATCTTGACTATGCGTTTGCATATTAATCAGGCGCATGCGCAATCCTTTTACCGTTTTTGTGATACTCACACGAACTAACTTCTAACTTATGTGTTTTTATACGTACTTGATAAGATTCACTTAAAAAAAAGTAACAACACAAATTCTGAATTATAAACAATTATCAACAATAAGTTACCTTGCGATATCAAATATCATAGAATTTTTAGATATGTCACAGATCATGACAAAATGTCAAATTAGACGTTCATAAATCGTTCGTGGGGAAAAGCACGTTCTGAATATATTCTGAACAAATCATTCGAATTTGAAACGTTCAGAAGATATTTAGAATTTATTCGGAATGTGTTATCTCATGATACGTATTTTTTTTAAATTTTATTCAATCTTTTATTTCTATAATAATAGCACATATTATTTTTTTAAATAGTATTTTAGCATAAAATAATCGATATATGTGAATCGATTTCTGCAAATATATCATTCATTAGTTCGATCGAACTGATGAAAATGAACTTGCAACAAACTACATATATTGTACGTTGAAAGTCAAGGTCATTATATAAAGATTATTGGTTATATTGATAGATACCATACATAGCGTTAAATGGAAGGTGTGGTATAATGAAATTTATCAATTATGTAATAGAGCTTGTTGATCTTGTAATATTACCAGTAGCTAGATAATACGAATCCGGTTTATTTCCTTCATAAAATCAATGCAACTATGTGTTTTCAGTAACTGAAAATCAAAATTTATTGGATGCAAAATAATTGTAACTACAGTTATAGTGAAAAATACGAGAATTCGAAAAAAAAGCATAGACAAAATCTTTTTTTTCAACTGCATTCGAAAGTGATTTAAACAGTAACACAATTTTTCGATTTTATTTTTATAGTTCAAAATTGGCTTGTTTTGATGCAGAATTTCTATCTTGTGAGCATTTTCTTGAAGTTTTTCTACGATTCCGACCTTAAAACGCTTCATTAACACTACGTAATAGTTGCTGCTTATGTTTTTTCCATTTTTAAGATATTTCATAAATATTATACCACGCGCATCTCAGCCGAGTGGTTCCACGCTATGGAGTCGGTTCATCACGTGAAGTTCACTCGGCTGATTGTTAATTGGACTCCGGTGTGGTCATTGTGTAGCTATCAATTTAAACATCTATGTAAATTTCATTTATTTTTTGTAGTACATCATAGTAATTGCATAACAATATATTTCTATTCATTTTTTATACCGTTTCGTAAATTTTCGTAAAACATTTCAATAATTATGCCCACCCTGTATCAATTTTAAGCATTGGTTATACGTCAAATATAAACCGGAAATTAAAAAAAATAGTGAGTACGTCATCCTGACACCCTGTATATGAAATTATAATAAAAAAACAGAAAATGAAAATAAAAAATCGATGTCCGAGTTGCGTAATATTGTTTGTTTAGAAAATAATAAATTTATTGTTTATTTTATGGACGCAATGTATAATACTAGTACGTATATAAAAAATATGAGTTTTCTAGTAAGGAATATGAACAAACTTATTGGTTGGTATCACGAAAGTTGAAAAACATTAACAATCAATTATAGTTATGGAATTGTTAACAAATTGCAAGGCATGAATTTATTCCATTAACACAAGATATGCGTTTTGCACGATTTGATAGAATGAATGTACGTGCAAAAATTTACATATCGGTTTATGCTCATATCAAACCTTCTACGGGGTTTATCACAAAAATATCGAGCCTATAGAACCGTCGGTAACCTTCAAACAACATTTTGTTAACAAATATTCAAACATTTCTATGCTTACTTAACCTTATAGTCTAAATATCACGATGTGAAGAAAAACATGCAGTAACTTGTTAATTTGAAGGAGGGAACATGTTTAAAAAAACTGTCCAATTATGACTTTTCTGAAGCTGTACCTGCGTCATGCAATATTTTTATAACTTAAAGTCCAATTTTTTTATTTTTCATTTTTTTTTTAAATTTTACGTAGACGTAAAATTGTCTCAAATTGGCAGACCTAAAATTGTATGCTCTTTATCTGAAACTTTTTATGATGTCTTGGTAATTTTTAATTTTTTTCACCCCCTTTTTGGAGTTTGCGAAGTTTTTCACTTTTCCTACAGTTTTGTAAGCATTTTTTCCTATCATTTCCATATAATTTCAGACATTTCTGCCAAAAACTCGATTTAAGTCTTTTCGACTGGACTATATTTTGTGTGTCAAATTTACTTTCAAGTGAATTATGACCGTGTCTATATGTCAGAATTAGAATGTGGAAAAGAAACCTGTATTTCAATCAATCAGCGATAAATTAAAATCATAGAGTCAAAATTTTATGGACCACTACAACAAACTTATCTATGGTTTCACACACCAAACATCTGTACAGAGGAAGGCGTATTTCAACATCCTAGAGATGGCGCTAATAAAAAGTATTTCTATGGTTAATTAACGTTATAGATTAAGTATCACGATGTTTTGATCTTACTTTTCTCTAGAATTTCATTTTTATAATTTATAACAATACTGATAATGCTTTGCTGTACGTGGAAACTTATTTATTATCCATTGTTATACTCCAAATTATTGACACATCACGTTTCTGTGTAGTTAAGGCATGTGCAAGTCGATGCGGAATGCGTCTGCGCTCGATTGGCCGATTAATGACGAACTATAACCGAAAATTGACGCCGATACACGACTTACTTTAGAACCAGCCTTAGTGTCTTTTTTTTATGAAAAC
The DNA here is from genome assembly GCF_026230105.1 of Diorhabda sublineata. NCBI lineage: Eukaryota > Metazoa > Arthropoda > Insecta > Coleoptera > Chrysomelidae > Diorhabda > Diorhabda sublineata. The sequence continues at coordinate 34,396,968 of NC_079474.1, forward strand.
GCGTACGACAAGAATATTTAACTCACGTAAAAGACAATAAGTTTTGAAATTGTTTATTGACCTAAATTCTCATAAAATTCTTTTCAATTTTGAAACTGAAACAATCTATTACAAAAGATCTTGAGCTGGTCAAACAATCAATAACGATTTTTATGGCAAAACAAAATTTATTTAATTGAATGTCCATATGTCGATTTCTAACACCTGGTATGGTAATTGACACTGACACTAAAAAAAATTAAAAAAAAGTATTTAGAATATATATAATAATTATATCATATATTTTTCCTAGTGATATGGTCTATTTACTTATTTAATATAAATAAAACTACTTTTATCATGTTATAATATACAGTGAACGTTCAAACTATGAAGTGAATTCAACAAATTTTAAAATATATGAAGTTTTAAAATAATTATTTGAAAAAATTGAAAAGAAAACATAAAAGTAATAACCAATACTACTTATGTTCTCAAAAATATTTTTGTCAGATGCTATATTTTGCAAAATCAATACAGGTGAACCATGTATTTAGAAAATAATCGATTATATATTATATTCGAACAAATAAAGTGACAAAAATGATTAAAACACAGAAATAAACACCAGCAGTTAAAGAAGAAACTCTGTGTTGTATTCACGATACTTTCGCTTATTAAATTTTCTTAAAAACCATTTACATAACACCAATAACAGTTGTAAATTATAGGGATTTCGAAATAACAACAATTATCATTATATCAACACATATTTTTTTTTAATTGACTACACGTATCTCATAATTAAATGATAATGATGTTTAATAGAATTTAAACATGTCTGATTTCACACAATTTGACAAAATGGCCGTTATATGTATAGATACTAGCATTTAATATAAAAAATTCTCGAGGGAACCCAAGAAATTTACTTATTTATGAAATATAAATAACATTCTAATGCCGTGCGGAATTTTGAACATATTTTTGGCAAAAAAATCTATCCATCTTTATTCTACTAGAACCAGTTACGAGAATCCACCGTTAGATGGCGCGAGAATCGTATATAACTGTGGTTATACCTTTGGCAAATGATCCGATTTGATACAAATTGGCCTGTTCTCAATTTGATATAGTGGATCAAACGGAATCAAAAACTCAGACATTCATTCAGTTCATTGTATTATAATCAAAATTCATTTGTCAATACAAAAGTAAAAAACTGAGTTAAAGGTTGGTGCTGAATCGGTAAGGGGGAGGTGAATATCTCAATTTATCTGATTTGAGTAAAGTGAAACGAGTTCAAATTATTGATATTTCATAAAAAAAAAAGGATATAATTATTTAAACAAAAAACCTAACGAAGAATCGAACTCGGTACCAACTGGTTGAAGCCAACCACGTCAACGTACCAAAAACACATCACCGTAAAGGCGACATGCTGTTTTTAGCGAAACACCAAGGTACAGTCATATCCAAAAAACTCTCGGTAATTTTTTCCTTTGTTTTAGAATTAAAATTTGCATTCAGCTATAATTATATTTCTATAGTAATCTTATTGACCCAATTTGTAAATTACTAGTTTTCTTGTGTCAAAAATATATTTTTAAAATAAGATTGCACAACTTGAATGTTTTTTAAGACAACTCATTTCATAAAATACAATCCACATTTACAATTAAGTGTTTAAAACAAAAAAACGTGCTGCTATGTTCAGAAAGGAATTGCAGTAATCCAAATCTCAAATATGAAATTATTTATACTAGAAATGACTCATTCATAATGAAATATCTGCAATAATATTATGACATGTCCAGTAATTAGGTCAATTTTATTATTGAAAGTATTAATTTCTTGTTTCAGACCGTAGTACTTGCTTTCCTAACATATTTAGTAACGTTAGCGAGGGCGCAATATAATTTTGGAGTATTCGGCGACCCATTTAGAAGTATCGGGGGTGGTCTAGAATCCCTACAAGCAATGAGAGATCCCAGACAAAACACAGGACCCGTGGTGTTCCCTCCAGCACCCCCAGATAGCGGCGAAACTAGCGGGGTGGTCGTGGGAGCATCGGGGTACGGATTTGTACCACCACAAAGTAAGATTCGTTATCAATATTTCATATAAAACCTAAATCTATTAGGTACTGTAACTATTTACATAAATTACGTATAATTTTATCAAAAAATAATAAAAACTTTGAATTATTCATATTTTTGTACCTTCTAGAATACGGTTCAAGCGCTTTCAAAGCTTTTCACTTTTTGTTTTTAATAGAATAAATCATTTTTTATCACACCTCGTATCACATCTTGCCCCAAAACTTCATTTCAAATTTTGTAAAATAGCGTTAAATCACCCAAGCATAAATTTATCGTATTATTGGTCCTATTGAAGTCCTCTTCACATTTCGGTCAAAGTTGTCGTCCTGTCACCATTTGTTTCCATTCCGCAGTTAATCAGTCCTACCAACTTCTAACTAGAAACTTAAATCACGTTCCGAAGAAACCACTACTACAGTTACCATTAGAGATGGGACTGAATTTTAGAAACGGGATTAGCTACGTTATTTAACAATAGAAAAAAAACACGAAAAACTATCGAAAGTTTATTTCTGATCTCGTAATTTTTGTAGTACATGTCAAATATAACAATATAACAACAAACGTGACACATGACGTTCAATATTACAACACGTCTTGTCTTTATCACACATCAAACAAAATATCAGATGTCAGTTACAAATTGTTCCAAGCAGTATTATCAACACTGTCTAGTATACGTTCCACTTTTAATAATAGTTTAATAATTCCGAATAATTTTATATAAATTTAGATTATTTACTAATATTTTTTCTATATTATGTCTTTTTTGAAAAATAAGTACCGAAAATGAGTATTTTAAAAATTATATTGAAAATAACGGTAACGTAAATAACGTCACGATCTCTATTCTTTTTACTCTTATCTAACTTGTCATTTGATCGACCCCGAACAATACTACCACGTATTTTACATCTTATTCTGGTTGGTTGACGTCTCGGCGAACGTGTAGGGTATATTATACGTTTGCTCCTTTGCATTGTGTTTTTTTGTCAATGATAATTGATAGGGTCGAGTGAATTAATTGGGTCTCAACTTGGACAATGGATGACATATCGGTGGAATGAATTAAATCTTGAAATTTCAAGATAAATAATATTCAACAATTATTATTGTCTTATTATGTTATGCTACCCTGTATATTTTGTACAATATCTGTAAGTTTCATAAACCAACTTGTCACTTCTCTAATTCACATATGTGCACAATAAAATACACCTAACGAACAATGAAAATGACAGGGAAAGACATGAATCATTCACGTACGTCAAAACTAATTAACTGCTAAAACATATATTGACCAATATCAAGAGACCGCCCACAATTTTTCTTAAAATGAATATTTCCGCTTCGACGAATAGACTTACCTTGAAAGACTAACACGGTATTTAGATAAACAGGATTAACCACGAAATATAAATTCTTATTATGTAAACCAGACACTTTTTTATCAACAGACCATAAACAGGAAGATAGTGCAACAATCTATATACATTTCCAAAAAAATATATTAAATAATGTAGTTAATTTTTTGTGATATACTATTATTTATGGTGTAATTCAAATAAATTATATATATGAAACATAATTTGATACTAATCTGATCAGTTTTTTCTTATTTTGTTGTAATAGCTGCCAGTAAAACTTGAAAACATCGACGATATATTCTAGAAAATTAATAACATTGACCCTTATTCATTGGAACATTAAGCACATAAGAATTCAAACGTCTGTTGTTAATTTATAAAAAAAAATGTTATTTTACAAACCGTTGTTTTCACTTACGATGAGCGAGCACAAATTATGGCAATATCAAAGTTGTTTTTCAAATATCACAGTATTAAAAAATTTTATAGAATATAATAGAATATAAACAACAAAATTTCACGATGACATCTATCAGAAGAATCTATGAACAGAAACTAATTAATATGTTTGTCTCTTTTTAACACAATGAGTTATCTGCATCCTAAAAGACAAGGATACATATAATACATATCTATTTTGTATAACGGTAGAAAAGAAAAGAATAAATAAAGTATGTGTTTACATACTTCTAATAGAATATTGACGCGGACGCTCTATACAAAGAATGGTTTAATTTGTTACGTCACGTCACGTATTTCACGCCGTAACATCATTATTTCCAAGTAGTCACTTTTTAATAGTTAATACTTCTAAATTTAAGTGAGCACATTAAAATTTTTGTTAATATTAATAAGAATAGGGAAAATTTGTACCACCAGTATAACATCAAAACAGTGTAGCAACGAGCAGAATTTCAAGATGGTTGCGTGACAGCACGTGATTTATGTATAAAACTTGAATTACTGAAACGTAACATATAAACGAGGGATGCGTGATAAGAATGCATCGAAGGTTAATATGTGATTATGTTTATATTAAAATAAGGTGACGCATTAAATAATGCAATTTGGCGTTATACGCCTTGTCACGTTTTATCGAATAATCTCACGTACGTTTCTAAGGGTTTTTAAATGAAATGGAAATTGTTTTATTTTCTCTCTACTATAATGAAACCTCTTCATTTTATTTTTTTGATGTAATACATTCGGCTGAATTGAATTTAAAACATGGTTAGCATTAAACTACATATTTCTTTTTTAAAATCTGGTTAATAATCATTTGAATCAGCAAATCTTCAATTTTTTATCACTCAAACATTAATAACAAATTTTCCATCCTCGGCATTATTGCTTCGTTTTCAGATCCAATATTTCATCGCTATTAATTCCATCTTTGACGCTACTAAATTATCAAAACAGATTCGTTGTATTCAAAATGTAAGATCTTTTTCAGGTCCCCAACGTGGATAGATTTAATTAGTTTTTAAATAAGCATAGAGGAATGTAAGTATAGTTTCAAATTACAATTTCAGATGTCGCTTTAACCACACATGTCATAAGGACATACAATAAAAAGTATTATAAAAGGAGATAATGATTATCTTTTAAATTAAACAAATGATATTCTTACCTGCATACTAACCTTATTACCTTGATAGGAAATACTTTTTTATTTCAATTCAGGTGTTAGTTTAAAGTTTGGTTAGAAGTTTGGATGAAGACAATGTTTTTTGAGGTGTACATATTGTCAAAATCTAACCAACAATAATTTCTTCTGGTTAAATTATTGATAATGGATTAATTAATTTAAATGTTGAAGATGTTGTATTAAAGACGATCCTGTATTCTTTACAAACTTGAAAAATTTAACTATAAATTGGAACATTCCGTTAACGATGTTAGAAAGTGTACTTATATAGGTATTGATTCACGCTTGTTGATTTCATTTATTTATATCTAATTTCATTGTTTTTTCTTATATCTGAGATTAAATTTCATTAGCAAAAAAGATAACAAGTAAATAAAGCATCGTAGTTGAGTTGTATATAACAATCAAAACTGATAAAATCGAATTGAAAGTATAACAGAAAAACAAACCTGTCATTAAAGTGCTGTATATATGTTGCCTACATTACTACAATTATAAATTCGATATCATTAAAATTATAATGTACAATTTACTACTTTTAAATAAATTATGTAATGTCTATTGTTTTTTGTTTTATATACAGAAATATTACACTTTCTCGAAACGGTACTAGCTTCGTGTTTGGTTCAATCTTTCGATCTGATTTTTAATAGAAGGTCGTCGAAATTGAAAGCAAGGTTATGGTCGTAACTACAAACGGTTTTTATTAACCGCAGAGAAAATATTTAAAAAAACATATTATGTAAATACTGTTATTATATCGATGAAAAATATGATTTTTGTTACAGGGTCACCCTACAACTCGTTTTTCTCTTTCTTTTGAAGTATCAACAATGACCATTCGCTTAATTCATGAAATTAGGTTATAATTTGACTTTTATATTTAGTAAGATTTTTTATAAAACGCATTAGTATAATTATTTATTGAAAATTTTGTAAAAAATCTTACCGAATATAGTTCAAGGTGCAAATACCAATTTATATGTAATTATTCATAACTGTAAATTTTGTAAATAAATATTTAATGTTTATTTATAATAACATCGATTTAGAGCTTTGTTTAAGAATATCTATCTGTATAATGATTGTGGTAGAATCTTTTAATGTATCAAAGGAGTTATCTTAAGTTTAAAATTTTGCTCAATTGCTAGACGGTATTATTTCTACTCCAACTTCTATTTCGATATATACAGAAGATTCTACTTGTGAATCATCTTTAAGCAAAGCATATCATTAACCTTAGACTATTGAACACTTCAAATAGTTCAAGAATTTAACTTAGTTTTCAAAATTAGTTATGTATATATTGCATTTGTGATCATGCAATTTTTATTTATTAAAATATTGTTATGAAAATTGTTTTTCTTTCAATTTACTACACCCTTTTACCTCATCCGGGAAATTGGGAGGGGAAAAACTAGAAAAGAAATTTATTTATTGAAAATTAGACCATGGCCCGAGGCAGCAGGCTACGTAAGGCGGTAATGAGCCGAGTCAGTGCTGTCTCTATTGAGCTTGCTGAAAAAGTATCGATGAATCGATAGTTTTAACTCAATATTTTCAACAGATATATATTCATACGAAGAATCGAAATATCGATACAACATTTCAAGTATCCAAAATTAAAGAGAGGAATGAACGAAAACAACTGTATTGTGTCTTGTTTACGTTGCATATTTATGTGTATATAGCAGTCGTCTGTCATTTTTCGAGCAATCTCGATACCTTAATAACCTTAATTTCGTAACTTGTTTACTTTTCTCCAATTCGAAATTTTTGTTTCGATATATAAGATAAGACAGTTTCAGTAATGAGTGATGTGAAGTTACTAACAAGTATCGATATATCGATATTTTTCCCTTGAGATATCGATGGTAGTAGTAAATATTGATACATGGATATTTTCAACATTTCCGCAATCCCTAATCTGTATAGTAGCGCAAAAAGACAGTAACAAGGACGTGATCATTTTAGGGTTAATACATTCTTTCCAAAACTTCTTGGCGTCATACGCCACGCAAGTCTAAAAACACCAACTAAAACTGTATTACGTATTTGCCATCATTAAAAGTATCGATTAAATAATAAAAATTAAATTGCAGTACTTTTCGAGTATAACGGTATAAAAAAGACGTAAATTCATTTCGATCTTGAGTTAAATAGTTGTTGGCAGATTTCAAAAAAACTTTTAAGTTGTCGATATGTTATGTTAACTTTTATCCAGCCACCTATATAATAGGATAACAGAAATGAGCGTAGGTATAACGACGTTATATGTGCAGTCCGATACAGAAAACCAGTTATTATAAAACATTTAAAACTTATTCAATTTACATCGTTTTTAAAATATACACTTGAAATTATTTGTTAGAATAAACTATCGTAATATATATATATATATAAAATATTTTCCGGCTTTTCTTTTTATTTACGTCTTAAATGGAAACAGTATATTGATTTTATTCTGTCTTGTAATACGCGATTTTCACCTCTTGTTATTTCTGTAACCCTCTTAGCGAATAGGTGATTTTCAACTTTTCTGATCCAACACACCTAGCTTAAGCTTATTTAAATGAAAAGATAGATCCATCAAAAGTAATCTTAATCTAATAGTATATACACACATACGATACTTTACATTAATCATTTGATTTATTCTTTTTTTTATGATTTCAGAAATCATATTTTGCTTAGATTTGTTACTTTTACACTATCGACACTAATTAGTGTACTTTTGAAAATATTTGTGCAATACTAACTAAGAGTAAATACAAAAAAATTTGTTTGTCCTTATATTTACAGTCTAATATTTCTGCTAGCCTGTTATAAAGTAGACGAGTATGCTATACCCAACGAAAAATCAAAGATATGCGCTGATACAACTACAACATTCCACACACACTTTTCGTTATAGATTTCTGCAACAATATGAGAAAGAAAAAATCATATTTCAAGCATTTTAGAAATAAAATTAATATCGAACAGAATGATAACAATATTTGGGCACTAAGAAGTCGAAATTAAACACCCAAAAAGTGAAGAACAAATAAATAATTAAAGTAAAACCAATAATAAAAGCAGTTAATGGTTATGGATATATTTTCATAATAAAACAAAATATATGTATTATTTTACAAAAGGCTAAACGAGAAAAAAAATGGGAAGAGGGCAAAGTACAAAGAGAAGAAGAAATTATAAATTCTCAATTCTAGATCTTACCTAGTATTAATAGTAATATATTATTTCTTACCAAACACTAGACAAGAATCAATTAATTTGAATTTATTATCATAACTATATGTTTTTTAAATTTTAGTATAAAAGAATAAATTACAAATGAATAATTTTATTACTTTATTTCACATTTTTATCCTCACAACTGATTTACAAATTATAATGACTTGTGTAGACACACATATTTCACACTCGCCTCATATTATGCTTTCCTATACGATAATACTACCCAAATTAACTTACACTCGTTTGAAAATTACGCTTTGAACGCGAAAGTAGAATATCGTTTATACCTACTTCATTTCCTGTCGACCTGATATTAAGGTGACTCGTTAAAACTCGACATAAACAGAAGATCACATCAACCAACAACTTCATAAAATAAATTCAGATACTTTTTGTTTTTTCATAGAAACAAACCATATTGAATTTTCATAATAAAGTGGTTGAAAAGTATTAGATATATTTTCTATACAGAGAGTATGTAATTTGGAATAATATATATAATAATAACCCATCGATTAGTTCATATACAATAATAATATGTGTACATAAGTCCCATTTTAATTATTTTGACAGTTACATATTGTTTATAACAAAATTGCTATTGCTAAATCAACAAACCTGCCGGAGTATTTGAAATTAGTTACGGCTCATATTCTACTCAATAAAAGTAATAAATAAGAATATTAAGAATGACATACCTCACGACATTCAGTTGCATTCTTAGAGGCATGATTAAATCTATACAAAAAAACTTTCTTGCTTTTTTATGTGATACATTCAATTAAATCAGTTAGTTTTTATGAATCCGACGTGCGATTGTTAGAAAAGTTAAAAACCCCCTCGGTGGAATTGGGAATTCAGAAATGATCACAGATTCTCACATACAGAGTAAGTATATAAACTTTTTTTTACTGATGAATAAAAAATTCTGAGATCCATGGTAAATAAAATAGAAAATCGTATCCGACTTAACCGGAATATCAAAGATTGGAGAGGTATTTTCTCAAAATGTATATAAATGTCGTGCAAGTAAAGATAGGTCGAAAATCTCCTACTGAGTATTAGGAAAGAATAAATTCGATTTGATATTCATAAAAAGGAGATCGATACTTCATATACAGGGATTTTCAATACCTCGGGATCAGTAAATATAGTTGTAATCAATGAAGCAAAATTGCCTTCATATTTATTATAAAATATTTTCTACTCCCTTCTCGTATAATAATAGATGAATATAAAACAATGTTTTTAAAATGTACATTTTACTGTAAACTATATTATTTTAAAATTTATCTATTTTATCTATGTTCTTTTATGTATTGTAAAAACTACCCTCGTATAACTTTATGATTATTATAAGTGGTTCAATAGCCACTATAATATAGTTCACGCGCCATCTGGCCAAGATCCTTTTGTCTGTGCGGATTTTGCAAACAAGTTGAATTAGATCTAAGTCTTGATAGGAGAACAGAAGTTATAAAACGTGTGTTTTGCTGTTGAAGAAAGTGTGCAAAATATTTTTGCGAACTTGTACGTTACGATAACGATTACGTACAGGAGATAACTTAAATGTTTTCATTATGGTTTAAAAGTAAAAAAAACATTTCTGGATTTGATATTTAGTTTCGATACATAAATTTGTACTATTAATTAACAGTACTGAAAATTTAAAGTTTTGTTAATGTATTAAAATTTTCGATCGAGAGCAGTAGTCCCGTTTTACTATTATATCCTTTACAATTCCTATTTTCCTGATAAATCACAGTCATGCAAGTTATGTTGTGGTAACGGAAACGGTGTTTACAGACAACACCAATCGCTTCTGTCCTCCTGTCAGTTGTACAACTTTTCTTATATAACAACTGCGTACATGTAGTGGAATAAAACAACCGCTTTTGGGTCGTTGTTGTAACTGAACCAACTATAGCTTGATATTCATTTTATATTTCTTAAGTTTCAACCATTTTGTTTATAATAAATTTAATCCTAATTTTTTTCAAACAGGTGTTTCACAATTTTTGTCTATGAATCAAAATACACAATACATATTTTATAAATAGTCTGTGGGTGGATAAAACTAGCAATTAAGCAACGTATTATGATCGTTTTTAAGATCTAAATCAGTTAAATATTTATAATAAATGCCTAGTTTGTTAATATAAGTCCAAGTCCACCTTTATTTGCTTGTTAATTTTTTTAAAATTTCATTCTTATATATAAAATATATTTGTTCAATGGCTACATGTAACTAGTCACGTAGCGTATGGAAATTTATAAATAACTCAGATGACGTTTAATGGAATTACATCAATTGCAACCTTTTTTCTTATTACTGTCTTGAAACAATGTGTAAGATCTGATTAGTAATTAGACAAGCCCAAGTTCCGATTTACCTTGTTAAAAAATAATTGTCATTTTCTTAAGGTAAAAACTAATTAAGGACGCCGTAAGGAAATTTTCATTACACCTACATGAACTTCTTTTTATTGGGAAAATCGCCTTCTGAATTTAAGGTTAATGTATGTATAGAAGACATTGATTTTGGCGTGCCCTCGATTAAAATTATGGGATTATACTTTTGTTCCGCAATAGAAATCCGGCAACCCTGTAATTGAAGCTATCACATGCGCTATCAAGTGAATTTGTATAATATTTACAACTATTTATTTGTTAATATAATAATAAACAATAGAATTTCGTTATGATAAATATAATAACAAAAAGTATATAAAACAAATGCTAATAATATATTTTACAATCAATTTCAAAAACAATAAAATTGATCTAATTTCTTCATATTTTCCTACATTATATTTTTGTGGTACATATTGACTAAGACAGTTTAAATGGTAATTTTAGAAAAGTAGTTCAATGCTAATAAAATTACAAGGAAGTAAACATACAGCTACTATTTGTTATGTAAAATAGAATTGCAATTAATTCTTATAATATCCTGAAACATTAAATCAATCTAATAATTAGGAAAGTAGTTTATTAATTAATGTTATTAAAAATTCAATTTCGTTGTAAATTATGAAATCCCATTCTCGTTATTTGAAATAGTTAAAATTTTGTGACATTGATTCCCACGTGTATAATAATAAAAAAACATTAACAACAATTAAATTTAAATCCTCAAGATCACTTTTAATCTGTAGTTATGATTATTTTCCAACTAAATCCCCAGTATGGTCACATTTAACCTAAACTAACTCGTCTCTAGTCTCTCAACATTAGACGTTGCTTAAATTGAGCGTTACCAAATTCAACTCCCTGGTTTTTATCATCTAATAAAAGTTGTTTTGAAATAAATTTTTATAACGAAGCAATCAGTAATTGAGATTTCGTATCGTTTTCTTGGCTAATAGTATTTTTTAGTCACATAAAAATCCTTCCTTCTTTGAAAATTAGTAAACTTACTTTTTACTTAATAGAAATATGAAATTATCTTTGGGAATAAAGAGCCCTTTCCCTTATCATTCGTACGATATAAAACCCTCAAAATCATATTTCCTTTCATCAATTTGACCACCACTCTTTTGATGTTTTCATGTATAGAAAAGTAAAAAGTCTAATTTAATGGTCACCGCGTTGCAATATTAAGTCGACAATGTTGCCAAATATATAAATTTAACTTTCAATATTAAAATAGCTTCATTTATAAATAAATATAATGATACATATCATAATAATAATACTATTAATACTATTAAAAACAAATACTTGTAATGAATTGCGATAAATATGAAATTCGTCTTTATTGTAAAGCAAAATGATTCAGCTCGACAACGTCGTAATATTGATAAGTTATAATATTCCTTCTATATAGACAACACACAGGACAACGGTTTGTTTATATGGTTATATAAAACTGTGTTTTCGAGTTTATATTGAATTTATTTAGTATAATATTAATAAACTCATGATATAATCATTTTTATAGTAATTATTAACCTAATTTCACTTTTGAATATATTTTAAATGGTTTAACTTTAAGTTGAATTGAATTCAAACGATTATCGTTTATGATGAATAATGTGTTGCCGACCTATTAGGTAAGATGATAAACCTAAAAATGAGAAATATATTTCAAATTTTCAATTTCAATCAGTTCATACGTAATGTAACTGTCAGCTTTGAATCGAAATCTTCCCTTCTTTATTACGTTCCAACAGGGGATGTTCATATACAATAGCAAACAAGTAAAGAGAAATTGGAAATGTCACAAAGTATGCTTATTTTCTCTTTAAATTTAAATTTCTTTTGATCGGTCGGAAAAGAGGTTTGTATGCGTTTCCTTCACAACAATGCTCTTGAAAATTATTCAAAAATCCAATATCTGACTCCATTATCCGGAGCTATGAATGTGTAATGTCTTAATCCTACCTAATCATAAAAGGACTATAAATCACTTTTGAGATTTACATATATCTTTTCGGTTAAAGTTTTTTAGGACATTTTGTTTTATCTATTGATTTCTATACGAAATTGAAAACCATGGATTTTATCGGAACAATGAGATGATTATAGTATAGATAAAAATTTATATTTTATATTGGTACAATGTTGCCAAGTTATCTTTTTTTTAATAGTTCGTACTAATCAACGAGCGGTCAATCTCCTTAATTCCCAAGTTATTATTAATGATAATCCCGTTTTCCCTAAGTTAACTTGTTCAAAGGAAAGTCGCCAAGTTAGCAGGAAGCTGGTCGAAGGACAGCTGGCGTTCCGGTTCTTCCACATCCGGTCGTCCTTAGAGTCCTTCCAAATTTGCGACTGGTAAAGTTTTGATGTTAATTTGAAAGGGTCAGTAAATTAGGTGATGAAAATTGACTTAAGTTCAATGAATTGGTTAATCTTGTATCGTTTACTTTTCGCAACACATATACCTATTAATATACAAGGTGTTTCAACGAAAAATACTTATTACATTCTCGTTTTTTGATTAATTAAAGTTTTAATATGAAAAATACTCAATTGGAGATGATTGACGTGATGAGGAAAGACAAATAGGCAACAACGCTTTTGAACTGCATTTCAATAGTTATCGCATTGTTGCCAATTCGTTGCAGTAGCTCATGAGTAAAATTAACAACGTAAAACGAGTGAAGATTTTATAAATCTATTTTTTTATGTATTTCAATTAATTTTAAATTCGATTTGCAACACATTATTTCTTTATATACGATTAGTAATACATTCGGTGTCACGTATCTGACTAAGAACGTCTGAACACAATGATCAAAAACGTTTATTTGTTATTTGCGTTGGGTGTTAGAAATATATATGCGAGAGACTGTTCGTCTTCAGACCTTTTTTATGAGCTTTATTTCCATATTTACTGCTACATAAAAAATTCTTTATTTATATCGACAGTGTTCGTAAATCCAGAAGAAAATATTATTCAGGGTCGTATTAGGAGTTTTTTTTTAACAAAAAATATCTTTTTTAAAATGTCTCCGTGATTAGAAAATAATTTTTATATAATAGACGAATTAGTCTGAAATACATGGGAACTCAATACTACACATCATCTTTAGATTTCAAAAACTTAATAGACAAAAAATTATAGATTTAGAAATACTAAATGTACAAATACAAAAAGAATGGTTATCGATTATTTGGGATCAATATTACAGGAGATGGAGAGAGAATATTGAAGAAAAATGAAGAAATAGAAGAAGAACTAAGAGGAGAAAATATAATAAAGTATGTAAAAGACTAAATTGGGAAGGAGACATCATGAGAAGGATACCTCTGTAACCAAGAGTCAAAGACAGACCAAGAAATACCTGGAGAAACCAAATTGAAGCAGATACCATAATCCTAGGAACAGTAGATTGGAAAGGAAAACGCAAAAACAGAAAAGAAGGAAGAAAGTTGACAAAGGAAGCCAGGACGAACAGAATAAGGGAAGTAAACCACCCCAGACACACGAAATGCTAGTTGTACACTACAAAAAAAACTTTTTATTACGAGTATTTTGTTGTTGGGGTTGTTTTTGAGGATTGAATGGTAATTGTGGATGGTTTCCATCGATAGTTTCGATTGAATCGATTGTACATTGTCAAAAAAGTGTTTGATCCTTTCTCTTTTGCATCTTCCGACATTTTAGAGATGTATAAATCGTCATTAATAAATTCTCTTATAGATTTTGCTACTTTAGGTTTTATCTTTGATTAATGGTCATATTTAAAACGTTTATTTCAGCTTCAAATCGATTTTTTAAGATTTCTTTCGATGCTACCCCATTGTACATTGAGTCCGGGCTACGCGCCGGTCAAATTCGATAGCCGTACGTAATTTTTTCGGATTTCTTACATAGAAACTCCGAAAAACGTAAAAAAACTGATTTAAAACAAAATTCTTTTATTATTTTCTGTAGTCCGTCCCTGGTCTTTCGTGTAGGACCTCAATGATTTCCTATATAGAATAAAAAACATAAAACTTTTTTGGTATATGATATACGCCCGAATTTTCAATTTTGTATAAATAAAGACATATTGGTGATGTTTTTATTTTTATTGCGATGACCGTTCAGTGTCCAGTTCGTTTATTTTGAAATTTATAGGGAAAAATGCCGATTAGAATCGTTATGATACCATCGAGATATGCCGTTTTATTTTTTATTAGAGAAAAGGTGGTTTATTACATATAAAATTAATTTCAAACGGAATACGCGGCAGATGGTGAATCTCTGGAGAAGCGTAAAGTTTTTATTGCGGTCCGGAATAGAAACGAAACGTCGTAGAATAAATATTCAGTTCACTACTGCAAACAACGTCCTAAAACGATCGAAATATATATAGAAAGTTATTAATGAGAATATGTTACAAAAATTTCATTATATATCAACACGTATACGTTTAAGAAACGTCTAGACTAGGGATGATATTTTTGAAAAAAGAAAAATATTTGTAGAAAAAATTATTTACGGGCGATCTACGGACAGGAAAAAGTCAAATGGCACTGTTGCAAGTAATTAAAAGATCCACTAATCTCGTATTCAAACTTTTTTTTACATAACCTCAAAATTTATTTTTTACATTCATCTTTTACAAAATAATTTAGTGAAAACTTACCTTCGTATGTCCATTACTATGGTAAATGTTTTCAAAAAATGTAACAAATCTAAAAAAACTATTATTTGATATGGTTTTTCAATCATTTTGTACAGTTTCATTAACCTAGCTATATTCATAAATATTTTATATTGAATTCTAATTTCTTATTCATTAGTTTTTGTAGATTTTTGTAGATTCCTTGCTAATTCTGATTGTTTATTTACAATTTTTTCTCATTCATTAAGTTTCTCGTTTTTTTCTTTTATAAACAAACGAAATAAACAATTTTCTTCTATTTATACATATTATCTAATTCCATTATTAACTAATACGTATCATTATCTATTTCTGTTTGTCTGCATTAACTTTCCAACCACTTTTAAATATTCATATCCCGCTAATTGACTCGGTAGATAATACAGTTAGCTTGATTACCGATCCTACTCTAAAAATTTCAAGATGTACTAAAACTTTTAATGAAATCAAGCCGGCATTGAGAACGAGAGGATAGTAGAATGCAAGTTCTTGTATTCAACATGCAGCCGTTTTCGTTGGAATATACTAAAAAGGTTCTGAAATTAAGAAAAGGGCCTTGCTAACCGCATTAAGTTACTTCGTGGAGTAAACAAGTAAAAAATCTTGTTGAATTAGACATGAGGAGTATTTTTTGTCGTCGCCCGACTTGAAGTGGGACATTAATAAAAGATTTGACGTAACCAACTCATTTTATTTTGTAGAAAAAAATAATTTTTTCACTCTTATTTATATAGGTAATATTATGTTTATGTTTGGTAAACTACTAAATCCAATAACATCAACGAGTCATTTCGAAATTAATTACGCTTGTTCTTGGAAGTAGAAGCCTGTTTAATGGTCCTCTGTATCACTTTAATATCGACAGAAAGGGCTGCGATAATGTTCCAAGTCGGTCTAAGTAAATATTAACAATGATCTTAGATAGCGTGGTTTTCTTTGAGTTTCGATAGAAGTTAAAATATTTATTTGGGAAGTGTCACATTTATCAGACAATAAAATTAACTTTCAATTGTATTGAGATTTATCATTGACAAACGTTGATATATTTCATAATCATAATTTATTTACATTCCCCCGAATTCTATCTTTAAATACTTTAAAAAAATTGTCTATACCCTGTTTTTAAACTAGGAAGAATTTAAGTTGGCAATTCTTCAGATTCCTGATTTGTCAGTCAAATCGCCGCCGGTTTTACAAAGCATTATTGATATTATGATTGATAATTGTAAACAGATATTATCCGTTTTAATGTGTATCTATCAAGTTAATTATTATTTAGTTTGTGATTAATTATTTTTATACTATATAATTTAATTATGACTAGTATTTTATGTCACTGGTTACAATCTATTAACTTTTTTAGTGATTTCTAGTGGTGTGATTCAGGTTTCATAAAATGAACCCAAACAGGTTATTATTGTATTATAGTCACAGTGTTGCCACGTTTTTTTTACTAAATTATAATTATTGAAGTAAAATTATTGAGTTTTTAATGTTAAATACGTTTAATGAGCATTTTTCTTCGAATAAATTTTGTGTTTTATATTATTAACGTCCTTAAAACATCATATAACTGAGAAATCAAGAGAACTAGATAAAATACGAACTCAAAATAATCCCGAGGCGAATGTATGACGGTATCTCGTACCGTTGAGACGGATAAGAGTTAACAATAGGACAACTAAAGTTCGACTGTTGCCTTTATTTTGTTTCAAGCTAGTCATAACATGTCATATGAGTATTTTAACCAACGACATATATCCTCTGGCACTGAAAGCGAGCTTTTGCTTCAAAATAAAATGTTTATCTTAGAAAATGATATATACGGAGTGTCACAGCTTTAATTATTATACGAATAAATAAAAATAAGGTTTTTTTCTCCATTGTACGAGGAGAAAACACAAAACTATATATTTACTTTTCAACGTAATCTCTTTTTAGCTCCATAAATTTTTCCGTGCGAAAATTTTTAAACAACGAGCTTTTTTTCCAAGTCTGGGAACAGAAAATAATCCGAGGGAACTAAATCTGGCGAATGGGGTGTATGAAGTAGCAATTAAAACTTTTATTCGATCATTTTGGCCATTGGAATAACGGGTTTTTGAGCTGGTGGATTGTCTTTATGAAATAACACTTTCTTCTTAATCAAATTCGGTCGTTTTTGCTTGATTTCTTGACTCAAACTTTGTATTAATACTCGCCGTTGATAGTTTTTCCTTTTTTGATGAAATTTATCACACGCGCATTCCAAAAAATCGACGCCTGCAGATGGAACGGCCTTCGCTTTCTTTGGAACCGATTCCACCTTTTCAGTCCATTGTTTTGATTGTTCTTTTACTTTAGGTGTGAAGTGATGGATCCACGTTTAATTTAGGAAAATGACTATAAAATAAAAGTATTATATCACATAACAAACATTTCAAATTACTGAAAACGTCCACTATTGATGGCTGTCAAACAAACTTGGAATATATGCAACTACCGCCATCTCTAGGTCAGATCAGATACTTCTGGGACAGTCCTCGCGACAAATAGGCTTTTGTAGAGTAATTAGAATAGGTACCTGAGCGATGATAAATGAGAAACGTTCAGTAAATTAAGCGAAATGTTGAAGTGACTCTTGAAATTACAAAAATTTAATTAAAACTTCATTCTGTTTAGAATACTAACTACCAAAAATGAAAAAGGTTTTAAGATTTACTATTCAGTATTTATTCATTTATTGAGTACTGTTTTTTTTGTGGAAATCGGAAAGCTGGATCAGATTAGTTTCGGAAGTCCTCTTATCGTTTTCATTAGCGAATTTCATCCCCCATCACTCATCCTACATATTTTATAAATATAATCTTTGGAGATTCAGGCCAAAAAGCTTTTGTCGCGAATTTTAAATTCTCTTTTCATTACCAGAAAAGTTTGTTCCTAAAAGTGACTCATTTAAAAGTTTGTCGAGAGCAGATATATTTACACAAAGGGGATTTTTATAACGATTTTTTTTTAGAATATACTCGGAGTATAATAATGGATGACTGATTAGTGTTTAGAAAGTTTTTAAAGATTTCCTAACAGACTTTTTGTCATTATTATTAAAAATGGAAAGTGGATGGTAAGTGCCCGACGATTATTGTCGATGCGGCGAAACTTTTATACCAGGTACATTGAAAACCTGAAAAATTAACTACGAATTACGATATTTAACGAAGAAACGACAAAAATTTCAACAAAGAAGAAAGCAAACACGAAAAACAATGAAGACGTACCCACAGGTTAATAAGAATAAAGCTCTGAGTTGAATATTTCTGGTACTTTCTAGAGGATATCGCATAGGTATGCAAAATGGGGTAGTTTCGCACCTCAAGTGGGGTATTTGATCTTGAAACAATCACCAAAAAAGTGAGTAAAAGGAAAGAGACTATACGTATACAAAAAGCTTCCTAAAAACATAACACACAAGCTTCTCAAGGTATTAACTGAACCATGAACAGAGATAATCCTCTAATAAGGAAAAGGAATCATACCGAAGTAATATTAAATCAGGTATATCGGGTGGCTTACGGTTTTATATGGTAGATTTGGTACTGATTTACACCTCTCAATACATTTTAATAAACGAATAAACATTCATTGAACTTAAATAATAACCCTTGTATATAAACGTAAGTAATTTCGTTGTCTATTAGTTAATAGCGGGAACGTCCTTTGGGTCTATTCTATTAAACATTTCTGGCATCTTTCCACTATTTTGAATGATTCATTGAGGTCTAAAGGGTGTTTTGTCTTGCCCTACGGATTTCGGACCAGACACTTGATTTCGTGGCTAGTGTCCCTTCAACAAATCTGCATACAATGTCGATAAATTCATTGCGCCTAATTGGAATCTAGTAGATTTTGAAGTCTGGAGAAATTTCGTGAAAATATTCGGTTGCTGGTTTGCCACAATTCTTTATAAACAGTACAGCATCTAATATCAAATGTTTTCAGTCGTTTACGTTGTTTGCTTAGAGAAATATGTATTAAAACCTTCTGATTAATCTTGGGCTTATGGGCTTATGTCTTGGGCTAGTTAAGAAGTGCACCAAGACACAAATAATCAACATGTGCGATTGCAATTGCACCTAAACGATCAATTCTGAT
The DNA here is from genome assembly GCF_026230105.1 of Diorhabda sublineata. NCBI lineage: Eukaryota > Metazoa > Arthropoda > Insecta > Coleoptera > Chrysomelidae > Diorhabda > Diorhabda sublineata. The sequence continues at coordinate 34,416,535 of NC_079474.1, forward strand.
GTTTATTGTCGATAATTGATGAAACTGGATGAAGAAATCGAAGGGAAAACGGTCAGGATTGTCGAATCGGAAAGGTTTAGTTTTCCATCATGATAATGCAAGGTTCACACGTCTTTGGCAATTCGTGGGAAACTGTTGGAGCTTGGCTGTGGTTTTCAAGCTGCTTCCATGTATCCAAACGGTCAATTCTGATGTTTATTGTCGATAATTGATGAAACTGGATGAAGAAATCGAAGGGAAAACGGTCAGAATTGTCGAATCGGAAAGGTTTAGTTTTCCATCATGATAATGCAAGGTTCACACGTCTTTGGCAATTCGTGGGAAACTGTTGGAGCTTGGCTGTGGTTTTCAAGCTGCTTCCATGTATCCAAACGATCAATTCTGATGTTTATTGTCGATAATTGATGAAACTGGATGAATAAATCGAAGGAAAAACGGTCAGAATTGTCGAATCGGAAAGGTTTATTCTTCCATCATGATAATGCAAGGCTCACACGTCTTTGGCAATTCGTGGGAAACTATTGGAGCTTGGCTGTGGTTTTCAAGCTGCTTCCATGTATCCAAACGGTCAATTCTGATGTTTATTGTCGATAATTGATGAAACTGGATGAAGAAATCGAAGGGAAAACGGTCAGAATTGTCGAATCGGAAAGGTTTAGTTTTCCATCATGATAATGCAAGGTTCACACGTCTTTGGCAATTCGTGGGAAACTGTTGGAGCTTGGCTGTGGTTTTCAAGCTGCTTCCATGTATCCAAACGGTCAATTCTGATGTTTATTGTCGATAATTGATGAAACTGGATGAAGAAATCGAAGGGAAAACGATCAGAATTGTCGAATCGGAAAGGTTTAGTTTTCCATCATGATAAAGCAAGGCTCATACGTCTTTGGCAATTCGTGGGAAACTGTTGGAGCTTGGCTGTGGTTTTCAAGCTGCTTCCTTGTATCCAAACGGTCAATTCTGATGTTTATTGTCGATAATTGATGAAACTGGATGAAGAAATCGAAGGGAAAACGGTCAGAATTGTCGAATCGGAAAGGTTTAGTTTTCCAGCATGATAATGCAAGGCTCACACGTCTTTGGCAATTCGTGGGAAACTGTTGGAGCTTGGCTGTGGTTTTCAAGCTGCTTCCATGTATCCAAACGGTCAATTCTGATGTTTATTGTCGATAATTGATGAAACTGGATGAAGAAATCGAAGGGAAAACGGTCAGGATTGTCGAATCGGAAAGGTTTAGTTTTCCATCATGATAAAGCAAGGCTCACACGTCTTTGGCAATTCGTGGGAAACTGTTGGAGCTTGGCTGTGGTTTTCAAGCTGCTTCCATGTATCCAAACGGTCAATTCTGATGTTTATTGTCGATAATTGATGAAACTGGATGAAGAAATCGAAGGGAAAACGGTCAGAATTGTCGAATCGGAAAGGTTTAGTTTTCCATCATGATAAAGCAAGGCTCACACGTCTTTGGCAATTCGTGGGAAACTGTTGGAGCTTGGCTGTGGTTTTCAAGCTGCTTCCATGTATCCAAACGGTCAATTCTGATGTTTATTGTCGATAATTAATGAAACTGGATGAAGAAATCGAAGGGAAAACGGTCAGGATTGTCGAATCGGAAAGGTTTAGTTTTCCATCATGATAAAGCAAGGCTCACACGTCTTTGGCAATTCGTGGGAAACTATTGGAGCTTGGCTGTGGTTTTCAAGCTGCTTCCATGTATCCAAACGGTCAATTCTGATGTTTATTGTCGATAATTAATGAAACTGGATGAAGAAATCGAAGGGAAAACGGTCAGAATTGTCGAATCGGAAAGGTTTATTCTTCCATCATGATAATGCAAGGCTCACACGTCTTTGGCAATTCGTGGGAAACTATTGGAGCTTGGCTGTGGTTTTCAAGCTGCTTCCATGTATCCAAACGGTCAATTCTGATGTTTATTGTCGATAATTAATGAAACTGGATGAAGAAATCGAAGGGAAAACGGTCAGAATTGTCGAATCGGAAAGGTTTATTCTTCCATCATGATAATGCAAGGCTCACACGTCTTTGGCAATTCGTGGAAAACTATTGGAGCTTGGCTGTGGTTTTCAAGCTGCTTCCATGTATCCAAACGATCAATTCTGATGTTTATTGTCGATAATTGATGAAACTGGATGAAGAAATCGAAGGGAAAACGGTCAGAATTGTCGAATCGGAAAGGTTTATTCTTCCATCATGATAATGCAAGGCTCACACGTCTTTGGCAATTCGTGGGAAACTATTGGAGCTTGGCTGTGGTTTTCAAGCTGCTTCCATGTATCCAAACGGTCAATTCTGATGTTTATTGTCGATAATTAATGAAACTGGATGAAGAAATCGAAGGGAAAACGGTCAGAATTGTCGAATCGGAAAGGTTTATTCTTCCATCATGATAATGCAAGGCTCACACGTCTTTGGCAATTCGTGGAAAACTATTGGAGCTTGGCTGTGGTTTTCAAGCTGCTTCCATGTATCCAAACGATCAATTCTGATGTTTATTGTCGATAATTGATGAAACTGGATGAAGAAATCGAAGGGAAAACGGTCAGAATTGTCGAATCGGAAAGGTTTATTCTTCCATCATGATAATGCAAGGCTCACACGTCTTTGGCAATTCGTGGGAAACTATTGGAGCTTGGCTGTGGTTTTCAAGCTGCTTCCATGTATCCAAACGGTCAATTCTGATGTTTATTGTCGATAATTAATGAAACTGGATGAAGAAATCGAAGGGAAAACGGTCAGAATTGTCGAATCGGAAAGGTTTATTCTTCCATCATGATAATGCAAGGCTCACACGTCTTTGGCAATTCGTGGAAAACTATTGGAGCTTGGCTGTGGTTTTCAAGCTGCTTCCATGTATCCAAACGATCAATTCTGATGTTTATTGTCGATAATTGATGAAACTGGATGAAGAAATCGAAGGGAAAACGGTCAGAATTGTCGAATCGGAAAGGTTTATTCTTCCATCATGATAATGCAAGGCTCACACGTCTTTGGCAATTCGTGGGAAACTATTGGAGCTTGGCTGTGGTTTTCAAGCTGCTTCCATGTATCCAAACGGTCAATTCTGATGTTTATTGTCGATAATTAATGAAACTGGATGAAGAAATCGAAGGGAAAACGGTCAGGATTGTCGAATCGGAAAGGTTTAGTTTTCCATCATGATAATGCAAGGCTCACACGTCTTTGGCAATTCGTGGGAAACTATTGGAGCTTGGCTGTGGTTTTCAAGCTGCTTCCATGTATCCAAACGATCAATTCTGATGTTTATTGTCGATAATTGATGAAACTGGATGAAGAAATCGAAGGGAAAACGGTCAGAATTGTCGAATCGGAAAGGCTTAGTTTTCCATCATGATAATGCATGATGACATTGTCAGCAAATTTTCCGTTGGTTTTTAATGGAAAGCTATTGCGAGGTAATTCGGAGTGCTCAATTCGTTGTACGAAAGACAGAATTATTCGATGGACTTTAAGTAGTATACGTATTTTGAAATTCCTCTCTAAACCCATGTAAAGATAGGGAAAAAAACGAAATTAATGTAAAAAGGTGAGATGAAAGAGAGATTGATAAATCCAATTGTAAGGTAAAGTAAGTGTCGTCCACACGGTGGCCTCGTTTACCTGATTAAGGCCGACAGGGAGGACGGATTCGGGTGTAAATATGATTATTTCCAACCCTCCAACGAAATCTATTTGAAAATTTCATCTCACTTCAATTTATTTAATGTAAAATATATTTTTATTGTATTCTCAATATATCAATGTCAAAATCTAATTGTGTATTGAATAGTTATCCTATCGACTGCGCCAGTTCTAGTATTAATCAAGGTTTTCAATGATATTTACAAAAACTGTCTCATAAAGTGAAAAAAAAAAAACATTTAATTCGAGAATATTCTGAGCTATTTCACTTTTTACTTTCTAAAGCTCACGTTTTGGTAATAGGTAAACACTTTTCTGTTTTCCCTACACATTAGCATTCCCTTTCATCAAATTAATTTTGTTTTCAAGAATGATTCGATGAAAAATTACGACAGCCATTGCGTATTTACACAAAAGTCGTTTTTTATACGTCTTGTCACATTCTGGAATGTTAATTTTACTTTAATATTTATAGTATTTTTTTAATAGTCGCATATATTTCGTAACCGCATTTACCCCTCGGAAGTTTCATACTTTATGAATGAGAAGTGTGGTCAGACGAATACAACGTTGACAAGTTTCAAATTTAGATCAAGAGCCTGGAAATCCAATGATTCCGCTAACAGAATATTCTCGAACTTGATTTTAGTGACATACATATGTTTTAATAAAAAAATCAACATATGATGATAGCCTTACAATATAAGTGAAACTAAGCTACTTTTTAATCTATTTTATTGAATCAAAATAAGATTTCAATGATTTTGTTCCATTTTTTTGTCAATAGTTCACTATTAGCTTGCAAAGGGCTTCTCCAATTTCTTCAATCCATTAATATTTCGTTCTTACAAGTTTTTTTGTTCTTTTATTTTTATTAGCTCATACTAGGGTTACTACGTAAACTTTGACATGTGGCAACGCTGTTGTGAATATGTCAAATCTTGACTTTACATCAAATCTGACATAAAGTTTGACATTTCTAATGATGAACGTATTGAAACGTGTGCTACTTGAGCTGTTTACAGATACTTGAAACATTTGGCCGTCAAAAATATTTCGTTCGTATAATTTGATGATCGCTCGATTTTCAGTTCTCAGTTATAATAATCGCTCCTTTTAGCGCCATCTATTAGTAAAATTTTAAAGCTTGACTTAAAAGTTCTATAAGATAAAAATTTCACGCGATTTTATTGATTATTTTATTTTTATTGTTTAATTCCATTCAAACAAACAATCAAAATAAAATTTTTGGTCGCTAAGTTCTCCGGTTTCTCGTATATACTGTATAATTCGAAATTAGTATTCATTCTAATTTGTGATAGTTTGGCAACGTGGCACGTATTAATATACGCCTCCGGCTACTAGGATCCCTACGTAAATATTTCGGTTTACAGTTATTGCTGACCACAGGCCGTTTTCCATAGATTACATTACATTTGAGCCTTTATGGTAGTCTATAAAGTTTCTCGTAGAGGGCGTTTTAATGATCGTCCTTTATAGGCTACAGGTTGGAGATTTTCAATATTCTAATCAATCCCCAAGGCGACGGTTTTACAACTTCTATTATTGCTTTAGGACAATGACATAACGTCAAACGTTTATCTACAATTATTTTTCATTTTTCTTAAAAAACTAAGTAGTTGAATCAAGTATTTTTAATAATATAACTCGTCTTGACAGTAATCGTCATCTCCACTAAATGTGGATAGTCAAAAATTGAATATCTCGTCTGGAAATGAATTTTCCGAGCGGCATTTCCGAATATGCTTTTAACTTTTTTTTACCTGTAATTTTTTACTCTTCTATTGCTTTTAAAAGCTACACCACCGACTAATATCATTAAATAGAAAATAAGATTGTACTCAGACAAAACGAGGTCTTTCCACCAAGTAAATTGAATTATGTGTATCAAAATCTCTGATATAATACGAGGGTTACGAGAAACGTTTATAACCGTTTTACGTGTTTATAAAATATAATTGATGGAATAGATTATAAGAAAACATCAGGACAAAGTTGTAAGTCAGAAATTTCATAATCTTTAGTTTTACATTAAGTTTTGATACAAATTGTGGGTTAAACTTTAATTAGATAAACTAAATTTTCAAAATTGTGAAACGGAATCTAAATTTAACGTACTGCAAATTCATGTGAACAAAAAATTTTTGTGTTATGGGGTATACAAGTAGTGCTGGAAGATGTTGAGAAATCGGCAACTGGTTACGTTAAACAGAGTACCAATAAGAAAAAAAAAAGGTTGCGCACATTTTTGGTAGTACCATTAGTAGAAGATTAAATGTACGAGTATTGAAAAAGCTTCCACGAGTTGTATTAACTCTAAAAGAAACCATAGCTTCTACTAATGAAGTCTAAGCAAAAATTCAATGGGAAAGACGATGAAAAAAATGGGAAATGATAGTTCTAGACGTTTTGGAATCCAATGGAGAGAAAAATAAGCATGAGAAGATGAATATTTATCTGATAGGTTCAATCATATGAATTGGAATCCAAAATCGTTCTAAAATCGCAATTTTTTTTTTTTGAAAAAGTAGTCTAGATTTGAATCTGTCTACTCCACGCAACAATCAAAACTGTTTTGTTCAATTCCAAGGCTTCAATCTACTTTTTCCTTGGAATATCACCAAGAAAATGGAAGTTGTAAAAAATAAATAAGAAGCGAAGATGATTTTCATCAAGTACACCAAGAACATTGATACTGACACTGCTGGTTTTGAGTCAATTGATAAACTAGCAGTCTGGACTATTAATATAGAGAATCCATTGGAGGATTTTCGTTGCGAATAAGTAAAAAATTGTGTCGAATTAACTTTTCAGTGGACTTTTGACAAAATATTATCATTATTAGGACTGGAACAGCCATCCGAAAGGGTTAATTAAAATAGATGTCTCCAGGCTGATGATATCGTGGTTTTGTTTAAGCAATTTGAACGACTTTATATCTCGAATCATCTAAATCAGCAAAGTGGGACGAAGATTTTGGTTATATCGAAATCGACATACATCAAGTGCTCCTTAATCCCGATGAAAATACGTCGAATTGTTTGTCCTATATAAAAACAGGAGCCGTTTAGGCAAGGATTTCCATATACTCCAAGTTGTTCATTGGGAATTTGATATTTGACAGAAGATTTTACAAATTTTCTCTACCACATCATTAATATTTTTAGTATATTGTACGAGTAGAAGTTGAAAATTTGTGATTTCAGATAGGCCACTGCAAAATCAAGAGCCGAACACCAAAGTGTACTAACTCTAATATATTTCCGAGCTTTCGAATACTTATTTGTGATTAAAATTATGGTCATGTCAAGTATAACAATGCCAAATGCCTTTTGGACATAATTTCTTTAAAATTTCCGCAAAAATTTCACTACGCGCGTTTCTATAATGAAATCGCCCTCTTCGGGGACTAGATTTAAAGTAAAATAGATTTAGTTTTAATCATATTTTTTCGAGTTGATTCATTCCCGTGCAAATATTTCGAAAATTCGCCGCTGTCTTTCAAATCTCCAGAATTAATTATAATTCTAATTTCACTAAGTCTCTCTCTTTCATATTTTCGAGTCGTTCTTTTGTAGAATTTTTCGAGAAGCGTGAAACGTAACAAAGTAAATCATAATGCAAATCATTTTTAATCTGGTCTAAAAGCAAACAGGGCTCTAATAAGTTTAGGGCGCACTTAACAATATGCCCTTAAATAATAAAAAATAATTAATTTTGTATCACCGCTATATTCACAAACGCCTTCCTCTACGTATCCAATTTAGAAGGACTTATTAAATTATGTTGTTCGAGGTTATTTTTCTTTTTGATATTTTTTGAGCGGGGTTTTAATTTATTCCATTTTTTCAACATCAACTTTATTGGGATATGAATAGATGAAATTATCGATACGAATTTGTCATTTTTTTAACTTTATACCCTCGAAGCATCCCTTTCTGGATATGGGAAGAAAAACACGCATAAACTTTTCTATATGTCTTCAAAGCCCTTCAAAGTGAGCTGAAATAAAAAATATGACATTATGTTAAACAAAAGTTTGGAGAGAATATCCTTTTGCATGAAATCGCATGCACACGTCCTTATCCTGTGATGCGTAGAAAAAACTCTAAAAATATTTCTCAATTTCCAAACTTCCAAAACTCGATCTGTCTGAAACTACATTCGTATTCCATAAAGATTACAAGGCGGGCGTGTGTAAGGCCATGTGTGTGGAATATGAAAGGCGTACTGAACAGGAACCTTAAACCAAATTTAGAAAAAAAAAACTGATGCTCTAAACCTCAATTTTAATACTTAAATGCATCTATTATATCATCTGTCCTTGTAAAAGACAACAAGTATTTAACGTGACTGTTTAAAGAGACTTGAAATGGATTGTTCCAATCAACATTTCTTAGTAAATCAAGTCAGTTACTTTTTTTTCTAGAATGCTAACATGTGTCTATGTAATCTGGTATAGATTCGTCTCCAATGTCTCCTCGATACTAATGAACTCAGCCTAGATCGTGCAGGAAACACCTCTTCAAATCATCGAGGCACATTCTGGTCTCATCTGAGAACAAACCAAATCACCAAGATTCCAATTCAGATGAGCTGGAATCGGTTTTATTGTAAATCGCCTTCTGTCTGTTCCAGATCGCTCATGGAAGGATCCAGTCTTCTCGTAACGCTGGTACATTCCATTATCAAAAACATGGATTCGCAAACAACATTTAGATCTCTGAAGACGATAATTTGGTTATAGAAACGTAATCGAAATCGTATAAATATTAGTAAGATAGTAATTGTGAAGAGAATTTGCGAAAAAAATTCTGAATTAAATTCGAACACACCACTGCCTGATCCCTATTTGAAAATCTTTCATCAAGTAAGATTATTTCCGATATACTTCCCTTGGAGCACAAAAAACTTTTTCAATAGAAAGTGGAGGGTTTTTCAAGGTAATACGATAAAAGGGCGAATTTTATTTCTAAATAATAGGGAAATGAAAGAAACAAGTCTGATTTGGTGATCAGTAAGATTATTATTAACTTATATTTATTACAAAACTGTTATTTATGGTATTTTCTATATTATTGTGTGTATTAATTAATCAGGAATAATTAAATGAAGATAGATACAAAACGGTCACAATATGGAAAATTAAATAATAATAAGTTAAGAAATTTTAGTAGATTTGGCAACGTTTTATAAACTGTAGACGTTCATAGTATCCCCTCCCATGCAGTTTATTCTTCTTCTAATTCGAAATAAAAACTATATTTGACAGCTGAATTGATTTATTTAGTAATAAAAAATTTATTCGTATTTCAATACAGTTTCTGTACGAGAAGAATCGCTTGTTATGGAATTGATTATAAGAAATTCCTAAAGCCCCGTAGAGACTCGTAAGTGCTAAATGGTTTTTATAATGTAAAAAAACTGTTGTAAAAAGTACAATAATGCCATAACCATTATTTAAAACTAACGCCGTTTCAGTATGATGTTTTCAGTGCAAATAGGAATTGTAATGTGCCATTTCAGGAATCATAAGGTTGCCCATGGCAAATATTAAACATGTCCACTATCTAGTGGCCTTCGGCTAGCTGGGTAGTGCTATTGCCATTACGAAAGGATTTTATTATAAAACGTCATTTGCACCATAACTTTATAATAACAGATATATAAATAATAATGTGTGATTGTGGATATTATAGTGTATATTTAAATAGAATCGTTATTTGATCTGAATAGAACCTAACCTAACCACAAAACCGATGTGTTTAAATAATACAGGTTGTTTGTAATAATAAATTTTTTAGTGGTTAACCGAGAATAAAGTACGCGACGAAGCATTATGAAAATTGAATTCTTAAGTTTTATAACAAATAAAAAGTTGAGCATCTTCTTTTCGTTGGAAAGTTATTTTCATTCACTTTCAGTAAAAGAAGGCGAATGTAGTATAAAAGTTATAGCGACCACCTGTGTCAAATTAGAGGAATACAAAACGGTCTTGACGGTATTAAATAGTCCAGGATGAGTTATTTTTTTATAAAAATTTGTTACTACCATATTAATATGTTAATTATAAGTTTTTTTTTTATAATAAAATCATAATTCAACCATTTCGGATTGCAATTAGTCGATTTGTAGAATTTTTGGTCAATAATTACAATAAAGTAATCTTATTTTAGTAGACCTTTAATTCACGGATAAACTTGTTCTTAAATTTATCCGCTCCACCTTTTCCTATTTTCCAAAAACACTCTAGATCTAGATCTAGATCTAGATCAACCGGAGATCTCGTGATCTATGTCATCAACGCGTATGTAGGCGAAAACCAGAATGGATTCAAGCAATACGAATAACGAATAAAAGATTATTTAAAAAAAAAATAAAGAAGATATATTTAGACGAATAGAAAAAGCTACAATAAACTTCATGGAAAAAATGTTTTATTCCTGGTCTAACGTATCTCGAACAAATGCCGTTTGTACATTTTTTTTTGTTTTTTTCATAAATCTAATTTGTCCGGGCCGTTTAATTTCATTAAATGGACTCTCGAGAAACGAACTACTTCGTTAACTTTTTCGAGAATTCTAAGGAGATGTGTTTAATTTCGAAAAACGACGATCCGCGCTTTCGAAATTCCTCAGATGTTCATATAAAATTTAAAAATAACGACTACACATATTTTTTTTAAATTATTTTAAACTTGGATAAAAATAATTAAGTACTACTCTGTATAATTTGACATAGTTAGACGAAATAGAGTTGGCAACAATGCATTTTTAAATAACAACAGCTTTAAGTAGACAGCTTTAAATTAAGATACCACGTCCCGTTGATTGCAGAAAAAAAATTATCACTCTTGGGTATTAGATCTAGTGAAATCAGTAACTAATAAAAAAATTCAAATACTATAACAACATTTGAACGAAAAAATGTTTGAATATATTATTAAACTTTCTCTTACAGATATAATTAGCATTGGGGTTCTTGTTGTTGAGATTTAGTTCTTAAACCAGGTTATATATAAACACACGAAAAGTTTTTGTGAAATATAATACCTAAAATATATTTCTATGTTCCTTTTGAAATACCAAATTGAATGTTTTCAGTGTAAATATAATTAAAATTAATGAACGAAAATGAGAAGTATGAAAAAACACATTTAATAAAAATATAGCGCTTTCAATGAATTTAATGAACTACTGATTGTTGTGTGATGGAATTCTGGCAACGCTGCTTTCATACGTTACGTAGCGAACAAAAAACTCAAACTATTTAGTTTCGGGACAAATTTCGTTTATAAATAACTAGTTTACTCTCTAGTAATGATTTTTATTTATCTAAATATGGTGAAATATTAAAATTCTTCATATATAATAATCTAACCAATTCTCTTTAAAAATAATGACGTCGTAACAACACCACTCATATAATAGAATTTGCATAGACAGTTAATGCTGATAGCGATGGCGAACTTCGCATAGTTTAATGGGTATATCAGACGAGAAGGTGAACTTTATGCCGTTTGGTTCATAACAGTAAAACCCTTTATCTAAATAAAACAAATTTCGTTAGATTTTCATTTCTTATATCTTTTTATATGTTTTCATTGCCAAATTATTTTGATTTTACGTCACTCCTTAATGATATTATTTCATAAATAAATAGGTCGAAATGTTAATTTTCTACCTGTTTAAAAATCTAATTTTCATTCAGAAAATACTTAAAATCAAGAGAATTTAACAAGAAAAATTGAATTATATTGATAAAAGTTTTGAAAAACATCTAAATGTCAATATAACTAAACTTATTATTGTAAATTTCAATTGAAATACGAAATAAATGATGATAAACTCAATTGGACCACTACATTTTGACATTTGACATTTTGACACCTGTCTTCATCTCTGCTTCATTTAAGTCCTTATATTTTACTTTTACCTTTTTCTACATTTTGAATAACGTCTTTCAGATAAACAAATAAAAATTATTATAAAGAGAGAGTCTCAAATCTCCCAGCTGTTTAGCTGGACTTCTACAAGAAATTTTAATTATTTTATTATTAATTATTATTAATTCGTGGTTCTTTTATAGTTTTGTCTATAAAGATAACCTGAAATAAAAAGTAGTGGGAAGCAAAATTTACTACATATTACGTTTTGTGTGACAATTGACGTTCAAAGTGACTTTTGACGTTAAAAGTGACATTTGACTTACAATCTACACTGTTAACTAATACAAAATCTGAATTGTAGCACGATGGTACATCGGGATCCAGTAGATCTAGTGATGGTACTACGAGTCGAAAATTTAAGCATTTGGTTTAGGAAGCTGGAGGATTGATCAATTTAAAAAAAAAGAGCTGGATTTGGATCAGCAATTAGAAAACTAATAGAGACAAGACACAAGGTTTTTAAATAGAGGGTGACCAAATCGAAGATGGACAGCGATATACATCGTTAGTTGTTGGTAGTATTGTCGTAAGAACGGGCTTGATCGAGTCGTTTAATCCAAAATTCCACTTATATATATGATTTATAACCAATAACCTTTTTAGAACAAATATAAATCAAATTTAATTAAAATCGTATATTCATTGAGAGTTAACAAACATTACAAACAAAGCAAAGAGATTAACTGAAAACGATAAATCCTACATCAACGTGAATACAACGTTTATTCAAATTCCTTTTTATCATTATGATATTGGAATCATTTTTATAAATATTTTAGCAATTTCATTTAATTTCCAACGGGACAATGTACTGCAGATACTACAGATATCATAATTAAATAATACATATTGAATTTATTCCTGTTGACTATATATCATCGAGTCAACTTGATGGAAAGCATCATTTCTATTGCAACACCCACTCATTGTTTCGATCTAATATTTAATGCATCATGCACATGGATGCAGGGGAATTCGAGAACAGGGCAGAACCAAAAGCGACTATACTAGTAGTTACAGCAGAATCCAACGAAAATAAAATTATTAGTTTTCTTACAGAAGTGGAAGATCCAGCTCGTTTTGGATGCCCAAAGTCAACGACGAAGCGGACTCACTCACTAGACTGGGATCGGCGAACCTACCAATGGGCCCAAAACCCATCCTTGGTGTGTTTGGTAGACCGCCGTCAGATTTACCTTCGTCGTCAAGTAGAAATTTCATCTAGTTCGGGATTTTTCCTTTCTTTTGAAATGGAAACGTTTTATTATGTTTTTGTCTCTACATCTAGTTGATATCTAACTATCGATTTAGATTTCTTATAGTCCGGTCAATTTAGACATTCGAAGTTACATAAATTCCCATCATGCTGATAATCTGTTTAAAATACAATTCAAAATAAAATTTGAGGTCAAATGTGAAAAAAATTAGTTTTTGCAATTTTCAGCGAAACGCTGAGTTTAATAATAAAAACACTTAAAACAACATTTGTAGACCATAAAATTATCTACAAAAAACGTATTAATACTTTTTTTCCTACTAGCCACTGTTTTTGAGATATAATGTTTCAAAAAGTTGTATTTAATGGTTTCACCAATACATAACCGAGACTTGTAAGAAATTTCTGTTGACTGGTGTGAGCCATCATAAGTTCATCAAATAAATTATCAATTGACGAAGATGCTCTGCAGCTTTGGTATTCCTCGTGCAATCATTATAGCCATTAAATACGACAGTAAATCTGAAACTTCATAAATTTTACAACTTTTTAAATCATTATATCTCAGAAACGGTAGCTTCCAGGAAAAAAAGTATTGATACATTTTTTGTAGATAATTTTATGGTCTACAATTTTTGTCTAACGTATTTTTATGATAAAACTCACCGTTTTGCTGAAAATTGCGAAAAACTCATTTTTTTGACCTTTGACCTCGAATAAATTTTTTTCCGTACACGGAAATGATGTGGAACATTCAAATATTATTTTCAATTGTATTTTAAACAATTTCACTGATTTTCAGCTTGATGGGAATTTATGTAGCTTCACTCTTATTTTTTGGTCTAATTTGACCAGACTATTAGTTAAAAATCCTGATAATATATTTATTTGTCTTCATCTTGTAAGATCAACGTAACATACAAACATAGTAATTTAAATAGAAATTTCTATAAATTGTTTATTTGATTGAAAATTTGTTTTTTTACTGATTGGACGATAATAAACATAATATTCGACGATTGAACATTACAAATTGTACGCTGAATTCATATTTTTCATTTTTAAATATATATTTTCTAATTATCAGTAGAAGGGATTTGTAATTGATCGTTTTTATTTATATTTATTGTTTATTTTATATTTGTGGATTTGATTCAGTCCGCTCCTGATAAAATTCAGATCGATTCTCCAAGGCGTGGACCAATTGCACTAGTGAGTTTAGAAATCACAAGATCTTTAACGAAATTACTGTTTTTACGTGATGGTTGCCAAAGTGATCATATGATTGACGATGTAAGATGGAAAATACCAAAAAACTTTTGATTTGATTTTAATTTTTACAACAAACCAAGTATTTGAATTGCTAGCAGATATTTTCCAATATAAGCTGTTTTTAGTATGATTTTGAAGAATTAGTAGTTAAAATAATGTTTGAAGAATGAAATTATTGATGATTTTCAATACTACCAATAAAAAATATTGAGATTAAATTAATTTTTGACTTATTTGCAGTGGAAATCGAAATATTTGTTATAAACAATTAAATTTTATATCTCAGTCGCGAAAATATTGATGAAATATGGAAAAATGTTCCCGAATTTACAAAGTCTTCAACATCTATTCCTAGAAATTGTGTTCTTTTGTTTTCTAATTTTTATTAAATTAATCTGGAATTGAATTTGTGCAATTCACCCGCGATTTTGAAGAATAATGAGAAAGCATGTTGATGCACACAATGTAAAGGGTTGATATCGGCCTGTTGACTCACAGCCAATAGTAAAACGATAGGGAAAGTATTATGTTTATTGATTCAGTTATAGCAAGACCAGCACAACGTTTTCGTTTCCAAACTTTCCATACAACTGACCTTTGCATGCAGCACTGTTCATTTTCGTTTCAATGTGAGCGAAAAACAAAATTAATTCATTTACTGAATAAAAACATTCGTTAAAATGTGATAGAATCAAGAATTAATTGGAAAATTTTGTTGTTGGAATTCGACATATTTTTTAAATCTCTCTCTAGGACATTTCTAAGAATAAATCGTGAACAAACTGTATCTAAACATTTGCTAAACTTCTTTCATTTTACAAACAATCCCTCCCTCGGTTTTCAATATATTCTTTTACAAGAGAAAAGTCTTAATAAAAAGTTTGAGCTGGTGAAACGAAAAAAAAAGGTGAACCTTTCTATCTATAAAGATCCAGTTTTATCACGTCCCGTATACGAAGTGGAAACAATCTCCCCATTCGATCTATTGTGTCTTTTATTTTTTTTATTAAGAATTCGTTTACCTAGAACTGAAATTATGGGAAACAGGGAAGTTAAACTTTTTATAAACCAGCCGTGTTCTTTAAAACTATAATTTCTTTTTCAGCATTTTCTTTATTATTGTTTTCGCCTTTCATTCTTCTTTTTATTGTTTTTTTTAGTCATCATCAACATTTTAGATTCTAAGGTTTTGATGGGAAGGTCCTAACTATCTGGATTGGTTGTCCTCCAAACGTCGCTTCAAAACAAGACTTGTTTCAAGCCATTTCTAGGTACTTCTGGGACCACCCTCGTAATCTCAAAGCAAATTTGAGTCCTATCAGGGCTTAGGTGATTCCAGTGAGAACCAGAAACCCAAAGTTTTACTTTCAGTTAGATAAATGCTTAATATTTTATAATATATGATTTAAGATGTTTATCGTT
This sequence comes from Diorhabda sublineata, assembly GCF_026230105.1. Taxonomy (NCBI): domain Eukaryota; kingdom Metazoa; phylum Arthropoda; class Insecta; order Coleoptera; family Chrysomelidae; genus Diorhabda; species Diorhabda sublineata. Next base: position 34,432,075 of record NC_079474.1, read on the forward strand.
GGTAATATTTTAGCTCCATGTCTTATTTTCTGGGGGAATTATTTTGTTTTACTTTATCCAAGGTAGTAGAATATTTAACTTACTTCAAAGAAGCGTTAATATATTATTAAATCCAACTAACAGTATTTCTAGTTACAAAAGGAGCTTTCTCATAGTAACGGCCAACAAAAAACGACTTTATCCATAATTCCTTTGTATTTAGCTGCGATATAGAGATCATAAAACCAACCAGATCACTTTTTACGACCTCCAAAGAATAACAGAAATTTTATTTTGAATAAATTAAACGTACAAAAATCGTAAAATTTTCGCAATAATTTTTTAACGACCCGAATCATAAACCAAAAATCTAACGCCGGTTATTGTCAAAAGGACTTCCCTCAATGAAGAGATCCGAAACTCGTAATAATAATTTTCTTTATTAGATCGAGAGCCAATCCGTCTCAGAAACAAAATAGATGATTGATTTAGATTATATACAGGGTATTTGTAAATCTATACGACAAAATTCAGCAGGTGATTGCTTGTATTAAATCAAGATGGGTGTTTCCTATAACAAAATTTCCTCAGCCCACCCCTTTCCTAGATATAACCCTTAAAAGGTGGTGACTATAAATGTCTATCATAAATTTTTGCAATAATCATGTATTGGCATCCCCATTTTCAAAATATTGAAAAGTTATTGAATTTTCAGTTTCCTCGAAAATGATTTCCCTAAATTACTCGAAGACATCGCAATCAATAACAAGCAATATTTAGTTGGAATGGACGTAGAGGGCCCCAATATTGGCCTCCTAGAACTCCAGATTTAGTTCATTGTGATTTCTGTTTATGAGGCTACCTTAAACCAGTAGTCTACACGACACCCATTTATTACATTTTACATATTTACTGTTTTCCACTAGATTTATTACAAAAATTATAAATAATAGTGTTTATTTTTTTCCTCGGCAACTATTTCTAAATAAAAAAATGAAATTTCACTCCTGTATAATATACCAGGAATATTACAAAAATTCCTGCAGTAAGTTCTTTGCTAGTGCTCGAAAATTACAGAATTTCGAGTTTCTAGTTTTAATGAAACTATAGAAAAAAAAATAGAAACTCAATTTTCGTCATCACTTTTTAAGGGTGTTACCTTGGAAAGGGGTAGATGAGAAATTTTTTTGTTATAGAAAAGACTCATCTTAATTTAATACGAGCAATCATCTCCTGAATTTTTTTCGTTTTTATAAACACCTCGTATACGACTAAAGACTAATATTAAAAAAACTGTCTTATTAATTAAATGAACATACTGTATAATAACTAGAATCTTACTATAAAAACTTTAGTTAATACAAATTGTTAACAAGCTCCCGTACTAATGAAGTTCCCACCCATCGGTTCCTTAGACATATTTTGGTAATAGAAACGCATTTGGTTGTAGTAGAATATTCACTGAATCTACTGGACATTTATGGGACAATAAGTTATCATCTTTCGCTTTGTGCTCTCGTAATCTAAAGGGTATCTTAGTCACTCTTTTAATGACGCCATAAAATTTCTACGGGGTCATTCATAGGGTGGATAATCCCTTTCACGAAAATAATAGATGAAATAGCTTGCATCTTTTCACAGAACGTTTGTTATGACATCCTGTATGAGTGCGAAATAAGTCATTAGATGAGCTTGATCCTATTTAATTACTTGATTATTTCGACTTGGATCGGAATCCTTTGGGCTCACGGTAATAAAATACACACAGCTACCTTTACATGTGAGAGAATTATGAATAGGCTTACTGTCGTAAATTCGGTATAACGCGAATTGCGAATTTAAGGATGGATTATAATAGACTCGTCGTTTATCGCCATAGGACAATTACCTTAGTTCGAAATTCATAAATGAGAAAACCGATTATAAGAGATACAGAATTCGTATCCAAATTATATTTGAATTTCACCACGCGCCACGTCGATAAAGTAGAAATCATTTCACGTCAACGTGAAGGTTATAAGTTTGTTTAAGTTGTAGTATTCTGTTTTGTATTAATGGACGATAAATTACTTAAAAACAATTTAAATATTGAAAGTGAAGTGATAAAGTTTATTGTGTGAATGAAAAATTAGACGATAAATATATCGATTTCTTTTTATGTTTACTGGTAAGTTTTATATCAAGTTTTACAATTTGTTTGTCAACATATACGAACAAAAATGGCGGTAACAAACTGATGTATACTAAATTTTAGTGTTTTTATATACTCAGCTTGCATTTTTTTCGAAAAAAGGTCGTAAAAAATCGAATTTTAGATTATATTGATTTATGTACCCGCTATAATATATATTTTTTTACAACCTTTCCATTTTTTTTGTACGAGAAAGTTGGAAGGTTAGTTATAAAAAAATAATTGCCTAGTAAAAACATGAGTTTCGATAATAAAGAGTGTTGGTAATTGATCGTAAAGATCCCTTGTTTGTATCACAAAAAATATAAACTAGAATGACTGACGATTATCCAAAATACAACACATAAACGATTTAATAGGATATGGTAAAAAAATAGATTGATACAAAGTAAAAACATGATTATTAAAATTGTAATTCAATTATTTAATATCTCGATTTGTATTAACTAAAAGATTTTTATACTGATCTCGATGTTGCCAAATATCACTGCACATGGATTGAAATAAGTTTGTAATTATTTACATCGATTCATGTATTTAATAATTGATAAAAGTAGTGATTAACCCCGGGGAAATTTCAGTAATTTAACTAACCACAAGTCGGGGTGTGAAGTCGTGGATGGACAGACCGCAGTCTGGTGAACTTGAGTACCCTTCAGTGGCAAGAATATTAGCCAGTATCTCGAGTACGGATTGTTGTCTAACTACAGAATAGGAGACGTGTTTGTCTAAATTATTGGGGAGGAAACTATGTGATGAATTTGTTGATTTAAAAATAGAAACTGTCGACAATGTAATAGGAAATTGTTATCATTGTTGTAAACGCTTCTCAATGGAAGTATTATGTACAGGGATATTTATAATTGGATAAAATCTTTTTATAAACAGTTTGATTAATGAAGGAGATTATTAAACTAGAATTTCTCGTTATCGGAATGTAACACGCACGCAATTTTATGCGTTTGGATCTGAGTTAATGCCATTTTCCATAAATGCCGTCAACGCACGGATGGGCACTTCAATACACCCATTAACTGGACCGTTAAATCCCATCATTTCCGGATGGGATCTCTCGGAATTATGAACGAAATAATTCTATTACTCTTATTCTCATTTGAATGAGCTGAGAATGCTTTCGAGAAATTTTTAAATGACTACATTTTTTTTTAAATTGAAATATCACAACGGATCTCATTCTCGTTGATGATTTCAAAAATTATGTCACAAGAGAGAGATTCGTTTTTATAGGAGGAAGGTTAGCCCTGATATAGGAGCTGCTCCTCTGCAACGCTGGAAAAGAGGTGAAGCAAACTACCATTGGCCAGAAGAGAGCTCTAGGGATGTGGGGATACATATTTTTGTGGTTTTTTGAATTTCTTTTTGGTTTTTTTCTTCATTTAAATGGGGGGAGGGCAGGTACAGCTGCAGTTGCATTATTCCATATCGTCAGTCATTTGGCTGGAGAACCGGATCGCCAGAAAACCTTCAACATCGACAAGGGAGTATGGAATAAAACCTCAGAATGTATTCTAAATCGTCCTCTATCTACCTACACTCAGGTGTTTAAATCAAAGTAAATTTGTGGTTATATTATTCGCTAGTAACTAGCTTAAATATCTTTTTAACTTTGCTTTTTTAATTATAGTGCTCACAAAAATGAGTTTCCTTTTGTTTAAAGCGAATTTTTCATAATAATTTCCGTGTAAATCCGTATTTTATGTATATTTGTGGAACAAACAAAGCATAAGTACCTTTTTATTCAAATCTGTTCTACCTACTCGTTTCTTCTTTCGACGAGGATCGTATTCTAAATCGTCCTCTATCTATCTTATTTGATCAGTGAACAAGCGATTGAAAACTGTTATTATTGCCAGAGGAGGAAAGGAATTCAATCTGGTATCAATAATTTCAAGATGATTCAATGATAAAATTATTATAATACAAAGTTTTAGCTGCAACATTACTGAAAATTATACAAAATCTTTGGTTGCAGAGATTTTTTCTTTCGCAACAAGTGTAATTCCACATAAATGACTTAATTAGTCCAGAACGTGAAGTATTAAATTTCAACTTAATGACCCGTCATTAGAATCACAGGTAGGGGCGTAGCAATAAATAATAACGTAACCCGTAGCGAGAGAGAGACAGTGAATTTTCCATATGGTCACCGTTGAAAATGAACTGCATCGTCTCTCTGATAAATTAAACACATTAACGCGCAAAATTAATTAATAATTCAGTAATTTGTGAACTGTTTAATGGGAAGCTTTCAGAAATTTGTCATTTTAATGGGGTGATATTCCAAAAGCAAACGAAAATTTCGGTTAATTTATTATTTTGGTTCAACAAAGTACGATAAATTATTTAGTTTGGCCAAACACGAATCGGCTAACGAAAAGTTAGGTTAGGGCAAATAATTATATTACGAATCGATATTAATGCCAATTGATATGATCAATCAATTTTTTGTTTGTTTTGGTGAGATCAAAAATACTTTAACTTTTATGTGGTTATCAACTTACGAGAAATTTAATAAAACCTCGGAATGTATTCTAAATCGTCCTCTACCTACCTTTACTCAAGTGATTAAATCAAAGTAAATTTCTGGGGATATAATCTTTTATATTCGCTGGTAAGTTTGTCAAATATCTTTTTAACTTTTATTTTTTATTATACTACTAAAAAAAAATGAGTTTCCTTTTGTTTAAGGCGAATTTTTTATAATAGTTTCCCTGTTAATTCGTCTTTTCGTATATTTTTGAAACAGAATAAGGCATAAGCTCCTTTTTATTGAAATATTTTCTACCTACTCATTTCTTCTTTAGTTGCAAAATAAAAAAAATAATTAAATGATGCGATTGGTAGCGCATGTGATTTTTACAAAATTTTCTTTCCTATATACGAAAGGAATAGTTAACTTTATTATAATTGCCTTCAGTTATGTAAAATTGCTTTATTTACTAAACGAATCATCGTTAGATAAAGTCCTTTTCCTTCAGGACAACATACCTTTCTCATACACAGTAATTTCCAAGACTTCGGTCTACAAATCGGTTAACCACCCATCGTATTCGCCTGATTTCGTCCCCCGTCTTGTTTCCTAACCTTCTAGTCGAAATATTTTCATCAGACGAGGAAGTTATCTCATATGTAGTCGATTATTTCAAGAAGAAACACGCCAACTCTTAATTAGAAGGATTGAGCATAGCTTTAAAAGGTGTGTTGAGAAATAAAAACAATTACTGATTCTGTTTTCATTTCGGAATCTACTCCGAACGGGTGTTTGTTATACCACTCTGATCAGACGTAATAACGTCGAAACGTTCTTCATAGGGAATGTAATTCGATATTCGTCGCGGTATTAGCCAGGAAAGTAGTTGTTTTCTCCTTTTAAGAATGGATGAATTTCAAATTATCAAAATTTTAAATATAAGAGGTGGCAAGTAGATTTGATTTGATATATAGGATGTACCTCGTATATCCACATATATGTAGTAGGAATTCATGGCTGTGTTGATAATAAAAAGATGAAAAATCACGGTCGCGCACATCTTCATCACCTTAACCACTTTTCCGCCTCCTGCGATTCCGAATAAACACTTGATGACAGACTATTTGCTATGCGTCCCGAGTCAGCGGCCACTAGATGCATACTTTTTGAAAACGTCGCTCGTTTGTCAAGTTGTCGCTCGTTTGACTGGTCCCTCTTGATCTTCGAAGGGTCGCTAATCTGAATAACGGCTTGCCAAACATTCTTGATGTGTCCTGAAGGTCCTCCGAGGATTTTTATTGGAGACTTTTCAAGCTTTATTTTGATGTTCCACGTAAATATTGTTCTTAGACTTGACGTGATCGTAATTCCGAATTTAGTTTGCGCATCGGATTTTAGTAATAAAAAAACATCAATGTTTCTAAAACAACAAGGAAACGAACTTGATATTTTCAAAATATCTATTGAAAAATTACAAGTAACGTCATTTTAGTACGGAGATAAAATCTACATTAAGGAATGATTCATATCCACATTACCAAGATCCAAGATATCATGGAGAGGATAATTTATCTGGCGCAATTCAGGAAAGATATTTTCTTCAATGCTTTTGCGTGGAATCATCAACTCGCTTCGACTTTTGGCGATGAAGCACCATCTGGGGCCAGAAAACATCGATGGTGTGCCTAAACTGATATTGCCCACAAAGGTCGTTCGTACACGAAACACTTAGAAGCAAATGGTCGCCCGTCTTTCAGGAAACTTGACATTTGGCCAGCGTTCCATTAAAGCAACGAAGGTACACCAGTATTTGTTTGCCAGATGTTTTCGAAAAAACCAATCGCAGAAGACGAATCATTCTCCACACATCAGTTCAATCAAAAACCTTTTTGAACAGTCAAAGAGTCAAAACTTGGACTTGGTTGCATAGTCGCTTATCTTTCCTCAGCTTTTCCTATGGGACTGATTCTACTCTTTACTAAAACAAATTTTGCGTTCTATTCGTGAATCATGTTTAATTTTGACGCATTTTTCAAAACTATATGTTGTTATGAAGTTTTTGGTTTATAAAATTATAAAATAACAAGTCTGTAACATGATCTCTACGTTAACAATCCAATTCACAATTTCCCACTTGCTGCCATCGTCGTCCTCACACAATTTCAATTCTCTACGGAGACAGGATTGGAGAAATTCAACTGGAGTTGGATAGAGAGGAGTACGGATATATTTGCGGCGATAGGCCAATCAAAAAACAAATAAACATCAATAATATTATTTTAGTCAAGTTTCCACTATAACCCCATCAAGATGTTATTTAACTGATGTTAGATGAAGTGGATGGATGGCCAAACTCTTCGTAGGCTTATTTTTGAAATCTTTGTTTTCTGTATCATCTTCAGTTTCTTCGTCCGAAAGCGCTGAAGGAATTGGACTGTGCTGGTAGTGTGGTTGAGGATCTTTGAGCTGACCTGGTTATCAGTGGACCAAAACCTTGTTTGGGATTGATACCGAGAGCTTAAATCACAGTGACCTTTGGGTAAGAGATTTCATCGCTTGAAACTCAAACTTGGAAATTCTGATGGTGTTTTTGCTATAGATGTATGTCTCTAAATAGTTCAATTAAGGCTGAGTGATTAAATGAGATTCAGATGAGTTGCAAAACAAAGAAATTCTTATTTTTGGGATCATTCTGTTCTATATCATCTTCAGTTTCTTCATCCGAAAGCGCTGAAGGTAGGAAGAAATCGTGTGGTGTGGTCTTTGAGTTCACCTGGTTATCAGTGGACCAAAACTTTGTTCAATTAAAGATGAGTGGTTAAACGAGGTTCAGATGAGTTGCAAATAAAGGAAATACTTATTTTTGGTGTCATTGTTTTCTGCATCATCTACAGTTTCTTCCTCTAAAAGCGCTGAAGAATTTGGTCGTGTGGTTGAGGAACTTTGAGCTGACCTGGTTATCAGTGGACCAAAACCTTGTTTGGGATTGATACCGAGAGCTTAAATCACAGTGACCTTTGGGTAAGAGATTTCATCGCTTGAAACTCAAACTTGGAAATCCTGATGGTGTTTTTGCTATAGATGTATGTCTCTAAATAGTTCAATTAAGGCTGAGTGATTAAATGAGATTCAGATGAGTTGCAAAACAAAGAAATTCTTATTTTTGGGATCATTCTGTTCTATATCATCTTCAGTTTCTTCATCCGAAAGCGCTGAAGGTAGGAAGAAATCGTGTGGTGTGGTCTTTGAGTTCACCTGGTTATCAGTGGACCAAAACTTTGTTCAATTAAAGATGAGTGGTTAAACGAGGTTCAGATGAGTTGCAAATAAAGGAAATACTTATTTTTGGTGTCATTGTTTTCTGCATCATCTACAGTTTCTTCCTCTAAAAGCGCTGAAGAATTTGGTCGTGTGGTTGAGGAACTTTGAGCTGACCTGGTTATCAGTGGACCAAAACCTTGTTTGGGATTGATACCGAGAGCTTAAATCACAGTGACCTTTGGCTAAGAGATTTCATCGCTTGAAACTCAAACTTAGAAGTTCTGATGGTGTTTTTGCTATAAATGTATGTCTCTTAATAGTTCAATTAGGGCTAATTGGTTAAATGAGATTCAGATGAGTTGCAAAACAAAGAAATTCTTATTTTTGGGATCATTATCTTCTGTATCATCTTCAGTTTCTTCATCCGAAAGCGCTGAAGGTAGGAAGAAATCGTGTGGTGTGGTCTTTGAGTTCACCTGGTTATCAGTGGACCAAAACTTTGTTCAATTAAAGATGAGTGGTTAAACGAGGTTCAGATGAGTTGCAAATAAAGGAAATACTTATTTTTGGTGTCATTGTTTTCTGCATCATCTACAGTTTCTTCCTCTAAAAGCGCTGAAGAATTTGGTCGTGTGGTTGAGGAACTTTGAGCTGACCTGGTTATCAGTGGACCAAAACCTTGTTTGGGATTGATACCGAGAGCTTAAATCACAGTGACCTTTGGCTAAGAGATTTCATCGCTTGAAACTCAAACTTAGAAGTTCTGATGGTGTTTTTGCTATAAATGTATGTCTCTTAATAGTTCAATTAGGGCTAATTGGTTAAATGAGATTCAGATGAGTTGCAAAACAAAGAAATTCTTATTTTTGGGATCATTATCTTCTGTATCATCTTCAGTTTCTTCGTCCGAAAGCGCTGAAGGAATTTGTCGAGTGCAAATTGACTGAAATCACCTACCAAAATTATTCAGTCTTAGGTTCTTCTTCAAATTCGTCCAGCTTTGGAATAAAGCTCGCACATCATACACAACATACCCAGATGCTGACCAGAAACTTGAACAGCTTAGAGCATAGAAGAAACATCTAAAGATCTAACTCTGTTTTACTGATACTGCAACTTAGAGCAGTTATTCCAAGATCTACTCCATCATGAATACCAAGTTCGTCTACAGACGTCAATTTATGGAAACTCCTTTCTTTGGAGAAGTGTTAGCTGTTGAAGATCTTTGAGTTGACTTGGTTATCATTGAACCAAAACCTTGTTATTAAAACAATATTTTAAGCCCATTGTTCATAAATTTGGACTAGTGATTTCTTCATTTGAGTTTCTTTCCTTGGTGTAAAAATTCCTATCGAAACCTTCGGGAATATCATCAGTTATCCAAATTTCTCTGCACATTAAACATCATTAAACTCTTTCAATTAGAACAATTAGAATACAAACAACTCCATATGGTTATTTTTGTGAAAGTACATTGAGGAACTGGACTAAATTTGAGTATGCCAAAAGTTATTTGAGCTTGATTACTCGTGTCCGATGAATACCAACAAGACTAGGGATCTACTTGCAAACAGAGACTTCATTACTGAGTTTTTTAAACTCACCTTATTCACCGTTGGGAGTCACTTGATTGCTGTTTGGGCAGCGAAGTAGATGGAACGTCACATAATCCATATTAATACGGGAGAATCCGCCTATAATCCTCGAATTTAAATAATACGCAATGTATATATGAAGTTTGATGAATTCGATGTTTGATAAGATTTCGAAAATATATTATTAATAGCAAAATTTGACTTTAGATCTCAGCTACAACTTCGAAAAAATAGTAATATCAAAATTTTTGTATTGATAGTCTTCAGAATTATAATTAACAACTAAACTAACCTCAAAATTGACTAAAATCACCTACCAAAATTATTCAGTCTAAGGTTCTTCTTCAAATTGGTCCAGCTTTGGAATAAAGCTCGCACATTTGGAGATCTGCCCCCAAACATACCCAGAAGCTGACCAGAAACTTGAACAGCTTAGAGCATAGAAGAAACATCTAAGGATCTAACTCTGTTTTACTGATACTGCAACCTAGAGCAGTTATTCCAAGATCGACTCCATCATGAACACCACCAAGTTCGTCTACAGACGTCAATTTATGGAAACTCCTTTCTTTGGAGATGTGTTAGCTTATGGAGTCACTTACCAAGGCACCTTTTTCTCAATTTACAGAAGTTTAAGATCAATATCTGTAGCTTCATACAGCAGACACTACTCAAACTACTCGAGTGTATGTTTGCTTTTTAAAATAACGAATTTAGTTCCGAGAAACACAAAATTAATAAATAATTTTACTAGAACGGATTACTTCTAACTTGTTGAAGTTAAAAACTTGTGTTGTGGAAGCACCTTTCGTCCATGGAACCTTTTGAGAGACGAGTGATTGAAGTTGCCACCGAATCAACAGATCATCTGATCAGTCTGAGTTTCATGCTGCACCAACTGATATAATACTGATTAGTATCCGTGTACGTGATTGCGAAACGATGTTAAGATCAACTGGTTTACAATTTTTGTTTTCTTTTCATGATGTCGTGTTCTGCTTATTTCCAAAGATGTTTTATCAATTCTTCTTTTGTCAAGGAGGTCGTTTAAGTATTCCAGATCGATATACAAATATTAATTAAATGTGAAAGCTGGATTCTAGTTCGCATAATTTCCAAAGCTTTCCACTCCCTGGGATCATGTACTTGTTAATTGCCCCAAGGACCAAAAGTCATTGGGATAATGGACTTCTGTATTAGGCAGACTTATTAACAGCAGACCTAGAACGTTGACCACGACATTAAGATATTGGTTTTTCCCTTTTGTGAATAATTAATGTGCCCTGGCTACTATTCCGATCATGTATTCTTAACAAAAACTAGATCTATAGTAAAAAATAAAAATAAATATAACCTAAGGTTATTTTGATTATGATCCATTGCAAAAAGGGTTTTAAATCATGATTCTAATGAGTTGTATCAATAATATTACGGGGGTTGTCCAAAAGATTCAAATCTAACTACGAAATAATGTTTTTCAACATAGCTTTCTTTCAAGACTATATTTTTTGAGGTTGCAGACAAAAAATCCGTACAAACTTTTTTTTATTTGCGTTGAATAATCACTATAAACGTTCTTCCGACACTACGTGACAGTTTGACGTCAAGTATTTTATCGTAGTGACCAAATTTTGATTTTTGTTCCATTTTTTGCTTCTCAGATTATTTGGTTGCTGATTTTCTCGATGTTTCAACTATATCCTTAAATAAATATAATCTAAGGTTATTTTGATTATGATCCATTGCAAAAAGGGTTTTAAATCATGATTCTACTGAGTTGTATCAATAATATTACGGGGGTTGTCCAAAAGATTCAAATCTAACTACGAAATAATGTTTTTCAACATAGCTTTCTTTCAAGACTATATTTTTTGAGGTTGCAGACAAAAAATCCGTACAAACTTTTTTTAATTTGCGTTGAATAATCACTATAAACGTTCTTCCGACACTACGTGACAGTTTGACGTCAAGTATTTTATCGTAGTGACCAAATTTTGATTTTTGTTCCATTTTTTGCTTCTCAGATTATTTGGTTGCTGATTTTCTCGATGTTTCAACTATATCCTTAAATAAATATAATCTAAGGTTATTTTGATTATGATCCATTGCAAAAAGGGTTTTAAATCATGATTCTACTGAGTTGTATCAATAATATTACGGGGGTTGTCCAAAAGATTCAAATCTAACTACGAAATAATGTTTTTCAACATAGCTTTCTTTCAAGACTATATTCTTAGGGGTTGTAGACAAAAAATCCGTACAAACTTTTTTTTATTTGCGCTGAATAATCACTATAAACGTTCTTTCGTCGCTATGTGACAGTTTGACGTCAAGTATTTTATCGTAGTGACCAAATTTTGATTTTGTTCCATTTTTTGCTTCTCAGATTATTTGGTTGCTGATTTTCTCGATGTTTCAACTATATCCTTAAATAAATATAATCTAAGGTTATTTTGATTATGATCCATTGCAAAAAGGGTTTTAAATCATGATTCTAATGAGTTGTATCAATAATATTACGGGGGTTGTCCAAAAGATTCAAATCTAACTACGAAATAATGTTTTTCAACATAGCTTTCTTTCAAGACTATATTCTTAGGGGTTGTAGACAAAAAATCCGTACAAACTTTTTTAATTTGCGTTGAATAATCACTATAAACGTTCTTCCGACACTACGTGACAGTTTGACGTCAAGTATTTTATCGTAGTGACCAAATTTTGATTTTTGTTCCATTTTTTGCTTCTCAGATTATTTGGTTGCTGATTTTCTCGATGTTTCAACTATATCCTTAAATAAATATAATCTAAGGTTATTTTGATTATGATCCATTGCAAAAAGGGTTTTAAATCATGATTCTAATGAGTTGTATCAATAATATTACGGGGGTTGTCCAAAAGATTCAAATCTAACTACGAAATAATGTTTTTCAACATAGCTTTCTTTCAAGACTATATTCTTAGGGGTTGTAGACAAAAAATCCGTACAAACTTTTTTAATTTGCGTTGAATAATCACTATAAACGTTCTTCCGACACTACGTGACAGTTTGACGTCAAGTATTTTATCGTAGTGACCAAATTTTGATTTTATTCCATTTTTTGCTTCTCAGATTATTTGGTTGCTGATTTTCTCGATGTTTCAACTATATCCTTAAATAAATATAATCTAAGGTTATTTTGATTATGATCCATTGCAAAAAGGGTTTTAAATCATGATTCTAATGAGTTGTATCAATAATATTACGGGGGTTGTCCAAAAGATTCAAATCTAACTACGAAATAATGTTTTTCAACATAGCTTTCTTTCAAGACTATATTCTTAGGGGTTGTAGACAAAAAATCCGTACAAACTTTTTTAATTTGCGTTGAATAATCACTATAAACGTTCTTCCGACACTACGTGACAGTTTGACGTCAAGTATTTTATCGTAGTGACCAAATTTTGATTTTTGTTCCATTTTTTGCTTCTCAGATTATTTGGTTGCTGATTTTCTCGATGTTTCAACTATATCCTTAAATAAATATAATCTAAGGTTATTTTGATTATGATCCATTGCAAAAAGGGTTTTAAATCATGATTCTAATGAGTAGTATCAATAATATTACGGGGGTTGTCCAAAAGATTCACGAAATAATGTTTTTCAACATAGCTTTCTTTCAAGACTATATTCTTAGGGGTTGTAGACAAAAAATCCGTACAAACTTTTTTTAATTTGCGTTGAATAATCACTATAAACGTTCTTCCGACACTACGTGACAGTTTGACGTCAAGTATTTTATCGTAGTGACCAAATTTTGATTTTATTCCATTTTTTGCTTCTCAGATTATTTGGTTGCTGATTTTCTCGATGTTTCAACTATATCCTTAAATAAATATAATCTAAGGTTATTTTGATTATGATCCATTGCAAAAAGGGTTTTAAATCATGATTCTACTGAGTTGTATCAATAATATTACGGGGGTTGTCCAAAAGATTCAAATCTAACTACGAAATAATGTTTTTCAACATAGCTTTCTTTCAAGACTATATTCTTAGGGGTTGTAGACAAAAAATCCGTACAAACTTTTTTTTATTTGCGCTGAATAATCACTATAAACGTTCTTTCGTCGCTATGTGACAGTTTGACGTCAAGTATTTTATCGTAATGCCCAAATTTTGATTTTGTTCCATTTTTTGCATCTCAGATTATTTGGTTGCTGATTTTCTCGATGTTTCAACTATATCCTTAAATAAATATAATCTAAGGTTATTTTGATTATGATCCATTGCAAAAAGGGTTTTAAATCATGATTCTAATGAGTTGTATCTATAATATTACGGGGGTTGTCCAAAAGATTCAAATCTAACCACGAAATAATGTTTTTCATCATAGCTTTCTTTCAAGACTATATTCTTAGGGGTTGTAGACAAAAAATCCGTACAAACTTTTTTTTATTTGCGTTGAATAATCACTATAAACGTTCTTCCGACACTACGTGACAGTTTGACGTCAAGTATTTTATCGTAGTGACCAAATTTTGATTTTTGTTCCATTTTTTGCTTCTCAGATTATTTGGTTGCTGATTTTCTCGATGTTTCAACTATATCCTTAAATAAATATAATCTAAGGTTATTTTGATTATGATCCATTGCAAAAAGGGTTTTAAATCATGATTCTACTGAGTTGTATCAATAATATTACGGGGGTTGTCCAAAAGATTCAAATCTAACTACGAAATAATGTTTTTCAACATAGCTTTCTTTCAATACTATATTCTTAGGGGTTGTAGACAAAAAATCCGTACAAACTTTTTTAATTTGCGTTGAATAATCACTATAAACGTTCTTCCGACACTACGTGACAGTTTGACGTCAAGTATTTTATCGTAGTGACCAAATTTTGATTTTTGTTCCATTTTTTGCTTCTCAGATTATTTGGTTGCTGATTTTCTCGATGTTTCAACTATATCCTTAAATAAATATAATCTAAGGTTATTTTGATTATGATCCATTGCAAAAAGGGTTTTAAATCATGATTCTACTGAGTTGTATCAATAATATTACGGGGGTTGTCCAAAAGATTCAAATCTAACTACGAAATAATGTTTTTCAACATAGCTTTCTTTCAATACTATATTCTTAGGGGTTGTAGACAAAACATCCGTACAAACTTTTTTTTATTTGCGCTGAATAATCACTATAAACGTTCTTTCGTCGCTATGTGACAGTTTGACGTCAAGTATTTTATCGTAATGCCCAAATTTTGATTTTATTCCATTTTTTGCTTCTCAGATTATTTGGTTGCTGATTTTCTCGATGTTTCAACTACATCCATTTCCTTCAGAATGTTGTTTACATATTTGGAGTTTTCTGCCCAATTTTCGCAAACTATTTCCCAGTTTTTCGTGAGTTGCTCTAACCAAAACTTCTTTTTTGACAAATTAAAGAAGGAAAGGCACTGATTTACACAGTGATTATAAAAATGAAAAGTTCACTTATCCAGAACTCCTTACAGAATTATCGTTAATGTTGAAGATGATGACATTCAGGATGGATGAAAAATATTTTAAGGAATTACTATAAATGATTACTCTATTTATAATGAAACAAAATATTTGTGTGTTAGGAAACATTTTCAAATCTCACATTGAGGAAGCGAAGACGAAGTTGTACGAATTGGACTCCAGCGACATCTCGTCCATTTTACTTTAAACTTAATCGTGATCACAGAATCGCAATCATTGATTTGGATCGCGTATCGTGTTCTAGATTGTATCGGGATAATGATCATTCAAATTAATATTTCAGTTAGTTTATGGTAAACACTTTTTTTCATATTCCAATCTCCGAGTTTTTAACCGCCTCTAAAGCTCGTCGTCAGTCAACACTGATGTAGATGACTATCAAAATTCCGTGTAGTTTTACAATATTTTTCCTTTAAAAACGGTTGTTCGTAATATTAGACAGAACTTATATAAATATACTTGAAAAGGGTCTTTGTAATATTTTGGAACAGAAAGAGATCTTAAATTTCAGGAAGGGTTTAAACTCGTTGTTCTATTTTGATCATTGATAGTAAAGGCTGTTGTACATTATCAAATATAGGTCTTAATATGACCTTGATTTGTACATGTATGACATGTATGAGATGCTCAACAAAATCTTACTACAAGAACTGGTAATGGTTTGTAGAAGAAGGTCTAAAACATCTGTACAATGTACAAACTTCAAAGCAAAATTTTTCCTAAAGTATTGATACTTGATACAAATTTGAGTGGTAACGAGATTTTCTAGGAGTTCAGTTGATATTTAATATAATAAATAAATAATTTCATCAACTTTTCCAACGAATTTCGTAAGGATTTATTATCGCAGATGTGTATTTATTCATTCGACCATTATATATGAGACAGACGCGATTATTCACGCTTCGAAGCAATTTTTAATACATCTAGAAAATCAAATGTAAATATTCATAAATTTGAAATTGTTAACGGCGTATGAAATTAAAAACGGCCGAACGAAGTACGAGTACAGACAAAAATTAATTAAAACACGTAGAAAGTAAGAGCCGAAGCCCGTTTGTCTACTTTTCGTGATGAATGCTAAATACTCCCATCTCCGCGAATGAAATCATAGTGCGGTAAAATTGGACTTAACCTGAAAATTAATACCACAATTCTTCTCATATATATATATCTGAAAGAAATTTGGCTTGAACCTGAGCATCAAGGATTCTTGGCTTCTTACCAGGCTTTTTCTGAACCTCCGGGTTGGAAGCACTGAGTGATGGAAGGTTGGAGGTCTTAGGATCCGTGGCAGTCACCGTAGCATAGTCGGCGTTGCGGCGTTTGAGCCGGACCTTGTTGAAAGCTTGGAAATCGGTAGAAAAGATCCAAACTCAAGTTTTGCATAGGAAAGGAATCGACCTTAAAAAATGCTTCGTTTGACCTGACTATCAACGAATGTTTTTACTGATATATTATGAGTTTTTTATTTCATTTTGACAGACCAGAAGAGTGGTAATTAGGAGTACTATTAAATATGATAATTTAATTACGTAATACAGTGTATACAAACTTTTTGATGAAAATATGTAAATAACGTTATGTTTCATTATATCAACAAAATAATAGACTTATCTTGGTATATGTTGATTCTTCTTGATTGTTTACTTTTCATATTGTAGTGGTTAATATATGATTATTTCTTAAAATAAAGCTAATCAGTAAATTCATCAAGAAACTTGAACTTTAGCCCTGTATATTTCTTATAAATTTGAAACTGAAGGAATCCACTATAGAAAATCACTTAGATACTCGATTTCTCAATTAATAATAATTTGATATCTCGAATATTTTCGCAAATATTGAATCTTTTTTACAAGCATGTAATTTTTACAAAATTTTTTTGTATGTATAGTTTTCCAGAAAATCTGATCTTCATGAATTTTCCGAGACACTGATATTTTTTCGACTTTCTTGTATCAAAAAACCCCAAAATCTGAACTAAATTATTGAAATCTGGAATTCTGTTTCTGATACGACGATCCTTTTCAGATTTTTTTGTATTACAACGTTGCCATGTACTTTATAGAGATTTATTTCACGTTTTATCGAAAGTTCTATCAAATTTTTCCAGATAACTCCCTTAGTTTTTGGTAGAATTATCAGAAAAGAGCCCCACATCTTTTTTTCTCAATTATTTTTTCTATAACTGTCCGAGGATTGAAACCCCCTACTTTTTGTACGAGATAGCTGCCATTTTGTATACCAGAACTGAGCGATCATCCACACTCTCGACTTATACTATATTCACGCCCTTTGACTCGCAACAGGGTGATAAAAAGCCTCATGCTGAATCTGGATTGTGGTTTCAAGGTAATGATAGGTTAGAAATGAAGAAAAAACAATTTCGACATTCATTTTCCGATTTTTCTGTATTACAACGTTGCCATGTACGTTATAGAGATTTATTTCGCGTTTTATCGAAAGTTCTATCAAATTTTTCCAGATAAATCCCCTTATTTTTTGTTAGAATTATCAGAAAAGAACCCCACATCTTTTTTTCTCAATTATTTTTTCTATAACTGTCCGAGGATTGAAACCCCCTACTTTTTGTACGAGATAGCTGCCATTTTGTATACCAGAACTGAGCGATCATCCACACTCTCGACTTATACTACATTCACGTCCTTTGACTCGCAACGGGGTGATAAAAAGCCTCATGCTGAGTCAGGATTGGGGTTTCAAGGTAATGATAGGTTAGAAATGAAGAAAAAACAATTTCGACATTCATTTTCCGATTTTTCTGTATTACAACGTTGCCATGTACGTTATAGAGATTTATTTCGCGTTTTATCGAAAGTTCTATCAAATTTTTCCAGATAAATCCCCTTATTTTTTGTTAGAATTATCAGAAAAGAACCCCACATCTTTTTTTCTCAATTATTTTTTCTATAACTGTCCGAGGATTGAAACCCCCTACTTTTTGTACGAGATAGCTGCCATTTTGTATACCAGAACTGAGCGATCATCCACACTCTCGACTTATACTACATTCACGTCCTTTGACTCGCAACGGGGTGATAAAAAGCCTCATGCTGAGTCAGGATTGGGGTTTCAAGGTAATGATAGGTTAGAAATGAAGAAAAAACAATTTCGACATTCATTTTCCGATTTTTCTGTATTACAACGTTGCCATGTACGTTATAGAGATTTATTTCGCGTTTTATCGAAAGTTCTATCAAATTTTTCCAGATAACTCCCTTAGTTTTTGGTAGAATTATCAGAAAAGAGCCCCACATCTTTTTTTCTCAATTATTTTTTCTATAACTGTCCGAGGATTGAAACCCCCTACTTTTTGTACGAGATAGCTGCCATTTTGTATACCAGAACTGAGCGATCATCCACACTCTCGACTTATACTATATTCACGCCCTTTGACTCGCAACGGGGTGATAAAAAGCCTCATGCTGAATCTGGATTGTGGTTTCAAGGTAATGATAGGTTAGAAATGAAGAAAAAACAATTTCGACATTTATTTTCCGATTTTTCTGTATTACAACGTTGCCATGTACGTTATAGAGATTTATTTCGCGTTTTATCGAAAGTTCTATCAAATTTTTCCAGATAACTCCCTTAGTTTTTGGTAGAATTATCATAAAAGAGCCCCACATCTTTTTTTCTCAATTATTTTTTCTATAACTGTCCGAGGATTGAAACCCCCTACTTTTTGTACGAGATAGCTGCCATTTTGTATACCAGAACTGAGCGATCATCCACACTCTCGACTTATACTATATTCACGCCCTTTGACTCGCAACGGGGTGATAAAAAGCCTCATGCTGAATCTGGATTGTGGTTTCAAGGTAATGATAGGTTAGAAATGAAGAAAAAACAATTTCGACATTCATTTTCCGATTTTTCTGTATTACAACGTTGCCATGTACGTTATAGAGATTTATTTCGCGTTTTATCGAAAGTTCTATCAAATTTTTCCAGATAAATCCCCTTATTTTTTGTTAGAATTATCAGAAAAGAGCCCCACATCTTTTTTTCTCAATTATTTTTTCTATAACTGTCCGAGGATTGAAACCCCCTACTTTTTGTACGAGATAGCTGCCATTTTGTATACCAGAACTGAGCGATCATCCACACTCTCGACTTATACTATATTCACGTCCTTTGACTCGCAACGGGGTGATAAAAAGCCTCATGCTGAATCTGGATTGGGGTTTCAAGGTAATGATAGGTTAGAAATGAAGAAAAAACAATTTCGACATTCATTTTCCGATTTTTCTGTATTACAACGTTGCCATGTACGTTATAGAGATTTATTTCGCGTTTTATCGAAAGTTCTATCAAATTTTTCCAGATAAATCCCCTTATTTTTTGTTAGAATTATCAGAAAAGAGCCCCACATCTTTTTTTCTCAATTATTTTTTCTATAACTGTCCGAGGATTGAAACCCCCTACTTTTTGTACGAGATAGCTGCCATTTTGTATACCAGAACTGAGCGATCATCCACACTCTCGACTTATACTATATTCACGTCCTTTGACTCGCAACGGGGTGATAAAAAGCCTCATGCTGAATCTGGATTGGGGTTTCAAGGTAATGATAGGTTAGAAATGAAGAAAAAACAATTTCGACATTCATTTTCCGATTTTTCTGTATTACAACGTTGCCATGTACGTTATAGAGATTTATTTCGCGTTTTATCGAAAGTTCTATCAAATTTTTCCAGATAACTCCCTTAGTTTTTGGTAGAATTAGTACGAAAGAGCCCCATAATTTTTTTCTGTTTGATCGAATTCCATCTTAAAAGTCTTTTAACTTCTTTCTTCTTTATATATTCGTTATTTGCTAAAATATTTGATTGGATTGGATCTGATGCTCGATTTAAACGTCAAGGAAGCGTTCCTAAGGTAGTCAACACGAATTTTGGTGAGCGATCATCCACACTCTCGATTTAGACTGTATTTACGTCCTTTGAGTCGCAACGGAGTGATAAAAAGCTTCATGCAGAGTCTGGATTGGGGTTTCGAGGTAATGATAGGTTGGTAATAAAAAAAAAACAACTTTTTTAGACAATGGTTATATTTATTACGTTTTAAAAATTTGTAATCCCATTGTATTACATTTATGTAAAAGCCGTCAAAAGCTCGATCATGTCATATATTATATTGATATCAAATTTTCCACGCATATAAAAACATCTTCACATATTCAAAGCGGTTCAATAGACACCACTTAACCTCAAAAAAATACAAAATATGCCATTTTTTATATACCAACTCAATTCCTTGTTTAAATAGAAGGTGAATGAAAAATGGTTCACTTTGTATGTACAATTTCAACTTTTTTTTAAATAAAACAATTTCCCAACATTAAAATGTAAAATAAATAACATTTTTATACAATTTAAAAATCGAGAAGTAACTGGTGTCTACAATACCGGCTATCTAAAGATACAAATAGATAATTTACAAATCTAAATGTGTCCATTGAAGGCCAATAAATTTCTAATAGAACCTTCAACAAACAATACGGAAGTTTCCTTTCATCTCAACAAATCTTCTCCTTCTTTTTAATAGGTACTCTAGTAGTTCATATCAAGGTCTTTCTATAGGAACTTTCGAAACTTTGATAGTCAACAATGATCGTGGTAGCTACAGCCGTCAAAGTGGTTCGAAAACATGATTTTCTGTCTGTTTTTTAACCCACGTATTGATCTATAACTGAATTGGAGTTCAGTGAATCATTTAAAAGTAAAGATAAACAACATTGTAATTGGTGACAACTTTGAGGTTAGGAAACAGCGACATAGGGAGTGGTGTTTCTGAGCTCTATGAGTAACTTTCATCAAAAACTTAGTTTTTAATTTAAAAACAAAACTTTGAAACAACAAATTCTTCTTTGTATTTAATTTCACTGAAATTATATTCGCTTGTTGTATTAAGTACAACTCTGTTTAATTATCAATGATGATTTACGTTTGTTAGCCGATTATGGTTTCACAAATGATAATATTTTCGTTATTTGATGACGGGCGTTATAAACTTCTATTGATAATGACGTTTGTTCGCTAAATAGGTTCTTGACAGCTGAAAAAGTTTTAGAAAATCATCTTATATATGTCAGAGCGTCCAATACAATCACTGTTTAGAGGGGATGTAAAGCCATGCCCGTCGACGAGGATCGATATGGGTCGATGACTATCAAGATAAGCCACATAGGCGACCCTAAAGTCCAATCTTAGTCATGGAAAATTGATTGTTTAGGATATTCGTAACCCAGAGAAGCTACAGCAGACGTATTTAATGGCGTCGCTACATTCAAAGATAAAAAGTTCTTAATGAAAGACCAAATACAATGATTTATATTGTAAAAATTTGAAAACACAAAAACTTAGAGAAAATTGTGTATCAAGACTCTAATTATTATTTGGTATTATGATCCTTATATGGCACATATTGCTTTTTGAGTGACATATGGTACACAAACTTACTCCAAACAATTTTTCAAAATAAAAATCCAAATTTATTGATATATGATTATTATTATTGCTTTTATATGATTCATATTTCAAGTAGTATCTTGAAATTTGACTGCTTCACTCACGTTTATTGTAAATTCAGTATATTACTTCGATCTATGTCTCCATATGAGGATTGTATTAAATTCTAATTAAGTTAATTCATAAACTTATGGAATAATAGACATAAGATAAAAATATAGTGAAGAAAAACTGAAAAACAAACAGTTCTATGGAAGTGAGATGGTACACTATGGTAGAAAAAGAAAAATGAAAAGTCCCATAAATAATTAAAAGTAAAAGTTAGTATAAAAGAAGCTCCAGAAAAAGAATTTTTTTGGTTTGAAGTACAATAGTCAGTTATCATTATGCTAAAAAAGAAGAAGCAGTTAAATAGTTTCATTGCGCTGTATGTCTTATATAAATATTTATAAAGATCGGTTTTTGTAAAGTCGTGATAAATCTATGATCCGTTTAAAGACATCTTGATCAAAAGTCTTATAAAACGAAGAAATCTAATTACTTTTTATCAACCAAAAAAAAATTGAGAATCAGATCAGCTCTCTAGTCACTTTTTTCTATAATTTTGCAAATGCAAGGGTTGTGCAGGTGGTTGTGGGTGTCGAAAGGCTGTGATTAAGTGCTAGTTGATTTATACCAACTGCAAGAGGAATTCCTGCACTAACTTTCTCCAACCTGAAGATATTGTCGAGACCTGGACTTCATATATGGGGAGTCGGACTCCTATCAAAGACTTTAAGGAGTCGAATAGTTCAACGACGATCAAACTGCAACGTCTGTAATTTGTCCCAACAGTTGATTGATTTGAGTACTACTATCGACCCAACTTCTTCGTTTTCTGTGGTAAATCTAACCTCAGAAAATTGCATTTTACGAAACAGAAACAGAAAAGAAAACTGTCGGTTTTAGTTAGCAGCTCCACCTTTTGAAAATAAGTTATTCTTCAAGGAATTGAATCATATTTGCTCGACATGTTGAATTCAAAGTTAAAACTCGATTTTATACCAAGCTAGTAACCTCTCGCGGCTTTGTTCGAACACAGAATATGCTTTTCCATTCCCTAATTTGATTCCTCCTCAGCTACTGGATGTCTTTTCCATATAAAAACATTTTTTTCTCAATCTTTTGTAATAATCTTATCTACATCGTCTGTAGAATCTTCAGAATCGACGAGACTGTCACGAAAACCGATCCAAAAATAAAGTTTAACAAACTAAAACTGAAATTAGTTAACTATATTGTTAGTGCACGTAAATTTTTAATTCAGTTCACTAATTTCGTGTGTTGTTTGTTTTATTGGTATATTTATTGACAAAAACTCTTATTATTTCACCAGTAGCATAAAACATAAAAATTAGACGAAACGAAAATAATCGCTTCAAATAGTTTGATTGTTTTAATGGCTTCATGTTTAGCCCAACATGACTATCCTAGGTATCCCCTTCTTCGGAGTTCTAGGGGGAGGGGAAATGTACCCAAAAAGGGGATTTTCACAGTAATATATCTTAAAGGACTCTTAATATCGAGTAGATGGTTCTCGTACTACAAAACATCACAGTTTTCCACATTTCTGAACGCCATAAGTGGATGGACACATCATATGCAGTCTTAAAGCATGGCAAGAAAAAGTTGGTGAAGTTGTTGGAGAAAAAATAATCTGCAAACATTGCTTGAGAAAGTACCTACGAGTACAACTACGGTTGGGACATCAGATAGTTTCGCTAGCAGGCTTTAAACTATGGTCTTCCTTGAACCTGAAGAGATTGAGGAGCCAAAAGACCTGGGCTACATATATGAGGCGAAAAACTCCGAAAAACATATTAAAAACTCGTCGTGTGGTCTAACGACAGTCAAATATCTATGTATTAGAATTTTATATCTTCAATTATATCTTCAACTGCTTTAATAACTATTGATAAATAGTTCAGTCCAGTCCATAAACCATGTTTATGTTATTGGGAGTCTTTTAACCCTTTCGAGATGGCCTTTTGATCTTGTAGGTAGATCCCAAAGACGGTCGTTTAGTTTTTTAGTAGAGTGGTATGTCTCAGAGCAAGAAACTATGCATAAACACACCTTGTAGTCCTGGTTCAAATATTGCGTCTCGTAGCCAAGGCAAGCAAAGATGGATTAACTAACTAATAGTGTCGGATTTAAGTGACAAGTGTTTTGAGGTTATGTTGAAGTAATGCAGATAAATCCGACATCCGTTTGGTAGACAAATTATGAAAAAAACTTCCACTGCCACTTTAGCACACCTCCGGCTAGAGAAAAAACTTGGAATCGTCATATTGGGATGAAAATGAGGCCTTTAAAAGTATAAAACCTTTGTAGCAATTATCAGGATTTGAAGTTTGATTCTACTGGATTATATACGAACAACAATCAAAAAATTTGGATACATTCAAAAGAAAAATCTAAAAGAACAAAGAAAAAACAAAATTAAATATTAAATATACATCTGATGATATTGCTCCATTGCTAAACTCTGATTTAATTATTAATAATAATTATAATGATAATAATAAGTCGGTACGAGATAGGGAAGCAGAATTTGTACTCATTCAGTAATCACCATTATGATTTGTAAACATTCTCAGACCCTCGAGACTATTAAATATATTGAAAATTAAGATTTACGTTCGAACATTTTGGTATAGTATAATTTACAACGGGACTAACGAGACAAATAAATCATTTTAATTATTATATAGTGTGTACAAATAACTGATTATTTCGTTTGTGATATAAATATTGATGATTTTCCAAGTCGAAATTTCGAAAAATGGTTAAATTATGAAGGGAAAGAAAATACAGAAAAGACAAACAAGTCAAAAATAATGAGTTTAGAAACATGATGAAGTTGAGGCGGTTGATTACAAACAAAGAATTTTTCAATCGCGACATCGAAAATTTTCAATATAATTTAGTTGTGGTCTTGGCCCTCTGGCTGCCCTGAGTGAAAATTAAAAAGAAAACAGCAACATCAAATCTTTAAAACAATTGACTTGTGCCCCGCTCTGCTAAACTAATACCTGCCCTAAAACTAAAAGGGCAAAAAGGGCTGGTAATGCAGAGCGCAGGTTCGGTCCTCTGCTCCCCTTCCCGTCCCTGCCGCGCTACTACAGTACGCTATAAACATACATAAACTACCCTCTCAACACTCAACTTTCCAATAATGATAATAATGAACCCCAAAAGTAACGACACTCGAATTTTAATTCACAAAAAAGTTTTTGATGTAAAATAACTTTTGGTGGAATATTTAAGTACATGTTTGAGTGTCGTATACTATTCGGGGTGATAATTATAATGTTTTTTTTTAATGAAAAAAAAAACAGCGGCTAATCTACAACTGCGCCACCATAATAGCGGCCTCTTTTCACAAAACTACAATAACACCGAAAAACATGGTTAATTTGTTAATTAATTAATTAATTATAATTATAGGTGTTAATTATTACGAAAATTTGTACTCTGATAGGAAATTAGTCGGTCAATGGTACTCAGAAATTTCTAAGTATGGAAATTCAACATATTAACGATCAACACATTTTTTTCTACTAAATCAAACTATGAAACTTTTTATTGTACACATTCAAAAAGCTCTTTGGTATACTTTGTTATTTCTATTGATTATAAGGACACACTGTATAAATACTATATATTTGTTGCCATCATTTGAATGGATTCTTTTTCTTACAAAAAAAATCATGCAAATTAACAAATCCTTTTGATACCAAATTTCCTTCTCAATACTTTTTACTCATTGTCATTATTTCGAGACATACTGTATATTTAAGACATTCTGTATACTTGGTGCCATCATTTGAATGGATATTTCATCTTACGAAAAAAATCATGCAAATTAACAAATATTTTTGATACCAAATTTCATTCTTAATTCTTTTTACTCTTTGTCATTATTTTGAGACATACTGTATATTTAAGACATTCTGTATACTTAATTCCATGCAAATTAACAAATCCTTTTGATACCAAATTTCCTTCTCAATACTTTTTACTCATTGTCATTATTTCGAGACATACTGTATATTTAAGACATTCTGTATACTTGGTGCCATCATTTGAATGGATATTTCATCTTACGAAAAAAATCATGCAAATTAACAAATATTTTTGATACCAAATTTCATTCTTAATTCTTTTTACTCTTTGTCATTATTTTGAGACATACTGTATATTTAAGACATTCTGTATACTTAATTCCATGCAAATTAACAAATCCTCTTGATACCAAATTTTATTCTTAATTCTTTTTATTTATTGTCCTTATTTCGAGACATACTGTATATTTAAGACATTCTGTATACTTGGTGCCATCATTTGAATGGATACTTCATTTTACAAACAAAAAATCATGCAAATTAATAAATATTTTTGATACCAAATTTCATTCTTAATTCTTTTTACTCTTTGTCATTATTTTGAGACATACTGTATATTTAAGACATTCTGTATACTTAATTCCATGCAAATTAACAAATCCTCTTGATACCAAATTTTATTCTTAATTCTTTTTATTTATTGTCCTTATTTCGAGACATACTGTATATTTAAGACACTCTGTATACTTGGTGCCATCATTTGAATGGATACTTCATTTTACAAACAAAAAATCATGCAAATTAATAAATATTTTTGATACCAAATTTCATTCTTAATTCTTTTTACTCTTTGTCATTATTTTGAGACATACTGTATATTTAAGACATTCTGTATACTTAATTCCATGCAAATTAACAAATCCTCTTGATACCAAATTTTATTCTTAATTCTTTTTATTTATTGTCCTTATTTCGAGACATACTGTATATTTAAGACATTCTGTATACTTGTTGCCATCATTTGAATGGATACTTCATTTTACAAACAAAAAATCATGCAAATTAATAAATATTTTTGATACCAAATTTCATTCTTAATTCTTTTTACTCTTTGTCATTATTTTGAGACATACTGTATATTTAAGACATTCTGTATACTTAATTCCATGCAAATTAACAAATCCTCTTGATACCAAATTTTATTCTTAATTCTTTTTATTTATTGTCCTTATTTCGAGACATACTGTATATTTAAGACATTCTGTATACTTGGTGCCATCATTTGAATGGATACTTCATTATACAAACAAAAAATCATGCAAATTAATAAATATTTTTGATACCAAATTTCATTCTTAATTCTTTTTACTCTTTGTCATTATTTTGAGACATACTGTATATTTAAGACATTCTGTATACTTAATTCCATGCAAATTAACAAATCCTCTTGATACCAAATTTTATTCTTAATTCTTTTTATTTATTGTCCTTATTTCGAGACATACTGTATATTTAAGACATTCTGTATACTTGGTGCCATCATTTGAATGGATACTTCATTTTACAAACAAAAAATCATGCAAATTAATAAATATTTTTGATACCAAATTTCATTCTTAATTCTTTTTACTCTTTGTCATTATTTTGAGACATACTGTATATTTAAGACATTCTGTATACTTAATTCCATGCAAATTAACAAATCCTCTTGATACCAAATTTTATTCTTAATTCTTTTTATTTATTGTCCTTATTTCGAGACATACTGTATATTTAAGACACTCTGTATACTTGGTGCCATCATTTGAATGGATACTTCATTTTACAAACAAAAAATCATGCAAATTAATAAATATTTTTGATACCAAATTTCATTCTTAATTCTTTTTACTCTTTGTCATTATTTTGAGACATACTGTATATTTAAGACATTCTGTATACTTAATTCCATGCAAATTAACAAATCCTCTTGATACCAAATTTTATTCTTAATTCTTTTTATTTATTGTCCTTATTTCGAGACATACTGTATATTTAAGACATTCTGTATACTTGGTGCCATCATTTGAATGGATACTTCATTTTACAAACAAAAAATCATGCAAATTAATAAATATTTTTGATACCAAATTTCATTCTTAATTCTTTTTACTCTTTGTCATTATTTTGAGACATACTGTATATTTAAGACATTCTGTATACTTAATTCCATGCAAATTAACAAATCCTCTTGATACCAAATTTTATTCTTAATTCTTTTTATTTATTGTCCTTATTTCGAGACATACTGTATATTTAAGACATTCTGTATACTTGGTGCCATCATTTGAATGGATACTTCATTATACAAACAAAAAATCATGCAAATTAATAAATATTTTTGATACCAAATTTCATTCTTAATTCTTTTTACTCTTTGTCATTATTTTGAGACATACTGTATATTTAAGACATTCTGTATACTTAATTCCATGCAAATTAACAAATCCTCTTGATACCAAATTTTATTCTTAATTCTTTTTATTTATTGTCCTTATTTCGAGACATACTGTATATTTAAGACATTCTGTATACTTGGTGCCATCATTTGAATGGATACTTCATTTTACAAACAAAAAATCATGCAAATTAATAAATATTTTTGATACCAAATTTCATTCTTAATTCTTTTTACTCTTTGTCATTATTTTGAGACATACTGTATATTTAAGACATTCTGTATACTTAATTCCATGCAAATTAACAAATCCTCTTGATACCAAATTTTATTCTTAATTCTTTTCATTTATTGTCCTTATTTCGAGACATACTGTATATTTAAGACATTCTGTATACTTGGTGCCATCATTTGAATGGATACTTCATTTTACAAACAAAAAATCATGCAAATTAATAAATATTTTTGATACCAAATTTCATTCTTAATTCTTTTTACTCTTTGTCATTATTTTGAGACATACTGTATATTTAAGACATTCTGTATACTTGATGCCATCATCTGAAAGGATACTTCATCTTACGAAAAAAATCATGCAAATTAACAAATCCTTTTGATACCAAATTTCATTCTTAATTCTTTTTATTTATTGTCCTTATTTCGAGACATACTGTATATTTAAGACATTCTGTATACTTGGTGCCATCATTTAAATGGATACTTCATTTTACAAACAAAAAATCATGCAAATTAACAAATCCTTTTGATACCAAATTTTATTCTTAATTCTTTTTATTTATTGTACTTATTTTAAGACATACTGTATATTTGAGACATCCTGTATGTTTTATGTAATCTTTTTAATGGATTTTTGATGTTAATTTACAAAAAAATATCTTAAAATCGGCATATTATTCTTATACAAGGGTGTGTACCAAAGTATATTCTCAACTCTTTTTATTATTTACACTTATTTGGGACAAATTGTATAGTTGAAGGTCTTATCGTTCGAAAGGATACTCAATTTTCATTTTCAAAAAAATTAAACAATGCGGCACATTGTTGTTATACAGGGGCTAAACGAATTTTTATTCTAAATGCTTTGTATTTGTACCCATATTTGGAGACATACTGTATATGTGGTCTACTAATTTGAATAGATACTTAATTCTTATTCACAACAAAAAATCATCCAAATTGGCACATTGTTCCTATAGAGGAGTAAACAAATTTTCATTCTAAATCATTTTTATTGATAATCCTATCTTGAGACATACTGTATATTTGGTCTATACAGGGGTTGAATCTATTGTTATTATAAATTCTTTTTATTCATTAAATTTATTTGGGACATATTGTATATTAGATAAAATTTTCCATCGATATTTAACTTTCGTTTACAAACAAATCATACATATTGGCGTTTTGTTCTTATATAGGGGGTGTACCAAATTTTATTCTCTATTATTTTTTTCACACTTATTTTTGGTTCGTACTGTAAATTTGATCTAATTTTTTTCAAGGATACTCAATTTTCATTTACAAAAAAATATACAAGTGGCACATGATTCTTATACAGGGGTTAAACGAAATTTTGTACTATCTTTCCTATTAATGCCCATATATTGAGACATACTGTATATTTGATCAAATCATCAATGAATACCCCATTTTCATTAATGAAAAAAAAATATATAATTTGCACCGTTGTTCTTATACAGGGGGTGTACAAAATTTTACTATCAATTATTTTTATTCATTTTTTCTTAACTTTTTTAATGGTTTTTATTTGGTGTAAGCTTTCAAATCCATATTTGAGACATACATATAGTTGGTGTAATCGTTTACATGATTTTTTCCTTATTTTAATGTGTGAATTCATGAAATATTAATACAAATTTACAAATTTCTATTATACAGGGGATATAATAATTTTTCATTTCATTTATTTTGTGGCAAACTGTATATTATTTATTATTTATTCGCGCGAATCTGTATGAGTATAACAAAGAGCAATTTTACACATTCTACAAATTTATTTAAAACATTTTTTTGATACAGATTTCAACAGCACAAAAAAATATTTTGTTTTTGGAATTATTTATTTATCATGATTACAGAAAAAATTAAAAACCTGAGATTATTAGCTAAATAGTTATTTTTGGTATAACTCGAAGACCTGGAAAAAAACTGAAGATTCATAAAATAACACTAATTATGACAATAAATCTATATACAGGGCGAAATTTTGTTACATCTATTTTAAAAACATAACTAAATGTTTCAAACTTGTTTTGGTATTGCTTAAAGTTATAAATTTCATTATTTTTTTTAAATAACACGACAAAATAAGGTTAAACAGATCTTTCTGAATGCCTTGACCATAAAAACGGAAAAGCAAGGGTAGCCAACCAACCATGAGTTTAAAAGACAAAACCCACGAACACGCTTATAACTACTGCCTTAACCTCTAGCTTTGCGATTTATTCAATATCGTTATACATTTTTCGTATAAAATATTTTACAATCCATTTTCGAATGATTTTTTTTATATATAAGTATATAAAAAATTTATCACCAATTGTATTCCTAACAATACGAAATCGTGATCACACTAAAACTGTAATTTTTTTGAGCCAATTTGAAAAAATATTTTTTAAGTAATTTGGGCGGTCCCTAGAACAACTACATCTAAATTTAGTATGTATAAAAATATATATCACAAAATTCATAACCATTTTTTTTATTTGCAATATAATATGCCAATTAGGATTAAATTTACAATTTTGATCAATATTATATATTTATCGGAGGTCCTTAAAGCCACCAATACTCAAAAAAATTTCAAAAAGTATCGAAATATTCCAAAAATAATTTAAACTTTTTGATGATGAAATACTCCGGCTCGAAAGTGCTTTATTTTGAACGTTAAAACGTTAATAGAACAAACGTTTTTGTCTCCTGGACAAAATTTGAAAGTTAATAAAACTTGTGATTGTTTGGGATGTATAGGGAAGCTAAATCCAAGTTTTAGAATAAATCTAGCTTGTAATTGTGTAGGGGTGGCCGAAAAACCACGATTTTTTCCAACTTGTTTCAATTTTTGGCTTACAACTCCCAAAATATGCATCCTACCGAAAAAGATAGTATATACTTTTTTAAAGTAGATGAGAATCGCTATCGTTTAAGACCAACCGCAGTATTTTAGGTCTAATAGATCTCAAGACACAGCTCTTCAAAATTTGCCAATTTTTTTCAAAAATTTGAAAATTTATGTTTTTGCCATCTTTTGCACGAAATATTGGCTAAACTATTGACCCCACGAGGAAGTCATGACAAATGAAGTTGTAGAGCAGTTATTTAACTTCAATTTAACCTCAACCGCAACGCTGTAGAACGAACAATTTGTAAGTTATAACGAAAAATCTAAACATCAACAAAATCTGATTTCTCAAGAAATGGAGCTCTCAACAGTATAGCAGTTATCCTTTACAAAATTGCGATGTTATTGATTAGAAACGTTGGGATATTATTCGGGGATACCAAGGGTAACTTAATCTTTGACAAAAAAGCCAGTGCTCGATAGGGGTGGCCAAAATACCGTAATTTTTTCTGACTTCTTTCGGTTTTTGGTCTATATCTCAAAAACTTTGCCACGTAAGGGTTTCTTTTATTCTATTTTCGGAATAAGCATTAAATTTCCTTCAAATTTCACTATTTACATTATATTTTTGGCCGTATAATTCCGAAGATACAGGCATTTCAAAAAGCTCCATTTCTTGAGAAATCGGATTTTGTTGATATCTCAATTTTTCCTTATAACTTGCAAACTATTCGTTCTACAGCGTTGAGGTTGTGCTTAAATTGAAGCTAAATAACTGGTCTACAACTTCATTTTATATAACTTCTTCGTGGTATCAATAGTTTTGCCAATATTTCGTGCAAAAGACGACCAAAACATAATTTTTCAAATTTTTGGAAAAAATTGGCAAATTTTGAAGAGCTCTGTCTTGGAACCTATTAGACCTACAAAACTGCGGTTGGTCTTAAACGATAGCGATTCTCATCTACTTCAAAAAGGTGTATATTATCTTTTTCGGTAGATTACATAGTTTGGGAGTTATAAGCCAAAAACTCAAACAAGTTCGAAAAAATCGTGGTTTTTCGTCCACCCCTACACGAGCACAGGTTAGATTTATTTGAAAACTTGGATTTAGCTTCCCTATACATCTCCAAACAATCCCCCGAAATTTCATCAACTTTCTAATTTTGTCCAGGCAAAAGTACATGACTCCTGGACTATGGCATATTTATACTAAAAATGTTACTTTATTCGGACGAAATTTTGAAAAATCCAAATGTCTTTGATGGCTTCAAGTATCCCTCATGGTTGGTGGCTTTAATATAAAAATAGCTAGCGACAAAAGCAAGACACACACAAGATACATTTTATCATTATCTACTTGCAGCCAAGCTAATCTAAAATTACATATAGTAGTGCTCTACGATACGACCCTTATACCCTGATTGCGCCTCCTGTATTGTGCATCGACAGCCTTATCAAATTTTAAATGGCAACAACTCGAAGTTTCTTTATATATATGTAATTTTGAAAAACTAAACCATCTCTTCAACTCGACATAACTTGTATCAACCGCGATCGCGGATGAAATTCAGAGACTTTTATAAAGATCCGGCTCGAAGGACCAAGAAATATTAATGAATATTGTAGTAGTGTTGCTGATTTACTACAACTTTGAGTTTTTATCTTTGATTGAGACATCGTCTCGCGAGGATGACGCTAATTAAAACTTTGAGTTACCTCTATTGAGCTAAAGCGGGGGCAGACAAGCCCTTCATGGGACCTGAACCCTTGGAAAAGAAGGTAGATAAGAGCAAAGTCAATTATTGATACATGATAAGATATGTTACTAAAAACAAACACCTGAAGATTTTGTTGCACAGAGGACGAAAAGTCTTTCCACATTATCTTGATCAGATCAGCTGGATTCCCTAGTATCGCAGAAAAACAGAAAAATACGATAGATTCTCTGAATGTGTGCAATTTTGCAAGGAACTTAAAAATGCTTATACCGCGGGTGTCCCTCGAACAGTTTAAAACATAATTTTCGTCCTTGCGCGTCATGTTTGGCTCGGTGTAAAATTTCAAGGTTAAGTCATCGCTAATTAACCCCACACGGTTTGATAGCCTTCTATGACTTAATGTCCTTAAAAAGTATATTAAATTTGATGTTTTTATATTATAAGGTTCCGTATTTTTTCGAAATTTCTGGTTCTACATAAATTACCTTCAATTGTTATATTTTGGCGTCTTTTCTTAGGGACAGCCTGTATTTTTTTAATATAAAATTCCAAATTTTCATATTGAAAAATAATAAGAACGGGAAATTTGAAAAATAAACAGGTTTTCTATTAAATATTACGTATAGTTTGAAATACCACGAAACTATGAGGTAGAGCTGGCAACACCGCATTTTTAAACAGGACTAATATCAAGTAGTAAGTTCTGATTGTATTAATACAATTTGCCATCGAAATTTGAATTTATAAATAGAATTTACTATGTAAGGTCCAAATTGCACTTACAAAATGATTGTGTCCGTTAAAACCGTTTTATAATCACGTGATTATTATAAAAATGTTTGTTTAGTTTTCCTCGATGTCCAGAAATGTTTTTTGTTGAATAATTGGATATTTGGAAAGAAACGTTTCGAGTTGTGCCTTAATGGGAATATATGAAACGACGTGAACACCGTTGAAATCATAAAAAAATTTTAGGTTGTTTCATATATTAGCAAAGTCCGTTTTGAGGACGCTGGACCGGCTAAAAATTGGAATCAGTTTTGAAAAATCGTAGACGAATGAGTCGAGCTCTGGGCAGCCACCGGATTTGGTCCTCGCACCAGCTGGGGTGCCGCGCCTCTTTTCGAAAAAAAAAACAAAAATTGATTACATCTAGAAATTCGTATTTAAAAATTTAATTTCTGTAAAAAACGACTACTCACTAGACTTATGTTAAATCGACATACATTATTGTTAATACCAATTTTTTAAAAAAAATTCAGATCAACTTTACGTCTTTTGAAAAAAAAATCCGCTCGATTACCGATTGGAAAATTTTCTTATTGGAATTTTTTAAATTACAAAAAAAACGTAAGTTGATCTAAGGAGTATTCAACGTATTTTTTTTCTTCTTTAATATCGAATTCGAAATTTATATACATTTTCATTTTAATAAAAAAAAAAGACATGAACGATTTATTTTCTCACAAAAATCTTTACAAAATATCTTAGACCGTGAGATTAGGCCTCGACAAGAAGCATGATTTTTTCTTTCTACATTTCTAGAGTCAGTTTAGAGCAAAGCGGTTTGGGTGCATGCAAAAAGTAGAGTGTCCAAATTAATCCCAAATCTTCTTATAACCAAGACAATTCGTATCATTTACATTTTTTTATAAATTCTTTATACCGTAAAACGTTTAATTTTTTTTAGTGCTGTTTATACCATACGCGAAATAACGCGATGTTGTGCTTATATTGTAAACCATAAACCATAAAAAATTTGAACAAAACCTTCCTGAAATCATCAAAACGTGACTTGTTATCGGATCAAAACTTCTATTATTAACTCAATATTGAACATTGGATAATGTAAGTTCAGTAATGGAGAGGAATTATGAATTTCCACGAATTCCAAATCGTCCACAGAAACTTCTTGGTGCATCAGCAGATCTATCGGAGTTGAACCAAAAGAAGATGAAAGATATCATTTAAGAAATACCTCAAACCCACCTCAACATCCAACTAATCGAATAGGCTGGGCATTTAGACAGAAAAACCAAGACCAAGATTAGTTTTAGGTCCGTTAGACCAAACAGTGCAAGAATCATCCTAAGACCTAATATTACAAGATGCTTGACGGTTTTTAGGTTCGATTTTCATCATCAGAATACAAAGAATTAATAAAGATAACATAGAATAAGAAATAATTTAAAGATAAGCAACCAGTTCATAACAAAATCGAGGAACTAAGATGGGATTGATAGAAGAATACAAGAAAGGAAAACCGAGGAGTTGGATAAAAGAAATAAAGATTTCAGGAGAAAAATGGCGAATAAGATGACAAGAGGTAAAATAAAAGGTACAGGATGAGATAGAACGGGAACAGACTCAACAAGCATTATACCTGAAAATATACAAAGTTGTCAGTAAGTTAAAGAACTTGAAGAATCATTTAACCAGAACTAGCGACGTGTTTTTAAAAGTCGACTGTGGTACCATAACAAATGAAGATATGGTTTATTTCCATTGCATTGTTTGAAGGGCCAATCTTTTCTTTGGAATGACTTTGTCTTCATTTAGAAAAAAAGCGAGTGTAGTTCAACGAAAACTTATCTAAGTTTTCGGTGGTCAATATGATTTGCGGTTTAAGCTACATAACTCGAAAACTCTAGAGGAGTACAGGAAATGGAGGATGGAGCAGAAATAGAATACAAATACTTAGGAATTGAAATAACAACATTAGTAACAGCAATCGAAGATCGATCCATCTACCGAATGGACCGAAATTGAGTACTGGAAAAGAGCAGCTGGATAAGAAATGACAGAATAAGAGAGATAGTGGGAGAGAACAACTAATCTGGTCATGCACAAAGGATATTAGAGAACAGAACACCTAAATAAGTCCTAAAATGGATATTAAAAGGGAAGACGACGAAAGAAGTTCTAAACCATATTTTCTAAAGAGCCCAAAGACCAAGTTTGGGTCGTAGGGAAACTTGCTTCATATTATGCGGTACTTTTGTCATTGTCACTAACAAAAATTGATTGACATATTGGTTGCTGAACCAAAAGTAACTAGATTTCTCCCTAGAATTGCAGCTAGCACCCAATAAAAACGGCACCAATATGATAATATTGCAAGTTCGAGTTCTTGCATGTCAAGCGGCCTTAAATTATATCAATATTTGAATTCCATTAGTGTTGATAAAATCCGAAATATTGTTTAATTAAAAAAAACATTTTACCAAAAATTCCAATTCACTGAAACTGTTGAAGTTAACGATGATGATGATAACAGTGATGTTTCATAAAATTCATGTAGTAGAACATGTGTTTGTCTATATTAATCAAAACCAGACAATTTAGAAGTTTTTTCCAAAAACTAAATGCCCTATTCAAATACTATTGAACCTTTCAATTCCTTCCAATAAAAATCTAATAATAAAATGGACTTGCAAGACTTGAAAGTCAAGACTGCACTTTGAAGACAATACGAATATCCTGGTTTAGGACTTCGTCTTGCTTTAAATCATCACTAGATGGATAGTGATCAGCACTAACCACCCCATCGAAAGGGATGATATATTTTTCTTAGACCGCAGGTATATTTTGAAGAATTTATAGACGTCTATAGTAGAAAGTAGCTGGATTATCTCGGTTATAAAAAGTTTCGTTATTAATTATTATTACTAAGTAAAAAAATAGTACTCTACTGACTACTACTTAAGGACTATGATAAAGGATAAGGATAGGCTATACATTACAAAAGCTAGGCTCACACTCGCAATATTCAAGTCGGTCGAATTAGTTTAGTCAAAACCGAGGAATCATCGAAATAGAAACGATTTTAAACTATTAAAAATAGTTTTTATTTCGAAATTTTCCAAGGTAATCGATAAAAAAACACAAACTTAAAGCTTTGGCTACAATCGGAGATAGGAATTACTTTACCTTCAACAATAGATTAAATATGTTAATATTTTATTATATAAAATTTGCAGAAGTAACGAACGGTTTGTACTTGAAGCAATTTCCTAGTTCCGCCACATTCACCATGTCAGAAAAACAACATTCTTCTTTGTGAAACAACTGTAGCACCTTATCCAGGTGTAAATATATTTGATTCAACATTATTCCAAACGTTAAAAATTATATAATAATTATAAGGTAAACAAATAATAAATTGCACTAGGTATATTAGAATTATTGATCCGACCTCGTATTATAGAGTATTTATACGGGGATCATAAATTAATTTTTTTAACATCAAACAAATATCACATTGATTTTTGTACTATATATGTTAAATTAATAGTTAAACTTGAGTTTACTCGGGTAAACAGTGCAATATCTAGAAGACTCTGGATGTAATACATCGTCTTCGAAGACTGAGTTTAGTGTGGAATGACCACTTCTCCAAGAGGTGTATTGCCTTTTTGGCTACTGGATATAGTGGTAAATATAGTAAAGAAAGAAGAAGCATCAAATTTTTACTGAAAATGATAATTTCATCTATGGAAATGACCAGAAGAATACATCGTCTTCAAAGACTGAGTTTATTGTGGAACAAACGATTCTCCAAGAGGTGTATTGCCTTTTTGGCTACTGGATATAGTGGTAAATATAGTAAAGAAAGAAGAAGCATCAAATTTTTACTAAAAATGATAATTTCATCTATGGAAATGACCAGAAGAATACATCGTCTTCAAAGATTGAGTTTAGTGTGGAACAAACACTTCTCCAAGAGGTGTATTGCCTTTTTGGCTATTAGATATAGTGGTAAATATCGTAAAGAAAGAAGAAGCATCAAATTTTTACTAAAAATGATAATTTCATCTATGGAAATGACCAGAAGAATACATCGTCTTCAAAGATTGAGTTTAGTGTGGAACAAACACTTCTCCAAGAGGTGTATTGCCTTTTTGGCTATTAGATATAGTGGTAAATATCGTAAAGAAAGAAAAAGCATCAAATTTTTACTAAAAATGATAATTTCATCTATGGAAATGACCAGAAGAATACATCGTCTTCAAAGACTGAGTTTAGTGTGGAACAAACACTTCTCCAAGAGGTGTATTGCCTTTTTGGCTACTGGATATAGTGGTAAATATAGTAAAGAAAGAAGAAGCATCAAATTTTTACTAAAAATGATAATTTCATCTATGGAAATGACCAGAAGAATACATCGTCTTCAAAGATTGAGTTTAGTGTGGAACAAACACTTCTCCAAGAGGTGTATTGCCTTTTTGGCTATTAGATATAGTGGTAAATATCGTAAAGAAAGAAGA
The DNA here is from genome assembly GCF_026230105.1 of Diorhabda sublineata. NCBI lineage: Eukaryota > Metazoa > Arthropoda > Insecta > Coleoptera > Chrysomelidae > Diorhabda > Diorhabda sublineata. The sequence continues at coordinate 34,470,009 of NC_079474.1, forward strand.
AGCATCAAATTTTTACTAAAAATGATAATTTCATCTATGGAAATGACCAGAAGAATACATCGTCTTCAAAGATTGAGTTTAGTGTGGAACAAACACTTCTCCAAGAGGTGTATTGCCTTTTTGGCTATTAGATATAGTGGTAAATATCGTAAAGAAAGAAAAAGCATCAAATTTTTACTAAAAATGATAATTTCATCTATGGAAATGACCAGAAGAATACATCGTCTTCAAAGACTGAGTTTAGTGTGGAACAAACACTTCTCCAAGAGGTGTATTGCCTTTTTGGCTACTGGATATAGTGGTAAATATAGTAAAGAAAGAAGAAGCATCAAATTTTTACTAAAAATGATAATTTCATCTATGGAAATGACCAGAAGAATACATCGTCTTCAAAGACTGAGTTTATTGTGGAACAAACGATTCTCCAAGAGGTGTATTGCCTTTTTGGCTACTGGATATAGTGGTAAATATAGTAAAGAAAGAAGAAGCATCAAATTTTTACTAAAAATGATAATTTCATCTATGGAAATGACCAGAAGAATACATCGTCTTCAAAGATTGAGTTTAGTGTGGAACAAACACTTCTCCAAGAGGTGTATTGCCTTTTTGGCTATTAGATATAGTGGTGAATATCGTAAAGAAAGAAAAAGCATCAAATTTTTACTAAAAATGATAATTTCATCTATGGAAATGACCAGAAGAATACATCGTCTTCAAAGACTGAGTTTAGTGTGGAACAAACACTTCTCCAAGAGGTGTATTGCCTTTTTGGCTACTGGATATAGTGGTAAATATAGTAAAGAAAGAAGAAGCATCAAATTTTTACTAAAAATGATAATTTCATCTATGGAAATGACCAGAAGAATACATCGTCTTCAAAGACTGAGTTTATTGTGGAACAAACGATTCTCCAAGAGGTGTATTGCCTTTTTGGCTACTGGATATAGTGGTAAATATAGTAAAGAAAGAAGAAGCATCAAATTTTTACTAAAAATGATAATTTCATCTATGGAAATGACCAGAAGAATACATCGTCTTCAAAGACTGAGTTTAGTGTGGAACAAACACTTCTCCAAGAGGTCTATTGCCTTTTTGGCTACTGGATATAGTGGTAAATATAGTAAAGAAAGAAGAAGCATCAAATTTTTACTAAAAATGATAATTTCATCTATGGAAATGACCAGAAGAATACATCGTCTTCAAAGACTGAGTTTAGTGTGGAACAAACACTTCTCCAAGAGGTGTATTGCCTTTTTGGCTATTAGATATAGTGGTAAATATAGTAAAGAAAGAAGAAGCATCAAATTTTTACTAAAAATGATAATTTCATCTATGGAAATGACCAGAAGAATACATCGTCTTCAAAGACTGAGTTTAGTGTGGAACAAACACTTCTCCAAGAGGTCTATTGCCTTTTTGGCTACTGGATATAGTGGTAAATATAGTAAAGAAAGAAGAAGCATCAAATTTTTACTAAAAATGATAATTTCATCTATGGAAATGACCAGAAGAATACATCGTCTTCAAAGACTGAGTTTAGTGTGGAACAAACACTTCTCCAAGAGGTGTATTGCCTTTTTGGCTACTGGATATAGTGGTAAATATAGTAAAGAAAGAAGAAGCATCAAATTTTTACTAAAAATGATAATTTCATCTATGGAAATGACCAGAAGAATACATCGTCTTCAAAGACTGAGTTTATTGTGGAACAAACGATTCTCCAAGAGGTGTATTGCCTTTTTGGCTACTGGATATAGTGGTAAATATAGTAAAGAAAGAAGAAGCATCAAATTTTTACTAAAAATGATAATTTCATCTATGGAAATGACCAGAAGAATACATCGTCTTCAAAGATTGAGTTTAGTGTGGAACAAACACTTCTCCAAGAGGTGTATTGCCTTTTTGGCTATTAGATATAGTGGTAAATATCGTAAAGAAAGAAAAAGCATCAAATTTTTACTAAAAATGATAATTTCATCTATGGAAATGACCAGAAGAATACATCGTCTTCAAAGACTGAGTTTAGTGTGGAACAAACACTTCTCCAAGAGGTGTATTGCCTTTTTGGCTATTAGATATAGAGGTAAATATACGTAAAGAAAGAAAAAGCATGAAATTTTTTCTGAAAATGATAATTTCATCTATGGAAATGACCAGAAGAATACATCGTCTTCAAAGACTGAGTTTAGTGTGGAACAAACGATTCTCCAAGAGGTGTATTGCCTTTTTGGCTATTAGATATAGTGGTAAATATAGTAAAGAAAGAAGAAGCATCAAATTTTTACTAAAAATGATAATTTCATCTATGGAAATGACCAGAAGAATACATCGTCTTCAAAGACTGAGTTTAGTGTGGAACAAACACTTCTCCAAGAGGTCTATTGCCTTTTTGGCTACTGGATATAGTGGTAAATATAGTAAAGAAAGAAGAAGCATCAAATTTTTACTAAAAATGATAATTTCATCTATGGAAATGACCAGAAGAATACATCGTCTTCAAAGACTGAGTTTAGTGTGGAACAAACACTTCTCCAAGAGGTGTATTGCCTTTTTGGCTATTAGATATAGTGGTAAATATAGTAAAGAAAGAAGAAGCATCAAATTTTTACTAAAAATGATAATTTCATCTATGGAAATGACCAGAAGAATACATCGTCTTCAAAGACTGAGTTTAGTGTGGAACAAACACTTCTCCAAGAGGTCTATTGCCTTTTTGGCTACTGGATATAGTGGTAAATATAGTAAAGAAAGAAGAAGCATCAAATTTTTACTAAAAATGATAATTTCATCTATGGAAATGACCAGAAGAATACATCGTCTTCAAAGACTGAGTTTAGTGTGGAACAAACACTTCTCCAAGAGGTCTATTGCCTTTTTGGCTACTGGATATAGTGGTAAATATAGTAAAGAAAGAAGAAGCATCAAATTTTTACTAAAAATGATAATTTCATCTATGGAAATGACCAGAAGAATACATCGTCTTCAAAGACTGAGTTTAGTGTGGAACAAACGATTCTCCAAGAGGTCTATTGCCTTTTTGGCTACTGGATATAGTGGTAAATATAGTAAAGAAAGAAGAAGCATCAAATTTTTTCTGAAAATGATAATTTCATCTATGGAAATGACCAGAAGAATACATCGTCTTCAAAGACTGAGTTTAGTGTGGAACAAACACTTCTCCAAGAGGTGTATTGCCTTTTTGGCTACTGGATATAGTGGTAAATATAGTAAAGAAAGAAAAAGCATGAAATTTTTTCTGAAAATGATAATTTCATCTATGGAAATGACCAGAAGAATACATCGTCTTCAAAGACTGAGTTTAGTGTGGAACAAACGATTCTCCAAGAGGTGTTTTGCCTTTTTGGCTACTGGATATAGTGGTAAATATAGTAAAGAAAGAAGAAGCATCAAATTTTTACTAAAAATGATAATTTCATCTATGGAAATGACCAGAAGAATACATCGTCTTCAAAGACTGAGTTTAGTGTGGAACAAACGATTCTCCAAGAGGTCTATTGCCTTTTTGGCTACTGGATATAGTGGTAAATATAGTAAAGAAAGAAAAAGCATCAAATTTTTACTAAAAATGATAATTTCATCTATGGAAATGACCAGAAGAATACATCGTCTTCAAAGATTGAGTTTAGTGTGGAACAAAACTTCTCCAAGAGGTGTATTGCCTTTTTGGCTACTGGATATAGTGGTAAATATAGTAAAGAAAGAAAAAGCATAAAATTTTTACTGAAAATGATAATTTCATCTATGGAAATGACCAGAAGAATACATCGTCTTCAAAGACTGAGTTTAGTGTGGAACAAACACTTCTCCAAGAGGTGTATTGCCTTTTTGGCTACTGGATATAGTGGTAAATATAGTAAAGAAAGAAAAAGCATGAAATTTTTTCTGAAAATGATAATTTCATCTATGGAAATGACCAGAAGAATACATCGTCTTCAAAGACTGAGTTTAGTGTGGAACAAACGATTCTCCAAGAGGTGTTTTGCCTTTTTGGCTACTGGACATAGTGGTAAATATAGTAAAGAAAGAAGAAGCATCAAATTTTTACTAAAAATGATAATTTCATCTATGGAAATGACCAGAAGAATACATCGTCTTCAAAGACTGAGTTTAGTGTGGAACAAACGATTCTCCAAGAGGTCTATTGCCTTTTTGGCTACTGGATATAGTGGTAAATATAGTAAAGAAAGAAAAAGCATCAAATTTTTACTAAAAATGATAATTTCATCTATGGAAATGACCAGAAGAATACATCGTCTTCAAAGATTGAGTTTAGTGTGGAACAAAACTTCTCCAAGAGGTGTATTGCCTTTTTGGCTACTGGATATAGTGGTAAATATAGTAAAGAAAGAAAAAGCATAAAATTTTTACTGAAAATGATAATTTCATCTATGGAAATGACCAGAAGAATACATCGTCTTCAAAGACTGAGTTTAGTGTGGAACAAACACTTCTCCAAGAGGTGTATTGCCTTTTTGGCTACTGGATATAGTGGTAAATATAGTAAAGAAAGAAAAAGCATGAAATTTTTTCTGAAAATGATAATTTCATCTATGGAAATGACCAGAAGAATACATCGTCTTCAAAGACTGAGTTTAGTGTGGAACAAACGATTCTCCAAGAGGTGTTTTGCCTTTTTGGCTACTGGACATAGTGGTAAATATAGTAAAGAAAGAAGAAGCATCAAATTTTTACTAAAAATGATAATTTCATCTATGGAAATGACCAGAAGAATACATCGTCTTCAAAGACTGAGTTTAGTGTGGAACAAACGATTCTCCAAGAGGTCTATTGCCTTTTTGGCTACTGGATATAGTGGTAAATATAGTAAAGAAAGAAAAAGCATCAAATTTTTACTAAAAATGATAATTTCATCTATGGAAATGACCAGAAGAATACATCGTCTTCAAAGATTGAGTTTAGTGTGGAACAAAACTTCTCCAAGAGGTGTATTGCCTTTTTGGCTACTGGATATAGTGGTAAATATAGTAAAGAAAGAAAAAGCATAAAATTTTTACTGAAAATGATAATTTCATCTATGGAAATGACCAGAAGAATACATCGTCTTCAAAGACTGAGTTTAGTGTGGAACAAACACTTCTCCAAGAGGTGTATTGCCTTTTTGGCTACTGGATATAGTGGTAAATATAGTAAAGAAAGAAAAAGCATGAAATTTTTTCTGAAAATGATAATTTCATCTATGGAAATGACCAGAAGAATACATCGTCTTCAAAGACTGAGTTTAGTGTGGAACAAACGATTCTCCAAGAGGTGTTTTGCCTTTTTGGCTACTGGACATAGTGGTAAATATAGTAAAGAAAGAAGAAGCATCAAATTTTTACTAAAAATGATAATTTCATCTATGGAAATGACCAGAAGAATACATCGTCTTCAAAGACTGAGTTTAGTGTGGAACAAACGATTCTCCAAGAGGTCTATTGCCTTTTTGGCTACTGGATATAGTGGTAAATATAGTAAAGAAAGAAAAAGCATAAAATTTTTACTGAAAATGATAATTTCATCTATGGAAATGACCAGAAGAATACATCGTCTTCAAAGATTGAGTTTAGTGTGGAACAAACACTTCTCCAAGAGGTGTATTGCCTTTTTCGCTATTAGATATAGTGGTAAATATCGTAAAGAAAGAAAAAGCATCAAATTTTTACTAAAAATTATAATTTCATCTATGGAGATGATCAGAAGAAATTTAAGTAGACAAAGAAAGCATTGATAGTTTCTTCAGATCTATCAAGAGGATCTGATTGACCAGTAATCGTATCCAAATGGATGATAGTAAAACTTTATCATGACATCATGAAATAGCTTCGACAAATTTACTCAAAAACTTTAGAAAATTATCTTAAGAAGATCTGTAGTCCATGGATAACCACCAAGAAATGGTTAAACCACAATAAGTTTCCATGAAACTACAAACAATGTAAGAAGATGTTGAAAGAAAATATGGTCATTAATTAAAGAAATATCGTCGGAAATATGCAATGAAGACTGAATGTTATTTCCAAAGAAGATAAAATCTAATTCTCATAATCCCGCAATAAAAATCATGTAGATTGAATTCAGTACTGTGAGGTGGTCACTACGTCCTGTCTAACAATGGAGGAAAATGTTCAACAGACCCAACAATCTTCCCCAAAGACTTTCTTTAATAAAAACAGATTTTAGAGATATTTCGTTTCTATCTAAAATCAGTTGGTACCCATTTTATGTCTCTGCACTATTGCCTCCATTAATCTGCTATTATCTTACTTGTTAAGTACAATTTACATCATAACAAAATGATGATGACAGTTTAGGAAGCTTCTTGTTGATTTCGTTATTCAAAATGATGATAATGATCTGATTGCTACGAAGCAATGAAAATGATGAAGACCAAAGAAACAGGCACTCGATTAGAGAGAGGATCCAAAAGGTGCGATATATTTGGTCCACCAAAGAGTCAGAACGCCGCAGCAGGGTTGCAGAAAGAAACTTTGTCATACTTTTGATATGTGCTAAGGGAACTGCCCGAAAACCACGGTTTCGAAGTATGTATTTCCTTGTTTTTGTCTACAAATTGTAAGAATTTTTTGATAATAAAGAATTTCTCTTTGACATACGCCTGTGAAACTTGGATAATGACGAATAAAACTAAACAGAAAACGGATATCTGGGAAACAAAAATATTAAGAAGAATTTTTGGAGGAAAGCAGACAGAATTGGGATGGGAGGAAAGATCAAACCAAGAAATTGGTTAAGTCACTTAGAACGAATGGACGAAAACTTTAAAGGGGTTGCATGGAAGATACCAGAGGACAAGAGGAGAAGAGTTAGACCAAAAAACGGTGGAAGAAGACCTTATAGAAAGAAAAAACAATAGAACGAAAGAAGTGGAGAGAAATTACAAGACTATGGACCTTAATAGCGTCATCTATTGTTAAAATTATGAACATATCGATTGTCGCTTTATGGTGTCCAAATACCATAGTATGTGTCGTAGTTATTGCACAATTTATTATTGTAAACAATTAATCTAACTCCACCCGTAACATATACATTAAAATTTCCAAAATAAAAAACAAAATTATTATATATTAATTAAGTTTGGAATAATTATTTTCTGCGGATAACGCTGTTTCTAAAAAAAAAACTGAATGCTCCAGCGCTACCTTCAGTAACATCAAGATACTAGTAATTCCAGCAACTTGATATATATTTTCAACTTTTGAGGTAATAGCGGATAACTGAGCGGCTGAGTAGTGCTTTGTACGTCCGTTTCTTGAAAGGCTACGTATACAACGACGTAGTCACGATGTATTCGACTCTGTTAGCTACGCCGTTGCTGCGGGATGATTGTGGCAGTATGCTATTCTCTGCAAGGAGACCGACCGTCCCTTAAACGGTGAGACATGTGATCTAGATCACGTGTTCTCATGCCTTCGGATTCATTACAATGACAACGATTAACAGGAAACTTTCATACTCCTATCGCTCACGCCCTCTCGCGGGCGCCAATCACACCTATCACTAATTATTGGGACACAGCAATTTTTATGTTATACTTGTTTACTTACATTAATTATTATAAAGTAGGTTTCGTAAAAAAAACAACACAAAAAGTGCAAATTCTAACATTAGACATCTACAAAGACGAAAGGTTCAATTACCTTTTATCGATTGCTTTTTTTTCTTAATTTCTTCGTCGCGTAGACAAAATTCTGTGTCGATCATTTGAATTAAACTTAAAAATTATAACGTTTATCATCACAATCTTCAATTTCTTTTTTTAAAAGACTAAAGTTTGAAATAGAAATTCACTAGAAACTAACAAACATATACATTAAACTAATAACAAAACGTTTCTATATAGTACAGATATCTAAGGGTTAGGTACCGAGCACCTTTCACCCTAAAAATAAATGCGATAAAAAAACGTTCAAGGTCAAGTCCAGGATGCTAAAATTTTAAATTAAAACGTGATTTCCTGCAAAATAATATATATTCTTTTGAATTAAAATTTTTTAAACGGCGAAATTAAAATTTTATTTAACAATTCTAAACTGTCATAATCAATGGTCGACTCATTTTTATAAATTTGTATTTTTGTCAAACTATCATTGAAGTGATCATCACACCAAAAATATTAGATTTTCTTGACTTTAAATTACTTTAATATGAGAATAGAGCAGATGCTCTATAACTAACTATAATTATTATTTACTTAGCTCGGATCTATGTCGTTAAACATCTTGTGAAACGTTTCCATTTATTTGTTAGGTTAGGTTTACTTTATTTAAAGTTAGGTTATCTCAATAGTACGACTAATTTAATAATTAATAAAACCGGAAGTACCTGAACACGTCATGTATTTTATGATTCTAAACCCAACAGATTTTAAAATATATGTTATTAAACACCAGATTTTTCTACTAAACACTCTTTGCGACAAATACCGAACGCGAGACTGTACAGTGTAGCCTCGCTTCGATATGTCTCGGGTTGTTTCGGCCGTTCTCGCTTCCGTGTCAGCTTTTCCGAGTCGTAAGGTTTCGGCATGTCTCGTGAGGGATCCGAGATCATGTACAATCTCCCGCACTTCAGTGTTCAGGTAGCAGCCATACGGGGCACACGTATTATTACCATGTTATAGTAATAAATTAAATACGTGGAACAGTGAATGTGTAAATTTTTAAAAGATAAAAAACATTATTAACACTTGGGTTAGAATATTACCTGTGGATCAGGTTAGAAAAAGAAGAATTATTTAATGGAAACGTACAAAGGTTAACTATGATATTTTGGGACACAATGGGTATTTATGGTAAGAAAGATGCTACGGAAATTTACTGATCTAAACCCATGTGACTATTTTTTTTAAATTATATCAAGGAAGAAACACGTTCAACATTGATAGTTTTAAATACAAATTTTTAAAAATAGGTCTTTATATCAAATTACAAAGAAAAAATTGAAGTTAATTGTAATTCAATATGAAAAAACATCAACTTAATGGGGATTTTTGATCAGTTTTGATTATTAAGAACTGATTAATACCGATAATCGGCATCTATATATAAATTAGACACATAATTAATCACAAAAAATCGAAAAAAATTATACTACAACACCTTGAACCTAAACTCAAACTGTAAAAAATGCAACAACATAACAAAGGAAACTAAACGGTGGAGGTCTACCGAGCTCTGGTGAGCTGCAATCGGCAAAACTCGTCGAGTCGTAATCCGGCCAATTCGCGCCACAACAATCCGAGATCTAAATCCATGGGATTAGGATCTGGAGGTGTTGGTGGCGTCGGTGGGTCCTTGGTAACGACTCGGGGGGCCACGTGCTATGGCCACATCATCTGTAACGACCGCGATAGTTGACGGGCGTAACAGAAACCGAGAGGTTTCACGAAATGAGTGTCTAAAGTACGACAGTGCGGACATGGTACCATGTGACTGTAATCGCTGAAGAAATTCAGTCGTTGCGTCGGATGAAGTACCGGTTTATAACAGGAATTGCACTAAAATAAAACAAAAAAAAAGGAATTTTAGAAAATAATTAATCGTTTGGAAATAATCGTTATTGTACCTTTATTCTCTCGGTGCAACACGGCATGGCGGCGAATATATCGTAAGAATACATGGTTCCGAGTACCAGCGATGATCCGTCCCATTTCTGATTACAGAATCTGCATATGATGGCGCGACCATTTACGCCTTCCAAACAACCCATACAGACTACGGTGAGAAATTGGGTACGTCCCTCTACTTTCACCTGAAATTAAATTTTTAAATTGGAAAAAAATGATATATTTTTTGAAAAATTTATTTTTACCTCGATGCAACTTTTGGCGTGTTGACGCGGACTTAAAAAGAAAGTTCCGTCCACTAATGGATATCTATCGAAAACCAGAAGCTGTTCTTCGCACAAAACGCAATGAACCTTTGAACGACCTTGAGATGCTAGCGTGGACAAGATGAAGCAGCGGGTATCGTCGTTGCCATGATTACCTTCGTCTTCGGTCTGTAACAAAAAACAAAATTATTTATCCGGTGAAATTAATATAGAAATTTGATTAGAGGAAACCTAAAATCGAAATTTGGTTACAAAAACATCTCAAAACAGCAACTCGCTTCGATTTTCGATGATGAAGCACCTCGAGCAATCATGTTTTTCTAATTTAATCGTTCAAATCATGCGAATTAATGTGGAAGTTGGATTAGAAGAAACCTACAATCGAAATTTGGCTACAAAAACATATCAAAACAGCAACTCGCTTCGATTTTCGATGATGAAGCACCTCGAGCAATCATGTTTTTCTAATTTAATCGTTCAAATCATGCGAATTAATGTAGAAATTTGATTAGAGGAAACCTAAAATCGAAATTTGGCTACAAAAACATCTCAAAACAGCAACTCGCTTCGATTTTTGGTGATGAAGCACCTAGAGCAATCATGTTTGTCTAATTTAATCGTTCAGATCATGCGAATTAATGTAGAAATTTGATTAGAGGAAACCTAAAATCGAAATTTGGTTACAAAAACATATCAAAACAGCAACATGCTTCGATTTTCGATGATGAAGCACCTAGAGCAATCATGTTTTTCTAATTTAATCGTTCAGATCATGCGAATTAATGTAGAAATTTGATTAGAGGAAACCTAAAATCGAAATTTGGCTACAAAAACATATCAAAACAGCAACACGCTTCGATTTTTGGTGATGAAGCACCTAGAGCAATCATATTTTTCTAATTTAATCGTTTAGATTATGCGAATTAATGTAGAAATTTGATTAGAGGAAACCTAAAATCGAAATTTGGCTACAAAAACATCTCAAAACAGCAACTCGCTTCGATTTTCGATGATGAAGCACCTAGAGCAATCATGTTTTTCTTATTTAATCGTTCAGATCATGCGAATTAATGTAGAAATTTGATTAGAAGAAACCTACAATCGAAATTTGGCTACAAAAACATATCAAAACAGCAACACGCTTCGATTTTTGGTGATGAAGCACCTAGAGCAATCATGTTTGTCTAATTTAATCGTTCAGATCATGCGAATTAATGTAGAAATTTGATTAGAGGAAACCTAAAATCGAAATTTGGCTACAAAAACATCTCAAAACAGCAACTCGCTTCGATTTTTGATGATGAAGCACCTCGAGCAATCATGTTTTTCTAATTTAATCGTTCAGATCATGCGAATTAATGTAGAAATTTGATTAGAGGAAACCTAAAATCGAAATTTGGCTACAAAAACATCTCAAAACAGCAACTCGCTTCGATTTTTGATGATGAAGCACCTCGAGCAATCATGTTTTTCTAATTTAATCGTTCAGATCATGCGAATTAATGTAGAAATTTGATTAGAGGAAACCTAAAATCGAAATTTGGCTACAAAAACATCTCAAAACAGCAACTCGCTTCGATTTTTGATGATGAAGCACCTCGAGCAATCATGTTTTTCTAATTTAATCGTTCAGATCATGCGAATTAATGTAGAAGTTGGATTAGAGGAAACCTAAAATCGAAATTTGGCTACAAAAACATCTCAAAACAGCAACTCGCTTCGATTTTTGATGATGAAGCACCTCGAGCAATCATGTTTTTCTAATTTAATCGTTCAGATCATGCGAATTAATGTAGAAATTTGATTAGAGGAAACCTAAAATCGAAATTTGGCTACAAAAACATCTCAAAACAGCAACTCGCTTCGATTTTTGATGATGAAGCACCTAGAGCCATCATGTTTTTCTAATTTAATCGTTCAAATCATGCGAATTAATGTAGAAGTTGGATTAGAGGAAACCTAAAATCGAAATTTGGCTACAAAAACATCTCAAAACAGCAACTCGCTTCGATTTTTGATGATGAAGCACCTCGAGCAATCATGTTTTTCTAATTTAATCGTTCAGATCATGCGAATTAATGTAGAAATTTGATTAGAGGAAACCTAAAATCGAAATTTGGCTACAAAAACATCTCAAAACAGCAACTCGCTTCGATTTTTGATGATGAAGCACCTCGAGCAATCATGTTTTTCTAATTTAATCGTTCAGATCATGCGAATTAATGTAGAAGTTGGATTAGAAGAAACCTACAATCGAAATTTGGCTACAAAAACATATGAAAACAGCAACACGCTTCGATTTTTGGTGATGAAGCACCTAGAGCAATCATGTTTTTCTAATTTAATCGTTTAGATTATGCGAATTAATGTAGAAATTTGATTAGAGGAAACCTAAAATCGAAATTTGGCTACAAAAACATCTCAAAACAGCAACTCGCTTCGATTTTTGATGATGAAGCACCTAGAGCCATCATGTTTTTCTAATTTAATCGTTCAAATCATGCGAATTAATGTAGAAGTTGGATTAGAGGAAACCTAAAATCGAAATTTGGCTACAAAAACATCTCAAAACAGCAACTCGCTTCGATTTTTGATGATGAAGCACCTCGAGCAATCATGTTTTTCTAATTTAATCGTTCAGATCATGCGAATTAATGTAGAAATTTGATTAGAGGAAACCTAAAATCGAAATTTGGCTACAAAAACATCTCAAAACAGCAACTCGCTTCGATTTTTGATGATGAAGCACCTCGAGCAATCATGTTTTTCTAATTTAATCGTTCAGATCATGCGAATTAATGTAGAAATTTGATTAGAGGAAACCTAAAATCGAAATTTGGCTACAAAAACATCTCAAAACAGCAACTCGCTTCGATTTTTGATGATGAAGCACCTCGAGCAATCATGTTTTTCTAATTTAATCGTTCAGATCATGCGAATTAATGTAGAAGTTGGATTAGAAGAAACCTACAATCGAAATTTGGCTACAAAAACATATGAAAACAGCAACACGCTTCGATTTTTGGTGATGAAGCACCTAGAGCAATCATGTTTTTCTAATTTAATCGTTCAGATCATGCGAATTAATGTAGAAATTTGATTAGAGGAAACCTAAAATCGAAATTTGGCTACAAAAACATCTCAAAACAGCAACTCGCTTCGATTTTTGATGATGAAGCACCTCGAGCAATCATGTTTTTCTAATTTAATCCTTCAGATTATGCGAATTAATGTAGAAATTTGATTAGAGGAAACCTAAAATCGAAATTTGGTTACAAAAACATCTCAAAACAGCAACTCGCTTCGATTTTTGATGATGAAGCACCTAGAGCAATCATGTTTTTCTAATTTTATCGTTCAGATTATGCGAATTAATGTAGAAATTTGATTAGAGGATACCTAAAATCAAAATTTGGCTACAAAAACATCTCAAAACAGCAACTCGCCTCGATTTTGATGATGAAGCACCTCGAGCAACCTTGTTTTTCTATTTCAATCGTGGTTGCACTTCGCTACAGGATCAATTTCGTGAAGGTCGTCAAAAATTTGTTTGCATTGAGTATCACATAATTTGACAATGGTTCAAAAATGGTCGAGTTGTTTACCAGAAGAATCAGGAGACACAGTCTTTGTTTAGTATCCAAGGTCAACGTTTCCTGACACACTGGAGAATCGGTCAAATCACATATTTTGGAGGTACCTCAATCGTAACGAAAAATACCTTAAATCTTTGTTTTTATTTGTCTATTTCAAAATATTTTTCTGTGTCCTCTGGATCAATTCTGAAGGAACAACTACAGTTATCAAAAATGAACTACATCTTTTCAATCGCCTCGATGGGTTTATTCGTGGTCATCAGCATCCTTTACTCTTCTGAGTAACGTCTCTTCATCTACAATTGACTCTGGCTAACTGACTGACCTCTGACTCATTCTGTAATGTTTGAAGCATGAAGAGTATGCATGACCAGGAGATTTAAAGATGTTGGGCATGCAATATGCATTATATTCAATTTATGATAATTTTTTTCAGAATGTCTCCTTATAGCGAACGTTTTTCTTGGCATGAACATGAATTATGTATATTTGCAGGTTTATCTTTATTGTTTTTTATAAATAAAAATGAACATAAAATTTGCGTCATTACACATTTTTTTTAATTAGACATATTAGACAAATTAAATAAAATCAACGCTACAGCACTCAGACTCAAAAATCAGTATAATATACTACAAATGAGTCTCTACATTCTTGAATAAATCTGCTATGAAAATTTAAACAGAAAAAGGATGTAAAAACACATCCATAGTCTGAAAACTTTCTAATTACCTTAAGGTAACATCACAGACGTTGTTTTTATTATGTTGAAACAACAAACGAAAATAGAAATAAAGCTAATGCAAAGTCGACTAAATAAATTTCAATAAATGAGAAATTTTTAATGTTTATGTACCTAATTAAGAGTATAAGTACAAAAAAAAATAAATATTCGTAACCTTTGGATCATTTAACGTAAATTTCTTTTAGTACTTTTTTTTCTACCTCGTAAAATAACCGTTAGGAGTGAGTGGGGAATTTACAACATAACGAAATAGTTCAAGATCAAACAAATTGAATAAATAATTTAAAAAACTACATATAGGAAAACTGTCAGTGATTCTTGTGTTGATACTAAAATTTTCTCGATATAAATCAAGGATTTTTTTATGTTTTTGAAGCTTACAGATCGCATCAATTCCGAGATTAAAATAAAAATATCTTTTGGCCTCTGTCCACCCTGTTAGCTTTCAATAATCTAATACCTTGATATATCGCCCGAGCTTTGGAGTTTTCTATTCAAATATCCAGATATTTATCCTTTTTTTTACAATGGAACCAGTCAAACTGGAAAAATCTATTTACATAATAAAGACATAGGACAAGGGTCGTCTCGAAGTTGATCGAACAATAAAAATAAATTTGAATTAATTTTTTTTATAGATTCAATGTAGTTGTATTTGATTTTTGAGTCGATTTTTATTCTTTTATTCATTAACTGTTTGTTAATGTCAATTTTCATCATCTTTATAGTTATTCAAATCAAAACTTCTGGAAACTTGTCATTTTAGACACTTTTCTATTCGAGGAATTCATCTTAGACACTTTGTATTAGACGTATCTGTCAATTCTAGACACTTCTTATTAGGGGTGTCTATGCTAGACATTCTTTCTTTGTATGAGTTCAATTTAAGCAATCTCAATCGTGTAGATTTGTGCTAAGCACTTTTTATGATTGTGTGAATTCGTTTTAGGTTTATCATGTCATTCTAGACATTTTTCTATTTGAGGAATTCAACTTAAACACTTTTTATTAGACGTATCTGTCAATTCTACACACTTTTTATTGAGGGGTGTCTATTCTAGACACTTTTTTCTTTGTACGAGTTCAATTTAAGCAATTTTAATCGTATGGATTCGTGCTAGACACTTTTTTCTTTGTACTAGTTCAATTTAAGCAATTTTAATCGTATGGATTCGTGCTAGACACTTTTTTCTTTGTACTAGTTCAATTTAAGCAATTTTAATCGTATTGATTCGTGCTAGACACTTTTTTCTTTGTACTAGTTCAATTTAAGCAATTTTAATCGTATGGATTCGTGCTAGACACTTTTTTCTTTGTACTAGTTCAATTTAAGCAATTTTAATCGTATGGATTCGTGCTAGACACTTTTTTCTTTGTACGAGTTCAATTTAAGCAATTTTAATCGTATGGATTCGTGCTAGACACTTTTTTCTTTGTACTAGTTCAATTTATGCAATTCTAATCATATGGATTCGTGCTAGACACTTTTTTCTTTGTACTAGTTCAATTTAAGCAATTCTAATCGTATGGATTCGTGCTAGACACTTTTTTCTTTGTACGAGTTCAATTTAAGCAATTTTAATCGTATGGATTCGTGCTAGACACTTTTTTCTTTGTACTAGTTCAATTTATGCAATTCTAATCATATGGATTCGTGCTAGACACTTTTTTCTTTGTACTAGTTCAATTTAAGCAATTCTAATCGTATGGATTCGTGCTAGACACTTTTTTCTTTGTACGAGTTCAATTTAAGCAATTTTAATCGTATGGATTCGTGCTAGACACTTTTTTCTTTGTACTAGTTCAATTTAAGCAATTTTAATCGTATTGATTCGTACTAGACACTTTTTTCTTTGTACGAGTTCAATTTAAGCAATTTTAATCGTATGGATTCGTGCTAGACACTTTTTTCTTTGTACGAGTTCAATTTAAGCAATTTTAATCGTATGGATTCGTGCTACACACTTTTTTCTTTGTACTAGTTCAATTTAAGCAATTTTAATCGTATGGATTCGTGCTAGACACTTTTTTCTTTGTACTAGTTCAATTTAAGCAATTTTAATCGTATTGATTCGTGCTAGACACTTTTTTCTTTGTACGAGTTCAATTTAAGCAATTTTAATCGTATGGATTCGTGCTAGACACTTTTTTCTTTGTACGAGTTCAATTTAAGCAATTTTAATCGTATTGATTCGTGCTAGACACTTTTTTCTTTGTACGAGTTCAATTTAAGCAATTTTAATCGTATGGATTCGTGCTAGACACTTTTTTCTTTGTACTAGTTCAATTTAAGCAATTCTAATCGTATGGATTCGTGCTAGACACTTTTTTCTTTGTACGAGTTCAATTTAAGCAATTTTAATCGTATGGATTCGTGCTAGACACTTTTTTCTTTGTACTAGTTCAATTTAAGCAATTTTAATCGTATTGATTCGTGCTAGACACTTTTTTCTTTGTACGAGTTCAATTTAAGCAATTTTAATCGTATGGATTCGTGCTAGACACTTTTTTCTTTGTACTAGTTCAATTTAAGCAATTTTAATCGTATTGATTCGTGCTAGACACTTTTTTCTTTGTACGAGTTCAATTTAAGCAATTTTAATCGTATGGATTCGTGCTAGACACTTTTTTCTTTGTACTAGTTCAATTTAAGCAATTTTAATCGTATGGATTCGTGCTAGACACTTTTTTCTTTGTACTAGTTCAATTTATGCAATTCTAATCGTATGGATTCGTGCTAGACACTTTTTTCTTTGTACGAGTTCAATTTAAGCAATTTTAATCGTATGGATTCGTGCTAGACACTTTTTTCTTTGTACTAGTTCAATTTATGCAATTCTAATCATATGGATTCGTGCTAGACACTTTTTTCTTTGTACTAGTTCAATTTAAGCAATTCTAATCGTATGGATTCGTGCTAGACACTTTTTTCTTTGTACGAGTTCAATTTAAGCAATTTTAATCGTATGGATTCGTGCTAGACACTTTTTTCTTTGTACTAGTTCAATTTAAGCAATTTTAATCGTATGGATTCGTGCTAGACACTTTTTTCTTTGTACTAGTTCAATTTAAGCAATTTTAATCGTATGGATTCGTGCTAGACACTTTTTTCTTTGTACTAGTTCAATTTAAGCAATTTTAATCGTATTGATTCGTACTAGACACTTTTTTCTTTGTACGAGTTCAATTTAAGCAATTTTAATCGTATGGATTCGTGCTACACACTTTTTTCTTTGTACTAGTTCAATTTAAGCAATTTTAATCGTATGGATTCGTGCTAGACACTTTTTTCTTTGTACGAGTTCAATTTAAGCAATTTTAATCGTATGGATTCGTGCTAGACACTTTTTTCTTTGTACGAGTTCAATTTAAGCAATTTTAATCGTATGGATTCGTGCTAGACACTTTTTTCTTTGTACTAGTTCAATTTAAGCAATTCTAATCGTATGGATTCGGGCTAGACACTTTTTTCTTCGTACTAGTTCAATTTAAGCAATTTTAATCGTATTGATTCGCGCTAGACACTTTTTTCTTTGTACTAGTTCAATTTAAGCAATTCTAATCGTATGGATTCGTGCTAGACACTTTTTTCTTTGTACGAGTTCAATTTAAGCAATTTTAATCGTATGGATTCGTGCTAGACACTTTTTTCTTTGTACTAGTTCAATTTAAGCAATTCTAATCGTATGGATTCGTGCTAGACACTTTTTTCTTTGTACTAGTTCAATTTAAGCAATTTTAATCGTATGGATTCGTGCTAGACACTTTTTTCTTTGTACTAGTTCAATTTAAGCAATTCTAATCGTATGGATTCGTGCTAGACACTTTTTTCTTTGTACTAGTTCAATTTAAGCAATTTTAATCGTATGGATTCGTGCTAGACACTTTTTTCTTTGTACTAATTCAATTTAAGCAATTCTAATCGTATGGATTCGTGCTAGACACTTTTTTCTTTGTACTAGTTCAATTTAAGCAATTCTAATCGTATGGATTCGTGCTAGACACTTTTTTCTTTGTACTAGTTCAATTTAAGCAATTTTAATCGTATGGATTCGTGCTAGACACTTTTTTCTTTGTACTAGTTCAATTTAAGCAATTTTAATCGTATGGATTCGTGCTAGACACTTTTTTCTTTGTACTAGTTCAATTTAAGCAATTCTAATCGTATGGATTCGTGCTAGACACTTTTTTCTTTGTACGAGTTCAATTTAAGCAATTTTAATCGTATGGATTCGTGCTAGACACTTTTTTCTTTGTACTAGTTCAATTTAAGCAATTCTAATCGTATGGATTCGTGCTAGACACTTTTTTCTTTGTACGAGTTCAATTTAAGCAATTTTAATCGTATGGATTCGTGCTAGACACTTTTTTCTTTGTACGAGTTCAATTTAAGCAATTTTAATCGTATGGATTCGTGCTAGACACTTTTTTCTTTGTACTAGTTCAATTTAAGCAATTCTAATCGTATGGATTCGTGCTAGACACTTTTTTCTTTGTACGAGTTCAATTTAAGCAATTTTAATCGTATGGATTCGTGCTAGACACTTTTTTCTTTGTACTAGTTCAATTTAAGCAATTCTAATCGTATGGATTCGTGCTAGACACTTTTTTCTTTGTACGAGTTCAATTTAAGCAATTTTAATCGTATGGATTCGTGCTAGACACTTTTTTCTTTGTACTAGTTCAATTTAAGCAATTTTAATCGTATGGATTCGTGCTAGACACTTTTTTCTTTGTACTAGTTCAATTTAAGCAATTTTAATCGTATGGATTCGTGCTAGACACTTTTTTCTTTGTACTAGTTCAATTTAAGCAATTTTAATCGTATTGATTCGTACTAGACACTTTTTTCTTTGTACGAGTTCAATTTAAGCAATTTTAATCGTATGGATTCGTGCTACACACTTTTTTCTTTGTACTAGTTCAATTTAAGCAATTTTAATCGTATGGATTCGTGCTAGACACTTTTTTCTTTGTACGAGTTCAATTTAAGCAATTTTAATCGTATGGATTCGTGCTAGACACTTTTTTCTTTGTACGAGTTCAATTTAAGCAATTTTAATCGTATGGATTCGTGCTAGACACTTTTTTCTTTGTACTAGTTCAATTTAAGCAATTCTAATCGTATGGATTCGGGCTAGACACTTTTTTCTTCGTACTAGTTCAATTTAAGCAATTTTAATCGTATTGATTCGCGCTAGACACTTTTTTCTTTGTACTAGTTCAATTTAAGCAATTCTAATCGTATGGATTCGTGCTAGACACTTTTTTCTTTGTACGAGTTCAATTTAAGCAATTTTAATCGTATGGATTCGTGCTAGACACTTTTTTCTTTGTACTAGTTCAATTTAAGCAATTCTAATCGTATGGATTCGTGCTAGACACTTTTTTCTTTGTACTAGTTCAATTTAAGCAATTTTAATCGTATGGATTCGTGCTAGACACTTTTTTCTTTGTACTAGTTCAATTTAAGCAATTCTAATCGTATGGATTCGTGCTAGACACTTTTTTCTTTGTACTAGTTCAATTTAAGCAATTTTAATCGTATGGATTCGTGCTAGACACTTTTTTCTTTGTACTAATTCAATTTAAGCAATTCTAATCGTATGGATTCGTGCTAGACACTTTTTTCTTTGTACTAGTTCAATTTAAGCAATTCTAATCGTATGGATTCGTGCTAGACACTTTTTTCTTTGTACTAGTTCAATTTAAGCAATTTTAATCGTATGGATTCGTGCTAGACACTTTTTTCTTTGTACTAGTTCAATTTAAGCAATTTTAATCGTATGGATTCGTGCTAGACACTTTTTTCTTTGTACTAGTTCAATTTAAGCAATTTTAATCGTATGGATTCGTGCTAGACACTTTTTTCTTTGTACGAGTTCAATTTAAGCAATTTTAATCGTATGGATTCGTGCTAGACACTTTTTTCTTTGTACTAGTTCAATTTAAGCAATTCTAATCGTATGGATTCGTGCTAGACACTTTTTTCTTTGTACGAGTTCAATTTAAGCAATTTTAATCGTATGGATTCGTGCTAGACACTTTTTTCTTTGTACTAGTTCAATTTAAGCAATTCTAATCGTATGGATTCGTGCTAAGCACATTTCATTATACTATATTATTGTAGACATTTTTTTATTTGGGGACTGCCTCCTAGACAATTTCTAGAAGCTTTCTGTGATTACAAGTGTGCATTTTATTTGATTCGGTAAGTCCTAGCCTTTTATTTAGTTGCGTGAGTCCTTTCTAGACACTTTTTTGTTATATAGACACTTTTCCTGTTTCTACGAGAACATCCTAAACTTTTTTGGTTCTGTAAATTCAGTCTAAGCATTTCTGTCATGTAAATTCTTATTGTGTGAGTCCATTTTATATTCTAAATCTTAGAATGTTTGTACTACAGATTTGTGAATATTAGAATTTTCTATTCTTAGTTTTTAACGATATAAAATATGAAATTACGTCTACAGCTATCGCCCTCTATGAGGCGTTAATTAAATTCGAATAAAGTCAATAATTTCGAAAGAATCGTAAGAAATATGCTTGGAAGCGATCATTTTTTTGGTTACTTTTTTCCCACTCCGCTTGTGTGTTAAAAACCCTTCCGAATGTTCCATATATAAACAAGACTAATTAGATGCCTTTTTGACTGTCTCTTGTTTATGTTTGAAATGTGCCTATCATAGCACACATTCATTTTGACTACTCTTTTGAAGCCTCTCTCGCAGCGTTAATGAACTTTTCTCAACTCAACAAACTTTCTCTGTAATAGAAATTCTCTCAACCGTTGAGTTTGCCGTGGAAAATTTTCCGGGCGGGCTTTTCTCAGTTTTCTATATATATACACGGGCGTTTGTGTCATTGCCAGATATTAAACTTTCACTTTTATTAGTTTTATGACAAGTGCGGGCGTATATGGTACATGAAAAACATTATTTCGAAAAAAATATATACCTGAAATAGAAGACGAAAATCTCTGGTAGCTTCAGCCATCTTATTATATTCTAGAACGTTCTAAAAGAAATTAACAGATCAGGTGTAAACGCTGGATACTTTGGGTCACAGTTTTTCTTATTCAAAAGAATTTTTTTCTTTCGTTATATTTTCTATCGTATAATTTGAAATTCTTTTTATATATATAAGAATATCTCATATCGTTTTTTTTGTTAGAAATAACTGAAGGAGAAAAATTAATTCACACAATTTCCCACAAAGAAAAACGCGTGCATTTTCCAGAAAACTGACCAACGGCCGGTTCTTTTGAGGATCCAACTTCATTATATCGCGGTATGCAGACTATACACACAGCAAGTCCATTTCCTGTTTATAAGGAAACTACGTGGAGTCGGACTGACCATTCGGGGTATAATTCAATAAAAAGAAAGAAAAATAACAATAAAAAATTGTTTTTTCTATATATAAAAAAGTTTAATCCATATAGTTATAAGAACTACGATGAAATTATAAATCTAGTAAAAGTCTGAACTAGAATTTTAGCAAGTGAAGTAATCGCGGTTGTGATTGAAGATATCGTAGAATATGAAACTAACCAGACGACGTGCCATCAATCTAAAGTCTTTATAGAGAGAGGAAGATGTTCTTAACCAACAAAAAACTGAATCAGTATCACTTGAACTAATAATTTTGCATCTTAGAACAAGCAATTAACAATTACCTTTATGTAAGAAATTATGTTTAATTTCTTATGTGTCATCCATGTATTTTGATAACCACAGTCCTTATATTCGAGGTAGATTCTCCCAAATCAATCGAAGTATGAAGAATCCATTGTGTTCGTGATGAAGACATGTTCGTGCATAAAATATAATGGGAGTTTAAATGATTTGTTGTCCTCTACAATATTTTTACTATTAACCATCAACTCTTTGAATTCATTGCAGTTTTAGATCTTTCTTTTATCTCAAAGTTTCCAATCCAGCCGCTTTCAATCTATTTCTAAAAGTTTTACAACTTTTCCTTCGATTTATTATAAACTCTCCTCAATTTTACATTATTTTTGAGTAATAATTTTGAAAATATTGAAGATACAGTTGTTGAAGACAGGTATTCTCAAATCAGGTATCAAAATGAGTTTCTGCTCTAATATTTTTAGTTTTTTACGTTTTTTAAGTACGTTCGTGCTTATTTTCGGAGCAGAACTGGTTGAGGGAAAACTCTAGCTGGAAAATAACCGCACGAAAAGGTAAAAATTCGAAGGATTCAGAATTTTAGTTATAAAATCAATATTGACCGTAGCTTACAAATGAAACGAGACGATTTTTCAAATGGAAATCGTAGGCAAACAAAAGTAGGATTTATTTTTCTTTGAATTTCGTCAAGGTCGTGCAAAATCCAATTAAAAACACGTTTATGAAATCATGGATCCATGCATATGAACCCGAAACCCAACAAGAATCGACTGTATGGGAAATCAAACAAAAACTGTTCGCACACGAAGCACTTTGAAGCAATTGCTCGGTTGTTTTATCAAAAAAAGCTACCGTTCCATTGGAACCACGTAGAACGATGGTACACCAGGACAAAGCGAGCTCTCACGCATCAGTTCGAACAAAAAACGTTTTCGAACAGTCAAATGATTTGTCATTATTCCCGAATAATGCTTGATCTGACTGGTGTTGTGTTCAGTTCGAATTAATGAACGAGATATTAGATTACTCTGAAGAGGTTCAACAGAATAAAAACCGGTCATTTCACTTTTATTTCGAACTATATGAAAGGTGAAATAAATAATATAACAGACATATCTTGGATATAATATGTTATATACTAATTCAGAATGTTTCCAAGACTTTTACTTTGGGTAATAAAGTGCGAATTTGAAGGAAATCGTCTACCGACAAATGACAGCGACGGTTCAGGTGTGACAAGAATAAAAAAGGTCCTTATTCTTGGAGAGAAAGAGGCATTTTATTTGTGGAAAAAGGAGACGTTTGAAAATTTCTCATAAAATTCGTATGAACTTGTCTGATTGTTTCATATTTACGAGGAAACCGATTTTTTTTTCCTTCCTATTTATCTGTCTGGTGAAAATAGTTTGAAGATTTTTTTTTTTAGTATTATTATTAATTTCTTTATGTTGAATCATTTAATTTGCAATATTTCCAGATATTGACCGTCTTTTTAACGAATCCTGTTTGTCTTACCGTGTCCTTATTTAATTATCATATGATATTTAATGACAAATAAATTAGATTAAATTTTCGTATGGACATTTGACTATTGAAATTTAAACGTTCTACGATTTTATCTAAATGTCAGTTCCTAATAAATCATCAAATGTTAGAAGGATACGATGCCGAGAGCTTTCCTAGAGGATTACTAAGGAATCAGAATTTGATTAGTGCCTGTATTCTCGCTGATACCTTCTTCCTTTATATCCTTGTTCTTGCTATTGTCAAAGGATTACTCAGAAAGTATTAATTAATCTTTGAAGGGATGGAGATTTTAGTACAACTAACAATAATTCAAATAACAAATAGAAGAAAAAAACAACCTTAATCACTTCTTAGATTATCTTTTCACCATGGCCCGTGAGGGAGTTTTTTAAGCAGCTTTTTGTAATCCAGTCGACACCTTTCAAAATTAACTGGGAATTTGATCTTTCACGTACCCCCGAGATCCAAAATTCGCTTTTTCTTGATAGCAAAATGTAGGGAATGGATTGTGTGCGTTTTCTTTTGACCCCAGACGGGATGAAATTTCACGGTAACCTAACTTCAGGAAAGGATTTTACCAAAATAAATTCGCGGAAGTATAAGGATTAGTTGTTGGATTGTGAAAATTCCCTTAAACAACTCAGAATTTGATATAAATTGAAATTTTGAATGAATAAATTTGTAAATTACCAATTTAGTCCTTTTAAAATCTAAACTATAGCATATTATTCCAAATTCCATTATTCTAATACTACAAGGTGAGTTAAATTTAAAAAAAATACACGACAATCAGAAATAATCATTTGGTTCGTACGCTGACACATAGATGGCGCTAACAATATTGAATCCATATTATTTGACAGCTGTCGAATTTATAAGTTATTGCATTTCCATTACTATTTTGATATAATAGATAAAAATGTATTTCTTGTGTTTATGAAACATCGATTTTTGGTATAAAAATAATATTGAGACCAAGATTTGTCAAAAGAAAATTGACCGTTGAGAAGAGGTTTCATAAATTTAAACTCGACAAAATGAGCACCGAATACGAGGTACGTACCAAAAGAAGTGTCACAAACGAAAACATAAAAAAAGTTCACAAAATAATCGTAATAATCGTTTAAGGTAATTGAAAATATTGTACACGTTTGGATATAAGACCCCAATAGTATATTGACACATAGATGGCGGTACAAATACTAAATCCATATAATTTTCAAACCTAGCTTTCTAAGAACAAGTATATGAATAACCAAATTTTTTTTTGTGGAAATTTGGAGTGCATTTCTACATTTTGGTATACAAGATAAACATTTTTATATAAATTTCATATTTTATTCACTTTTACGTAAAAAAAAAGATTACAAAACATCAAACAGTGTCGAAAGACACGTTTGGACCATGTTTATAAACGTGCTCGTTCAAAACAAGGATCAACATAAATTAAATTGCTTATTTGACCGGATCGCTTCGAAACTAATCCTCTTTTACAAGTCATTGACTCTTTGTTGATACCGAAATATTACAAGCTTGTTTTTATATTTCGAAAATCGAATGATATAATCCCAGGATTTACGATTCGGTACATCGTTTCGACGAAAATGAATATGAAAATTTCCAAAATGGACAATAATTGATATTTGAGAATACCTGGAAGTTATTTTATCAAATCAGACGTTTGATCCTCGATCTAGTCCTCTAATAATTAACATTGAAAAGCAAAGAGACTGTCTTTCAAAGGATTACAGTGTCTGAATCGATTTAATTAGGATGTCGAGGACTACCTACTTTTTTAACAGTCTACTCTAGCGATTTCTTACATCCTTTCTTGAATATCGAAATTTTTTGCTTGAATAACAATGCCTAGTTTATAAAAATAATATTAAATGAAAAAACGATTCGTTTTTTTTTCTGAAAAGTTTCCAAAAACAAAACTTTTTACGAAAAAAAAGATCCTCATCCATCTCGGCGATTATTTCAAGGTTCACGAATGTCCATTGTCCGTGTCGGCTTGTCGATATATCCCTATCAATTTAAAAAAGTATTTTTTCGACAAAAAAAAATTGTTAGCTAACATTAAAAGCAAAGTTTCGTTCCCGTTGAACACAACCATCAACTAAGGGAGGTAATCATAAGCGCCGTCAGTTTTATTTTATATTTAAACAACGTTAACAAACTCGAAAATTATAAGAAGATTTCAAAAATTAATCTGGGAAAAAGCTCAGTAAAATAAGTCGTTGTTGGGTGGAAAACAACCTCAAATTTCACCTGATAGCTCTAGGGGAAGTCCAACGACTATTGGTAGTAGCTCAAGAAGAGTTTCCTCTAGGATCACAAGGAAAGAAACAATCCAAAAGATGGAGAAGATGTTTTTGGCTGTTTATTCAATAAATACGATGCATTTTCATAGGATTGTACTAATAAAAAAGCTTTTGGTAGCAGATCAATCAATGAAAAACTTTTTCTTCTTCATCGTACGTTAGAACTTAGTCTGTGTTTGTATCAACTGTTGTCTAGCTGTACCTGAGATGATGAAGACCAGCTTTCATACTACATCTTGTAGGTAATCGTCCTGGTGATCGGGATGTATTCGATTTTTCTTCCTTTGCAATCTTTTCCAACCGGTCATCTGACACTCTGACAACATCATGGATGTCACAAATTTCCCTTATTTAATCATTTTGATTGTGGTCAAATAACGTGTGATTTCAGTTCTTGCTGCTGGTAGTCAAAATATGAGCTTCCGCTTTGCAATATTCGTCGTCCAATTTTTTCAGCATTCAAAATAGGATTTGGATACGAATATGTCAAAAAATGTGGATTGCGGAAGATGGTACAACAAAAGCAGATGTAATAAATAAAGTACAACAAGCAACAAAAATTGTGAACTTGGGGCTTTGGTCAAAAAGAGAAGATGAGGTTCGGTATATACGGTTTCAAAGAGACTACAGATTGAAGAACTGCTGTGGTACAAATATGTAATAAGGATGGAGCCGAAGGCCGAAGAAAACATCGATGTATCAACCGAAGAATACGAGAAAGAAGGAATTGAACAGACTATAGACATAACTTAAAAATGTATTTCGTTTTTGAATTTATTTGCGACGCCAATGCACGCCAATAGACAAAAGTGAGGAAAAGAAGTATAAAAAGTGTCATAGAGGGAAAAATAGACGAGGGAAAGTGTCTTGACACCGGAAACCAATAGTCGGAAGAACACGATTGACAGTGCCTGATGTTTTATACTTTTCCACAATTTCTTATTGACGTCGAATTTAACAGATTATAAACTATCTTTTCTACAAATAAATTATGTAGTTAATTAATTTGATTTAAAAAAAATGAATAGTAACTTTTAAAAATTGATTCTCTCTACGCTATATAACTCAAAAACCTTCCTATTATAATAGTTTTTAATCTTCTAGGGTTCAACAACTATATTCATACCTCTTTTGAACCCAACGTTGTTTTTTGTTCAATTTTTTCACAGTTAAATAATTACTAGTGTCTAGATTGTTCGTAAACCTTTTCCATTCTTTATTCCGAAGTTAAAGCAAAGATATAAATTCCAATGATGTGATTAACAAAGTTTGAGCAAACAAATTAAGCCCTTATCGACGCCCGCGATCTCGTCAAGACATCAAATTCCATCTAAATATATAAATTTCTCGATGTTTTACACGCGGATCGCGTGATAACGACGAGCATTCAAATTGAGAAAATTGGATGTTGAAGACGAAAATCAACGAGTTGCGAATATTCTTGTCGATAATTTTACATATTCATTGTGATATTTCTATTCGCCTCGTATCCATATAATAACAGGAACATAAGAAAAAATGATACAAAGGATTTTGATGAAATTGGTACTTGAGATGCTTGCAAACAAAATAAAATCAGAACCAAATTTTAGAAACAAAACCGATTATTTCCTTTAAGACTTCCGTTAACATATTCCGCAAGGAAAAACGCTTACTTTGTTTAAAGCTTACCACGCGGGAGTGACTGCTTATTGAGCTCATCAACGTCCCAGCCTCACCATCCAACTTATATCGAAACCTACGACATATATTTTAAATTTATATTCGTTTTTGGTTTCAAAATTTGGTATTAAAGCGATTTCTTCTTATGATTCCGCTTACCGACGAAGAAGCCTCAATTACAAGCCTAATGCTGCGGAGGAATCTTCAAATTACTTTACTTGGATTGCTTCTTGAAGATCTTCACCGAAAATCCGGTGGTTTAGTAGTCTACGCAATCCCAGTTCCCTAATTTCGTTAGAATTACTAAATTCTGTAAAGGATTCTGGGTTCTAACATATAATTTTAATAATCGGTTCGCAAATATCAACCAGCAAGCGTAATTTACTCGGTCAATTAGTCCAAACTGTTTGAGCTTGTAGTTTGTCCATCTAAATGTCGAAACAAGAGCAGCGGAGGAATTATTAACCAAAGTATTGTATACATTTGGGCATCAAATCAAATCAAAAATATAAATCAAATGATTCAAAATTTTGTACGATTTATATTTGAACCGAAACGCAACTATCTGAATCACAATTTAAGTTTTTTCAACTTGAACTTTCATGGACATTTGAAGTTTGTTTTTAATGGAAAATAAAAGCAAAATTCATAACGAAAATCGCTCAAAATCGCTCAGAAATTAACTATAAAGCTTATAGTCTGCTTTCGATGAATAATTACCTGCAGGTTTGTACCGGTTTACAAGAATACATTTTGCAAATTTCATTATTTGACTCGAAAATATTCCTAAGAAAAAGTGGGGTTTCGGTTTGGGCGTTGAATCAATTTACGACGTCAAATAAAATTGAAAAAAGTGTCTCTGAACATCATCGAAATTTTACAGTCCTTATCTAACCCCTAGTGATTATTATCTCTATTTTATTATAAACAAAACTTGTAAGGACTTTTGTTCAGTTAAAGTTGTTCTATTTCGAACGGGAATTTTTTCTTTCATTTTGTTGAGCAGTGTAATATAATTTGACGAACATCTTTGATCGAAATGATAAGAAAAAAAAAACTAATAAGTAACATAAAAGAGCTTTTTGATTTCTAAGCATTGATTCGTCATTATTGGATTACTGAATTTGACATGTGGATTCGGAAAAGCCGAAAAGGAAAATGAAGAAGTGAGCCGTTCTAATTTTCCGAGGAAAATGAAAAGATAATCTTCGTATCTGTCGGAAAATGAAATTAGTCATGTGAAATTGGAAAATCGAAACAAAAACATGAAAGACGACGTCAATCTTCGTGGATCAAAATTGAAATTTAATTTTTTTTTTTTCTACCGAGATCATTGATTTTTACGAGGTTGGTGTACTCGTTTTGAGTAATTTGAATTATTTAATGTTTAGAAAGTTGAGAAGCTGTGAGCAAATCATCTTAACGATCCCACAATAGCAATAAACTTGTTTTTACGTAAGCACATTCGCTATATTTTAATTTGTTTCAGCGAAGTATATTCAAGAGGGGTTTCAAGTTGTTAGATCATTAATATGATTTAGAGCACTCGTAAGTGCTCTAGTTTCAGTTCAATTTCTTAAAACCATATAGTTTTGCCTGAAAACGGCTTCTTCATTCATTTAATTCGCTTTATTATCATGAGATTGAATTAAATCCCGAGAAATACTTTTCCTACATCCCCCGTAATAAACAACATTAATTTTTTTCAATCCAATTAGTAAAACAACGAATAAATCCTTTTTCGATATCCCTAGTAGCAATCTTTGATTTAGATTGGAATTGAAACATTAATTTTCGATAAAAATGTCGTTGAATTTTTTCGTTACTATATACAAAATGGTGATTTTCCTGGTTTTTGAGATACAAAAACACCAGAATCAAATAACAAACACTTTTACTACATCCCCCGTAACAAACATCATATCAAACATCAAGTTTTATTTTCTTTGTCTCTCGTGGCAATAATTTATTCAAATTCACTTTAAAACATTTAAATTTTGAATCAAAATGGCGATTTTCTTATCTTTTTCATCTTATTTTCTTCTGGTTTGTGTGGAATTTTTTCGTAACTATATACAAAATGGCGATTTTCCTGGTTTTTGAGATACTAAAATAACAGAATCAAATAACAAATACTTTTACTACATCCCCCGTAACAAACATCATATCAAACATCAAGTTTTATTTTCTTTGTCTCTCGTGGCAATAATTTATTCAAATTCACTTTAAAACATTTAAATTTTGAATCAAAATGGCGATTTTCTTATCTTTTTCATCTTATTTTCTTCTGGTTTGTGTGGAATTTTTTCGTAACTATATACAAAATGGCGATTTTCCTGGTTTTTGAGATACAAAAATAACAGAATCGAATGACAAATACTTTTACTACATCCCCCGTAACAAACATCATATCAAACATCAAGTTTTATTTTCTTTGTCTCTCGAGGCAATAATTTATTCAAATTCACTTTAAAACATTTAAATTTTGAATCAAAATGGCGATTTTCTTATCTTTTTCATCTTATTTTCATTTGGTTCGTCGTAATAATATTAAATAAAATGACAAATATTTTTTCTGCGCCCGTGTAACCAATAATTTGTTCTATTCCATTTTTCATTGAATTTTTTCGTAACTATATACAAAATGGCGACTTTCCTGGTTTTTGAGATACAAAAATAACAGAATCGAATGACAAATACTTTTTCTATGCCCCTCGTAGTAATAATTTGTTAATTATTTTTGTAATAATCAAATATCACGAGTATAAACGAAAAAAATCGGTAATATTCGACTATCTACCAAAAAATCACAATTGGATACAATTTATCTATCTCGTAACGCCCGACAACCCATAAAAATTCATGGGTATCGCCCCATAACTTCAACAACATTCAATTTTTTTCACTTAAGTCGTCGGTATACGACCAGATGGCGCGAGTCATTTCCTTCGATATCGTTTAGCTTACGTCTTCCGAAACGTTGTTAGACACGCCGATAACACAGAAAGGACGTTTTCGACGACATCTTTGATCATTTTCCGATTGGCAACTC
This sequence comes from Diorhabda sublineata, assembly GCF_026230105.1. Taxonomy (NCBI): domain Eukaryota; kingdom Metazoa; phylum Arthropoda; class Insecta; order Coleoptera; family Chrysomelidae; genus Diorhabda; species Diorhabda sublineata. Next base: position 34,500,443 of record NC_079474.1, read on the forward strand.
TGAAGGATAATATCCGGTGAACGTTTAATAAGGTGGCCATGGCCGGACGTAATAATGCTCCTTGGATAAACAAGTTGCTTGCTTACGCGGCGATACGTACCGCAGGTATTTATCGAAAGGGTCCAAATTTATTTTGAAAATAATTACACTCTCCTAGGGGATGAAATAACATTCTAAACTTCAGGTTTATTGAAATTTGAGTTTAAGATACTTCCATCACTATTTTTGGACACGTTTTGATCGTTTTTCTTTTGTATTCCATGATGATTGTTGTGTAGATAATTTGATGTGAAACCAAAAAGTTGTAACGGGAATAAGACAAAATGTAACTAGATCTTTTGTATATTTGGAGCTTCCAACTACATCCTGAAGATGCTCGACTCCATTAGACTTATAGACGATCCAGAATTGACCAGAAACTTGGACGGCTTAGAGCATTGGTTCAAAATTAGTTTTTGAAAGAAAAAATTTGAATCAATTGCTTGATAAAAATTTCAACTAAACATGCAACTTATTTGACTTCTACAGTGACTTATAGCAAAAGAATTACAAAAAAAATAAGTAATTCGAATGAGGTGGATGTACTTGATGGATTGACAGCATATTATCAATATTTGGTATGTGGGGAAGTAAAAATTTTTGATACTTTCTTTTAAATGTCATTTCCAGATCCTCATTAGTGCTCGAGTAGCTCCTATCACCGTTTCATCAAATGATAAATTAAAATGTTCAGTTTACGAAAAAAATTTTTATTTTATTTCATCTAATATTGGAGCCATCACTTTTATTAGTTTTTCGGTTTTCCATCCATCGCCGGCGGCTGTTTTAGACAGACTCGAGAAATTAGAAGGGTCTGAAAGAAATTTTGTCATTTATTGATATCCGATCTGTTTTTCACGAAAACACACCAACGTTTTCTCTTTTCCGCCTCAAATTTACCCGGTGAACCAATAAACTATTCACTAAGGTACATTTTGTTTGTCCAATCTTGAAATTTTGTTACAACTACCCAAAATAAAAAAATTTATACGTCACACGTTAAAGGGTTGGGAGGGGGTCGACTAAGTGTGGCTAAATTTATTTTAAAACACGAATTTCAAACTATTAATTTAAGAAAATCTCAAAACCATGTGTAAATATGTTTTTGTGTGGATGATGACGATGATGTTAATGAAAAAGATGTTGACACAACTAATATTCCTGACGTTAACTCAAACGAGAACGAAATGGCTGCTGTGCCAGTTAATAAATAATTCAAAATGGATTCAAAATCAAAAAATTATCGAGTTAGGTCTAATCTACAGTATATTTTACTTTCAATCTAGTGAAATCTATTTCTTTTATAGTCTTTGGATAATTTCTTCTCCATACTACAATATTCTTCAATGCTTTTTTCCGCAAAAAACTTCGAAATCTTCTTGACAAGGTCTTTCTAAACATATCATTTAACCTTTATTGGTAAATAGATACCTTTTTAAAAAAATCTTATGATACGGTTATGTAATCTTCAATATACAGGGTTTTTAGCCAGTCCAAACCTTTTTCTACAGCTCTGTACATCTTAATTATAAAAATATAAAACACGACACTGTATTTCATACTTATAAACCTCACCGTCGATGTCTGTGCTATTCTATTTTTATCTCTTTGTATTGTTTCTAATTTTAAATTTAGAGCTTTTTGGAAAGTTTATATTGTCGACATTTCGAAGCACTCAATTGTCGAAAGGAGATTAATTTTCATTTTATGATCGGCGTTCTATTATTGTCGTTCGTAAAATTGGTAACGTCGTAAACATAACTAATTCATAAATCTCAAAATAAGTACCTGAAGATGTCGTTATGCACACGACGAAACTTTCACTACATCTAATACAGTATTGTACTAAATAGATCGTCAATTTAAATAATAGAATTGCCAGTCTAATAAATATATTCACAAGGCTAAGATTACTATCTTAGTTGTGACAAATTTCTTTAATTTCAACCGACTACAACTCGTAGAGAAGTGAATTCTACTACAGACTACACAGGTCCGGCATTAACAATTACTTTCTTCGATAGCAACATCTCGGATAATAATAACTAAGTCACAAAATGTGTATACAAATTTTAAGTGGCGCAGTCCATAGGATCAATAAAACATTTTTCAAAAATATAAATATTTAACTTCGATTACAGTTAGATTTGACTTATTTGTTTAAAATTTAGATACATATCAGTCACTAATATACGAAGGTTGTTTTAAAATGAATTTTTTCACAACAGCTTTGTTCTAATAAAAACACCACAAGAAAAAATCTAGCAGTTGGTACACATGGTAAAGGATTAGATAAATAAATCCCTGATATTAAGGACGAAAATACATACTTTCGATCGAGGTATAAAGAAAATTTATTTTTTTCTTAATCCCGACTATCTATAACTGGAAGAACATGTTTGGGAGTCGGTCCTGGCTTAGAAAGAGCTCAGTTGAATTTATACAACCGATTTGGATGTATTCCAAACTGTATATTAACAACGTAATTGTGAATAGTTCCAAAACGGCTCTACCGTGAGTAAAATAACGATTACGAGATGTATTTCAATCGACTCGGAATACTTTCTTCGTAATAAAAATAATAATCAACGTCTAAAAAAAGAGATAGTTCGTGGAAGTTTATTTTCGCAACTCTGTCAAATTTGTCAAATTTAGGAATGCAATTGAAAGAAAAAATGGAACTGGTTTGGCCTTGGACGAAGAGAATACGAGAAGGCGTCCCATGGAAGGATTATGGAAGGATATCTTCCAAATGGATCCAAACAAAATGAGTTAAGGCTACTAAATGATCATTATCTTCTTCATGTTATTTTTTGTATTGTAACTTAATCTTCTGTATTTGACTTCATCTCTCGAAGATCTCAGTAGTAGCTTATTTTCAATGTTTAATTCATTTAGTTCAATGCGAAGATCTGACCGAACTTAATATTAGATCATTTGCTTGGAAACAACTTGATTGTCCTTTCCATAGACCAAATCTAGCTACTAGTTGAAGGAATATCTTCAAAGCAACAACTACGATGACTATTTCCAAGCAATTCTTGTCCGTAGCGAAACACTTAGACCAAAATAATGAACATAAGTCACTGTGAACAGCCTCCAATAGAAACAGTAATTTGGAGCTTGTTGAGGATTGTTGAAACTTGTCACTGACAAACTCACTGTATTTACTTTATGACCCCAAGAACCCATAGACCTATTTGTGTCAAATGAATTAAAACCTTTGAAAGTTACGCTACTGCTTCGAACCACTCGACTTAGAATTCGTTATTTATGTGCTTACCAACTTTCCATATGCCAAACAGTCTGCAATCTTCGAAATTTAGTTGTTTACGTATCAGATAACGCAATACAGCAAACAAAAAATCTGTTAAATATAACTGGCATTATCTTCTAATCGTTTTACAATTTTTTTTCTCCTCTAAACCAACTTTTATCGCCGTAGTGACTTATTTTATATTCTCGAGTTTTCAACAGTCACTTTTTTGTCCATTAGCTAATGTATTTTCGTGCTCTATTGATTGAAAGTCGTCAACAACTCCAAGATCTCTTTAATCTCCTTCAAACCCTTCAGACTACCGGAGAGGCTATAACATCGTAGCATGGAGAATTCTCCTTGCTATTTGATTAAAATCAAAAAAGAAGTCGAAATAGTCTAAAAATAACTGTTACGCAAAATAGATTTTCATCTTCTATTCCCGTATTATTTGATTTAAATTCGTCGCCATTTATGCACTGTTGACAACCCTCAAAAACAAAACGACAACTGACAGTTTAAGGTTAGGTTAGAAATGAATTCTTTTTACCAAAATTTGATGATATTAATGTGGCTAATGCGCGGTTTCAACAACATGTCAAACTATCCATGAAACACGTCGTATATATCTCGTTTCGATGATCAGAATTGACCCCGATTTAACACCAATTGATTTATATTTATGAGGTTATCTAGAATGACAAATCTACGTCAACAAGCTCACACAAGAACAAATATAATAAAAACACAAAAAAATAAATGGTATTTAGAGTGAGAAATGAAAATTGACAAGACCAAAAATAAATAATTGTTGAAAATATGAGTATAGAAGACTTGAGGAATGATTCATTGTAATAAAAGCAATTTAAGATCTCCAAGGAGTAGTCAGTTTATACCGAGAATGTATCAGTTTTATATACAGAGATCTGTAATGCTTAGAATTCTTAAAAACGGGCTCTGTTACCGACGCGCCGCGTTCTGGACGACTAGTGCGACTATCGGAAGAACTTCAACGTTCTTTACGACGAATTCTGTTAAGCAAAAACTTCACGAGGATGATTTCGATAGTAAATTGTAATTTTGGTAATGGTACATCGGATGCGGTCAATTCCAGCATTCCATGGAGCTTCGCCGCATTTTGGAAATTAGCTACCGGCTCGGTCATGTGACCTGGAGCTTCATCTATGACTTTTTCGCGTGTACAATTTCTATCAAGTCTGGATAGAAAATCCTTGATTAAATGGAACATATTTGGTGTTAAGTGAATTTACAACGATGAATTGTAAGATTCAATGATTCAATCGATGATAAAACTGCGATTTAAGATCGTAAAAAGTTTATTTTGAAAAAAAAACGCGTTCGATCTATTTATTTACAACGTGACTCGATGTTTAAACAAATGGATGCCGTTTTAAACTTTTTGAATTGTGAATCGAAGTATGGACTGCCTTTATTGCAATATTAGAGATGTTTTCGTGAAAACTTTGCGAAAAATAAAGAAATTCATTGAATAAAAAAATATGAGAAACGCGTTCGAACAATCAATGAATTTTTTTTATCAACTCTTTCTCTTTATCTTTGTCTTCTTGGCGAATCCCACGTTGTGGTTATACAAGCCGTTGTACCTATATTTGTTTTTTTTTAATTTTTCCAAATGTGGAAGTAAACACGCCGCCAAAGGTAGATATCGCTTAAAATTTACGACATACGAGCACCTTGATGATCATATTTCCCAAACCACACACATCCATAAACGTTTATCTCTTTGCATACTTTCAATAAAAACAACTACAAGAGTTTTAATGAATAAATTTGAAAGATATAATATGTACAATGCGCAATTCCCTATTCAAAAATATATCATACAATAAACTATACTAGAAATTAATCAGCAACGGTACATAAAACAAGCATTTTGAACGGATCTTGTTTATATATATAAATATTGGTTGTGTTTGGTTTTATGACACCATTTATCCTACAGCTACTGAATCGGGTTGAAATCAGACTAATTTTCAGTACATTTTTCCTTTCCAATTCTTTCTAATACACTTCGCACAGCTTCGAGAAACGCTTGGCATCGTTATCATCGCCGATCAGACTCTGTCCATACTACATATTCCTTTATTATTTTTTATACCCCTCTTTTTTCGAAATCCTTCAATTTTTACTAAATTTCTAGTCGTCCTTCCTGCAAAACATCCCCAAAACCATTACCGAGTCTTTGTCTAGTTTTATAGTCGAGATTACACACTCTGTTCTTGTTTGACCTGCACACAAAAACCCGAAAAGCTCTGACTCATCACTCCATAACACTCTCCCCCACTCTTCATGTAACTTAATTTTATTTTGACGTCTTATAAGAGGATTCTTCACTGCCCCCAAAAAGGCGAGCTTCTCTCAATATCCTTTTTCATTGTTGAAGTACCCAAAGACAGATTCCTAGGTTCTGGTTAGTATCTCTAAACCTGTTAGCCGGTTGCTTTGGAGAGTAGGACTTTTTGCTCAAAGTTTTGCTTGACGGTTTCGTTGATATTTACTTCGTTTGCTATCATTCAAACCATTAACCTACGATCTTAGCATAATGGAACGTGTGAATAAGAACCAGGACTAAACTACAATCATAAACACTGCGGAAAATCGCTCGTATGAAGTAAATAAATAACTGACACTATTAAGTATGTTAAAATGTTTTCTGTTCCCAAATCAATTTTATTTTGATTTATATTGAAAAACCAAAATTTCCTGTCGTATTTTCATCCTCAAATTTTCGAAAAAAAATTTTACAGAAAAACGAATTTGTATATTGTAATTAGCAACTAAAATATCTTTGGCTGCACGCCCCTGGATGAAGCTACGGAGGTTTTTATCTCGTGTTACTTACAGTTCATTGAACGAGTTTTAAATATGGTCGATAATGTAAACTTGTTAATTAAAACAATAAACAAATATGTCTCGATTTAAACAAAATTACAATATTTTCTGAAGGTTAATTTTACGTTTTATTAAGTTTGGTAGTCCAGTTGTTTTAAATACGACTCGATTTAGAACAAAATGCTTAACAAACACATGCGCTTAGCTCGATTGAGTCTAAATCACCTTTTTCGAAAATGTAAACTTAATTTCAGTTTACTAAACATCACATAACTAACATCGTAAGAGATTGAATAGTTATTTATATGAAAATTGTATAGGGAGACAATCAAATGAGTCGAAAAAAGGCCTTTACACACGAATTGCATACAATATTTTCTCTACAAGCGAAAATTTTATCAAAATACAATATTTGGAACATTTTAAACAAAATTAGAAAAACAGATTATTATTACAAAAGTACAAAAATAGAAATCGGAATGAGCGCGACTTGAACCTGGGACCTTCCGCATGTGAGCCTCGTGCTCTAACCAAAACATTATGGAGACCTTAATAATAACTTTCTTAACGCACTAGTGCGTTTTACGTACTGGAGAGTGTGTTTAATGTACGTACTTCACGTACGGTAGTAAAAAAAATATTTTTATTTTAGTACAGTTGAATTATTCTGTGATTGTATGAAGATTAATTTAAAAATTTATATCATCTATTTGATCTCAATGTTGTATAGCGATTTTTTTACATAGTAGTTAGTAATTATTTATTTTTTGTCCAAAAAAACATGTTAGTTTCTCGAAAAATACATGAATTTTCCTCAATTTTCCCCCTTAATCATTTATTTCGAGCAGCTGATTTCTTTTTCGTACTCCTCGTGTCAGAAAACTTCTTACAAATATGGAACTGAAGGAATTCAATATAGAAAGTCATTTAGACTGATTCACGTCAAAGGAAAATAGTGATGGGCGAGACTGGTCTTGGTCTTGCAGTTAGGTTAGGTTAGACCAACGGACTACGCAAAACCAAGACCACGTATGAGGCTGCAAGACCAAAACCAAGACCATAATTAAACCGGTCTATATCTTGAGTTGAAAATACAGCCTTCATCCGAAATTATGGGAAAAAACATGAAATATTAGATATTTTTATACAAAAATCATGTTAGTTTCCGGATCATATATATAATTTACTGGAAAATCTAGTTAACATGATTTTTTCTCAATAATAGTTTTTGTTCGATATCTTCTCCGAATTCCTCGTATCAAAAAACTCCTTCCTACGAAAATTTACTTCAACGTGAACCCTGTATATTTATCTGAAGAATCCAATATATACAGTTCCGTTTTCTCAATTTTCAATCGATTTATGTTAAAAATAAAACGATATCTCGAAAGGTTCCGGAAATATTTTATACTAACATGTCAAATTAAAGGTATTTTCAAAAAAAAAACAGTCTAGAAACCATAATAACCTTGAAATGTATTTGGCACTATTTCTATGGAGGTTATAAAAAAAGAAGAACAGTCATGTCAGTCTAAATGTATTAAATAAAAATGACGCCACATTAACATCAAAGTAAATATCTTCTAGGTTATATTTACAATATTATTTTGTACAACGTAAGTCGTTGAAATTTTTTGTAATGGGTCAAAAATGGTATTAAATGTTTCAATTCTTCTGTACTTTTTCAACGTTTCTCCCATAAGAGAAACTCTCTGCCCTCTATAACTATTTCCAAGTACGAAATTATCTGACAAATGACAATCAATTTACTTCCGGTCGTTGATTAAATTTCAAAAATAACTTCACTGTCATCGTTAAATCGAACCGTCACTTCATTATCACAAATCCAAATTTTCAGTAACTCAAAATGGGATCAATCCCAAAAGATAAAGTTGATATTATATTGAAAGTTTGCGAAACGTTAGTCGAACAAAATAATTTAAGAATCGCCGTTCCTGAAACACCCAAAGGAAGGCTATCAGGCATAACCGGGTTCATAACTAATACAGTTTTGGGTTCGAATAGCTCAAGTCCTACAAAACGATCCGTCGAAGCTGTGATAAAGAACGAATTAACGCAAAGTCAAAAAGATGAGTTAGCAGAAATCGTAGAGAATTTACTAGAAGGTATAGAAATTGATAATCATATATCAGTTTTGACAGCTGTATCGCAGAGAATTGATTTGAGAACGGCCATTATCAACGATATTACTAATTATCTTACGGCTAAATTGAATGTTAAAATAATGTAGATAATAAATTAAATATTAATTTTTTCGATTTTGAAATCTTACAATTGTAACCTCACTTTTGGTTGTTACTTTTGTCGCAAGAAACCAAAATAAAAACAGGGTCGGACGCGAAAGTTCGAATACTACTTAGGAATTGATTCAATTGAATCAAAAATAGATTTTATTCATTTTTTACAAAGGTAGTGTATAGATTAGAAAATGGTTAAACTTTAGATTATGAACCGTCTAATTGGATATTACGTAACTGTGTGTGACATATATGACGTGTGACATACATTCAGCTGTCAAAAAGATTTTGTTGCTTAATAAACGATTGATGCGTTCAAATCAGATGTTTTTGAGATATATTATTACATATCTGGAAACTTTGTATCGTATTTGAAAAAATATCTTATTAGATCTCATTCGAAAATATCTACTGATGTTTTACACTGTATTGTGAGTTTTTACTGGAAATAGTAGATATAAAAAATGATATTTTCTTGGAACAAATTATAATTAAATAAAAAAAAGATGTAGTCCAAAAAAATTGTTCTTTCCAACTATAATTCCTTGAATAATGTCGAAATTTCATACCGAAGATAATCCCATATTTTTCCGTCGGAAAAACAAGAAACTGAAAGTTTTTATAAGCCAGACAAATGTGCATGCACGTCACACGAGGAGTATCTCGAAGAAGAAGAGGAAATTGACGAATGTATTTTCGTAAAAGTTTCCGCATGATGTACGTAACCACAAACTTTGCTCTTACGGGAACTAGAATCCACCAGAGGCGGCGCAAAATGAATTAACATGAATTACGGGCACGGGTTTTCGAAATTTTTTACAAAAAAGTCTCAAGTAATTTTTTCGTTGGAGTCACTTCTTAATAGTTTCTGTTTCACAAAAATGTGGGTACTCAGTGCTCTACAGTTTTGACTTTTTTCGAGTTTTCGAGTTATTCGCGATTCAAATATTTTTCAGCGTTCAAACCCATTTTATACTGGAAATTTTGAGGTTAGGAACAAATTGATATCTTTTTTGTACAGAATGTTATGCTCCACATTATTCGTCCCGGCAATTTGCGTCAAAAATCTCATAGTTTTCGAATTGTCCGCAATTCAAAAAGTTTTTGAACCCGTTTTACGAGGAAAAAAAATTTTTGAAGACCAATCTATAGAGAATTTTGTGTTATTCGTTTTTTGATCCAGCACTTTTTTTCGAATTCTACGTAATTTTCGAGTTATTCGCGATTCAAAATATTTTTGAGCATTCAAATCCATTTTGTAATGGAAATTTTGAGGTTAGGAAAAAAATTTTCAAGACTAATCTGTAGAGAATTTTGTGCTGTACATTTTTTGTTCCAGCACTTTTTTTCGAATTCTACGTAATTTTCTATTTATTCGCGATTCAAAATATTTTTGAGCGTTCAAACCCATTTTATAATGGAAATTTTGAGGTTAGGAAGAAAATTTTGAAGACTAATCTGTAGAGAATTTTGTGCTGTACATTTTTTGTTCCAGCACTTTTTTTCGAATTCTACGTAATTTTCTAGTTATTCGCGATTCAAAATATTTTTGAGCGTTCGAATCCATTTTGTAATGGAAATTTTGAGGTTAGTAAAAAATTTTGAAGACTAATCTGTAGAGAATTTTGTGCTGTACATTTTTTGCTCTAGAACTTTTTTTCGAATTCTACGTAGTTTTCGAGTTATTCGCGATTCAAAATATTTTTGAGCGTTCAAATCCATTTTGTAATGGAAATTTTGAGGTTAGGAAAAAAATTTTGAAGACTAATCTGTAGAGAATTTTGTGCTGTACATTTTTTGTTCCAGCACTTTTTTTCGAATTCTACGTAGTTTTCGAGTTATTCGCGATTCAAAATATTTTTGAGCGTTCAAATCCATTTTGTAATGGAAATTTTGAGGTTAGGAAGAAAATTTTGAAGACTAATCTGTAGAGAATTTTGTGCTGTACATTTTTTGTTCCAGCACTTTTTTTCGAATTCTACGTAATTTTCTAGTTATTCGCGATTCAAAATATTTTTGAGCGTTCGAATCCATTTTGTAATGGAAATTTTGAGGTTAGGAAAAAATTTTTGAAGACCAATCTGTAGAGAATTTTGTGCTGTACATTTTTTGTTCCAGCACTTTTTTTCGAATTCTACGTAATTTTCTAGTTATTCGCGATTCAAAATATTTTTGAGCGTTCGAATCCATTTTGTAATGGAAATTTTGCGGTTAGGAAAAAATTTTGAAGACTAATCTGTAGAGAATTTTGTGCTGTACATTTTTTGCTCTAGCACTTTTTTTCGAATTCTACGTAGTTTTCGAGTTATTCGCGATTCAAAATATTTTTGAGCGTTCAAATCCATTTTGTAATGGAAATTTTGAGGTTAGGAAAAAATTTTTGAAGACCAATCTGTAGAGAATTTTGTGCTGTACATTTTTTGTTCCAGCACTTTTTTTCGAATTCTACGTAATTTTCTAGTTATTCGCGATTCAAAATATTTTTGAGCGTTCGAATCCATTTTGTAATGGAAATTTTGAGGTTAGTAAAAAATTTTGAAGACTAATCTGTAGAGAATTTTGTGCTGTACATTTTTTGCTCTAGAACTTTTTTTCGAATTCTACGTAGTTTTCGAGTTATTCGCGATTCAAAATATTTTTGAGCGTTCAAATCCATTTTGTAATGGAAATTTTGAGGTTAGGAAAAAAATTTTGAAGACTAATCTGTAGAGAATTTTGTGCTGTACATTTTTTGTTCCAGCACTTTTTTTCGAATTCTACATAGTTTTCGAGTTATTTGCGATTCAAAATATTTTTGAGCGTTCAAACCCATTTTATAATGGAAATTTTGAGGTTAGGAAGAAAATTTTGAAGACTAATCTGTAGAGAATTTTGTGCTGTACATTTTTTGTTCCAGCACTTTTTTTCGAATTCTACGTAATTTTCTAGTTATTCGCGATTCAAAATATTTTTGAGCGTTCGAATCCATTTTGTAATGGAAATTTTGAGGTTAGGAAAAAATTTTTGAAGACCAATCTGTAGAGAATTTTGTGCTGTACATTTTTTGTTCCAGCACTTTTTTTCGAATTCTACGTAATTTTCTAGTTATTCGCGATTCAAAATATTTTTGAGCGTTCGAATCCATTTTGTAATGGAAATTTTGCGGTTAGGAAAAAATTTTGAAGACTAATCTGTAGAGAATTTTGTGCTGTACATTTTTTGCTCTAGCACTTTTTTTCGAATTCTACGTAGTTTTCGAGTTATTCGCGATTCAAAATATTTTTGAGCGTTCAAATCCATTTTGTAATGGAAATTTTGAGGTTAGGAAAAAATTTTTGAAGACCAATCTGTAGAGAATTTTGTGCTGTACATTTTTTGTTCCAGCACTTTTTTTCGAATTCTACGTAATTTTCGAGTTATTCGCGATTCAAAATATTTTTGAGCGTTCAAACCCATTTTATAATGGAAATTTTGAGGTTAGGAAGAAAATTTTGAAGACTAATCTGTAGAGAATTTTGTGCTGTACATTTTTTGTTCCAGCACTTTTTTTCGAATTCTACGTAATTTTCTAGTTATTCGCGATTCAAAATATTTTTGAGCGTTCGAATCCATTTTGTAATGGAAATTTTGAGGTTAGTAAAAAATTTTGAAGACTAATCTGTAGAGAATTTTGTGCTGTACATTTTTTGCTCTAGAACTTTTTTTCGAATTCTACGTAGTTTTCGAGTTATTCGCGATTCAAAATATTTTTGAGCGTTCGAATCCATTTTGTAATGGAAATTTTGCGGTTAGGAAAAAATTTTGAAGACTAATCTGTAGAGAATTTTGTGCTGTACATTTTTTGCTCTAGCACTTTTTTTCGAATTCTACGTAGTTTTCGAGTTATTCGCGATTCAAAATATTTTTGAGCGTTCGAATCCATTTTGTAATGGAAATTTTGAGGTTAGGAAAAAATTTTTGAAGACCAATCTGTAGAGAATTTTGTGCTGTACATTTTTTGTTCCAGCACTTTTTTTCGAATTCTACGTAATTTTCGAGTTATTCGCGATTCAAAATATTTTTGAGCGTTCAAACCCATTTTATAATGGAAATTTTGAGGTTAGGAAGAAAATTTTGAAGACTAATCTGTAGAGAATTTTGTGCTGTACATTTTTTGTTCCAGCACTTTTTTTCGAATTCTACGTAATTTTCGAGTTATTCGCGATTCAAAATATTTTTGAGCGTTCGAATCCATTTTGTAATGGAAATTTTGAGGTTAGTAAAAAATTTTGAAGACCAATCTGTAGAGAAATTTGTGCTGTACCCTTTTTGCTCTAGCTCTTTTTTCGAATTCCTTTTAGTTTTCGAGCTTTTCGCGTTTCAAAATATTTTTGACTATATAAATCCATTTCCAGGTAAAATTTTTGAGATTAGGAACAAATACCTGGCACACTTTTTTGTAGAGAATTTTGTATTCTACATTTTTCGTTACGGCAGTTTTTGCGAATTCCTCATAGTTTTCGAGTTATTCGCGTTTCAAAATTTGTTTCAAGTCCCAAAATTTCGAAAATCCGTCCCCGTAATTTTGTTAAGAGTAGCTAGATTTATTCAGTATCCCAAATCCTACCGCCCAATTTAATTTAAGATTTTAGCTCATAATCGCCTGTACTATAACAAAACGAAAGTTTGAATAACTATTTGTATGTTTGGTTGCCTACTCCATAGGTAAATGTCATCGAGAACTTTTGTTTGACTTGCAATTCATCTTGGTTTTAAGTTATTACAAGAATCACACATTACAATTATATATATGAAAATATACATTTAGTAAAATAAAATTAATTATCTCTATGTATTTCAGTCAAATAAAAACGATGCTGACATATGTTATTCAATTCTAACTACAACCAAAAAATGAATTCAGTCTGCATTTATAGACAGATATTATTTCTGCCTGCATTATTACATCTCTCCACTTCGATATAAATAAAATATTCTCGTTCAGTTAGAAGTTCAAACACAAACAAAAGTTTTTATACCGCGAAATTTCGACTTTTTGGTTCATGTTGGTTTACTCGATACCGAGACTCCAGACTTATGCATAATATATGAATTTATGCCTGCAACTCGTTTCACAAATGTGGAATAATCGATTCTATAGATGTCGCCGTCAGCGCGGACCATTTTTTATATTAATGATATCACGTACTACCCAAGTTGATTCATTTAATATGCTCGAGGAATAAAAATTCGTTTAATTCGGTAAACTAGGAGAAATTCCCCCCCCCCAAAAAATTAGTTTTTTATACACTCTTACGTATTTATTTAATTTATATTCACTTATACCCAAGATTTATATTATTTACGTAATTAATTTATACGCTAATTATTCATAACACTTGACACTACACTTTTCACTAATTGTAAACAAACTAATTTATTTAATTACACCATTTGTTTTATTTTTCACTTTCCCGATGTGTTTACTGTGATTGAAAATTGTCTATGGGTGTTTTATATTCAATCTTACTTTCCGGAATATTCGATTTTCAGAAAATTTATCGTAAACAAACAAAAAGGACGCTTTCTGTAAATAGATAGACTTTGAATTCGATTAGCCTAATAAACTAACTTCAAATGAGTTACCGACGAAAATCCCTAGATAGCAGCGCCGCACGGCGGCTATTTCCAACACTTAAAACCCGGATAATCTAGGGAACCACACGAAATTGGTATCGGTTTCAGAAATTGTATGTAAAATTGTGTAAAATGATGATTGAAATGTTTATGAATATTTGTTCAAATGTTAATGGAGGCCACTACGGCACTGTTTGTGTCTTCTTCTATTTCTTCCAGATCTAAAAGCATAAACTAATGGACAAAGGAAACGTTTCATTATTCAAGAATTCGTAAATAAAACACTCGATTAGGATAAATTTTTTCCCTAGGCACTGACATTCGCGTCAACGACCCGTTTTATATCGTTCTGTTCATTTCTCCGATTCCAGACATCGGAAAAAGATTAATTGCATTTGTGATTGTACGTTTGTTCGTTTCTGCATATACCACAGAATTAATTATAACCGTCGTATTCATATACGTTTCAAATATGTGGATACGAAGTGCGATCCATGAGTTCTAACATAGGAATAAAAACTGTGATTAGTTTTGAAAATTCTCCCTTAATTTTAACTATTCAGAACGTTTAAATAAAAAAAATCGTAGACCTCATTGAGCTGGGGTTGATTTGGGCTTTTTTGACTGAAAATTGTCTTCTCTTGAATCGATTATTTCTCGCAGATGTGCAGCTTTCTTTCCAGGAGCCCCATATTCGATTAAAGTTTCTAGTCCCTTGGTAAAGACACTGCTTTTCCCCTTGATGACCTTGCCAGCAGATGGAACGATCTTTGCCTAGTCTAGAGTCGGTTTTCCCTTCTCAGACTGTCGAGTTAGAAGTAACCGACTCACGTTTCATCTACGGTTATCTGGAACTGCGTTGCTGATCTTCGTATTTCGTACGGTCTCGTCTAAACTTTGCTACCCAATATTTTACTGTTGATAACGAAGTAGAATCCAACTTTTATATTAGTTGGGTTAAGGTCTTTCAAATAAAACGATGATTAATTTTTTCCATGTTTATAAGTACACTGAAAACGTTCATTACTGATCTGCTGCCATTTCTAGGTTAGACCAGGTACTTCTGGGATCAATGGATACAGACTAAACATCGATAGTTTTGAATTTGGTGATAATATAGAAAAATTTTCGAAGCCTGATGTGTAGTATCACCTCCCACAGTCAGCAAAACAGCTTGAATAGCAATATGGGACTATCCTAGTATTATAATAAAATGAATCGAAGCAACAAGTTGAAACTTGTCATTGACAAGTTGATAAATATTTACAATCTATGAGACCGAGAACTACTTTTGCAATTACGAATATTTTTGAAAGGTTTTTGTTTTAAATTTCAATGCGAATTGTATTCATGAACCTGTTTGAACATCTCGATAACTAATTAATACTTTGATCACTTAAAGGTACGCTATCTGAATAGTCGATGGTCCATTTTCCTTTTCGAAGTCCTTTTCAGCAATTAACTCTATTACCTCAGTTACCGTTCCGATCCATTGGAGCTACTAGCCGCATTTATAATGGAAATTAATTGTTATTTCAAGTTTTCAACTCGTCGATTAGTGTTTAGAAGTAATCGGTGGTTAATTTACCGAAAACCAATATGTCTGTTTATTTATTGAGAGGAAAAAAATCATTATTACATCTCGTTAACTTGCTACAACTCAATATTAAATTATAAAACGTAAATAGACGAGTAAAATGTACCTGTCTGTAAGGGCGTTTGGTTAAAACAGGGTACCAGACATGAAGTTTGTCCTACATTAAAAAACGAATATAAGAAATAGTTGGAAATACATCATTTAGTTATATGATGGGATTTTAGTCACTGTATTTGACACTTCGAGGTTAATCAAGAGGATAACCAGTTCCAAAATATTCCAGCAATGTTTTTCGTGACCTTTACATTGTTTGCCACGGGTGTTCCTTTTTTGAATATCGTATCATGGTAAAATATTACTTTCTTGGTCCTAAAGGCTATAAAAACCGTTCGTATTCTACTCGACGCTGCTTTTAGGCTTATTTTTTGGAGTTGTCACCGTGTGGTGGTTATTAATCCCGGAGGTCATAAAAATTTAATATGAACTAGGTTGAACTTACACGAGGACAAGGTTAACAAAACCCAAAATTTCGTTTATAATGTTTTAAAGCAATTGAAAGTTAGTTTATGAAATTTCTATCTATAATTCCGTTAGTTGGTTGTTTATGAGGAGAGAGGTCGAAAGTGATGTAACACGCCACGCCACACCACGCCCTGCAACCAGTACGTTATGCAGATCACTAGTAGTTTGACCTACACACCTTTTAAGCATAGATAACCGACTCACTCTACATTTAAAGTAAAGTTTCTGTAAGTATAGTTGGTTGTTGACTTTCAAGCTGATTTGTATTTGTTTTTTTTTTTTTTGGAAATAAAAATGATTAATCCATAAACGTCGTCAGATATTTCGCAAGACATATTTCACGTAAACAAAAGAAATTAAACGTGGTCGTTGGCTTATAATTCTTTCACAACTAATAAACTTTATGATATTTATGATCTTTTTTACACTTTTCCCAACCACTAAGTGGATAGATATATTTATTGAAACGTCCGAAAATTGCTATGTATTATTGGGGCTCTACCAAGAAGTCATTAATAAGTTTTTTGATTTATAATCTCTATCTTTATTATTGCGGAAATTCACTCATCAGAAGATGTATGTGGTTGTTGATAAGTTTTGTAAAAGATAATACATTATCTGTGTTGCTAATGCAGTTCTATCTATCGTAGAAAAACCAAAAAAGACTTCCTGTAACTACAAATCTTATGATAAATTAAGATACAGATTTTCTTCGTTATCATCTGTAACGTCTTTAATATCTTCTCCGCCATCTTAAAACATTGATATAGAATGTACCTCAGGTTATTTATACAAACGCTAGCAGTCTTCATTATGTATAAGAGACTGTTTAAGAATTTCTAGCGTCAAACGCCTTTTTAAAATCCACAAAACATATGTAAAAGTCTTGGTTTATATTCCTACATGTTTTAACCAACAATTGAGCTGTAAATTGATTCCTTTTTCAAATTTTTTGAAACTGTGCTCGATTATTCTTGAAAACTTTTTTGACACACGTCTTCTAAAGCTTATAGTTCTAAAATCACCACATTTTGTTTTAGAAAGACCATTAACGCCAGATTCATAAATATTATTATTTAGTAGTAAAAAATAAGTGCAAATTATCGATTTAAATCCCGGAAATCTATTTTTGAACAACTTTATCCACGAAATAAAAGGGAAATCCAAGAAAATATGAAACTTAGCACTTGTAAGCGATCTGAAGGCTATTTCTTGTTCTCTCGTATTAAAATACTAAGTCGAGATTTTTATCGCGACAAAAAGTAAAAATTCACGACCGCACGAATCCTACTGACTGCGCCTATTGAGTTTTTCCCTCTCGGAAATCTATTTTTAAACAAAAAAAATTTATTTACAAAAATTGTGACAATCAGTATTTGATGTTAAATGAATCTACTACGTTTTTATGTATCCACTCTGTATATATGTATTTACAGTAGCTAGTTATTTGAGTTCTTTGACCTCGTATGCAAATCGACGTTTTTAGCAATTATTACTCACACAGACGCTACCATATATTAATAAAAAACACATTGTCCGCTTTCTGTTTAACCCATTTTTCTACAGAGCAGTTTGACAAACATAAAAAATAATTTTATAGTATATGCACGTGATGGAAATGAAATTTCCGTTTCCGAACATTTGTACAAATCGTTCTGTTTGTATACATATAATTATGACTGATATTAACATGTAGGTAATCGAATTGTTAATATCTTTATACTCGGTCATTTTTTATTTGAAATTCGCGGTTCTTACCTTAAGTCGGTACCACACGATACGTCCAACGATGTTCGCTGGTATGATAGGACACATCGTATGATCGTAGTGCGCATGTCACTCGACATATATCGTTCTGCCGTACGGTGAACGCATCGTGTAGTACCGGCTTTAGATTCATGAAAATTTTCTCAGCATTTTCATCCTTTCTATACAACACGCTGAAAGACAGTAAACAAAAAGGTCAAGAACCTCCGCTTCAGAACAGAACGATAATATTAGTCAATGAATTATTCGAAGAAAATACTTGATTTCCAAAGAAACATTAACCTAACCTAACTTTATCGATATAATCTGATTGTTACGGTAATAAAATTTCAAAACTTATCCACTTAACTATAATAAGTACTTCCCTAGTCTCCCTCGTATTTATAATGCTACAATTATTTTTTTTTATTATGTAGTTATGAGTTTCTTTCAAGTTTAAACTATTTATTGTTTCTTCTTAATGTGTAAGTGGCAGCTGTAATAAACTGAACTTCATATTCTGCAACAACCCATCTTTAAATCATTTTCTATTACAAAAAACAGTCTTTCTCTCGAGATAATCCGTCGTTATACCTCTTCGCCGTTCCATTTCCAGTTAATTTGACGCCAAAAGCGTAATACGCGGTAAAATGTTAGATTAATGACGTCACATTCAAAGTGACAGTTTCGCAAGAAACATCAAAGCGCACGCTGGAACATATCGTATGTTATTAAACACAGGCCACGTTGATAATATCCACAGCTAAATCTCGTCATTCAGATGTCGCCTACAGCTTACTACGAAGTGATATTGTGAATAATGGGTTTTCGAGAAGAAAATCCACTAGTAATTTGTTAACATTACATATCCGAAATTCACAAAATATATTATTTTAAATAAACAAATAGGTTATTCTTTAAATTCATTACCTTCGTTTGCTAGTTCAATCCGATGTCAATCATTTGTTTTATCGATTTAAAATCAACAATATAATATAATTAAATACTTCTAAAACAGTTTTTCAATGATATTTAATTATTTTTCATGAACTTTGAGATGTATTTATAATATGCTTATACAATACATACAGACATGTTATAAAGAATTAACTAGAATTAGTCGGCAACCAGTTTTACATAAACTGTGTATTAAGTATAGTATATGTAGTAGTTATAGAAATTTTTTAGTGACACATTGGTAACGTAGTTACGAGACAATACAGTCATTATGTTGTATCAGGTGCGTATTAGCAATAAAACTAAGTAATAATTCACAAAATACATGGGTTAATGAACTCGCATACATGTAATCATACTTAGATTAATGCATTATATAATTGCAGATAACAATTTCCTGTTCGTTTATAAAAGGCTTGGTCTCATATTTAAAACGAAATATACCAAAATACGATTCTTAATAACTTTTAATTTTGGTATGTCTGACATTTCGCGTACGCTTGTTGTGGGATCAACATCAACTGCATCTAATGCATTTTGCCCTAAAATTATTGGTGTTCGTATAGTTCGTTATACAATAAACATTATTAATCAAACGAACTGTCAAAATTGTCACTAAAATCGTCCTAATATACAAGGGGATTCGTAAATGAATGGAGATTCAGTTAAATTGTTATTTATTATCAAATTGTATACAATAAACAATTTTAGTAAAACGAACTGTCAAAATTTCTACTAAAATCGTCCTAATATACAAGGGGATCCATAAATGATTGTAAATTCAGTTATCTTGTCATTTATTATCGAATTGTATGTGTACAATAAACAATTTTAGTAAAACGAACTGTCAAAATTTCTACTAAAATCGTCCTAATATACAAGGGGATTCGTAAATGAATGGAAATTCAGATAAATTGTTATTTATTATCAAATTGTATACAATAAACAATTTTAGTAAAACGAACTGTCAAAATTTCTACTAAAATCGTCCTAATATACAAGGGGATTCGTAAATGAATGGAAATTCAGTTAAATTGTCATTTATTATCGAATTGTATGTGTACAATAAACAATTTTAGTAAAACGAACTGTCAAAATTTCTACTAAAATCGTCCTAATATACAAGGGGATTCGTAAATGAATGGAAATTCAGATAAATTGTTATTTATTATCAAATTGTATACAATAAACAATTTTAGTAAAACGAACTGTCAAAATTTCTACTAAAATCGTCCTAATATACAAGGGGATTCGTAAATGAATGGAAATTCAGTTAAATTGTCATTTATTATCGAATTGTATGTGTACAATAAACAATTTTAGTAAAACGAACTGTCAAAATTTTTTACTAAAATCGTCATAATATACAAGGAGATTCGTGAATGAATGAAAATTCAGTTAAATTGTTATTTATTATCAAATTGTATACAATAAACAATTTTAGTCAAACGAACTATCAAAATTTTTACTAAAGTCGTCATAATATACAAGGGGATTCGAAAATGAATGGAAATTCAGTTAAATTGTCATTTATTATCGAATTGTATGTGTACAATAAACAATTTTAGTAAAACGAACTGTCAAAATTTCTACTAAAATCGTCCTAATATACAAGGGGATTCGTAAATGAATGGAAATTCAGATAAATTGTTATTTATTATCAAATTGTATACAATAAACAATTTTAGTAAAACGAACTGTCAAAATTTCTACTAAAATCGTCCTAATATACAAGGGGATTCGTAAATGAATGGAGATTCAGTTAAATTGTTATTTATTATCAAATTGTATACAATAAACAATTTTAGTAAAACGAACTGTCAAAATTTTTTACTAAAATCGTCATAATATACAAGGAGATTCGTGAATGAATGAAAATTCAGTTAAATTGTTATTTATTATCAAATTGTATACAATAAACAATTTTAGTCAAACGAACTATCAAAATTTTTACTAAAGTCGTCATAATATACAAGGGGATTCGTAAATGAATGGAAATTCAGTTAAATTGTCATTTATTATCGAATTGTATGTGTACAATAAACAATTTTAGTAAAACGAACTGTCAAAATTTTTTACTAAAATCGTCATAATATACAAGGAGATTCGTGAATGAATGAAAATTCAGTTAAATTGTTATTTATTATCAAATTGTATACAATAAACAATTTTAGTCAAACGAACTATCAAAATTTTTACTAAAGTCGTCATAATATACAAGGGGATTCGAAAATGAATGGAAATTCAGTTAAATTGTCATTTATTATCGAATTGTATGTGTACAATAAACAATTTTAGTAAAACGAACTGTCAAAATTTCTACTAAAATCGTCCTAATATACAAGGGGATTCGTAAATGAATGGAGATTCAGTTAAATTGTTATTTATTATCAAATTGTATACAATAAACAATTTTAGTAAAACGAACTGTCAAAATTTTTTACTAAAATCGTCATAATATACAAGGAGATTCGTGAATGAATGAAAATTCAGTTAAATTGTTATTTATTATCAAATTGTATACAATAAACAATTTTAGTCAAACGAACTATCAAAATTTTTACTAAAGTCGTCATAATATACAAGGGGATTCGTAAATGAATGGAAATTCAGTTAAATTGTCATTTATTATCGAATTGTATGTGTACAATAAACAATTTTAGTAAAACGAACTGTCAAAATTTTTTACTAAAATCGTCATAATATACAAGGAGATTCGTGAATGAATGAAAATTCAGTTAAATTGTTATTTATTATCAAATTGTATACAATAAACAATTTTAGTCAAACGAACTATCAAAATTTTTACTAAAGTCGTCATAATATACAAGGGGATTCGAAAATGAATGGAAATTCAGTTAAATTGTCATTTATTATCGAATTGTATGTGTACAATAAACAATTTTAGTAAAACGAACTGTCAAAATTTCTACTAAAATCGTCCTAATATACAAGGGGATTCGTAAATGAATGGAGATTCAGTTAAATTGTTATTTATTATCAAATTGTATACAATAAACAATTTTAGTAAAACGAACTGTCAAAATTTTTTACTAAAATCGTCATAATATACAAGGAGATTCGTGAATGAATGAAAATTCAGTTAAATTGTTATTTATTATCAAATTGTATACAATAAACAATTTTAGTCAAACGAACTATCAAAATTTTTACTAAAGTCGTCATAATATACAAGGGGATTCGTAAATGAATGGAAATTCAGTTAAATTGTCATTTATTATCGAATTGTATGTGTACAATAAACAATTTTAGTAAAACGAACTGTCAAAATTTTTTACTAAAATCGTCATAATATACAAGGAGATTCGTGAATGAATGAAAATTCAGTTAAATTGTTATTTATTATCAAATTGTATACAATAAACAATTTTAGTCAAACGAACTATCAAACAATTTTAGTAAAACGAACTGTCAAAATTTCTACTAAAATCGCCCTAATATACAAGGGAATTCGTAAATGAATGGAAATTCAGATAAATTGTTATTTATTATCAAATTGTATACAATAAACAATTTTAGTAAAACGAACTGTCAAAATTTCTACTAAAATCGTCCTAATATACAAGGGGATTCGTAAATGAATGGAAATTCAGATAAATTGTTATTTATTATCAAATTGTATACAATAAACAATTTTAGTAAAACGAACTGTCAAAATTTCTACTAAAATCGTCCTAATATACAAGGGAATTCGTAAATGAATGGAAATTCAGATAAATTGTTATTTATTATCAAATTGTATACAATAAACAATTTTAGTAAAACGAACTGTCAAAATTTCTACTAAAATCGTCCTAATATACAAGGGGATTCGTAAATGAATGGAAATTCAGATAAATTGTTATTTATTATCAAATTGTATACAATAAACAATTTTAGTAAAACGAACTGTCAAAATTTCTACTAAAATCGTCCTAATATACAAGGGGATTCGTAAATGAATGGAAATTCAGATAAATTGTTATTTATTATCAAATTGTATACAATAAACAATTTTAGTAAAACGAACTGTCAAAATTTCTACTAAAATCGCCCTAATATACAAGGGAATTCGTAAATGAATGGAAATTCAGATAAATTGTTATTTATTATCAAATTGTATACAATAAACAATTTTAGTAAAACGAACTGTCAAAATTTCTACTAAAATCGTCCTAATATACAAGGGGATTCGTAAATGAATGGAAATTCAGATAAATTGTTATTTATTATCAAATTGTATACAATAAACAATTTTAGTAAAACGAACTGTCAAAATTTCTACTAAAATCGTCCTAATATACAAGGGAATTCGTAAATGAATGGAAATTCAGATAAATTGTTATTTATTATCAAATTGTATACAATAAACAATTTTAGTAAAACGAACTGTCAAAATTTCTACTAAAATCGTCCTAATATACAAGGGGATTCGTAAATGAATGGAAATTCAGATAAATTGTTATTTATTATCAAATTGTATACAATAAACAATTTTAGTAAAACGAACTGTCAAAATTTCTACTAAAATCGTCCTAATATACAAGGGGATTCGTAAATGAATGGAAATTCAGATAAATTGTTATTTATTATCAAATTGTATACAATAAACAATTTTAGTAAAACGAACTGTCAAAATTTCTACTAAAATCGCCCTAATATACAAGGGAATTCGTAAATGAATGGAAATTCAGATAAATTGTTATTTATTATCAAATTGTATACAATAAACAATTTTAGTAAAACGAACTGTCAAAATTTCTACTAAAATCGTCCTAATATACAAGGGGATTCGTAAATGAATGGAAATTCAGATAAATTGTTATTTATTATCAAATTGTATACAATAAACAATTTTAGTAAAACGAACTGTCAAAATTTCTACTAAAATCGTCCTAATATACAAGGGGATTCGTAAATGAATGGAAATTCAGATAAATTGTTATTTATTATCAAATTGTATACAATAAACAATTTTAGTAAAACGAACTGTCAAAATTTCTACTAAAATCGCCCTAATATACAAGGGGATTCGTAAATGAATGGAAATTCAGATAAATTGTTATTTATTATCAAATTGTATACAATAAACAATTTTAGTAAAACGAACTGTCAAAATTTCTACTAAAATCGTCCTAATATACAAGGGGATTCGTAAATGAATGGAAATTCAGATAAATTGTTATTTATTATCAAATTGTATACAATAAACAATTTTAGTAAAACGAACTGTCAAAATTTCTACTAAAATCGTCCTAATATACAAGGGGATTCGTAAATGAATGGAAATTCAGATAAATTGTTATTTATTATCAAATTGTATACAATAAACAATTTTAGTAAAACGAACTGTCAAAATTTCTACTAAAATCGCCCTAATATACAAGGGAATTCGTAAATGAATGGAAATTCAGATAAATTGTTATTTATTATCAAATTGTATACAATAAACAATTTTAGTAAAACGAACTGTCAAAATTTCTACTAAAATCGTCCTAATATACAAGGGGATTCGTAAATGAATGGAAATTCAGATAAATTGTTATTTATTATCAAATTGTATACAATAAACAATTTTAGTAAAACGAACTGTCAAAATTTCTACTAAAATCGTCCTAATATACAAGGGGATTCGTAAATGAATGGAAATTCAGATAAATTGTTATTTATTATCAAATTGTATACAATAAACAATTTTAGTAAAACGAACTGTCAAAATTTCTACTAAAATCGTCCTAATATACAAGGGGATTCGTAAATGAATGGAAATTCAGATAAATTGTTATTTATTATCAAATTGTATACCATAAACAATTTTAGTAAAACGAACTGTCAAAATTTCTACTAAAATCGTCCTAATATACAAGGGGATTCGTAAATGAATGGAAATTCAGATAAATTGTTATTTATTATCAAATTGTATACAATAAACAATTTTAGTAAAACGAACTGTCAAAATTTCTACTAAAATCGCCCTAATATACAAGGGAATTCGTAAATGAATGGAAATTCAGATAAATTGTTATTTATTATCAAATTGTATACAATAAACAATTTTAGTAAAACGAACTGTCAAAATTTCTACTAAAATCGTCCTAATATACAAGGGGATTCGTAAATGAATGGAAATTCAGATAAATTGTTATTTATTATCAAATTGTATACAATAAACAATTTTAGTAAAACGAACTGTCAAAATTTCTACTAAAATCGTCCTAATATACAAGGGGATTCGTAAATGAATGGAAATTCAGATAAATTGTTATTTATTATCAAATTGTATACAATAAACAATTTTAGTAAAACGAACTGTCAAAATTTCTACTAAAATCGCCCTAATATACAAGGGAATTCGTAAATGAATGGAAATTCAGATAAATTGTTATTTATTATCAAATTGTATACAATAAACAATTTTAGTAAAACGAACTGTCAAAATTTCTACTAAAATCGTCCTAATATACAAGGGGATTCGTAAATGAATGGAAATTCAGATAAATTGTTATTTATTATCAAATTGTATACAATAAACAATTTTAGTAAAACGAACTGTCAAAATTTCTACTAAAATCGTCCTAATATACAAGGGGATTCGTAAATGAATGGAAATTCAGATAAATTGTTATTTATTATCAAATTGTATACAATAAACAATTTTAGTAAAACGAACTGTCAAAATTTCTACTAAAATCGTCCTAATATACAAGGGGATTCGTAAATGAATGGAAATTCAGATAAATTGTTATTTATTATCAAATTGTATACAATAAACAATTTTAGTAAAACGAACTGTCAAAATTTCTACTAAAATCGTCCTAATATACAAGGGGATTCGTAAATGAATGGAAATTCAGATAAATTGTTATTTATTATCAAATTGTATACAATAAACAATTTTAGTAAAACGAACTGTCAAAATTTCTACTAAAATCGTCCTAATATACAAGGGGATTCGTAAATGAATGGAAATTCAGATAAATTGTTATTTATTATCAAATTGTATACAATAAACAATTTTAGTAAAACGAACTGTCAAAATTTCTACTAAAATCGTCCTAATATACAAGGGGATTCGTAAATGAATGGAAATTCAGATAAATTGTTATTTATTATCAAATTGTATACAATAAACAATTTTAGTAAAACGAACTGTCAAAATTTCTACTAAAATCGCCCTAATATACAAGGGAATTCGTAAATGAATGGAAATTCAGATAAATTGTTATTTATTATCAAATTGTATACAATAAACAATTTTAGTAAAACGAACTGTCAAAATTTCTACTAAAATCGTCCTAATATACAAGGGGATTCGTAAATGAATGGAAATTCAGATAAATTGTTATTTATTATCAAATTGTATACAATAAACAATTTTAGTAAAACGAACTGTCAAAATTTCTACTAAAATCGTCCTAATATACAAGGGGATTCGTAAATGAATGGAAATTCAGATAAATTGTTATTTATTATCAAATTGTATACAATAAACAATTTTAGTAAAACGAACTGTCAAAATTTCTACTAAAATCGTCCTAATATACAAGGGGATTCGTAAATGAATGGAAATTCAGATAAATTGTTATTTATTATCAAATTGTATACAATAAACAATTTTAGTAAAACGAACTGTCAAAATTTCTACTAAAATCGTCCTAATATACAAGGGGATTCGTAAATGAATGGAAATTCAGATAAATTGTTATTTATTATCAAATTGTATACAATAAACAATTTTAGTAAAACGAACTGTCAAAATTTCTACTAAAATCGCCCTAATATACAAGGGAATTCGTAAATGAATGGAAATTCAGATAAATTGTTATTTATTATCAAATTGTATACAATAAACAATTTTAGTAAAACGAACTGTCAAAATTTCTACTAAAATCGTCCTAATATACAAGGGGATTCGTAAATGAATGGAAATTCAGATAAATTGTTATTTATTATCAAATTGTATACAATAAACAATTTTAGTAAAACGAACTGTCAAAATTTCTACTAAAATCGTCCTAATATACAAGGGGATTCGTAAATGAATGGAAATTCAGATAAATTGTTATTTATTATCAAATTGTATACAATAAACAATTTTAGTAAAACGAACTGTCAAAATTTCTACTAAAATCGTCCTAATATACAAGGGGATTCGTAATTGAATGAAAATTCAGTTTTTTTGTACTATATTTTTAAAATTGTATGTTATTCCGACTCTGTAAAATCTATGGGATTAATTCAATTGTTATCTTGAAGTTATGCCGTTGAATTTATTCTTCTTTCTTAGTTTTATCGAAAAACAGGGCTTTAACCACATAATTCTTCGATGCAAAAACCATCTACAACTCAATTAGTACAAAATAGAAACTGATTCACAACATGCAATGTTGCTATAAATCCGTCGTGTTTGGAAAAAAACTGATTTAGATATTTGTTTGTTATTTGGATTGAGATAATAACACGAATAGAAAAAAAAAACTTTGAAAAAACAACTATTTATTGAAAATTTGTTAAAACGATATAAAAGTTTTTCATAATATCTGAAGTAGAATTAAATTTGACAACGTAGCTTATTAATGAAGCCTCTTATTATCTTAATCTATAAAAAATTGTCGTTATTGTTGTTGGTAGAATAAGTTACAGGGTTGCCAAGTTTCATTATTTGTAATTTAATTATAACACAGTTTAATGTAGTCTGTATATTTCTCTATTTGGGCACGACGGACCTTTCTGAAGGTCTATATGCCCTTAATCGCCCACAATGCTACACAATGAAGCCTAATATTTCCCTTTTTGATTGCTGTTTGTATACCTTGCAGTGTTTTATTTCTGTTTCGTCCTTCGGATTTTGAAACTTTAGCTCGTAAATTTTTTCTAAATCTAAATTATTTCGTAAACAATCAAGTCTCTTTAATTTATCTCTTAATAATCCCTCCATCTCGATCTGTTTTTTACCTTGTATTTCTTGTTAAGAAACTTTTATAATACGAAAATAATTCTCCATACGAAACCTGTAACATTGAATTCACTAATCAAAACTTGTTAATTAAAGGTAAATTCAATTTATGCTTTGTTTTAGTTTCCAAACTTGTTTTTCCACTTTGCGAAAGATATTTCAACTTCAGAACCATGAGACTGGAAAATACAAGTGTTCAGTTTTCATTATTTAATAATTTACTCCAAGTTTTTTATTAGAAATTCGAGCAGATGAAATTTCGTGAATGTTAATTAAGTCGATTTTTCAATCTGGTAATTATTAAAATATAATTATGAATAAAAAAACATTTTGGCAACCGAATTCAAACTAGGTCAGATATGACTGTCTAAAATAAAAGTATAGGAAAACAATTTTGATAATCGTTATTTGGAGTGGTAAACAAAAACTTTTTTCGTTTGCAAAACTACAATTTTGAATTATTTCGATCAAGGTCCCAGACACGAGACAACGTTTAGTCGTCGTACGGTAAATATTTACTCGAGCTACTTTTTGTTATTTTAATTTTTAACCGTAAATTCCTTCAAACTATGCATAAAGACTTATTAAAAGTCACAAAGGAATATTAAAGTGTTCACCTGTAACCCAAAGTGCAATTATCATTTAACAACTATAGGAAACTGTGTGTTTCAAATTTTAATATTACAGTACTGGTTCCAAAAAAAGAAAAAAGTAGCTATATGGAATAAATAATACCATTAGTATTCATGTAACTTCACATCAGTGTTGCCAATATCTCAAAACTTGAGTATAAAAACATCTAAGAAACCGTCAGTCCACGTGGACTCATCATCTACACTGTTTACTAATGAAAACATCGAATCGTAAATATAAACGCATTTCTAGTGGCCGAAGATGTCGGAAGGCGTATGTACACTATATCATTGTAATATTACTGCTAGACAATCTGCGATAAGCAGTGGCGTAGCCTAGTGAGATTTATTTAATTCATAAATTTCTTTAAATAAATAGAAATTTGGCGTTTTTTAGACCATGATCGAATGAAGACAATTAAATTGCACAGTGTAGTGAATTATTTATATAAATAATAAATATATTCGAACTAGAATAATCAAATTTTCCATTTATCGAGTAGTCACGAAAGGGGCTGCTGTGAATCATTCAGAGAACTAAAAAACTGAAGGTCACGTTCGGTATCATTTTTAAACCAAACGCACTTACAGGCAGGTACATTTTACTCGTCTTTTTACGCTTTATAATTTAATATTCAGTTGTAGCAAGTATTTATAAAAATAATAAATTTATAAAATGAGGTATCTACGCCTACGGTAGATTAAACAAAATTCTCGGCAAAGGTTTTTATAATCTGCAATTGATATTAGAAAAACTACAACTTTTGATTTTACGAATTGTTTAAATGGTTTAAATCCGGTCCTGTTACGAAACGCAGGTGGGTATTGCTTGGAGTTCACTTGAATTATTAGTGCGGACTTTGGAGTTAAATCTCAAGTTTCCGAGAAAGAAGAATGTTGTTTGTTTATTAAAAGTACAAACTTATAAAAACTACCGTCGGCATTAATAACTTCCATCTTGCAGTTAATTTGTTAGGTGAGAGTTATTTATTTTTACTGACATGAAAATTTGTTGAGAAAACACCATGAAAGTTTCAGTTGATAGGTTCATTTTTAAATATTATATATATACATAACCTCACAAGAGTAGTCAAATAAGATTTAAACTGTTTTAATATTTGTGAATCATTCAAACTTATATTCGTAATCTGTTAATTAACTAAAGAAACTCACAGTTTAGTTAGTTTGTATCTGACACAGCATAAATACCATTTAGCGTATGGTAAAATCAGTTTGAGGCAAAACAGACGTTTACATTTTCTGTGATGTTATACATGTACACAATGTGTGCGGTGAGACGTCCATTTTGACAAGCCATGTTATTGTTGTAGCGTCTGAGTCTGTTTCATATTTCCGGCGAATATACACCACTACTACTATTATGAATTGAAAAGAATTATCCTGCTACATGAATTTATCTTCGTAAATAAATATGTATCTTGTTACTCGTTGAGAAACTTTCACAGTAGACTGTATTTTAAGTTATTTTCGAGGAATTTATTCCTAATATACCGTAAGTAAAATTCCGATGATTCGAGAATCTTGAAAACATTTAAACGTGGACACGACAAAAATTCATTGAGATAAACTTATTTTAATAAATTATTATAAGTAAACATCGCATTCGGAAGAGTAGACTGTTAGACAGCTGACAGTCACATGCGCATGCGTACTTTTACTATAGTTATACTAGTCGGTTTTATGTTATATTTTTAGAACGTAGTGTTTTTAATTGTAATAAGATTATTAAAAAACATTAAATTTCGTTAAAAATACAGTGCAATTTTCCAAATAATGTATACAGGATGTCCCAATCCAAAAATACGACGTATAATTGATTTTCCCAAATACCAGAGCTGTAATTTTTTTTTGTGTGAAGATGATATATCAAACTTTTATTCATTTTTAAATACAGGATGATGAAAAAGTATCGAACTCGTAAATAAATGATCCAATCCATTCAATATTTGCTTTTTAAGTATATATATAGAAAGAATTGAATGACAAATATTTTGTAATTGGAGGTTCAGGATCGTACTTAAGCTATTGGGAATATATAATACAAAGCAGACGAGCCAGGAGTTGATTAATGAAATTTCTTGAATTAGAATCTGTATCAGTCGGGATTATCATATGATATATACACCTACAATCATTTTTTACAATAATTAGAAATTTCTAAATAACTTGAACAAAAGTTTGATCGAGCTTAAATGTTTTTTGCACTGTATAAGATTAGTATGCGATTCTATCGAAGAAAAATCGATTTTTAAATCGATTATAATAGTAACCATTAAAAAATCAAAGTCTAAAAGATCGAGTTTGTATTTACGATGTAAATATGAATCCATTTAATCAAAAACAAGATGAATAATAATAAATAATCTCTGGGATCTCTTATCAGTAAAATCGGGGATTTTATATCGATAATAATAATAATTTTTTTACCAAAGTATCAGATCAATGCTTAATATTTAAGCTTTTTAAAAATGTCGATTTTCAAGGATGAAA
Organism: Diorhabda sublineata; assembly: GCF_026230105.1. Taxonomy (NCBI): domain Eukaryota; kingdom Metazoa; phylum Arthropoda; class Insecta; order Coleoptera; family Chrysomelidae; genus Diorhabda; species Diorhabda sublineata. Next base: position 34,531,386 of record NC_079474.1, read on the forward strand.
TTCGGTTTATTTGGTCGGAGGAATCGATTTTTCGATTAATCGATTTCAGATCGTCATCCCTAGTTGCGAAACCAAACATTATTATGAGTTATAAGTTTAATTAGATATTTCTACGAGCAATAAGATGAGATATTACAGTTTGAGACAAATTATCTCAAAAATCTTGAAACACCGGTGTGTTTATTGCTAAAAATTTTGTATTTCTATAGAAACAAATTTCGAATAAAAAAAATATGGCTACGGTTAAATTAAATCCACACACAAAAAGTTTCAAGATTCTAGCGAGGAGCGATATTCAAAGAAAGAAAAATACGCCTCTTATTTTTTGTCAAGAGAAAGAAGATCCCATCTATTACTTTTTCATCTATTTTAAGATATCTTTTACTTGTCAAATTTTATAAACGAAATAAAAAAAAACTCTTTATTCACAGCGGTATCATTTACTACCATTATTTCCCATTACTTTTTAAATTTGCGAGACTGAGGCATGTGTTTTTGTAACTTGGGAATGGTTTTTATTTCGCGGCTTTTTAACCAGTAACGGATCGAGGAAAAGCGACGGAATACAAAAAAATTTAACAGTATAAAAGAAAAAAAAAGAAACTCTTTTGGTAAAGATAGTAAGAAATATTGTAAACACTCGATTGAAAGACCTTCACGACGATGTTTTTGTTCCATTGTGAACAAACGCGGCATCCATCTTGCACACAGCTTTCTCATGGTCAAAATTTAACTTTTTGAATTGCCTAGCTATCGGAATGGCAGTCAACGATTATCCAGTACATCTTTGTAGATTGTGGAGTCGTCACCTCATTTGGTAGACCACTGGGATGCTGGTCCTTGTCGTACGGCCTCGTTTAAACTCTGCTAGAGTGAAATCTAGTACAGCTTTCAAATGAAACATATACTGTATAGATTGAGTATTTTCTGAGCAACTACGCCATCTCTAGATCAGGTACTTCGTGGATCATTCTCGTAATTGCAAATTTTTCTGAATGCTTGTTGAATGTAGAACAAGAAGTATAAAGAATGGAAGGGAAAGACTTACCCAATAATGAGGGGGTTCAATTGATTTTTCAGGTTTCGGAGACTCATCACTCTTTCAAATATACAAATTTTGTATACTAACCTGAAACAAAGAAAAACCGTTCGAATATTTGTAAGAAATAATTTGAAATTAAACGGTATAAATTAACTGTTTTTTTTTTATTTTTATTAACAAAAATTGTTACCGTAACATTCAAATGAGTTTTCACTCAATTAACATTTCAAAAACAAAACTACAATGTCAGTTTTATAAATTACTAAAAGTTTTTTTTTTGTAATTTCCTGTTGTGTGAACAACGATGTAAACCTCGCGTGCTATCAAAAATTAATTAAAACTAAAATTTCCGTTTGAGGCTTTTGTTAACGCCGGAGTTTGGTTTGGTTTGGTACACTGTAAAAATTGATAATTTTTCGAACACGTTGACTCCCGTATCTATGCACTCAGTCGATTTAAAAACCAGTGATATGTGTATAAATGACAAATTTTGATTTTTGTTAAGATTTTTCTCTAATAATAATAATATTTTAGCATATAAATCAAAATTTATTGTATAAAAGAAGAAGAAAATTAAATTATTCGGAGTATATAAGTAATTATTTGATTTGTTTTATTTAAACCATAATTACGGTCCTGTCTTATGAAATTTTTTATAAAAAATATTTTTAAACATTGTTTACACTGTTTGACAGCTCCAAAGAACGCAAAGACCGTTTTATCTACAGGGTAGGTCATAATTATCAACGGCGAGTATTACGCGAACTTTTGGGCGAAAAATTCAAGCAAAAACGACCGCATTTGTCTAAGAAGAAAGTTTTGTTTCATCAAAACAACGTACCAGCTCACACAACTTGCTCAAGCACCCTATTCGACAGATTTAGCACCCTTAGATTATTTTCTGATTCCAGATTTTATAGTCAAGGATTTTCTAACAATGAAGAGTTGATGTTGACAGTTAATGTCTATTTTGAGAGGCCTTATCACAAAAAGGATATTGAAAATCGCTTAGAAAATTTTATGGAGCTATAATTAGATTACGTTGAAAAATAAGTACATTCTTTATCAAAATTTTTGTGTACTTTTGGAACCATCCTCGTATACGATAAATAGAATTTTTCATGACATTTTAGTTTAGTACACGTTTGGTTTTTCCAAAAAATAATTTCTATTTAATGATTTAATATCTTTTTTTTTTCAATATTTACGTAAGGTAAATACCAGTAAAAAAAACGTTGCCACATATTTGACACAATCCAAAACTTTTAGACGCATTTTTTCACAAATTTAACCTGGCAGTTAACGTGTTAACTATGAATAAATGGATATAAACAATTAATTAATGAATCAGAAAAATATATTTGATTCAACGATGTCTCCAGAATCGTGTACATAGAGTTAATATTAAACATAGAGAAAGCAACTGCTAATAGAGACAGAAATAATGTCTGTATATTACCATCTCTCTCTTATTCATTGTCAATACCATTTAATTTGACAACAGAGACGTAAAAAACTTTCATATAAGCAGTTGCAGTGGTAATTCTGAGTTATTTATTTCGTTAATATCAACATTATACGAGTAATAACGAAACTAGAGCTGCTACACAAAAAGTACGCATGCGCCAAATATTGGCGTCTGTTTAATCCGAAGCTTAGTCTTTTGAATGCGATGTCTAATAAGTTTGTAAACAAATCGGTGTAGCCGCCGCCTTCGTTTATATTGTTTTATCTTAAAAATGATTATATTAAAGCAAATATTTCAAAAGAAACTTACGATTTCTTAACACGAGTGTGTGGTAATGAATGTTAATCGCGTCCACGTGTTTTTAAGTGACTTGAGCGTTTTTAAGATAGTCGAGAAGATATTGAAGATGATTCCCGTTCTGGTATTTCTTTTCTCGTTGAAATTAGAGATGAAAAAATTGGGTTTTTAACAATTTACCAAGAGCTATTTATATAATAATAGGTAACATTTGATTTTGATATGTCAACTGTCAAGCAACTCCTATCATTAAACTATTAAATTGTCAGTTTGAATTTGAGGCGCGAAAACGTTTGAATGGAAATATTCTTACACGCATGAATTGAAAAAAACAATCTCAAGTTACTGAACCGTATTGTCTGCATGAAAAGTTGTTTTAGTGTCGATTAAAATCATTTAATGACCGTCATTATTTGGTATTTACTCGCGAATAATCGAACGCCACGAATTTCGTTCAGACGAAAAACAAAATAGGTACCAAGAAACTGATTTTCTCTTTAATTAATTTATATGAATCATAATTCATTTTCAAGTATTATCTTATTAAAAACGTCAGTTTTGTTGCTTTTAAACGATGATTGAAGTGATATTTCGTCCTTACGACACATACTCAAAATTTAATCCCTTCTCTATAGCCAGACATGATTAATGATGCTCTCAAGGCATAATTGACTCTATGATGGTTTAAAATTAATAAAGCGTTAGTTATTAAACGTTTTAATATACTCAGGTATTAGTTAAACAGTTTGACGTGATTTTGTGAACTTATTATGATTATTTCAAATGAAAAAACTCAATCGCCGTGGTTCAAAAGATCGCGACGGGCAATAATCGACTGTGTAGGTGTTTCAAGACGAACCAAATCCAACTAAAATAGTTCGCGCTTCGAAATAACTGGACAAGTCTTTACCTTTCCATTAGAGCAACGTAGAACGCTCAATTCTGAATAGTGCACCAGGATTTGTTCCGAAAAACATCTTTAATGGGATCATCTGTTGTAGAGTCCTTGTTTGGAACCAAAGGATTTGTTCTAATTCAATTCGTTTCCTTCCGAATTTCTTTGTATTTTTATTTTGTTTTGCTTCATACTAGATTTTCCTTATTGCTTCTTCTGCTTTCATTAATTTCGTGATTCCCAATCCTTCTCCAATTCACAGTTTGCTTACAAATACTCTTTCCATGTCTCCATATTTGTTTCTAGATATTTCCTTTCCTATTTCTTTTACTTAGAAACAATTTCTGAAGAGAAAAATGATTCGGGCGTTAAACGGTTAATAAAAAGTGATTTTTCACACCTCGAAAGTTTTCGAAAATTTTATAACAATCAACGATGATTCTCTCGGAAACCTTCTATCAGCTTACAGCATTTAACATTGTTAAAAACAAAGGCGTAGTTTGTGAGTTCGAAAGGGTAGCTATGTATCAATCAGATTGGTAATTAGTTTAGAAGTTCGAAGTTCGCCAAGGGATTCCAAAGGGCGGAGAATACTCATTCGGTAGGTGTATACTTGATGATTCACTATACTACGTTAAGGTTAGTTACCAATTATCGTGCGACGGTTATATCAACCCTAGATTAATAAGAACGTGCCCTTAGACTTGGAAGATAATTTTCATAGATCATTTTATTAATAGGAATTATGGTTATGGGATTATGGTGTTTGTTATGATATTTGTTTATGGGTGTACGGATTGTTTCCTAAATATATATTCGGTGTTTGTTGACGTGGGTATTTTGTTATTTAAGGATCATGAATTAAATTTATACAACAAGGATTCTCCTCAAAATTTCCCAGGAAGTGTTGACATCCTTATTAAATTCGTTCCGACAAGTTTTTCTTACTCGTTTTAGTTTACGATGTCCTGAACCGACTTAAACCGGTTATATCTACGTATATATGTGCAGGATCGTGTCCCCGTTTCTGGGATGATTGTAACTGTCAAAAATCTTATTTTGAAGATTCCCATGAAGATGATTTCAATAACTAAACTAGTTAAATCAATATAACGAAACTGCCACTAGTTTATGAGCGTTTTTTTGTGGGATTGTGGCAAACAAAGACAGTTTTAGTTTACTTTTTTTATTATATATTCCAAGTTTTTAAATACGTGTGTATTGATCATCGAGGACTGAATATTTGAGCAAACTAAAATTAAAAAATACTATATTTTATATGAATTAATTCGTATAAGTAATTTTTATTATTATTAAATTTTTATATATATTTTTATATTGCACTTTGACCATATTTTCAGTCCTCGTGGATGAAAACATGCGTAAGCACGAAATATATATTAAAAACAATACATTTTGGTGTTTGATTGCCACAATCCCACGAAAAATAACTGATGAATATAAGCTTATGTTCTGGAATGTCTTACATCCTTTTTTTCTATTTATTTGTTATATAAAAACCGTATTGTATGAAAGAAATCAAGACGCGACAAACCCTTAAAGTTTTCCCAACTGTATCTGTTTGAAATTTAAATGTAATTCAGTTACAAGTTTAAATTAAGTTTCCCAGTTCGGAACTTTTTTTCACAAGAACATCCGTTTACCTCTTAACTAACAAGTTTAATCTGGTTGAGTTAATTTATTTGCGAACATTCCATTCTTATTAAAAGGTCTAATAATTGAAAATTTGAGGAAATTTTAATTTTTTTCTTGATACGAAGATTTTTCCATTTTCAAAAAGTTGTGTACATTAATTTCAATTCTTCGTGGAAGAAACGTTCACTTCAGATTCCACATGTGCATAAGGGATGGTTTTTTTTTCGAAATCCCGCGAGTATTTAAAACAAAACAAAAGCCGGCAGATAAGAAAGGCGGCGAACTGGTAAGGGGGCAGTAAGCGGGCGGTATATGGCGCCGCCCGGGGCGGGCCGGCGTATTTTGTCCGCCAGACCGTGTTCAGATAATGCGACTTCTCCAGATATTATATATCTCTCAAAATATAAACGCTGCTGGATAAGATTCACGCACAATTTGAAGTTATTCAGAATCGTGAAATGAAACTTATAAATTATAAATCGGAATACAAATTTAAAAAAAAAAAAGTTTCAAATTTATACAGAAGTAATACTAGTGTGCAAAATATACTTATAAATATTTTCTAAATGATATTTCATCAATACCCAGTGTGCAAAAAAAGCAGTAATGCGTAAAAAACGTATTATTAAGGTCGTAGCGTAATTGCTAGAGAACAAGGCCCACATACGGAAGGTCCCAGGTACAAGTCGCGCTCTTTCTTTTACTACTTACGTAGTAATAATTATTTTCAGTTGCCGAAGAGAAAATATTATTTGTTATTAATTGAATTCGTCTGTTGTTTTGTTAATTTATTCTAATATTTATTAAAAATTAAACTTTACGCATTAATAATTACTTTTTAGTTTATTTTTCTAACCTTTAATTTATTTGACAGTTAACACATCCGAAATGTCATTTACTAGTATTGAAACTACCTACACATTTCTATTTATTTACCACTATAGTACCACGATGTATTTCCAATTTAAATATATGTAAATATAAAGTAATAATATTAAAATAAAGTTGTTTCTTATTTGGTACTTTAATATATTTACGACTAAATGTTTTCTGAATGGATAAAACTCCCGTGTGATCTTCGGCCTATTCGTCTTTTAAGAAACTACGGCGAAAAACTGAATATTTTTATGCCCCATAAATTGGAAAAAAATAAAAAACTTGTCCAGAAACACATTTTCGATAAATCTGGTGTGAAATTTACGATTAACACCCATTTCAGAATTTTCTGTGACAGGCAATTTACATTACGTAATGTTAAACATTTGAAATAAGAATGTTAATTTTTATCATAATTAAATTGAAAATATTCGGAATAATAATATATTTATTCATTTATATGAGTCATCTACTATATCAAGTGTAAATAGCTTTCCGATTGCATGTTACGCCAAAACAAATGTTGTCCCGCTAATACAAACGATGTCCTGCCAAAAACAAACAGTGATCCGTCAAACTAAACGATGACCCGCGAAAATAAACTGTGACCCGCGAAAATAAACGGTGTCTCGACAAAATAAGCTGTATTTCGTCCAAATAAAACGACAAATCGCGAAAATAAACGGTTACCCGAGAAAATAAACAGTGTCTCGACAAAATAAACTGTATTTCACCAAAATAAACGGTGACCCGCGAAAATAAACGGTGTCTCGACAAAATAACTATATCTCGCCAAAATAAACGGCGACCCTTGAAAAAATAAACTGTATCTCGCCAAAATAAACGGTGAGCCGCAAAAATAAACGGTTCCTCGACAAAATAAACTGTATTTCGCCAAAATTAACGATGACCCGCGAAAAAATAAACGGCGTCTCACCAAAATAAACGGTGACCCGCGAAAATAAACGGTATCTCGACAAAATAAACTATATCTCGCCAAAATAAACGGTGTCTCGACAAAATAACTGTATCTCGCCAAAATAAACGATGACCCGCGAAAAAATAAGCTGTATTTCGCCAATATAAACGGTGAGCCGCAAAAATAAACGGTGCCTCGACAAAATAAACTGTATTTTGCCAAAATAAACGATGACCCGCGAAAAAATAAGCTGTATTTCGCCAATATAAACGGTGAGCCGCAAAAATAAACGGTGCCTCGACAAAATAAACTGTATCTCGCCAAAATAAACTGTATCTCGCCAAAATAAACGGTGACCCTCGAAAAAATAAGCTGTATTTCGCCAATATAAACGGTGAGCCGCAAAAATAAACGGTGCCTCGACAAAATAAACTGTATCTCGCCAAAATAAACGGTGACCCTCGAAAAAATAAACGGTGTTTCGGCAAAATAAACGGTGACCCGCGAAAATAAACGGTTTCTCGACAAAATAAGCTGTATTTCGCCAAAATAAACGGCAATCCGCGAAAATAAACGGTTATCCGCGAAAATAAACAGTGTCTCGACAAAATAAACTGTATTTCACCAAAACAAAACGGTGACCCGCGAAAATAAACGGTATGTCGACAAAAAAAACTGTATCACGCCAAAATAAACGGTGAGCCGCAAAAATAAACGGTTCCTCGACAAAATAAACTGTATTTTGCCAAAATAAACGATGACCCGCGAAAAAATAAACGGCGTCTCACCAAAATAAACGGTGACCCGCGAAAATAAACGGTATCTCGACAAAATAAACTGTATCTCGCCAAAATAAACGGTGACCCTCGAAAAAATAAACTGTATTTCGCCAAAATAAACGGTGAGCCGCAAAAATAAACGGTGCCTCGACAAAATAAACTGTATCTCGCCAAAATAAACGGTGACCCTCGAAAAAATAAACTGTATCTCGTCAAAATAAACGGTGAGCCGCGAAAATAAACGGTTTCTCGACAAAATAAGCTGTATTTCGCCAAAATAAACGGCAATCCGCGAAAATAAACGGTTATCCGCGAAAATAAACAGTGTCTCGACAAAATAAACTGTATTTCACCAAAATAAACGGTGACCCGCGAAAATAAACGGTATGTCGACAAAATAAACTGTATCTCGCCAAAATAAACGGTGTCTCGACAAAATAACTGTATCTCGCCAAAATAAACGGCGACCCTTGAAAAAATAAACTGTATCTCGCCAAAATAAACGGTGAGCCGCAAAAATAAACGGTTCCTCGACAAAATAAACTGTATTTCGCCAAAATAAACGATGACCCGCGAAAAAATAAACGGCGTCTGACCAAAATAAACGGGTACCCGCGAAAATAAACGGTATCTCGCCAAAATAAACGGCGACCCTTGAAAAAATAAACTGTATCTCGCCAAAATAAACGGTGAGCCGCAAAAATAAACGGTTCCTCGACAAAATAAACTGTATTTCGCCAAAATAAACGATGACCCGCGAAAAAATAAACGGCGTCTGACCAAAATAAACGGGTACCCGCGAAAATAAACGGTATCTCGACAAAATAAACTGTATCTCGCCAATATAAACGGTGACCCTCGAAAAAATAAGCTGTATTTCGCCAATATAAACGGTGTCTCGCTAAAATAAACGGTGTCGCGCTTGTCCAGCTTTTGTTAGCGGTTGAACGTTGATTTCAAGTAGTTAGCATATAAAAATTGAGAAGCATATTTTAAATCGATGATATTCCTTGTCAATATTACTTTTCTATCCCAGGACATAACGCAAACGTTGATAGATCCGCAATGGTCGAAAGATACACAACATTGATGATAATAATCAAAAAAACTTTATTTCACATACAATTATTTTGTTGTGTATCTATTAAAACTGAGATATTCTACGGTGTTTGGCGCTTTTACCAAAATATTTCCAGTGCAGACCACTTTTTTGCTATTTCTCCTTTCCAATTCCTTCTGGATCTGTCTTAACTGTTCTGTCCTTGATTCTCGCTATGTATCCAAACTATCTCAATTGTTGTTGATCGATTTTTTGCACTACTTTTATTATCTTCATTTCACGTGCTGTTATTTGTTGCTTCAATCTGTTAGTCAGCACCCAAATCAGCATTGGTGATAGTACTGATACGTTGAATCTCGTTTTTGTACGATTCGTTATTTTTTTTTCACGTCTTACGATTGTTTCTAGATACTTCAACTTGTTGAGGATCTTCTTTTCCAACTCTTGTATTTGCACAGTTTTTCTACTTATCTGCAGTCCCGCCTCATTTCTATATTCTGTTTTGTAGCTCTTATTTTGTGTTAATAGATCGTCCGCATACATCAGATGTATCCTATGTGTGTTTTATCACCTTCTTCATTCACTTCTTCAACTATTTCATCCATGACTAAGAAAAACCATAACGGAATTATAAACGCCCATTGTCTGTTTTTTTTTTGACGAAGTGATTATCGAATCTATTGGTTCTAAATGCTCCAAAGGATTAACAGAAGTTGAATCAGCTGCAATTTTGTCCTTGTCGTTAGTGAAAACATGGAGATAATCATAAAACTTCTAATCGGTATTAAAATTTTTAATATTCGTCTATAATCATAAAAGGTTAATACCAGTTCATTACTTCTGTCCAAGATTATACCGCCCTCTAGATTTCCCAAGGACTATTAAATCGTAATTAGATGTTTAATATCGTTATTAAGGCCGCAACAAACCCGCCATGCGAACGCGGAGACATCTGGTGTAACAAGACATCACCCGCTCATTCTCGCGGTTTTCCTTCATAACTTGCTTTCCTAACAAAAACGCCAAGGGAAATCTCGAAATGTCATATGGACTAATTTTCCTCATTAATTGTTAACGAGAGAAATATTTACATATTCGTAACAAATTGGAAATTGTATAAAAGATAATAAACATTGATAAATGCTAAATAAGAAGAACTAGTCGTTAGAGAAATTGGAATATCATGTTTCTAGTTACCAATGGTTATAGAAAGTATTTGGAACCCAGTGAGAACAAACTACACATCCTTATTAGCTTAACTTCTTCATCAGGAAGTATTTGATGGTTTTCCTACAGCATAAACTCCTATAGATCTAATTCTAGGATGCCACGACATTGCAAATATAAACTAGAGATACAGGAGAAGATATCTGATGAAGTAGAAGACTTACCAGGAAGAACCACTATCCCCTTTTATTAGTATGGAAGAATTTATAGAAAAGCCCTTTGCAAATGTTTTCCGAAAAGTTTTGGATCTGAATAAAACCGAACTACACCTTCTCTCCACCCTAGCTTCCTTCTAGAGCCTTTCTCCTTCAGGAAAAAGTTGATGGACTTAATTCTAGATTGCAAGCATAAAGTAGTAATCTCCGAAGAAGCTGTATACTTTCCAGGAACGAATCATGACTGTCTTTTATTGGCATGGTGCTTCTATAAGAAACAATTTAGTAAAAAAACACTTTAGAAAAGTTTTCCAAAAATTTTTTTGATACCAATAGAATAAATAAAAGTATTAGGATCTCGTCAAAACCAAACTACATCTCTTCACTAGCTTCCTCAGGAAGAAATTGATGGTTTTACCACTAGCAGAGACTCCAATAGACCTAATTTTAGAAGCCTCGACATCTCAAACATAAACCAGGGATGTTTGATACAAGAGATCTTTGATGAAGCAGTAAACTTAACAGAAAATGACCATGACCGAATTTTATCGATTTGGAGCTTCTATAAGAAACAATTTAGTAGAGAAAAGTTTTCCAAAAATTTCTTCGATGCACATAGAATAAAAAAGTATTTGGATTTGGGTAAAACCAAACTACACTTCCTCACTAGCTTCCTCGGAAAGAATTTGATGGTTTTACCACTAACAGAGACTCCAATAGACCTAATTTTAGAAGCCTCGACATCTCAAACATAAACCAGGATTGCTTGGTACAAGAGATCTTTGATGAACCAGTAAACTTAACAGAAAATGACCATGACCGAATTTTATCGATTTGGAGCTTCTATAAGAAACAATTTAGTAGAAAAACACTTTAGAAAAGTTTTCCAAAAATTTCTTCGATGCACATAGAATAAAAAAGTATTTGGATTTGGGTAAAACCAAACTACACTTCCTCACTAGCTTCCTCGGAAAGAATTTGATGGTTTTACCACTAACAGAGACTCCAATAGACCTAATTTTAGAAGCCTCGACATCTCAAACATAAACCAGGATTGCTTGGTACAAGAGATCTTTGATGAACCAGTAAACTTAACAGAAAATGACCATGACCGAATTTTATCGATTTGGAGCTTCTATAAGAAACAATTTAGTAGAAAAACACTTTAGAAAAGTTTTCCAAAAATTTCTTCGATGCACATAGAATAAAAAAGTATTTGGATTTGGGTAAAACCAAACTACACTTCCTCACTAGCTTCCTCGGGAAGAATTTGATGGTTTTACCACTAGCAGAGACTCCAATAGACCTAATTTTAGAAGCCTCGACATCTCAAACATAAACCAGGGATGTTTGATACAAGAGATCTTTGATGAACCAGTAAACTTAACAGAAAATGACCATGACCGAATTTTATCGATTTGGAGCTTCTATAAGAAACAATTTAGTAGAGAAAAGTTTTCCAAAAATTTCTTCGATGCACATAGAATAAAAAAGTATTTGGATTTGGGTAAAACCAAACTACACTTCCTCACTAGCTTCCTCGGAAAGAATTTGATGGTTTTACCACTAACAGAGACTCCAATAGACCTAATTTTAGAAGCCTCGACATCTCAAACATAAACCAGGATTGCTTGGTACAAGAGATCTTTGATGAACCAGTAAACTTAACAGAAAATGACCATGACCGAATTTTATCGATTTGGAGCTTCTATAAGAAACAATTTAGTAGAAAAACACTTTAGAAAAGTTTTCCAAAAATTTCTTCGATGCACATAGAATAAAAAAGTATTTGGATTTGGGTAAAACCAAACTGCACTTCCTCACTAGCTTCCTCGGGAAGAATTTGATGGTTTTACCACTAGCAGAGACTCCAATAGACCTAATTTTAGAAGCCTCGACATCTCAAACATAAACCAGGGATGTTTGATACAAGAGATCTTTGATGAAGCAGTAAACTTAACAGAAAATGATCATGACCGAATTTTATCGATTTGGAGCTTCTATAAGAAACAATTTAGTAGAGAAAAGTTTTCCAAAAATTTCTTCGATGCACATAGAATAAAAAAGTATTTGGATTTGGGTAAAACCAAACTACACTTCCTCACTAGCTTCCTCGGAAAGAATTTGATGGTTTTACCACTAACAGAGACTCCAATAGACCTAATTTTAGAAGCCTCGACATCTCAAACATAAACCAGGATTGCTTGGTACAAGAGATCTTTGATGAACCAGTAAACTTAACAGAAAATGACCATGACCGAATTTTATCGATTTGGAGCTTCTATAAGAAACAATTTAGTAGAAAAACACTTTAGAAAAGTTTTCCAAAAATTTCTTCGATGCACATAGAATAAAAAAGTATTTGGATTTGGGTAAAACCAAACTACACTTCCTCACTAGCTTCCTCGGGAAGAATTTGATGGTTTTACCACTAGCAGAGACTCCAATAGACCTAATTTTAGAAGCCTCGACATCTCAAACATAAACCAGGGATGTTTGATACAAGAGATCTTTGATGAACCAGTAAACTTAACAGAAAATGACCATGACCGAATTTTATCGATTTGGAGCTTCTATAAGAAACAATTTAGTAGAGAAAAGTTTTCCAAAAATTTCTTCGATGCACATAGAATAAAAAAGTATTTGGATTTGGGTAAAACCAAACTACACTTCCTCACTAGCTTCCTCGGAAAGAATTTGATGGTTTTACCACTAACAGAGACTCCAATAGACCTAATTTTAGAAGCCTCGACATCTCAAACATAAACCAGGATTGCTTGGTACAAGAGATCTTTGATGAACCAGTAAACTTAACAGAAAATGACCATGACCGAATTTTATCGATTTGGAGCTTCTATAAGAAACAATTTAGTAGAAAAACACTTTAGAAAAGTTTTCCAAAAATTTCTTCGATGCACATAGAATAAAAAAGTATTTGGATTTGGGTAAAACCAAACTACACTTCCTCACTAGCTTCCTCGGGAAGAATTTGATGGTTTTACCACTAGCAGAGACTCCAATAGACCTAATTTTAGAAGCCTCGACATCTCAAACATAAACCAGGGATGTTTGATACAAGAGATCTTTGATGAAGCAGTAAACTTAACAGAAAATGACCATGACCGAATTTTATCGATTTGGAGCTTCTATAAGAAACAATTTAGTAGAGAAAAGTTTTCCAAAAATTTCTTCGATGCACATAGAATAAAAAAGTATTTGGATTTGGGTAAAACCAAACTACACTTCCTCACTAGCTTCCTCGGAAAGAATTTGATGGTTTTACCACTAACAGAGACTCCAATAGACCTAATTTTAGAAGCCTCGACATCTCAAACATAAACCAGGATTGCTTGGTACAAGAGATCTTTGATGAACCAGTAAACTTAACAGAAAATGACCATGACCGAATTTTATCGATTTGGAGCTTCTATAAGAAACAATTTAGTAGAAAAACACTTTAGAAAAGTTTTCCAAAAATTTCTTCGATGCACATAGAATAAAAAAGTATTTGGATTTGGGTAAAACCAAACTATACTTCCTCACTAGCTTTCTTAAGAAGAATTTGATGGTATTACCTCTAGCAGAAACTCCAATATATCTAATTTTAGAATACCTTGACAAGTCAAGCATTAACAAGGAATGCTTGATCTTTGATGAAGCAGTGGACTTAACAGAAAAGACCACGACCGTTTTTATGTTGGAATATCTCGTAATGTTCCATAAGAAATATGGGAATATCCAGTTACATTCAACTTAAGTTAATTGTGAAAAACCATGTTTTTCTTTTGATATCATTCATTTGAAACTGTCTGGTATCAAAACCACAATATATTTATTTCAATTATCATAAAAATAAATAACTTAGTTTTATTGTAAAAAAAAATAAATAACTTGTATCATGGTCCAAACGGCACGATAAATACACCCACTGTCGTTAGAGATTTCGGATCCTGAGGTTCAGTTATAATGAGCGAGACGATTTTTTTTTCTAGTTTATTATTTTTTTTGTAACGAGTCTCAAGATATTTAGCATGGTATTTCGCTTTCGACGATTTTATTAAATAATTTTTGTCGTTGATAAAATATTTCAGCGGATCTTCTCGGGAGGAAAAAATCGAGGTTTTAATGAAATGTCTGCAGATTGAATACCGGTCGAGATGGAAGCTGTACGATATTAAGCCGTTGTTTTTATTTTTAGTCTAGATTCACCTGTTTGAGGAATTAATTCGCAATATCCTCACAAAAAAAAACATTTGGTTATAGAGACTGAAGTGGATTGAAATTATAACAAAAAACGAGTTCGCTGAAGTGCAAAGTAAAAAGAAAAAAAACTTGTTCGTGTCAAATTTCACGATGTATTGTATTAAAAATAAATAATTACAGTTTCGTGGTTGCTAATACATAATAACTAGAGTTCAAAGGTCATCATCGTTTATCATAGTAGGTACTTACAAAAGAAAATGTCTAGTCTCAAATAATTTATCCAAATTCTATCAGAAAGTGGTATTGATCAAAATTTAGTTCGTTAATAGTTTTTGTGTGGTACAACAACACCAGAGGCGCGACCATTTTTATTGCCCAAAAGAATACAGGTAAAACCACACAGTTCCAAACTATTCGAAGGTTAATAATGAGATTTAACTTAAGACTAATGTCCACCATAATCGATTTCATTTAATTAATGATCCATTTCTATCAAGAGAAAAGAAAAAACACGTTTTTCAGTTTTAAAACATTTCATTATATTAAGAAAATATTATTAAATCTGACTAGAAAATTATTGAACTATTTTTTCGACAATATATTGCTTCTCTACAATGCTTTTGACAAGATTCTCATCATTATTTTCGACAGAATTCATTAATTTGTTGATTCTACAAATAAAAATCTCATTTTTCATTAATTACCGAGTCATATTTTTTAGTTGAAGTTTTCATGGAACTTATTTAACACAAATATTTCATCCTACCCTCCAAAACAGCCCAACACTAGTTTCCCCACCTCAAAATGACTGGGGGGACTCATTTTTAAGCTTATTCTAAAATTATTTTCCACTTGATGTGCTATTTACTTTTCGGTTTTTCAATTAGTACCACCCTCGTATAATGGCTTCGTTGGTTATATACCCATATTTCGAATCGAGCCATAACGGTGTAGTTGGTAAGGTGTTCGATTTCCAACATGGAGATTGCAAGTTCGAATCCTGTGTCGAACGAAATTTTCATGAAATAACCCATTTGCTCTTAGTCCAAATGAGAGTTAGAAACAAACGAGCTAAAAACTCACGTAAATATATTGATAAATCAATGAAAGAAGAAGAATAAACCCCCGTATAGATTTATTTTCATGGTTTCGTTGACGTTCGGTATATTTTTATGCATTCACGTTCTATTTTCTTAACTATTAAATTTCGTATTTTATTTTCGACTACGGCACTGGTTCCAAATGCATTTTAACCGATCATCGGCCCTCTATTGTTTGGTCTGGTCAAGCAGACTTGCGGTATATCACGAATGTGATGCAGTCTCAGTTTCATACGTTCTGCATATTTCATTTATGACGTTATTAAATATTGTGTTTGACACTTCCATCTCTACATTCTTCGTAATATAATTAATCGTCATATATGTATTATCTACTTTGTTTTTGTGGTTTTTTATCATGAAATACACTCACAAAATACAAAAAATATTAAAATCACGTTGAAGAGTAAATTTTATATGGTCTACGTACTATTTTCGTATTCTAAATCCCCCGTTTTGAGTAAAGCCGTATTAATGACGTCAACAAGAAGCCAAATTAGTTCTATGGTAATTTCGTCGGTAACTATCCTAATAAGCAGAATCTACCTACACCTATAAACATCTGGTAGAACTTTGGAACAATGTATAGGTACATAAACGTATCTATAAAACGAAACCTTAGCCATTTCAAAATATGATCCCTACCCATTCTTTATAACATATTTAACAAAGTTTCACGTAACTGTTATTTCTAACAAGTTCTGGAACTTTCTTGAATGTCTTGTATTGTGCTTTAGTTGAGGGAAGGAGTTCGTCAATATGGAGGGGAATGTATTGTTCAGGATCGAATTTAGTTTGGAATATTTATGAATTGATATATGAAAATTTTGGCTGCATTTAAATTATCGAATAATTGTTTTTAATTTTTAAATATTCAGACTGAAAAAATGTTAAAAAGTTTCATGGAAATCCAGAATGTGCTAAATGTTGTTTTAACTTCTTAGGGATCAGGAAAATGCAGATTATCAATAAAACTATGCAGAAAAATGTTGAAAATTTAGAAAATTAACTAGAAAATTAGTAGATTTTTTTGGAAATGATTGAAAGCTTTCAAAAAATTGATTTTATTCGAAAATATTGTTGATATTATCTAAGAGTATGCTAAATGTCCCATTAACTTTCTAAAATATAACTGAAATTTTCCAAAAAAATCCAGAAAGTCATTAATAGTTTTTAAAACATAATAAAATTCTTTAGAAAGATCCAGAATGTCATTAGAAGTTTATAAAACTTGCTCAGATTTTCCAAGGAAATAGAGAAAGTTAATGAAACTTTTGAAAACGTGCTAAAACTCTAAAGAAAGATTCAGAATTTCGCTCAAACTTTTGGAAATCTACTCAATTTCTTCAGGATAATCCAAAAAGCCGCTTTTTTATATTGCCCAGGATAATCTAGAAAGTCACTGAAACTTTTGATAAATTTAAATAAAAATAAAAATTTAAAGTTCTCCAGAAAGGTCTAGAATGTGAATCAAAGCTACTCAAACTCTTCAGGATAATCCAAAAAGTCACAGAATGTCACTAAAACTATTGAAAATATGCTTAAATGGTCCAGTATAATCGAAAAAGTCTGTAAAAGTTTAGAAAACGTGTTCAAATTCTTCAGAAAAATCCAGAATGTTACTAAAACTATTGGAAATATGCTTAAATGGTCCAGGATAATCCAAAAAGTCTGTAAAAGTTTGGAAAACGTGTTCAAATTCTTCAAATAAATCCAGAATGTCACTAAAACTATTGAAAATATGCTTAAATGATCCAGGATAATCCAAAAAGTCTGTAAAAGTTTGGAAAACGTGTTCAAATTCTTCAAATAAATCCAGAATGTCACTAAAACTATTGAAAATATGCTTAAATGATCCAGGATAATCCAAAAAGTCTGTAAAAGTTTGGAAAACGTGTTCAAATTCTTCAGAAAAATCCAGAATGTCACTAAAACTATTGAAAATATGCTTAAATGATCCAGGATAATCCAAAAAGTCTGTAAAAGTTTGGAAAACGTGTTCAAATTCTTCAAATAAATCCAGAATGTCACTAAAACTATTGAAAATATGCTTAAATGATCCAGGATAATCCAAAAAGTCTGTAAAAGTTTGGAAAACGTGTTCAAATTCTTCAGAAAAATCCAGAATGTCACTAAAACTATTGAAAATATGCTTAAATGATCCAGGATAATCCAAAAAGTCTGTAAAAGTTTGGAAAACGTGTTCAAATTCTTCAAATAAATCCAGAATGTCACTAAAACTATTGAAAATATGCTTAAATGATCCAAGATAATCCAAAAAGTCTGTAAAAGTTTGGAAAACGTGTTCAAATTCTTCAAATAAATCCAGAATGTCACTAAAACTATTGAAAATATGCTTAAATGATCCAGGATAATCCAAAAAGTCTGTAAAAGTTTGGAAAACGTGTTCAAATTCTTCAAATAAATCCAGAATGTCACTAAAACTATTGAAAATATGCTTAAATGATCCAGGATAATCCAAAAAGTCACTGATAGTTTAGAAAACGTGTTCAAATTCTTCAGAAAAATTCAGAATGTCACTAAAACTATTGAAAATATGCTTAAATGATCCAGGATAATCCAAAAAGTCTGTAAAAGTTTGGAAAACGTGTTCAAATTCTTCAAATAAATCCAGAATGTCACTAAAACTATTGAAAATATGCTTAAATGGTCCAGTATAATCCAAAAAGTCTGTAAAAGTTTGGAAAACGTGTTCAAATTCTTCAAATAAATCCAGAATGTCACTAAAACTATTGAAAATATGCTTAAATGGTCCAGTATAATCCAAAAAGTCTGTAAAAGTTTGGAAAACGTGTTCAAATTCTTCAGAAAAATCCAGAATGTTACTAAAACTATTGGAAATATGCTTAAATGGTCCAGGATAATCCAAAAAGTCTGTAAAAGTTTGGAAAACGTGTTCAAATTCTTCAAATAAATCCAGAATGTCACTAAAACTATTGAAAATATGCTTAAATGATCCAGGATAATCCAAAAAGTCTGTAAAAGTTTGGAAAACGTGTTCAAATTCTTCAGAAAAATCCAGAATGTCACTAAAACTATTGAAAATATGCTTAAATGATCCAGGATAATCCAAAAAGTCTGTAAAAGTTTGGAAAACGTGTTCAAATTCTTCAGAAAAATCCAGAATGTCACTAAAACTATTGAAAATATGCTTAAATGATCCAGGATAATCCAAAAAGTCTGTAAAAGTTTGGAAAACGTGTTCAAATTCTTCAGAAAAATCCAGAATGTCACTAAAACTATTGAAAATATGCTTAAATGATCCAGGATAATCCAAAAAGTCTGTAAAAGTTTGGAAAACGTGTTCAAATTCTTCAAATAAATCCAGAATGTCACTAAAACTATTGAAAATATGCTTAAATGATCCAGGATAATCCAAAAAGTCTGTAAAAGTTTGGAAAACGTGTTCAAATTCTTCAAATAAATCCAGAATGTCACTAAAACTATTGAAAATATGCTTAAATGATCCAGGATAATCCAAAAAGTCTGTAAAAGTTTGGAAAACGTGTTCAAATTCTTCAGAAAAATCCAGAATGTCACTAAAACTATTGAAAATATGCTTAAATGATCCAGGATAATCCAAAAAGTCTGTAAAAGTTTGGAAAACGTGTTCAAATTCTTCAAATAAATCCAGAATGTCACTAAAACTATTGAAAATATGCTTAAATGATCCAGGATAATCCAAAAAGTCTGTAAAAGTTTGGAAAACGTGTTCAAATTCTTCAGAAAAATCCAGAATGTCACTAAAACTATTGAAAATATGCTTAAATGATCCAGGATAATCCAAAAAGTCTGTAAAAGTTTGGAAAACGTGTTCAAATTCTTCAAATAAATCCAGAATGTCACTAAAACTATTGAAAATATGCTTAAATGATCCAGGATAATCCAAAAAGTCTGTAAAAGTTTGGAAAACGTGTTCAAATTCTTCAGAAAAATCCAGAATGTCACTAAAACTATTGAAAATATGCTTAAATGATCCAGGATAATCCAAAAAGTCTGTAAAAGTTTGGAAAACGTGTTCAAATTCTTCAAATAAATCCAGAATGTCACTAAAACTATTGAAAATATGCTTAAATGATCCAAGATAATCCAAAAAGTCTGTAAAAGTTTGGAAAACGTGTTCAAATTCTTCAAATAAATCCAGAATGTCACTAAAACTATTGAAAATATGCTTAAATGATCCAGGATAATCCAAAAAGTCTGTAAAAGTTTGGAAAACGTGTTCAAATTCTTCAAATAAATCCAGAATGTCACTAAAACTATTGAAAATATGCTTAAATGATCCAGGATAATCCAAAAAGTCACTGATAGTTTAGAAAACGTGTTCAAATTCTTCAGAAAAATTCAGAATGTCACTAAAACTATTGAAAATATGCTTAAATGATCCAGGATAATCCAAAAAGTCTGTAAAAGTTTGGAAAACGTGTTCAAATTCTTCAAATAAATCCAGAATGTCACTAAAACTATTGAAAATATGCTTAAATGGTCCAGTATAATCCAAAAAGTCTGTAAAAGTTTGGAAAACGTGTTCACTATTGAAAATATGCTTAAATGGTCCAGGATAATCCAAAAAGTCACTGATAGTTTGGAAAACGTGTTCAAATTCTTCAGAAAAATTCAGAATGTCACTAAAACTATTGAAAATATGCTTAAATGGTACAGGATAATCCTGAAAGTCACAGAAATTTTGAAAAAGGTGCTAAAATACTCTAGAAAGTATCAGTAATTGCTCATATCTCATAGTATCTAGAATGTCATTGAAACTTTCAAGAAACTGCTCAAAAATATCCAACTAGATTCTCGAAAATTCCCGGAAAAAATCACTTGAGTGTCACTTGAAGTTATCAAAGAAATTTCTAAAAGATATATAAAAAAAATCAAAAACTATTTAAAAATAATATTTTGTTTGTATCATTTTTTCATATTGGTCTTATGAACTATTTATAAAAAAAAATCGTTGGTTAATATTTTATGAATTTTTTGTGTTTGTGCCGATACGGACCTGCTTTTGATAATTAATAGTTGCACATGCGTAAAACAAATAGACAATTGCAAAGATAAAACCGCGAATAGAAGAAGAATGTTTTTAATTATGTACGTAACCGTTTTCGTTTCTAATTCCGAACGGCGCGTTGAGATTTGAATATCATCTAGTTGGCTGGTGAGACAAACGAGTCATGAATTTACACCCTCCGAGAGAATTAGCGGATCAAGTCAGAATGACAGTTTTAAAATGGATGCAACGTCGAGAAAACGGATTAAATGGAATTATTGTACTGGATTATGTCGGGTAGTTTTTTAATCTTTGCTTAGATGTCTGCTATTACAGATTAAAAGACAGCTTGTCATTCGTTACGAATTTTTTATTTTCATTTCCACGAATACTTATAAAAGAGAAGAAAATTTATATTTATCTATGTTAAGATACACTTAGATAAGGTCGAAGCACACTGTATAATCCACTTTGAAAATCAATAGTGAATAATTAACTAACTTATGGTGTTGATTTGTTTGTTTTAGCACCAGGACAATGCAATTGTGCAATCATGCAGTTTGCAACCTTAAATTAATTCATAAATTAGGTTAGAATTGCTCCCTATTAGCCTAATATCTACTTAGCTTTTATTTCTTCTTTCCCAACGACTTAAAGGCGTAAAAATTAGCATAAACGATGGAAATATTTACAGAAAAACCTATATTTCAGTCAAAAATTTACGAACCTATCTACCCGCCCTCGTATTAAGTTGTTTTACTAATAATTTGCAATTGTTTCAATTATATTGGCGACAAAATGTCAATGACGAGTTTGTATTATTCATTGAAATATGAATATTTGTAACTAAATTCTTTCAATAATTTAGGAATTTATATTATAATTAGAAAAATGGTTACATTACGGTCATAATAATGATGAAAGGAAAATGATTAATTTATTTTTATGTAATATATAATAATAGAGGTTAATTCTTCTTCTTATTTCATAAATATTGTCCGCTGTAGTTGGTGGGATGCATAAACTGGGAAACGTGACGTCATAAAACAAGTTGGTGACACTGGTTTATTCTATAATGAAGTGACTGTGTCTGTGGATAAATAATTTTAATTTTAATGGTTGAAAAGACAAACAAAGATACTGAATGCTTTCTAAACGCGACAAAAATCACTGAAATATTCGAGAAAAGTTTCCAGAAAGATTTAGAACGTCCGTTTTGTTTGGGTTTGTTATTAGAAAGACATAGGAAGCTTTCGAGAAACTCAAATTCTCCACAGTGAGTTGTAGCGGTAATAAAACTTTGAACTGCCCAAATTTTTCAAAATTACTGACTGTCACTCAAAATTTTGAAAATTTAGTCTAACTAATTGTCGTGGAAGATCCTGAAAGTCACTCAAACTTACACAAAAAATTACAAATTTGAAAATGTCATTAAAACTTGTGATGTCGAATGTGCGGTAACTTTCTAAAAATCAATGAAAAATTTCTAGGAAATTTAAGTCACTTGAACTTGCTAATATATCTCAAAAAGATTCAAAATTTCAATAAAACTATAAAAAAGTTGTAAAAATTTAAAATTTAAACAACGCCTCAAAGCTTTCGAGAAAGGCCTCAAATTTCCCAAAAAAAATCCCAATATTTTTAGAAAGTATTTAAAGCTCTCAGAAAATGGCTTTAATTTTCCAAGAAGACAAAATATCACCAAGATTTTAAAAAAATGATTAGAATTGTTTAAAAAAGCTTCAAAGCTTTCAAAAACGAACTCAATTTTCTTAAAGAGACTCAGAATGTCACTAGAACTATAAATAAACTCCCAAACATTTTTAGAAAGGCTTCAAACTTTTAAGAAAACGTTCAAATTTCCCAAAAAAGACATAAAATATCACCAAGATTGTGAAAAAATGATTAGAATTGTTTAAAAAACCTTCAAACCTTCAAAGCTTTCGATAAGTGAATCAAATTTCTTAAAGGGACTCAGAATATCACTAGAACTATAAATAAACTCTAAAACATTTTTAGAAAGGCTTCAAACTTTTGAGGAAAGGCTCAAAATTTCCCAAAAAAGACATAAAATATCACCAAGATTGTGAAAAAATGATTAGAATTGTTTAAAAAAGCTTCAAAGCTTTCGATAACGGACTCAAATTTCTTAAAGAGTCTCAGAATGTCTCTAGAACTAAAGAAACTCTCAAACATTTTTAGAACAGCTTCAAACTTTTGAGGAAAGGCTCAAAATTTCCCAAAAAAGACATAAAATATCACCAAGATTGTGAAAAAATGATTAGAATTGTTTAAAAAAGCTTCAAACCTTCAAAGCTTTCGATAAGTGACTCAAATTTCTTAAAGAGTCTCAGAATGTCTCTAGAACTAAAGAAACTCTCAAACATTTTTAGAACAGCTTCAAACTTTTGAGGAAAGGCTCAAAATTTCCCAAAAAAGACATAAAATATCACCAAGATTGTGAAAAAATGATTAGAATTGTTTAAAAAAGCTTCAAACCTTCAAAGCTTTCGATAAGTGAATCAAATTTCTTAAAGGGACTCAGAATATCACTAGAACTATAAATAAACTCTAAAACATTTTTAGAAAGGCTTCAAACTTTTGAGGAAAGGCTCAAAATTTCCCAAAAAAGACATAAAATATCACCAAGATTGTGAAAAAATGATTAGAATTGTTTAAAAAAGCTTCAAAGCTTTCGATAACGGACTCAAATTTCTTAAAGAGTCTCAGAATGTCTCTAGAACTAAAGAAACTCTCAAACATTTTTAGAACAGCTTCAAACTTTTGAGGAAAGGCTCAAAATTTCCCAAAAAAGACATAAAATATCACCAAGATTGTGAAAAAATGATTAGAATTGTTTAAAAAAGCTTCAAACCTTCAAAGCTTTCGATAAGTGACTCAAATTTCTTAAAGGGACTCAGAATATCACTAGAACTATAAATAAACTCTAAAACATTTTTAGAAAGGCTTCAAACTTTTGAGGAAAGGCTCAAAATTTCCCAAAAAAGACATAAAATATCACCAAGATTGTGAAAAAATGATTAGAATTGTTTAAAAAGCTTCAAAGCTTCAAAGCTTTCGATAAGTGACTCAAATTTCTTAAAGGGACTCAGAATATCACTAGAACTATAAATAAACTCTCAAACATTTTTAGAAAGGCTTCAAACTTTTGAGGAAAGGCTCAAAATTTCCCAAAAAAGACATAAAATATCACCAAGATTGTGAAAAAATGATTAGAATTGTTTAAAAAAGCTTCAAAGCTTTCGATAACGGACTCAAATTTCTTAAAGAGTCTCAGAATGTCTCTAGAACTAAAGAAACTCTCAAACATTTTTAGAACAGCTTCAAACTTATGAGGAAAGGCTCAAAATTTCCCAAAAAAGACATAAAATATCACCAAGATTGTGAAAAAATGATTAGAATTGTTTAAAAAAGCTTCAAACCTTCAAAGCTTTCGATAAGTGACTCAAATTTCTTAAAGGGACTCAGAATATCACTAGAACTATAAATAAACTCTAAAACATTTTTAGAAAGGCTTCAAACTTTTGAGGAAAGGCTCAAAATTTCCCAAAAAAGACATAAAATATCACCAAGATTGTGAAAAAATGATTAGAATTGTTTAAAAAGCTTCAAAGCTTCAAAGCTTTCGATAAGTGACTCAAATTTCTTAAAGAGACTCAGAATATCACTAGAACTATAAATAAACTCTAAAACATTTTTAGAAAGGCTTCAAACTTTTGAGGAAAGGCTCAAAATTTCCCAAAAAAGACATAAAATATCACCAAGATTGTGAAAAAATGATTAGAATTGTTTAAAAAAGCTTCAAAGCTTCAAAGCTTTCGATAAGTGACTCAAATTTCTTAAAGAGACTCAGAATATCACTAGAACTATAAATAAACTCTAAAACATTTTTAGAAAGGCTTCAAACTTTTGAGGAAAGGCTCAAAATTTCCCAAAAAAGACATAAAATATCACCAAGATTGTGAAAAAATGATTAGAATTGTTTAAAAAAGCTTCAAAGCTTTCGATAACGGACTCAAATTTCTTAAAGAGTCTCAGAATGTCTCTAGAACTAAAGAAACTCTCAAACATTTTTAGAACAGCTTCAAACTTTTAAGAAAAGGTTCAAATTTCCCCAAAAAACATAGAATATCGCCAAGATTGTAAAAAAATGATTAGTTTTGTTTATAAAGATTTTAAAGCTTTCGATAACGAACTCAAATGTTCTAAAGAGACTCGGAATGTCACTAGAACTATAAAGAAGGCTCAAATTTCCGAAAAAGAAGCCTCAATTTAAATTGTTGAGAGAACAAGAAAAGTGAGGTTATGTATGGTGTAAAAAACCGGATTTAGCAAGACATTCAATGTGAAAGTAACGTTATCATTCTAATTGTTTTTCGACAAAGATGAAAACTGTTTTCAAAACAATGGTCAGTAACTCCTTAACATACTTGCGGTTATAGCATTAAAAATAGATTCACATATCTGGTAAACCATAAAAAAACACCGATAAGAAGGTCAATGTAATTGTATACATATGTGATACCTATATACAGGGTAACTTGAAAATAAGTGAAAGGAATTCATCCTTAAAGCAATCCAGTGATTTTTTTCAAGTTTAGTTGTTCATCCCCTTTTTTTTAATTCGTTTGCATCCAACGAGGGTAATTAAACCCCGGAAAAGTGGAATTATATTAATTTGCATAGAAATGTAACTGATGCAGACCGGGAAAACGTGATGAAACATTTTTATGTGAAATTTGCAATGGTTAATGAGATGAAGTTTTTGTTGAACGTTTGGCGCTTCCTAAATTTACGGATCTGTCGGGCCGTTTTATGGAGACATTTGCGAGCTTTATGACTTTTCCTTGTTATTAAACAAAAAACTTCTCGAAAAAGGCTTAAGATATGAAGTGCCAGTTTGATAGAACTAAAACTAGGAAAATTTTTTAACGCGAATCGGTGTAAATGACCTTTTAGTCTGAGAGCGTTTACAGCAAAATACAGATAAATAAATTCGAATTCGTTTCGAGGATTTCCAATTGTGAAACGTTAAAATGTTCAGTTTAATCTCGTGCAAAGGATCCCGTAGAAGGAGAAGATTCCCGTCCCTTTTCCTGGTGAATGGAAATTGACTTTGAATAAAATTAGCTCACTTGGATCAGTTTTCCAGATAAGAAATTTTCTCCAAGTGTCTTCGAGAATGAACTTTCTCTAAATGTAAATGTGAATATTTCAGGAAAATCTACCTTGTTTGATGAAGGGATGAATTTTTTTAACAAAAATTACGTATAATTAAAATAATATTTATATTTCGATAATTTTGTACAGTCAGTAAAGCTTTTCACTTCTGAATTGACGCTTCCACCTTGTTTGGGGGTTGACACCCCTTCTCCAGGGTAAAATAAAAACAGAAATCGATAGAAAATCAAATTCTGAATAAAAAATATCTGAAGAATTTTTTCGACAAATCAATAGATTTTTATTTATTCACGATTGAAACTTTTCGAGTAAAAAAAACCACGTTTCCAAAATATTTTTCGCGAATAACTCAAAAAATACGCATTTTATTAAAAAAAGTGTAATGAACAAAATTATAGCTTATAAAAAAACAAAGAAAATTATTTTTTATAAAATTTTTTACGTCCAATACAAAGCACAGTATGATTAGTGAAAGGAAACTTATTTTGGGGAGAATACTCGAATCGATGTATTCAACTTCAAATAATAGAAAGAAGATTAATTTTACGTGCATAATGCTTATAAAGTTTTTTGTAGTACTCAAAAAGACGTTTAAAATGAGTACCTATAAAAGTTAATTGGACCAAAATTGAAGAAGATATAGTCAAAAATAAATTGGTCGCTCATATTTTTTAGATATACAGATTTTTTAGCAATTACAAGAGTTTCATTTTTTCAAATTTATCAACTTTTAAAAACGGAGAAATTTTTATAAATTATATAACATCGTAGAAGTCTCAGAACGAAAAATTTTAAATAAATATGATATAAAAATTATAGGCCCCCCAAAAATTGAAATTATTTTTTTTTATTTGTTTGATCAACGATACATTTGCATTTTTTTTTTAATTTTTTGACTTTTTTGCAAAATTTGGGAAATATTTTAGGTTTTTCCAATTTTCCGAAATTATCATTTTAAAAATTTTGAAAAATATTGTCTTTCTGAAAAATTCTCAATATCTCTAAAATGAAGTTTTTTTTCGAATTTTATATAAGAATTTTTTGAAAAATTTAAAATTCTCGATATAAACAAAAATATGGAAAAAGTATTTTTTTAATTTTTAAGAAAGAAAGTGAGTATTATTCTCCGAATTTTCTTGATTTTTTAAATTCTCGAGATTTCCAAAAATTGTGAAAAAAATTATAATCCTTTTTCACTATTTAAAAAAACACGAATAAAAAAATTAATGATTTATTTCACAAAAATCATATTTTTCGAATTTTTCCAATGATTTCTTCAATTTTATTCCATTCAACTACAATTTTCAAAATATTAAATTAAATTTTTGAAATTTTCAAGAATTTTCTAGACATTCAGTTTTTCAAATTTTCTCATAGGTACTCTACAATGTTTGAAATAAAAAAATTGAGTCTAAACATTCCAAAAAAACCGGAAAATTCGAAAAAAAATAGCAAAAAAAATCAAAATTTATAAAAAATTATACAAAAAAAAAGTGAAATTACAGATCCCTCAAATCTAGTTTGCCTAGTACGTTCTGCAAACTACTAAATTGAACTTAACTCTGTACTATTATTTCATTTCATTCATTATTTATTTCATAAAAGAAAATGCAACACCCAGAATAAAGCTCCACATCAGACATTTTCCCATGAATCAAATTGACTTTGGGAATATAAATATTATCTCCAATAAAAGTTATCTCACGATTTCAGTTACCAAATATATAAATTTTACGACTCAATTTCGACTTTTTCCTATCTTTGTCAATTCGTACCTCTGATAAAATAAACTAACCATCACATAGAAAATATTGAATAACCTTAAAAGAAATCTTAAACTACCAACCAGCAAAAAATAAACTGAAATCAATTGCATTCAAGGTCAAGTTTTGGTGTTAAACGCGAACGAATTTTACACCTACACGCCACACCGCTAGACAATCATCAACAGTACGAAAACTGTATATAGTATGCGTAGGAAGTTATAGTAGACAGAATATTTCAAATTGTAATAAGAATTCATCAGTGATTAATTCATAGACATCCCGTATAATATACCTTTTCGGTATCGTGGTCCAAACGATACGTTCAGCAGGTCAACGACTCTTTTATTTTTAGTCTAACCGATTGAGTAACCGACATATTAAAATCCTGTTTTAAAACTGGTTGTTATTTAATCCTGTAACACATCGGATACATAAGTGAAATTGTTTCCAATCATATAAGTATTTAAGTAGGATATTTATCCTTTTTTTGAATACCGCCACTTTTTGTCCTTATTTTTTTTTACAAATATACATTTTTTATCAATTCTCGAATAGCCTCTTTAGTGACGAAATGACAAAAACGGCGTAGATATTTATATATACCGTTGTAACTATCTTCTACATATAAAACAAGTCTGTTACAACCATTTCGATTTAACTGTTGTGGAAAAAAGCAGACGAACAAGATTTTATACTTGGAAATATCCAACTAGACTCTGCAAATACGGTGAGTGGGATTTTAAAATTCTTCTAACTGTACATATGGGAATTTCTTTATATAGATCTCCAACAAGTTTATAAAATATGTTCAACAATAAACTGTTAATAATACATTTTATTATTTGTTAAAATATCTACATCCTTGTTCATAGGTGCCTTTTTAAATCTTTATCACGTGACCACACATACCATTATTATTGGAGATTATTAAGGTACTCCTAACCACGTGATTCAATATGGCGTTAATTAACAACTACAACAAACAGTTTTTGGATTTAGAATTGAAATTGTAGACGTTTTGTGATTATTTGAAGTATATTTTCGAGTTTATTTTGTTGTTTATAATAATTTTCAAGTTATAAAATGGATATGATTGAAGAAAATCGGGATTAAAATGAACGGTATGTTTAAAAATTTTTTTCATAAGTATAGGTTTTATTTTCATTATATCTTTGTATAATATCACTTTTTCAACGTTGATATTTCCGGAATAACAAAAATTAATAATTTCAAAATATTTCAGTAACGCAAACTTAATTAGATAATCATTAGATTTGTATAATGAGGTTATGAGAAACGTCTGGCAATGTGATACATTTTCGATTGTCTTATTAATTCAGTATAAAATTAAAAACATGAACTTATGTAAACAAAATAAATATTTTTACGACTGCAAAAGTTTGAAACACGTTTCTATTACATAACACGAATTATTTTGCATAAATTTGTCGTTAATTATCAAGTTTCCATATCAGATATATATACAAGGGGAAGTTAAAAATTAATAGATCGTATCGATATTATATAGATAGTTTAACCTGGGGCGGTAGGGAGTGCAAGTTGTACTGCAGGTGCAGAATATTGTTGGTTTTCGCAGCTTTTTCGGGATTTTTATAAAGCAAAAGAACAAAGCATTAACCTAGTGTTATTATCGATTATTTTTAAACAAAATGGAGTATTATCTTATGGCTTAAAATGAAATCGTAGGTAATTTTGGAAATCGTTACATTTTGAGAGCTATAAAACGCTAATTATGGCGTATATTTTCAAATTGAAGCACAAAAATGACCTCTACTGATAACAAGTGCAAAAATATTAGTATAATTTCTCGTATAGGTATTTTTATATTAAAAAAATTAGTTTTCATGATTGGATAGACAATTGTTCACAAAAAATTACATGTTTTAGACATTTGCACTATATTTACACTGTAATAGTTTTTTTGTTAAATTGTTTAAATTAGTTTATTGATACTGATAATATTTGCAATGTTGCCAAGTGTTGAATAGAGAAAATTTTGTATATTAGTACACGTAATCTTGTTAATAATATTCATGAAACGTAATGAGGAATTTGTTTTAACAAAAAAAATCCAAACTTTATAATTAAAAATGTATTTAAATATCCACATTAATATTTTTGAAAACAAACACGGAAGTCTTTCGACAATAGTGCAATAAAAGCTTAATTTTCGTTTGGCACAAATCATTTACTTAGAAACTATTTGGACACGGACCAAAAACAACGATTTCGAAGTATGTCTATGAATATGTTTTTGTTAAGTTTCAGTCTTGTCATATATTAAAATTTTAATGCATTTTCTCTGTCTGTAAAGCTCAAATGTTGAATTCCAACATTTCCATAATCTTGCGTATGTCTCCTGTATTTCGTTCATAAATCATATATACGAGGGTGGTTCAAATATAAACCTAAATTTTTAATTAAACGCCGGAAAAATTTACTATCATACAAATAGCTGCACTGGATGTTAGACTGGTCTGTTATGAATCGTAGAGAACAACCAAAAGCTTTTCTATAAAGAATAGGACGATCCATTTAACCAAATATGTCATACTGTCTTCTGACGTCACAATATACACGTCATTACGTCATTTTTTATGATTTTTTGTGGGTTTAAAGTAAGTAAACCGTCCTAGTCCTCGTGGAACCTCCTAAAAAACACGATCAAACCTGTCTACAGATCAAAAAGAGGCCATATTCCAATCCGCAGTGCACTAATTGTGACTATTATTTATATGGTCCATTGAAAGATACACTTGCAGGACTGCGATTCGAAATTCGTTCATCAGTTGCCCAATATAAGTTCAATATTAATTATAAAAATTGCAATTCTCATTAACTTAAAACTTTCCAAGCAATTTTTCATTTTCAACCCTCGTAATAACTTAATTTTCAATCGTTTGACAACAGAAAAAACTACCGATTCTTTCTGAGACTTTCTGATCTTTTGTTTAAAGAATGGAGGTTTGGCAATGTCTCTTTCCAACTGATTTAACTTGTCCATGGGGAAACCGCTGAGTTTTTCTACGAATTACTAATTTATTAAACAAAAATTTATTACACGTGTGCTATTGCACGAAAGTCGTTTAAAAGGAATTTGTAATAATGTAGAGCTCGGACCGCATTTACACACCTTTCGCATTAAATCTACTTTTGTAAGTTTAAATTGGATTCTATAAAATACGATACTCCAGTTCATAATATTAGTCATTCGTTGGACTTATTGCAGTCTAAGGGATTTTAACGACATCGAAGTGGAGCTTTCGGAAATTATTTTTGTTTTTTAAAGATAAACGTATATAGAAGACGATCCACGTGAAGGAGTCTGATGAGTCGAAGCTGTATAATTGTATGGAGAACCAACAAAATCAAAGTGGCGACTGGATATAGTTTTATTAGTGTCCTGAAGGAATTTTCTGCGTGAAAATAGTCTTGGTTTTCGTACCGTTCCATGGGGGTCGTCCCAGGGTAGCCAAGTTGTATCTTAGGACTTTAAACTGACAGCTAGATACTCCAAATACGATTAGGAGTATGCATCCTTCTCGTGGTGACTCTGTTGAAACTAAATCTAGCTGATTTAGACAGGGAGATCGTGACGACGGATGAATGGCAGCAGAGCGATTGGTGTCTGGAATTATACCGCTGAGACACCCGATCGCACCCCACTCTATCCAGATTATACTCCGGAAAGCTGGGATCTGCTGAAATGGACTAAACTTTCCTTAATTACTCGTGGAAACAACCATGAAGAGTCAAAAATAAAAGAAAATTAGAGAAACCCTCCAACTCTCAAGTGAGAATTCCTCACGAGAAAGGAAAACAGGGAGATGAGGTATCCCCCTCTTCTACGAAAAAAGAGAAGAAGTTGCCGGAACCTGGACAACCAGGAGGCAGATGTGACCCTCTGAGGCGTGGGTTGCCGATGGTAACTGCGCTACTTTAACAATGAGCTGGCACCAGAGGAAGCTAGAGCCAAAGCATTGGAGAATAGATCCAAGGGTAGCGAAACAAAAACACTACCCCAAGCTTCAAAGAGGAAAAGGGTTGAGACTACTCCAACTCCGATCTGTTTCCACTTAAATGTTGTATTTATTGGCTGTCTTAAATCAGATGACCTCAAATTAATCGATTTTATTGGATTTTCTACTGGACCAAAAAGTTTTCAGCCTAATTAACAAACATGACTATTTAATTTCATAATTATTATTTGAATATTTTCAAATTTCTCTCATTAATATCATTATGTCGAAAAGTTTAGTAAGGGATTAATTTAATAATAATAAATTTTCAAAAAATCATCTGCCCGATGAAATTATGTACCACCTTTAGCGGTAACCTTAATTTAATGACACCTGACATTTCGTATTTGAAATAACTAATAAGCAGGTGGTAAATTCTACGTTCAAAAGTCACGAATATGTTTTTTTTCTAACATTTATAGATTTTTAGTTTAGAAAGTTTATTATCGATGGTTGGGCATTCAATAAAATATTATCATAAGGTAAACTTGTTTATTATTAACACGTTGACCGCCGAAGTAATTTTCAGAATTTCATTTAATTATATTATATCATTAAAAACACTAATTTAAGTAGAAATTTGCTACCAAAATATCGAAAATTATCACCAAGAAAATTAATTTCTAATTTAATATAATAATAATAAATTAACTGAACTGGAATTTGTTAATTGTCTAATTGTTTATATTAATGCATCTAAATGTTCTTGATTTTAGATCTCTTCTGTTTTAAAATTAGCTTTTTTAATAATTTTTTGTACAATTAAGTTATTGAATCTTTTGGTGGAGCGTTCAACTGATACACAAGTAAAATCGAAATATCTTCTTCGGTGTTAGTAAAATATTTGGTGGTGCATCACAAAACTGCTTCCGCATCGCGTCAAATAATGAGATAGTTTCTCATGGTCGCAATCTGTTTTGCTTGAGTTTCTAATTAGACCATAGTCGCTATGTAGACCTTCCAAAAGAGTATTTCAGTTGCTCTGAACGATTGGTGGAAGGCACCAAAAGTATCCTAAGAATTAACTTCTTCCTCTATAACTTGTTCCTTGTAGATTGTTTTTAATTTTATCATTATTATTCACTGGTGTAATTAATGAACATTCCAGACACCTGATCATCTTCGTGTTTGGAAATTGAACTTGCCAAAGTAACAACCGTTGCGTTGTAACAATATTAATAAAGTTCTATAAGTACATGCTCCCATTATCCCTTTATGTGTATGCCCCAAGCGTCGGCTTAATATATAACCCAAAAATTAAAAAAAAGTATATATCAATTATCTTATAATGATTACGATGTTATATACATAGGACAAACATCTCAGTATTTCGAAAATAGATTAAGAGGTCATCAATACGATAAAAATAATAAAAATGCATCAACAAACAATGAGATATCAAAAAAAAAACATATTTAATTATAAAAAATTCTTGAAATGTAATTAAATAAAAAGGAATTGAGAATATTTAGTTCAAATACGAGGTGTGGCTGTTAAATAACGAATCTGGTAATGTAAAATTTTTTTTTTGATATTACGTATTTATATATTTATTATTACCTTTAATATATACTCCTCCTGTATCCCTACATCACACGGTGCAAGATCCAGTGAATAAACTGGATGAATTAACACTGGGATGTTGATTTATAGAATTTTTACCTGTTTATTTTCTTCCAAAAGAGATCTAAATTTAATACACTCAATCAAGGAAAACATATAAAAAATGAGAAGTTTGAAAAAAGTTTCCTCGACTTCAAGAAAAATCGAGAAATACATCGGGGATGTAGATGAATCTTGAAAGTTATTTGTAGGGTCTAATATAGAGCATTGTGTGAAAAGGGAGAATTCTAACCGTTGGAAATCAATAAGAGAATTTACCGATGCGTCATTCTATATCTGGGTTCCATCCACAACATAGTCATTACTTTTAGTTTTAAAATGAGTCACCATTCCCTGGAACTAGGAGTAAAATAGTAAAAACATGTTGAATATCTTTATATCGAAGTTAAATTTTCAAAAAAATCATTTGGAGAGATTTAAAAAACGTCGTTTGTAATAATAGGAACGTTTATACGTTTTTTTTCCCAATATTTGAGAATATTTTGGAGGAATTAAAAGCTATGGTTTCTATGTATAAAACTAGTTCACGAACTCTCATACTTTCGTAATGAAAATCCAAATTTTCTCACGGGGCAACGTTTTGTTTACGTGGTTCAGTGGATAGTGAAAATCCCGGACAAAACACACCCGACGCCCCAAAAATTGGGTAGGAATCGTCAACATATTAGTCCTCATTTCTTTCACGAGGATTTAACAACTGATTAACATCTTCGTAGTGCTTCCAGAGCTAATTGCGGCATTTCCAGATCCAATAATTTAGTCAACAACATTATGGTATTGATGTTCTGGATAACCCATTTCAAATTGGCTTCGAAGAGATAGAATAGCCTCTTAGATCATTTGATCTTACTCCTCTCGATTTTTTTCTATGGAAACGTTTAAAAAGTAGAATAAGACAATTTAGAAGACTTATAGAAATTCACGTTCCATTGTGAATGTTATCTTTATATTTATTAACTTTCTCTGAAGGAAATTAATAATTTTATTCATATTTCTGGTTATATTTGGATGGAAAATAGCAAACGCAACGAAAATAGTGAATAAGAAGAAAAAATAAGCGCTTGGTATTAGAAAAACCTGCGCCATTATTATATACGGAAAGTCTGGACTTTATAGTTCCGCTAAATTTTCGAAATGATGTGCTTTCATTTAATAACCAGCCAGAAGACGGTGTCTGTTATGGAATTTTTGTCTTTTTACGCGGTATATAAAATTAAAAATGGATCAACTCCATTCCCATTGTCCTTTCGTGTATTTTTTCTTGTTTGCGTCATACTCGCGGCCCTCGGAATAATTTTCGAAATACAGCAGCAGTCAGACAGTTTGAAGTACACACTCCATTACCATATCAGACATATAAATTAATTACTAACAATACAAACATAACAAATTGTCTGCAAAACAACGTACCGCACCTATTTTCGAGAGGAGAGGCTTAATGTTAAATGCGATGCTCTCGATTCAGAATTAAAACGCTTTTATTTTTTATTTATATCGTTGTTCCTCTTCAACAGGGTCAAACGTATCGATTATCGTGTTCGTTATAACGTAATCGTGGATTATTATGCTTGCAAATCGATAATTTTCATATCAAAAATGAAAATCGAAACGTCTATCAACATATTAGTAAAATCCACGTAGTTCGATATGATTTTATGAACCCGTCGTTGATGCAAGAGCTTATCCATAGTCTAAAAACAATCAATAACTAACCATTTGTTTATTATTTTCAAATTTTCTTACGAAATCCATCCCCAGATCATTGAACCATCTCGATTTTCCTCATTCTTTCCCAATGTGTCCACAATTTTAAACTGATTCAGCTTTCCATATATATTCCAGTAATCTGTCCACTATTGAGCTGAATAAAATATCCAGAGAAGGAAAATTCTTGTGCAAAACGTTGGGAAAATAAAAATAGATACGGAAACCACCAATTGACATAACCAGGCAATCATTTCATTATAATACAACAGGATGAAGGATAAGAGACAGATCTGTACGAACTATCAAGCAACAGATGAAATTAACATAGAAAGAGGCTACAGAAATAACCAAAAACAAGAAGAAAATGGACAGAATCCACACAACAAGTGAGAATTTCTAAATCCATCTCCAGCTCATCCAACCATCTCGATTTTCCTCATTCTTTCCCAATATGTCCACAATTTTAAACCGATTCAGCTCTCCATATATATTCCAGTAATTTATCCACTAGTGAGCTGAATAAGATATCCAGAGAAGGAAAATTCTTGTGTAAAACGTTGCGACAAAGAAAATAGATACGGAAACCACCAATTGACATAACCAGGCAATAATTTCATTATAATACAACAGGATGAAGGATATAAGACAGATCTGTACGAACTATCAAGCAACAGATGAAATTAACATAGAAAGAGGCTACAGAAATAACCAAAAACAAGAAGAAAATGGACAGAATCCACACAACAAGTGAGAATTTCTAAATCCATCTCCAGCTCATCCAACCATCTCGATTTTCCTCATTCTTTCCCAATGTGTCCACAATTTTAAACTGATTCAGCTCTCCATATATATTCCAGTAATCTGTCCACTATTGAGCTGAATAAGATATCCAGAGAAGGAAAATTCTTGTGCAAAACGTTGGGAAAATAAAAATAGATACGGAAACCACCAATTGACATAACCAGGCAATAATTTCATTATAATACAACAGGATGAAGGATAAGAGACAGATCTGTACGAACTATCAAGCAACAGATCAAATTAACTTAGAAAGAGGCTACAGAAATAGCCAAAAACAAGAAGAAAATGGACAGAATCCACATAACTACAAGTGAGGAAGGCGTTTTTACCACAGCTGTGAAACACCAACAGGTGCCATGGGAGTTTTATCAATATCTAGGGATGTTTAACGAATTCAAAAACTCCCTGAGTTGTTGTGCGTTATCCTGTGGCAAGAAAACAAAACATTTTCTCAATAAAATTTCCAGGGAATCAAAGTAGCAAGTCTACGTCTGCTTCAGACGATCCAGCGTCCAGTCCTGGACAACAACACTACACCCTAGTAGTCCGGGAGGTGCCTGCCGTATGAAAATGCCTTCTGAAGGTAGTGGTGCTTTGGTTTTAGACATCTGGTGTTTATGATCCACGTCTGCTTGTCAAGTAGATCTTGCAAATACTTGGAATTATGTTGGACAGCTCGGAAAATCATCTACCGTAGTAGCTGGTCAATTCTGGATCGTCGAATTGCTCTCATCTGTATTGATTCGAGTATCTTCAAGGTATGCTTGAGAACCGAGCTCCAAATATGCAATATTCCAAAGATGATTCCTAATTTGTTCACACTTCAAAGAGATAGTTTACGATTAGCTATGAACTCTTGAATCTTCCCGGTATATAAGTAAAGTTATTTTCTATTGAAAGTTTCAATATTTTCTATTTCTCGTGGAAAAGGTTTAATACTTTAAAGTGAAGAAATCTGAAGCTTTCACACGATGTTTATATTAGTAATCATATATAGGAAATGAGATATTTGAAAAAGAAACTTTTCGATTTAAAATCGAACGACAACTGCATAAAGAAAATTGTAACTAGATGTTGCTTATTGAAAAGATATTTTAACACAAATGACATATGGAAATGAAAATATGTAATTGGAAACAGCCAGACGGACGTTAAAAAAATGATACAGGATCGTATTTTCTACAAGCAAAAATAGTCTGTCGAATCTACGGATGCAATTTCTCAATATGATATTTGAAATGATTTATGATCATGATATACGAAAATCAATGTATATTTATTAGGAACATGGCATAAAACGAGATTGTGTGCGTGGGATATGCACCGTTTATGGTAACTGAACCAGATTTTAGTACAGTGAAGTAGAAAAATCGATGTCTCCAATTATTTCAAGTTCGTCACGAAGAAACAGGTAAACCAACAAAGTTTTCAAGTTCTTTGTTGAGTCTTCATGGTTATGGAAAAAACTTAAGTTTTCTTATGATCTGGATGGAACTTACAAATCATTTAAAAGTTAATTTTGCGTATCTATTAAATCTATAGTACGTAAATTGTAGTAGTACACCATTGGTACTATTAATCGTTTACAACGAACGGGTTCTAGACAACCTTAATACCCGCCTACTTGAAGAACAATAAATATCGTAGATATAATATTGTTTTTTAATGGCGGATTGTCTTCTGCGTTGTTGCGGAGGCGGAAATAGTAAATAAATCGTTTCGAATTTCATACTAGTAAATAACTGAGACTTCGGCTTCTTGAAATCTATATCGAAACGAGGCGGACATTCCACATGTTAATTTTTGCTGGAAAAGAGATAAAAAATTCTGAATATTAATGTTTTATATGCACATCAGTTCGTCCATTGAATGTTGTGCGATGTCTGTCCAATATTTCTCATTTAAGGTAGCGTATTGTTTTTTGTAATTCATCCCAATAAAAGCATGTGGTCACACTTCAATATTTGAAAAGATATAATTTCTCGATTCATCAAATTTCAATTGATTATCTTCAAAACTAATCTAGTGAACAGAAAAATCGACTACCTTGCAATATTATTGCGACAATGACGATTTTATGGTCGTTACCAAAAACGAAGACGCGGTTCCGGTCATTCATTGTTAGCACATCGCTCAGAAATCTTTCCTTCACTGATGTTCATGTCCAACAAGAGCTCAGAGAAACGCGAGGAGTTGCTGGGCGGTCAGAATAAGACGAAAGAGGTCTCAGATTAAACCCAACGCATCGAGCAGTTCGTCTACGATTTGCCAAAGAACTTAATTGAACAAACTGAATGATTTCTTTGAGCTGGGATTTCAATGGAAGCAAAGCCGTAAATTTTTTGATTGGAGACTTTTGACTTTGACTTTTGTTTGTCTATGATTAAAGTAAAACTTGGTACTGTCCTGATTTTAAGTGCTACACACTATATATGAGTGATTAGTAGAAAAAAAAAACCTTCATTTCTCGGAATAGGCGTTATCAAAAGAACCAATTTGAAAGGCTGGTTGGGGTGATTGCATTATCGTCGGTGGTATAAAACAACTTTTTACATCGTAAATTATTTAGAAGGGTTGAAATAAAATTAAAACTAATGAAATTATCCGGGGAAATAACGACAGTATCAAAAAAAAAATCGTCCCCGATATCAAATTTTCGATGAAATTGCCTCCCCGGGCGGGCAACACGAAATATTCATCAATACAAATCAGGGGCGTGTTAGGGGGTTGAGAGAAAACAGTTTATTGACGGATTTATTTTCTGTTATGAATATTTACTACGTTTCTGATAGGAATGACGTTGAAAATTAAATTGGGTCAAATTATAAACAGTTTTCAATTTCCCCGGGAAATCGTCGAGCGAAAGGATGCGATTCAATTTATATACCTACATATCCCAGATCTGATCCAAATATAAAAAGAAAAAAACAATTTATTTCTGGGTATTTCGACTTATAACCCTATAGAACATAATGTTTCAAGGGTTTTCCAAATTAATAGGAAAAAGAAAAGAAACAGAAAATATTTACGTTCCGACTAAATCATCGTCCAAAGTGCGGATGACCTCTTGGGATTGAGCATAATATTCAACGTCAGACTCATACTGGAATGCTAATTTTAGGAACACCAAATTTTTGGTAAGATACATCTTCGATACATCCTTGATTTGGTTTGGAGTGGTCAAAAGCTCTGTCTGCTATGTGAGGCACTTAAAACTCGAGAAAAAATGGTAAATTATCGAAAGACAGACTTCAAAGGAAAATAGATTCGTTCTTCTTCATAAGAAAAGAATTACTGATCCTGGAAGTTTTGGCCACGGATGCCAACCGTCCTGAATTTACCAGGACAGTTCTGATTTCCAAAGTCTCTTCTTTGTCTGTCCACGGGACACGGCTCAGTAGAAAAAATTTAGTAGATCATCACCACATTGTGATCTAGACTCGATTGAATAGGTATATAAACAAATAAAGAAGGACTAGTTTGTAAATATACTTATACAAATGTTATTTTATATGAAAATATTTTAATTGTTTAAAAAATGATACGCCTATGGATTACGAATGTTTCATCATTTTAATACTCTCTCATTTATAAAAATAGACTATAGGTTGGAACATTTATGTTTTACCATGATTTTTTCGACGTGTTTTTGTTGATAAAAAAATATTTCTACATTAAGGATTCAGTGAGAATAAAAGTTTTTCAAACAGATGTTTATCGCAAGACATATATTATCAAAATAGCCTGAGTGCTTAAGGAAAGTTTGATAAACTTTTTTTCAAACTTCGTACCAAAAAGTTCACAAAATATCTGGTAATAGTCCGAGAGCTAGTAGCCGAATCAACTCTAAAGATCCTGGAAACTATTCACCGACATACAGTAAACAAATTTTTAAATAACAAAAAAGTTTATGATGTGTTTAGATTTGATCTTGTTGAACAAAAAGCTTTCTCATACCAAATAATTGAATTAAACCGAATAAACCACGTTTTTATCTTTGAAATTAATGATGTACAATCAAATTTTGGTTTTCTGGTAAAAATGTTGATACGATAAGTCCTATTTTGTTTTAGTCAATTCCCGGAGATTTTCTATAGACTTAAAATTCATTTCCGCATATTTTTAACTTCATATACAGTTAAAGTATACGAAAACATAAACAACAAAATCTTAATTCTTATCTTGGCGTTTAGATTTAAAGAGCTACTCGAAACAAAAAGTCGAAAAAAGCCTGTAACCGCATTTCATGCTCAGAGATTAGCTTTAATTGTTGCCGGGGATAATCCGGGGATTCTTATCTAGAAACATTTACGATGCAAGAGCTTTTCTGGAAACTTTACCAGTTTAAATATACGTCCATAAGTTTTTCCGAAAATTTTATTCTATTTTGTATTGATTAAAGAAATTCGGAAACTACAATCAATTATTAGGGGGGTGGTTTTACGTAAATTACAGTCGCCCCTTCGTCTTCTTTCCTACAATCCATAGTCGTCGTTTAATCTCAGGAATATAGCGGTGTACCTAAGTCTGGTTTGTGGTGAAAAATTTTTCCTTCCTTGTCATATTGATGCAGGAGACGCGTGCAAACTTCCCAGCGAAAATTTCTACAGTACTGCGACGTTCTCATCGGTATTCCTTGTTCTGGGTCAAGTTTCCAAACACTTTTTGGCCTTTTCGGAAAGCGGAATACCATTCAAATGTTTAAGTCTTGGAAAGAACATCGAGCTACATTTGGTCGTCAGTTTTTTGTTCTTTTTCAGCTTGAATCAGCGCAATCATGACCCAATCACCAACAAAACAAGCCCTGCAGAGGAGTAACTCCTATATCATGGCCAATTCCTATAAAAGAAATACTCAAAATATATCTCTCTCTCTTCAGATTTTTCTTTTCAAGACCACAGCGTAAGAAACAACCCTATTAAAAACATCTCTGTCTAAGTCCTGCAGAGGAAGAGTCTTCCAAACTAACCGTCGAGATGATGTGTCTTGATTGGTATCTATTAATGGTTTATTTTGGCCAGAAAAACTAAATTTTTTCACCTTCAACGACGAAAACTTTTTTTGTATCACTTTCTTTCCAGTTTACCAATCAAATGTCTGGAGAAAATTATTGTAAAAATGTTTTGTTTATGTTCGATAAATTATTAAGAATATCTACATTAGATTTCAAATTTACGCGCGATACATTCATAAAATTCCCTGTGGGCAACTTGGCATCAACAAGATATCAAATACTTCCATTAGATTCGAAAAAAAAGGTACCGACGTCATCACTTTCAACGGAATTTCGTCGGCGCAAAAAAACAACAGAACCTTCGTTCGAAAACAATAATAAAATGAGCAAAAAATTTTAGAATAAATGAGTGTTGACCCTGTCCGTGGAAGAGACGCAGATGATTTACTAAGTGCTTTGGAATTGATAAAAAACGGGCACTAAAACTGACTTTCCCTCTCGTGGGTCTGTGACAAATGGAGATTCGGTTATGGTCAAGCTTGAGGATTACTGCGACAATGAATATGGAAAGACCATGGATATATTTACGATCTTTTTTCAAACGTTTCCCAAATAAATAAAAAAAAAACACGAATTATGATACGTGAATTTACAGGATGACCATTTTGTAACAAATAAGAGTTGGAAATTGAACGCAAGTCCTGGGTATAGGGGTTTTTAAAGCTTAAGTACTTTTTTAAAAACTTGATTAACGATCTTAAAAACATTCTGGAATGGGAAAAGAACGATCTGATTGAGTTCAAGTAATACCTAAGAAAGCTAGTGTTGCAGGTCTCGTTTTGGTCTAGATACAAAACTTCACCACCTATCGAAGGTTGAATTTGGAAGCAGTTAACAGCTTCTAATTCTCTAGACCGTCTAGATCTACCCATCTTTAGAATATTGCTCCTACAACTGTAGTTCA
Organism: Diorhabda sublineata; assembly: GCF_026230105.1. Classification (NCBI taxonomy): domain Eukaryota; kingdom Metazoa; phylum Arthropoda; class Insecta; order Coleoptera; family Chrysomelidae; genus Diorhabda; species Diorhabda sublineata. Next base: position 34,573,134 of record NC_079474.1, read on the forward strand.
ACTTCGAAGATTTTCATTAGAAATCTCGAAAGAAAAGATAAATACGACTTATTGGTGATTCAGATTTAACCAGAAACTTCGGATAGCTCAAAACCTAGAGCAGTAGTTGCAAGATCTAGTTGTTGAGCAGACGTAGCTCATAAACGCCAAGGCACTTTTTTCCTTGACATTACAATCTACAGAATTTCGAAACCAAAATCCACTACAGATGATTCCACTCAAGATTTTTGGACCTGGTTTGAGAAAATTCGGTGGCGATATTAGTACCAAAATATAATTGTTCTTTATTTGAAATAAATGTTTTAAATATGATGTATTTTCTTTCAAAAATCCATGGATAGTGACGTACAAAAAGACTTTTAATGACTAAAAACTAACGAATCAAAAGCGACGCATCACCGCGACGACAAAAAGCAATTGAAAAAAAAAGAAAATTTTGTTAACAAATTTTTCTGCAATAATTGAGTTGATCATTACATACATTAGATTGTAATATTTCAAAAAAATCATTCGACATAATTTTTGTTGGACTTTAAAAGAGAACAATGATAATGTGGGGTCAAATCTGGATTATACGGTGGATAAGGAAGCAATTCGAAGTGTAATTGGTTCAATTTAACAATAATTGCCATCGATTTGTCTGTCTGTATTTTTTTTTTCGACATAAGAGGCCGTTTTTTCTTGATTTTTGCATTCAAACGATCCCAAAAATTGTAGTATTAGCTGTTTATTGTCATGAAATTATATACGTCGTATTATGAAAGTTGGTACTTCGTAAACGTCAAATGGATTTGACATTGACAGCGCCAACTGTGTGTAACTTACACGATTTATTGAGTTATATAATTAGATATCTCGAAATGTAGTGAATTATTTTGACTTTGTAATGAAATTTAACTTATTTTGATTTCATCCGAATGGCGATTGATACTTTTCACATGAATTTTTTTCCTAAAAACCATCCATTTTGTAAAAACAATATCAGAAAACATTTCCCTGAATTATTACTAATACTTTTTGATCCTGAATACGACCCTGTTTAAATTGAAATCGTTTTGATTCTGTAATGAAAATATGGATGCATTTTCATCCTTTATCCATTATAAATTAACAAACGGAATTGTTTTAAAAATAACAATATTAGCTTCATTTACATGACTGTCATTTTTTTTTTGATTAATCGAAATGTCATGAAATTATACACGTCGTATTATGAAAGTTGATACTTCGTAAACGTCAAATGGATTTGACATTGACAGCGCCAGCTGTGTGTAACTTACACGATTTATTGAGTTATATAATTAGATATCTCGAAATGTAGTGAATTATTTTGACTTTGTAATGAAATTTAACTTATTTTGATTTCATCGGAATGGCGATTGATACTTTTCACATGAATTTTTTTCCTAAAAACCATCCATTTTGTAAAAACAATATCAGAAAACATTTCCCTAAATTATTACTAATACTTTTTGATCCTGAATACGACCCTGTTTAAATTGAAATCGTTTTGATTCTGTAATGAAAATATGGATGCATTTTCATCCTTTATCCATTATAAATTAACAAACGGAATTGTTTTAAAAATAACAATATTAGCTTCATTTAAATGACTGTCATTTTTTTTTGATTAATGGAAATGTCATGAAATTATACACGTCGTATTATGAAAGTTGGTACTTCGTAAACGTCAAATGGATTTGACATTGACAGCGCCAACTGTGTGTAAGTTACACGATTTATTGAGTTATATAATTAGATATCTCGAAATGTAGTGAATTATTTTGACTTTGTAATGAAATTTAACTTATTTTGATTTCATCGGAATGGCGATTGATACTTTTCACATGAATTTTTTTCCTAAAAACCATCCATTTTGTAAAAACAATATCAGAAACCATTTCCCTAAATTATTACTAATACTTTTTGATCCTGAATACGACCCTGTTTAAATTGAAATCGTTTTGATTCTGTAATGAAAATATGGATGCATTTTCATCCTTTATCCATTATAAATTAACAAACGGAATTGTTTTAAAAATAACAATATTAGCTTCATTTAAATGACTGTCATTTTTTTTTTGATTAATCGAAATGTCATGAAATTATACACGTCGTATTATGAAAGTTGGTACTTCGTACTTCGATTTGACATTGACAGCGCCAACTGTGTGTAAGTTACACGATTTGAGTTATATAATTAGATATCTCGAAATGTAGTGAATTATTTTGACTTTGTAATGAAATTTAACTTATTTTGATTTCATCCGAATGGCGATTGATACTTTTCACATGAATTTTTTTCCTAAAAACCATCCATTTTGTAAAAACAATATCAGAAAACATTTCCCTGAATTATTACTAATACTTTTTGATCCTGAATACGACCCTGTTTAAATTGAAATCGTTTTGATTCTGTAATGAAAATATGGATGCATTTTCATCCTTTATCCATTATAAATTAACAAACGGAATTGTTTTAAAAATAACAATATTAGCTTCATTTACATGACTGTCATTTTTTTTTTGATTAATCGAAATGTCATGAAATTATACACGTCGTATTATGAAAGTTGGTACTTCGTACTTCGATTTGACATTGACATCGCCAACTGTGTGTAAGTTACACGATTTATTGAGTTGTATAATTAGATATCTCGAAATGTAGAGATTAATTTTTTCACAAGCGTGTATTCATTATATTTACACGTGAATATTTATTTAAATTCGTCAAAATTTACTTTTTTCCGAATAATTCAAGATTTCTAAGTTGAAAAAATTACCAAATAAACGAAACTGCTTGTTTTTAATGATCATTCTGATTGGATTGGGAAAACAATTATTATTATTGATTAATTGATGATATTCAGTTTTGGAATACAAACTTCGTGATCTAGAAGTTGAATCGACTATTTTGATATTAATTCAACTACCTATTTAACACATTATATTTCTTATTATGATTTTTTTCCCATGACAGAATGTTTATTGTCTCAACTCCATACGTCCAATTGAAAAAGCAAAAAAAGAAAACTCTTTACAGGCAGTTAATGTTATAATTTCATTATTAACGTCGCAGCCATATAAGAGTGGATTATCCAAGTGTACTTTCTTAAATAAAAATGTTTCGGTGACGGCCACAGGATATAAACAACGACTACAATTGGGTTGTTATGAGAACGCGATAACGAAATGGAAGTTGAACAGACAATAAAAAAAATGTTGAGGTTTGTACAGGATCGGCATTAAACACGAATACAAAATATGATGGAACCTTAAACATTACAAATATTTATTTAAACAACGAATTAATTAATTCCGAAGTCTAATCACTCGTATATACCATACTAATAATACAGAGTGTTGAAAAAAAATTATACGAAACGTAGGAATGTAAACAGTACGAGGTCTAGCTATTAATTAACGAGACTGATCGTCTAGAGGGCGCCCTAGACGCGTTGGGTATCTAGATATCTTGTCTATGTACGTCCCAAAACACGTTTGCGTTACTATTATAATATTTGAGCAGTAGAGGTGTGTTTTTTTTCTCGTTAAATTGCAAAAAACTCCGACTGAGTGCTATAAATTAATGCAAGAGGTCTATGGGGACAATTCTCTATCACGTGCGCGGGTTTTTGAGTGGTTTAAGCGCTTTAATAAAAGCAATGAAGATAATCAGCGTCTAGGTCGTCTTGTGATTGCTAAAACTCCGGAAACAGTGACCAAAATCAACCAAAAAATGTGACTCCTGATCAAAAGCTCTTGCGTCAACGGGTCTGCTCAAATTTCCTTGAAAGTTTAGAAAAAGATCTGCTTTGAAAGGGACAGGATTTGAGTCGATGGATGCGGTAAAGTAAAAAAAGACAAAATTCCTAAAGGCACCAAAGACCAAAGAAGACTTCCAGCATTGCTATTAATTCGTTTCACTAGATTTTCATGGTATTCTTTGAGTACTCTACGTATTAGTATCGAAATCGATCAGTATCAAAATAACATTGATAGAAAAATCAGGATTATGGTAATTGGTTTTCGGCAAAACTAATAATCATCAAAAAATAATAATTTAGATATAAATTTCATGTTTGCCAGATCGTACTATCAATTTCGGCTGCCAAACAAATATTAAACAATGTGGCGTATTCAAATTTGAAACAGGAGTCTTGCTGAGGCCACGACGATTCAATGGACAGCCGAAGAAGCTAAATTTAGAAGAGGATCCAACGTAGAGACCGAAATCTCATTCTTTTAAAGTGTGAGTGACTGCGTAACTCCGAAGCATTGCACCTAGAAGTGTATAAAAAAGAAGATGAAGATTTTTGACAGTTAGACATGTCAAAGTTTGAACTTTTTAAACACTGAACCGCAGCAAGTTATATAACTTGTTTAGCAATTGCTTTGAACGAAATTGGCAGGTTTTGGAAGATTGTTTTGGCCTACTAAGTCCCCAGATCTAATAATAATTGATTTTTTGTACTAGAAAACAAGTACAGACACATTGTATTTATGATTCCTTTCCAAATAAAGGAAATGTTTGAAATATTGGGTTATTTACTTTGAGAAAATTAGTCTACTGGATGAAAAATCACGAACAATGCGTAATTAAAATAATTAAAACGAGGTTATTATATCATTATACTGAATAAGGTGATAAATCTTACCGATTTGGAAACAAAATTTGTTTCTTTTACCTGTAAAAGATAAAGAATATGTTATATTACGACTTGGTCTGCATAGTAATTAATTTCGTTACGTTTATATAATAATATATAACAACATAATTATAGATCTGTTTGAATACGAATTTTTTTTAAAAGTGATTTGGTTATACAATTAAATACTAACCCAAATTCACGTTAAATATGAACAACAAATTCGAAATATTTTTATTGCGTTCAAAATCAGGGAATTTTTCAAACAATTATACTGAAATTAATATATTTTGTACAGGAATCTCGAAAAACTTCTGGTTGACAAGGTCTATGAAACAGCGGAAACCAAAGAGGTCAGCAGACGTTAGACAACGCTCTAAAAAAATCTGCATAAATCAGCTAAGCTCATAAGTTTGGCAACACTGTCGAAAACATTTAAAACGGGCTTCAGAAAATCGTGTCTGTATCAATATTCTTGCATCCATGCAGGATGAAGTTTTCGGAAGTACCTTAATGTTAATTTTGGAGTATGGAGGATTCGTTGAGTGGTCCGCTCGGTCGTGTGACCTAACACCCTGTGATTTTTTCTGTGGGGCGTTTATACGGATCTGCTCTCCGTTGAAAAACGTGATTTGATCAAGATGGGCATCAATTTGAATAATTTTCGAATCCCTTTTGTAATTTCTTTTAATAAATTCATTTATTAGAAAATAATGATCCACTTTGAGAGTCCTATATCTTTTAATGAAGGAGTTTTTTGGGAAAAGGAAAAAGTGAAAATTATGGAGATTTGAAGAGCTTCATCAGGGATTTTTGGAAAAAAATATGTTGGGAGGATCACTTTTGGTCTATAATAAGAAAGGAGATTTTAATAAAACAATCGAAGTATTTTTCAAAATAAATAGTTTAAAATGAATTGTTTCCAAATAAGAGATTTTTTTCTATGTGTAAAGATTGTGTTTCGTATAATGTCTGGCAAAATAACATTGTCAAAAATTGAAATTTCATCTACCTGAGACTAACGTAAAAAAAAGTAATTTATGAACTCCGCAAAAAGTAATCGATAGTTGGAAAAAGTTGCTCGTATCTAGACATCCAATACTCCCATTTGCGAGTCCCTTTTTGTAAATAAACTCAAAACGACTTTTCCCGAAGTTTATTCAAATTTTATAACATCGATGTTGCGCGTTTTAGAGTTTTAAAGACATTTGACTTTATAATGAAATTTAACCGAATGATAAAAACTTATTTTGATTTCATCATATACTTTTCACGCGTTTTTTTTTCTTAAAAACCATCTATTTCTACAAAAACAACATCAGAAAATATATCCCCAAATTTTTACTACTACTTTTTGATCCTGAATACGACCCTGTTTAAATTGAAATCGATTTGTTCGACACTCCTTAGCTACAAAATTTTCTTTTGTTGTTTACATGGATCGGCTTCAATTAATATTTAATTCATAATTATTATTGTACATTATCTATTATTCGTTGAATCTTTAATAGATTCGGATTTCATTTTTAGTCCAAAATTAACAAACGCGTCCTTTTGATATACCAATAACCTCTCTATATCTTTATTCTTAATCTGACGATTACCCAGTACCATTTAATGTAATTTTTCGATGATATCAATGAGATTTCGCACGTCCCGAAGGATCGTCATTCATTTGCCTTTCAAAAACCAAAAAAATTCCGCTCGTATTTGGTTCCAGAGTATAATACTTAGAGAATAATTAATCCGGGTTGTTTGATAATCAAAAAGAATTCTTAATGACTACATTCTTTAGGAGCATTTTCAATTATTCAAAACTTTAATGACTGTTAGCATTGTTTTCATTGTAGAAAGGACGAAAGTGACTCAATTTTTTTTTTTTTTTTTGTAAACGGGATGAATACCAAAAAGCCACAAAACGCGATGTATTTTTCCATATTAAAGACAAAGGAACTTTGTATTCGAGAAAATCGATATTAAATACCACTCCTCATCATTTTTACTTCATTTTCTTCTAGTTTTAGCTATTTATAACCGGAATTAATTTTTTTATTCATCCCCAAATAACAGTAGTTTAGTTCTATACTAAATTTACATTATTAAAATCACTCCGCTTTCGTTTTTTAGTGAAAAATCTTCGATTCAACCGCTTCCACATCGTCTAATAACCTTTTCAGATCTTCAGAGATAAATAACGTTAACGAGAAGATATCCGTAAGCCGAAACCCACTAGCAACACGCCACTCCACGCCACATACACGCTCCAAGGCACAGAGATTAAACATCCACTATATAGCCCTGATCTGGTATTCTTTATCATTTAAATAATTTAATTTAAAATTTGATAATGGGTATTGATTTCATCTTTATTTAGAAACTTATTTGCGTTCGTCTCCTCCACGCCCCCGCGTCAAAGTTTCCCCTGTATATTAATAAATTATAATATTGCGAGGAGATTTGTTTCTGGTTCGTCCGTTATCATAATCAGCTTCAATTATGTTAATAAATAATAAGAACACAGGCATATCTATATATTTCCAATTAACTAAGTGAGAAATACGATAGGTGTGACCTTCAAGCGGTGATTTCTATTTTTATAGCTTGTTTATCCTTTTAAACTTGTTGAAAAACAACAATTCAAATCGTTCGTCTATTAATATAAAAAACCGTAATAAATTAATTGTATTAACTACTCGTAATATTACTGAATACAAAATGATTTAATAACTGTATGTCAAAACAAAACATAACAAATCAAAAAGTGTAAATTTCGGCAACACAAATTTAGTTCTACCACTTACAAATCGCGGTGCTACTAACAATGTCAATTTTAAATACGAAGCAAGTTTTTAAACGTTTTTTGATGTGTGTTCTAAATTCGCCGTGACATTTCCTTGAATAACAACAAAATTCGTGAACGTCAACACAAACTAACCATTCAAGCAATCTTGAACGTTATTAAGAGTTAAAACACGTAAACCATTATATATATATGACCTGACTAAAAGCCTTTGACTGTGTAAATTCGAACATTTTGTTGTTTTGTACGTGAATCTAGTCTGGCATTGGTGAGTGATGGAGTTCCTCAGGGTTCAGTGTTGGAGCCACTATTATATCTGCCATATATAAACGATTTACATTCAAATGTCGTTTTAATCGACGACGATGATACATTTCAAAACAAAAAGGTCAACATCCAAAATCTTAAAGTAGCTAAATCTTTGTTTGGTTCAAACAATTTGAAATTAAACGAAGCAAAAACTGAATTTAGCTCTGTAAAACGAGGTGCCAGAGGATGTTGTTGGATTGTTTTAGGCCTTGAGTGATTGTTCATCTGATCCTTTCGCAATCCATTCAGTTAAGTCATAAGGATCTGGTCTAAAAAGTTACTGTAACTTTTTTTAAAAATCTGTCTGCTTCCTACACCTCCAGGCTGCTCTCAACAATTTTAGGTCTTTCAAAATTGCTTGGATAAGGGAGGGAATGCTCCTAAACACTTTATGTTTATTACAATCTAGTCTGTCCATAATATTTGGAGATAACCTTGTCTAAATGATTGTTCTAAGTGGAGTTTTTTTCCATGAGGACTCTTAGACATGTTACTTCATTAGAAAGATCTGTTGAGTCATTTCTTATCTTGGTGATCGAGTAAAAGATTATATTTTAAATACGACTTTGAAATAGATACGATGGAAATAAGTTTCAGAAATTGTTTATAGAAAACGAATAAATCGTGAAAGAAATTTGTTGTTTATCAAAAATAGGGTTTATTTCAAAGGAAAAGAATTTTGTACACGCCGATGAATGAATTTGAAACCAGATATAAGAATTAAACTGTCTGGGCAAGCGCCGAATCTAATTTGCAAGAATTTAGCAATTTGATTTAGCTTTTCATGGTTAACTACGCTTTTCTAATTGAAATTAATCGACTGGCGAATTTAAAAACTTTTCTCTTTTCATAAAGATAATCTGGGGACGGTTCGGTTCTCAAGTTTTAGTATTTTTTTTCTACAAAAAATTGAGTTTTAACCGAGAACCTAATTTTCAAATTGCGTTCGTTCATAAATTTATAAAATACATTTTCTAGACTTGTCAAGAATACTATTGGTGAAAAAAATTGTGTAGACAGTTACAAAAAACAGTTTCCATTCAAAAAAGAGTCAAGAGAAATCGCAATTCTTCAAAAAAATGTCTGGAAAGATTTCTAGATACTAGGTTAGAACTAAAAAGTGTCCATTTGCACTTAACAAGTTAACAAGGAAACATTTAGACGTACTGAAGCAACTGTCATATTTTCCTCTCCATCACCTCTGCGTACCAACTTTTCCTTCATCTTCCTTCTTTTTTTGTTCTTTTTTCTTCCATGTTCATCATTTTTTTTTGCTCTAAAATCTGAAATTCTCTGTATGCCATTCTATTCTTTTGATTAGTTCTTCTTTTCCAAATAGATTCCTTACTACATTATTGGTTGTTCTCACCTATAACTCCTCCTTCTTTTTATCTCCTAGTATTTCTCTTCTTCTGCTTTGTTTCGCTTCCGTAGCTCACTGCTGGTCTTATTTTTCGTATAGATGTAGCTTAGAAGTTATGGTCACACTTAGGGCTCCACACTGTTTCCTTTCTCGTCCTTGATAACCCCCCCAAAACTTTGAACTTGTTCTAAACTCATCGCTTTTTCTTCTTTCAGTTGTATTAATAAACTTCTCATCGGTCTTTTCCTTTGTGGTGTTATCTTGAACTTCGATTTGCTATGAGGGTTCTGCAAATTTTGTTAACCTCGTCATCGTCTTCGTATACCAGTAGTTGCTTTCTTTGTACCTGTTCTGTTCAAGCCTATTCTACGTTGTGGATAGCGGATCTCCCTGTTTCAATCCTGTGTTGGTCTGAAAACATTTTTCAGTTCTTATAATTTATGTCGGTGTTTTAATCTCGATCATGCTGATGATGCTACTGAAAAAACACCGTCATTTCCTTCACTATTGTGAACAGCACATCCATTAATATCATATACACGTGTCTACCCTCGGTCTCGGCGATTCTAGTTGTAAAAAAACCTCGGTGGTCTGTTCCAGTGGGTTGCTAATAGAAGCGCCGGGCGCATAAATAAAAAAAAGTCTGTCGACGCATGTGACGCCCTACAACGACACCGGTTGTTTTTCCATGTCCCCGGCACTAGAGGAACCACAGCGTTAGGTTAGTGATAAATATTGATTTTGTTTTTGGTTTATGAGAAAAGCTTGTTGACCTTGTATCACCTGACAAAATCTTAATCGCATAATGTCGAATTCCCTTGGTTTATGGAAGAAAAACTAATTAAGAAAAACTAATCAATCAAAAATGATCAATTTCGGCAGGTTTTTCTTACAATCGCATCAGTTTTTGTAGATTTCTTTGTCTATTTTTGTTACTAATTCGTCCATGACAAAGATCGTGACGCAGGTCCTGTTCGGTTATAGAGGAAGTCTAAAATTTAGCGTATTCGTCGGTTCGTTTAATCTCATAATGTAAAATTCCAGAGGTTTATGGAAGAAAAACTAATTTTCATAAATCTATTTTGAAGCCAGGTTTATTCTATTAAGAAAAACTATAAAAAAGATCAATTCCAGCAGGTTTTTCTTAAAATCGCATCAGTTGTTGATGGTATGTAGATTTCTTTGTCTATTTTTGTTACGAATTCGTCCATGACATGAGCCGTGACGCAGGTCCTGTTCGGTTATAATGGAAATCTAAAATTTGGCGTATTCGTCGGCTCGTTTAATCTCATAATGTAAAATTCCAGAGGTTTATGGAAGAAAAACTAATTTTCATAAATCTATTTTGAAGCCAGGTTTATTCTATTAAGAAAAACTATAAAAAAGATCAATTCCAGCAGGTTTTTCTTAAAATCGCATCAGTTGTTGATGGTATGTAGATTTCTTTGTCTATTTTTGTTACGAATTAGTCCATGACATGAGCCGTGACGCAGGTCCTGTTCGGTTATAATGGAAATCTAAAATTTGGCGTATTCGTCGGCTCGTTTAATCTCATAATGTAAAATTCCAGAGGTTTATGGAAGAAAAACTAATTTTCATAAATCTATTTTGAAGCCAGGTTTATTCTATTAAGAAAAACTATAAAAAAGATCAATTCCAGCAGGTTTTTCTTAAAATCGCATCAGTTGCTGATGGTATATAGATTTCTTTGCCTATTTTTGTTACTAATTCGACCATGACATGGATCATGACGCAGGTCCTGTTCGGTTATAATGGAAGTCTAAAATTTAGCATATTCGTCGGTTCGTTTAATTTTTTTTACACATGTTTCACTGAACAGTTGTTTATAAAATGTATTTAGAACCAATTTCTAGGAAAATCTCGTTATTTATTTATTTGTATACGTTCCAGAATTATTGAGAAATTCTTTTAAGGTATATATATACAAGTTTTTTTGCCGGCTAAAGTTTAGTTTATAATTAAAAGTCATAGTTTGCGGACTGAAGTAAAAGATACAAGCGTATAAATTCGCCCCGCCGTTGAAAAACAATTTGAACGAACCTTGTATCGCCTGGCCGCCAAAAAACTGATTTTCATAAATTTCCTTTGAAACAAGGTTTATTCCAATGAGAAAACGCTAAAAATGACAAGTTGTTAATGGTATATAGTTGTCCAATCAAGGTTTCTTCGCAAATTTATTGTTACGAACTCGTCCATGAGATGGATCGCGACGCTTGTCCTGTTCGGTTATAATGGAAACCTAAAATTTAGCGAATTCGTCGGTTCGTTCAATCTTTTTAGACATGTATCAGTGAATAAATTATGGAAAAGGAAAAAATTATAGTTGTATTAGGACATTAATCCCATTAGACGTTAATTTATATGAAACCCTGGTATGATTTGTTTCAATCTTACGTAAATTATTTTTTTATTACTCGACTAAAAGTGAAATTATGTAGTTTTTTTCTCCAATTCTATTTCTATTTGGAATTCAAAATCAATTGTGCATTATTGACTTAAAAAAAAATCAAAAGAAAAACAAAATGTAAATTCGTGAGTGTTTGTTTTTTGATACGTTCCGCATTCAGATGAATTTGTTTACATAATAGGACAGGAATGCAACTTTTTAAAAATAGACCTGTGTCACAAAAGGTAAACACTGCCAAATACGTAATTTTATGATAATTTAGAGGTATAAGTAAAATTCTAAATGATTACAAACAAAAAAGAAGCGAAACTACTTTCAAAATGAAAATATCTAGAAAGAGAGTTGGTTTATTTTAGAGAGAGATAGATAGGGAGCTCCTTCGTGCTCTGTGAAATCCTCCTTTACGATCAATCACTACGTTCTTTATTCACCCTCCAACCAGTCAAAGTTTTTTGCCGTCCACTCCATTCTAACATCCACGATTTGTCTCCAGTCCTTACTACATCCCACAACTGCAACAACCTGCATTGTTTTCCCAGAGTGCTTTTTGTCGTATTTTGGTTAGTTCCCAGTCTGATACCATCCGTATCATCACTCTTGTCCAATCTATTTAAACCTCTAATTTTTTTTACCTCCTCTTTGATCTCGTGATTCATTTTTCTTCTTATATATCCTTCGACGAATAATGGAAACCGAAAAATCACTCGAGAGCTGGGGATGTATTAACCTCTATAATCCCCACTTGGCTGGTGAAGGGGTTCACCAGGTTACGGAAAATCTTCATAGTGTACAATTCGTAGCTTTTTGGCTCCAACTTTGGAGAGGAAGGATGAGAGAATGAGGAAAATTGGTGAAGTACAGTTTGGAGTATAGAACGCTCTATAACAATGTACAAAGTTCGAAAATTTAGGTTCTAATATTTAGTTTGAGCGCCAAATCGTCCATCTTATTCTGGGATAACCTCTAATCGACAAAAAAAATTCTAAATCTTATAAATAGTAAAAAATTTGTAATTTATTATCGTTATTAGAAACAAATGTTAATTAATGTTTTATTGAATTATTTATTATATTGAAATTCAATTAAAAACAATGTTGTAAAGGTATTAAAACAGAACTTGAATCAACAAACTTAAACATTAAACCGGTTGATAGTGCGTCTTTCATTGACTACAGATAAATAATAATATTTTTTTTGCTTCTTGTTAATAAACGTTTCTATGTCAGCGAGAATATCATTATCATATAAATAGTGTAATTGCTCCCATTTTAATTTTTTACACCTGAGAATAACATGCATTAAGAAATTGTATATATATGTAGTATAAGAAATAACTGGTCTGACCTATAGATGGCTGTAGTTGCTTTAAAAATATTTATGAATCAAGTTTGGAGACGACGCGTTGTTTAGTATTTGTTTGGCAGCCATTAATAGTGAACCAGAATCACAGTGGTCGATCAAATTAAGTGACGACTCCAAAAATGTTGAAGAAAATTCATTGGATGATCGTCGACTGAAAGGTGGACATGCAGACGTTTCAAAAAGTGAAGTACATCGCTTATTAACTGGAAATTTAGACATGAGAAAGCTGTGCACAAGATGGGTACCGCGTTTGTTCAAAATGGAACCAAAACAGCGTCGTGAAGATGTTTCCATCGAGTATTTCACAAAATTTATACGTCGTTTCATAACTATGAGTCCATCACTTCAGACTCGAAACAAAATTTTAGATTTAAAACGGAAAACCGACTCCAAAGTAGGCAAAGACTGTTGCATCTGCAGACAAGGTCATGGCGACGGTTTTTTGAGATGCGCGTGGGATAATTTCCACTGACTATCTTGGAAAAGGAAAAACTATGAACGGCGCGTATTATTACAACGATTGAACAAAAAGTCAAGCAGAAACTGCCATATTTGGTTAAGAAGAAAGTTTTGTTTCACCAAAACAGTATATCAGCTGAAGCACCCGTTATTCCAATGGCCAAAATGATTGAATAAAAGTTTTAATTGCTACCTCTTACACCCTATTCGCCAGATTTAGTCCCCTCGGATTATTTTCTGTTACCAAACTTAAAAAAAATTGTTCGGTGGTCAATGATGTCGACAGAATGAAGCGAGAAGTTATTTTGACTTAGAACTTAAGATATGTGATTTTGAAAAATCTCCCAAGAATGTATACAAATAGTATAACGTCCATCTTGTGTTTTCGTGAATAATCAAATCGAATTAGTCTTTGAAAGAACTGATTTTAACAATAAAAAGATTCTACAATCGACAAATCGTAGATTGAGTTACGAAATGCAAAACCTTCACCGTTTCTACTAAATTTATTTATTGAATACTTATAACTCATCAATTAGAAACATTTTCGTCTTATAACAAACTTCCGAGCCCCAATCAACTGCGAAGTTCGAGGTTTTAATACAGTCGGAACTAAAATCAAAAAAAAAACATCGAACTGTCAAATCCTGTTTAAAAATTGAATGGAAAACGAGATGGGTCTTTTTAGTCTGCGGATTTTCAAAACAAATGACTGTGAAATAGCGAACGGATTGTGGCAGGAAAGGGTTGAACCTGACATTGCACTTTCTCCTAGAAATTAAGTTCTGTCCGTGACGGATTCTAATTATTATTGATTCAAGTTTACCGTGTTTAATTTGATTCGAATCGTCTGATTCATTCTGTGACATTTCGGCGGGGTTTAAAATCAAATGAAACGATTAAAGATACTCTGTATAGACAAATACTTCGGAAAATCGATAAAGTGAAAAGTTATCTGGAAATGGTCGAAGGGCAACGATCCAAAACTCGCAAACATCCTCCATTTCATGCAATAACGCTCATTTATGAGAATGGGGAGCCAGACGCGGATTCGAACAGTGGCCTGCACGGTTATCTCACCTGACACCTTGTGATTTCTTCCTGTGGGGTTATCTCAAGGACCGCGTTTTTGGCAAGAGTTCCTCGCATCATTCCCGACCTCCGAAAAGCAATTAGCTTCCCATGGTCCGGTCCACAACATCTTCGTCATCGCTCAAAGTTACCAGGAAAAAATATAAAAGTGATTATTAAGGAATTAATCTTGTTGGAATGATGAAAGAAAAACTTTTTTAGGTTAGTTTTAAAACGTTTAAATCCGCATAATTTCCTCGTTTAGTTTTACCAGTGTAAAAAGAAAACATCGGTTGTAATCTAGAAACTAGTGGAAATAAAATTATTGTGATTGTCTAGGTGTGGTTTGGTCGAGACGTGGGCGATTTTCGGCGATATTCCTCGCACGTGTTTGCCATATTTTCCAAGACGAATATCAGACAAAGAATCTGCTACGATTCACAAAATTCTTTTAGTTATTTATGAGTTCAATTCACATATGTATATGTATACTTTTGATTTATATCAACCAGATTCGAATTATAAAGAGATTTTTGAATTTTAAACACATAATCGAAGAAACGATTGTTTTCAACTGTAGATGTTTCATAATGTCCTAAATCCAGTGGACAACTTCACTAGTTTTATCAAATGAATTTGGACATACTACAAATTGAAATTAAACTCTTCGTTTTAAGTTGAGGTTATTAAATTTTCTGAACAAAACAGTCTGCTTTGAAATGATCATGTTTTATTGTAAATCAGGATATTTACTTACCAGAAACTCTAAAACTGAGTCAAGGATTCTTGATAACCAAGAACCTTTCGACAAGGAGCGTGCTTCGGAATGTAACAAAAAGTCTTCATTATTTTCTTCACGCAATTGTACAAATAAACGCGTATTCAATGCAATGCTTCTTATCTTGTTAATACAATATATAATAGAATTGTTTTATCTTTAAAAGTTTTCTATTTAAGAGTGAAATTAACTTCCATGCTCAATTGGACGGCCGGATAGAGTACAGAGTCTGTATTTGGACCTACTTCATACGTATAAGAACTAAATCCCATAATAGAGCCATTACTCAATCTTCTCCTAGAAAGACTCTAGTTGCAAACATTCCATTCTCAACTGGTGCTTAAACAACCGATACAACCCCAACAATACCGTTTAAATCGAAAATGACTTTGATCTACAACCCCAATATTGAAAACTTCATCGTTATTAGAAGATATCCTTTTGTAAATCCAATCTCTTCAATCGTCGGTATTGCAGGTTTTCTGGAATATTTCTGTAACCTGCTGGACCTCTTCAGTATCTGAATAGCTGTGCGATATAGACGCAGCTGTATCCGCTTACTTAAATAATTAAAAAATGTATCACGCTCTTCAAAACGCTGTTTGTTTCGTTGAGTTTTTTAGTTTTTATTACTACCATTGTAAAAAATCACTCAGGACAGCCACTGCTAATGTTGAATGGAGAAATCAAGCCCAAATTTTTGCTCTTATTATCGGCATGCTCGACGTAGATCTTCATCGAGTCTCCCGTGGATTCCTGGTGGTTACCTTGACCACCTCAGGAATCACGGCATTAGAGTCTTTCTGGAACCTCAAAATTCCTTCGTATTCATCGAGTAGTAACCTCAATAGTTCGCCATGACTGGCGGCGCATCCTTTTGAAAAATACTTCACGATATGTTCAAGTTCAACTCCTCATAGACCACCTCGAGCATGTCGAAGACGCAAATCGGCATAGTTTTCACGTTCAACGTAATCATGGGAGGTTTTTATGGTTTTAGATCACTTGGTCTTTCTTTCGGGTTCGTACTGGAAGAATCAGTTTCAAAAAAATAGTTTTCATCTTTGACTTGGCTTGACACGAGCTTATTTTGTTTTAGGATAATTTGGTAACAGCCACTGTTGACTTTGGTGCTTTGTTTATGGATCGTAATGAACAAATCGACCTTTAGATTTGATATACAAGGTGAGGCAGTTAATTCTGTCCTTCCTAACTAATGCAAGCGATTTCTAAAATTGTTCATTAGGTTATGAAACATGCGCTGAGGATTTCCAATCGGATTCTTAAACTGTACGAACAGTTTACTTTACTACAAGAAATAATCACTTGGTGTGAAGTCGGGTGAGCCCAAGGAAACGCTCCGACGATGTTGAAAAATGAATAATAACCTTAATATATCCAAATACAGCACTGAATTCACAGTAACAGATTGACCCCTTTCAAAAATTGGATTATGATTCTCAAACTGTTACTTTGACTTAGTGGAGAGGTTGTTGGTGAAGTTGATGAAGGTTTTGATTACTTAAGTACTAGAGTTTTGTTTGTTAACAAATCTCATTCACTCATTCAGAAGTTGTAAACAATTTTCTGCCAAAAACGCCTCGTAGAATTAGTTTTGGGAACTAAAACCCTTCGAGTTTAAAACATTTTCAAACTCAGTTCGACCCCGTGCAGTTCAGATATGCAAAATGATCAACTGTCGACTTTTCCCTAAAAGAAATGTGAAATCTGAAAAGACTAACCTCAAATAAATGTTTAAAGAGAACATTTTTTATTCAAGTCTAGCTAAACTTTGGAGACGCTATGATATTATTAAGTAAAGTTTCATTTAAATAATATATTTGCTTTCCTTTATATTTTCTTCGCTATCCATCTTGTTATAATGTAATTTCTAACTTTCTAGAATTACTATGTTTATATTTGTTTCTAAATACAATTTGAAAAACAACAAACATCTTCTTCTTATCGTCATAAATCTCGAGACATTCATAATTTCCATATATTTTTTCTGGTACGCGATAAATGATGTTCGTTCCCGAATTTCATCATCCGAACCGAATCGATTTGTATCTAAAGACATTGTCAATGGGGGCTTAGAAAGTCTCATGTTGTTGCTTTCAACTACCAGACCGAGCTCGGAATTTTCGAATATCTTTTCTGAGCTATAACTATCTAGATCTGACGAAATTGAATATTTATCCTAGCAAGACAATATGAATATATATACCTTGAATGGATATAAATATGTTTCGCTTGTCTCTTTATTTTATATACAGTATGTTTTCGAATAAAAAGGTATATATTAAAAATATAATAGTTCAAGAATACAGTCCCTTTATTGGAACGAATATACTTTTCAAAAATCTGAAAAATTAACCACCGAATGCTCGACCTGACTTTTGGAGAAATACTGGAAGTCAATATCATTATGTTTTCCATCTCAAAGCATTCCAGTCACCATGGAACAATGGTCTAATCAATACCGAACGTTTGCTGTAATAAATATTGAACCTAGCAGTGATACTATTGGAATGGAATTTCCGATATATCTTGAGGTTCAGATATTCGAAGCGTTTTTGGGTATTGGGAGTTCACAACCTCTGAATGAGTGACGAAGACATTTTCATCTCGTGAGATTTGTTAACAAACAAAACTAGTAGTTAAGTGATCAAAACCTTCATCAACTTCACCAACAACCTTTCCACTAAGTCAAAATAACAGATTGGGAATCATAATCCCATTTTTGAAAGGGGTCAATCTGTTACCTTAAACGCAGTACTGTATTTGGAAATGTTAAGATTATTATACATTTTTTAACATTGTCGGAACGTTTCCTTGGGCTCCCCGTTCACCCGATTTCACACGAAGCGATTATTTCTTGTGGGGATTTTTTTAAAGTAAACTATTCGAAGTATGACCTCGTACAGTTTAACAATCCGATTGGACAATTTCAGAAATTGCCTGCATTAATCGGGAAGGACAGAATTGACTGCCTCACCTTGTATATCAAATCTAAAGGTCGATTTGTTCATTACGATCCATAAACAAAGCACCAAAGTCAACAGTGGCTGTTACCAAATTATCCTAAAACAAAATAAGCTCGTGTCAAGCCAAGTCAAAGATGAAAACTATTTTTTTGAAACTGATTCTTCCAGTACGAACCCGAAAGAAAGACCAAGTGATCTAAAACCATAAAAACCTCCCATGATTACGTTGAAAGTGAAAACTATGCCGATTTGCTTCTTCGACATGCTCGAGGTGGTCTATGAAGAATTGAACTTGAACAGATCGTGAAGTATTTTTCAAAAGGATGCGCCGCCAGTCATGGCGAACTATTGAGGTTACTACTCGACGAATACGAAGGAATTTTGAGGTTCCAGAAAGACTCTAATGCCGTGATTCCTGAGGTGGTCAAGGTAAACCACTAGGAATCCATGGGAGACTCGACGGAGATCTACGTTGAGCGTGACGATAATGAAGAGCAAAAATTTGGGCTTGATTTCTCCATTCAACATTAGCAGTGGCTGTCCTGAGTGATTTTTTACAATGGTAGTAATAAAAACTAAAAAACTCAACGAAACAAACAGCGTTTTGAAGAGCGTGATACATTTTTTAATTATTTAAGTAAGCGGATACAGCTGCGTCTATATCGCACAGCTATTCAGATACTGAAGAGGTCCAGCAGGTTACAGAAATATTCCAGAAAACCTGCAATACCGACGATTGAAGAGATTGGAGATTTATAAAAGGATATCTTCTAATAACGATGAAGTTTTCAATATTGGGGTTGTAGATCAAAGTCATTTTCGATTTAAACGGTATTGTTGGGGTTGTATCGGTTGTTTAAGCACCAGTTGAGAATGGAATGTTTGCAACTAGAGTCTTTCTAGGAGAAGATTGAGTAATGGCTCTATTATGGGATTTAGTTATTATACGTATGAAGTAGGTCCAAATACAGACTCTGTACTCTATCCGGCCGTCCAATTGAGCATGGAAGTTAATTTCACTCTTAAATAGAAAACTTCTCTGCGAATTTGGAGACGTTCTGGCGGTTCGCTTTTAAAACCGCTGATTCTGGTAGCATATAATGATAATTCTTGCCAGTTTAGAGCATTTTAGATAAATAGAGAAAGTGGAATGTGTGTAATAATGCTCGATATATCCATAAGAATAAGATTCCTGGTTTCTCTATGATTTAGTCCTATTAGAATATCCTTTTGTTTTTGTATTGGTTGCTAATTTTTTTTATTTCTGTTTTACCCACCAGATTTTGTACAATGCACGTTTTAACTTCACGAAAATGGAAAAACGACATGGAAAATTAAACTTTTTTTTTGTACGATTAATTTGTTGTTCAAAATCTTGTTATAATCAAAAATTTCTTTTGACTAGAACTTAACCTTCTCTTTAGGTGTTATTTCTATCAGCTTTTTTAGGAATGTCTCGTTTTGTATTCGTAACCAATCTATTGTGTTGTTTTTATTTTTTGTTCGCATCAAATCCAGAGTCAATCCAGTTGAGTATCGCGACAAATCGAGAAAAATAAAATAGAAAGCACACGTCCAGAAAAACCTCTGACACGACATGATTCCTCAGACGACAATTTGAAGTCATTGCTGTTGGTGTTTTAGAGGTATTTCCACCGCGTTTGCTATTTTTAAGAAAAACTTGTCAGCACTTTAGTTGAATACAGACAATTTTACACGTAAATAATCATTAAATACAATAAAGTTAAATTAAAATAATGAAAATTGTAATACCATTTATCTAATATGGAATTTACTAGAAAAATCATCATCATCATCATATGCAGCGACTTTTTAAGTAGCTGTCTCCTTGGTTCTTCATTTAAGCCCATTGATGTCTGCGATTGGTTAGTCCAAGTCGTTCCTGCTAATTTTTTTATACCATGGTCCCATCTTAGTCTTCTTCTCGATCTTTTGGTGTCTCGTGTTTTGTGGTCCTTCTTTGTATTAGTTGATCCAGGTATACAATTTCCTTAATTTTAGCTACTCTATTTTGTCTCATTCTAATCTACATTTTCCCGCTATTTATTTTGAATTTCCGCGGGAATAAGACGAAATAATTGGATGCTAAATAAGGACCGTACGGGGGATGATCCATCAATTCGATATTTTGACTATTCAAAAACGTTTTTATTTAAATTGACGTGTAAAAAATCGCAATTAGTTTCCGTAATTGTTTTTAAAACTTCTGGTACTATTCAGAAAGTCGTAGATAATAATTAATTCCATTTTTTGACGTTCACTATTAAAAATGACAAACTTTGACACATCCACATCAGTGTTGCCATATCTCAAAACTTAATTATCACTTGGGGGAAATGTACAACTGTGTATTTATTTAAATAAACATCATAAATTGGAAAAATTACGAATTTTCTGATATTCTGATAAAATCAAATTATTTATTTCTTATACAATGAGTTGATGGTATAATGATGATATCGCAAAATTAACGATTTATCAGAATGCTTGTGCACGTAGCTAGGGTCACGATTTGGGGTTCCTGCGTTGCTAAGGACCTACCCCATCTTTTGATGCGTTGAGCTTTACCACGTTGCCACATTGGAATACTTTGCAGGTAGGACGAAAATTTAGACACAAAGTTAACGATTTTTTTTCAAAAAACCAGAATTTTTATGATTTGTTTAGGATTGATGATCTTGAAGAACAAGCTTTCTCATATACAATAATATATTTAGCGTCTAGTAAGTTTAAAACCCTTTTTTATTTTTGAAATTGATGATGCAGAATTCCTATAGTATTCATCAAGTTTAGTTTTGATTTTCTGATAAAAAATCACCACCAGAAGTTCATTTTTCGTTTTGATTTCTGTTAAACTTAAACGCAGATCGTCGAAATTATATAAAGTCAAAAAAATATATTTTCAAATGCCCGAATCTCTCGAGACGACTCCTGAAGACACTAGACACAGACGACAAGATTGCTAGGTATCCACACTCTCGACGTCACGTCTTTTAACCTGACAAGGATCACTAGGAACCGTAACAGGACAATACGATTATTTCAAAAAGCAAATATGGAAACTTTTCCTGAAAAATAGATGGCAACATTGCAGAAGTCTCCCCATCAGGATTATGCGTATTGCGTAGCACCGTCTCCGACCCCAAATGCAGTATTCTATCTATGTGTTGTGTAATCACGACTTAGGGGTTGAAATGAGGGTAGGAATAACTGCAACAAATTTTACAGGGTTGTTAAGGAAAGCCTTAGTGGAAATTTCCACATACAGACATCAAACATAGCGTTATAGATCTCGTTGTACGTCAAATCTGTCAATTAGACGTATCTTATTATTATTTATACGGGGTGTACCGCGACGAGTCAAAACTATCTGTATATGGCAAAATACTATACTAATAAATGGAATACCCTGTATATTAACACATTTTTGAAATCTAGATGAAATTTCAGTATACTTTTGTCTAAAAACTTTTTTATAAAAATGCATACTTTTTGAGTTAGTAAAAAATGAGTTACAGACCCTTATAAATTATTTTTTTACGAGAATACCCCTAAAGATATGAAAATGGTTCCTGTTCGGTTGATTTTAGCAAGGTCAAACGTATTTGAATCTATATTGAAAAATTTTTCATTTTATACAGGGTGTGTTTAAAAAGTGTTCAAACTTTAACTTCATAAATAACAAATTTCTTCATTTTTTTAAATACAATCACCCGGTTTTTTTTATTTTAATGCAATCGGGGGTAAAAAATAAGTATAGTTTCCTATACGTAAACCCTATCGTTATCCAAATATTAAATGTTTTTTGTAAATTTTGAAAATTTAGATCACACCTGCATCTCTAAAAATTTACAGAAAACATTTAATATCTAGATAACGGAAAGGTTTAGGTATAGGATAGTATACATGAATTTGCTTTATTTTTTACCTCCGATTGCATTAAAATAGAAAAAACCGGGTGATTCTATTTAAAAAAATAAAGAAATTTGATATTTATGACGTGAAACTTTGAATACTTTTTATATACACCCTGTATAAAATGAAAAAATTTTCAACATAGATTCAAATACGTCTGACCTTGCTAAAAGTAACCGAAGAGAAACCATTTTCATATCTTCAAGGGTATTTTCGTAAAAAAATAATTTGTAAGGGTATGCAACGGTCAAATTTTTTACAAAAAAATTAATAACTCGAAAAATATTCATTTTTGGAAAAAAGTTTTTATATCAAAGTATACTAAAATTTCCCGTAGATTTCAAAAATGTATTAATATACAGGGTGTTCCATTTATTAGTATAATATTTTGCCATATACAGTTAGTTTTCAACATTGGATTAACAAACTGTTTTTCTCCGTGTAATTAAATTAAATAAATAAACATATCCGACGATCCGAACAGCATTAAACCGTATAAATTATTAACATCGAATGGATTTTTAACGGTACTTTTCCTGCCAGCTGTAATTTCAAAGAGAGCTCTTTTCTGTGTTGGACATCGTCTCGCCTTATAAGATTCGAAAATAGACGTAACGAGACTGGACAAGTTACGACTCCACAAACACGAAAACAGTTACGAATGCAACAACTGGATTTGATAGCAAGAACTACATCAATGGAATACGCAATTAAGTGAGTTGATATACCGTGAGATCACCAAAAGTTCGTAAACAATTTTATGAATAAAATATTATCCCCCTACTTTTGTACATACATTTCACCAAGTTGACTAATTATCCTTGATGTGGTGGGGATAAAACACGACAAATCAAACAACAACAAGTATAAGGATAAATGATCCTTTACTAATAAGGCGATCAGAAACCTTAGATAGTTCCGAAAGGAAGTTTTATTACGATCAAGCAATTGGTGAAGTCTCAGGTCAAATAAAGTCTTACTCTATACTGAGAAAAGAACTTGGTGTTAGACTAGAAGGCTCAATGAAGTTGCTGATGGAATGATCTTCATGTCAGGCAATTATAAACATCCTATTTGGTAGTTAGAAGACATTACCAAGTGTTGAGATGTTATTGGAGTCGAGTAGATGAATTTTTTTACTTACAAGGGGGGGGTCAATGGTGCAGGGAACAATTCTAGAAGTGATCAGAGGCTTGTTGATATAACTGGGATAAATTTGAGATTTCTCTTCTTATTATTCAACCATGATATTTGCTTCCGTAGAAACTACTTCGAATTATGCTTAAGGTTATTGTTAAGGACATGGAGAATTGATTGGATTGATTACTAAGAAGTTAAACATGGATTTCAATCTGTCGTATTTCAATTTTATATTGTAAATAACAAGAGAAAGTTATTAATTAACCAAGAAAAGAAAAATCTATTGATGTATTTTAATGTTGTAAATGCCTTTGTAAAGCAAGAAAAATATTACGTTTTTCTTGTGGAAAATGTGGAAAATATCACCCTGTATTAAACATGTTTCCATTTTTTTTTCAATTTTCAATAATAATGAATGTATCAATACTTATTATTGATAATGTATAAGTCCCTTAAATCGATAACGAAGCTGATTAATTTCTTTTTTAATTTGTTATATTTAAGTTTGTGTTATAGTACAGGAACGTTATGGTTTTTACGCGTTATTTCTTGTACTATAAATGACCGAACTGTGAAATATAAATCGGTCATGTGTATAAGAAAATCAACAACGTTTTCATCTCAGATAACCCCGTTAAATTGTAAATTCACAACTTAAAACGAGCACGTATACCATTAATAAAATTATGTAACTGCAAATATATTCATGACATTCACAAAACATCGGCTGAATCAGTTTTTTTCTTCATCTTTTCTCATCGATTTGCAACAGATAATCACTTGTAAAATGCCAGACGTACATTTTATTTCAACGTTTAATTCAAACATGTGTTTTTAATTAACAGCAAGTTCAACATTCATTTTAAAATACCGAAAAATTGTTGGATGTACGTACAGGGTGGTCAGATAAAAAAGAACAATCCAAACAATGGATCAAAAAAGAAGAACCGGTTTCAAAAAAGGAAAAACTATCAACGTCGAGTATCATGCAACGTTTGAACAAAAAAATATAGTAAAAAAAGCCGCATTTGGCTAAGAAGAAAGTGTTGAAAGGCCCCTAAAATTATTTTCTGTTCCCAGATTTGAAAAAACGACTTGGTAGTAAAAAATTTCCAAAAAATGAAGAGTAATTTTGAGGAGCTTGATTTTTTTAACAAAAAAATAATAAAAGAAACCCCTGCTTTGATAATTCCGTTACATATCATCAAATCGTAAACAGAGAATAAAATATTTAAAATATAAATCGACAATATCCTTTGATATCGTGAGTCTTTATAAAAAAATTTGTATCATTGATAGATTTCACTCACACATCTGCTATGTCAAACAAAAACAAGAGCTACACTCTAACAAGCATCCATCTAGAAGCCCCCAAAGGTTTTTATTGATTCGAACAAAGTTATAAGGGAGCAAATCGTGGTGTCGTATCCCTAGGACAAGGTGAAGAGGGTGATTCGCGTAACTAAATTCGAAACGTGCCCTACAGTCGCACAAGTGGATACTTGAAAGTGAAAATAACTATTGAAATATCGAATAATGAAGTTGATTATAATAGTTAATGATTTCGTTAAAAGTCAATAGGGAAATTATTAGTTAGACCTGGTGAAGGCATTAAGGGATGACGTTAAAACGATTAAATTAAATAAAACATCGATTTTTATCAAAAATAATCCATTTTCTTATCTCCCCTTTCATATTTTCTATAAATTTAGTTCAAGACTAGTTAATATCATCATTTACCTTTTGAATACAAGCAAATACGCGATTTAATTAACTCCAAGTTATAATTAATTAAGAAAAACATATTTCAGATTGAATATCATGTGGAATATGATGAAAAAAAACGAATTATCTACCTTAATTTGATAAGAGTTCAACTTGTTCTTCGGAAGAGCATTGAATGAACTGAAGTCCAATCTTCGTGTGAAGATACCATTAGCTCCACCACCAATACTGTAACCAAAAATATATATTTCAGTACAAAAAATTTCTGTATCTAGTATTCTTTCGAATCCTAATAGTTTTTTTCCATTTTATACGGAGTGTTTTAACATATTTGTTCGATATATTGATCTGGATCAAGATGCATTTTTTGTGATATCTAATTATCGATTATTTATATTTTAAATATGAACAACTCGATTATGTGAATAAAAAATAAAAATTATTTATAATTATATATTTAGTTAGAATTTATAAAGAAATTATTTTGATCGGGACTACCAGATCCAGACTACATACTTGATTTCAAACGGGATTCTAACCGCCCTCTATCTCAGAAACGATTCACCGTATAAAAAAAATTTTTAAACAAAAGTTGTAGAGAATTCAATGTTCTACAATATTGATAACCAATACAAATAGCGTAAAGCCCATAGGAAACGAGTTATTTACTAAAAATGTGTAAAAAATCGATTTTTTTTATTTTTGGCCCCCGATTTTTAAAGCTGCTCATATCGAATTATATGTGAGTTTTAAAAGATGTTTAAGTATGTCAAATGAACAAATTTGAACGACTTTATAGCTGGGTATCTCGATTTTCCTACCTTAAATGACTGGACTAGATAGTTTCCAAGAGAAATATGAATAGTTTTCATTTTTTTAACTAATAAACTTTAAATAAATTGTGTTGTTCAAAAGGTACTCATAATTAACTACTTGAACAGTTTAAATAGATCCACAATTTACAATTTATGGTTTCCGAGGTGTTACATCAAAGGGAAGGGAAAGGGGGTGAGTTTTTAAGGGTAGAAAACGGTTTATCTCGATTTTTGGCAAAACTACAAGTCCTATGGAAAAAAGTCAAATAGCAAAGTTGTAGATAATGAAAAGATCTACAACTTTTGTATTTACACTTTTTTCACATAACCTCAAAATTTATGTGAAAAATTAAAAAAATCAAGTTTTTCGTTTTTAATTTTTATCTTTAACAAAAAATATTTTTTTCTCACGAAATTTTGTGAAAAGTTTTCTTTTTATGTCCCGTATACACTGTAATTTATTTGATTTGAAATATTTGTTTTTCTTTACTTTATTTTGACTAAATATCGAAAAAACACCCTAACTTTCCAACGAAAATGTTCTCGTTAAAATATCGTATTTTTTGAAAAATTCTGTGGGATTTTTATTCTTTGAAATCTTTACTTTTTGATTGTGTAAGAAAATATTACCATCACCATGGTAAACTTTCTCAGAAAAAGCAAAAAATAAAACGAAAATATTCGCATTCGAAATTTTTTTCAATCATGTACAATTTTTAGATATTTATTAAAATTCTAGACTAATTACTAAAGTCCATCAATGTAAGATGAAATCGCATATTTTCCATGTAATTAAAGCGGAAAAATTCAATAAACAATTAAAAATTGTACGTAATGATTTTTTTCGTCTTATTTTTTGCCTTTTCTGAGAAAATTTACCATGGTAATGGTAATATTTTTTTATACTGTTAGAAAGTAGAGTTTTCATCGAATAAAAAACACACCGACTTTTAAAAAAAATCCGATATTTTGACGGGAGAATTTTCATTCGAAGATTAGGGTGCTTTTGCGATATCAAAATAACGTGAAAAAATAAATATTTCAAATCAAATAAATTACAATGTATACGGGACATAAAAAAGTAACTTTTCACAAAATTTCGTGATAAAAAAATGTTTTTTGTAAAATATAGAAATTAAAAACGAAAAACTTGATTTTTTCAGTTTCTCACATAAATTTTGAGGTTATGTGAAAAAAGTGTAAATACAAAACTTGTAGATCTTCTCATTATCTACAACTTTGCTAATTAACTTTTTTCTACAGGACTTGTAGTTTTGCCAAAAATCGAGATAAACCGTTTTGTACCCTTAAAAACTCACCCCCTTTCCCTTCCCTCAGATCGCCCGTAAATTATTTTTCATTTTCATCATTTCTTCCTCCTTTTACAATGGGTTCCATCCTACTAATTTAAGTTTAATTTATTTTTTTTAAATGAATGATTTACAACAAAATGTATACAATACAATCAGTACCTACGTTCTGAAATCATATTTCATTTCGTTAAATACTTATCGTCAAAAAAATACTAAATTGTGTAATAATTTAAACATTAAATCATTCTCAAATTGTCAAATTCAATAAATAACAAAAAAATCTATGTCAGAGTTTTTTCTGATTTTTTTTGTTAGTAAATCGTTATTCTATTTGACCTTGACCATGGATTATATTCAAAATAAAAGGCAGTGGAGCAACGAAGAACTTGTTGACCTTGGATTTGCTAAACAAAGCAGAATCACGTCAGAAGTCGTTGCGGTTTGTAAAATCTTTTTGCACTAGTAAAGATCGAGAAGAGTAAACAAAAAAATTGTGTGGGAAGAAGAATTTTTCGTTTTATAAATAACTAGTAAATACTTGGGGAGTCTCGTTCATTTTTATTAATTGAAACCGATATGAAACTAGCTGGTATCATAATCAAATACTACTTGAATACTAATAGGAAAATGAACAAAATTGACGGTATATTCAGTGCAATTTAAACGTGGAAATCAATGACAAAGCTGTGGCTGTTTAGGCCAAGTACTTGTATATCCAAAGTTGAAATTACGTCCTCACAATTTGACGTTTTACATTCATTCTATTGCAAAATATCAATTGATATCTATCACTCAATTCAAGATCTCGATAGTGACAATTATTTCGGATAATAACATCGACAGATTCTCCATTCTGTCGAATGTGAGGACGAAAAATATTTGCGTTGGAAATTTTATTTTGATATTTTAGATAACTAAAACTTCTTTTTTATTTTATTTACGATTAATCCATGCAATAAATACAATATATAAATACGTCACATTTTGTTTCCTTTAGTTATATTAGTGTTAACAGGCCTAAAAAACGCAATATAGAGAGGAATCGGTAGCCCTACGCAATGCAGCCGATATTGGACCTACCGGGAATGTAGTTTGACGTAGGCCCAATATAGAGAGACCCTTCATGCCGGTTTTCAAGGTCGTAGGGTCATTATAAATTCGATAACAGAGAAGCGGTGTTGCGATCCATCCACAATGTTTGTCTGCTGCATAATTATCGATTTTTTTTAACGAAGGATTATTATTTGTCTGTATGTCTATATACAGAAATTTTTGAATGTTACGAGGTGTGATTGGAAAATTAGAAAATGGTAGTCTCAATGCAACTATTTTCCAACGTTGCCAACTCTACGTTTATTTACGTAGATCTATGTATTTTAGGCGTTTTCTTCTCAATTTGTACAAGGTTTAAACCGTGGATGGAAAATTCTAAAGAACATAAATCTTCCATTCTGTTCTAAGAAAATCAGCTAAACTTTTCAAATTAAATTTTTGTTCAAAATGGGAATTGGCAACACTGGTTCAATAATTAGCAGTTCGGCTTGACGTAACTCTGTCTAGTTTGAGTATTTTTTTTTTTTCAATTCAATATTTCAATGAATTCCAAGTTTTTTGGAATTTTTCACGTTTCATCTGCGATCAAATTTCAATTAAAGAAACTTTTTAATATTAAAAGTTATTAGATGATTAAAAAGTTAATAATAAAATCGATAAAAAAAATTTAATACATTTTTTATCAACTCCACGATAAATAAAATATATGAAAAGTACAAAGAAAAATCAACGAAAGTTAAAAATAGCTTCGGAAAATATTATAACTGTCACTGATACCTATTTTTGACATATAGACAAGAGAATATACCACAAAGGTAGAAATAATGAAAAAATATGAGTAAAACAATTCTTATTCCATCATCAAACCAAGTTTCGATAATCCAGTTACCATCTTCACAAAGTAAACATAAATCTGATCGTATTTCTGCAGCTCCCACAATTATCCAATAAGAAATTTGAAATTTTATTACAAAAAACGTGAAAATAATCAAAATAGTTTGTATAAATTATAAATAGTTTCAAATCTACCGATATATAACCAAATAATTCTTTCAATACATCCTTGTTGATAATATTAAACCCCTTCGTCTATCTTCGAACAAGAAATGAATTTTCTATTTAATCTGTATAAATATTTGTTGTGACAAAACCATCTTATCATTATCATAAAGCAAATAAGTCATTTTTTAAAACTCGAACAAACCAATCATTTCGAGAAAGACGTACAGCTGTTGAAACAAAAAAAAAACAACTAATAAACTAATCTCTGGAAAACATTCAAAATAGATTTTCTAGTACTTATTCGTGGGGCTCACTTTGTATAATAAAATGAAAAGTAAGTTTCTAAATCAGTAATGATTTACACTCGACATAACCTCAACAATGTCAACGAAATAATTAAAAAATATTTTGTACCCCCTTCCTTTGCGAGACGCAAAAGATATACTTATTTTACAAATATTTAAGTGTATGTAGGAAATTGCAGGTGATTTTGAGAGTTGACCTGGTGTTTATACTAAATTTATATTTACAAAAGTGCGCTACCCAAACCACAAGAATGAAGTAACTACTACTGAATGTCTGATTCCCGATAGTCGGATTGATATGTCCGTACAGTGTTGCAACATACAATAATTTAAGAATTATCTTAATTTGTATATGCTAATAATACGATAAAAACTGATATTATTAATATCCTTGACATTGAAAATAGATTATAGAATGCATTCGAAATTACTGATAAATAAACGATTTTATGTTGTTTACTGAAACAAAATTCTATCTAAAAAACGTGACCGCATAAAGGAGTCTGAAATCTTTTAATTGATTTACTCGATTTTAATTACTTTCTAGAAACTAGTTGAAAACAATTGTGTGATGAGTTCATTCCTCCTCTAAACTAGATTAACGATATACGAAAATTGTTTAGTATAATAAAATATGATTACTTTGTTTGCGATCAAGGTAACGTCATAAATAGGTCAGTGTTGACTGATTCGTACGTAATGCTTGAATTAATGGATAATTAATGTCTAGTGTGGAAAATGAAATAAAACTATGCTTAATGCAGTAGCGTACATTAATTTTTTTCGTTGTTTGTTGTCTACCCGGTAGGTTGGGTATGATTTCTTATACCCAACATAGTGAACGCGGTAGTAAAAAATTGGATGACAGTTGACAGCTTTCAATAACGTGTACTAACGTTTTCTGTTTTATTTTATTTTTCTAAAATAGATTATAATTTTATAACAAAGGTTAACAATTATCATTTACCTGAACCGTTCGAAAAAATACGATAAGTAGAAAACCTAAAATTGTAATACTCAATAACGAGTTGATGCAGTTTCGAATATCGTCTCAGGTACGTACGGGGTGTCCCAAAAACGTAAACTGTAATATAATTATAATGATAATTCATTTGTTGGTGTAACGTTTAATGAAAAAATTCTTCATTCGATGATTCGACATGAAACCATAATTACGAGAGAATTTTATAGAGCAAGGGAATTAATTTGCTTGGGGAATTAAAGGGAAAATGTACATGTAAGGCACGGAGAAATAAGTATAATGGTAACTTTGGGATTTGGAAGCGCGAAATGGTATTTTTTTAATTGCTCGAAAATAAAAAAATAAATGTTACATTTTGTATAAGTTATTTCAATATACCTGTATTATTCACGAATTATTTTTTTTAAAACCGACTCAGTCTGATCAAAAATTTAGTTTTTTCGTATTTTATATCAAAAATAACTTATTGTGCAAAAAATTATACAACACTAGAGATCATGGACACAATTGGAAGGGTTAATACAATTTTTTGAAAACACCAATTCCAAACTTTCAATAACAATTATAGCAACTATTTAAATATCGATATACGTAATTAAAATAACGAAATTTCCTATTCCATGCTTAACATTAAGACAACTTCATCCCGAACTGGATAAACTACACGTAAACCCATGACATTGGAGGGTTTAAAAGTTTGTATTTCTCTGTCGGTTAATCCTATTGGACTGCGCCATTATATTCGTCAATCGTTGAATCCACATTAAATTATACTCAATCTAGTTTGTATTTTTTTTTTTTCATTTAAAATACATATTAATATACGAGATATACCCACAAAATAAATTCAGTTTTGACATATAGGCGCTTGTCATAGCATGGCGCACATCTTTATAAAATTAATGTGGCATGTTCACCCAATTGCATGTCTTGTAACCATAACGAGTATTAAATCATGTCATCATCGTTGAACTATTAAGAAAATAGTCGCTAGGGGCAAGGTCCTGGCTGTACGGAGGATGATCAAATACAGTAATTGTAAACTTCGAAATCTGTTTCGTTTATCACAGAAGATTTAGAAGTTTCTGCCATCAAAAAATGTATTTAAAGATAGTCCTGAAAGTAGATGCAATTTTTTTATTAAATTCTATAGAGGTTTAACCCAGGTCATTAATTTACAACTTG
The DNA here is from genome assembly GCF_026230105.1 of Diorhabda sublineata. Lineage (NCBI taxonomy): Eukaryota > Metazoa > Arthropoda > Insecta > Coleoptera > Chrysomelidae > Diorhabda > Diorhabda sublineata. The sequence goes on from NC_079474.1 coordinate 34,604,796, forward strand.
AATTTGTTCAATATTCAATATACAGTTGTGTAGAGTAATTTTTTTGAATTTCGATATCACTCTTTTCCTTTGTTGATGTTCAGTAAGAGCTGAGACTGAGTGTGATTGATGTGTCGTAGCAATAATTTATGAGCGTCTCAGAACGGGATTCAGGAAACTCAAATTTTATTTGAAAATCGAAAGATACGAGTTAAGGCGTCGAGAAAATTTAATCTTCAACGATGAAGTTAGAGTGGATTTAAAAGGCGTCAGATAGATTTATTGGGAATAAAAAAAAATGTGAAATTTTGATTAAAATAAATAGAAAAAATATATATGAAAAAGACACCCCAGCAGAACGCCATCCATAACCTAAAAAAAATTAATTTAAAACTTCGTTATTCGGTATATTGCTTCGGTTAATACGAGTTTGTTTGTAGCAGCCCTCGTATTATTAATATAATTAAGATAAAGAAAACTTGAAATTTTATAATATTTTGTACTAGTTAGAGTTTCTAAAAAAGCAAATGCCAATACTGTATATTTGTATAAATAAACTGAACGATCCATGTTTGTTGAAGGGATTCTTAGTTAAAACAATCAATAAAGGAAATTTGAATAAAGGAAATTTTCGATCTCTAGTTAAGATAAAAGAGATCTCATTTGCATTGATACGAAAAACTGAAAGTGGAGAACAGAAAAATAAAGAAGGAATAAATTTGTAATCACGGTATTCGATTCGACGAAATTTGAAGATTGTACGAGTTTGATGGATTTAATACACTAATTTATTTCATAAAATGGAAATTAATTCTTATTAAAATGTCTTTTTTAAACAAAAGGAATCATTAAAACATAAGCTATACAAAATAAAAGTGAGGTTAAGTTTGTTAGTGCAATTATTTCGTAAGAGAAATAAAAACTAAAATAACCTCAAGTTTATACCCTAATTTAGACCGAACAAATAAAACGTTTTGACCAAATTCCGTGAATCCTACATAAGATAAATGACTCGGTGGCACTTTCGACAGTGCCGAAGGCCTTCGAACTCACTAGGTCCAGATTACCCAAGCTGATAACTTGTTTTATATGGAAAAAATAGAGAAGTTGAATCAAATTTTATAATATCATCCTGTAAAATCAAATCCAACATTGTCAAGTAGCTTTCCAATCATTTTTTTAGTACGTTTAGAAGATTGTTATTATCTCATAAAATATATTTATCATTACGGTTAAATTTATAGAAGATATTATTGAGGTTATGTACAATCATCAACCACTATATGGGTTATATTACTTCCTAAACACCCCAACTATAATAATTGATAGTTATATCTACGATTATCGCCATAACCTAATTAAAAATAATAAACTAAATTATAATTATCAAGTTCAGTAGAAATCACTTAATTTCCTTTTCAGTTTCACCACAAACCATACATAAAACCCGTCAAAACAGAACCCAACTTATATCTCTATATCAACAAACATAACCTTGAAAAAATAACACGAATTCTTGTTTTTTTTATGTAGCGTACATTAATGAATATACCTGCTTTTATAGTTTTTTTTTCAGTCGAAGGTTACTATCTGAAACTACGACGTTAGTAAGCCAGCTGAAATATATAACAACAAAAGGGTTCTGTTCTGTTCTATAAATAATCGTGTTTTCGATAATAGTTTCCTGTTTATCAGAAACTTCCTTTGCATTTCGATGTTTTGCTGTGTAAGGAGAGAGGCGGTGGAATATTCAAATTTAATCATTCGACAATATTATATAACTTATTATATAATAAATTTGGTATTTAGTAATTTAATAACATGATATTTTTTAAAATACCCCGTATACTACTGAACAATCTTAATGTCTGACGTTTTACACCACCCAGAACTTTTATAAATACATTTTAATAAACATAAAAAGTGAATAACTGAATATACTGTATAATTCAAACCAAATTTTACCAAATATTTAAAAAAACACAAAATGGTTGAAGAAATAATAACAACAATGTAATTCAAACGATCATTTGCTCACGGTCAAGCAGAAATAGTTTGATCTAAGATAAGATTTATAATGAAAATGGTCTGATAATATCATTTTACGATACACGAAATTGTTTTAATTTAGTATTATGTTATCTTATTAAAATTTTCAAGGTTAGAATTAGAGATATTATATAAATATTAAGGTTATATAAAAAAGTTGATTTATAATTAGAAAAAAGTTAGGTTATGAAATCAAATTGATCAGAAAATGAAAATCCATAAATAATTTCGATCTTTACAACACTTTACATTTTGTAAAAAATTGAAGCACTGGAATATTGAAAATAACATCATTTATTTGTTATCAAGTTCGTATATTATTTATGTCATTATATACTGCAAAATCATCTGATATTTCAATTTATTTTTATAAATATAAAAACAATAAATTTAACCACATTGCATTTTACAGTGATATCATCTTACAAGCAAAAATTTCTATATAAAAATCTACACTTTATAGTTTGTATATTTTATACAACTATCATCCATGACCTAGGGTACAGTAAATACTGAAACGACACGAAATGCAATAGAAGCGATTCAAATTAACATCGTAGTTTATTACAAATAAAAATATAAATAATTTTTAATCTGTTTAAACAAAACAACTCATTCAAATAGAATTTTGTTGGCGCCAATTCGTTGTAAAAATATTCGGCAACGTTGTTAGATTTAATGGATTCTCGGCCCACTTTTTTCATCTAGTTCGTCTCTGATTTTAAATCAGAACTATACTTGAGTTCAACTAGTTTCGAAGGTGTGGTAAATGTGGCCAATACCATATTAATAGTAACAAAGTGCAATGCACTGCGGCCTATCTATCACGAAGACAAGTTATTTATTTCAGTTTGTGTGTATTTTCTTAAATGTCATTTCATGTTTGTCAATAATGGATGGAAACTAACAAAAAAAAATTATATGATAAATATATTTGTTGATGTTGAAAGTTTCGTTTATTCAAATAGCATTTGTAATATTGACATGGATTGATTTTACGTTATTCAGCACTATTCCCTTTGTACCCAATCGTAAATCTATTGATACCTTTTTAAAAATAGTAAATATCCATTAGTATATAAGAAATCTCAACCAAAAACATGACTTTATTTTCATAAGACTCAAACATATTATAGAAAAATATATTTAACCTTCTGTAAATATTACAGAACATCCTCGTCTCAGCTGTAGCATAACTTGGGCGTTTTAAAGACATTCGACCCATACGATGTTGCCAAATTTCCCATAATATAATAAAATTCGATCTTCTAAATATTATTATCATTATTATTATAATTGTGAGCTTTTCATGCATTCTGTTAGATATATTCTGATATTTGTATATTAATAAGATTTAGAAATATAATACGAGGGTTCATTTATTTCTGAATATTTCTACGAGTATTATTGAGATATCGGTTTGGCAACAGTGGGAAATGTAAACAAAAAAAGTATGTGTGCGTTTGAAACTGTGGTGTATAAATAGAACCATATCTTTTCTTAATTAGAAAGCCAAACGTTGAAAAGAGATACACGAAAACCTGTACGTACATATTTACTTTTTAAATGATGGTGTCGGTAAGGTAGGTCCCGGATTTTTCATCTTGTCAAGTCGGTCGAATGTATTAATAAATCTACAAGGTCGTTAGTGGAAATTAAAAAGGAGTAATGCATAAAATAATTTGTATTTTTAATAATTTCGATTATTGTACACCAACATTATATTCAAATTAGAAAATTATCGTTATATATTTTAGATGTTGCCAGATTTATATTCCACAATACACATACCGGTATGTCCTTATTTGTAATTAAAAAATGGAAACCCGTTAAGAAATTTAATGACACTGTCAATGATCGATGGATACATTACCTTCACTATTTAATGATTACCGAACAAGATTTAAAAAAAAATGAATCGTTACGCCCACTTTTCAAAATTAATTACAATAATTACAACACGTTTAATGTAGTATTATATAAATAGAATAAATAATATGAAGAATTATTAAAAGAAAATCCGACACGTTCGATTGAGTATCTCCATCGTATGTTCATTGCTTCAATAGGAAATCAATAACAGGACCGGAGTATGAGATTTAATAAAAAAATTTAAAGTTTCATTTTTATTTAACACAAAATGGAGGCTAAGTGAACTTCTAGTATCTGTGCTGTGTTACCACTACTATATATGTTTATCTAAATTTCAAACACTTCTTATCAAAATGTTACTTACATATTTAATTTTATGTTGGCGTGTTGGGATTTTATTCAACTCTCAGAGAGAATAATCAAAATTTAGACACGTATCTCTTTATTTGGCGCGAGATACCAACAAAACAATTTACTGTTTACTTTTCCCTAGAGGATTCCAGGTCATGTGACGCGAAATTAATGTTTCCACGATAGTTCTGCAAGTTCCTAAATTTTCCTTGTTTGTATTTATTAGATTTAGTAAACTACGTGGCTGGGTTGTATAGAATAAATATTCCCGTTTGGTTTATTCAAAGACAATTTGTTTTTAAAGAAGTAACAATAATAATTAAAAAAGATTATGACTTACAAAGTTTATCATATTGATAGGAAATCAGTGTAGAAGTGACAACAATGTAAATATAAAATATAGATTTAGTGTGGTTGGATTGGTTCACAGTAATGTTGTACGATATGAATATTATTCGGTCTTATAAATGAATTTTTCTTAATAAAAAATTATCTAATACGTAATATACGTTAGAATATTTATTGTTTCATGTATCTCCTTTATTCTATACCTACTTTAAAAATGGACGTGAGTAAACATTGGAACATCACTGTACGTGTCGTATTTCCAAATCCTTTCCTGATTAATCCCAGTGTTTATAAACACGTTTAGCAGGAATTACGATCCAGGAATACCGGTATGTACACAGCAAGAGCTTAATGCACGCCGTCATACCGACTAAATTATTGTTTGGTGAAACGTTTGGTTAGATACGTGGAAGTCCAACAAATCGAGTTGATTAAGGTCGAACCAGACACACAAAATTGTTTTATACGTTCTTAATTACATCTAGAATATTCCACGTTAAATTATTTCCTCTTCTAATTTATAGAAATTGAAAATATTTATAAGACGTATTCCTGTCATACTTACGCGATGTTGCCGCTTTATTAAATCATGGCAGTTGGAAATTAGCTGACCGTAAATAACTAAAAATTATAATCTATAGACAAATTACATTTTTAATTTGATTTATATTTATTTTAAGTAAGTAAATTATTTAATTTTGAAATGTTTATGACAATAATCTGGAATTTATTTCTACATTTAGACACGATCGTCTGATGTTTGGTTTCTGTTTTGTACGTTAAGTGAGTTTCGAAGGTTCCGCACATTAAGAAACTTTCCGTTTTAAAGGCGATTCGAATCGTAATTTTCAAATAACAAAAACAAATAAAATTTAATTTAGTACCGTACATATAATACTCATTCACTTATTACGCATTATTTTGCTTTTATCTTTATGACTCGAGTGTTTATTGTGTTGCATATTTGCAGTCATGAAAGTTGTTGACAAAAGGTTGCACTAAAACGTTTAACAACGTTAGCACGCCAATGCATTCATTTCAAACGTTAAGCGGGATGAGAGAGTCAGTCTCTCTTCACATGTTGAATGGTTATTAAACTCAAAACGAGTCAAGGTTTTTTTTATTTCGTATTTTGTTTGTTTTGTAACGGTAAACGATTATTTAAAACCGTGTTCAACATTCCAACAGTAAATTTGTGGATCTGAAATTTCACCCTGGCGTTGACGATTAGAACACACCATCTCAAGATTAATGAAGAATTACATATTTTGACTGATTTTAACTTTAAGTGTATAGGCCACCTGTATTCTTCAGTTTTTATTATAAAAATCGTAGAATTTAATGAAATGAAACAAAAATAGATAATTTTGAATAAAAGTAAATTTAGTTTTTGTACATTATGATATTTATCAAAAACGGTATTATATAAATTTAATTAAGAATTGTAAATATAATTCTTATCAGTATACAGCAAATTTTTCATAGAGATTATACGAGGTGTGATCCAAAAATATGGTAAATTAATCTCCTGTTGTTAATTTAGTTACTTTGATAACTGTTTATGAGTTTATAAATGATATGACGCAATTTTATGTAGAAATGAATCAATTATCGACGAGGAACGTTTAGAAAGATCTCTTTAAAATAGATCATGATGATAATATGAAAAAAGTGAATCTATTTTTAATAAATTTTGATTTGCTACGATGTTGTTAAAGATTTCGTTTAATATCGTTTGATTATATAGTAAAAAGTCGAATGGATTTATATCAGGTGAATGTGAGGACTATTAGAAACAACTATACCTTCTAATAGTTGATTTAGATGTTTGGTGAGTTGTTTTTTTTTGTTGATATGATAACAAAAATGTTAATACTCAACAATTGTTGAATATAAATGAAGAACATCACCGATTTTAAATGTATACGTGTCAGAATTCACGATTGGTTGGGTAAAACCAAGGTTGAAGCGAGGCGTGAATTGCATTTTAAAAAAACTGCACGTTATTCAGTTTGTTTTTCAAAAAGAAACAAAGATTTTGAAATATCACAAAGCAAAAATATAAAACTATATTAATTCACTACTATTTATATGATTGAAATCTTTCTACTATTACGTCTAATGACAGTTTTTTTTTCTCTCGAATTCTATCGAGCTGAAAATGTGACTTCAATCTCGATTTTCTGGAAACATTTTTCTTGAAATAGAAAAACCTCGCTGTCAACTGGTAATAGAGAGCATAACAGGCAGCGAATAGATTTTACTTTCTAAAGAACCAGTGGCGGAACAGGCAACACTGTCATAAAGTGTGAAAATCGTACGTAGTTGCCAAATCTCGACCAAATCACCAAAGTTAAATATTTATATCTTTCTCTCTCTCTTAATATCGTTTATAATCCGTTATTGCAATGACCAAAACTTATTTTTTTTTTTGTTCCCTGGACCAGGTACTTCTGGGACCGACCTCGAAAGGAGCAGGTTTAACGTGGTTGATCTAATTATGGAGTTCCTATGGTCATTTTCCCCTTTATAAGACCTTGATTACCATCTAGTAACAAAGTATTCGTAAAGACGAATCGAATGAGTCCAAACTCGTTGGTCTGTTTCGTTTTTTATATTACAGAGTTTCGAAATCCGTCTTCCTCATCATCAGATCATCTCGATTCACAATAGAATTGCATTGTGATCTGATTTATACGTGCAAAAAACATTTCAGCTCATTCGGAGACCGGGATCAAATTCAACTTGATTTGACACATCGGGATAGTTCGAACTAAATAAAAAATGCTCGGTGGGGGAATTTTCAAAAGCATCAAAATTTTAAAAAATGTTTTATTTTTCAGTTTGTATAGTTTCATTTTGTACAAAAGTTCGGAATAGTGAGGCTCGTTTAAGTGCGAGGCCACGGGTGTATAATCATTTCCCAATGTCTAGCTACGGCCCTGTTTTCACGTCAAACTATATGATAATGGTATTGCTTTTGATAAAAGTAATAATTATGTAAAAGATTTATGAAATGTTACCCGCCACTGATTATGTTAGTTTCATTGATAATAAAACCCGCATAGACGTTCATGTCTGAAAGTTTTAAGGAATAAGGGAATGTTTCCACACGAATGATTCTTCACGATAATAGACAATCCGAGTTTTTCACTTTTTTTCTTTATTTTTTCATTCGCTTTTTTTTATTAGTAGTATAGAGAACAAAACAGGTCCGGTCGGATAAACATCAGAGACGATTCGGTTTTCTACAATTGCTTTAATAATATTCACAAAGATATGAATTCGATGAGACGTTATAAATTGTATTAACATGTTCAAAAATGATCTAAAACACCTCAATTTCGAAATTGATTCATCACGAATGCTTTCCAAACGGTCAAGTGGTCAATGAAGAATCCGACGAAACGAGAATCATCGCTCACCCAACGAATTCGTCAGATTTACGTCTATGTGACTTTTTCCATAAAAAATTCCGTTGGGAAATTTCATAACCACACAGGAATAAGTATTTTGTCCCTATTCAAACCAATCTTCTTCAATTTCTTTATAAACATTGATATATGTGCCGATAAATAAGTTTTTCGCGATTATCTCGTTAACGGTCATTGTTATTAAAAAAATAGTTATTATAAAATTTGTAGTTCAGGAAATTGCCAACAAAAAACATCATATTAATTTTTTTAGTTAAACTGATAGTTTTCGAGAAAATTCGTTGCAAACAATGTTTCCTCAATCATTTTCCAACCAAGTTCCGTTTTCTCGATTTCTATTGTTTTAATTTCGATTCATGATGGGTGTACGTCTTCATTAACAACATCATCACGTATCAACAACAATTACCATTACTGGTGAACAATACAATCAAGCTCAACTGTTAATTTGTTAACCTGCGATGAATTCCATCTTTAGTCTACAAAATTCAGTTCAGTGCCAAGCTATATTTTGTAATTATTAGAATCGGACGGTTTACTTCACCAAATATGTCAAACTGTCATCTGACGTCATAAATGGTTTCTTTTATGTCATTCCAGTTTTCCTTACTAGGATGTACACTCCAAAAACAGCACAAAATGAGCTTGGATTGTTGCAATTCGTCCAGCAAAACCTCTCGATCTTCTAAAGCAACAGAAACAAAAAATTCTCGATTGAAAAATCTGATAATTGATCTAGTCACAAGCTTTCTGTAATTTGTGACCTCACAAAATCGAATTATGTGGGTTTAATACAAGTAGACCGTCCAATACTTAGTGGATGAGTCGAGGTTGTAAGAAAATAAAGAAAATTTGGAAATTTTTATGTTTTTTAGTCCACTGCAACCTCTTTTGGTTTTATTTTGACCTCTTAAAACATTTCTGCTAGTTTTCCTCAATATCCGTGTCCTTGTGGAAGTACTACATATATTCATTGAGCTGCTATCTCTGGACTTTTGAGTTTACTGATCAATCCAATACGTTTCCTTGGTTTTACTATTTTCAAACTTCAAAAGTTTGAAAGAACGAAAACAATTTGTTTACGAACTTCATAAAAAGATGGCCTGGATAGTGCGTTCTTGTGGCCAACTGGGACTAAACTACAATCACAAACATATGAAAGAAGAGTTTGTATTATATTGAAATTTATCGAATGGATTACGGGGTGGGCAAAATCTTTTGACTTATAGATATAGATAATTTGTTGACTGGACCATTTAAATATCAAATTCTCGACAATTCACCAGAGTAAAGAGATATGTCAAGATTTTCTAACCAGACAAATTTATTTCTTGCTCAAAACTTTCGAGATATCCATTGTCTCTGTAATAGATAACCAGAAAGTGTCAAAGAAAAGCTAGAGAACAACCAGCTACAGCGTTTCGTGTTAATTCAATTAAAGTGAGATACAAAAGGACTTCGAGGACTATAAATGAGTTTCACGCTTGAGAATAATGACTTTTTCTTTAATTAGGTTATATTAATTTTAGATTTTGGATGAAAAGATTTTGATTTTACTTATTCAAATATCGAGAGCTAAGAAAAAACCTTTTTTTTTTCGGGATTAATAATTTGGGTTTTTACATAAACGTTCCATCTGTGTGATAGTTTTTTTTTTTTGGAAATTTAGTTTCAAATTTATACACGTCAAATAACGATCTTATCAATTTAACTTTCTTTATCTTTGGCTGGCTTACTAGCAACATAAATTCCAAGGATTACAGTTAATTATCCTTGAAGTTCCCAAGTCTATAATGTGTATATTAAGAAGAGACCAAAAGATTATCCAGCGCGCTTATGTTTCAGTTTAGATGAGCTGCGGTATTGTCTTGGATTAGGCCATTTATAAGCTTTCGTCTTGTCGCGGTTTCTCAAATTTACCGTGAGATGGATACCAAGGTTGTTTTATAATAGCGAAAACGAAATCACTAATAAAAAACGACATTTAGTCGTTTTAAATCATTTAAAATCACTTGTTATTAAAGGAAAGAAAAGTGGAGTTTCAAACAGCAACTAAAGCTCCAGTCAAACCAAAATTTCCAACAGAAAATCATTCGAAGGAAAAAACACGCGAGTCGTAGCTTTTAGAAGGTTTTCGCCGGAAAAAAGCTCCCCAGAAAGTCTATTCCAATGCAAAGAAGAAATACGGATCATTGTAATTGTTGACTCCTTCTTTAACTGCTTTATCCATTGCTATTAACATTCCAAGACCAATTTCAAAGTCATGAAAGTTTCCACAAAAATCTTCTATCCCTGAAAATGTAAATGCACTTCTGGCAGTCCTAAAATTTTAAGGAGGATCAGAATTAAGACTTTTTGGTTCAAGTATCTGCCCTAATTGGGTATTTACTTTTGACTTCATGGAATTTTTGCCAGAACATTCACACTACTTCTAATTGTTAACAGAACATTTTTGTCGTTTCGTCAATGCTCGAAATTTGAACTGAAGATATGCCAGAACGAAATTCCATCACCAACAATGTGCTGGTCAGGAAAACGTCTCAGAAAACAGAGCGCTTATGGACAATTATCATATTGGTCGTCGTATTTTTACATTCCCTTCTGCGTTTTCCATCATCTTCTCACCAAACTCTTCCCACGAATCAGTCTCACCTTTGATCCTTTGATTTTCATCATTTTTGCTGAAGTATCTCTACCAAAATCTTCTTTTTCTTTTATTTATTCATTCCATCAATGAGTTAGTTTCTTTTGGTTAGTTATCAGTATAGTTTTGAACGCTTTCTAAAGTTTTTCATGATCAATTTAGAGATCTTCTATTTCTTCATCTATTCCATCCTGGTATTGTTTCTATACGTCGTTTCTTCCTAGATTATTAATCATATCATATTTTCCAGTCAATTAAGAATTTTTTCACTTATCTATAAAGCGGGTGCTACGATTACTTCATCATCGTCAGATAGATCTCAGTGGAGTATAAGACGCCTGTCAATGTACCAGCAGTTATGCTTAATGCTGATTAAAAGCTCGCTTGTATTATAAACGAAACAATGGGCAGTAGCTACGTGATACAGCGTTTCGATGTTTCAAATAAATTAGTGTATAGTGTTTTTTTTTTAACTAAAAACTCGATTTTTCGATATAACACGATTTTATTTTGCTAATAATTTGCCTTTAATGCAAATAGTTAAGTATGTAGTATATCAAATACATGAAATTTTAAGAGTTTAAGACCATTTTCTACAACGATATCGCTTCGTGTTTGTTCTTGTTTTCTTTTTAAATGTGTGGCGGTGTAAAAATCCTCATATTTCACATTTCGGCACGTTCCGTATGCAATTTTTGTCATAATGAAAGATTACTTCTACGCACACAAACGAAAATAAAGTAACGAAAAACAATCCTCAGAAAATCTGTGGTACGTGATAAATTATATTAAACCATTTCTCTGGTTTTTATTTTATTTGTGTTTCTGTAATATAATCCTGACCATAAACGACATGGACTTCCATATGAAGGCAAACAATTTGTTATGAACTCGATTTGAAGAACTACTGAGCGTTCATAAATCTTGTATGTTCTAAATTCAATTGAAAATATTGAATTACATAAGCGAAAACGAAAAAAAAATCGGTATGAACGGCGAAGGTTATTCATTATTTTTTTCGTTTTCACTCGCACAATCTTTAATTTTTTTAAAAGCATTACGTACAAAATCGTGTCACTCTAGTTAATGTCGAGTTAGGAAACGATTTCATATTAACTATCCTCAAAAGGACGAACAATAAAGATCCTTTCTGATCTCAAGAAGGATCAGAATTTCGAATAATTCGAAATTTACGTAGAATTCGTATAAAATGTAGGAACAAAAAATGAAGAACACAAAATTCTCTACAGATTGGTCTCCAAAAATTTTTCCCTAACCTCAAAATTTTCACCGTAAATCGAGTTTAAGAACTCAAAAACATTCTGAATTGTGTATAACTCGAAAACTATAAGGAGTTTGACACGAACAGCCGGAACAAGTAATGTGGAGTTCAACATTCTGTACAAAAACGGTTTCAATTTTTTCCTAACCTCAAAATTTTTATTATAAAATGGCTTTGAATGCTCAAAAATATTTTGAATCGCGAATAACTCGAAAACTACGTAGAATTCGTAAAAAAGTGTCGGAACAAAAAATGAAGAACACAAAATTCTCTACAGATTGGTCTCCAAAAATTTTTCCCTAACCTCAAAATTTTCACCGTAAATCGAGTTTAAGAACTCAAAAACATTCTGAATTGTGTATAACTCGAAAACTACAAGGAGTTTGACACGAACAGCCGGAACAAGTAATGTGGAGTTCAACATTCTGTACAAAAACGGTTTCAATTTTTTCCTAACCTCAAAATTTTTATTATAAAATGGCTTTGAATGCTCAAAAATATTTTGAATCGCGAATAACTCGAAAACTACGTAGAATTCGTAAAAAAGTGTCGGAACAAAAAATGAAGAACACAAAATTCTCTACAGATTGGTCTCCAAAAATTTTTCCCTAACCTCAAAATTTTCACCGTAAATCGAGTTTAAGAACTCAAAAACATTCTGAATTGTGTATAACTCGAAAACTATAAGGATTTTGACACGAACAGCCGGAACAAGTAATGTGGAGTTCAACATTCTGTACAAAAACGGTTTCAATTTTTTCCTAACCTCAAAATTTTTATTATAAAATGGCTTTGAATGCTCAAAAATATTTTGAATCGCGAATAACTCGAAAACTACGTAGAATTCGTAAAAAAGTGTCGGAACAAAAAATGAAGAACACAAAATTCTCTACAGATTGGTCTCCAAAAATTTTTCCCTAACCTCAAAATTTTCACCGTAAATCGAGTTTAAGAACTCAAAAACATTCTGAATTGTGTATAACTCGAAAACTATAAGGATTTTGACACGAACAGCCGGAACAAGTAATGTGGAGTTCAACATTCTGTACAAAAACGGTTTCAATTTTTTCCTAACCTCAAAATTTTTATTATAAAATGGCTTTGAATGCTCAAAAATATTTTGAATCGCGAATAACTCGAAAACTACGTAGAATTCGTAAAAAAGTGTCGGAACAAAAAATGAAGAACACAAAATTCTCTACAGATTGGTCTCCAAAAATTTTTCCCTAACCTCAAAATTTTCACCGTAAATCGAGTTTAAGAACTCAAAAACATTCTGAATTGTGTATAACTCGAAAACTATAGGATTTTGACACGAACAGCCGGAACAAATAATGTGGAGTTCAACATTCTGTACAAAAACGGTTTCAATTTTTTCCTAACCTCAAAATTTTTATTATAAAATGGCTTTGAATGCTCAAAAATATTTTGAATCGCGAATAACTCGAAAACTACGTAGAATTCGTAAAAAAGTGTCGGAACAAAAAATGAAGAACACAAAATTCTCTACAGATTGGTCTCCAAAAATTTTTCCCTAACCTCAAAATTTTCACCGTAAATCGAGTTTAAGAACTCAAAAACATTCTGAATTGTGTATAACTCGAAAACTATAAGGAGTTTGATACGAACAGCCGGAACAAGTAATGTGGAGTTCAACATTCTGTACAAAAACGGTTTCAATTTTTTCCTAACCTCAAAATTTTTATTATAAAATGGCTTTGAATGCTCAAAAATATTTTGAATCGCGAATAACTCGAAAACTACGTAGAATTCGTAAAAAAGTGTCGGAACAAAAAATGAAGAACACAAAATTCTCTACAGATTGGTCTCCAAAAATTTTTCCCTAACCTCAAAATTTTCACCGTAAATCGAGTTTAAGAACTCAAAAACATTCTGAATTGTGTATAACTCGAAAACTATAAGGATTTTGACACGAACAGCCGGAACAAATAATGTGGAGTTCAACATTCTGTACAAAAACGGTTTCAATTTTTTCCTAACCTCAAAATTTTTATTATAAAATGGCTTTGAATGCTCAAAAATATTTTGAATCGCGAATAACTCGAAAACTACGTAGAATTCGTAAAAAAGTGTCGGAACAAAAAATGAAGAACACAAAATTCTTTACAGATTGGTCTTCAAAAATGTTTTCCTAACCTCAAAATTTTCACCGTAAAACGAGTTTCTGAACTCAAAAACATTCTGAATTGTGTATAACTCGAAAACTATAAGGAGTTTGACACGAACAGCCGGAACAAATAATGTGGAGTTCAACATTCTGTACAAAAACGGTTTCAATTTTTTCCTAACCTCAAAATTTTTATTATAAAATGGCTTTGATTGCTCAAAAATATTTTGAATCGCGAATAACTCGAAAACTACGTAGAATTCGTAAAAAAGTGTCGGAACAAAAAATGAAGAACACAAAATTCTCTACAGATTGGTCTTCAAAAATGTTTTCCTAACCTCAAAATTTTCACCGTAAAACGAGTTTCTGAACTCAAAAACATTCTGAATTGTGTATAACTCGAAAACTATAAGGAGTTTGGCACGAACAGCCGGAACAAATAATGTGGAGTTCAACATTCTGTACAAAAACGGTTTCAATTTTTTCCTAACCTCAAAATTTTTATTATAAAATGGCTTTGAATGCTCAAAAATATTTTGAATCGCGAATAACTCGAAAACTACGTAGAATTCGTAAAAAAGTGTCGGAACAAAAAATGAAGAACACAAAATTCTCTACAGATTGGTCTCCAAAAATTTTTCCCTAACCTCAAAATTTTCACCGTTAATCGAGTTTAAGAACTCAAAAACATTCTGAATTGTGTATAACTCGAAAACTATAAGGATTTTGACACGAACAGCCGGAACAAATAATGTGGAGTTCAACATTCTGTACAAAAACGGTTTCAATTTTTTCCTAACCTCAAAATTTTTATTATAAAATGGCTTTGAATGCTCAAAAATATTTTGAATCGCGAATAACTCGAAAACTACGTAGAAATCGTAAAAAAGTGTCGGAACAAAAAATGAAGAACACAAAATTCTTTACAGATTGGTCTTCAAAAATGTTTTCCTAACCTCAAAATTTTCACCGTAAAACGAGTTTCTGAACTCAAAAACATTCTGAATTGTGTATAACTCGAAAACTATAAGGATTTTGACACGAACAGCCGGAACAAATAATGTGGAGTTCAACATTCTGTACAAAAACGGTTTCAATTTTTTCCTAACCTCAAAATTTTTATTATAAAATGGCTTTGAATGCTCAAAAATATTTTGAATCGCGAATAACTCGAAAACTACGTAGAATTCGTAAAAAAGTGTCGGAACAAAAAATGAAGAACACAAAATTCTCTACAGATTGGTCTCCAAAAATTTTTCCCTAACCTCAAAATTTTCACCGTAAATCGAGTTTAAGAACTCAAAAACATTCTGAATTGGGTATAACTCGAAAACTATAGGATTTTGACACGAACAGCCGGAACAAATAATGTGGAGTTCAACATTCTGTACAAAAACGGTTTCAATTTTTTCCTAACCTCAAAATTTTTATTATAAAATGGCTTTGAATGCTCAAAAATATTTTGAATCGCGAATAACTCGAAAACTACGTAGAATTCGTAAAAAAGTGTCGGAACAAAAAATGAAGAACACAAAATTCTTTACAGATTGGTCTTCAAAAATGTTTTCCTAACCTCAAAATTTTCACCGTAAAACGAGTTTCTGAACTCAAAAACATTCTGAATTGTGTATAACTCGAAAACTATAAGGAGTTTGACACGAACAGCCGGAACAAATAATGTGGAGTTCAACATTCTGTACAAAAACGGTTTCAATTTTTTCCTAACCTCAAAATTTTTATTATAAAATGGCTTTGAATGCTCAAAAATATTTTGAATCGCGAATAACTCGAAAACTACGTAGAATTCGTAAAAAAGTGTCGGAACAAAAAATGAAGAACACAAAATTCTCTACAGATTGGTCTTCAAAAATGTTTTCCTAACCTCAAAATTTTCACCGTAAAACGAGTTTCTGAACTCAAAAACATTCTGAATTGTGTATAACTCGAAAACTATAAGGAGTTTGGCACGAACAGCCGGAACAAATAATGTGGAGTTCAACATTCTGTACAAAAACGGTTTCAATTTTTTCCTAACCTCAAAATTTTTATTATAAAATGGCTTTGAATGCTCAAAAATATTTTGAATCGCGAATAACTCGAAAACTACGTAGAATTCGTAAAAAAGTGTCGGAACAAAAAATGAAGAACACAAAATTCTCTACAGATTGGTCTCCAAAAATTTTTCCCTAACCTCAAAATTTTCACCGTTAATCGAGTTTAAGAACTCAAAAACATTCTGAATTGTGTATAACTCGAAAACTATAAGGATTTTGACACGAACAGCCGGAACAAATAATGTGGAGTTCAACATTCTGTACAAAAACAGTTTCAATTTTTTCCTAACCTCAAAATTTTTATTATAAAATGGCTTTGAATGCTCAAAAATATTTTGAATCGCGAATAACTCGAAAACTACGTAGAATTCGTAAAAAAGTGTCGGAACAAAAAATGAAGAACACAAAATTCTTTACAGATTGGTCTTCAAAAATGTTTTCCTAACCTCAAAATTTTCACCGTAAAACGAGTTTAAGAACTCAAAAACATTCTGAATTGTGTATAACTCGAAAACTATAAGGAGTTTGACACGAACAGCCGGAACAAGTAATGTGGAGTTCAACATTCTGTACAAAAACGGTTTCAATTTTTTCCTAACCTCAAAATTTTTATTATAAAATGGCTTTGAATGCTCAAAAATATTTTGAATCGCGAATAACTCGAAAACTACGTAGAATTCGTAAAAAAGTGTCGGAACAAAAAATGAAGAACACAAAATTTTCTACAGATTGGTCTCCAAAAATTTTTCCCTAACCTCAAAATTTTCACCGTAAATCGAGCTTAAGAACTCAAAAACATTCTGAATTGTGTATAACTCGAAAACTATAGGATTTTGACACGAACAGCCGGAACAAATAATGTGGAGTTCAACATTCTGTACAAAAACGGTTTCAATTTTTTCCTAACCTCAAAATTTTTATTATAAAATGGCTTTGAATGCTCAAAAATATTTTGAATCGCGAATAACTCGAAAACTACGTGGAATTCGAAAAAAAGTGTCGGAGCCAAAACTGTAGAGCAGAAAACTATTGAGAAATCTATGATTTTTGAAATAATAATCAACTAAGAACGAAGATAGTTTTAATGCATTTTTTAAAAGTTAGTTCATTTGAAACTAAATAGTTCATATACAAGTATACCTCTTTATCTCGCAAGATTTTCGAAAGTTTCTTCAAGTCGAAAATTATTCTAATAGAAAATAAAGATCTTAACCATCATGATGCATTTTGGTTTTTTTAAAACGAAGTATTTTTTCAAGAGTTAGAGCATTTTCCATGTGAATGTGAAACAGCTTGAATTTGCGAGCAGATACTTCGGCGTTGAGGGTGATTTACTCAGAAATAAAGCCTTCAACAAAAAAATAACTGCAGACCTTTTTTGTAGAAAATTTTATGCTCTACAATTTTTATCCGAGCAGTATTTTCCGAATTCCTCTTAGTTTTTGAGTTATTCGCGTTTCGAATTTGTTAGAGTTACAATTCGAAGACCTCTGAGAATCCAGAAAATCAAAAGCGTCCAATTTAATTTCGGGTTTAATCCTAATTTACCTGTACTAAAATATCGGTGTATTATTATAGATACGCGCTTAACTTTTCACCTGTTAAGTGTACCATCTACATAAAAGTAAAAATACTCCGACTGATTGTTGCCAGCATAAGTGAAATTGATGTATAGCTCCTGCTATTCCAGGTATCTATTATTTATGATACTGCCGAATGTATTATTGACTGCGAGCTTGGCGGAGGCGCCGTTATAAATTTTCTTCGGTTGACGGGATGGGTGTACACGACCCCAGACATCGAGCTTTTCACAAACTATTGTCGACATTATTTGTAAAGGTTCGATATTTTCGGCGAGAGGTTTCAATTTACTTGTAGTAGACAAATTTTATTAAAAAAATAAGTTTCAAATTTCATATTCTCTTTATAATTTTTTCCGACGACTTTTTCTCACTTTTAAAATCGTTATTATCAGCCCGGGCGTTTTTCATAACCTCACAAAAAGGAATCTTCTTAGTGTCCTTTTCATTATCAACTCAAATCGGCAATTAGGCTTAAAAATTTTATGGAAATTATTTAGTCTACGTTTTTGACGGTTTTCTTTAAAAAATACGAGTGTTTTTGGGCTAATTTACTATTTTAGTTATTAAATATAAAAATAAAGACAGAAAAAACTAAATATTTCAATCTATATATATATATATATATATATATATATATATATATATAAATAAGCGTTTTATTATTGGGAACGTGGAAATGAAACACCAAAGTAGACTAAGTTTAGTATATTTTCCGAGCTTTCGAATACTTTTGATTTGCTTGAATAACCACCTCACAATTTGCAGTTAAAAGTAGGATCATTTATTATCTTTGTGCGTAATATTAATCAATCTCGACGTTGGTGATGAATAACGTCGTTGAGGTAACAATCATACAGGAAAAATACAAAATCCTTCGTATACCGATGATTCCAATTTTAATCGTTTACAATTTCCGGTACGTCTGGCCATTGCGATGACCATAAATAAATCGCACGGCTAGTCGATGGAAATTTTCGGAATCCATTTGGAGTTTACATCGTGTGTAATTAATCGAAAATAATAATAAAATTTCATTCATACCAGAAGATTCATTTTTTTCGTTTTAAGTTTATTCTACACAAGAGTTTAAATCTTTTATTTATCGATTGAGGTAGTTATTTTCATACAAATTTTACGTCACTATTTATTACTTATGGAAATGTTGGTAAAAAATTGTTCAGGTACAACCTTGTTTAATAATTTTTTATAGTAGGTGATGTAGCTTATTAATTTCATGTTTAGTTTGTTATACTATAATAATTCGTGATTCAGTAATATCTTTTTGTCTCTATTATTTATAAGTAACTTAACCTTGTTTTTAAAGATTCATCTGTAGGCGATGAACAAGGTTTCATACAGAAATGGAATCAACATGAAATAATTGGTTTACTATTATTAGTCATCTAAATGATTTTGTAATCGAATGTGGGCGAATTGTTAATTTCTAGCTTAAAAACGATGTTCAAATTATTAAAAACATTTCAGAAAAAGTCGAGAGCTTCAAATGGTTGTTTAAAAAAAAGAAATATAGTATACAGGATGGCCCAATCGACAGTCGAATTTCATATCTAAAGACGATTTAAATCACGTTATTAGTTTTTAGAATTCCCGGTTGTTTGAAAATTATTTTTCAACTAATAACCGATTTAATGAATCTAGGAATCTTGTTTATCGACTTTCAAAAATGCTATGTCAGTTGGGAACATAAAACGCAGACAAAGGATGCAATTACTTTTATATCCGCATCCGTATCTACGGTATTCCATAACAATAAATTTTCTAGTGGACTTATTTCGCTAGAAAACAAGTATATTAGTCAATATTTCAACGGAAAACGACGTAAAATAAATATACAGCATTGAAAAGTCTCCGTAATACCAAATGGTTTTTTGAAAAATCAATTACACCATCGAGATATTTATTTCTACGTAACATTTAAGAATATGGCTTTTTTCGAGTTTATCTTATCTCTTCTGTACAAATAAGATATAATTTTTTTGAAAAGTGGAAATTTATAAACATCAAAATGATAGATATGTAAGAAAAATTATAAGATTGGCAACACTGCGATTAAATAACGGATTCGAATCAACTTCAATCGAATTTACGTTGAATTTCCAAGGAATATGAGAAAAATAATAAAATTGGCAACGCAGAGATTAAATAATAGATTCGAATCAAATTCAATCGAAATTACGTTGAATACACAAAAAATGTAAGAAAAATAATCAAGTTGGCAACACTGCGATTAAATAACGGATTCGAATTAACTCCAATCGAATTTACGTTGAATATCCAAGGAATATAAGAAAAATAATAAAATTGGTAACGCTGATATTAAATAACGTATGGGAATAAAATTCAAACGAATTCACGTTGAATATCCAAGGAATGTAAGAAAAATAATAAGATTGGCAACAATGCGGTTAGGTTAACGAATTCAAAACAGAAGAATTTTTTATAAGAGAAAACTGTGTTAAAAAAGTAATGAGTTTGGCAACACTGTGATTAGGTTAATGCCGTCAAATAAATTTTATAGGAGAGATTTTTTTGAATGAAAGAAAAATGCAAAAATGGACTCGAATAGTTTAATTATATATGTGATCTTGGATACACCAGGTGTATGAGAAAAACAATAACCCTACGGGAGATTTGGCAACAATGCATCGATCAGCAGGAGTATCATTTTTACAATTCCATCAGTTTGTCGTAATTTAGAGCAATTTTGTGTTTTGAGTTGAATCAATTACTTGATAAATGTTTGGGAGTGGAGTGCACTTTATTTTTGGTAATAAAAAAACAAAAAATTCATAGTTTTTTTCCATTTTTTTGCGACATACAAGAATAAAAGTTTAAAAACTGTCATTTTTCAGCTTATAAGAAACCTAGAATCTATAAATTTCCAGATTTGTTGCCGAAAACTGTACTTATAATTATTTTTGAAAGAATGCCTTATTTTTTCAAGAAGTAAATACAAAAACAATTTAAAAAAAAACAATCGAAAATCATAATTTTTGCGAATCCAGAGTTGCAATTTTGAAATATTGACCAGTTGAAAATATTAAAAATTGTAATTTTTTTGGTAAAAAGTTCCTGAAAATAAATCATTTACGAATGGTGTGATATTCAAGAAAGAATTACATCAAAACAAAAATAAAATTCATTTCGCGTCTCGGCAGGTGTTTAACCTTGAACAATTTACTTAATTTTTGACCGAGAAATTTACCTAATACAATCATTTATTTGTTTTTACACGGTGTTTTATGTGTTAGTTCACTATTTTTAAAAGGTCACATCAACATTTCCATATGTACATTACTTTATAAAGGTTATTATTAGTTTTAATGAAATACGAGTAAGGAAACTCAAATATGCAAACAAAAAAACCTAAATATGCTAATCATTTACTCAAAATATGCACATAAATGTTGAAAATATGCTAAAAAAAATCTCGTACATTAATTTGATGATTCAGAAGTTATTAAAACCGCAAATCACTAAATGTTTTTCAAAAATTTTCATTAAAAAAAATTGTCTCCTATCCGGAAATATCAATAAATTGAGTTCTCTCTCTTAAACGCGGCATCCATCTTGTACACAGCTTTCTCATGTTCAAATTTTCAGTTAATAAGCCATGTACTCTACTTTTTGAAATACCTACTAGGTTTGTTCTTGGTAGCTGCACTGGAACTGTTCTGAACTGGACCAGTGCAGGCCAATTCATAGGTTTGTGCTTGGTAGCTGCTCTGAACTGGACCAGTGCAGGCCAGTTCATGAGTGCATAGAATTAGTTCGATCTGATACAAAGAATTGTTGTATTAGAGGTTATTTAACAATAATGGAAAACGATTTAGTACTTTTCGATATTTTACATTCGTCCGATGACCGTTTCCAGATTACACTTATTGCACTGCACTGGCTGAACTGGCCCAGTGCAAGCAGTACAGTGAACTGGTTGAACTAGTTCTTTTGCACTGCTATATAGAACGCTTTAGTGTACACTAGTTCAGCCAGTGCAGTTACCAACAACAAACCTACTATGTCTACAGTCCCAAAGAAGAATCTAGTACAGTTTTTATATTGTTGGGAGTCTTTAAACTAGAAACATATGTTGTATAGTTTATGTACTATCTCAAGGAAAAGACGTAAAAATAATTTTTGTACAAATCTATTCACTGTCAGTGTCTTAGAAGCAATAAGAAGTGTCGAAGCTAATTTCTTGAATTAACTCCAAATATAAAGAATTAACGTCGTTTTTTCGTATTGTTGATTCACCTGGTACATTGAATTTGCAAAACTTTTGGAAAAACGATGTTTTGATCACGCAGTTCTGACAATTTCAAACCGTCAGGCGTGGAATAAGTTTCGGTTGAATATTACATTCGGAAAATCAGAATATATATTACAAGCAGTACACTTAACTTAGCAAGGACTTTTATGAGTCAATCATACACATAATATCCTTAAGTTGGTTCAAGTGAGTAAAAAATTACGTGTACATTTGCATGTTTCCTTAAAAATAAAACCAGAACTTTCGGAAAATTTCATAAACACGTTTTTCTTTGTTCTTTTGATTACAACAAAAAAAATTTCATTCCCTCCATAAATACCTTCGTTTTCTTTCATTCGGCTTTTATCTACAATAAAACTCTCACAAGATATACTTTCATTGGAAAACGATACAACTAATTTGATCTCCCAGGTGGTGTTTCTCTTTTGCCCTTACACGCTTTTCCTTCAAGACAATTTTCCTTCCGACTTAACGTCGCAATATAATGGAGAATTAGACGTTAAAATTTAGTTTAACAAAATTATAATTTATTGTATTAAAAACATAAAAAAATCATTTAATAGTCACTCAATAAAATTGAAAACACTAATTTTGGTTAGGTTAATATTTAATTTTTTTCCCCTTACGATCTGAGGAAACAGAGTGCAAGATCTGGAGAATCAAGCACATGTCTAGGATTCTAAACTTCGTATAGCACGAGCTTCCGAATTGTCTTGCTAAAAACTTCATCAATGCGAATACCTCCAAGTCTAAATGACACCACAACCTGGAGTAAATACATTGACAAAGATACTACCAGTTAATAGATCAGTTTCAGACCTAGAGGTTGAAGTTCTTTCCTTTTAAAATAATGGCAGATTGGAATGTAATCCATACAATTGCTTCAGTCCTTTTTAAGACCAGAAATGAGTTCTGCAATAGTTTCTAATCCTCTACAAAGATTATCACTCACAAATTTTAAGCTCGGTTTCTAAATATACCCTGTGGATGCTCGACTCAATACAGAAGAGAAATAATTTGACTCATATATGATCCATGGCAGATTCTCTTCCAATCTTTCTAACACAATCCTATCTATAGTAGTATCTACTCGAAAAGCCGCTTTTTTCTCGAACTTTACAACCTACAGAAGTTCAAGATCTTCACACGGCAGACACCACTCGAATTACTACAATCCCATAGACCGCAGGCTTAGAATTGCTTGTGCATGTGCTTGCTACAGAATGCATTGATTTATTTCTTCATCCTCATCATCATATTCCGTTTATATCAGCTTCTTTCAATTGAATTTTGGTGCTTTGAACTTTGGTATCTTGTATTTGATTGTTGTGTTGAGTTTGGTCTTTTCAAGAATCATTCCGAAGCCTTCACCACAAGGTGATATCTTCAAATGCCTTCTCATAATGTTGAGGATCTTTACCCCAAATCGATATAGTTACATCGTCATCATAAGCTACTGTTTTTTGTTTTGATTTTTCGTTCTTCCAGGGTTTTTAGAATTTTTTTTATCTAATTTTTATTCTGTAAGTGTATACACAGATTTATTTACCAAAATGGCTTCTTGTAACTTAAATCGACATCGACGACACTGAGTATAATGTTTGTAAAAGTTTCTAGTCGTTGTTTATATCCAAGAGGATCCTCTTGAAGTTTGAGAACAGGAAAAAGTCACTGGGGGTCAGATCTGGGTTGCGGGATGATTTTAACTACTTTGTTATTTTTCAAATGTGTCCATTGTTGATAGTTTTTCTGTTTTGCTAGCAGATTTTGACGTCTTTCTACCCTTTGGAGTGGGTTCATCATCGATTAACTAAAATCCTGGACAGAATCGTCAATTCCTTGTAGATTTTTCCAAAAATGGAAGGTGAATTAGGGCGAAATGTAAAAACTACTACAATTTATTGACAATCAAAACCGATGAATCAGAATAAAAAAATATTTTTAGTTGTTTCCAATATTCGATTTTTGGTTGTGTGTGAAAAAAATTTAGTATTCACCCGACTTTAAAGTCGGTTCACGAAAAACTGTCTGTAAAAGGGAGAGAGTGGATTATGCGTTTGTTATCCCTCGGGACTCATCATGACCTTTTCGGCTTCTTTTTTTGTCTTCCAACACGAACGAACCTTTGACTTTTCGAAACATAATTCATAATGAAAATGTACACTTTTTGTTTTGCGGTTTAATGTCTTTACTCTCATTATATTCAAATTACTTCAAACTTAGGCATTATTTAGAAATTGCTCGTTCGGGAATTGGGATTTTAGTGATATTAAACACAAAATTTACTTGTACAAGAGATTGTTAATGTTTTTGGGTTAATTACTAGTCATCACGTTTCATAAATCGTTTTCTAAAACTAAAAACTACGTTTATACTTTTGTCTCGCCCTGTATACTTACAAATAAAACATTGATAAGACTCATGACAAATAATATTAACAGTACGTTGACATTGAAAGTAATAAGTGGATAAAAACGTTATCAATTTTATTTATACTTTAATGCGGGGTTCAAAATAAAATCAATATTTAGTTTATACCCTATTAATATTTAAAAAACGTACATTTCTACAAAAGGAAAACATTCCTAGGCACATTTGTTTATGGCTAGCAACTCTAACTCAAAAATTATGAACGATTTTCTGGTTTTAGTGCATTTGATACAAAAGATTCCCTGTTTTGAAATTATCAACCCAGACACCATTAAAACTGCGTCGTGAATACTAAACTAAGTTTTCTAATAATTATCTGACGAATTGAAAAACATTTTTGTCAGAACTGCCTGTCATGGTGAGATTGTTTTCTAAAATAAATCCAACCACTACATAGTAAAGTATTTAATATCTATTAGGGAATTAAAAACTAAACACCATCGGAAATATAAAAAAAAAATAGTTAATTTAACTGTAAATGGTTGCGTAAGTTAATTTCTAAACATCGATAAATCAAATGGTTCTTTGTAGCTAATGGTAAGTTTGAAATAACAGTCTAAAAGCCCGAAGAAAGATGGAATGTTTTTGAATGGTACTCGAGTTGAGTACTAAGAAATTTCTGTTTGTAATTTGTGGTGTCAAGATGTATATAGACGCTTAATCGTAATTAATGGTTTGTTTATTGTTTATAATAAAAGACAAATTGTAAATAATGTTAATTTCGATATACGAGGATTGTTTAAAAACACAAGATTCGTCGGACTTGATTGAATTAACCAACTGAAAACATAAAATATAAACAGAATTATTTCGATTTTTTTTCATCTATAATTAATTGCAGAAGGCATTTTCAAGATTATAAAAGTTGAAATTGCAGATTTTTTTTCTTAAAAAGACAGACGTGGAATCTGGCTAAGCTGGTAGCTACTCAATCTTTAACAAGGACCAAAACCTTCAGTCAATTTCCATTACTGGTGAATTTGGGGCCAAATTATTTTTTTAGTTATCTTGTTTAACCAAGAACAAGGTTTTTCACGATTATTTGATAAGCAGAAGAAACAATTTTATCAATAAACGTGAATCCGTGTTTGTAACCTAAAAATTTCGGAATTGAGACACCATTTTCTTCAAGTGTTTTGCAAAAAAATATTTGGTTATCCACTAAACCGCAAACTTCATGCGTAAAATGAAAACATACCACCTCTTTATTTCTTTATGAATAACATGATTTGGGATGAGACCTAGAGCCTTTAGGGGATATTCCTTGCTTGTATTTAAGACCGATTTCTCTTTTACATATTCAGGATTTTAATAATTGAATCCTTGAAAGAGCATTAGGTAATGATATTGCAAATAATCAGGCTCAACCTTCCACAGGATCCGAGGTTACAGTGTGGATATTCCTTGCTGGTGTATTTAGGACCGATTTCTCTTCAACTGTTTCAAATATTCAGGATTTTAATCATTGAATCCTTGAAAGAGCATTATGTAATGAAATTGCTAATAATCAGGCTCAACCTTCCACAGGATCCGAGGTTTCAGGGTGGATATTCCTTGCTGGTGTATTTAGGACCGATTTCTCTTTAACTGTTTTACATATTCAGGATTTTAATTATTGAATCCTCGAAGGAGCATTAGGTAATGAAATTGCAAATAATCAGGCTCAACCTTCCACAGGATCCGAGGTTACAGTGTGGATATTCCTTGCTGGTGTATTTAGGACCGATTTCTCTTTAACTGTTTCAAATATTCAGGATTTTAATCATTGAATCCTTGAAAGAGCATTATGTAATGAAATTGCAAATAATCAGGCTCAACCTTCCACAGGATCCGAGGTTACAGTGTGGATATTCCTTGCTGGTGTATTTAGGACCGATTTCTCTTTAACTGTTTTACATATTCAGGATTTTAATTATTGAATCCTCGAAGGAGCATTAGGTAATGAAATTGCAAATAATCAGGCTCAACCTTCCACAGGATTCGAGCTTTCAGTGTGGATGTTCTTTACTGGTGTATTTAGGACCGATTTCTCTTCAACTGTTTCAAATATTCAGGATTTTAATCATTGAATCCTTGAAAGAGCATTATGTAATGAAATTGCTAATAATCAGGCTCAACCTTCCACAGGATCCGAGGTTTCAGGGTGGATATTCCTTGCTGGTGTATTTAGGACCGATTTCTCTTCAACTGTTTCAAATATTCAGGATTTTAATCATTGAATCCTTGAAAGAGCATTATGTAATGAAATTGCTAATAATCAGGCTCAATCTTCCACAGGATCCGAGGTTACAGTGTGGATATTCCTTGCTGGTGTATTTAGGACCGATTTCTCTTCAACTGTTTCAAATATTCAGGATTTTAATCATTGAATCCTTGAAAGAGCATTATGTAATGAAATTGCTAATAATCAGGCTCAATCTTCCACAGGATCCGAGGTTACAGTGTGGATATTCCTTGCTGGTGTATTTAGGACCGATTTCTCTTCAACTGTTTCAAATATTCAGGATTTTAATCATTGAATCCTTGAAAGAGCATTATGTAATGAAATTGCTAATAATCAGGCTCAATCTTCCACAGGATCCGAGGTTACAGTGTGGATATTCCTTGCTGGTGTATTTAGGACCGATTTCTCTTCAACTGTTTCAAATATTCAGGATTTTAATCATTGAATCCTTGAAAGAGCATTATGTAATGAAATTGCAAATAATCAGGCTCAACCTTCCACAGGATCCGAGGTTACAGTGTGGATATTCCTTGCTGGTGTATTTAGGACCGATTTCTCTTCAACTGTTTCAAATATTCAGGATTTTAATCATTGAATCCTTGAAAGAGCATTATGTAATGAAATTGCAAATAATCAGGCTCAACCTTCCACAGGATCCGAGGTTACAGTGTGGATATTCCTTGCTGGTGTATTTAGGACCGATTTCTCTTCAACTGTTTCAAATATTCAGGATTTTAATCATTGAATCCTTGAAAGAGCATTATGTAATGAAATTGCTAATAATCAGGCTCAACCTTCCACAGGATCCGAGGTTTCAGGGTGGATATTCCTTGCTGGTGTATTAAGGACCGATTTCTCTTCAACTGTTTCAAATATTCAGGATTTTAATCATTGAATCCTTGAAAGAGCATTATGTAATGAAATTGCTAATAATCAGGCTCAACCTTCCACAGGATCCGAGGTTTCAGGGTGGATATTCCTTGCTGGTGTATTTAGGACCGATTTCTCTTTAACTGTTTCAAATATTCAGGATTTTAATCATTGAATCCTTGAAAGAGCATTATGTAATGAAATTGCTAATAATCAGGCTCAAGGATCCGAGGTTACAGTGTGGATATTCCTTGCTGGTGTATTTAGGACCGATTTCTCTTCAACTGTTTCAAATATTCAGGATTTTAATCATTGAATCCTTGAAAGAGCATTATGTAATGAAGTTGCAAATAATCAGGCTCAACCTTCCACAGGATCCGAGGTTACAGTGTGGATATTCCTTGCTGGTGTATTTAAGACCGATTTCTCTTTAACTGTTTTACATATTCAGGATTTTAATCATTGAATCCTCGAAGGAGCATTAGGTAATGAAATTGCAAATAATCAGGCTCAACCTTCCACAGGATCCGAGGTTTCAGGGTGGATATTCCTTGCTGGTGTATTTAGGACCGATTTCTCTTCAACTGTTTCAAATATTCAGGATTTTAATCATTGAATCCTTGAAAGAGCATTATGTAATGAAGTTGCAAATAATCAGGCTCAACCTTCCACAGGATCCGAGGTTACAGTGTGGATATTCCTTGCTGGTGTATTTAGGACCGATTTCTCTTCAACTGTTTCAAATATTCAGGATTTTAATCATTGAATCCTTGAAAGAGCATTATGTAATGAAATTGCAAATAATCAGGCTCAACCTTCCACAGGATCCGAGGTTACAGTGTGGATATTCCTTGCTGGTGTATTTAGGACCGATTTCTCTTTAACTGTTTCAAATATTCAGGATTTTAATCATTGAATCCTTGAAAGAGCATTATGTAATGAAATTGCAAATAATCAGGCTCAACCTTCCACAGGATCCGAGGTTACAGTGTGGATATTCCTTGCTGGTGTATTTAGGACCGATTTCTCTTTAACTGTTTTACATATTCAGGATTTTAATTATTGAATCCTCGAAGGAGCATTATGTAATGAAATTGCTAATAATCAGGCTCAACCTTCCACAGGATTCGAGCTTTCAGTGTGGATGTTCTTTACTGGTGTATTTAGGACCGATTTCTCTTCAACTGTTTCAAATATTCAGGATTTTAATCATTGAATCCTTGAAAGAGCATTATGTAATGAAATTGCAAATAATCAGGCTCAACCTTCCACAGGATCCGAGGTTACAGTGTGGATATTCCTTGCTGGTGTATTTAGGACCGATTTCTCTTCAACTGTTTCAAATATTCAGGATTTTAATCATTGAATCCTTGAAAGAGCATTATGTAATGAAATTGCAAATAATCAGGCTCAACCTTCCACAGGATCCGAGGTTACAGTGTGGATATTCCTTGCTGGTGTATTTAGGACCGATTTCTCTTCAACTGTTTCAAATATTCAGGATTTTAATCATTGAATCCTTGAAAG
This sequence comes from Diorhabda sublineata, assembly GCF_026230105.1. Lineage (NCBI taxonomy): Eukaryota > Metazoa > Arthropoda > Insecta > Coleoptera > Chrysomelidae > Diorhabda > Diorhabda sublineata. Next base: position 34,633,862 of record NC_079474.1, read on the forward strand.
AGCATTATGTAATGAAATTGCTAATAATCAGGCTCAACCTTCCACAGGATCCGAGGTTTCAGGGTGGATATTCCTTGCTGGTGTATTTAGGACCGATTTCTCTTCAACTGTTTCAAATATTCAGGATTTTAATCATTGAATCCTTGAAAGAGCATTATGTAATGAAATTGCAAATAATCAGGCTCAACCTTCCACAGGATCCGAGGTTTCAGGGTGGATATTCCTTGCTGGTGTATTTAGGACCGATTTCTCTTTAACTGTTTCAAATATTCAGGATTTTAATCATTGAATCCTTGAAAGAGCATTATGTAATGAAATTGCTAATAATCAGGCTCAACCTTCCACAGGATCCGAGGTTACAGTGTGGATATTCCTTGCTGGTGTATTTAGGACCGATTTCTCTTTAACTGTTTCAAATATTCAGGATTTTAATCATTGAATCCTTGAAAGAGCATTATGTAATGAAATTGCAAATAATCAGGCTCAACCTTCCACAGGATCCGAGGTTACAGTGTGGATATTCCTTGCTGGTGTATTTAGGACCGATTTCTCTTTAACTGTTTTACATATTCAGGATTTTAATTATTGAATCCTCGAAGGAGCATTAGGTAATGAAATTGCAAATAATCAGGCTCAACCTTCCACAGGATTCGAGCTTTCAGTGTGGATGTTCTTTACTGGTGTATTTAGGACCGATTTCTCTTCAACTGTTTCAAATATTCAGGATTTTAATCATTGAATCCTTGAAAGAGCATTATGTAATGAAATTGCTAATAATCAGGCTCAACCTTCCACAGGATCCGAGGTTTCAGGGTGGATATTCCTTGCTGGTGTATTTAGGACCGATTTCTCTTCAACTGTTTCAAATATTCAGGATTTTAATCATTGAATCCTTGAAAGAGCATTATGTAATGAAATTGCTAATAATCAGGCTCAATCTTCCACAGGATCCGAGGTTACAGTGTGGATATTCCTTGCTGGTGTATTTAGGACCGATTTCTCTTCAACTGTTTCAAATATTCAGGATTTTAATCATTGAATCCTTGAAAGAGCATTATGTAATGAAATTGCTAATAATCAGGCTCAATCTTCCACAGGATCCGAGGTTACAGTGTGGATATTCCTTGCTGGTGTATTTAGGACCGATTTCTCTTCAACTGTTTCAAATATTCAGGATTTTAATCATTGAATCCTTGAAAGAGCATTATGTAATGAAATTGCTAATAATCAGGCTCAATCTTCCACAGGATCCGAGGTTACAGTGTGGATATTCCTTGCTGGTGTATTTAGGACCGATTTCTCTTCAACTGTTTCAAATATTCAGGATTTTAATCATTGAATCCTTGAAAGAGCATTATGTAATGAAATTGCAAATAATCAGGCTCAACCTTCCACAGGATCCGAGGTTACAGTGTGGATATTCCTTGCTGGTGTATTTAGGACCGATTTCTCTTCAACTGTTTCAAATATTCAGGATTTTAATCATTGAATCCTTGAAAGAGCATTATGTAATGAAATTGCAAATAATCAGGCTCAACCTTCCACAGGATCCGAGGTTACAGTGTGGATATTCCTTGCTGGTGTATTTAGGACCGATTTCTCTTCAACTGTTTCAAATATTCAGGATTTTAATCATTGAATCCTTGAAAGAGCATTATGTAATGAAATTGCTAATAATCAGGCTCAACCTTCCACAGGATCCGAGGTTTCAGGGTGGATATTCCTTGCTGGTGTATTAAGGACCGATTTCTCTTCAACTGTTTCAAATATTCAGGATTTTAATCATTGAATCCTTGAAAGAGCATTATGTAATGAAATTGCTAATAATCAGGCTCAACCTTCCACAGGATCCGAGGTTTCAGGGTGGATATTCCTTGCTGGTGTATTTAGGACCGATTTCTCTTTAACTGTTTCAAATATTCAGGATTTTAATCATTGAATCCTTGAAAGAGCATTATGTAATGAAATTGCTAATAATCAGGCTCAAGGATCCGAGGTTACAGTGTGGATATTCCTTGCTGGTGTATTTAGGACCGATTTCTCTTCAACTGTTTCAAATATTCAGGATTTTAATCATTGAATCCTTGAAAGAGCATTATGTAATGAAGTTGCAAATAATCAGGCTCAACCTTCCACAGGATCCGAGGTTACAGTGTGGATATTCCTTGCTGGTGTATTTAAGACCGATTTCTCTTTAACTGTTTTACATATTCAGGATTTTAATCATTGAATCCTCGAAGGAGCATTAGGTAATGAAATTGCAAATAATCAGGCTCAACCTTCCACAGGATCCGAGGTTTCAGGGTGGATATTCCTTGCTGGTGTATTTAGGACCGATTTCTCTTCAACTGTTTCAAATATTCAGGATTTTAATCATTGAATCCTTGAAAGAGCATTATGTAATGAAGTTGCAAATAATCAGGCTCAACCTTCCACAGGATCCGAGGTTACAGTGTGGATATTCCTTGCTGGTGTATTTAGGACCGATTTCTCTTCAACTGTTTCAAATATTCAGGATTTTAATCATTGAATCCTTGAAAGAGCATTATGTAATGAAATTGCAAATAATCAGGCTCAACCTTCCACAGGATCCGAGGTTACAGTGTGGATATTCCTTGCTGGTGTATTTAGGACCGATTTCTCTTTAACTGTTTTACATATTCAGGATTTTAATTATTGAATCCTCGAAGGAGCATTATGTAATGAAATTGCTAATAATCAGGCTCAACCTTCCACAGGATTCGAGCTTTCAGTGTGGATGTTCTTTACTGGTGTATTTAGGACCGATTTCTCTTCAACTGTTTCAAATATTCAGGATTTTAATCATTGAATCCTTGAAAGAGCATTATGTAATGAAATTGCAAATAATCAGGCTCAACCTTCCACAGGATCCGAGGTTACAGTGTGGATATTCCTTGCTGGTGTATTTAGGACCGATTTCTCTTCAACTGTTTCAAATATTCAGGATTTTAATCATTGAATCCTTGAAAGAGCATTATGTAATGAAATTGCAAATAATCAGGCTCAACCTTCCACAGGATCCGAGGTTACAGTGTGGATATTCCTTGCTGGTGTATTTAGGACCGATTTCTCTTCAACTGTTTCAAATATTCAGGATTTTAATCATTGAATCCTTGAAAGAGCATTATGTAATGAAATTGCAAATAATCAGGCTCAACCTTCCACAGGATCCGAGGTTACAGTGTGGATATTCCTTGCTGGTGTATTTAGGACCGATTTCTCTTCAACTGTTTCAAATATTCAGGATTTTAATCATTGAATCCTTGAAAGAGCATTATGTAATGAAATTGCAAATAATCAGGCTCAACCTTCCACAGGATCCGAGGTTACAGTGTGGATATTCCTTGCTGGTGTATTTAGGACCGATTTCTCTTTAACTGTTTTACATATTCAGGATTTTAATTATTGAATCCTCGAAGGAGCATTATGTAATGAAATTGCTAATAATCAGGCTCAACCTTCCACAGGATTCGAGCTTTCAGTGTGGATGTTCTTTACTGGTGTATTTAGGACCGATTTCTCTTCAACTGTTTCAAATATTCAGGATTTTAATCATTGAATCCTTGAAAGAGCATTATGTAATGAAATTGCAAATAATCAGGCTCAACCTTCCACAGGATCCGAGGTTACAGTGTGGATATTCCTTGCTGGTGTATTTAGGACCGATTTCTCTTCAACTGTTTCAAATATTCAGGATTTTAATCATTGAATCCTTGAAAGAGCATTATGTAATGAAATTGCAAATAATCAGGCTCAACCTTCCACAGGATCCGAGGTTACAGTGTGGATATTCCTTGCTGGTGTATTTAGGACCGATTTCTCTTCAACTGTTTCAAATATTCAGGATTTTAATCATTGAATCCTTGAAAGAGCATTATGTAATGAAATTGCTAATAATCAGGCTCAACCTTCCACAGGATCCGAGGTTTCAGGGTGGATATTCCTTGCTGGTGTATTTAGGACCGATTTCTCTTCAACTGTTTCAAATATTCAGGATTTTAATCATTGAATCCTTGAAAGAGCATTATGTAATGAAATTGCTAATAATCAGGCTCAACCTTCCACAGGATCCGAGGTTTCAGGGTGGATATTCCTTGCTGGTGTATTTAGGACCGATTTCTCTTTAACTGTTTCAAATATTCAGGATTTTAATCATTGAATCCTTGAAAGAGCATTATGTAATGAAATTGCTAATAATCAGGCTCAACCTTCCACAGGATCCGAGGTTACAGTGTGGATATTCCTTGCTGGTGTATTTAGGACCGATTTCTCTTCAACTGTTTCAAATATTCAGGATTTTAATCATTGAATCCTTGAAAGAGCATTATGTAATGAAGTTGCAAATAATCAGGCTCAACCTTCCACAGGATCCGAGGTTACAGTGTGGATATTCCTTGCTGGTGTATTTAGGACCGATTTCTCTTTAACTGTTTTACATATTCAGGATTTTAATCATTGAATCCTCGAAGAAGCATTAGGTAATGAAATTGCAAATAATCAGGCTCAACCTTCCACAGGATCCGAGGTTACAGTGTGGATATTCCTTGCTGGTGTATTTAGGACCGATTTCTCTTTAACTGTTTTACATATTCAGGATTTTAATCATTGAATCCTTGAAAGAGCATTATGTAATGAAGTTGCAAATAATCAGGCTCAACCTTCCACAGGATCCGAGGTTACAGTGTGGATATTCCTTGCTGGTGTATTTAGGACCGATTTCTCTTCAACTGTTTCAAATATTCAGGATTTTAATCATTGAATCCTTGAAAGAGCATTATGTAATGAAATTGCAAATAATCAGGCTCAACCTTCCACAGGATCCGAGGTTACAGTGTGGATATTCCTTGCTGGTGTATTTAGGACCGATTTCTCTTTAACTGTTTCAAATATTCAGGATTTTAATCATTGAATCCTTGAAAGAGCATTATGTAATGAAATTGCAAATAATCAGGCTCAACCTTCCACAGGATCCGAGGTTACAGTGTGGATATTCCTTGCTGGTGTATTTAGGACCGATTTCTCTTTAACTGTTTTACATATTCAGGATTTTAATTATTGAATCCTCGAAGGAGCATTATGTAATGAAATTGCTAATAATCAGGCTCAACCTTCCACAGGATTCGAGCTTTCAGTGTGGATGTTCTTTACTGGTGTATTTAGGACCGATTTCTCTTCAACTGTTTCAAATATTCAGGATTTTAATCATTGAATCCTTGAAAGAGCATTATGTAATGAAATTGCTAATAATCAGGCTCAACCTTCCACAGGATCCGAGGTTACAGTGTGGATATTCCTTGCTGGTGTATTTAGGACCGATTTCTCTTCAACTGTTTCAAATATTCAGGATTTTAATCATTGAATCCTTGAAAGAGCATTATGTAATGAAATTGCTAATAATCAGGCTCAACCTTCCACAGGATCCGAGGTTTCAGGGTGGATATTCCTTGCTGGTGTATTTAGGACCGATTTCTCTTCAACTGTTTCAAATATTCAGGATTTTAATCATTGAATCCTTGAAAGAGCATTATGTAATGAAATTGCAAATAATCAGGCTCAACCTTCCACAGGATCCGAGGTTACAGTGTGGATATTCCTTGCTGGTGTATTTAGGACCGATTTCTCTTCAACTGTTTCAAATATTCAGGATTTTAATCATTGAATCCTTGAAAGAGCATTATGTAATGAAATTGCTAATAATCAGGCTCAACCTTCCACAGGATCCGAGGTTTCAGGGTGGATATTCCTTGCTGGTGTATTTAGGACCGATTTCTCTTCAACTGTTTCAAATATTCAGGATTTTAATCATTGAATCCTTGAAAGAGCATTATGTAATGAAATTGCTAATAATCAGGCTCAACCTTCCACAGGATCCGAGGTTTCAGGGTGGATATTCCTTGCTGGTGTATTTAGGACCGATTTCTCTTCAACTGTTTCAAATATTCAGGATTTTAATCATTGAATCCTTGAAAGAGCATTATGTAATGAAATTGCAAATAATCAGGCTCAACCTTCCACAGGATCCGAGGTTACAGTGTGGATATTCCTTGCTGGTGTATTTAGGACCGATTTCTCTTCAACTGTTTCAAATATTCAGGATTTTAATCATTGAATCCTTGAAAGAGCATTATGTAATGAAATTGCTAATAATCAGGCTCAACCTTCCACAGGATCCGAGGTTTCAGGGTGGATATTCCTTGCTGGTGTATTTAGGACCGATTTCTCTTCAACTGTTTCAAATATTCAGGATTTTAATCATTGAATCCTTGAAAGAGCATTATGTAATGAAGTTGCAAATAATCAGGCTCAACCTTCCACAGGATCCGAGGTTACAGTGTGGATATTCCTTGCTGGTGTATTTAGGACCGATTTCTCTTCAACTGTTTCAAATATTCAGGATTTTAATCATTGAATCCTTGAAAGAGCATTATGTAATGAAATTGCAAATAATCAGGCTCAACCTTCCACAGGATCCGAGGTTACAGTGTGGATGTTCTTTACTGGTGTATTTAGGACCGATTTCTCTTCAACTGTTTCAAATATTCAGGATTTTAATCATTGAATCCTTGAAAGAGCATTATGTAATGAAATTGCTAATAATCAGGCTCAACCTTCCACAGGATCCGAGGTTTCAGGGTGGATATTCCTTGCTGGTGTATTTAGGACCGATTTCTCTTCAACTGTTTCAAATATTCAGGATTTTAATCATTGAATCCTTGAAAGAGCATTATGTAATGAAATTGCAAATAATCAGGCTCAACCTTCCACAGGATCCGAGGTTACAGTGTGGATATTCCTTGCTGGTGTATTTAGGACCGATTTCTCTTCAACTGTTTCAAATATTCAGGATTTTAATCATTGAATCCTTGAAAGAGCATTATGTAATGAAATTGCTAATAATCAGGCTCAACCTTCCACAGGATCCGAGGTTTCAGGGTGGATATTCCTTGCTGGTGTATTTAGGACCGATTTCTCTTCAACTGTTTCAAATATTCAGGATTTTAATCATTGAATCCTTGAAAGAGCATTATGTAATGAAGTTGCAAATAATCAGGCTCAACCTTCCACAGGATCCGAGGTTACAGTGTGGATATTCCTTGCTGGTGTATTTAGGACCGATTTCTCTTCAACTGTTTCAAATATTCAGGATTTTAATCATTGAATCCTTGAAAGAGCATTATGTAATGAAATTGCAAATAATCAGGCTCAACCTTCCACAGGATCCGAGGTTACAGTGTGGATGTTCTTTACTGGTGTATTTAGGACCGATTTCTCTTCAACTGTTTCAAATATTCAGGATTTTAATCATTGAATCCTTGAAAGAGCATTATGTAATGAAATTGCTAATAATCAGGCTCAACCTTCCACAGGATCCGAGGTTTCAGGGTGGATATTCCTTGCTGGTGTATTTAGGACCGATTTCTCTTTAACTGTTTTACATATTCAGGATTTTAATCATTGAATCCTCGAAGGAGCATTAGGTAATGAAATTGCAAATAATCAGGCTCAACCTTCCACAGGATCCGAGGTTTCAGGGTGGATATTCCTTGCTGGTGTATTTAGGACCGATTTCTTTTTTAGTGTTAACCTGTAGGATACAATTAATCCAGGACATATTCATGATTTTAGCCATTAAATACTTTCGGGAACCAGAGGCAATGAAGTTGTCTACGATCTGGCCAAGTTTACAACTACTCATCCTCTGACAGGACCTAAACCAGTGGATATCCTTAACTGGTGTATTAAGGACCAAAACTTTTATAGGTGAGACAAATCTGTTATAGTGGGAGACGGAAATAATATGATTATGCAAAAAAGGAAGCAAAAACGTTGGTTTTTACAAATACAAGGAAGAAATTCAAGGATTCAACGTTATAGAAGTGTCTTAAAGCGAAGACGAAGGCAATTATCCATGCAATTATAACTGAAGACCTTTTCTTGGTAATAGTGATCGTTGCAACCATTATTTTCGTGTAAAAACAATTTTGAAATGTTTATATGGAGAAGGGAAGGTTTTTTTTATGTTTGAACCTTGTATATTAAATCCTCGATGAAGTATTTTATGTATACGACTCGTTTTAAAAGAAACCAGTAAAGATAAAATGGATTTTTCTGTCTGGCGTCTTCCAACCAAAATTAAATATTTTGCAATGGTAAAATGGCGGTTTTAATTTTTCGCTCCGAAGAACGCGTGTACCCAATAGAATGAAAAAAAAAAAAGAAATAACTCCTATTCAACTTCTTAAACAACCGAAGAGCTCTTAGAAAGTTATTTTTCTGTTTTCAAATTTCAGTCATGCAAATGGAACTTTATGTATATAGAAAGCATAATATCTGAAAAAAAGTTATTTCCTTTAAAGCATAGTTTCAGAAAACAGTTTTTTATCGTATGCATCAACTATATTTCCACTAACATCCGCCATTGCTAACAACTTAAGCTTTAGAGATTTTTCTCCTGTCAATTGGACTTTTGGCAACTATACCCGCAGATAAAATCTACGTATATTCATCACTTCATGTGAATTTTCCATCCATGTACACCAATTTTGTACATATCTTTGTCAATGCCTCCTCGACCATTTTGAAAGCGTTAAAGCCACTCGTAAATATGTAGACGCGACAAATATTCATCATCATACACTTGTTTCAATAAATTATGACTTTAATTGAAGTTTCCACGTGAAATTTTAAAACAATATGTTTTTACAACAAAACAAAGAAATATAAACGAAGGCAACTGCTATGCAGGTTTGTTTACAGACACGTTAAATATAGATTAAGCTTTGCAGGAAACAGATGACAGTCGTAAACATTTGAGCATGCGTAATTTTTCAGTAATAGCCAATTTTTTTGTTTGTTAATTATTTCAATACAGAAAAAAAATGCGATGCCTCTGGGTAAGATCTAAAAACAGCGCGGTACACATCATTTTGTTTGATCAAATTTTTATCACCCGAAATTTGTTATTTATTATATTATAAAATATATTTACAGAAATAACACGTAAGTACATTAAAAATTCGTTGCTATCTGATATATCTATTAATAGTAAGTAAAAAAATTAAAAATTTGGCTTCAAGATCACTGGAATCGCTATTTTTGGTTATTTTTACAAAAAAACCTCATAACTTTAACGAAAAATTATAACAGCTCTTCTTAAAACATAGCGCTGGGCTGAATATTCCACATTATAAGTCATAGAACGAGCGCGCAGAACTCTTTCATGATTCTTAATGAATAATTATAAGAATGTTACAGAATGGATCGGAAAATAGTTATTATACAATTGATCAACTGTAAAGAAATGTATTTGGTATTGAATATAACGAAGAAAAATCAGTTTTTAATGAAAATTTTCTAGTTTGAATAAAAATATAAACACCAAACCACTATAATCAATTAATAATTTAAATTTTGATATTCACAAGGGTTTTGTTGTTTCATAATACCGAACCAACACTAAACTACCAGAAATTTTATAGTTTTCCATAATTATAATTGAAAATTTTCATGCTTCATTACTGAATTCATTACGAATATATAAAATATCATTTTCTCATCTAAACATGATAAACTTTTTGTCTAGTTTTTCGTTTGCTGCAAATGTCAAATAGTTATTTACTTTCTGAATAACCCCCGTATTCTAACCTACAATTCGATGTAAAATGTTGTAACTTTCGATAATAACAACCGTAAAAAATAACAAGTGACTATTCAAAGATTTTATTTATATGTTTTTCAACCTTGGGCCGATTTTATTTAGCTGTATAATCGTTTGCATAGTCATAATTTCGTTTTGAATTGACTGTTACAAACTACGTTCTAATGTTTCCGTAAATAACGATAAATTTTGAGCAGCTGCGATCAATAATCATCGCAAAAGGTGATTTATTACATACTAGGTAGTTGAATTTTTTTGAATTTCCCGCGCACCTACAACAGACTACTCGCGATGTTCAAGAGATATCAATATCGTTTGGATACTACAAGAAATAAAAAAAATGGTAATATCCGTAGAGTAAATAAAAAAATTAAAATAGAAGAAGATGACTCCACATTGGGAGAATATCGAAGAGTAATTGCAGTATATTTGGGATACTGCAAGTGATTTGAAATATTTTCATATCTAAATGAATTTAAACGCCATCTGTGCTTTGATGCCCTAAACAAAGCCGTAAGACAAACGAAATCATAGAGTATTGAAAACAAGACGCCATCTTGACATCCCAGCTGTCAGTTTTAAGGAAACGAGACGCTTGCTTTGAAAACTTCATTTTGGTTTTGTGAATATTTCGAAATCAAAAATGTGACATGAAATTTTAGGTTAGGAAGGTATGTTTTTTATTTGGGATACTGCAAGTGATTTGGAATATTTTCATATCTAAATGAATTTAAACGCCATCTGTGCTTTGATGCCCTAAACATAAAGTCATAAGACACACGAAATCATAGAGTATTGAAACAAGACGCCATCTTGACATCCCAGCTGTCAGTTTTAAGGAAACGAGACGCTTGCTTTGAAAACTTCATTTTGGTTTTGTGAATATTTCGAAATCAAAAATGTGACATGAAATTTTAGGTTAGGAAGGTATGTTTTTTATTTGGGATAGTGCAAGTGATTTGGAATATTTTCATATCTAAATGAATTTAAACGCCATCTGTGCTTTGATGCCCTAAACATAAAGTCATAAGACACACGAAATCATAGAGTATTGAAACAAGACGCCATCTTGACATCCCAGCTGTCAGTTTTAAGGAAACGAGACGCTTGCTTTGAAAACTTCATTTTGGTTTTGTGAATATTTCGAAATCAAAAATGTGACATGAAATTTTAGATTAGGAAGGTATGTTTTTTATTTGGGATACTGCAAGTGATTTGGAATATTTTCATATCTAAATGAATTTAAACGCCATCTGTGCTTTGATGCCCTAAACATAAAGTCATAAGACACACGAAATCATAGAGTATTGAAAACAAGACGCCATCTTGACATCCCAGCTGTCAGTTTTAAGGAAACGAGACGCTTGCTTTGAAAACTTCATTATGGTTTTGTGAATATTTCGAAATCAAAAATGTGACATGAAATTTTAGGTTAGGAAGGTATGTTTTTTATTTGGGATACTGCAAGTGATTTGGAATATTTTCATATCTAAATGAATTTAAACGCCATCTGTGTTTTGATGCCCTAAACAAAGTCGTAAGACACATGAAATCATAGAGTATTGAAAACAAGACGCCATCTTGACATCCCAGCTGTCAGTTTTAAGGAAACGAGACGCTTGCTTTGAAAACTTCATTTTGGTTTTGTGAATATTTCGAAATCAAAAATGTGACATGAAATTTTAGGTTAGGAAGGTATGTTTTTTATTTGGGATAGTGCAAGTGATTTGGAATATTTTCATATCTAAATGAATTTAAACGCCATCTGTGCTTTGATGCCCTAAACATAAAGTCATAAGACACACGAAATCATAGAGTATTGAAAACAAGACGCCATCTTGACATCCCAGCTGTCAGTTTTAAGGAAACGAGACGCTTGCTTTGAAAATTTCATTTTGGTTTTGTGAATATTTCGAAATCAAAAATGTGACATGAAATTTTAGGTTAGGAAGGTATGTTTTTTATTTGGGATACTGCAAGTGATTTGGAATATTTTCATATCTAAATGAATTTAAACGCCATCTGTGTTTTGATGCCCTAAACAAAGTCGTAAGACACACGAAATCATAGAGTATTGAAAACAAGACGCCATCTTGACATCCCAGCTGCCAGTTTTAATGAAACGAGACGCTTGCTTTGAAAACTTCATTTTGGTTTTGTGAATATTTCGAAATCAAAAATGTGACATGAAATTTTAGGTTAGGAAGGTATGTTTTTTATTTGGGATACTGCAAGTGATTTGGAATATTTTCATATCTAAATGAATTTAAACGCCATCTGTGCTTTGATGCCCTAAACATAAAGTCATAAGACACACGAAATCATAGAGTATTGAAAACAAGACGCCATCTTGACATCCCAGCTGTCAGTTTTAAGGAAACGAGACGCTTGCTTTGAAAACTTCATTTTGGTTTTGTGAATATTTCGAAATCAAAAATGTGACATGAAATTTTAGATTAGGAAGGTATGTTTTTTATTTGGGATACTGCAAGTGATTTGGAATATTTTCATATCTAAATGAATTTAAACGCCATCTGTGCTTTGATGCCCTAAACATAAAGTCATAAGACACACGAAATCATAGAGTATTGAAAACAAGACGCCATCTTGACATCCCAGCTGTCAGTTTTAAGGAAACGAGACGCTTGCTTTGAAAACTTCATTTTGGTTTTGTGAATATTTCGAAATCAAAAATGTGACATGAAATTTTAGGTTAGGAAGGCATATTGTTTATTAGGAATACCAAAAGTGAAAGTAATTAGAAATATTTCGAATTTCATGCATTTTTAAGAGTAGATATGTTTTTTTTTTGTTGAATTATTTGTCCATGGGAAGCTTTACAAAATGAGTTTATTAGAATTTCCAGTTTTTTGACGAGTGGGTAATATGGTGTAAATATTTGGGAACTGCTCTACAGTTTCTGTCTACTGTAATTTCTAATATGGCTGATACCATAGAATGTTTAAGATCACATAAAGTGTTGTCAGCTGTTTCATTGTAGCCAGGTCAAGTCTAGAAATCCACAGCAGCTCTTAAGGATTTCTGCTCTACGTGCCCAAAAACAATCGAAAAAATTGTAAAAATTTTCAATTTTAATACCTCTAAAAACGAGGTATAAATATTTTTATCTTCGAAGCAGAATCGCATTCTCGGAATTTCTCTGTTGCACTTGTGAAATAAAAGTTGTCGAATCGGCAAAAATGAGATCGACTTTTCAGCACTTTTCGATACATATTTATATAACAGACATGCACTTATATTTTCTTTGTGTTAAAATATATTTAAAAAAAATACACAATACAATTTGTGAAACAATTAAATTGATTTAATTTCTTCTTAGTCGACGTATTTCGGGATCTACGAGCTTGTCAGTTCGTTGATTCGTATAACGAGATTACCTGTCTATCCGCTCGAAATCAATTATCAAAATTTCTGTCTCAGATATTGTGGTTTTACAACTAACACGCTAGAAAATCGGAATAGCGAAATAACTAGAAAATCATTACGTGAATAAGGGAAGTAACTTGTCAGGCTTAGATGTAAATAATACCCTCTATCAAATTAGCAAAAATCAATAAGAAAATATGCAAAATTTGTAGCTTTTTCGTTGCTATTTAGTTGCTGAAACCGCGATTTTGTTGCTTAAGTTGTTCGCGAAAAATTGTAATTAATGCTAAATTCATATAAAGTCTGCATAAAATTTTTTGAGTACATGCTAGCTTGAAGCCAATAAACCGATTTTCATTTTCATCGACGTGGTTTTTTGCGTTTTAATAATGATTCTATTAGATCAAAAACGATTCGAACAGAAAGTTACGTAAAAAAACAATTTTCCCAAATTTTTCGTTCACGATATCTCTCGAACGAATCAACCGATTACAACGATTTTGGCGGCAATAGACGGAGTTTTTTTAGCTCTAATAATTATTTCCTTTCGTCAAAAATGATCCAAAAAGAAATGTCAAAGTTATGTAGAAAAAACCCTTTTTTCGGATTTCTTTCGTTCACGATATATCTCGAAGGAATCAACCGATTATAACGTTTTTGGCGGCTATAGACGGAGTTTTTTGAGATCTAATAATTATTTCCTTTCGTCAAAAATGATCCAAAAAGAAATGTCAACGTTATGTAGAAAAAACCCTTTTTTCGGATTTCTTTCGTTCACGATATATCTCGAAGGAATCAACCGATTATAACGTTTTTGGCGGCTATAGACGGAATTTTTTGAGATCTAATAATTATTTCCTTTCGTCAAAAATGATCCAAAAAGAAATGTCAAAGTTATGTAGAAAAAACCCTTTTTTCGGATTTCTTTCGTTTACGATATATCTCGAAGGAATCAACCGATTATAACGTTTTTGGCGGCAATAGACGGAGTTTTTTGAGCTCTAATAATTATTTTCTTTCGTTAAAAACGATCCAAAAAGAAATGTCGAAGTTATGTAGAAAAAACCATTTTTTCGGATTTCTTTCGTTCACGATATATCTCGAAGGAATCAACCGATTATAACGTTTTTGGCGGCTATAGACGGAGTTTTTTGAGATCTAATAATTATTTCCTTTCGTCAAAAATGATCCAAAAAGAAATGTCAAAGTTATGTAGAAAAAACCCTTTTTTCGGATTTCTTTCGTTTACGATATATCTCGAACGAATCAACCGATTATAACGTTTTTGGCGGCAATAGACGGAGTTTTTTGAGCTCTAATAATTATTTCCTTTCGTCAAAAATGATCCAAAAAGAAATGTCAACGTTATGTAGAAAAAACCCTTTTTTCGGATTTCTTTCGTTCACGATATATCTCGAAGGAATCAACCGATTATAACGTTTTTGGCGGCAATAGACGGAGTTTTTTGAGATCTAATAATTATTTCCTTTCGTCAAAAACGATCCAAAAAGAAATGTCGAAGTTATGTAGAAAAAACCCTTTTTTCGGATTTCTTTCGTTTACGATATATCTCGAACTAATCAACCGATTATAACGTTTTTGGCGGCAATAGACGGAGTTTTTTGAGCTCTAATAATTATTTCCTTTCGTCAAAAATGATCCAAAAAGAAATGTCGAAGTTATGTAGAAAAAACCATTTTTTCGGATTTCTTTCGTTCACGATATATCTCGAAGGAATCAACCGATTATAACGTTTTTGGCGGCAATAGACGGAGTTTTTTGAGATCTAATAATTATTTCCTTTCGTCAAAAACGATCCAAAAAGAAATGTCGAAGTTATGTAGAAAAAACCATTTTTTCGGATTTCTTTCGTTCACGATATATCTCGAAGGAATCAACCGATTATAACGTTTTTGGCGGCAATAGACGGAGTTTTTTGAGCTCTAATAATTATTTTCTTTCGTTAAAAACGATCCAAAAAGAAATGTCGAAGTTATGTAGAAAAAACCATTTTTTCGGATTTCTTTCGTTCACGATATATCTCCAAGGAATCAACCGATTATAACGTTTTTGGCGGCTATAGACGGAGTTTTTTGAGATCTAATAATTATTTCCTTTCGTCAAAAATGATCCAAAAAGAAATGTCAAAGTTATGTAGAAAAAACCCTTTTTTCGGATTTCTTTCGTTTACGATATATCTCGAACGAATCAACCGATTATAACGTTTTTGGCGGCAATAGACGGAGTTTTTTGAGCTCTAATAATTATTTCCTTTCGTCAAAAATGATCCAAAAAGAAATGTCAACGTTATGTAGAAAAAACCCTTTTTTCGGATTTCTTTCGTTCACGATATATCTCGAAGGAATCAACCGATTATAACGTTTTTGGCGGCAATAGACGGAGTTTTTTGAGATCTAATAATTATTTCCTTTCGTCAAAAACGATCCAAAAAGAAATGTCGAAGTTATGTAGAAAAAACCCTTTTTTCGGATTTCTTTCGTTTACGATATATCTCGAACTAATCAACCGATTATAACGTTTTTGGCGGCAATAGACGGAGTTTTTTGAGCTCTAATAATTATTTCCTTTCGTCAAAAATGATCCAAAAAGAAATGTCGAAGTTATGTAGAAAAAACCATTTTTTCGGATTTCTTTCGTTCACGATATATCTCGAAGGAATCAACCGATTATAACGTTTTTGGCGGCAATAGACGGAGTTTTTTGAGATCTAATAATTATTTCCTTTCGTTAAAAACGATCCAAAAAGAAATGTCGAAGTTATGTAGAAAAAACCATTTTTTCGGATTTCTTTCGTTCACGATATATCTCGAACGAATCAACCGATTATAACGTTTTTGGCGGCAATAGACGGAGTTTTTTGAGATCTAATAATTATTTCCTTTCGTTAAAAACGATCCAAAAAGAAATGTCGAAGTTATGTAGAAAAAACCCTTTTTTCGGATTTCTTTCGTTCACGATATATCTCGAACGAATCAACCGATTATAACGTTTTTGGCGGCAATAGACGGAGTTTTTTGAGATCTAATAATTATTTCCTTTCGTCAAAAACGATCCAAAAAGAAATGTCGAAGTTATGTAGAAAAAACCATTTTTTCGGATTTCTTTCGTTCACGATATATCTCGAAGGAATCAACCGATTATAACGTTTTTGGCGGCTATAGACGGATTTTTTTGAGATCTAATAATTATTTCCTTTCGTCAAAAACGATCCAAAAAGAAATGTCGAAGTTATGTAGAAAAAACCATTTTTTCGGATTTCTTTCGTTCACGATATATCTCGAACGAATCAACCGATTATAACGTTTTTGGCGGCAATAGACGGAGTTTTTTGAGATCTAATAATTATTTCCTTTCGTTAAAAACGATCCAAAAAGAAATGTCGAAGTTATGTAGAAAAAACCCTTTTTTCGGATTTCTTTCGTTCACGATATATCTCGAACGAATCAACCGATTATAACGTTTTTGGCGGCAATAGACGGAGTTTTTTGAGATCTAATAATTATTTCCTTTCGTCAAAAACGATCCAAAAAGAAATGTCGAAGTTATGTAGAAAAAACCATTTTTTCGGATTTCTTTCGTTCACGATATATCTCGAAGGAATCAACCGATTATAACGTTTTTGGCGGCTATAGACGGATTTTTTTGAGATCTAATAATTATTTCCTTTCGTCAAAAACGATCCAAAAAGAAATGTCGAAGTTATGTAGAAAAAACCATTTTTTCGGATTTCTTTCGTTCACGATATATCTCGAAGGAATCAACCGATTATAACGTTTTTGGCGACTATAGACGGAGTTTTTTGAGATCTAATAATTATTTCCTTTCGTTAAAAACGATCCAAAAAGAAATGTCGAAGTTATGTAGAAAAAACCCTTTTTTCGGATTTCTTTCGTTCACGATATATCTCGAACGAATCAACCGATTATAACGTTTTTGGCGGCTATAGACGGAGTTTTTTGAGATCTAATAATTATTTCCTTTCGTCAAAAACGATCCAAAAAGAAATGTCGAAGTTATGTAGAAAAAACCATTTTTTCGGATTTCTTTCGTTCACGATATATCTCGAACGAATCGCCGATTATAACGTTTTTGGCGGCAATAGACGGAGTTTTTTGAGATCTAATAATTATTTCCTTTCGTCAAAAACGATCCAAAAAGAAATGTCGAAGTTATGTAGAAAAAACCATTTTTTCGGATTTCTTTCGTTCACGATATATCTCGAAGGAATCAACCGATTATAACGTTTTTGGCGGCTATAGACGGAGTTTTTTGAGATCTAATAATTATTTCCTTTCGTTAAAAACGATCCAAAAAGAAATGTCGAAGTTATGTAGAAAAAACCATTTTTTCGGATTTCTTTCGTTCACGATATATCTCGAACGAATCAACCGATTATAACGTTTTTGGCGGCTATAGACGGAGTTTTTTGAGATCTAATAATTATTTCCTTTCGTTAAAAACGATCCAAAAAGAAATGTCGAAGTTATGTAGAAAAAACCCTTTTTTCGGATTTCTTTCGTTCACGATATATCTCGAACGAATCAACCGATTATAACGTTTTTGGCGGCAATAGACGGAGTTTTTTGAGATCTAATAATTATTTCCTTTCGTCAAAAACGATCCAAAAAGAAATGTCGAAGTTATGTAGAAAAAACCATTTTTTCGGATTTCTTTCGTTCACGATATATCTCGAAGGAATCAACCGATTATAACGTTTTTGGCGGCAATAGACGGAGTTTTTTGAGATCTAATAATTATTTCCTTTCGTCAAAAACGATCCAAAAAGAAATGTCGAAGTTATGTAGAAAAAACCATTTTTTCGGATTTCTTTCGTTCACGATATATCTCGAAGGAATCAACCGATTATAACGTTTTTGGCGGCTATAGACGGATTTTTTTGAGATCTAATAATTATTTCCTTTCGTCAAAAACGATCCAAAAAGAAATGTCGAAGTTATGTAGAAAAAACCATTTTTTCGGATTTCTTTCGTTCACGATATATCTCGAAGGAATCAACCGATTATAACGTTTTTGGCGGCTATAGACGGAGTTTTTTGAGATCTAATAATTATTTCCTTTCGTTAAAAACGATCCAAAAAGAAATGTCGAAGTTATGTAGAAAAAACCCTTTTTTCGGATTTCTTTCGTTCACGATATATCTCGAACGAATCAACCGATTATAACGTTTTTGGCGGCTATAGACGGAGTTTTTTGAGATCTAATAATTATTTCCTTTCGTCAAAAACGATCCAAAAAGAAATGTCGAAGTTATGTAGAAAAAACCATTTTTTCGGATTTCTTTCGTTCACGATATATCTCGAACGAATCGCCGATTATAACGTTTTTGGCGGCAATAGACGGAGTTTTTTGAGATCTAATAATTATTTCCTTTCGTCAAAAACGATCCAAAAAGAAATGTCGAAGTTATGTAGAAAAAACCATTTTTTCGGATTTCTTTCGTTCACGATATATCTCGAACGAATCGCCGATTATAACGTTTTTGGCGGCAATAGACGGAGTTTTTTGAGATCTAATAATTATTTCCTTTCGTCAAAAACGATCCAAAAAGAAATGTCGAAGTTATGTAGAAAAAACCATTTTTTCGGATTTCTTTCGTTCACGATATCTCTCGAACGAATCAACCGATTTTGATCTGCGTGGCGGCAATCGATGTGGTTTTTTGATGTTAAGAGCTGATTAGTTTTTGAAATCGATCGATAAAACCGTTTAAAAGTTATTTCAAAAATACCGCATTCGAAAAAAAAATATCTCGTCGTTTTTTTGAGATTTCTTAAAATCTACTGGTCCGAATCAGTTCGAATTGCACTCAAAATCTAAGTTTTGTCAAGCCTTTTCGAATGGCGTCAACCGCCATGGAATCGATCGAGCCATTCAAAAGTTATGAGAGATCTGATGGAAACTCGATTTTCGAAAAACGGGGTAAAATCAATAACTTCCAGATTTTTGAAAATTTTCAATTTTCAAAAACTTTATTTTCGGTTTTTGTTTCC
Organism: Diorhabda sublineata; assembly: GCF_026230105.1. NCBI lineage: Eukaryota > Metazoa > Arthropoda > Insecta > Coleoptera > Chrysomelidae > Diorhabda > Diorhabda sublineata. The sequence continues at coordinate 34,652,960 of NC_079474.1, forward strand.
CTAACGATAACTCACAAACAAATCAATTTCGACGAGACTGGAGGCGATCGACGTGGTTTTTTGAGGTTAAAAGCTGATAAATTTTTGGAATCGATCAGTAGAGCCGCTTAAAAATTATTTCAAAGGAACCACAATTAAAATTCGATTTTATTGCTTATTTGAACATTGTTCAATGTAGCAACTAAATCTTTTCCTTGTAACAAGTCCAGTTCAAGCTAGCATGTGTCAAAAGAATTACTGCTGGTATAAAAAATTGGTCCTGTCTTTTTTTTCTAATTTTTGGTAGTATTTACTAGCAGGAACATATTTTGGTTTACTAGTTGATTCGATATTTATTAATTTTTCAAAATTGCAATTTTTCACGAACAAAATCGCCATAACAACAACAGATATACCAAAATCGGGAAATCCAAGGTCTACTAGAACGGTTTAAAGCGTAGATATTGTTCTAGACAATCCTGACTTGTCTATTCATCATTATTTCGTATTTTCCACAAAATTTTAGGGCTACATTCTTTCAAAATGAATTTGGTGATTAGAAGCTACTGATCAAGCGCTTTTCAACGTTTATCAACATCTAGCTTTCGAACTTTCGTTTGAAAGTGAACTTTCTTTTGAGACACCTCGTACTATCCTACAACATCTACAAGAAAAAAGACCAAATGAGCTTACATTTAGCTCCACATATTCAATTTACTGGTTTACTCTCAATTTCCAAGTCTAAATTGATTTAATAAGGCTCAATCAATCTTGGGAAACTTCTGGACGACAACATCGCCATTTCTGCCACTTCCAGGTGTCTGTATTCGTTGGGATTCGGATCTTAGACACCTTCAAAGTTCTATTCCAAGGCAACTTGTTTTCAAAAACTTTTGATGTATTTCGGTTAAGGATCAGGTTTCCCCACCAGGTGATGAGAAACTGAATGCGATTCTTCAAGTCTTTCCCATATTCCTAGTACCTTAAATTGGTGTGTATACGAAGTATCAGAATCAAGGTTCTAACTCTATAAGCTCTATTTTCAATAAAAATGTTGGGAGTTCCTTTCCAGTCACCATGACTGCAGCCTCATTAGTAAGTTCCTTGTTTTTAAGTCTCCCACGTCTAGGAATCTACAGGATTTGTCCCAGCTAGTTCTAATTTCACCAATTCCACATTTTTTCTGATGAAATGATAAAGGAGTTGATTTAAAACAATTACTAATGATCTTGTTTTGCTACGGAGGTAGTAAGGACGAATACCTTTCAAGAAGATGTCTGTATAGATATTTTTTTCTAGTCCAATTATCTTTATTCTTATTGGATACGACCTTGCTATTATTTGCACAGCTTTTCCCGTCCTTTTATTCATCTTGAACAGTCTCTTAATTATCTCAAAAGTTAATTTCATTACAATCGTTAGTGTATTATTTTGATAGTTTCAATTAAAGTGTAATTTTGTGCTGTTCGCCAAAACCTTGAACTTGTTTTCAATTGCCACTCATATTTCATCTGATGAGTCTACCCATTATTCGAATGGAAGCATAACAAGCGAGATGAGAAAGTTTTCATTAGCTTGTAATTTTCAATTATATCGTGAATATTTTCCGAGGAAATTATATACGTATAAACAAGGCTAATACAGGGTTTTTCACTACAACAGGGTGTCTAGTAAAAATTTAAAAACGAATCGTCGGTCTCCAGGTTTTTCCAAGTTGATTTTCACATTTCCCTGTTGAAAATTCGTGAATTTACTACAATTTCTAATTTGTTCCGCTGCTGAAAAACAACCATATATACCACAGATCGTTAAAGAGCGGTTACGAGGGAGGTTCGATATGTTTCTAATGGATGATGGATTCGATTGACTATTCTCGGTTTTTAAGGCTCCTAAACACCCTGTACTACTTGATATCTCTACGGATATACAAATAAGAATGTGTTTTATAATAATTGAATCATCATAATCAAATGTATTAATTATTTATTGAATATTTTCTACGGCTAAGATGGGATGTTGTACGTTAATTTTTGAAAACAGTCGGACAGAATTTTCAAAATTTTAAATGGAAAAGGGGTTGAAAGATACTCAATTTTTAAGGTAGTAGACTTGCCTTTTTTGAAATTTTACATTTTGCTTCTTTTTTAGAAGTACGCGAAAAATCTAATTAAAATTTACCAAAAATAGTGTTTGTTATAATTAGTTGACGTAAAAAACATCCCAGGTATAGTATTCACAATTAAGTTGCACGCTAGCTTCCAAAAGTCTATAGATTTAAGTCCGGGCTACGAGGAGGCTGATCCATATCAGCAACTTCAATAAAAACCAATTCAGTTTTTACTACTGGTCTGGGGTTAACTTAAGGCAAGTTCTAGCATTTTTGATCCAAGGTTAACTGCCTTAAGCCTTCTTCTGACTATTTAAGCATTTCTCGCGCTTCCATGAGCTCTTTTTGAAGGGTACTTTTTCTTCCTGAACCGCTTCTTCGATGAAAATTAACAGTTTCTTTTAAACTCTGTCTTCCGAAAGTTTGTAGATTCAAGTCCGGGCTACGCGGAGGCTTATCCATAGAGTCAATTTCATTGAAGGAACGTACTCCAAAAGTTAAGTCTTATTCCATACAACACAGGTCTTCTGTAAACTCGCAATCTTCTATTATTACCTTGTTTTCGTCTGAGAAGTTAACGAAGCTCTATTCTTCGTCAGTCCAATTAACGTGTTCTCTGCTCGGTGGGCTGGGGTTAATTTGGGGCTAGTAGATGGCCTTTTTGGTTGGAGGTTAGCTGCTTTAAGTCTTCTTCTAACTATTCGACCATTTCGCGGGTTTCAATGAGCTCTTTTTGGAGGGCACTTTTTCATCAGGAACCGCGACTTCGATTTTAAGAGTCCATCCAGATTATAGGATGACCAAAGTCTATTTCAGGACGTTTTGGTTTTATGAGGAACTGTTTTTTTCCATCCGAAAACCTTCATAAAGTCGTTGAAGAATCATACTCGAAATATTTTTTTTTGTGAAGAAAATGATTAGGGACGCCGCTGGGAAAAATTAATATGTTTAACATAAATGCATTGCGTTTTTTTTTCTTAACCATTGCCGTAAAAAGAGAACAATACTACATTAACACGGTCTGACGAACATTTATTTTTTATTCAAGTTGGCTAATACAGGGCGATGACTTACAATCACTTAATGTTATAATTGAACATGAAATATCGTTTTTCAATAAGTTCTATAGTGAAATTTTATTGCACCAAAGTTTTTTGTTTATTTACCAAATTTGAATAATCAATTTTGAATCAAATAGAATAAAAAGAAAATAAAAGTGTCTTAAGAAGGAATCTTGAAAGACTGATGAAGAAAAAATTAGCGATGTTGTCAAATTTGAATAGATTTCAGAACTATTACCGGTTTTTTAAACTCCTTATTCCTTGTTCTTTACGTGTTTTACCATTCTTATAACATCACCAAATTATCTCATTTCCATGCTTTGTTTCTTCATTTTTTGATTATGTTTCGTATTCTATGTTAAGGCGTCTGTATAGAAGCGACTACACTTTTAAAAAATTGTGTTATCGTTTTTTTCGCTACATCTAGGCCTTCCTGCTTTTTTTTTATTTCATTCTCGATGTTTGTGTCTTCCATTACGTTTTAGCCTATCCAATTATATTTCATGGAATTTTTATTTTGCAGAGCTTCGAAGAATGCTTTGGATCATCGCATTTTTTCTTTAATATCCCTTCAATTTTTACCAGGTCTCAAGTACCTTTTCCTCCAAAACATTTCCAAACTTTGACTCATCACTCCATGAAACTCTCTCCCATGATCTCCCATTTAATGGATGGATCATCGTCAAAAACAACTGAGTAAATCCATGACTTGGTCCCTGTTTAGTCTTGAATGTTTTTGATATTTCTTTGTGTAAAAATCAAATCTTTTCAAGATAGTTGATTACGAATTATTGGCAGACAACGTGTAATTGATCTTCTAGATGTTATTTTGAAATTTAATGAATGGATCATCGTCAAAAACAACTGAGTAAATCCATGACTTGGTCCCTGTTTAGTCTTGAATGTTTTTGATATTTCTTTGTGTAAAAATCAAATCTTTTCAAGATAGTTGATTACGAATTATTGGCAGACAACGTGTAATTGATCTTCTAGATGTTATTTTGAAATTTAATGAATGGATCATCGTCAAAAACAACTGAGTAAATCCATGACTTGGTCCCTGTTTAGTCTTGAATGTTTTTGATATTTCTTTGTGTAAAAATCAAATCTTTTCAAGACAGTTGATTACGAATTATTGGCAGACAACGTGTAATTGATCTTCTAGATGTTATTTTGAAATTTAATGAATGGATCATCGTCAAAAACAACTGAGTAAATCCATGACTTGGTCCCTGTTTAGTCTTGAATGTTTTTGATATTTCTTTGTGTTAAAATCAAATTTTTTCAAGATAGTTGATTACGAATTATTGGCAGACAACGTGTAATTGATCTTCTAGATGTTATTTTGAAATTTAATGAATGGATCATCGTCAAAAACAACTGAGTAAATCCATGACTTGGTCCCTGTTTAGTCTTGAATGTTTTTGATATTTCTTTGTGTTAAAATCAAATTTTTTCAAGATAGTTGATTACGAATTATTGGCAGACAACGTGTAATTGATCTTCTAGATGTTATTTTGAAATTTAATGAATGGATCATCGTCAAAAACAACTGAGTAAATCCATGACTTGGTCCCTGTTTAGTCTTGAATGTTTTTGATATTTCTTTGTGTAAAAATCAAATCTTTTCAAGATAGTTGATTACGAATTATTGGCAGACAACGTGTAATTGATCTTCTAGATGTTATTTTGAAATTTAATGAATGGATCATCGTCAAAAACAACTGAGTAAATCCATGACTTGGTCCCTGTTTAGTCTTGAATGTTACTGATATTTCTTTGTGTAAAAAAAATCTTTTCATGGTAATTAATTACGAGTTATTGGCAGTCAACGTGTAACGATCGTCCAGATATCGTATCTTATTAAAAGCCTTCTCAAGATCAATAAAATAAAAGTGCGTTTCTACTAATATCTCATTATGAAACGTGTATTGTTCGATCTGAAGATTTATCGAATGTCTTCTAATATTTTCCACAAACATTTTACTATTAAACAAAAATTTAATTTTGAAATAATGTTGATTTTACCAAAAAGGTTTTTAGTAAACATCGATCACAGATATATATAATATTCTGTGATGACGTTGTAAATCCATAAAACGTGAAACTTGTTATTTAATCAACAATTAGTCCTTTGCTAGCAATTTAAGGTTTTCGGGGGCATAGAACTCGATTTGTTAAAGGCACGTCGTTCTTAACGATACCTTATTGTGTCGTTAATAGAAGGAAAAGGATTTACGGATCTAATCACCGGATTAAGTTAGACTTGTTAGCAGATTGGTACCCACTAAATTAAACAACGCCCGAGGATTGCGTTTATAGACTTCGACTTTAGATATTTATTGATAAGGACATTTTCACATGATCTTTAGACCTTATAGTTTGTATCTAAAGAAAGTTTTCACTTCTAAAAGCGAGTTTAAGGACTTAGAGACAGTGATTGACTGTGTCGTTCACCTAGTAAAGAGCCAAAAACCGCTGGAAACTTTATTAGGAATCCTTTGAGGCTGTTGAAGAGACGGGACAAGTATTAATATTTTATTTTTATGAGATCTTTAATTTTTTTCGAGGGATAATTTACGAGACGTCTTTTACCAAATTTGGAAAGTTGCCATATTGAGATGTAGCTTATTTGAAGTTTGAAACAATAACCAGATATAAAAGAAACACCAAATTTATTATTGTCGACTCTATGTGGAATTAAAACGTCTTTTTCATCGTCTGTTATTTACATAATTGCTCCTATAAGAATCCAGAAAATATTTATACGCACATTAAGTAAAATTACATTTTTTTTTAGATTACATTTTAACTCTTCCATTAACGTAGACCGCGAAACCGGCTCTGTTCTATCGTGTTAATAAAATCCAAAGTTTAGTGAATGCGATTGGTGCAATTCCCAGAAGAAATATTTACATTAGGTTTTTTATACGCGCCCGGTATATTGTGAACGTGTTAATTACCATAGGGATCATGGAAGAAGATTCAACGTTATGATAGAGCCATGGAACCACGACGAAGGTTATCCCAGTACATTTAAACCAGTGTTGGATCCTGGTCAAACTTCACACTACAATATTGGGAAGTAGGTATCAAAAATAAAGGGGACGGAGACTGGAGATGGGAAAATTATAACAAAAGACTGTAAAGCAACTATCACTGTGAAATTTTTTGAGAGATTTATTGTGAAATTAGAAAATATAGACAACTGAGAGAAGTATAACCTATAGAATGTGAAAAAAAAAGAAGAAGACTAAGGTAAAAACAATTGGAGGAGGTTGAAAGAGATTGTGGATTGTGACAAACCGACGAATTGAGACTAAAACAGAAAAAATCGAAATAAAAAGTAAAAGATCTCAACGAAAAATACCAAAAAATCCAAAATAATCGACTGTTTCCTATTTGAAACGAGTGCAAACTGGGATGATAAATCAACTTCACACTTTTAACAGTCTAACCTCAAAATTTTCGGCTCGATGTTGATTCTCGCATTTCTCTTTTCGCTAGGTCAAGGTAGAAAAGTAAGCGGAAAGTGATAAACGGTTCATATCGATCCTTCGGGAGTGTTTCTTATTTGTTCAAGAAATGCCGGTAGATTTTCAGTTTTTCATAACTTTAGACCAGTAAAAATGTTCGTTAGAATTGAAAGTTTTTTCATAAAAATCTTGTTTTTCAGTATTCTTTCGTCCATTATTTAATATTGATCTTCAAGCGTCTCTATTTTTGGATATTTCTACTACCACAATGTTCCTTTTCTGAATTTTTGGTTTCCCAATTTGGTAAACACAATTTTTTAAAGAAAATATTCAAATATAAAAATTAAAAATACGAATTTATTACCAAAACATAAATTTCGATAAATGTTTTAGTTTTTGATCGTAGAGAAAATATAGTGTGCTACTCGGTATAATTATTTAAATAATCTGCAAATAATGGCACTTGAACTATGGGTTATAACAAAAGAGACCCCGAAATTATTTTTAGAATTTAAGCTCTACTACTACAGAGCGGGCGTATTCGAAAATATAATATTAAGAAAACATTATTATTTTCAAATTAACTTTCTTTAAATGCGAAGTGGGAGGAAAACGCCTTCAAATCAACATCAAAATCGGTTTAGCAGCACCGGACTTACAAACATTTTTTCATAAATTCCCACTCTCCCCCATCTCTTATTTAAAGAGAATACGCAGAATTTGATTCACGTGCCACTTTATTTGGCAAATTTTGCTTTTATAATTACAAAATTCGAAAAATAATTTCCAACGCGTGTCCCGGTGGCCACTTTTGTAATAATTTTCCTTTAATTCCCGATATAAGGTCGATCTTAGTTGCCCACCCGGTACGTTTGAATAAAATTTAAATCTTGTAAGTATTTTAATAAATCGTGACGTTTCAAACTGGGCTATTATCCTTTCGAAAATACACCCATTCCAGTATAATGATCCCTTTAGTTCAGGGTCGAGCAATTTGTATGGATCCAGAAAATTGCATCGTTTTTTCCTTTCGCAAGGTAGGCAAGATATGGGGTTTTCGACGGTCTCAGAAGTGGGATTAGATCTACTAAATCAGATGGGAAATAAATGAAATGGGTATGTTCGACTGGCAGGATTAGAATTGAAAAATTTCAAAAATATAGTAGTAGATATAAAAACAGAAATAATTCCAAAAAAATATGGAAATGTCTATTGGAAAACTGTTTTTTATTTGTAAAATTAAATCAACGGGATATTCTACCAGATCTATGGCCACATTTCGACACAAAACATTTTTAATGACGTATGATTTCAAATTCTTAACGCCCAATTCTCATATTGGCTGGTTGTTTTGATTTGGTACACTTTGTATTTATTCACAGTACATTTGTGCAAATAATTGTGTCAGAATTCGAAATATAAAATTTAAAAAACAAAAGACACGTAATACTTTAAATCATATATATCGTAATACATTCTATTTAAAATAAAATCACATTGAACTTGATACTTCAATGACAAGGTTAAAAATTTTCAGATAATGTATTAATCGTTTACATAAATATAATTAAATGACAATATAATGAGCGATTTATATTGAAATCAAAGCAACTATGGACTTCTCTTAACAAAATAAACGTTAAAAATAAAATCTAAAACTTAAGGAAATCCAGTTTATACATTATGGACCTAACAACAGTTTCTATAAGTGGGAGGTGCTCCGTGAAACAAATAGTGTTTTCTCTCTCATCCGAACGCTTCAGTTAGTTCTATGCATCTTTTGCGCGCATGAAGCATGCGCGGTAAAGATAAAGTGTCAAGAACGAGAGAGAAAATGAATATTGTAGGCACTCTACAACTGTCCATATAGGAATATTACATGTATGCTAAAAACTGACTTATTTGGATTATAGCCATCACTTTCATGATCAAAAGTTTCCTTTAATTGTTTTTAAATCTTCATAAACACACGATTCGCATACACGACTTATATCACATTTGTTTCATTGAATATTTCTTCACTTCACGAAAAAAGCGATTCCTTTTTTGTTATTAAAAGATAAAATATGTTTTTTCCAAGAAAAAATTCATTGTTACTTAAAACCGTCATATTTTACGTTTGGAATCTTATAAACAAAGTTATTTTTAACTTAGTAATCAAAAATAAAAAAAACTTGTATCTATTTAAATTCGTTTTATGCAATCACACCTACTTTAGATGATATTAAACACGCCCACGTTAAAAAAACGAACATCTGGGTGATTCTATATATTTTTAAGCTTTTATATATGAATATTTTCGAATATAATTGATTAATCACATTGGGAATCTCTTCTAAATTTAACAACACGAAACAAACTATTCGTATATACTAACAGTGCTAAATAGCTCGTTCTTTTTATAATGCAACCGCTCTTCTCATGACGAGCCTTTGATTCAGGATTTTTATCTTTATAAAAATAGTACATACGTGTTATTATTAAAAAAAAACCAACCAATATACTTGTGAGTAAATAATTGTGATGTGTCAATGAAGTTTATTTCATATTTTGATATGTCGTAATGAATTATAAAAATTTTCGTTAATTGGAGAATTAATTATAAAATTTCGTATGAGAATATATAGAGACGTTTCTATTTTTGTTTAAAAACATATGGGACAAATGAAATATAATCACATATGTTTTGCTATACGTGACAAACATTTATGACGTTTTAAGAATCTATGGGATCGTTGAGATAAAAAAAAAACAAAATTCTTTTTAAATAAATACAATAAATTCGACTAAAAATAGTTGATTTATATAATTAAGATGTTTTCTACATATAGTAATATTGTGTATTTTTTGACTATCAGAAATTTAATGAAATATTTGTAGATAACTTTCGACGCTGTTTCCTATGGAAGCCATATTGTCGTAATTTTTACATACATAGTTGTATTAAGTGTTTTAAAATTTATAGCCGTATATTTTTATTATTATTAAGAGTACAAATAAAAAAAAAGTTATCGATATGTTTTAAATTATATACTGAACTGAAGGAAAGCGAATTATCGTACATTAGATGTGTAGTTTTCATTTTAAATACGACACACTATATATTTATACTTCTGCTAGTAACTATTATGTTTTTTTGATGTTAATTTTGAAATACAATGGGCTATAATATATTCTTGTGGGTTACCAAGATTGATTTGTTTTGCTCGTTTTATTTTTCTCATAGGAATCCGTTTCCTTTAATTCTTTGAATTGAATATTACGTTTTATATTCAAGTTTTGATTTTTACGTTTGTCCATACTAATTTTGAAGAGAAAAGTGTTTTATAATGATAATATATACACGAAATTTTACAGTACCAAATTGATTATTTCGTACTGTTTAATCTCATTTATAAGTTTATAATTTCAAGTCATTCAATAAATTTCATTGATAATTGGATTAAATATATAATAATTGCACGTAATAATGATGGAATTACTTAAACAACAAAGAATTTATTTTAAATAAATTAAGTAGTTTGATATATTTGACAATTTGTATGAGTTAAAAATAATGAAAAATAAATAAAATTTGTCAATTAATATGTATGAGGAATTTTAGTTATTAAAAAAAATGTAGAAATGGAAAAAAATAATTTTTTATATTCCCCTGGTATATTGCAGAGATATGAGAAAATGACGTTTATATGGAGATTAACAACGTAAAATATTTTAAATATGTTAATAAGAAATATTAATTTAATTTACCATAAAAAATTAGTTTTTGTATATTGGAAATAGTTTTTTTTCTGAGTAAAATATTTTTATTAGGACACTTACCGAATTCTTTCTTGTACTTCAACCTTAGTTTTCTTTTTAGAATGGGCATGTATGGGTGAGACGCTGGGTTCGCTCCCCGATGTCGGAGGGCTGGAAGAGCCGGTGCTAGAGCACGATAAGCTACCGGTTCTCGTTCTAAGCTCGGCGCCGATGGGGTGGTTTGAAGAAGAAATGGCAAGAGTCGGTCGGCAATTTTTGTTCTTTCGTTTTTTCTTTTTGCCGGTATCGACTTCTTCGATTCTCCCGAATATGTTGCTAGTGGGAGGCGGAGGCATCCAATCCAAGTCTTTTTTCAAATGTCCACGACCGCACTTACACCCACAAGCTTTATAAGCTAAATCGTAACCCTTCTTGGTCCATAGATTTTGATGTCTTTGACGTTCTGACCAAGACCGGGCTCTACCGCATGTTTTTAGATAGTTCAATACGGATTGTTCCCATTGATCGAAACACTCCCGGTGCATGTACCTTCCCGAGGTGCATAATTCGTTATTGCAAGTAACACGCACCGTATCACGAAGATCGTCCAACGAAATGAGCATGTGGTCATTGTTGTTCATATTTTGTTGGGCGCGCAGACACTCCCCCGTAGGCACACAACACCTGGTTACACCCCCGGTAACCTCGTCCCCGACGAGGCCCTGAACTTGCGCCAAGTGCCGACGAGGTGCCATAGTTAGAAAACTGTGACCTTGTAGAGATGCGTTTCACGTCCTCTTTGCGACTACTTCGGAGGCCTACTGTGACGATCGCCGGCATACGCACGCCGCGCTGGCCAGGGAAAGTGCGTGGTGGGGGACTACGGTTCAGAAAGCGAAAGGTAGGGGAAGGTGGGAGAGATATTTTCACTTTCGGTTTCGCGCCGCGCCGCGACGCAAGCGCCCGCTTTTCACTCTCCGACGGCCCTGACCGACGTCGGGACGTTCACGACGCCGCCGATGCCTGCTCCTGCCGAAGGCTGCTGATTTGTTTTGGCTTTGGGACGCTACCAGAACCTTCGGCAGGTATACAACCACCGACGTCACCAATACCCACCGATGCCGGTGAATTTTACAAGTCAATCAATCGTTTTATATTATACGGGTGGCATAATATTTTTACGTCTTTCATATATTTATTTATGAAACGATTTGTATTATTTTTTAACAATTAATATTGGAAAAATTATTCTTTTAAACGATATTAAATAAAAAATTCTTTTCATAATACGAAAAATTTAGTAAACATCAAAATTTTCATAAAAATAATAAAAATATATATAAAAAAATATACAAAAAAGTGCATTCAATTTGAAAAAACCATAAATTAATAATAAAAAAATGAAAATTCCATTTATTCAAATGAAAAATGCGTTTAGAAAAGTATATTTCGAATTATGAAAAAATTTATAACTCGGAAAAAATCTACGAGGCACTTGGTGCCCTAGTTGGCCGTCGTCTACTGGAGTCCCGTGGGAATTCGTTATAAAATATGCTAAATAAATGTAACCAGGGGTTTTCAATATTTCTAAAGACTTATATAGAGTTCATTTACAAGTAGAAAGTGATACGTTGACTTCGTAAAAAAAAATAAACGAAATAGCTACAAAAAAGTGCATTCAATTTGAAAAAACTATAAATTAATAATAAAAAAATGAAAATTGCATTTATTTAATTGGAAAATGCATTTAGAAAAGTATATTTCGAATTATAAAAAAATTTATAAATGGGAAAAAATCTACGAGGCACCTGTAGCTTTAGTTGGCCGTCGTCTACTGGAGTCCCGTGGAAATTCGTTATAAAATTTGATAAATATATGTAACCAGGGGTTTTCAATATTTCTAACGACGTATATAGAGTTCATTTACAAGTAGAAAGTGATACGTTGACTTTGTAAAAAAAATAAACGAAATAGCTACAAAAAAGTGCATTCAATTTGAAAAAACTATAAATTAATAATAAAAAAATGAAAATTGCATTTATTTAATTGGAAAATGCATTTAGAAAAGTATATTTCGAATTATAAAAAAATTTATAACTGGGAAAAAATCTACGAGGCACCTGTAGATTTAGTTGGCCGACGTCTACTGAAGTCCCGTGGAAATTCGTTATAAAATTTGACAAATTTATGTAACCAGGGGTTTTCAATATTTCTAACGACGTATATAGAGTTCATTTACGAGTAGAAAGTGATACGTTGACTTTGTAAAAAAAATAAACGAAATAGCTACAAAAAAGTGCATTCAATTTGAAAAAACTATAAATTAATAATAAAAAAATGAAAATTGCATTTATTTCATTGGAAAATGCATTTAGAAAAGTATATTTCGAATTATGAAAAAATTTATAACTGGGAAAAAATCTATGAGGCACCTGGAGCTCTAGTTGGCCGTCGTCTACTGGAGTCCCGTGGAAATTCGTTATAAAATATGCTAAATAAATGTAACCAGGGGTTTTCAATATCTCTAAAGACCTATATAGAGTTCATTTACAAGTAGAAAGTGATACGTTGACTTTGTAAAAAAAAATAAACGAAATAGCTACAAAAACGTGCATTCAATTTGAAAAAACTCTAAATTAATAATAAAAAAATGAAAATTGCATTTATTTAATTGGAAAATGCGTTTAGAAAATTAAATTTCGAATTATGTAAAAATTTATAACTCGGAAAAAATCTATGAGGCACCTGGAGCTCTAGTTGGCCGTCGTCTACTGGAGTCCCGTGGAAATTCGTTATAAAATTAGATAAATTTATGTAACCAGGGGTTTTCAATATTTCTAACGACGTATATAGAGTTCATTTACAAGTAGAAAGTGATACGTTGACTTTGTAAAAAAAATAAACGAAATAGCTACAAAAAAGTGCATTCAATTTGAAAAAACTATAAATCAATAATAAAAAAATGAAAATTGCATTTATTTCATTGGAAAATGCATTTAGAAAAGTATATTTCGAATTATGAAAAAATTTATAACTGGGAAAAAATCTATGAGGCACCTGGAGCTCTAGTTGGCCGTCGTCTACTGGAGTCCCGTGGAAATTCGTTATAAAATTAGATAAATTTATGTAACCAGGGGTTTTCAATATTTCTAACGACGTATGTGGAGTTCATTTACGAGTAGAAAGTGATACGTTGACTTTGTAAAAAAAAAATAAACGAAGTAGCTACAAAAAAGTGCATTCAATTTGAAAAAACTATAAATTAATAATAAAAAAATGAAAATTGCATTTATTTAATTGGAAAATGCATTTAGAAAAGTATATTTCGAATTATGAAAAAATTTATAACTCGGAAAAAATCTACGAGGCACCTGGAGCTCTAGTTGGCCGTCATCTACTGGAGTCCCGTGGAAATTCGTTATAAAATATGCTAAATAAATGTAACCAGGGGTTTTCAATATCTCTAAAGACCTATATAGAGTTCATTTACAAGTAGAAAGTGATACGTTGACTTCGTAAAAAAAAATAAACGAAATAGCTACAAAAACGTGCATTCAATTTGAAAAAACTATAAATTAATAATAAAAAAATGAAAATTGCATTTATTTAATTGGAAAATGCATTTAGAAAAGTATATTTCGAATTATAAAAAAATTTATAACTCGGAAAAAATCTACGAGGCACCTGTAGCTTTAGTTGGCCGTCGTCTACTGGAGTCCCGTGGAAATTCGTTATAAAATTTGATAAATTTATGTAACCAGGGGTTTTCAATATTTCTAACGACGTATATAGAGTTCATTTACAAGTAGAAAGTGATACGTTGACTTTGTAAAAAAAATAAACGAAATAGCTACAAAAAAGTGCATTCAATTTGAAAAAACTATAAATTAATAATAAAAAAATGAAAATTGCATTTATTTCATTGGAAAATGCATTTAGAAAAGTATGTTTCGAATTATGAAAAAATTTATAACTGGGAAAAAATCTATGAGGCACCTGGAGCTCTAGTTGGCCGTCGTCTACTGGAGTCCCGTGGAAATTCGTTATAAAATTAGATAAATTTATGTAACCAGGGGTTTTCAATATTTCTAACGACGTATATAGAGTTCATTTACAAGTAGAAAGTGATACGTTGACTTTGTAAAAAAAATAAACGAAATAGCTACAAAAAAGTGCATTCAATTTGAAAAAACTATAAATTAATAATAAAAAAATGAAAATTGCATTTATTTAATTGGAAAATGCATTTAGAAAAGTATATTTCGAATTATAAAAAAATTTATAACTCGGAAAAAATCTACGAGGCACCTGTAGCTTTAGTTGGCCGTCGTCTACTGGAGTCCCGTGGAAATTCGTTATAAAATTTGATAAATTTATGTAACCAGGGGTTTTCAATATTTCTAACGACGTCTGTGGAGTTCATTTACGAGTAGAAAGTGATACGTTGACTTTGTAAAAAAAAATAAACGAAGTAGCTACAAAAAAGTGCATTCAATTTGAAAAAACTATAAATTAATAATAAAAAAATGAAAATTGCATTTATTTAATTGGAAAATGCATTTAGAAAAGTATATTTCAAATTATGAAAAAATTTATAACTCGGAAAAAATCTACGAGGCACCTGTAGCTTTAGTTGGCCGTCGTCTACTGGAGTCCCGTGGAAATTCGTTATAAAATTTGATAAATTTATGTAACCAGGGGTTTTCAATATTTCTAACGACGTATATAGAGTTCATTTACAAGTAGAAAGTGATACGTTGACTTTGTAAAAAAAAAATAAACGAAGTAGCTACAAAAAAGTGCATTCAATTTGAAAAAACTATAAATTAATAATAAAAAAATGAAAATTGCATTTATTTAATTGGAAAATGCATTTAGAAAAGTATATTTCGAATTATGAAAAAATTTATAACTCGGAAAAAATCTATGAGGCACCTGGAGCTCTAGTTGGCCGTCGTCAACTGGAGTCCCGTGGAAATTCGTTATAAAATTTGACAAATTTATGTAACCAGGGGTTTTCAATATTTCTAACGACGTATATAGAGTTTATTTACAAGTGGAAAGTGATACGTTGACCTACAATTGGATGCTATACGATAGAAAACCCTTTAATGGCAAAGTACTTCCTGGAACGCCATTCAACAAACTGTAATTCAGTTCCCTAATTATCATGACATCATCTTACTGTCGATACCATCACATAAAACCCATAATCTCCAGCCACTGGACGTTGCTGTCGCTTCAAGTCTCTAAAAACTTACTTGTATAAATTCTGCAGGTTATGGATGAAACTGTAATCAAAAATTTGGATTATTAAGTGAAAAATTAGCGACAAATGGAAATGTAATATCAGGATTCAAGTAGCAGGAGTCTTCCTGCTAAAATCCGGGAGCCATTCCGGAGTAGGCTTTCAAACAAACATAGGACACGCAGTGCAGACCCAATTAGTTCCAGATTCACGCCCAAGTGAAATGAAATGAAGTTCGCAAACTAGCATTCTTTTGACCTCTGAAGGGCATATTGAGAAACGAAAAAAGAAAGAAATTAAGACTGATAGTAGTTTGTCTGATAGAAGTTGGCGACGAAATTAAAATCGTTTTCAATAATAAAGTGAAACTAAAGACATTGAAAAAGATACTTGCAAAGATTGTCGTGATAAGATAAAGCTGATCCAAGATTGGATACAGTACAATTTTTGCATGGTCAGGGTATACGAAATTTGCTTTTTTTGTTTCAGTTTTGGATCTATTATTTAATATTTCTGCAAAAATTTATAGAAGAAATGTGTTCCGATACTAAATTTGTATATTTCTATCCTTTCCCATTTTCTAATTAATCATTTGAAGTGGAACATGAAAGGTAATGTATTAAAAATATAAATTAATGGGGTCTAAATCGAGAATTAACTTTTTTTTTTTAGAAATTCATTAAAAAGAATTTAGCATCTTGACGCATAATCGTCTTGAAAAAGTCGATTAAAATTGTAATTAAATACGAAGAAGATTACTCAAGAAATGCACAGGGTGACAGATTTTTAATTTCATTAAGAATTATTTTACAGGGACGGCTCTAATAAATTTACAAACTTGTATCCAAAAAACGCAGCTTCTAATATAAAAATCTATGAATATTTAAAAATAATATCGAAAATTTTGTTTCTTTCGAGGATTTTTTTATTGAAATCTCTCGGGATTTGTCGACCCTAATTACAAAGGATTCGAAAAAGTTGGTTCTAAATCCTTTCCTGTTAAGTAAAATGAAAAATTATCTCTGTTAGAAGATCACGAGTTAAATATTTTAAAGGGTTGGAAATTAGTAAAAGGCCATAAAATACCGGTAATTAAAAAACTTGAACCGATCGAAAATCCCATTAATTTTAGCCCTTTTTCTAGATTAAATTAATTTTTTCGAAATTTTACGCTATTTCTAATCATCACACCTCAACAATTTCAAGCCTTCCCGATTTTTTTACTCAATCATTTCAATTTTAAATATAAAAAAAAATAAATTAACTCACGTTGAACCAAACAATCCAATCGATCTTTGGAGTATTGCTCGCACATTTGGACTTTATCTTCCAACCATATCCCATCCAGATCCAGAGATAGAAACTTGGACATCAAATGTTTTTTCGAGTTGTCCAACATAATCACACCTAGAGCAAGACATACTCGACAGGCAGACGTGGTTCATGAACACCAAGTTCGTCTGCAGACGTCCAAAACATTAATTTATCGAGGCTTCTTCCCTTGGAGTTAAATCCTGTGGAACCAGCTACCAAGACACGTTTTTAGATTTAATCAAACATCGAATACAACTCAAACTACTCGAGTTTTATATTGTTTATCTTCTTGTGTTTGCTTCGTACAAACTGGTTAATGATTTACGTCAAAAATGACTTTCTTCTGAATTGATCCGTGTGTCATCAGCCCAAGATTCATCAAATACTACATGTGGTCGGTGAAGAATGATATATGAAGAGATACAAACTAGAACTCTTTTAAATTAGGATCTATTGTATCCTCTTGTCTTGCTGCGATACTGGAGAATCCAGTGCTTACAGCTGATCCATTAATCCCACTTTAATTACCAGAGATCTTCCATTCTCAGGTGCAGCGCTTCCGGAGTTCACACTTCGAGAGAATGTTGATAGAGATTTCGTCCTCTGTGCAACAAAATCTTCACGCCGTATTATCTGTTAAGCCTAGCGACTTCAGGCTCCTGTAACTGTTGATTAAAGGCAAGATCGAAGGCTGGAGAAAGGTCGAAAGAAGGAAAATATCTTAGCTGCGAAATATCAGACAAACTTAAACTATAAAGTCGTCAATACACGCCTCAAAGTACAAAGATATTTGAAAAGCCTCAAAATTTGAATTAAATCGCAGCCAAATTAAGATGTTGAGATTAAGATGAGACCTAACCACAATTTTTTACTTTTTAATACTTTGTCTTTCCACTAGATGACACTTTCTTCATCTGTCAAGTCAACTAAACCTGCAACGACAAATGTTGGCGTAGTACTTGATCCGAACGAGTTCTAAATCTAGTTTTTATGTATTATGTTTCTGTAATAACTGTTGATGCCCCTCGTAAATAAAGAACGTTTACCTGGTTGAATGGAACGAAACAAGAAAGATTAATTAAAGAAATTAACAGCAACTCGTTCTACAAATTAAAGGAAAAAAACACATAATTCTTTATTTGCGATTCTTCTCCTTACCAGACCCGAAATCGAGTTGCAGCTCCTTTTAAACAGTTCCAAATGAACTCGAGCTGATAATTAACGATTCTCAACAAAAGACTTTCATTTCGTATAAGAAAATCTTTTAGAAAGGGTGACGAGTCAATGAAGATAACACCATAATTATAAGATAACGTCGAGTGTTAATCTCTTAAGCGCCTAAAAAGGATTATATACAATGACGAATATTTTGAAACAATGTTTACACATTCATCAGTTTGCAGATGATCAGAATACGATTTAGAATACGTGAGACAACCCTAACCTAACTCTCTACGATAATTCCCGACCCCATATTCTTATAGGAATCATCCTCCTCCCTCATAACGACATAATCTTGGTGGTTGGAAACATACTACGAAGAAGGCATATAGAAACTTGTGTCATTTGTCACTTGTACCAATACACTGTTTACACTAAAACTACACCAACTATTACGTTTACACTGTTTGACGTCACTTGTCACTTGTCATTTGTGTATCTGTATAAGTTGGAACGAATTTCGTTGAGTGGAGGCTCGTACTTAGGGGTATTTTTTTCTTCATTGTATGAAATCGTAATTTAATTTTCTGACATTCGGAAATGTCTAATTTTCTTAACCGCGTTCGTTTCCTAATCTCCCGGATCTGTTTTATCACATGACTTGAACATGTAAAATCATCTAGCGAAGCAAATAACGCGCTTTATCTCTAATATATTAACCATTAAATTCCGCAACAATGTAAAGACCTTACTGAAAACAAGCTAGTTCATCGTGTTCATTGTATACAGGGTATTTATTAGATATAGGGTGCAGACTTGGTATCTATGTTGTAAATTTCTTTATAAAGAAATTATCTCGCTTCCCTAGACGAGATTTCGTATAGCGTCATGTCAGGCGATGTTCATAGTAACAAATTAAAATATTCAACAATGGTTAGTAAATTCAATTCACACAATGGATCATAATTTTTTTAAAGCTTCAATTACAGAACAATGAGCTTCGAAATTACATTCATCGTCAGTATAAGATAATGAGTATTAATGCGTTAAGGTGCGTAAAATTAAGTAATTGTGTACATGGTATGAGTAATAGTTATCATTCTCAGATCTACATAATTTTTTCAATTGTTTGTTTACAATTATTTATTATAGAGCAGATCCGGCTTAATACGAGTAGTACTACTTACTATGAGTTGTTTTTATGTAGAGTTATATAATTTTGAAATATAATTGAAGAAGGAATTTGGAAAATATTTACTTCTAAACAAAAAAAAAACAAAAACAAAACAAAACAAAAAAAAATAGCAGAAGAAATAAATAAAACAAACAAAAAACAAATAAAACAAGATAGAAATCGAAAAAGTAAAAAAAAACCAAACAAAAACACAAAAACAATAAAAAAATAGAAAAAATACAAAATAAAACAAACCGAAAAAAAAAAACAAAAATGAGAAGAAAAACAGATCAAAACACGGAAAAAAATTGAAACAGTAAGAAAAACGAAAAAGATTTGAAAAATCCAAAAAAAAATCAAACGTAAAACTGAACAAAAAAACACAAACAAAACACATAAAAATAAAAAAATTGAAATAGCAAGAAACAAAAAAAATAAACAAACAAAAAAAAAACAAAAAAAAAAACAACAAAAAACAAAAAAAGGAAGAATAAGAAGAAAACCGAAAAAAAAACAACAAAAAAACAAAAAAAATCTAGAATCAAAAAAATAAAACAAACAAAAATACGAACAAAGATAAAAACAAAAAATTGAAATAGCACAAAATAAAACAAAAAAACAAGAAAATTTAAAAAAAAGAAAAAACAAACTAGAAAACGAAAAACAGAAAAAATTAAAAAAGCGCAAAATGATACAGACAAAAGTAACAAAAAAAGGAGGACAAACAAAGTAAAACAGAAAAAAAAATTAAAAAAAGCAAGAAACAAAAAAAATTGACAAAACAAAAACAAATAGAACAAAAAAAGGAGAAAGAATTGAAAAAGCAAAAAACAAACCGAACAAAAACAAAAAAATCTAAAACCAAATAACTAAACAAACAAAAATAAGAACAAAGATAAAAACAAAAAAAAATGGTATAGTACAAAATGAAACAAAAAAACAAAACAAGAAAAA
Organism: Diorhabda sublineata; assembly: GCF_026230105.1. Lineage (NCBI taxonomy): Eukaryota > Metazoa > Arthropoda > Insecta > Coleoptera > Chrysomelidae > Diorhabda > Diorhabda sublineata. Next base: position 34,673,175 of record NC_079474.1, read on the forward strand.
ACGCGAAAAGCAAACTAAAAAACGAACAACAGAAAAAATTGAAAAAGTGCAAAATAAAACAACCATAAGTAACAAAAAAGGAAAGACAAACAAAATAAAACTCAGAACAAAACAAAGAAAAATTGAAAAAAAAGTAAGAAACAAAAAGAATTTAAAAAGTAAAAAACAAACCAAACGAAAAACCGAACAAAAACAACAAAAAGAATGATATAGCATAAAATAAAACAAAAAAACAAAATAGAAAAAATAAAAAAAGCGAAAAAGCAGACTAAAAAAGGAACAGCAACAGAAAAAATTGAAAAAGTGCAAAATAAAACAGACAAAAGTAACAAAAAAGGAAAGACAAACAAAATAAAATCCAGAAAAAACAAAAAAAAATTGAAAAAAAGCAAGAAACAAACCAAACGAAAAACCGAAAAAAGCAACTAAAAGAATTGAAAAAGCAAAAAACAAACTAAACGAATAACCGAACAAAAACAAATCAAAAAAGCAAAAATATTACAAACAAAAACTTGAAATGGCAAAAAACAAGAAAAATTGTGAAAGCAAAAAACCAAAAAAAAAATAAAGAATGAAAAAACAGAAAACAAAAAAGAAAATTGAAACAGAAAAAAGGAACAAAAAAAATCGAAAAGCACAAAACAAAACAGAAAAGAAAAGATTGAAAAAACAAAAAAATAATAGTGTTTTCCAGGAAATTGTGGTTATCAATGGTCGAAAACAAAGACAAACTATTTTATGTTGTTGAAAAGTATAAAAAATGTATAATTTGACAATAACGATTGAAATATGAAATTACAATATCGATTTAATGAATTAATTTAATTCGATTATGGAATTTCAAAGTGCAGTGGTCATATATTTCCAATTTCGATGAAATTCAATAACTGACTCAGCCGGTTCGTAATGGTAGGTAACTTCCAAACAAGCCAACAGCTGCCTCTCTAATTATAGAACTTTGTCAAGGCCAAGGTCAAGAATCGCGTTAGTTAAACAGTGAATTTTACGGCTTATTTCGGGTTTATTATGACACAGGATATGAACTAATACTGTAAATAAGATTAGAGAATGAATAATTAATCGTGCAATATTATATTTACTTATTTTGAATCTGTAAAGGGAAGTGGCTAAATCGAAATTTTGAAATTTCTATCAAACGAACAAAACATAACATTGAAAACGTTCAATTTCTAGATATAGTCTTTTCACAATTGCTTTCTCACGACATATGCGATCCTTATAGTCGCAATTCTTCTAATATCATATAATAGAACGGCGTCATTGATTTGTTGTTGACTCCATATCAGGTTCTTCTCTCTATAAGTCCTACAAACCGGCGTATTCGCAAAATTTTATAATTCCAATGTAACCGAACAGGACCGGCTTCACGGTGCGTGTCGTGGACGTAACAATACATTTAACTCATTTTTGGTCTAATTTCGATAGTAAAACAGAAAAATATGGCGATTCAAGGTCAGCAGAAACGTTATAAAGAATATTATATAGTCTTAGATTTATATATAACTAAAATTGGTTTTTATTTGATTCAAATTTTGAAATATTTGATTGTGTTTGATTTTCTGTCACCCACTCCGTATATTATTGAATATAAAACTTACATGCGGTCATTCCGGCATTCAGATAACTAATAATAAAAAAATTTCAAAACCAGTATGTGGTATTATCTTCATTGTAATAAAAAAAAACACGTACTAAAGGAACACCTGGGCGCGTTAAATGAATGAAAAAAAAATAAGGACTAAAAAGGAGTTGTTATACAAAAGATCCCTCTTTCGTATTTCGAAATGTCAAGGCCGCCCATCTTAATCTTGCAAAGTGGGTCGCACACGCGAAATCCCGTTTTCATTCAAGTTCTAATGCGGCGTTGCAATTTTTTCTTTTACTACGATATAACACTTTTTGTATATACCAGAAAAATAACATATTATAGTATATATAAAATATCATGATTACCACGTGTTTTTATTCCAATCGATTTCGGTCATTATATAATATACAACTTGTTAATATTTTGTTTTTTTTTACACTAAAATATCATTTCACTAATACAACTTATAAATATATATATTAAATACTACATCCTGTATGTATTTTCATAATAATCTATTACTACACTGTATAATGAGGTTTGTCAAGTGCACGTAAATTCGGCAACGCTGTACGCAGCCCATATGTTATACTTGGAGTGTTCATTTTCTTTGTGCGTGTCCTTTAACCTCTAACAATAAATATTGAGAGTTCTTATTATATGTTGAGGTGGGGATCTTAATAAGAGAATTTTATTTTTGTTTAAATCTATTCAATCTGGTACAGTCCCGAAAGCCAAAGGGGAATTCAGGGACAAAGCAACAAAAAAAAATAAGGTCAACGAACTTAAAAACAGCTAGTATAGTTTTTTTTGTTGATTATGTGACATTTGTATTGAGTGTGAATATTCCAGATCAGTTTATTTGGAATTATATTTGATGAAAATGATTATAACAGTAAAAAATTTTATGTAAAATCAAAGTGTAGTTTATAGATTATTTATACGATTACGCCTTCGTGTTTTCGGTGTTGACAAAACAGAGATGTTATTATGATAATGAAAATCTATTACATTCCAAAGGATATTAACAGGAGTGTACCTAATTTCCATAATCTTCTTTTTATTTGATTTTATTCGATGGAAATTCGAGGTTAGGTATCTGTCAATATAAAATTGAAGCAATAAAAACTATTCTTAACTCAAATTCCTATGTAAACATATGATTACTTGATACGTTTATATGTATCACGTGTTGTTTTTTATTTTAATCTGTAAGATGTGTCATAAGCAAACAAACAAATGGGATATCATTCAGCAAAGCATAAAAAGAATGGATAAAAATTCAATTCAATGCGAATAAATATCTGGCGTGAAGCATTTGTTATGGAAATGTTCCCAGTAATTTAATACATGTTCTGCATAACATACATCACCGATATATAAATATAAAAAAAAAGAAGAAGAAAATATTCTGTTTGCCTCGATACAACAATAAAGATGAAAAATAAGAACAATAAAATTTGACAGCATATTTTATCCGAAAATATACACGAACTTAAATGCATATGCAGGAATATCGAACGATTTTTCCGATTGTATACAGGGGAAAGTTGAATTGTACATATATTATAATTTAAGGTTAGAAAATAACTATAATATTAACATAATAGAACACGTGACCTTGACAAATCAGTCATTTTACCTGGGTGGTACGTTAACGTGCGTTTTTTGTGTTTTTTGTCATTATTTCAAAGAAATGGATAGAAATGGATATAGAGGGTGTCTCATGATTAACGTTTCTTGACTTATTCAATAATAATACAAAAAGAAAGCTTCATTATTCGAAGGAATTCTTAGGAATTGAATGCAAAATACTCTACTGGACATTTTGTTTAAATCTCGGTTAATTCGTTCCCTCCAAAGTGTAACGCTGTGGAGTTTTGAGTTATATTATATACCAACAAAATTTAACTTGCGCGTGCCGAATCTCTAGGAGCAGCATAGCTCCGCTGAGATCTAGGCGTTCGTTACATTGAATAAGTTGTTCGGGGAAACGATCGTAATCAAAAATGTAGTAAATGCGAGTGCACGTGGCGTGGTCGCTATAAGTAGAATTCGCTCATTGCGTATATGTTAACAATCGTTCCTGGAATCAATTATTTGAATTGAATAAAACAAAATGGACGAATGAACCAAATATTATTTCTTGTATTCGGTCATTTTGTTGATGTATGATGAGTCCAGTATGTCTAATCAATCTGTTCGTTATGATTTTTGTTGTATTTATGTTTCTCCCCTCGTAAAATTCTATAATATATGTTTATTGAATGCGATATATCAACCTTATAGGTTTGACGGTAAAATAAACTATACAAATCCGGCTATTCCTAAGAAAAACAATCACTTGTGAAGATAATAAATCTTTCTAGCAGAGAAAAATTGTACATAGTTTATTTCAGAGTTGTAAAATGTTCTAAAAACATGTCTTTATCTTCTACATACAAAATTTCCTGCATTTGTCGAATGTGAATATATAAAATGCTTTTTTTTGTCAATTATACAATCAATTTATCTCATACTCAATAGTAATTTGTGGTGAAAAAAATGATCGTAACTATCAATAAATATGTACGAGTTTTTAATTCACCTTTTAATTTATAAATATAGATCCATAGAATTAAATAAGACGGTTGGCAATGTTGACGTGTATATGTCAAATGTCAAACAATGTCACAACATGAAGTTTGACATTTTTAATGGTAAACATACTCAGAACGTGTTGTCATACGTGTGTTATGCATATTTAGCATCCAATAATTTCTTTTTATTAAGGCAGATGAAAAATAAATTGCGAGATCAACGTTTTTCTACACCTGAAGAAGTGGTTGATGTGTTCCAAATACTTATTTTGAAGGTACCTCGATCGACCAGGGATTCAAACGTACCAATTGATCTTAATGGAGAATATTTTGAAAAACAAGCCATATCAAATTATAAATATTGGTTTTTATTTATCTATTTCAAAACTTAAGTAGCAACCCTCGTAAACTATATTGTAGAACTTACCCAGAAATGTTTATTAAGCATAATTTCCAAAATGTTTTTATTATGAATCATCAACCGTATTTTCGTGTCCATTATATCACTTCTCCAGCCTACCCCACTGTCCTACTACCCCACTCGCATTGATTGCAACCCTTTTTTACAATCTTATCCACCCCATGACATAAAATCACTCTTGCACTATGAGCCCTCCTTTCATTTTGCATACTTTTTAATCTTCTTTCATTTTTGCAACGTTGAAATAACCGACAGAGATGGTTTCAGTTTCCCAAATTTTCAAAATGGTAGACAAACCGAAATGGCGCATTATCAGAAATGACTATATAGGGGAAAAATAAAATATTGTCAAGGAACGTAAAGGAAGAAGTAAAAAAAATAAAAGTTTACCAGATAGATGGATTAGGACGAATAATAGAAAAAATTTTATTGAAAGAAAAAAACGAAAAAAATTCACATGCAAAATTTATCAAAAATTATAAACCAGAGCACTGGGCTAACTTGGACTAAACTACAATCATAAACTCTAAAGAAATAGACACAGTTTACAAGTTTGAACAATATGAAAGAGAAAAACAAAAGAAGGTTTTTAGATCAAACAAACAGTTTTTTAAGACAAGTGAAAGTTTGTTTTCCGAAAATACAGTTTTCAAAAGACAAATGGAGGTTTGTAGTTCGAAAAAACATTTTCCATGGATAGAAGAGGGTTCGTTTTTCAAAAAAAAATAGTCTTCTAAAGACAAACGAAGGTTTTTAGATCAAACAAACAGTTTTATAAGACAAATGAAAGTTTGTTTTCCGAAAATACAGTTTTCAAAAGACAAATGAACATTTTTAGTTCAAAGAAACAGTTTCTAACTACAAATGACGGTTCGTTTTTCAAAAAAACAGTCTCCTAAAGACAAATGAAGGTTTTTAGATCAAACAAACAGTTTTATAAGACAAATGAAAGTTTGTTTTCCGAAAATACAGTTTTCAAAACACAAATGAAGATTTTTAGTTCAAAGAAACAGTTTCTAACTACAAATGACGGTTCGTTTGAAAAAAAACAGTCTCCCAAAGACAAATGAAGGTTTTTAGATCAAACAAACAGTTTTATAAGACAAATGAAAGTTTGTTTTCCGAAAAAACAGTTTTCAAAAGACAAATGAAGATTTTTAGTTCAAAGAAACTGTTTCTAACTACAAATGACGGTTTGTTTTCCAAAAAAACAGTCTCCCAAAGACAAATGAAGGTTTTTAGATCGAACAAACAGTTTTATAAGACAAATGAAAGTTTGTTTTCCGAAAATACAGTTTTCAAAAGACAAATGAAGATTTTTAGTTCAAAGAAACAGTTTCTAACTACAAATGACGGTTCGTTTGAAAAAAAACAGTCTCCCAAAGACAAATGAAGGTTTTTAGATCAAACAAACAGTTTTATAAGACAAATGAAAGTTTGTTTTCCGAAAAAACAGTTTTCAAAAGACAAATGAAGATTTTTAGTTCAAAGAAACAGTTTCTAACTACAAATGACGGTTTGTTTTCCAAAAAAACAGTCTCCCAAAGACAAATGAAGGTTTTTAGATCGAACAAACAGTTTTATAAGACAAATGAAAGTTTGTTTTCCGAAAATACAGTTTTCAAAACACAAATGAAGATTTTTAGTTCAAAGAAACAGTTTCTAACTACAAATGACGGTTTGTTTTCCAAAAAAACAGTCTCCCAAAGACAAATGAAGGTTTTTAGATCGAACAAACAGTTTTATAAGACAAATGAAAGTTTGTTTTCCGAAAATACAGTTTTCAAAAGACAAATGAAGATTTTTAGTTCAAAGAAACTGTTTCTAACTACAAATGACGGTTTGTTTTCCAAAAAAACAGTCTCCCAAAGACAAATGAAGGTTTTTAGATCGAACAAACAGTTTTATAAGACAAATGAAAGTTTGTTTTCCGAAAATACAGTTTTCAAAAGACAAATGAAGATTTTTAGTTCAAAGAAACAGTTTCTAACTACAAATGACGGTTCGTTTGAAAAAAAACAGTCTCCCAAAGACAAATGAAGGTTTTTAGATCAAACAAACAGTTTTATAAGACAAATGAAAGTTTGTTTTCCGAAAATACAGTTTTCAAAAGACAAATGAAGATTTTTAGTTCAAAGAAACAGTTTCTAACTACAAATGACGGTTCGTTTGAAAAAAAACAGTCTCCCAAAGACAAATGAAGGTTTTTAGATCAAACAAACAGTTTTATAAGACAAATGAAAGTTTGTTTTCCGAAAAAACAGTTTTCAAAAGACAAATGAAGATTTTTAGTTCAAAGAAACTGTTTCTAACTACAAATGACGGTTTGTTTTCCAAAAAAACAGTCTCCCAAAGACAAATGAAGGTTTTTAGATCGAACAAACAGTTTTATAAGACAAATGAAAGTTTGTTTTCCGAAAATACAGTTTTCAAAAGACAAATGAAGATTTTTAGTTCAAAGAAACACTTTCTAACTACAAATGACGGTTCGTTTGAAAAAAAACAGTCTCCCAAAGACAAATGAAGGTTTTTAGATCAAACAAACAGTTTTATAAGACAAATGAAAGTTTGTTTTCCGAAAATACAGTTTTCAAAAGACAAATGAAGATTTTTAGTTCAAAGAAACAGTTTCTAACTACAAATGACGGTTCGTTTGAAAAAAAACAGTCTCCCAAAGACAAATGAAGGTTTTTAGATCAAACAAACAGTTTTATAAGACAAATGAAAGTTTGTTTTCCGAAAAAACAGTTTTCAAAAGACAAATGAAGATTTTTAGTTCAAAGAAACAGTTTCTAACTACAAATGACGGTTCGTTTGAAAAAAAAAACAGTCTCCCAAAGACAAATGAAGGTTTTTAGATCGAACAAACAGTTTTATAAGACAAATGAAAGTTTGTTTTCCGAAAATACAGTTTTCAAAAGACAAATGAAGATTTTTAGTTCAAAGAAACAGTTTCTAACTACAAATGACGGTTCGTTTGAAAAAAAAAACAGTCTCCTAAAGACAAATGGAGGTTTTTAGATCAAACAAACAGTTTTATAAGACAAATGAAAGTTTGTTTTCCGAAAATACAGTTTTCAAAACACAAATGAAGATTTTTAGTTCAAAGAAACAGTTTCTAACTACAAATGACGGTTTGTTTTCCAAAAAAACAGTCTCCCAAAGACAAATGAAGGTTTTTAGATCGAACAAACAGTTTTATAAGACAAATGAAAGTTTGTTTTCCGAAAATACAGTTTTCAAAAGACAAATGAAGATTTTTAGTTCAAAGAAACAGTTTCTAACTACAAATGACGGTTCGTTTGAAAAAAAACAGTCTCCCAAAGACAAATGAAGGTTTTTAGATCAAACAAACAGTTTTATAAGACAAATGAAAGTTTGTTTTCCGAAAATACAGTTTTCAAAAGACAAATGAAGATTTTTAGTTCAAAGAAACAGTTTCTAACTACAAATGACGGTTCGTTTGAAAAAAAACAGTCTCCCAAAGACAAATGAAGGTTTTTAGATCAAACAAACAGTTTTATAAGACAAATGAAAGTTTGTTTTCCGAAAAAACAGTTTTCAAAAGACAAATGAAGATTTTTAGTTCAAAGAAACTGTTTCTAACTACAAATGACGGTTTGTTTTCCAAAAAAACAGTCTCCCAAAGACAAATGAAGGTTTTTAGATCAAACAAACAGTTTTATAAGACAAATGAAAGTTTGTTTTCCGAAAATACAGTTTTCAAAAGACAAATGAAGATTTTTAGTTCAAAGAAACAGTTTCTAACTACAAATGACGGTTCGTTTGAAAAAAAAACAGTCTCCTAAAGACAAATGGAGGTTTTTAGATCAAACAAACAGTTTTATAAGACAAATGAAAGTTTGTTTTCCGAAAATACAGTTTTCAAAACACAAATGAAGATTTTTAGTTCAAAGAAACAGTTTCTAACTACAAATGACGGTTTGTTTTCCAAAAAAACAGTCTCCCAAAGACAAATGAAGGTTTTTAGATCGAACAAACAGTTTTATAAGACAAATGAAAGTTTGTTTTCCGAAAATACAGTTTTCAAAAGACAAATGAAGATTTTTAGTTCAAAGAAACAGTTTCTAACTACAAATGACGGTTCGTTTGAAAAAAAAACAGTCTCCTAAAGACAAATGGAGGTTTTTAGATCAAACAAACAGTTTTATAAGACAAATGAAAGTTTGTTTTCCGAAAATACAGTTTTCAAAACACAAATGAAGATTTGTAGTTCAAAGAAACAGTTTCTAACTACAAATGACGGTTCGTTTTTCAAAAAAACAGTCTCCTAAAGACAAATGAAGGTTTTTAGATCAAACAAACAGTTTTATAAGACAAATGAAAGTTTGTTTTCCGAAAATACAGTTTTCAAAAGACAAATGAAGATTTTTAGTTCAAAGAAACAGTTTCTAACTACAAATGACGGTTCGTTTTCCAAAAAAACAGTCTCCCAAAGACAAATGAAAGTTTGTTTTCCGAAAATACAGTTTTCAAAAGACAAATGAAGATTTTTAGTTCAAAGAAACAGTTTCTAACTACAAATGACGGTTCGTTTGAAAAAAAAACAGTCTCCCAAAGACAAATGAAGGTTTTTAGATCAAACAAACAGTTTTATAAGACAAATGAAAGTTTGTTTTCCGAAAAAACAGTTTTCAAAATACAAATGAAGCTTTGTAGATCAAAGAAACATTTATTGAAAGAAAATTTCCATCGTCCAAATGAAATTTTATGGAAACGGAGAAAAGTCGCTAGATCTGGTAAATACCAGAGTATGTTGTAGCGCAATTTATAAATATTAACCATATTTCACCCTTTGTAATCCACCGTTTGGGCTGTTTTCAATTCCAGGAGTGTCCAGGACATACAAATTTCATCTACAAGTATGAATCAGACCCATTTTGCATAAACTTCGTTAATGAGGTATGGCAAATATTAATTCAAATGCGCTTTTGGTCACAAGAGAGCAAAAGCAGGTTGAGACAGTTCCTGGCCATCCCCAACGCTCATCGTTAGTCTAGATGACACGGCCACGTTTTTAATCAACTTCTTAATTTAATTTTGACGTTTTAAAAGATGTCAACGAGAACTATTCATATGCGAAGTTTAAAAAAAATTATAAACCAAAGCACTTTGACTAAACTACAATCATAAACACCAAAGAAATAGACACAGTTCTCGCAAGTTTGAACAATATGAAAGAGAAATTTGTTATTTGGAATATTTAGGTTTGAAAACGTCAAATGGTACAGTTTTCATCGTTTATTTTGACGACTCTTTTTAGCAAAACATAAAGCGTCTGGTTAGTTCGAAGAATACCAAAGTTGTTGAAAAGCATATCTTCAAAAAATTGAACTCATTAGGATATTGACGATATGTTTAATTTAGTAATAAACCGAAATGTTGTTTAGCATTAATACCATCTTAAACTTATTGTTTATAAACTTATATTTCATTTTGAAGCTTTAATATTTTGTATTAACCCTTGTTTGAATGATTAAAATCACGCCACTGACCAAAACAACAGTTAGCCGATTAATATTATAGGTCTGAGGGCCTACACAAAAACGGTCGAAGGCGTTTGGGCGTTGTTTTTTTCGTTTTTTGATTGAAAATGAATCACGGAGGCGTATGCATGATATGACATTCTTTTTTGACGTCTTATTGGATGTACCCATTTAGTTGCATTTCAATACACAATGCGTTTTATTTGAGAAACAACCTATTCGTATATTAAAAAAAAAAAAAAACTATTTCATTGGGAAATTTGAGAATAGAGTTTCGATTATTCGAGAACGATCGATTAAGATCTGTTATTTTATTTGATCACATGGTTAATGTGGAGTTTTATATACAGGAGTTAGCGGTAAATACATTTTCAAAATATATATCGAAAAAGCAATTTTCGCTGTTGTGTCAAATACCTTTTAATGCCTAAAAACAAGTAGTGGATCTCCTGGAATACAAAAGATCATCAGCTTAAAAGCATCCATTGACACAAAAGGCAAATATACCGCTGAAGATGATTCCGACCATTGTTAAAAAATAAAAATGGCTGCACACTTCGACAAGCAACAAACAAATGAAAGGGGGGTTCGGCTATGGACCAATCAAAAACAGAGTTGATTCACGCATTTCAATCAGGGAAAAAGGGTTACAAATGATGAGGTCATCCTAAGGTAGGAAGGGGTGGAATTTACCACCCCTACTGGTGCTTACGTGGACCCTTCATTGCGAAATATTGTGTGCATTCGGTGATTTAGATTATTCGCAAATGGGGTTTATGGGACAGGACCGTTTTACATAATTTTTCTCAGTTTTCTTTTTCTAGGTATTTTCGTATAGCGTTCTATTTTCCATTTCTCTAGATTGCCAAATCTGTAGTTTTCTTAATACAATCTAATCTGTTGTTTTTGTTCAATTATAGGTTCCATATTCAAGTCTTCTCTTTTGGTTCGTTTCTGTGTAAGTATTTGATTTTAGCCGCTCGAATTTTGCTTTTAACTGAGTTTGTAAGCACTCAGCTTTCAGTACCATGTATAAAGACTGGTCTAAATAAAGTTTCATAGATTAAATCACATCTTTCTATTCATGATTCTTTCAAATTCTTCTCAAACTCACTTTGAATGAGTGTTGTTGTTGTTTCTCATATTCTATTTTGATAAAGAAAACTAATTTCAACCACAATTTTTTATTAATATACTATAAAGTACTATTTTGTACACCTGAAAATAATTATTCCCATGCCAAATAAACGGATTGTAAGCCAAAAACGATCATATTGAATTAAAATTATCGCAAATACCAAATAAATGAGAAATTTATAATTTGATACAACGTCGATTGGTTGATTTAAACAGTTTCTCTTGACAAAAGACGGTTTGTTTTCTTTCTAAAAAAATATTTTTAGTTCAAATAAACAATTTCTTGAAAAGAATGGCAGTTTGTTTTTGAAAAATACAATTTTCTAAATACATATGAAGATTTGTTCAGAGAAAACTTTGCTAAGGGCAAATGACGGTTCGTTTTTCAAAAAAAAAACAGTCTTCTAAAGACAAACGAAGGTTTTTAGATCAAACAAACAGTTTTTTAAGACAAGTGAAAGTTTGTTTTCCGAAAATACAGTTTTCAAAAGACAAATGGAGGTTTGTAGTTCGAAAAAACATTTTCCATGGATAGAAGAGGGTTCGTTTTTCAAAAAAAATAGTCTTCTAAAGACAAACGAAGGTTTTTAGATCAAACAAACAGTTTTTTAAGACAAGTGAAAGTTTGTTTTCCGAAAATACAGTTTTCAAAAGACAAATGGAGGTTTGTAGTTCGAAAAAACATTTTCCATGGATAGAAGAGGGTTCGTTTTTCAAAAAAAAATAGTCTTCTAAAGACAAACGAAGGTTTTTAGATCAAACAAACAGTTTTTTAAGACAAGTGAAAGTTTGTTTTCCGAAAATACAGTTTTCAAAAGACAAATGGAGGTTTGTAGTTCGAAAAAACATTTTCCATGGATAGAAGAGGGTTCGTTTTTCAAAAAAAAATAGTCTTCTAAAGGCAAACGAAGGTTTTTAGATCAAACAAACAGTTTTTTAAGACAAGTGAAAGTTTGTTTTCCGAAAATACAGTTTTCAAAAGACAAATGGAGGTTTGTAGTTCGAAAAAACATTTTCCATGGATAGAAGAGGGTTCGTTTTTCAAAAAAAATAGTCTTCTAAAGACAAACGAAGGTTTTTAGATCAAACAAACAGTTTTTTAAGACAAGTGAAAGTTTGTTTTCCGAAAATACAGTTTTCAAAAGACAAATGGAGGTTTGTAGTTCGAAAAAACATTTTCCATGGATAGAAGAGGGTTCGTTTTTCAAAAAAAAATAGTCTTCTAAAGGCAAACGAAGGTTTTTAGATCAAACAAACAGTTTTTTAAGACAAGTGAAAGTTTGTTTTCCGAAAATACAGTTTTCAAAAGACAAATGGAGGTTTGTAGTTCGAAAAAACATTTTCCATGGATAGAAGAGGGTTCGTTTTTCAAAAAAAATAGTCTTCTAAAGACAAACGAAGGTTTTTAGATCAAACAAACAGTTTTTTAAGACAAGTGAAAGTTTGTTTTCCGAAAATACAGTTTTCAAAAGACAAATGGAGGTTTGTAGTTCGAAAAAACATTTTCCATGGATAGAAGAGGGTTCGTTTTTCAAAAAAAATAGTCTTCTAAAGACAAACGAAGGTTTTTAGATCAAACAAACAGTTTTTTAAGACAAGTGAAAGTTTGTTTTCCGAAAATACAGTTTTCAAAAGACAAATGGAGGTTTGTAGTTCGAAAAAACATTTTCCATGGATAGGAGAGGGTTCGATTTTCAAAAAAAATAGTCTTCTAAAGACAAACGAAGGTTTTTAGATCAAACAAACAGTTTTTTAAGACAAGTGAAAGTTTGTTTTCCGAAAATACAGTTTTCAAAAGACAAATGTAGTTTGTAGTTCTAACGACAAATGACGGTTCGGTTTTCAAAAAAACAAACTTCTAATGACAAACCAAAATTTTCAAATCAAACAAACAGTTTCTTCAAACGAATGATGTTCCTGAAAGATGAAATTTTTTAATATAAATGAAGCTTTGATGACGGTTCGTTTTCCAAAAAAATAGTGTTTCAAATGTTTTTAGATCAAACAGTCTCTTAACACAGATAAAAGGTTTTTTGGAAATACAGTCTTTTAAAAACAAATCAAGATTTTTTTGTAATAAATAGATTGTAATAGATTCCAAGGGCAAATGACAGTTTATTTTTGGAAATTACAGTTTTCTTCAACAAAATGACGGTTGTTTATAAAAAAAAATACAACGTTCGAAGGCAACTAGAGATTCATAAAATAAAGATCCAACAGTGTTTGATCAACAAACGAAACTACTTTATTTTCCTTATTAAAAAAACTCCTGTTCAAATTTCATCAACTGTACTTGAAATAAAACATTAGATACTCCCAAATGATCAAGTTACTTGCAAAATATATTTAATTATGTCATCCTAACAATGCCATAAGAAGCTTCTAACCCCAAAATGTGTCATGAATCTTTTCATCATTATTTTTATAAACAGAATGCTCGGTATAGAATTACCTATTTACAGTAAAACTTCGTCATCTCTTAATTTAATAATGAACGTGCAGAAGTTCGTTAAGTGATTTGTTAAAGAGCATTGTTTCGATTTCTCTAGAGCCCTTCAGGAATATTTCTTTGATTAATGGGAGCCCTACGACGAGCAAAGTATAAAATCAAAATGCTTGAAATATTAAGAGGAATTGTTTGTACTCGAAATTTTCAAATGTTTTATACTCTTTTGCGTCTTAGATTTCTAATGAATAGAAAGACGAGTTGGGTTTTTCACGAGGTATTTTCTTGGAAAACTCATAATTCGGGTCGACGACATTTCAAAATGATAATCCGAATTCGATGTCTCTGTTTTTCAAGTTTGTAACAAACTAAAGCCGGTTAATTAAGACGAAGAAATCTATAAAACAGAAGTGAGGTTATGCAACGTTATTTGAATTGTACTATCACATTCACAATCTCTAAACAAATCAAAAACTTTGTTTCATAACTTCAAACTTTATGTTATATAACTCGGTTTGTAACGATGACGAAAGGGTTGTTGTATTTTTTCCATGATAATATCAACGTTCATCTTCCGATTTTCATGTATTACAACGTTGCCATATCACAACTGTAGGTACTGTAAATTTTTATAGTGTTATGTTTCAAAAACAAACTTACTTTATCTTTAACCCTGTATATATCACAAAAATATGAAAATTCAAGGAATCCAATGTAAACAGTTACTTGAACATATGTTTTCTCAATTGATTTATATCAAAAATTAATCGATATCTTGAACGGCTGTGGAATTATGGAATTTTTTTGACAAGCATGTCAGTTTCAGTTTTCGGATCAATTCAGAATATCGATAGATTTGCCTCAATTTTTGGACTATATTTAATAATAATATTTTCTTTCGGAGCAATTGAAGATCCTTATCGTCCTGTCATCGATATTATGCGTACTAGATAGCAAAATTAATGATTTAATGTATTTTTATAAAACAAAACTATTTTTCTGTTCTCTTTGTATAATAGAACATCCTATTTTGCGCAAATGTAATTTGTTTTATGTAATAATATGTCTACATGTTTTTTTTCCTCAAATATTATTTCAAATAAGTGGGTACCACCATTTGGTTAAGTACACACATCAGTTTATTGCCGACCTTGAGTATTTACAGTGATAGTTTCCGACTTGTTTTAAAGCATCTGTCAATATTTCACATAAAATTGTTCATTGGAATAATGTTAATTAAAGTAAAATGAAACTAAGGAAAAGTTGATTCAATATTATCTTGACCTTCTAGACCAAAATCTTCTAGTAACGTCAGTCACTATTTTTCAAGTACTTATGTAGATTTAAATTCAGAAATAAAAATAAAATTTCGATATGTATTATGAATATTTTTTCGCTACTTTCGAGTATATTATGTAAAATAACTAATAAAACAATTAACCTGGCCATTAATCTTGATTTTGTAATTTCATTTCATTAGCAGGAAAGCAGGTAAACACCTGGTTTGCGTGCAAATTTAATATCCAAGTATTCGCCCGCACTAAGAATGCTTATTAGCTTCTCTATAATACATCGTCGTTATTTTTAAAACGAACCTCTACTGGATGTGTTCCATAAGGTACAATATAATAAATTAAAATGATCATGTTTATTTAAATAAAATGAGTAGAGCTCATTTTGGTGAGAAAGTATTTTCTTGAAGTGTGGAGATTACGTTGTAGCAGCCATTTTGTTGTAATTGACGAAATTATTAATTAAGTTTCGATATATGGCAACACTGACTTGAATATGTCAAATCTGACGTTGTCATCAAGGTTGACATAAAAGAATCGATAAAATTTAAACATATTATACTAAAACGGAGTAGAAATTTTTGTTAATCAACGAATCATCTAGTTTATCGATTAATTGACATAAAGAAATAATTTCAACTGCAATAATTTCTCAAAATATTTCATAACTGTTTATCTATGGTTTAGAAATTGTTTTGTAGAAGAACTGACTTTTATGTCTCTAGAAGCTGTCAAAGATAAACTGTCAGTTGTCATTGGACTACAACAATCAAATTACCAACTAATAGATCCCTTAGATTTTGAATAAACATTAGGTTAAAAATTAATTACAAATTATTAGTTGGTTAATTATAAAGCTCATTAAAATATTTCGTGATTTTTTCGGTATTAATTTTAAGTTGTGGGGTTTAGGTAACAAAAAAGGAAATTAAAAATATAATTCTTTGTTTGGCGTGTCGAACTGTTAGCGATGGAGATTTGAAAGGCCGACATGACAAAACGTTTCTTTCAGATAATTTCGGCGAGTTTCAAACTTTTTATTTCATATTGTTGTGACTAATTGGAAAACGAGTTATTTTTGGCATATTACGACCTAATAAAAAATTAAGGAAAAACGACACGATTTAGGATGTAATAAAAAATTTTTTAACGAGAATATGAATAGCAGCGCAGATGTTGGATATAATTGAATGTATTTCGGAACTTGTTGTTCATAATCATAAATTTTTTTATAGCTTCAGGTTGGACACAATACGAAACATTTTCGTTTTTTTTTTATTGTAAAAGTCCCATTCATATTAACGAATTAATTAAAATATGAAAATGGAATTTCTTAAAATAATATAATTAATTTATGTATAACATAAATAGAATAAATTCCTTCTAATTTATATGTATATCTATGAATTCCTACGTCAAAGCATTTTAGTGTGACATAATATAAATAAAAACTGAAGGACTATAAAAAATTTTAAAATCGTTGTCGGCGTTTTAACAAAGAAATATTTATCCCTGTCTCAAACCATCTAATAAACTATTTTCGAAACAATTAAAATACATTTTACGTTAAACAATTTAGGTATTTACTATTTTTTACAAAATATTTCGAATGTTCAAATAAATACCTGAATGATAACTGTAACAAAATCAAATGCGTTACCCGAAATTATAGCACCAAAAGGTAACGAATGATGGAACTAAGAACGAAAACAGGGTGAATATTCATAAATTATAGAATTCGAAGAAAAAAGAAAATATAAACAAGGAAGGAATTTGACAGAAATATGACAAAGGAAATAAAAAATAAATTTCTTTAGGACACTAAGAATAAAAAGTACTACACGATATACAGTCGTCAATACAAGGAATAAAGAAATAATGGAAAATATTATCACAAACATCCATTAATGGATTGTATTATAAGAAAAAGTAAATCTATTATCAAAAAAGATATGCAAAACGTATTTAGTTTTGAGTTTATGAAACTTAGTTATAACAAATTCAGTCTATTGTGAATTTTGAACTATATTTTTCTCGGAATCTGTGAATCCTAGGAAAAAAAATATGAGTATTATTTTTGTAGATAATTACATGATCTACAATTCTTGCCTGACCTTTTTTCATCATACACTTAACCGTTCGTCATAAAATTGAAAAAACTAGATTGAAATCAATTATTTCACGTACTTGGAATGAAACAGAACACCCTGTGAGTTAGATGACCAGTTAAACACGTTAAAATTCAATTTATTTCGCTTTCCAATGAAAATATCAGTATACCTGACCTACATTATTATAAAAACATATTTATAAGTGCAAAATATTTGTAAAAAAGTCGTATAATGTCTTAAAAATTGCATTAATTTTGATTATAGTATTATTAACATATATTCTTAAAGCCTACAATACGTTTTTAAATTCTTATTCATCTAAATTTTCAAAAACATGTTTATATAGTTTATTTCGACTTATTCAAATAACAAAATAAACAATACAGTTTGAAGTGCTGATAAATATTTCACAATCTTATTATTTAATTTATATATAAATAAAGTTATCTTCAAAATAATTTCGTAATAAGTGCAGAATTTGTTATTTATTTTGAAAGTTTATTTTCGTTTGAGCATATTTCATTCTTATCACTCTATAGATAACTATTTTATATATAGGTTAGGTTAGTATTTTTTATATAACCATAATCACTATTATTCATAATAAATATTGACTTAATTTTATGAAGATTATTGTTTATATGATAAATTATAAAAAATAACAAAAAAAATTAGGTCCCACCGAGATTCGAACTCGGATCGCTGGATTCAAAGTCCAGAGTGCTAACCATTACACCATGGAACCTGTGTTAAACTAAAAATGAAATATTATACATATGCCTTAATATATTTAGAATTGAAATAAAATTGTATGTTCCTTAACTATCTATTTCTTAAACCTTTTTTATACGTTTTCATCATGATTTATCTTTATTTTAAGTCTCTAAAATCAGTTTTAAATAATAGATAAAATTTGACATTTGGATCTACTTTTGTCTATACCTCAATATTTTTATGTTTCTAAATCTTCTTGATTTCAAGTCTCTTCTTTTTCAAAATTAGTTTTTCTAAGAATTTTTGAAAGATACATATATATAATGAATAAATATTGATCGTCTTCTCTATGTGCAACATATATAACAAATAATTAATCTACTGCTTATTTATAATATAAATATTGGAAATTAGTATTAAATATTAAACTAAATTCATAGCTTCTAATTTCAATATTGTTTACAATATAAAAAAATTATAAATATGTTCAATTATTTGGAATTCTAAGTTATTCAGGGTGTCAAAACTTTATTATAAATATTGGGATGGTAATGTAGATAGATCGATGAATAAAAGACTACTATTAGGCAACCAGTAATACTTCCCTTTATATTATACAACTAACAATACAACTTAATAGATCTGTATTGGGATTTATCGTCATGGTTTTATGAATGATTTACTGATTTTATTAACAATTTTCTTGTTATAAATTATATCATGGAATTAAATAATGTCTGGTTCATTTTAAAACAACAGACAAAGCTTGTAAACATTACTGTTGTTCACAAAACATGAAAAATGACAGTTATTTCCAAAACAATTTTAAGCTGCATAATATATTTCAGTATTAGACCAATAAATAACAATATAACACTTGTTCACGACGGTGCTGCAGAGAGGATTTTTCATTTTAAATTACAGCCATTTAACGGAAGCCCGGGAAAAAAAGGAAAGCGATCATTACTTTTCAGATATTTTATGGCTTTACATAGCCGAGGAAAACGATAGCAATTAAAGTTCAAACTGCTGTTTTAATCGTCACTATTTCGTAATAAAACTTTTCTCCTAAAAAAATGAGCAAAAACTTGTTGTAGTTTGAAATGTTAATCAATTTTAAGCTCGGATGTGTATTATGAAAACATTTTTACTTCATTTACCACCGTTATTCAGTGTCCTGAAGCGCTGTTTGGCATTTATAGAAGGGTTCGACCTCCAATGACACCATTTAAAATTCTATTCGAAAAAAACCTTATTGTCCTAAGTTCAATTTCGCGGTCCGATAAATCTCAAAATTTAAACTGTTTAGCAAATGGGATTGGTTAGAAATTTGTGGCATCTGCGGTAGATTTTCTTGCAATTTTATCTTTTGTAGAAAATATATGGCAACACGGCTTTGTTATCAAATGAAACAAGCTCAATAGAAAAATTTCAATATAATTTGTTATTTTTAGAAACAGGTTCGTACGAATAGAAACTCGGTTTACACGTCTCAAATTAGTTTTCTAATTCTTTTATTCTTTGATATATAACTGGATTAAGCGTTCTTATAAAGTACTATTTGTTCATTGTTTATGAATTAAAGATGACGGCGTATGAATGTTTCAAACGTCTGTTCCACATGACTCATACTTGTTCATCAAAATTTATCATATTATATAATACTCATTGCTTTAATTACTTTAATTTTTCTTCGTATTAATCTTCGATTTAGAAACTTTTCTAAACTTGATGAAATTGTAGCCGAAAAAAGGACTCAATAAAAATGTAATCACCAGATTCTTAAGTCTCGTTCGTAATAAAATCTCATGCTGCTGGTAGTGGTGGAATATAAGAATCTGAACAACTATAGTCACAAAAATTGATGCAGTATTGTCAGTTTTTTTTTTATATAATAAAATAACATTGAAATAAGATTTAATTATATTAAATATTGCGAAGCTATGGAATATGACAACATGAAATAATAAATAAAAATAGAAATAAGTGACTTATATCAGATGTAAGTACTTAAATTAATGAATATAAGGAAACTAAGAGACAAAAAGAAATTTAGATCGAAACTAGGAGGAATAGGTAAAGATTTAAAAAAAGGTGTAGAAATTAATTATTTAAAAAATGAAGTGAAAAGTATGCAAATGGAACAAAGGAAGAGTCCAGTTTGGTCAATTCAATTGATATAAGTTAATTTTAACATACTTCTTACATATACGGTGCTAATACCAAGTCTTACTCTTAGTTTTATAACATGTCATTGTCAAAAATACAAGGTAAGTAGATAAATCCAGTTCATGCTGGAATTTACCGTTGTATAGCTTTGAAATTGACACGTTCTATTTCTTTAATTTACTTATTCTTAATTAACAACCAACTAACTGAATAAACAATTTGTACTGATATTCGATTCGAACGATGCAAAACTAAACAGCGATTTTGCTAAATAATTCTTTTAAATATCATTATCTGTAATAATTTATTGTTATTGGAACCGTGGCAACGCTGGTAACCTTTTTAAACGTTGTGACTACGTGCGGATAGATTTTTGTGGCAACTGTCCGTGATTTGTTTTACAGCTCATCAAAACGAAAGGAGGGAATAAAACAAATGACCGGTGTAGCTGTACACGATGCCCATGCCGTCCACCTTGGTAATAATAAAACGGGGCCATTAAATCGGGGACATTCTGAATCGTATGGATGTGTAGAGATGAATCTAGTTTTATGTTGTAAACTTTAGTGGAAAGAAGTGAGTTCGTCGCATGCAAATTTAATTAATTACAGGTTAACGTACTTTTCTACTTATTTTTTTTGAAAAAAAATTCTGTAGTAAGAATTTTTTTCATTAGAATGTTTTTATATTTCCAATCGACAAAAACTGTATTGAAATATAGTGGAAAATTCGTGTACGTATGATGTTTACACCTGAATAAAGTTCAGGTATTTATTTCAGGAGCGTTGCTTTTCGGATATTATCCTTTTTCAATATTTCGAAGAATCTGCTCCGTGTTACAAGATCAAAACAGCTTTAAGGGCGATAAGTATGTTGAATACAATGTGTGCAATGTCGTGATATCTTTTTTAGTCGAGATTATTGAAAATATTTCACGTCAATTTATATACTGAATGCCTTCGAGTTATTTTTTTCTTACAAAATCTAATTTCGATGAAATCACAACAAGATATGTTATTAATAACACGAAGTTTGATAAATATTTATTGAAAATGATGTATTTGGTGGTCTTCATGAAAACTACTCCTTTTTAGAACTAGAAAACTTGTTATAATTGTTTGATTGTTGTCGATCCATCGAGCATGCGTTCTTATTTAAAGTACATTTTGAAGACTAAAGGGAAACGGAAAACAATACATCTAACAAAGCAAAAACTATTATATAACATGTTATAACATTATTATGAATATTGGAATAGTAATGTAAATAGAATGATGAATAAAAGAATACTACTAGGCAACCAGTAATACTTCCTTTTATATTATATAACTAGTAATACAACTTAATAGATCTGTATTGGGATTCATCGTTATAGTTTTATGGATGATTCACTGATTTTTTTTAATTAGAAGAAATCTCAAATTAATACATCTAGCAAAGCAAAAAATATGATACCACATGTTATAACTTTATTATAAATATTGGAATAGTAATGTAGATAGAATGATGAATGAAAGACTACTATTAGGCAACCAGTAATACTTCCCTTTATATTATACAACTAGCAATACAACTTAATAGATCTGTATTGGGATTTATCGTCATAGTTTTATGGATGATTATACAACATCGGGATTACAGAACACACCTTAACTTTCGATTTGTTTAAACAAGATTTTGTTGATCTTGGATCATTGTGGGAAACTTGGGGGCCTTAAAGCAATCGAAAAGCTTTGAATCACGTTATGCTTGTTTATGTCAAACTTCTGCGATGTTGTTTTTGTTATTTTGGAACCGTTTTAGCACATAAATCTTTATGATGGTATTGCAGTTGATATTTAATTTGTCTGCTGGCAATCGAACAGTTGATCGATGGATTAGAGCGCCTACAAGCTAGTCATTTCTTATCGGAGACCTCCTTCCATGTTTTCACGGCCCTTTCTGAACATTTTAGTTAATAAAATACTTGTGCAGGGTTCATAAATACTTTTAATAGTTTACATTGTTAGAACTTGTGGAGTGCGTGGTAATTTTTAAAATGAAAGACCCCATTCCCTTTATAATCAATTGTTAGTGGGAAAAAAAGAATGTGACACAAAATTACCCAACAATATAATATGCAAATAGGTTGTTTAAAAAACTATTTTACATATCAACCCTTCAACATCTGTTCTACGATAAGCGCGTCCAAAAAAAATCCATTCGTTTATTTCTAGAAGAAATTGCAGGTTGTACCAATAGGATTATCCGTAGAAAAATATATTTCTTAACAAAGCAATTCGATTTCAAAATCCATTTTGATGATTGCCTTTTATAACGTTGAAAAAAAGAAATATGAAAGAAAATGTCGTTGGATTTGGAAAGCTGTTTTTCATTATTTCCGAGTGACCAAAAACAGTGAAAGTATCGCCTTTGGGGGTTTAATATTGAAAATAAACTCAAAACTAACGAAAACGGAGAATTTGTATTAAAACACAGCCCAGTGGAGTGAAATTTACTTTCAAACTCAATGAAACAAAAAGGAACGAACGAAAAATATTAATATAGAAAAATCTTTTATAAACAGTCAGAATAAGTTGATAGAATCAAAAATAGGGAAGATGATCAAAGTAATAAAGAGGAAATTCTTATAAACTTCAGAATTAATAATTTAAATCTTGAACTTCTGATGTATTCTTCGAGGAAGATTTGTCTTGGTAGCTGATTCCAGAGACTTCACTTCGGCGAATATCTTTGCTTGGGGAGCCGAGTATGTGTCAGTAATATTCCAAAACTGGACGAACCTGGGCCTTGTAAAGGGTTAAAATCTGTTGCGAGGTGTACAGCTTTTTTATTACAAAGTTTTCGTGAAGCTTTAGCTAATTCAGCCTCGTGACTATGCCAGTTTTCAAGATGGAAAAAAGAGACGCATCCCCGGGGAATACCAGCGTTGACCTCGAACTTTTCTGAGGTTTTTTCCATCGATAGCGAGCTGGAAGGATCGGATTTGAGACAGCTACTGAGCCAGTCGATAAATAAGGACATAAACCTTTCTGAGTTGTCTCTGTCTTCTGTCTTTGACTACCATCGTTTGTGTACAAACTCATCGGATGGTTTCTAGTGCAAAAAAATAAAAATAAACGTAGAGAGGTAGATTTCCATCAAGTTGGATAGAAAATGATGATAGATTATGACGAAATTCACAGCAGTTTAGATCCATCGTATTCCAGAATCCAATTGTTTGTTGAGTGGATGAAAATATGAATCATCCCATCATTGTGATTGCTAAAGTCATGTTGAGATAAGAAGGCCGATATTTGTCCCAAAATTGGGATATAGAAATGACGTTAAAAGTGAAAATTGCCGTTTTAGGAAGTGATAATTAATTTCCATCATGAATTTTTCATTTTAATTTTCCAGAGCATATTAAAAAATTATTGCGTCTACTTCGGACGATTACAGCGGTTTTCTTATCTGTCGGTAACGATGTTTTTGCTAAATATTCTCGCCAACAAAAGAAAAACTAATAAAAAAAAGATACAGGGAAACAAAAGCGTCCTGCAATAGATTTTATATTTCGTAATTAAAACCTGGTTTCATTTACCGATTTGTTCCATTGTGTTAACACTGTTTAATTAAATTTCAGAAATTCTAATGTAAAAATATCTTAATTGTTTTTGGGGTTGGTTGTTTTCGCTCGGTATCTTTTTTGTTGTTATTTGCATTCATTTTCATACCACCAGATACCGGATGGACCAACTGAACAAATTAAAAACTTACTAATAGTTAAAAAAGAACATAACGTTCATTTTGATACAAAAAATATTCTTGGATGTAATAGAAAAGAAAAGATAAGTTCAAATAATGTTAAATCACGTCAACCTCACAGGTTAGTTAGACTAATATGAACTTAGTTGAACTAGAATCGAGGACAAGGTTTATAGAAACCAAATGTTCGCAAAAGTTTTAAACAAACGATTAGTTATTGTTTATTAAGGAATTTACGTAAACAAACAAGCTGTATAATTAAAATATAGCCACAAGATTGATCAGCAATCTCCTAAGGTAAGTATTTTCCAAAATGGTAACTTGTTTTGAGGTTATAATGTATATACTTGGAATAAGCGAACTGACATTTGGCATTTCTGATCTGATCTGATTGATTGTTAAGCTCCGAACACTTGATATACGACGATAAGGATTTTATCATGTAATTCCGCAGGTTCTTAAGGCATATATTAAGGATAACCCGACAAGGACTTGATGAGGGTGTAATATAGATTGGTAATCAGGTCCTGATCCTCCTTATTAGAAGAAATTTAAACGATTCTGATCAGGATGTAAAGGTTTAGATTTAGTTTAGAACTAGATAGTTTGAAATGAGTGATTTAATAATAGAAATATTCAAAAGAATTGACTCAGGTGAGCCTGGGAGATTCCATGACCTGGAAGACCTGATGAAAAATAATCTATTTTCAATAGGGTCAATCGATTGTGATCCTAGCGTGGATCGCGTCAGGATTAATCTTGTTTCAAAGGATTTATATAAAAAATATAATTGATATTAATAATAGCGTTGCCCTCGTATACAGTAATTTCAGGTTTACAGCTTTAATTTCGAACGAGTTACATTTTATCAACAATAAAGTTGTCGTTAAAGACTTGAATGGAGAGTTGAGAATTATATATTTCGGAGGTTTGTAGTCAGTCGCGAAACATAAAATTGCTTTTGTTAAAAATCTTGTTTTAGCTCAGACCGAATTATTCCACCAAGTAATACCAAATATTATATAGCGGGTTTTCCAATAAGAGGTGTTATTTTGATATTCAAAGAAAAATGCCATTTTTTGAGATAAATGATCGGATGTTTATTTCATTATAAAGCGGAAGGTATGCCGTTAATAATGGAACACAACATCAGCCAAATGGCCGCCACGAGACTGCGCTTACAGGACCATATCCTTTTCATGAAATTTTCCGTAACCAAATTGCAAAGCGGCTGCTCTATGTCCTCGATAGTCTCACAAATTCCCTCTTTGAGGACTTGAATCGATGCTGGACTGTTGGCGTAAACCTTATCTTTCACGTGACCCCAAAGGAAAAAGTCGCAAGGTGTTAAATCACAAGATCTCGGTGGCCAATTGTGATCACGGGAGATGACACGGTCCGGAAATTTTTCCCGTAAAATATCGATGGTTTCGTTGCTTGTGTGGCACGTAGCGGCGTCTTGTTGAAAGTAAACGTTGTCCAAATCAATACCATCCAATTCCGACCATAAAAAATCATTAATCGTCTCTCGATCGCAATCCATTCACCGTAACTGTTACTCCAGCCTCTTTTTCGAAAAAGTAAGGTCCAATGACACCGCCAGACCATAAACCGCACCAAACAGTCACGCTTTGAGGATGGAGAGGATTTTCTAAAATAACTCTTGGGTTTTCCGAGCCCCAGGTTCGACAATTTTGTTTATTGACGTAACCACCAAGGTGGAAATGGGCCTCACCAGTTAAGATGATTTTTCGATGAAATTCCGGATCATTTTCATGCATTTCAAGGACCCAATCAGCAAAGACACGACGTTGTTGAAGTTTAACTGAACTTTATAGGCCTTAAGACCCAAGTCTTTTTACAAAACACGATATAATGACGTTTGTGGAATTGCTAATTCCAAAGAATGACGAGGAATGGACAAACCTGGGTTTTCTTCAACACTTTGGGCTACAGCAGCAATATTCTCAGTTGTTCTTGAGCGACGTGCACGGGTTTTATTCTTCACATCACTAACTTGTCCCAACAGCTCAAATTTTTCCACCAATTTCTGTATTACGGTCCGAGAAGGTGCTTCACGTCGACCCAAAAATGTTTTAGTTTTAGTTTTACGAACCGTCTTTGCCAAACTTTCACCATTTTTGTAGTGAATTTTAATAATTTCAATGCGTTGTTGAAGCCTGTATCGTTCCATTTTTATTAATGGCGTAGTTTCTACTTGTCAAATGTCAAAAAATGACAGCTTCAAAAGTGACATTTACCGAAATAGCGGGCTGTTCAAAATAACACCTCTTATTGGAAAACCCTGTATATATATACATAAACGAGGATGGTTCCAAAAGAGAATGTTCTTCATTGTTGGAAAATCTTTGACTACCAAGTCTGGAAACAGAAAAGGGATCGAATTTGACAGCAATTCAAACTTTAATTCAATAATTTTGGTCATTGTAATAACGGATATTTAAACTGGTGTCTTCTTAGTCGATTTTGAAGTATTTCTTCGCTAAAATATTGCAAAAAGTTCGCCATTCATAGTTTATCCTTTTTCAAAATAGTTCATTAAATTTAATCCACGCGCATCCCAAAAAAAAAACCGACGCCATGATCTTACCTACAGATAGAACGATCTTTGTCTTTTTTGGAACCGGTTCCACCTTTTCAATCAATTGTTTTGATTGTTCTTTTGCTTTAGATGTGAAGTGATTAACCCACGTTTCAATTTATTACAAAATAAATAATTTGATAATTGATTAAGTTACAAATCTGTTATTTTTTGGTGGAATTCATTTGGAAACGTACAAAAAACCTCTTAATGTTATGATCGATGTTTATAGTAGTTTCGAGATCAGACAGGTAGCGTGTTTTTCGTTTTTCCACCGAAAATCCTGGACTCCATTGATATCGTTCATCCCCACGCTAATATTTCACCGTGTTTTTTTTTTCAAGGTCAAAACCACTCGAAACTTCTAATAAATTTTTTAAAATATCAACTGTCGTTTCCTTCTTTACTTTATCTTTATTACATATAATGTTTTATCTCAAATATCTACATATAGGTGGAGTTTGAACAATATGGATATACGAGGGCGGTTCGAATATATATAGAGACAAATGCTGTTATGTTTAAATGGACTAAAGCGTTCAAATATGGCCGCGAATTCGTCCAGATCCAGACACTAGACAACGTTGAAATGATTAGGGAGACGGTTTTTCATAGCGGAGTTATCTAACACGCCCAAAAGCAAGATGGAGGACCAGCCGTTGCGAAGACGTGCTGTACACACCTGGAATCTGCTTATCGTTCCAAACGGAGAAGCATTCATGCTGGATACAATGCTAGAACTCGAAGAGGAGATGCTAGAGCATCCTCCTTACAGTCCGGGCTTGTTTAGATCATTGGAAGAAGCCTTCGAAGGTCAAAAATTCAACACCGTCGACTGGGAGTTAAGAGTTTTTGTAAATAAATTCGTCGAAAAGTTTTTCATAATCATATTTGTCCTTTGTAGTCCCAAATAAGGAGCATGAAGTAGAAATTGGATTTTGATCCGTCCAGGTGCTTAGCAACTCAGTTATAGATGTATTTTTGAATACCCAATTGAAAAATACGAATTTTTTGTTTATAAAAATTCCCATCTTGGATATTTAGCATCTTATACTTTGACGTATCAAACCTGATGATCAGCCTCTGCTGATTTCTCTCGATTGAATTGTAACTGTCTTCCAGTACTTGGTTTAGTCTATGAAGAAGGTTTCCAGGCATCTATTCAAGTATATGTATGAAGGTATTTCGTACTTTTGATTAAACCTTGGGGAATCGAGAAGCGTATTTGTGTTAGCACTTTCCTTCAACCGATCCCGTCTTACCTTTTTCCTGCTTCTTGAGTCGCTTAATACAATTTTGTACCACCATAGAGGTGATAATAACCGCGCTAGTGAGTTGGGAGACCAAATTTTATATCACAAAAGACTGCTCATGCAGATTATTTGATTTTGAAGTCGCACATCGTAAGATTATAAACCCTGTGGTACCTCAAAACCATCTTCATCTATATATTTTTCTCCACGATATATTTTCTATATTACTTCTTGTTTTTTTTTTCGTTTTCTTCATATTAACTGTTTCTCTTAAATAGTTTTGTTTGTTGATTGTTGTTGCTGTTTTTAGTTTATAGAAATAACGGACGTTTTGTTTATTTTAAGCCTTATTTTCTTCCAGATTCGAATTAAACGTTTATATAAATTTCGAGGGAAGGTTTTAGTAATTTTACGGCCCTACATAGGATCTGTATGTATATGTGACAGTTTGAAGAACCTTAAAAAGATTTAATTGTGTGGGGTCGGATTATATATCTGCACTAAAATGTTTCGAAACATCTGAGGTTTTGTGGTACGAGACCGTTTTAACCCATAAAAGAGCTCTTAGTAAATTGAATTACGCTTATTTTTTCCAGTCGTTTCATTTGCAATAAACTTCACATTATCATCTCGAAAATGTATATATATATATAACTCAAAATAATGAAAAATCTGAGTAGATTTACATTTTTACTTTCATCTCAAGCAGTTATATCTTGAAAATGGCCGCCACGATTTTTTAAATTTTAAATAACGTTATTTAATAAATATGTTGGTAAGACTGCAAGTTTATTCGTATAAACCTGTGATTTCAGAGCATGGAGGCCAACTTTGTCACTAAATCGCTAAATGACACGTCCAGGAAGAAATTCATCCAAAATCGTCGATGTATTACGAACGTATGACATTTGACAGGTGATATGACATGTGGCTGAAACCACGTGTCATCAAGATCAGTAACTTCCAAATGATATTGAAGAAACTGTGTTATTCTAACAAGATAATGCTTGCTATTTACGTTTACTGAATTTTTTAGCCCCAAAATGAACAGTTTGTAGAGTCATTTGTATTTTGTAGACATGCAGTTGTATATCTCCATTGAGAATAGACGTTTCCGGTCTTTCTGTCTTACTTTAAACGACATCTAAAACCTCGTATCGAGTATTTTACGTCACTAACCGCACCTGTATTTTATGGTTTCAGTTGTCAAAGTTTCTATCTGTCATGTCATAATTATATGACATTTTGACTGTCAAACATTATTTGTTTATTCTATATATTTATTGTTAAAATTTGTATTAGACTTATGAATTATTTAATGTAATTTCACCTTGTGGATTATTTAACGTATTTTTAAGTTTTTTTTAAACATTTTTAATTGATTTATGTTTCAAAACTTTTTATCTAATCAGTGTTGTGCATATTGATATTAAATAATCTAAAAATATATATTTCTTAATTTTAGTGTCGTTTATACTTTAATAAAATATATTAAAATCGAACTAACGGTTTGGGTAGATCGTAATTTTCGGAAGCTTCCCAACCGCGAAACTTTCACAATTAATATTCAAAACATCTCAAAATGCCCTGATGACTTCTTTTAACAACCCTTCTTTAGTATTTCGCAAATCTTTCATAACATCATACCAAATTTTAATCTCGCCGGCTAATTTCTCCAAAATCATCAACCAAAAGTTTTGACAGATTCGTCTGTTGCTAGTTTATCCCACCAGGGACGTAGAAGATATATTTTTAATAAGGGAAACATTTGGAATAGAAATAAATAATTTTTCATAAGAAGAATTACAGTTTTTAAACTAATTTTTGTAGAAAATAATTTATTCAATTAATAATCAACGACTGAATTAAATAAAATAACAACTAAAGTGTTTTATATCGAAATAATCTACAAAAACAAGAAATTTTGAAATATTATAAAATGTACTTGTTAAATTAACATCCTGTCCGTTATTACCATGGTTTATACCCTTTGATATATTCGTATTTATCAAGTGAAAACCGATTTCCTGGTTTTATTAATTATCGCGTGAAGATTTCAGATTAATTTCGACTTTAATTAAGAGTCCCTTCAGTCAATCACGCTCTTCTTGGAGGAACAGATGAACTAGATGGGGGTTGAGTATTGTATTGTCTTATAATAACTCCCCAAGGTTTCGTACCATCAATAGAAAAAATACATCATTCACAGTCTAACGTTGATGACGGGCTAAGAAATATACAATAGGGGTTGTTCGATTGTGATTTTCTTGAATGAAATTGATTTGAGTTCGAGGAATGTTCGGAATGCGATTGGATTAAGGGTGGAACGACAGTTCTTATTTACAACTTATTTTATTTTTCATAGGCTTGCAGGAAAAATCGCATTTTTCACAAAAGGAAATTGTTAAGCGACGTGAAACTTTTTAATATCGATTTATGTATGGTTTGAATTGGAAATTGCGAAATTTTTCGAGTTAAGAGGATCTCCAAATATTCCATCACCAAGTAACCTGAACCAGGAAAAGGATGTATGATTTAATAGACCAGTGAAACTTTCTAGAAGATGAAATCACTGTTTTTTTTAACGATAGTTTGAACTTAAAACTGATACTAAGAATGATTGAATGTTATATTTGGTTATGAAGAAGCTGAAAACTGGATAATGAAGTATACATTAATGCTAAGACTACCACGAGTGATTAAGAACAAAATAGGCCCTAGGGAGATTAGGAAAAAACAAATATCCAGCTTGAGGAACGTCCAGGAATGGATTTGAAAGAAGGATCTTGTCTTTGTGATTTGGGACTTGAGATAACGCAATGAGAAGAAAAATTTAGTTTTATATTTTAGAAAACTCAAAGGAAATTTTGATTCTGCTTCATATAATCTCGAAGCTGCTTCGTCACAACTCCAGAAATGTTGAAGAAAATCCTCAAATCGGTACTGGACGTAGTTGTTTTTATAGCAAAGTTGCTACTTATATACAACACAAAGTTTGACATTTTTAGATAGTTCTAGAAATGGAGTTCAATCACGATCATTTTCGTGAGATGATTTTCTACGAGTTTCGACGTGGATTAAACCAACAACTCGCTTCGACTTTCTGTGATTAAGCACCTTCTCGAACCTGGTTTTCCGAATTAGCTACAAGATAAATTTCGTGAGGTATCTCAATCGACAATTGGTTCAAACGTATACCGAAGTGTTTTGATCTTAATGGAGAATATTTAATGCAACCCTCGTATACAGGGTGTTTGGAGGGTGAGTAGCCATAGGAAAATGGTCGATAGGTGATGGTGTTGGCTACGTGTTGCGCCTACTTAAACAACATTTTGCCTTAAGTTTAATGAGTAATAATTTTTTTTCTATTTTTCTAGAAAATCTCCATTTTTTTGTATAAGAACTTTAATTATTTTTTTAATAACCGCTGAAATGTTAAAAACCTTATTCAGATTTAATCATAATTTCATACAAACTATTCAAAAAGAAATAACAGTGAAGTATCAAACTTTCATAAATCGAAAAAAAATCATCCTTATGTCAATTTCAGATGGTAATAATAAAAAAAAATACAGTGTATGGCATTTACAAATGTTTTTAAAAACTTCTCTAGTTAATATTCTTTCGAACGGTATGTAACATGTATCATAACTAACCAGGTAACTCATCAAAAACCGGTTTGTCGTCACGAATGCATTAAAAGGGTGAAAACGCGTCCAGTTTTGCTGTCTCTTGTTACACATGGATGTTGACCACCATGACTTCTTAAAAAGTATCCCGTGGACGGATGAATCAAAGTTTTCAAGGGAAGGCATTGTAAACTTTCATAATTTGCATCATTGGGCCCCAAAGGATGAAAATCCTAAAAAGAAAAGAGCGGTGACACATCAAAGGAAGTTTTCGGTTAACGTTTGGGCAGGACTAATTGGCAATACACTTATTGGTCCACATTATCTACCAGACAATTTGGCAGTCCGGGAACACCTTAACAATTCATGTCCCAACGCTTCGATTGGCAGAAATGGTCCCATCCCATGGCCTGCAAGGTCGCCGGATATAACACCGCTTGATTTTTATGTCTGGGGTCGTGCTAAAGCTCTAGTGTATACGGAAACCATTGAAACAAGAGAGCAATTAATTGAAAAAATAGATAATGCATTTGTGATAATGAAACATGAAATCAGGTTAAGCCATACCACAACGGAAATTAGAAAGAGATGTTACGCACGTATCAGAAATAATGGACATCAATTTGAACAAGATTTGTAATAAATGCTTTAAAAAAAATATTTTTTTGTTTTAATTGCCCCAAAATAAAGTACGTAGATAGTAATAGAAGACAAAAAAGTGCAACAGCTAAACCTATTGCACTTTTTCGTTGCGTCATCCAAAACAAAACTTTTTACCTGCTCAATTGAATAGTTTAGGTTTTCACCTTTTTAATGCATTCGTGACGACAAACCGGTTTTTGGTGAGTTACCTGTTTAGTTATGATACATGTTACATACCGTTCGAAAGAATATTAACTAGAGAAGTTTTTAAAAACATTTGTAAATGCCATACACTGTATTTTTTTTTTTATTATTACCATCTGAAGTTGACATAAGGATGATTTTTTTTCGATTTATGAAAGTTTGATACTTCACTGTTATTTCTTTTTGAATAGTTTGTATGAAATTATGATTAAATCTGAATAAGGTTTTTAACATTTCAGCGGTTATTAAAAAAAT
This sequence comes from Diorhabda sublineata, assembly GCF_026230105.1. Classification (NCBI taxonomy): domain Eukaryota; kingdom Metazoa; phylum Arthropoda; class Insecta; order Coleoptera; family Chrysomelidae; genus Diorhabda; species Diorhabda sublineata. The sequence continues at coordinate 34,705,492 of NC_079474.1, forward strand.
AATTAAAGTTCTTATACAAAAAAATGGAGATTTTCTAGAAAAATAGAAAAAAAATTATTACTCATTAAACTTAAGGCAAAATGTTGTTTAAGTAGGCGCAACACGTAGCCAACACCATCACCTATCGACCATTTTCCTATGGCTACTCACCCTCCAAACACCCTGTATATCGAATATGTAAATTATCAAATAAACTCTTTCGATATTAGGAAGAATCCACATCTGACTACCATCAACTAAATTACGTCTCTCATTTCTAAAAATCCTTTTTTATCTGACCAACGCATCACTTTTTAATCCGTGCTCGAAGTTCCCGCGGGAAAAATAAATAGCGCAGGATTTGCAAAAAGGCAATATTTCGCCGTTATCAAGGTCATTATCAAAATTACAGCACTGCCAAGCCTCCGGCTTATAGCCTCAAATTAGCGGATTTTTAAAACTTGCCAAAGGGCATTCGAACAATAGAGAAATACCGATGTAGAAGGGTTGATTTGGCGTTTTGTAAGCGATGTATAGGACCTTTTGAATATGTATGTGGTTATTTACATTTATTGAAGACTTAAAATTCGATTTTGTTAAGTTAAATGATACCTGATATAATTTTTGATTTCATTTATCCTTTGCGGTTAAAATTATCTTCTCCAATTTAAAAAAAAACGAATAAGAAGAAGAACAATGCATAGCTAACTTCAGTAGCTATGGTTGTCTCGTCTAATAAGGGCATTAGATTGTTAGATTAAACTGTTTAGATATTTGCCGTGAATTTATCTACTAGAAAATGTCTTAAAAGAAACTTCACATTTAAGCAATTAAATTCCAGGTATTGTTTGTAATGGCTGCCATTTCGTAACTGGCATTTTCTTTTAATTCCTTATCGTAAACTATATATTTGACATAACCTCATAGGAAAAGGTCTACAGGTATAAAATCCAGACCTCGTGGAGGCAAGGTAAGGAAAATGTTTGATGTTGCTACATCCTGCTAGAACCACGTTCTTTGATTATAATAGTTGTGCAATTCAGGAACGAAGAAGTCCTCTAGCATTCTGGTTTCACGTCTATTAAGATAAAAATAAGTTTAATCCAAAAATAAAACGTTCAATGATCGTCGTTTAAGTCACAAATATTACTTAAGTAATTCCGATATACCTTGTACATTGATTGGTGTAGTTTGTGTTAAATTTCGTTGCTATTTTGGGGAAATTTTATCCTGTTTGGTTGGGGAGTCTTCATACAATCAATTTCTCTAATTTATATGAAACTATTGTTGCAAGCGACCATACTAAAATAACTTTCTCGAAATATTATCGTTAATTCCATTCTATATAATTTCATAAATCTGTTTTCTTCACCAACTTCACAATCTTTTAACTAATACCTGAAATCATTCATTCGAACAGGAAACATTTAGAAATCTTGTATCGAAAGGAGCAAATCAAATTCATATTTGGATTCCCTAAATCAAATATGGATTGGCATCACGCACAAAAAATACAATGAAGGTCTAATTTACCAGCGATATTCAATATTCGGTAATGGAAATGTGCGGATGGCATGCTAAAAGGGACTTCTCGTCTTCGCTACCCTATATTTTATTATTATGTATAGATTGAGAAGTTTCAAACGTTTCCCCAGTATTAAATTTTTTTTTTATATTCGAAAAAAATGATTCTTAGTAACATTATTCAATAAATCGTTGAATTACACACAGAAGGCGTTGCCATTGACGTTTGACATTTGACGTTTATGAAGTACCAACTTTTAAAATACTACGTGTCAAATTTGGTGACATTTCGATTGGTCAGGAAAAAGTGAGAGCCATTTAGGTTAATCTACTTTACAAAATAATTCCGTGTGTTAGTTTCTTGATAGCTATTGATTAGAATTTTTCATTAAAAATTTGTATTTTCTCACATAATACCTTTCCGTGACAGTTTTTTTTTTGAACGTTATTTATTTTATTTCGTCCTGTATCTGTATATACCACATAAACATAAATCACTTTTTTTAACGCAATCATATCAGCAAAAGGGGGTTGTTATGCTTCGTATAGATGTATAGGAAACCAGTTAGTGGTCTCTATGAAAGAAATATGGCCAGTTATCTCTTTTTTCACCGGAATTTCGTAACCTAAATTTTCGTACTTCGCTATTACCGTCATTACTGATATCAACTAAATTTTTTTATAGTTTCGCTTATAATGACTGTTTATTTTTTTTTAAATATATAAATTTTGAAAAGTGGGAGTCGTATTTCAACTTGCTGCAAGTTATTTTGGTAACTAGAATATTTTGGGTCTACGAGGAATCAAATACAACTTACAGACTTACGAGGATGGTACTACAAGTACATATTTGAGCTTTAAGATAATTTTATTTTATCTTTATACATTTTCCCCATGAGAATCGTCAAACATCTCTTCATTGTTGGAAAATCTTTGACCACCGAGTAATTTTTTCAGGTCTGGGAACAGAAAATAATCAGAGGAGGCTAAATCAGTTGAATAGGATGCATGAAGCAGTATTTCAAACATTATTTCGTTAATTTTTGGCCATGACAATAACGGATGTGTAAACTTGATGAAACAACAGTTTTTTCTTGGCCAAATTCGACCGTTTTTACTTGATTTTTTCGCTCATGGAATCGAAGCTTAGACCTTGTTTGCAGATGGAACGATCTCTGCCTTCTTTGGAGCAGGTTCTCGATTTTCAGTCAATTGTTTTTTCGTCGACTTTCAGTCGAAGATCATCCAGTACAACTTTGTTGATTTTCTTCAGCATTTCTGGAGTCCATAACTCATTTGGTAGATGTCACGGCCTCGTTTAAACCACCTCGTTTCACCTATAATAGAATCTACTGAATCTTTTGTATTAGTTGAGACAACGCCTTTCGAATAAAACGATAAAACCTAACCTAACCAATTTTTTTCATGTTTACAAATTCATTGGAAACGTTCACTATTAATAGCTGTCAAACAAATAGTAAACAACATGGCGTCTTCAAATTTGATTTATATGCTGTGTAGATTGTGTACTTTCTAATACAGTGACAACTACCGCCATCTCTAGGTCGGGGCCCTTTTGGAACCACCATCTTATTATTTGGAAGGGTCAAAAAGATAGACTTTCACTGGAAAAAGCTTGTAGACTTAAAAGGAGATTATTCTGATGAAACAAATGGTGAATAAGAAGATTATGAAAACTTTCAATGACGATTATCGCCATATCTAGGTCGGGGCCCTTTTGGAACCACCATCTTATTATTTGGAAGGGTCAAAAAGATAGACTTTCTCTGGAAAAAGCTTGTAGACTTAAAAGGAGATTATTCTGATGAAACAAATGGTAAATAAGAAGATTATGAAAACTTTCAATGACGATTAACGCCATATCTAGGTCGGGGCCCTTTTGGAACCACCATCTTATTATTTGGAAGGGTCAAAAAGATAGACTTTCACTGGAAAAAGCTTGTAGACTTAAAAGGAGATTATTCTGATGAAACAAATGGTAAATAAGAAGATTATGGAAACTTTCAATGACGATTAACGCCATATCTAGGTCGGGGCCCTTTTGGAACCACCATCTTATTATTTGGAAGGGTCAAAAAGATAGACTTTCACTGGAAAAAGCTTGTAGACTTAAAAGGAGATTATTCTGATGAAACAAATGGTAAATAAGAAGATTATGAAAACTTTCAATGACGATTAACGCCATATCTAAGTCGGGGCCCTTTTGGAACCACCATCTTATTATTTGGAAGGGTTAAAAAGATAGACTTTCACTGGAAAAAGCTTGTAGACTTAAAAGTAGATTATTCTGATGAAACAAATGGTAAATAAGAAGATTATGAAAACTTTCAATGACGATTAACGCTATATCTAGGTCGGGGCCCTTTTGGAACCACCATCTTATTATTTGGAAGGGTCAAAAAGATAGACTTTCACTGGAAAAAGCTTGTAGACTTAAAAGGAGATTATTCTGATGAAACAAATGGTGAATAAGAAGATTATGAAAACTTTCAATGACGATTATCGCCATATCTAGGTCGGGGCCCTTTTGGAACCACCATCTTATTATTTGGAAGGGTCAAAAAGATAGACTTTCTCTGGAAAAAGCTTGTAGACTTAAAAGGAGATTATTCTGATGAAACAAATGGTAAATAAGAAGATTATGAAAACTTTCAATGACGATTAACGCCATATCTAGGTCGGGGCCCTTTTGGAACCACCATCTTATTATTTGGAAGGGTTAAAACGATAAACTTCCACTGGAAAAAGCTTGTAGACTTAAAAGGAGATTATTCTGATGAAACAAATGGTAAATAAGAAGATTATGAAAACTTTCAATGACGATTAACGCCATATCTAGGTCGGGGCCCTTTTGGAACCACCATCTTATTATTTGGAAGGGTCAAAAAGATAGACTTTCACTGGAAAAAGCTTGTAGACTTAAAAGGAGATTATTCTGATGAAACAAATGGTAAATAAGAAGATTATGGAAACTTTCAATGACGATTAACGCCATATCTAGGTCGGGGCCCTTTTGGAACCACCATCTTATTATTTGGAAGGGTTAAAAAGATAGACTTTCACTGGAAAAAGCTTGTAGACTTAAAAGGAGATTATTCTGATGAAACAAATGGTAAATAAGAAGATTATGAAAACTTTCAATGACGATTAACGCCATATCTAGGTCGGGGCCCTTTTGGAACCACCATCTTATTATTTGGAAGGGTCAAAAAGATAGACTTTCACTGGAAAAAGCTTGTAGACTTAAAAGGAGATTATTCTGATGAAACAAATGGTAAATAAGAAGATTATGAAAACTTTCAATGACGATTAACGCCATATCTAAGTCGGGGCCCTTTTGGAACCACCATCTTATTATTTGGAAGGGTTAAAAAGATAGACTTTCACTGGAAAAAGCTTGTAGACTTAAAAGGAGATTATTCTGATGAAACAAATGGTAAATAAGAAGATTATGAAAACTTTCAATGACGATTAACGCCATATCTAGGTCGGGGCCCTTTTGGAACCACCATCTTATTATTTGGAAGGGTTAAAACGATAAACTTCCACTGGAAAAAGCTTGTAGACTTAAAAGGAGATTATTCTGATGAAACAAATGGTAAATAAGAAGATTATGAAAACTTTCAATGACGATTAACGCCATATCTAGGTCGGGGCCCTTTTGGAACCACCATCTTATTATTTGGAAGGGTTAAAACGATAAACTTCCACTGGAAAAAGCTTGTAGACTTAAAAGGAGATTATTCTGATGAAACAAATGGTGAATAAGAAGATTATGAAAACTTTCAATGACGATTAACGCCATATCTAGGTCGGGGCCCTTTTGGAACCACCATCTTATTATTTGGAAGGATTAAAAAGATAGACTTTCACTGGAAAAAGCTTGTAGACTTAAAAGGAGATTATTCTGATGAAACAAATGGTGAATAAGAAGATTATGAAAACTTTCAATGACGATTAACGCCATATCTATGTCGGGGCCCTTTTGGAACCACCATCTTATTATTTGGAAGGATTAAAAAGATAGACTTTCACTGGAAAAAGCTTGTAGATTTAAAAGGAGATTATTCTGATGAAACAAATGGTGAATAAGAAGATTATGAAAACTTTCAATGACGATTAACGCCATATCTAGGTCGGGGCCCTTTTGGAACCACCATCTTATTATTTGGAAGGGTCAAAAAGATAGACTTTCACTGGAAAAAGCTTGTAGACTTAAAAGGAGATTATTCTGATGAAACAAATGGTGAATAAGAAGATTATGAAAACTTTCAATGACGATTAACGCCATATCTATGTCGGGGCCCTTTTGGAACCACCATCTTATTATTTGGAAGGATTAAAAAGATAGACTTTCACTGGAAAAAGCTTGTAGACTTAAAAGGAGATTATTCTGATGAAACAAATGGTAAATAAGAAGATTATGAAAACTTTCAGTGACAAATTTCATTAAAAATGAGAAAGTTTTTTATTCATGTCGTCCTGCTGAGCTCTGTAATATCTCGCCCTAAGCCTATTAAACAATTTAATAGGGGCTCAATACGTGTAGTTCCCCATCAAAAATTCAAATAAGGACACCAGCTGGTTTGGTATCCAGTTGGTCATTGTTGAGTAAATTAAAAAATCCTTTTTGCTCGGGATACGTATATTCAATGAATTTTATTATAATTGTATTACCAAATCTATAAATAATACAGGATAAATCACAATTATCTATACAAAATCGAAACGTAGCTTTTTACTGAATAACCATAAATGTTTACATTTCATTCGACATAAACGTTTCAGTCTCCGGTCGTCAATAGAGTAGCTGCATCGGACAGGACAGGAAATACCCTCCTACTACCGCCCTTCATCCCTCCTGCTGATATCGCCGTTCATATTCCTGCTATTGCTGTTCTCGGAACTGATTGTGACAACCAGTGGTAGAACCGATAAAACATCGAGTATTTATGGTTTATACAAGAGAATAATGTATTAAAAAACTTCCAGTTGATAGTCAATGATTATTTACTTCTTTTTTTTTTAGAAATAATCATTTTTGGAACATCGCTGATCAAAGGGAATTGGTTGAATCTGAGGAGGGTTGAGCGCTAACATTTTTTCGATTTCTTAACTGTGCCCCAATACTTTTTACAACCCTTTAACGACATATTTATTATTTGATTTCATGTCGTAGCTGTACATAAAAGTACGGGTCTTCTCGCGTATATATACAAAGCGTTTCCTACTTACACGCCACTGTTTGAATGAAAATCACACTGTATCAAAAAAAAGTATTCGAAAAACAGTTGAAAGTGAAACAAATACACAGGAAACTTCTGGGAAATTAGAAAATGTACGAATAATGTTATAGAAATATGTGAGTTAAATCATTGACGTCTTCGAACTGTTTCCGGTTTCTGCCGGGATATTTTGGTTTAACTATATATCTAGTTTTATTTATAAACTGATTAATTTAACGAAATATAAAGAAAATGAGTTCGTTGGGAGAAAAAAATAATTATTCAGGAACTAGAAATAATTAAAATTGTACAGGAAATGATTGGAGTTTAATTAAGTAGAATATAATCGATAACAACAGGTAAAAGATAACTAAAAGTTGATATAAATATGATTAACTTGAGTTGCAAATGGAGAAAAATGAATTCGGGTTATGGAGTGGCCAGTTTACAGTCCTGACCTACATCGGATAAAATATTTATGGGATGAGATAAAAAGAAGAATTCTAACTCGACATCCCATCCCAAACTCGATCCCAGAACTTATTGTTGAAGAAGAAGAGAGTGAGAGTTAGAGTTGTCGACTATACTGGTTTAAACGATATTATACTACTAAATTATACTTTTTACTGTTGAACAGAACAGAAGAATATAAAATAATGTTTGTAGTCACGCAAATTTATTCTTCACTTTGAGTTTATGAACGAATCTGTCAATGTCAAATATTCTGTCATTCATTGACAGATATGCGAGTGTGTGCGTTCTCAAAACATAAGTTTCGTGTCATCGAAGTCTTCGGTTACATTTGATCATCAATTATAGATAAACTGAGTTTGTATAGACTCGATATTGGTTTGAATGATTTATATTAAGAATTAACAAATTTTAAAGTTATTTATGCAAAAATATGAGTACTGGCCAATACTGAAGCTATTTATGAGGATTTAAAACCGTAACCAAAATTGTTTCATATCTACTTAAAATTGTGGTGAGACGTTTGGAGTTTTTATGAAAGATTGTTAATAAGTGAGTTATTCGAGAAGCTCTAAAAAATATGTATAAGGTTGGAATTCAGTATTTTCGCTTTTTATTGATAGAGAACTTGCTCGGAAAGGTTTATTGATAATCCAAGGTCTCACACATATTTGGCAACTCCAAACCAAACGATCAATTCTGATGGTTTTTATCAAATATTAAAGAAACTAGATGAAGTAATCGAAGAAAAATGGTCAGAATTGTCGAATCGGAAAGATTTAGTGATAATCCAAGGTCTCAAACATCTTTGGTAACTGGTGGGAAACTATTGCACCTTGACTGTGGTTTTTAAGCTACTTCCAAGTAACCAAACGATCAATTCTGATGGTTTTTGTCAAAAATTAAAGAAACTAGATGAAGTAATCGAAGAAAAATGGTCAGAATTGTCGAATCGGAAAGATTTAGTGATAATCCAAGGTCTCAAACATCTTTGGTAACTGGTGGGAAACTATTGCACCTTGACTGTGGTTTTTAAGCTACTTCCAAGTAACCAAACGATCAATTCTGATGGTTTTTGTCAAAAATTAAAGAAACTAGATGAAGTAATCGAAGAAAAATGGTCAGAATTGTCGAATCGGAAAGATTTAGTGATAATCCAAGGTCTCAAACATCTTTGGTAACTGGTGGGAAACTATTGCACCTTGACTGTGGTTTTTAAGCTACTTCCAAGTAACCAAACGATCAATTCTGATGTTTTTTGTCAAAAATTAAAGAAACTAGATGAAGTAATCGAAGGAAAATGGTCAGAATTGTCGAATCGGAAAGATTTAGTGTTAATCCAAGGTCTCAAACATCTTTGGTAACTGGTGGGAAACTATTGCACCTTGACTGTGGTTTTTAAGCTACTTCCCAGTAACCAAACGATCAATTCTAATGTTTTTTGTCAAAAATTAAAGAAACTAGATGAAGTAATCGAAGAAAAATGGTCAGAATTGTCGAATCGGAAAGATTTAGTGATAATCCAAGGTCTCAAACATCTTTGGTAACTGGTGGGAAACTATTGCACCTTGACTGTGGTTTTTAAGCTACTTCCAAGTAACCAAACGATCAATTCTGATGTTTTTTGTCAAAAATTAAAGAAACTAGATGAAGTAATCGAAGGAAAATGGTCAGAATTGTCGAATCGGAAAGATTTAGTGATAATCCAAGGTCTCAAACATCTTTGGTAACTGGTGGGAAACTATTGCACCTTGACTGTGGTTTTTAAGCTACTTCCAAGTAACCAAACGATCAATTCTGATGGTTTTTGTCAAAAATTAAAGAAACTAGATGAAGTAATCGAAGAAAAATGGTCAGAATTGTCGAATCGGAAAGATTTAGTGATAATCCAAGGTCTCAAACATCTTTGGTAACTGGTGGGAAACTATTGCACCTTGACTGTGGTTTTTAAGCTACTTCCAAGTAACCAAACGATCAATTCTGATGGTTTTTGTCAAAAATTAAAGAAACTAGATGAAGTAATCGAAGGAAAATGGTCAGAATTGTCGAATCGGAAAGATTTAGTGATAATCCAAGGTCTCAAACATCTTTGGTAACTGGTGGGAAACTATTGCACCTTGACTGTGGTTTTTAAGCTACTTCCAAGTAACCAAACGATCAATTCTGATGGTTTTTGTCAAAAATTAAAGAAACTAGATGAAGTAATCGAAGAAAAATGGTCAGAATTGTCGAATCGGAAAGATTTAGTGATAATCCAAGGTCTCAAACATCTTTGGTAACTGGTGGGAAACTATTGCACCTTGACTGTGGTTTTTAAGCTACTTCCCAGTAACCAAACGATCAATTCTAATGTTTTTTGTCAAAAATTAAAGAAACTAGATGAAGTAATCGAAGAAAAATGGTCAGAATTGTCGAATCGGAAAGGTTTAGTGATAATGCAAAGCCTCGTACATCTTTGGTAACTCGTGGTAAATTATTGGAGCTTAACTGGGAAGTGATGCAACCTTCCTCGTACGGCCCGTTTCGGGCACCATCTGATTACCATTTATTTCGAATAATTCTTTAAATGGGGATGACTGGTTCAGTTTTTTGCTGATAAGGACCAGAAATTTTATGATCGCGGAATCAGGAAGTTGAAAAAAAGATGGTAAAAGGTCAGTGAGCAATATGGAAAATATATAATTGATAAAAAACGATTCTTTGTTAAAAAAAAGTAAAATATACCGAAAATGTTCGTTTCTGCACTCCATTTGAAATTAATCTATAACTAATCACTGAATCACGCACTACTTGCTACTAAAATTACGTCAATGTGACGTCAGTATCACGTGACGAGGTACAGTATTAACAAAAGTTATTCAAAAAATAAAGCAACGCTCTCTATCAGTGAAAATCGAAAGTACTTGATATTCATTCACACAAATAATAAAAACATTCTTTTAACAATTTTCGATTTCTCCTCGTAAATATTTAAAAGTTTTATCTCTGTTTATTTAATGTGTAAAAATTACGTAACCTCGAATAAACAACCAGAGAAACCTGTTACTGCATATTAACAAGGCAACGTGATACCGAAATTAGTTGTCTATAACAATGTTGGACAAACATAACAAAAAAAAACTATTGTCTACATGTACTTTTGGTTAGTTTTCAATATCAATTCCCAGAATTGCTTCTCGAATAATTATCGCCACAAATATAGATAATATGAGTACAAAACAGTCGTTCATAAACATCACAGGAGTGACCAGAATGAATTTAGGTTTTTTCATATTGTTTTTATTTTGTTTTCGTGTGTGTTATTCGATTGTCACGAAAAACGAATCTCATTATTTTGACGAAACTCCACAAGGATCTATCAAAAATTTCTCAGTAGAACTAAGTAAGTCAGATTCATAAATTACAACACAATTTCATTTACATAACCTCACATTTTATGTAAGCTTACTAATATCTGTTTACTTTTAATTATCTTTTACTTAAAATATATTTATTTTTTGTTGTTGTAGTATTTTTATCACACTGAGAAACATAAAATACGAGGTTAGAATATGCTTATTTTTATTATCCCACCGTATTTTTGTAATAAACATATAATAAAATATGCTGTTGGTTATATCAATGACCTTATATGATAGTTTTTTTTAACGTTTTATTTAACTGTTGATACTCAAATTATTCACATTCCAAGTTAATGATAAAAAATTTGTAGTACGTAATGAAAATTTCCATTCGAGAATACTGCACGACAAAACATCTCGATGAAAAGTTAATGTTTTCATTATTTAGTCATTAGCTAAATTGACAGTAAGGAAATAACCTCAAATAAGTTTTAATCATTGTGATTCCAAAGGAATTATCTATAATATAGTAGGATTAATCTTTTTTTAAACTTCGCTTCGTTGAGGCAATTGAACTTTATTAGACACCCACCAGATAAAAAGTTTAATTGTAGTTTTGATCGATGGTACAACCATAGACGAAAATCACGTGTCCCAAGATGGCGCTGAATTCGTACATTTCTATAGCGATACCAAGGTTACTAGAATAATGTAAGGTTTGTGACAATAACAAGATGCGCAGTAGACAAGTGACGTCACCGGTTCTTCACAGCTGTGAATTCGTTAGTTATAAATATATTCGTTTGTATAGACAGATCAAGAGATAACACGCATCCTTATAACTCGAACATAATGTTTTGTGAGGTTCTGTTTGACATAAAAATATAAACAAAACAAAAATGTAAACATAATGACGTAGCTGGTGTTCTAGCAGCTGATTACAAAAACATGCGCATGTCACAAACCTTCTATTATTCTAGTAACCTTGACCAATACAATCTGTAAAGGTTATTGATGTTGTTTATTTTTTTATATGTGTTTTTACTAGTAATTATGTGGTTATAACAAAAAATTGTGATTAAGAATCGTTCTGAAATGAAGTTTAACATCTTGTAATATATTGGAGAAGTATTTTTGGATCTGGAAGAAAAATTATTAAAAGTTTGTATCTACAGACGTCAGGTCTAATTTCCCAGCCTCATTAGATAACAATTAATCTGAATGATGTTGTTAAATATTGGAAATCGTTTGTTCATGGGAATAGGGAAGGAAGATATTTAAATATTTACAGAAAACTACCAAAAAGGTATACAAGAGTTTTATTGGTTACTATATAACTAAAATTTGAAATTACACTTTCTATTGTTTATAAAACAACAAAATTAGATCGAATTTTGGCTTGACCTTCATAAAAGTTTAAAAGAAAATTAACAGATGTCGCTCATTTTTGTTATACCGAGGGTTGATAAAGCTCGTGCCGTTTCTACTTGTAAATCGAAAAAACAAACTTGGTACATCATCAAACGTCTGTTCTTAAGATCGGATATGAAATTGATAGTCAGTTTTCCCGACTTTTTACATTGTTTTCTTCACTTCTCTTCGTTCTTTGTTTGTTATTGAGTTGCTGCTAAATCAAAAATATCTCGACGTACTTTGGATTATAACATGTAAAAATATGCATCCACCAGAAGCTTTGTGCAATAGAAACCGTTCAAAAAGGTACTACCACTGAAGATAAACGATTCAGAAGCCCAGAGATAGCAACCTAAATCAATATATCTGCCTTTGGTTACTTCTACAGTAAAAAGAAGATTCACAGAAGTTTTTTTTTTGGAAGGTTGGTAGTGAAGATATATCTTTCAAAACGTCAAGATAAAACTAACAGGTTACAGTTGACTGAAGAAAATTAGTCGATGAGGAATTGGAGAAAGTTTTATGTAGTGATGAGTTGAAGTTTGAGATTTTTGGGTCTAAAAGATGAATGTAGATCGATGTGGAAACTCGAGCCAGAGCCTCGATGATGGTTTGAGGGTGTTTTAGAGGAAGTGCGACTAAAAACCTACTAGAAATTTAAGGAATTGTTTTGTGCAATAGAAACCGTTCAAAACGGCTCCTAAAAGCTACTACCACTGAAGATAAACGTGATTGACGATTCAGAAGCCCAGAGATAGCAACTCAAATCAATATATCTTTCCTCGGGTACACTTCTTCAGTAAAACGAAGATTCACAGAAGATAAAACCAAGAGGTTACAGTTGACTGAAGGAAATTAGTCGATGAGGAATTGGAGAAAGTTTTATGTAGTGATGAGTTGAAGTTTGAGATTTTTGGGTCTAAAAGATGAATGAAGATCGATGTGGAACCTCGAGGCAGAACCTCGATAATGGTTTGAGGGTGTTTTAGAGGAAGTGCGACTAAAAACCTACTAGTAATTTAAGGAATTGTTTTGTGCAATAGAAACCGTTCAAAACGGCTTCTAAAAGCTACTACCACTGAAGATAAACGTGATTGACGATTCAGAAGCCCAGAGATAGCAACTCAAATCAATATATCTTTCTTTGGGTACACTTCTTCAGTAAAAAGAACATTCACAGAAGATAAAACCAAGAGGTTACAGTTGACTGAAGGAAATTAGTCGATGAGGAATTGGAGAAAGTTTTATGTAGTGATGAGTTGAAGTTTGAGATTTTTGGGTCTAAAAGATGAATGTAGATCGATGTGGAAACTCGAGCCAGAGCCTCGATGATGGTTTGAGGGTGTTTTAGAGGAAGTGCGACTAAAAACCTACTAGAAATTTAAGGAATTGTTTTGTGCAATAGAAACCGTTCAAAACGGCTCCTAAAAGCTACTACCACTGAAGATAAACGTGATTGACGATTCAGAAGCCCAGAGATAGCAACTCAAATCAATATATCTTTCCTCGGGTACACTTCTTCAGTAAAACGAAGATTCACAGAAGATAAAACCAAGAGGTTACAGTTGACTGAAGGAAATTAGTCGATGAGGAATTGGAGAAAGTTTTATGTAGTGATAAGTTGAAGTTTGAGATTTTTGGGTCTAAAAGATGAATGAAGATCGATGTGGAACCTCGAGGCAGAACCTCGATAATGGTTTGAGGGTGTTTTAGAGGAAGTGCGACTAAAAACCTACTAGTAATTTAAGGAATTGTTTTGTGCAATAGAAACCGTTCAAAACGGCTTCTAAAAGCTACTACCACTGAAGATAAACGTGATTGACGATTCAGAAGCCCAGAGATAGCAACTCAAATCAATATATCTTTCTTTGGGTACACTTCTTCAGTAAAAAGAACATTCACAGAAGATAAAACCAAGAGGTTACAGTTGACTGAAGGAAATTAGTCGATGAGGAATTGGAGAAAGTTTTATGTAGTGATGAGTTGAAGTTTGAGATTTTTGGGTCTAAAAGATGAATGTAGATCGATGTGGAAACTCGAGCCAGAGCCTCGATGATGGTTTGAGGGTGTTTTAGAGGAAGTGCGACTAAAAACCTACTAGAAATTTAAGGAATTGTTTTGTGCAATAGAAACCGTTCAAAACGGCTCCTAAAAGCTACTACCACTGAAGATAAACGTGATTGACGATTCAGAAGCCCAGAGATAGCAACTCAAATCAATATATCTTTCCTCGGGTACACTTCTTCAGTAAAAAGAAGATTCACAGAAGATAAAACCAAGAGGTTACAGTTGACTGAAGGAAATTAGTCGATGAGGAATTGGAGAAAGTTTTATGTAGTGATGAGTTGAAGTTTGAGATTTTTGGGTCTAAAAGATGAATGTAGATCGATGTGGAAACTCGAGGCAGAGCCTCGATAATGGTTTGAGGGTGTTTTAGAGGAAGTGCGACTAAAAACCTACTAGAAATTTAAGGAATTGTTTTGTGCAATAGAAACCGTTCAAAACGGCTCCTAAAAGCTACTACCACTGAAGATAAACGTGATTGACGATTCAGAAGCCCAGAGATAGCAACTCAAATCAATATATCTTTCCTCGGGTACACTTCTTCAGTAAAAAGAAGATTCACAGAAGATAAAACCAGGAGGTTACAGTTGACTGAAGGAAATTAGTCGATGAGGAATTGGAGAAAGTTTTATGTAGTGATAAGTTGAAGTTTGAGATTTTTGGGTCTAAAAGATGAATGAAGATCGATGTGGAACCTCGAGGCAGAGCCTCGATGATGGTTTGAGGGTGTTTTAGAGGAAGTGCGACTAAAAACCTACTAGAAATTTAAGGAATTGTTTTGTGCAATAGAAACCGTTCAAAACGGCTCCTAAAAGCTACTACCACTGAAGATAAACGTGATTGACGATTCAGAAGCCCAGAGATGGCAACTCAAATCAATATATCTTCCTTTGGGTACACTTCTTCAGTAAAAAGAAGATTCACAGAAGATAAAACCAGGAGGTTACAGTTGACTGAAGGAAATTAGTCGATGAGGAATTGGAGAAAGTTTTATGTAGTGATAAGTTGAAGTTTGAGATTTTTGGGTCTAAAAGATGAATGAAGATCGATGTGGAACCTCGAGGCAGAGCCTCGATGATGGTTTGAGGGTGTTTTAGAGGAAGTGCGACTAAAAACCTACTAGAAATTTAAGGAATTGTTTTGTGCAATAGAAACCGTTCAAAACGGCTCCTAAAAGCTACTACCACTGAAGATAAACGTGATTGACGATTCAGAAGCCCAGAGATAGCAACTCAAATCAATATATCTTTCTTTGGGTACACTTCTTCAGTAAAAAGAACATTCACAGAAGATAAAACCAAGAGGTTACAGTTGACTGAAGGAAATTAGTCGATGAGGAATTGGAGAAAGTTTTATGTAGTGATAAGTTGAAGTTTGAGATTTTTGGGTCTAAAAGATGAATGAAGATCGATGTGGAACCTCGAGGCAGAGCCTCGATGATGGTTTGAGGGTGTTTTAGAGGAAGTGCGACTAAAAACCTACTAGAAATTTAAGGAATTGTTTTGTGCAATAGAAACCGTTCAAAACGGCTCCTAAAAGCTACTACCACTGAAGATAAACGTGATTGACGATTCAGAAGCCCAGAGATGGCAACTCAAATCAATATATCTTTCTTTGGGTACACTTCTTCAGTAAAAAGAACATTCACAGAAGATAAAACCAAGAGGTTACAGTTGACTGAAGGAAATTAGTCGATGAGGAATTGGAGAAAGTTTTATGTAGTGATGAGTTGAAGTTTGAGATTTTTGGGTCTAAAAGATGAATGTAGATCGATGTGGAACCTCGAGGCAGAGCCTCGATGATGGTTTGAGGGTGTTTTAGAGGAAGTGCGACTAAAAACCTACTAGAAATTTAAGGAATTGTTTTGTGCAATAGAAACCGTTCAAAACGGCTCCTAAAAGCTACTACCACTGAAGATAAACGTGATTGACGATTCAGAAGCCCAGAGATAGCAACTCAAATCAATATATCTTCCTTTGGGTACACTTCTTCAGTAAAAAGAAGATTCACAGAAGATAAAACCAGGAGGTTACAGTTGACTGAAGGAAATTAGTCGATGAGGAATTGGAGAAAGTTTTATGTAGTGATGAGTTGAAGTTTGAGATTTTTGGGTCTAAAAGATGAATGAAGATCGATGTGGAACCTCGAGGCAGAGCCTCGATGATGGTTTGAGGAAGGTTTTTTGAAGAAAGGCGTATAAAAAGTATTTGAAAGAATGACAGACGAAGAATATACTGAATTTAATGATATAATCGTCACAGTTCATACTTTACATCTTTGGAATATCCCTGAAAACGACTGGAACTAAATAAACGACGATTTTTCCTCGAAATATTTTTTTGTTGTGCGGGAAAAAACTTTTGGTTGGTAATTTATATGGAAAACGAATAAAGTAAAAGCAAATTTTTCTATAGATAGAGATTATTCAATAGAATGGCTTCAGATATAAAACTTATTTTCATTTTTGTATCCTTCTCAGGACTACCAACTGAATGTGAAACGCCAAATCTAGATCCAGGATATTGTATAGAAATACAAGATTGTCCTATATTATTGAAACAGTTGAAAAATATTAACGCTACAAATTTTCTAAAGGCTTCGAGATGCGGCCCAAAAAATGAAGATTATTCAAGACCAAAAGTGTGTTGTGGCAAATATGATAATTTTAAACACCTAATCGGTACGTAGCCTATTCTCATATTAATTTCATTTAGTAAAATCGAGTTTAATTTAAAAAACTAAACATGAAATTAATCAGGTACACCCTTAATTGTTAGATTCGTCATTTTATTTACATATTCAACTTTATTGAAGCATACTATTTGAAAAATTAGTTAGAAATATGAAAATCACGTTTAGGGGATGCTCTAAACTCGACAAAATATTGAATGTGATTATAAATCTTAATTATACTCCAAAATTTCTTTGAAATTGAAAAAAAAATATGTTTGTTTTGAGTATAAGTTTCTTAATTTTTGATCAAGGTTGTTGATTAAAAAACCAGTTTATAAGAAAATATATAATCTATTACGTTAAAAAGGTTCAAACGGCTTCAAAAGTGTATCAGCCACACGAACTTTGAAAGGTTACATATCGATTAATATTGAGGATATAATATAGGTTGAAATACATTGAAAAACATAAATTGTATCATAAAATATCACGCGATCTTTATTTTAGTCATCGTATTTTAATAATAAGGGGTAGTTTTCATCCCTTACAATAATTTACACATATTGACATGAGATAGATTTTGAAATGAAGGTTGAATAAAACTCAATTCCAAAATTTCACGAAAATTCATGCGTCTTAACGTAACAAGTGTTTAATTCTTAAAGATATTTCAGTAAAAGTTTCGATGGTTTAGGCCTTGGTACCTGTTATTATCAATTTCACCTTCAAAGATCGAATTTATGGAACCGGATCAACATATTTCTGTCCCATTACCTTGGATGTTTTTATGTACTGATTAATTTCATATTTAGCTTGTTAAACCAAAGCTATAACTCAAATTTTCTTTATATCTATATTCGTACTACTTGTAGTTGTTTTGATATTTTATATTTTTTATAATTTGCAGTTGACGATAAAACAATATTTCCAAAAAGATGCGGCGTCGAAAAAATTTCCGTGCATAACCGGATAATAGGAGGAACCGAAGCTAATATCGGTGAATTTCCTTGGATGGCTAGATTAATTCATAAAAATGACCGCGGATTTAAATCAGTAGGATGCGCGGGATTCCTAATACACTCTAAATATGTATTAACCGCCGCTCATTGCGTAAATCCCGAATTTACACGTATCAGAGGCCCTGTGTAAGAAATTACTGTTTTTTTGTTAAATATATATAAAGTTTTAAAGTTCGTTTTCATCATCAAACTTCTACTTCATCACTTCTCTACATTTAACGACTACAATTCAACGCAGAACATAACAGGGACAACCTGTATAATATCCAAGTCCACAGAAATGTATTAACTATAAATATAAGAAAAGTTTTTCCACCGACTCGACATTCGCAGTTATCGGTGCTTATACGAGGGTTGTTACTCAAGTTTTGTGATAAACAATTAAAAACCAATATTTATAATTGGATATTCAAATTATTTATCGATTGAGGTTCCTCCAAACATGTGACTGTTTCTTTAGTTGTATGATGACCCATCGATTTCATATTTTGAGTGTTCTGGAACGTTTTTATTTGAATTGATTCAGAATTGATCGTTCTACGTTGCTCTAATGAAACGTTGGTTTTGGTTCGTCCTGAAATATCCATACAGTCGATTTTTGTTTAGTTTCGAGTTCAAATGCATAGATTAATGAATCGTCGCCCTTTTCAAGATCATTTAAACGTCTTTTGGAACACAAGGATTGAATATTCTCAGCATTTCTTTGCACCAATCCTTTTTCTGGATGATTTTGGACAATCTTCATCAAATAAATCGTGTAGGAAAGCGAGACCACCATTGAATTCTGGAAACCAACGAAACGCAGTACACATCGAGATCATAGAAAATCAACGAACGAAATAATTCGAGATTTAATCGCATTTTTTTTTACCAAAATGAATGATTCAAGTATCTGTAAACAACTCGTATGATAATACAATTAAAAATGTCAAACTTCACGATGTCAATGTCAAATTTGACATTCATTGACATAATCACTTAAAGTGATCGAAAAGGAATAGCGTCCGATTTTCAATCAAGATAGAGATAACACCTTGCTATAATGAAACGAGTTCAAATGCATAGATTAATGAATCGTCGCCCTTTCAAGATCATTTAAACGTCTTTTGGAACACAAGGATTGAATATTCTCAGCATTTCTTTGCACCAATCCTTTTTCTGGATGATTTTGGACGATCTTCATCAAATAAATCGTGTAGGAAAGCGCGACCACCATTGAATTCTGGAAACCAACGAAACGCAGTACACATCGAGATCATAGAAAATCAACGAACGAAATAATTCGAGGTTTAATCGCATTTTTTTTTACCAAAATCAATGATTCAAGTATCTGTAAACAACTCGTATGATAATACAATTAAAAATGTCAAACTTCACGATGTCAATGTCAAATTTGACATTCATTGACATAATCACTTAAAGTGATCGAAAAGGAATAGCGTCCGATTTTCAATCGAGATAGAGATAACACGTTGCTGTAATGAAACGAGTTCAAATGCATAGATTAATGAATCGTCGCCCTTTTCAAGATCATTTAAACGTCTTTTGGAACACAAGGATTGAATATTCTCAGCATTTCTTTGCACCAATCCTTTTTTTGGATGATTTTGGACGATCTTCATCAAATAAATCGTGTAGGAAAGCGCGACCACCATTGAATTCTGGAAACCAACGAAACGCAGTACACATCGAGATCATAGAAAATCAACGAACGAAATAATTCGAGGTTTAATCCCATTTTTTTTACCAAAATGAATGATGCAAGTATCTGTAAACAACTCGTATGATAATACAATTAAAAATGTCAAACTTCACGATGTCAATGTCAAATTTGACATTGACATAATCACTTAAAGTGATCGAAAAGATAGAGATAGAGATAACAAGAAAAAGAGTCTCTAATGACTTTTTTTTTTGTATTCTAATTGCTTTTTTGGCATGTTTTTCTGTCGATTCTTTCTTGTTTTTCATCTAGGAAGGTTTTCTTTAAACGTGGCACGATCGTTTTAGATTTTCTGTGTTGCTGGGTGAACACAACACCGAAACCAAAATTGATTGTGCAGATAACGGAAAATATTGCGCGGATCCCCTACAAATTAGTCGAGTTGCTAAAATAATCGCACATCCTGGATACGACGACAAAACCACTGGACATTATAATGATATAGCCTTGATTCATCTGAAAAAGGGCGCTCGATTCACAGGTAAGTTATTACGCGAAAAAAATTAAAAAAAAAGAAACAAATTAAAGGGTCAAGTCTTTTTAATTAGAAGAAAATTTCTTGGTTTTGGTTCAAATCCTATTTTTACAGTTATACTTTCCAGATGAGAGTTTTAACGATTTTTTTTCGAATTTTTATCTATTGAAAAATCGTTTTTCTTTTTTGGTCTACGTCCCACAACCTTCAATTCCTTTTATTTCGATTTTTTTCACTTTTAGAATGTTTCCAAAAGTATCAATTTCTCCATCTGTTCCATCAGCAATCCTTCTGTTCAATTTTGTTCACTGGAATATCGTAAAAGTGTTGGACACAGCTCCAAACGACTCGAGCAAATCCTCACCATTCAAATCCATTTCACGTAAACAAAATTCAATATTATTTTCACAGATTTTGTTCAACCGATTTGCTTACAAATTGATAACGAAGAATACGTACCAGGAAGGTATGCGATCAGTGGATGGGGAAAAACCAAGACTGGTAAGTAGAAATCGTACTGAATATGTTTACACCAAATATATTCAATCAAAAGGCACAAATTGCTTCATATAACTGCTGTAGATCGATCGAAAGAACACGAGGAATGAATCCGACCTATTATGACCTAAGCAGCGGTCAAAAACAATAACCAAAATAAGGGAATCAATGTTAAATAATTGGAAAATAATATACAAGTCATTTTCTACTTGCTACCCTTGAAGATCTTTATAGAAAGTTTTTACCAGAAACAGAACATGAAGCCCGGGACTTTCCTGGTCATCTCAACATTCTAAAAGAATGTAAGGTGGTGCAGAGATTGATCAGATAGGTCGAGAAACCAAGCTCGCTATCCCAATGGCGTTAGAATTATCCAATTTCCAGATGGAAACATGTTACACTAGCAGATCCACCACAATGCAAAGTTTCCAATCTAGCAGACAGTAGAGCGTCAAATCAAGCACTTAAATCTTAAAAAATTGAGTCAAAGCTTGTATTTGATGACATACGCAACCTGAAGATTTTTCAAAATTGGTTCCAAAGGTATTAGTTCATTGGATATTGTCCGTGGATTACCATCTGAAGAAAATGAGCAACTGCGAATTGGTAAATGCGAGATTATCAATAGAAAAAGGTGGTAATTACCCAGGTAACTTTGCAAAATCGTTTGTATCCGACCTATTGGTCAAAGTCTGGGTAGATTCATTCAGAATTACCTTTGTCTTCTTGGTGATATTTGTGTACCAACTGCAGTTGAATTAGAACGTTTCTTACTATCTAAATAATCCTTTTCAGTGTATATTATTATTATTTCTAGTTCAGTTTAGTAAAATTAAGATGAAATTGGAAATACCGCCGTTCAATAAAGGGAACTGTATCGATCAATTTCGTTCCGTGAACATTGATGTTGTCGAAACGCAGATATGCGCTGGAGGAGAGTCAGACATGGATGGTTGTAGTGGAGATTCTGGAGGTCCTCTTATGTTCGATAACGGAACTAATTGGTTCGCAGCTGGAATTGTTAGTTTTGGTAAAATTCAATTTTTCTTTCCAAATATTTTAATGATAAGTTTAATATTTTCGTTTTGGTGTTATTATGAAGCGAAGTAGATGTAGAAATGGAAAGATACCAATAAGAATTCGACAGTATAATTAAAGTAGAATAATCTATTCAGGAAGAAGAGTTAATTTGAGGAGAATCTCTCTGAAGAAGAAGTTGGTGGCTGTCTCCGGATTTGCTGCTTATTATATTTTAATTCGAGGATAAAAAAATTCGTTTTCGACAGCATTTACGTTAACCCCAATCTATAAATTATCAATATACTTCGATAAAAGACTCAAAAATTGATCGCAGCAGATTGTGTTTGATTATATAACCTGCGGAGGTCTTAATTACATAGATTTCTACTAGGAAGATTGAGATTGGAGGTGAGAGCCTTAGAGGCTCTACTGTATAAGATCCTTCTGTGGATCCTTTTGGATTTAGGTTATTTTTTGTGATTGCAGCCTAATTGCACTTTTCACTGTTAAATTTTCCGCATAGAGATGACGAGAACTCCCTGTTGATTGGGAAAATAAAAAGGGGAGATTAAAATCTACATCTACATTATCTTCTTTTCACTAAAATTAATTTTCCCATTACATATTTTCATTCATTTAATTATCAAATTATTTCTGTTTCGTTACAGGTATAAGTTGTGGATTAGAGGGATGGCCGGGGGTTTATACGAATATTCCAAGCTTCGTACCTTGGATTAAGGAAGAAATTATCAAAAATAGCGCCAACACAAAAAATTCTAATAACACTGAATCTTATAAAACAAAAAATCGTACTATTACCACAAAGACAGTTCAATAAACTAATAATTAAAGCTTATTAAACAATTATTGATAATTGAGATTGTGATTTTTATCGTTTATTGATTTTTTAATAAATATAAACACACCAGATGAGTTTTTATTTCCTTAACACCAACAAAATAACTGATATTCCATACGTCAAAGTGTAGTATCCAATTAAAACGAAGGATCGTAAGGTTAAACGTAGTGTATTAGTCGCGCTAAGCGGATTTATCATCTCCCAACTAAATAAAGACCTTGTACACATAAATAAAATTATCTACTTCACAATAGGACATTCTTTAGAGCTTCTTCTAAGGATAAAAGATCAAAACCCTGGAAGGTACATTCTTAGATCCAGTTGAAAGGCGTTTCTAATGAAATTAAGTCATATCAACCAAATTTAACATAAAATCTTTTCGTGCGATGATTTTCGACGTGGATTGAACCAACAGCAGTGTGGTGATCAATCAAACAAAGTTCGTGTCGATTGGTGTAAAGAAATGTTGAAGAAATCATCGATTTATGCCTATGGACTCGAAGCTGGGCGAAGGAACCAAATCTAACGAAAGTTTTTCGGACCAAATGAATAACTGGAAGCTTCTGGATACTTGAAAGTTTTTTCCGAAGTTATCGGAACCAAAAGAAGAAGCTGGTGGTTGTGTTAGATCAAGAATGAAAAATTTCTGCATTTTGATAGTTGTAAATCATTAGATACTGAATTTTAGACAAATAACCAAGCTGGAAACTACAAAATAACTGATATTCCATACGTCAAAGTGTAGTAACCAATTAAAACGAAGGATCGTAAGGTTAAACGTAGTGTATTAGTCGCGCTAAGCGGATTTATCATCTCCCAACTAAATAAAGACCTTGTACACATAAATAAAATTATCTACTTCACAATAGGACATTCTTTAGAGCTTCTTCTAAGGATAAAAGATCAAAACCCTGGAAGGTACATTCTTAGATCCAGTTGAAAGGCGTTTCTAATGAAATTAAGTCATATCAACCAAATTTAACATAAAATCTTTTCGTGCGATGATTTTCGACGTGGATTGAACCAACAGCAGTGTGGTGATCAATCAAACAAAGTTCGTGTCGATTGGTGTAAAGAAATGTTGAAGAAATCATCGATTTATGCCTATGGACTCGAAGCTGGGCGAAGGAACCAAATCTAACGAAAGTTTTTCGGACCAAATGAATAACTGGAAGCTTCTGGATACTTGAAAGTTTTTTCCGAAGTTATCGGAACCAAAAGAAGAAGCTGGTGGTTGTGTTAGATCAAGAATGAAAAATTTCTGCATTTTGATAGTTGTAAATCATTAGATACTGAATTTTAGACAAATAACCAAGCTGGAAACTACAAAATAACTGATATTCCATACGTCAAAGTGTAGTAACCAATTAAAACGAAGGATCGTAAGGTTAAACGTAGTGTATTAGTCGCGCTAAGCGGATTTATTATCTCCCAACTAAATAAAGACCTTGTACACATAAATAAAATTATCTACTTCACAATAGGACATTCCTTGGAGCTTCTTCTAAGGATAAAAGATCAAAACCCTGGTAGGTACATTCTTAGATCCAGTTGAAAGGCGTTTCTAATGAAATTAAGTCATATCAACCAAATTTAACATAAAATCTTTTCGTGCGATGATTTTCGACGTGGATTGAACCAACAGCAGTGTGGTGATCAATCAAACAAAGTTCGTGTCGATTGGTGTAAAGAAATGTTGAAGAAATCATCGATTTATGCCTATGGACTCGAAGCTGGGCGAAGGAACCAAATCTAACGAAAGTTTTTCGGACCAAATGAATAACTGGAAGCTTCTGGATACTTGAAAGTTTTTTCCGAAGTTATCGGAACCAAAAGAAGAAGCTGGTGGTTGTGTTAGATCAAGAATGAAAAATTTCTGCATTTTGATAGTTGTAAATCATTAGATACTGAATTTTAGACAAATAACCAAGCTGGAAACTACAAAATAACTGATATTCCATACGTCAAAGTGTAGTAACCAATTAAAACGAAGGATCGTAAGGTTAAACGTAGTGTATTAGTCGCGCTAAGCGGATTTATTATCTCCCAACTAAATAAAGACCTTGTACACATAAATAAAATTATCTACTTCACAATAGGACATTCCTTGGAGCTTCTTCTAAGGATAAAAGATCAAAACCCTGGTAGGTACATTCTTAGATCCAGTTGAAAGGCGTTTCTAATGAAATTAAGTCATATCAACCAAATTTAACATAAAATCTTTTCGTGCGATGATTTTCGACGTGGATTGAACCAACAGCAGTGTGGTGATCAATCAAACAAAGTTCGTGTCGATTGGTGTAAAGAAATGTTGAAGAAATCATCGATTTATGCCTATGGACTCGAAGCTGGGCGAAGGAACCAAATCTAACGAAAGTTTTTCGGACCAAATGAATAACTGGAAGCTTCTGAAAGTTCTTGAAAGTTTTTTCCGAAGTTATCGGAACCAAAAGAAGAAGCTGGTGGTTGTGTTAGATCAAGAATGAAAAATTTCTGCATTTTGATAGTTGTAAATCATTAGATACTGAATTTTAGACAAATAACCAAGCTGGAAACTACAAAATAACTGATATTCCATACGTCAAAGTGTAGTAACCAATTAAAACGAAGGATCGTAAGGTTAAACGTAGTGTATTAGTCGCGCTAAGCGGATTTATTATCTCCCAACTAAATAAAGACCTTGTACACATAAATAAAATTATCTACTTCACAATAGGACATTCCTTGGAGCTTCTTCTAAGGATAAAAGATCAAAACCCTGGTAGGTACATTCTTAGATCCAGTTGAAAGGCGTTTCTAATGAAATTAAGTCATATCAACCAAATTTAACATAAAATCTTTTCGTGCGATGATTTTCGACGTGGATTGAACCAACAGCAGTGTGGTGATCAATCAAACAAAGTTCGTGTCGATTGGTGTAAAGAAATGTTGAAGAAATCATCGATTTATGCCTATGGACTCGAAGCTGGGCGAAGGAACCAAATCTAACGAAAGTTTTTCGGACCAAATGAATAACTGGAAGCTTCTGAAAGTTCTTGAAAGTTTTTTCCGAAGTTATCGGAACCAAAAGAAGAAGCTGGTGGTTGTGTTAGATCTAGAATGAAAAATTTCTGCATTTTGATAGTTGTAAATCATTAGATACTGAATTTTAGACAAATAACCAAGCTGGAAACTACAAAATAACTGATATTCCATACGTTAAAGTGTAGTAACCAATTAAAACGAAGGATCGTAAGGTTAAACGTAGTGTATTAGTCGCGCTAAGCGGATTTATCATCTCCCAACTAAATAAAGACCTTGTACACATAAATAAAATTATCTACTTCACAATAGGACATTCCTTGGAGCTTCTTCTAAGGATAAAAGATCAAAACCCTGAAAGTTACATTCGCAGATCCAGTTGAAAGTCATTTCTACTGAAATTAAGTCATATCAACCAAATTTAACATAAAATCTTTTTGTGCGATGATTTTCGACGTGGATTGAACCAACAGCAGTGTGGAGATCAATCAAACAAAGTTCGTGTCGATTGGTGTAAAGAAATGCTGAAGAAATCATCGATTTATGCGTTTGGACTCGAAGCTGGGCGAAGGAACCAAATCTAACGAAAGTTTTTCGGACCAAATGAATAACTGGAAGCTTCTGGATACTTGAAAGTTTTTTCCGAAGTTATCGGAACCAAAAGAAGAAGCTGGTGGTTGTGTTAGATCTAGAATGAAAAATTTCTGCATTTTGATAGTTGTAAATCATTAGATACTGAATTTTAGACAAATAACCAAGCTGGAAACTACAAAATAACTGATATTCCATACGTCAAAGTGTAGTAACCAATTAAAACGAAGGATCGTAAAGTTAAACGTAGTGTATTAGTCGCGCTAAGCGGATTTATCATCTCCCAACTAAATAAAGACCTTGTACACATAAATAAAATTATCTACTTCACAATAGGACATTCCTTGGAGCTTCTTCTAAGGATAAAAGATCAAAACCCTGAAAGTTACATTCGCAGATCCAGTTGAAAGTCATTTCTACTGAAATTAAGTCATATCAACCAAATTTAACATAAAATCTTTTTGTGCGATGATTTTCGACGTGGATTGAACCAACAGCAGTGTGGAGATCAATCAAACAAAGTTCGTGTCGATTGGTGTAAAGAAATGCTGAAGAAATCATCGATTTATGCGTTTGGACTCGAAGCTGGGCGAAGGAACCAAATCTAACGAAAGTTTTTCGGACCAAATGAATAACTGGAAGCTTCTGGATACTTGAAAGTTTTTTCCGAAGTTATCGGAACCAAAAGAAGAAGCTGGTGGTTGTGTTAGATCTAGAATGAAAAATTTCTGCATTTTGATAGTTGTAAATCATTAGATACTGAATTTTAGACAAATAACCAAGCTGGAAACTACAAAATAACTGATATTCCATACGTCAAAGTGTAGTAACCAATTAAAACGAAGGATCGTAAAGTTAAACGTAGTGTATTAGTCGCGCTAAGCGGATTTATCATCTCCCAACTAAATAAAGACCTTGTACACATAAATAAAATTATCTACTTCACAATAGGACATTCTTTAGAGCTTCTTCTAAGGATAAAAGATCAAAACCCTGGAAGGTACATTCTTAGATCCAGTTGAAAGTCGTTTCTAATGAAATTAAGTCATATCAACCAAATTTAACATAAAATCTTTTCGTGCGATGATTTCCTTTGATTTTCAACGTGGATTGAACCAACAGCAGTGTGGTGATCAATCAAACAAAGTTCGTGTCGATTGGTGTAAAGAAATGCTGAAGAAATCATCGATTTATGCCTATGGACTCGAAGCTGGGCGAAGGAACCAAATCTAACGAAAGTTTTTCGAACCAAATGAATAACTGGAAGCTTCTGGATACTTGAAAGTTTTTCCCGAAGTTATCGGAACCAAAAGAAGAAGCTGGTGGTTGTGTTAGATCAAGAATGAAAAATTTCTGCATTTTGATAGTTGTAAATCATTAGATACTGAATTTTAGACAAATAACCAAGCTGGAAACTACAAAATAACTGATATTCCATACGTCAAAGTGTAGTAACCAATTAAAACGAAGGATCGTAAAGTTAAACGTAGTGTATTAGTCGCGCTAAGCGGATTTATCATCTCCCAACTAAATAAAGACCTTGTACACATAAATAAAATTATCTACTTCACAATAGGACATTCTTTAGAGCTTCTTCTAAGGATAAAAGATCAAAACCCTGGAAGGTACATTCTTAGATCCAGTTGAAAGGCGTTTCTAATGAAATTAAGTCATATCAACCAAATTTAACATAAAATCTTTTCGTGCGATGATTTTCGACGTGGATTGAACCAACAGCAGTGTGGTGATCAATCAAACAAAGTTCGTGTCGATTGGTGTAAAGAAATGTTGAAGAAATCATCGATTTATGCCTATGGACTCGAAGCTGGGCGAAGGAACCAAATCTAACGAAAGTTTTTCGGACCAAATGAATAACTGGAAGCTTCTGAAAGTTCTTGAAAGTTTTTTCCGAAGTTATCGGAACCAAAAGAAGAAGCTGGTGGTTGTGTTAGATCTAGAATGAAAAATTTCTGCATTTCGATAGTTATAAATCATTAGATGCTGAAATAACTAGGGAAACAACCAAGCTGAAGACTACGTGAATTCGAATTTAGTTGAGGAGTCTTAATTTAAACGAAATTTCATACAATTTTTGTAACAAAATCATAAAAAAAATGATTCGGTATCTTATTTAGAACCTAACCAAAAATGATACACCACGTAAGTGATTGCTGTTTATTTTTTGATCAAACCTCGTATATTAATACTAGTATTGATAGATAAATAGTGATAATTCAATCCTCGGGGACGAAATTACCTAAAAATATGCATTAAAAGTGCATAATAATATTTAAATTGTGCAAGGAAATTTCTTGTTTAATGTAAAACTTTCTTTTCTCATTAACAAATTTCCGTTCTGCGATGACTATTTGTTTTACATAAAAAACGCTACAATACGTAAATAGCGAGAAAGATAAACATATACTGGAATAACCAAAATATTATTTAGTGAGAAAACACATTTTCTGATTGTCGATATATATAAAACAACATCTGAAGGAGGTAGAGCAGTTCAAGAAGGTCAAGGTATTTTAGTCAGTTGCTGTTGATCAAGTGTTCAATATAGTGATAATGTTTTATAAAATTTGTTTCTGTGTTGTTTTCTTTGCGGCAATTTCGGATAATTTCCAAGCAAAAGGACGTAAGATATTTTTAAATCTTTACTAATTTTTTCATTGTCTTTTTACCGCGATGTTAAATTTTGATCGCCATAAAATAGATTGATTGAACTGAGTAAAATATGAAATAAGCAACGAAGCGTGAGCTCTGCAAAGGGAATTTTTCCTATATCAGGTCCGTTTCATGAAATCGTCGCGAAAAATAAACCAACGAGGCTATTTCTCTTTTTATCTCCCTAGGGAATTATGAACGTTGTCTTCTTTAGATAATTAAAATAACATTACTATTTACAGAAGTTACTTTCCCTTGAGTTGTGTACGATATTTTTTCTACGAAATTGCAATTATAAAAAGTATATATCGCTAATTTTAAAGCTAAACACTTTTTTGTATACTTTGGGTGGAATTTATTCATATATTCACGATTTTCAATAAAATAAAACCATTACATTGGACTAACATGATACAAACTTCCTAACTAGCACGCTTATACATCTCATGTAATTGAATCAATTAATATGTAAATATAAAGGACGGCAGGTCTTACAAGCTTGAAATTTCTCTTCTACTTTTCTCAGACACCTTGTTAAGGCTCTTTCCACCTACCAGTTTCCTTTCTGGTTACATCCCCTAGCCAACGCAGTCTTTTTACACTTGCACCATACAAACTTTTGATATCTGCGTTGGTTTTTCTTCTTCATTCATTTAGTTCCATTCGTATCCCACCAAAAATTTTTCTCATGACTCCCATGTCTTCATTCTAAGCTTCACTTTCCTTGAGATAAATTTGGACTTTTCCTAGAACTCCAATTGTTTCATTGCCTCTTGTCGAATTCTCCAATTTTACTTGTTATCGTCACTCCCAGGTAATCAAACTTGTACTCTATCGAACCTTATTTTGTCTGTTGTGATTTTTAATTGATTGTTACTTAAAAAAAATCTTTTTGCCGTATATTAGTAAAAACTTTCCTTGTAATTCATGTTTTGTTCTAGAATCAACTAATATAAGCCTTAATAATGCTTTTTGGGTTATCTAAAATGCTTTTAACTTGTGCTGAATAGGCGCAACGACCCCGAAACTGGTCCGTATTAAAAATACGAGTTAAAAATAATGATTAGAATCGATAAAGATGGAAAAGTAGTTATAGAAAACGATAAATTGTTAAAGATTATTATAAACATTTAAAACATGTAATGTAATTGTTAATCTTGACATTTGACCAATTCTGTGAAATTTATAATCAACACAAAATGGTGGAGTATAAATAAATCTTTAATTTTGATATTATGAACGTCATAAATAAAATTTTTTTGATAATGTAAAATCTTTCTGTTATTTTCACGTTTTCTACATACATACAGGGTGTCCCCTACTAAACTGATACTACATGTAACTTTCTAAAGGATTTAGTGCCCTTAGAAGATGATATTATTGAATTGATTCATAAAAATTTGATATTTTGAATTAGAATTTCGTATTTTTCGAATTTATTGCAAAATATTTTAGAGCAAATTAGTTTTTTTTATTAAAAAATTGATTAAATAGCATCATTTATTATTATTATTAATGACATTTAGTATTTAGTCATGTTTTTGTTTGTTTGTTACCTCGTATATTAATAGTTTATGTACAATATTATATTTCAGAATTTTGAAATTATTAAAACAAGAAAATATTTTAAAAATAATTAGGAAATTCGAGAATTATCTTATCGAATGGATATAGGATGATGTCATTATCATTAATTACATTTTAATTATTTTTTACTTATCGATTTTAATACAACAAAAACTAAAAATTACACGAAAATAATCGACAGAAAAACCTTAAAAACCGAAAAAAATAAAAACTTAACCCCCCTCTGAAGCAAATTACTTTTGATTTTAGAAATTTCAAAGGTCAATTAAACCATAGACTTTACTTTGGCCAAGCAATAAGCAAAATATCTAATAGAAACATAATTTTATATTCCTTCCGTTGCTTTTAAATGTTTCCAAAAAAGAAGTTTCGAAGAAAAGAATTTCAAAATTATCTAATCTTCTCTAGGACTCAGAATAGATCCTACTGATTAAAATTGATCAGTTCTAGCTCTGATAGAATAATTTCTATAAATTATTTAATTACATCAAAAATATGTCTATTATAGAGTGGCAAACGCGTAAAAGAAGGCCTCAGTATGCACACTCAAATATGTCACGTAAGTAGTCATATTTTCTAAAACTTTATGTCACTTCAAAATATTTATGTTAACGATAACGATGACGAAGACGATTAAACAGAAGAATATTCAAAAAATAATAGTTTCCGCCATGTTATTTATCCTTTATCTCAGAAAACAACATTAGAAAAATTATTCTTCAGACAAATCGTTTCTGATTGTGCATGTATCAAAACTTTGGGCTTCTATAGATGTTTTAAAGTGACATAATGTATATAAACACGTGTTTATGTAGATCAAAAACTTGTCTTCTATTTTATCTTTATATTGGTGGTGGTTATTAACACTTTCTAGAAGAGATTGAACTTTAAATCAACAGATCTTTCTGTAAATACTAACCAAACAGTTTTCGTGCTGGTGGCTGCTTAGTTAGCCATTTTCTTCATTTGAATGTTAGAATACATCTTCATATCATAGACATAATCATAGTTAATGTTTTTTTTATTAACATTATCGATTAAACCATTTCCGCGATCATTCTAACAAAGTATTTAACAATTTTTGTAATGAATCATCGATCGAATGAATTTTAGAACGAGGTAGGGAATGTAAGACCCCAAATCAAGAATGGGCGACGTGCGAATCCATATATACATGTCAACGTCTTTTGAACACCATCCAGAATAAAGATCCGATCCAGGTGAGGTTTTTACGCCAATCGCAATGCGGTTACGATTCCGAACCTCTGGTTTGTTGCGGTACCAAAAGTACTTACATGAGACGCAATACTCAAAATGGGGGTACTGCGATACCTGGTAGATCGTTAATTGGAAGTAGAAATCGTGATGGTATAGTTGGGGTAGCAAAAGGTGGTGCCAGTAATTATAATTATAGATCAAATTCGGTTCTACCTCAAAGACCTTCATGTGGACAAGACGTGAGTAAAATATTTCTTCGTTTATAGACATTATATGATGTTGTTTAGTTTTCGGAAAAAATTTATGGTGGTATTAGAACTCAGTTGAACGAATTCCCGTGGATGGCGCTTCTTCAATATGCGAACGGTACCGGATTTAAACGTTGGGCGTGCGCAGGAACTCTTATTAACAATAGATACATTTTGACAGCTGCTCATTGCGTTACTGGGGAAATAACAAAAAAAGTTGGACTATTGTAAGTATTTAGATTATTGTACGATAATTTTTTTACTATAGAATTATTATTTGATTCTTTTCAAAAGTATTCCAATAAAAAACTTCTTTTTCTTATGGTGTCTATCCATGGCGAATCATCATGACTATTTTCATACTCTCAGCAGCAATTCGTCTTCTTCCTGGACCTACTTTCCCAAAAATTTTGGCTTGTAAGATGGTTTGGAGTCTTGGATCTGTCTCAATGACTTCCTAGTGCTTTCTAGTTGGATTACTTAAAGAAATAGCCTCAAAAGATGGTTCATAAGACAAACCTTGAGCTAATATTGGTTTCTTAGATTTCGGATTTCAAATAGGTCTATTGTTTGGACTTGGATGATGACAGAACAGATTCTGATGATGATGGACTTTTAAAATAATGCTCTGATGAAGTTCAATGTTGGAAAAAGTTGTAGGTATAGGAAAACCTTCAAAAATATTAGAGGTTATATTGATTAAATTTCGTCCAGTAATTGTATCGAAAATAAAAATTCGAAATTTTCATTAAAAAATTGAATTTTAGAGTAAACGTACGTTTGGGAGAATATGATACAGCGCATGATGTTGATTGTGACGGCGCTTTATGCAACAGCCCCCAGGATATCGGCGTAGAAGAAGCTGTTTATAACCAAGGTTACGATAACGATGACACTCAAAGATACAACGATATCGCTTTGATTAGATTAAACAAATCAGTCAAGTTTTCAAGTAATTATTCTAAAATAAATATAATAATAAATCGAATAATTTATCGATTTAATCATAGGTTTCATCCAACCTCTTTGTCTACCAAATATAAACGAAGCTGCAGCTATTGGCGAGCGCGTTGTTGTAGCTGGTTGGGGTAAAACCGAATCGTCTGGTAGGAGCTCCAAGAAGCTGAAAGTAGAAATACCAATAGCTCAAAGGAGACAATGTACGACTGCTTTCTCTTCGGCAGGTATCAATTTGGAAAATTCACAAATTTGCGCTGGAGGGGAAAGAGGAAAGGATTCTTGTTCAGGTATAACACGAAATAATTCCGATATCACAAAAAATTAGTGCTAGGATGTTTTGATGGAAGGGTTCGACCTAAAATGAACTGCTTTACTTGGAACGATGTCCCAAAGCACTTTAAATTGAATCCTACTCGGCGTAGTCTTCAGATGTATCATCGAGGTTTCTAAATTTTAGCACTACAAATTTTTTGTGATTCCGGAACTCTTATTAGCTTCTTTGCTTTGAATTTAGGTTTGTTTGTTCAAATTCTAGGTGACAGTGGTGGTCCTTTGATGAAAACAGTAAAGGGCGATGTATCGACTTGGTATTTGGAGGGAATAGTTTCTTTTGGAGCTAAATGTGGTACGGAAGGTTGGCCGGGAATATATACCAGAGTCGAAAATTATTTAGGATGGATTCATAGTAACGTTAGACCATAGATTGTGTTCGATATCTATTAGTTAATTTATTTAATTTTTGTTTGATTAGTGAAATAAATTTGTGATTGGATCTGATGGAGTTTTATTTTAATGATAATCACAATTTACTGAATCCATTTTTAAACGGAATAATAGACAAAAATCTGGGGCATATAGTGAAGTGAATTATGAAGGTTATGAATGTTAATTATTGTCTCGGACTATTAATAGTCCAAGAAAATTTGTTCTTAAATGAGAATTCTGTAGTAAGCTGTACTTTTTAATAAAAAATTGGGTAATGGCTAGAAATAGAAACATCGAATCAAATTTGTAAATTTATTCATTATCGAATTTTGTTATTGAGGGTAGTTCAAGCTTAAGGGATGGTTTAAAAATTGATAAATCGCTTAAGAAATTGTAATTTTTCAAAATAAAAGTATATACGCTGAAAGAACTAATTTTTGTTTGGAAGTTGAACTAAAATTTCTGGTAATAGTCCATTATACTTTTAATTTAATTATTACTAATTTTTTTGTTGTTTCTCAAACTATTAAAATCAGTTTTTTTACTTAGTATATTTTAATTTGCGTTGATCGAGTATACGTAAAAAAATTCTCACTATTTGTGGTTTTATAAACATCTTGATTAGAAATCTTATAAATTGTTAATTAATAGCTATTTTATGGGAAAAACCAATTATTCACACACTTTTTTTTTTGAAAGTTGAAATATAGGTGGAATTACCAACGGTATTTCGGTATTTATTCCAAGTTTTACGTACGTAGTGAAGTCCATGAGTTCTTTGTTTCACATTAAAATAAATTCATGAAGAATGATTTTCAATATATTTTCTCCCTATTTCTACTAAATGTGTAACTAATCCTATGCTACTATAAAATACAATGCATCTTTAGAGTCAAAATGTTCGTACGAGGCTAGATCAGGACTATATGGTGGCTCTTCAATCTCTGCGAACCTTATCGCGCCTTTTTTCGATAAAATTTCAATACAACTACCTTAGTAAGGAATATACCGCGTTCAATGCAGCATTAGATTCATTAAAACAACCCAAAATTTACTCTTCAAGTCCCAAAATATTGTAGCCATCAGTTTTTTGGTGCTTTTTTTGACCTTTGCTTTCTTTGCACGCGCTGTTATTTCTATGGAATCTCTTTTGGACGTGGGATCATAGTAAAAGGACCTCATCCGATGCAACGCTCATAATATTGTACAAAACGCTGGACATCCATCTCTTGTACGATCCTAAGAATACTTGTTCAAATGTACGATGCCAAAAAAGCAAAAATTTCCTCTCCAAGTCCCGAAGTATTGTAGCCATCAGTTTTTTGGTGCTTTTTTTGACCTTTGCTTTCTTTGCACGCGCTGTTATTTCTATGGAATCTCTTTTGGACGTGGGATCATAGTAAAAGGACCTCATCCGATGCAACGCTCATAATATTGTACAAAACGCTGGACATCCATCTCTTGTACGATCCTAAGAATACTTGTTCAAATGTACGATGCCAAAAAAGCAAAAATTTCCTCTCCAAGTCTCGAAGTATTGTAGCCATCAGTTTTTTGGTGCTTTTTTTGACCTTTGCTTTCTTTGCACGCGCTGTTATTTCTATGGAATCTCTTTTGGACGTGGGATCATAGTAAAAGGACCTCATCCGATGCAACGCTCATAATATTGTACAAAACGCTGGACATCCATCTCTTGTACGATCCTAAGAATACTTGTTCAAATGTACGATGCCAAAAAAGCAAAAATTTCCTCTCCAAGTCTCGAAGTATTGTAGCCATCAGTTTTTTGGTGCTTTTTTTGACCTTTGCTTTCTTTGCACGCGCTGTTATTTCCATGGAATCTCTTTTAATTCGTGCGACAGATCCGAAATGAAACAAAAATCACACGAATACAGACAAATCCTCGGAATCTTCACCAATCGCAAGCTTGGTGTCTTTCTGTAAATTTAAAGCAATCTGGAACAACAACCAAAGCAGATTCATATTGTGAACTAGTAGCTTAGAAAGCGGCGTTGCTAAACTGACGTGGAGTTCAGAAAAACCGTCCGAATTTGGCGGCTTTATTTTATCGAGAAGGTATTGCATAGATATGACAAATATCTAAGTATTTTATCTTATTTTTCGGTAATAAAACATTTTTTTTATATCCATTCATCGTTTTTTTACAGCCAATCGGATGTTGAGATAAACAACGATGCAATTTGTCGTGTATAATCTTATATATTAAAAAAATTGATGATTTCCATTCCGAGTCCGTTCAGGCGTTCTGCCCAACCGATTTGCTCAATTTTTTTTTCAATGAAAGGTATTGATGCAAAGATCAGCCATCAACCATCGGATTTCATCTAATTTCCACCATTCTCAAGTTATACTCAAATGCGATTTCCCCCTGTACATTACTTATGGGAGTTTTTCATATACACACGTTCTATCCTCAATATCTCAGGTTCTATTCAAGATAGAGACTTCGTTTTGGTTTAAGAACACTCGCTGAAACACCTTCTTTCTTTTGAGTTTTTGGAAACTTAAATCGGTTGAGTTGGAGAGGAGCTAGGCGCGGACATTCAATGTGGAGTTATGGATTTTTGTAGGTTTTTGGCAATTTTTCTACATTCAAAGATCTATATCTCAGGTTCTAGTATAGCTACAGAGTTCGTTTTAGTTTAAGAACACTCGCTGAAACACCTTCTTTCTTTTGAGTTTTTGGAAACTTAAATCGGTTGAGTTGGAGAGGAGCTAGGCGCGGACATTCAATGTGGAGTTATGGATTTTTGTAGGTTTTTGGCAATTTTTCTACATTCAAAGATCTATATCTCAGGTTCTAGTATAGCTACAGAGTTCGTTTTAGTTTAAGAACACTCGCTGAAACACCTTCTTTCTTTTGGGTTTTTGGACACTTAAAACGGTTGAGTTGGAGAGGAGCTAGGCGCGGACATTCAATGTGGAGTTATGGATTTTTGTAGGTTTTTGGCAATTTTTCTACATTCAAAGATCTATATCTCAGGTTCTAGTATAGCTACAGAGTTCGTTTTGGTTTAAGAACACTCGCTGAAGCACTTTCTTTCTTTTGAGTTTTTGAACACTTAAATCGGTTGAGATGGAGAGGAGCTAGGCGCGGACATTCAATGTGGAGTTATGGATTTTTGTAGGTTTTTGGCAATTTTTCTACATTCAAAGATCTATATCTCAGATTCTAGTATAGCTACAGAGTTCATTTTGGTTTAAGAACACTTGCTGAAACACCTTCTTTCTTTTGAGTTTTTGGACACTTAAATCGGTTGAGTTGGAGAGGAGCTAGGCGCGGACATTCAATGTGGAGTTATGGATTTTTGTAGGTTTTTGGCAATTTTTCTACATTCAAAGATCTATATCTCAGGTTCTAGTATAGCTACAGAGTTCGTTTTGGTTTAAGAACACTCGCTGAAGCACTTTCTTTCTTTTGAGTTTTTGAACACTTAAATCGGTTGAGATGGAGAGGAGCTAGATGCGGACATTCATTGTGGAGTTATGGATTTTTGTAAGTTTTTGGCAATTTTTCTACATTCAAAGATCTATATCTCAGGTTCTAGTATAGCTACAGAGTTCGTTTTGATTTAGGAACACTCGCTGAAACACTTTCTTTCTTTTGAGCTTCTGAACACTTAAATCGGTTGAGATGGAGAGGAGCTAGGCGCGGACATTCAATGTGGAGTTATGGATTTTTGTAAGTTTTTGGCAATTTTTCTACATTCAAAAATCTATATCTCAGGTTCTAGTATAGCTACAGAGTTCGTTTTGATTTAGGAACACTCGCTGAAACACTTTCTTTCTTTTGAGCTTCTGAACACTTAAATCGGTTGAGATGGAGAGGAGCTAGGCGCGGACATTCAATGTGGAGTTATGGATTTTTGTAAGTTTTTGGCAATTTTTCTACATTCAAAAATCTATATCTCAGGTTCTAGTATAGCTACAGAGTTCGTTTTGATTTAGGAACACTCGCTGAAACA
Source organism: Diorhabda sublineata (assembly GCF_026230105.1). Lineage (NCBI taxonomy): Eukaryota > Metazoa > Arthropoda > Insecta > Coleoptera > Chrysomelidae > Diorhabda > Diorhabda sublineata. The sequence goes on from NC_079474.1 coordinate 34,742,783, forward strand.
CTTTCTTCCTTTTGAGTTTCTGAACACTTAAATCGGTTGAGATGGAGAGGAGCTAGGCGCGGACATTCAATGTGGAGTTATGGATTTTTGTAAGTTTTTGGCAATTTTTCTACATTCAAAGATCTATATCTCAGGTTCTGAGAGAGTTCGCTACAGAGTTCGTTCTTTTCTATTATAATGATTTCTGATACTTATTTAATAGATTCGATACGAGCGAAGCTGCGGGTAAAAGCTAGTTAATATTTATTTCTAAATATATCTGCAGCACCTTCTTTAATTGATATTTTCTAACAACCACCTGTATATAATGACCTTACCATTCAACCTTGTCACATCAATAAACAATTCTTATTATACAAGTAGCATTTTATTAATTCGTCGTGTTGAAAATGTAAATGATTAATATTGGAATTTTTCTTTTCCCGCATAACCTCAATATTGTGGATATCCCAAGAATGATTTGGGATTTATAAATTGTAAATTTCAAGCGACAGTACAAATAGTGATAATGCACGGAAAAGGTTTTATTTTTTTCAACGTGTCTCTGATTATTTTAACCATAAGTTCATCGGTCAAATGTCGTAAGTTATTTTTTTTTTTTTATATTTAAAAATATTAATCATTATTTTTGTTTAGAACAATCATGTGAAACTCCGAACGGTGTTTCGGCGATTTGCATTTCCGTTTTCGATTGTAAACATTTTATAAAAGCTATTAGAAATGGAAATCTTTCACAACTCGCTTTTATACGAAAGTCACAATGCGGTTATGATTCTACTCCCTTTGTTTGCTGTGGTGAAGATGTCGATTTCCTCCCAATACCATCAGGAAGATCTTCGTCAACTATTAGTCAAAATTTTCTAAGAAACTCGGCAATTCCTGATTGGAACACCTGCGGAATACAGGTAAAAACGTATTTTTTTTGTAAACTAGAATGTCAAAAATGTTTTTTTTGTACCACATTCTTTTCTATTAGTTCTGGATATAATAAATCTCTTCTTTTTGTCAATCTATTTGTTTTTAAAATAATTTCTCTTTTATATTAATTGATACGAGGGCAAGTTTATATTTCGTTGGTAAATGCTACAAGTTTAAACCTAATTTGTTTAATATTATGTTTATGATTGTAGTTTAGTCCTAATTTGCCCTGCGACACGCCGGAACGTCCTGTGGTTTATAATTTTTTGAACCAAAACGTCTTTTGAAGTTCGTATACGAATTATTTTCGTTTTTACAATTATTGTAAGCTTCAAAATGGGTAAAACACAGCTCCTGAAGATATAAGTTTTGTATTGATCAGTAAATGTGATGAAACGACTCACCCAGATAAATTAACTCATTCAACGAACCGGATTTGCTTAAATAAGTGACGTGGTTGTTTACAGAAATCGATCATCCACCATATAGACCTGATCTTGCTCCGACTGAATATTTTTGATCGCTTAAAGTCGAGGGTGGAAATGAATGATGTTAGGATAGGAATTCATGGTCTGCATTACATATTTATTACATTTAATGATTAAATTTGAATTTGTTTCGAATATTTTCAAAAATTTACCAAAAAATTAACAAAAAAAGACTCTGTGGACACAGGAAATTATAAATATGCGGTTAAAAAGAAGTTTTTTTCTAAAAACGTGAAAAATGAAAGTAAAGTTGAATCAAATAATATTATTAATAGTTTAATAAGAAGTTTTTCCACTTTTTTCCCAGAAATCTGATACTGGTATTGCAAGATTCATTATTGGAGGAACAGAAACGAAATTGAAAGAATTTCCTTGGATGGCTCTTCTTGGTTACACAGATAAATTCGATAATTTGCTATGGCCTTGCGGCGGTACTCTCATCAACTCCAGGTATATTTTGACAGCTGCACATTGCGTCACTGGAGATATATTAAAATTAGTAGGGAAACTGTAAGTAAATTATTATTTGTTCAACGTTCAATCAGATCTTTCATGACATGTAGACGAAATTTCCTATTAATATCTATAACTTCCACAGCTGCTTTAAACCTTCTTTTTTTTAAGATCAAATGGTCAGTTTTAGACTTGTAGAGCCTACAAAATTTGCAAAAGATAAGTACTTAGTTGTTATATGAATTGCCAAATCAAAACTAGTCTTCCAAGTTTCAAAACTGATGTTATAGACTACGAATGTCATTAATGACAGATGAAATGTGTGTAAACGATTATTGATACCAAGAAAACAAAGAATTTAGAAAGATTTATAACTTTGGTAGGCATCAACGTGATCAAAACGTCACAAAGCAATAAACATTTTTATATTTTTATTGATGGAACCACCTAGAGGATGTTGGTGATGTTAAGAAACATTTTCTAGGTTCTAAAAAGTTAGTACAAACCAGAATGCCGGTCACCAGATTTGTACAAGAGACTCTTCAATCATTTTTCCTCTGGAGAAGGCAGAATCGAAAAGGCAAAACTTTACTTAAGGTTGCTGATGAGATTATAGAAAATGTTTAAATATATTTTTGGTTTTTTACGCTTTTTGCTGAAAAAAACTCTGCGTCAAGGAAGATAATTAATCAAAATTATAAAATTAAAATGTTAGGTTAAGATAACATCTGTATTACGTAAGTAAAAACGTTTTGTTTTAGTTCTTATGTGAAGCTTGGTGAGCACAACGTAAAAACCGAAATCGATTGTGACAAACACGGAAATTGTAACAATCCTCCAGTTGTAGTAGGTGTGGAAACTAGTATTTTCCACGAGGATTACGATCCAGATGATAAAACCAGCGCAAACGATATAGCTCTAATAAAATTGCATCAACACATCACGTACACAGGTTAATATTTAAATAAATCGATGTAATTGATTGTTGTTTCTTTAATTTTTAGATTTTATACGTCCAATATGTCTCCCGGAACCAAACGAATCTTCTGTTATCGGGGATTATCTCACAACAGCCGGTTGGGGTTTAACAGAAAATCGGACTAATTCTAATTATTTATTAAAAGTGGAAGTTCCATTAAATGATAATGAAAAATGTAATAACGCTTTTAGATCTACGGGGGAGACGCTGTTAGATTCACAAATTTGCGCTGGAGGAGACGCTGAACGAGATTCTTGCTCTGGTATTTATTTTTTTTTTTAAATAAAAACTTGATTTTTAAAACTATTACGTTTTTGTTTTAGGGGATAGCGGGGGACCTTTGATGGCTAGAAGGGCGAGCAATCCACGTCAATGGTACCAAGAAGGAATCGTTTCTTTCGGTGATGTAAGATGTGGTATACAAGGATTACCGGGTGTTTATACAAAAGTCTCAAGTTTCTTATCCTGGATACATAGACATGTTGAAGATTGAAAATTAGTTTAATCAATTGAATGTGATAAACAAATGTCAGATTTTATTATAATAAATGATTATTTAAAACTGTTTTTTATTGGTGAACATCAATATTAGTCAAAAACTTGACTAGAAGCTGTTTACAGTGTTCTGTGTACATTATTCTCAACAATTGCAGCTTCGTGATTCAGCTCCATGGCTCCTATACACCACCATGTAGCCCTGATCTGATTCCTTTTCACTATTTTTTATTCGGAAAGCTGAAAGTTGAGCTAAACGGTGAAAAGCTAGAGAAAGTCGTAGGAAAATGATTAGAAGACGATTCTATCGATAAAAAATCGGAAAAAATACAAATAAAAGTATAATAGATATAGAAAATGAATCATAGCAGGTTAAAGAGAAGCAAAAGATTAATCCGAATAGATGATTACTATAAGAGTTGTTATCAATATTTACTTGTTAAAAAAGCGAGGTCGGGAGCTTTTCAAACAACCCTCGTACATATGTAGTACACGGTATTGAATTGGGACGAATAATCGGATAAATCCAAGCGAATATGTATATCGGAAATGAGAATTACGGAAACGTTATACGGGTAATCACCCACGGATATCTGTCGCATATTTTTTAAGATGACTTATCATATTAAATGCCGTTCAAAAATATAATAAGTGGAAATACGTCGTGACGTCACTAAATTTTATATGAAATATTATATAAAGTGGAGCGAGTTATAAACAAAAGGCAGTTAACTTGCACCACCACAAACGATATTATCTTTTATTTGATAATTATTTTTTATTTAATTGGAAATGAAATATATCGAAAAATGTTTAATGTTATGTATCTTATGGTTTATCGAAGGTGGTAAGTATTTTTTTTTTTGTTAATATAATTCGATTCTTCTATCTTTATCTAATTCTTTTTTATCTAATAGTATTAGTATTTTATCATTTTACATATTTCATTTTCTTTCTTATTTTCATTATATTCAGTTTCTAGACATTTCGTGTTCTTTTCGATCTTCTTTTTTATCTAATCACATTTTCTATCAAGTAATTAGACCTTTTACACATTTCACTATCTAATTTTCTTTCTTATTTTCATTATATTCAGTTTCTAGACATTTTCGATCTTCTTTTTTATCTAATGACATTTTCTATCAAGTAATTAGACCTTCTAGATATTTCAGTAACTACTTTTAATTCTTAATTGTAATATATTCAGAAAGAATCGCATATTTATGTACTTTATAAGGTTAATAACTTTTACGGTTCCGAGAAATTTCGCAGTTAATAAGCACAAAAAAAAATTGATATAGAAGATAACAAACCTTCTGAATACATCGTTAAAGCTACATAAGTTGTTGTAATTCAGATTACATTAAATAGAATATTTTAATTAACGTTTTTTTTTTTAATTGTAAATATTAATATAAAAGTGTGTGTTTTTAAACAGGTTTTTCTTTGCAACAGTTTCTTCATTCAAAACATCAAAATTTTCATGTAAAACAAGTCCATAGAATGTGTTTTTAAACACAACTTCAACTAGCATACCTGTTAATTATATGTTTGTTGAAAGATTAGTTGACACAAGTAGCTCCGACAGTAACAAAAATCAAGTAAAAACATTTCCCACTAAACTTATCTTATTATAGGACAAGAGACAATACCTTCATGGTATCAGGAAAACATCGTATTGAAGATGTGGTGCATCAAATTTCACAGTTTGAAGATTCTAGTAGATTAGATGTTAACGAACAAACTCCAATTCAAGTGGAGGAGCGAATTTTAACAATTTTTGAAGCCATGGTGTCAGGAAAACAAAAAAAACAGTATTGAACTTGGATTGGATTGGATGCGTGTTCATTAGTTCGTTTTGAAGATGTGGTGCATCAAATTTCACAGTTTGAAGATTCTAGTAGATTGGATCTTAACCATCAAACTCGAATTCAAGTGGAGGAGCGAATTTTAACAATTTTTGAAGCCATGGTGTCAGGAAAACAAAAAAAACAGTATTGAACTTGGATTGGATTGGATGCGTGTTCATTAGTTCGTTCTGAAGATGTGGTGCATCAAATTTCACAGTTTGAAGATTCTAGTAGATTAGATCTCAACCATCAAACTCCAATTCAAGTGGAGGAGCGAATTTTAACAGTTTTTGAAGCCATAGTGTCAGGAAAACAAAAAAAACAGTATTGAACTTGGATTGGATTGGATGCGTGTTCATTAGTTCGTTCTGAAGATGTGGTGCATCAAATTTCACAGTTTGAAGATTCTAGTAGATTGGATCTTAACCATCAAACTCCAATTCAAGTGGAGGAGCGAATTTTAACAATTTTTGAAGCCATGGTGTCAGGAAAACAAAAAAAACAGTATTGAACTTGGATTGGATTGGATGCGTGTTCATTAGTTCGTTCTGAAGATGTGGTGCATCAAATTTCACAGTTTGAAGATTCTAGTAGATTAGATCACAACCATCAAACTCCAATTCAAGTGGAGGAGCGAATTTTAACAGTTTTTGAAGCCATAGTGTCAGGAAAACAAAAAAAAAACATGATTGAACTTGGATTGGATTGGATGCGTGTTCATTAGTTCGTTTTGAAGATGTGGTGCATCAAATTTCACAGTTTGAAGATTCTAGTAGATTGGATCTTAACCATCAAACTCCAATTCAAGTGGAGGAGCGAATTTTAACAGTTTTTGAAGCCATAGTGTCAGGAAAACAAAAAAAACATGATTGAACTTGGATTGGATTGGATGCGTGTTCATTAGTTCGTTTTGAAGATGTGGTGCATCAAATTTCACAGTTTAAAGATTCTAGTAGATTGGATCTTAACCATCAAACTCCAATTCAAGTGGAGGAGCGAATTTTAACAATTTTTGAAGCCATGGTGTCAGGAAAACAAAAAAAACAGTATTGAACTTGGATTGGATTGGATGCGTGTTCATTAGTTCGTTTTGAAGATGTGGTGCATCAAATTTCACAGTTTAAAGATTCTAGTAGATTGGATCTTAACCATCAAACTCCAATTCAAGTGGAGGAGCGAATTTTAACAATTTTTGAAGCCATGGTGTCAGGAAAACAAAAAAAACAGTATTGAACTTGGATTGGATTGGATGCGTGTTCATTAGTTCGTTTTGAAGATGTGGTGCATCAAATTTCACAGTTTGAAGATTCTAGTAGATTAGATCTCAACCATCAAACTCCAATTCAAGTGGAGGAGCGAATTTTAACAGTTTTTGAAGCCATAGTGTCAGGAAAACAAAAAAAACAGTATTGAACTTGGATTGGATTGGATGCGTGTTCATTAGTTCGTTCTGAAGATGTGGTGCATCAAATTTCACAGTTTGAAGATTCTAGTAGATTGGATCTTAACCATCAAACTCCAATTCAAGTGGAGGAGCGAATTTTAACAATTTTTGAAGCCATGGTGTCAGGAAAACAAAAAAAACAGTATTGAACTTGGATTGGATTGGATACGTGTTCATTAGTTCGTTTTGAAGATGTGGTGCATCAAATTTCACAGTTTGAAGATTCTAGTAGATTGGATCTTAACCATCAAACTCCAATTCAAGTGGAGGAGCGAATTTTAACAATTTTTGAAGCCATAGTGTCAGGAAAACAAAAAAAACATGATTGAACTTGGATTGGATTGGATGCGTGTTCATTAGTTCGTTTTGAAGATGTGGTGCATCAAATTTCACAGTTTGAAGATTCTAGTAGATTGGATCTTAACCATCAAACTCCAATTCAAGTGGAGGAGCGAATTTTAACAGTTTTTGAAGCCATAGTGTCAGGAAAACAAAAAAAACATGATTGAACTTGGATTGGATTGGATGCGTGTTCATTAGTTCGTTTTGAAGATGTGGTGCATCAAATTTCACAGTTTAAAGATTCTAGTAGATTGGATCTTAACCATCAAACTCCAATTCAAGTGGAGGAGCGAATTTTAACAATTTTTGAAGCCATGGTGTCAGGAAAACAAAAAAAACAGTATTGAACTTGGATTGGATTGGATGCGTGTTCATTAGTTCGTTTTGAAGATGTGGTGCATCAAATTTCACAGTTTGAAGATTCTAGTAGATTGGATCTTAACCATCAAACTCGAATTCAAGTGGAGGAGCGAATTTTAACAGTTTTTGAAGCCATAGTGTCAGGAAAACAAAAAAAACAGTATTGAACTTGGATTGGATTGGATGCGTGTTCATTAGTTCGTTTTGAAGATGTGGTGCATCAAATTTCACAGTTTAAAGATTCTAGTAGATTGGATCTTAACCATCAAACTCCAATTCAAGTGGAGGAGCGAATTTTAACAATTTTTGAAGCCATGGTGTCAGGAAAACAAAAAAAACAGTATTGAACTTGGATTGGATTGGATGCGTGTTCATTAGTTCGTTTTGAAGATGTGGTGCATCAAATTTCACAGTTTGAAGATTCTAGTAGATTAGATCTCAACCATCAAACTCCAATTCAAGTGGAGGAGCGAATTTTAACAGTTTTTGAAGCCATAGTGTCAGGAAAACAAAAAAAACAGTATTGAACTTGGATTGGATTGGATGCGTGTTCATTAGTTCGTTCTGAAGATGTGGTGCATCAAATTTCACAGTTTGAAGATTCTAGTAGATTGGATCTTAACCATCAAACTCCAATTCAAGTGGAGGAGCGAATTTTAACAATTTTTGAAGCCATGGTGTCAGGAAAACAAAAAAAACAGTATTGAACTTGGATTGGATTGGATACGTGTTCATTAGTTCGTTTTGAAGATGTGGTGCATCAAATTTCACAGTTTGAAGATTCTAGTAGATTGGATCTTAACCATCAAACTCCAATTCAAGTGGAGGAGCGAATTTTAACAATTTTTGAAGCCATAGTGTCAGGAAAACAAAAAAAACATGATTGAACTTGGATTGGATTGGATGCGTGTTCATTAGTTCGTTTTGAAGATGTGGTGCATCAAATTTCACAGTTTGAAGATTCTAGTAGATTGGATCTTAACCATCAAACTCCAATTCAAGTGGAGGAGCGAATTTTAACAGTTTTTGAAGCCATAGTGTCAGGAAAACAAAAAAAACATGATTGAACTTGGATTGGATTGGATGCGTGTTCATTAGTTCGATTTGAAGATGTAGTGCATCAAATTTCACAGTTTGAAGATTCTAGTAGATTGGATCTTAACCATCAAACTCCAATTCAAGTGGAGGAGCGAATTTTAACAGTTTTTGAAGCCATAGTGTCAGGAAAACAAAAAAAACATGATTGAACTTGGATTGGATTGGATGCGTGTTCATTAGTTCGTTTTGAAGATGTGGTGCATCAAATTTCACAGTTTGAAGATTCTAGTAGATTGGATCTTAACCATCAAACTCGAATTCAAGTGGAGGAGCGAATTTTAACAATTTTTGAAGCCATGGTGTCAGGAAAACAAAAAAAACAGTATTGAACTTGGATTGGATTGGATGCGTGTTCATTAGTTCGTTCTGAAGATGTGGTGCATCAAATTTCACAGTTTGAAGATTCTAGTAGATTGGATCTTAACCATCAAACTCCAATTCAAGTGGAGGAGCGAATTTTAACAATTTTTGAAGCCATGGTGTCAGGAAAACAAAAAAAACAGTATTGAACTTGGATTGGATTGGATACGTGTTCATTAGTTCGTTTTGAAGATGTGGTGCATCAAATTTCACAGTTTGAAGATTCTAGTAGATTGGATCTTAACCATCAAACTCCAATTCAAGTGGAGGAGCGAATTTTAACAATTTTTGAAGCCATAGTGTCAGGAAAACAAAAAAAACATGATTGAACTTGGATTGGATTGGATGCGTGTTCATTAGTTCGTTTTGAAGATGTGGTGCATCAAATTTCACAGTTTGAAGATTCTAGTAGATTGGATCTTAACCATCAAACTCCAATTCAAGTGGAGGAGCGAATTTTAACAGTTTTTGAAGCCATAGTGTCAGGAAAACAAAAAAAACATGATTGAACTTGGATTGGATTGGATGCGTGTTCATTAGTTCGATTTGAAGATGTAGTGCATCAAATTTCACAGTTTGAAGATTCTAGTAGATTGGATCTTAACCATCAAACTCCAATTCAAGTGGAGGAGCGAATTTTAACAGTTTTTGAAGCCATAGTGTCAGGAAAACAAAAAAAACATGATTGAACTTGGATTGGATTGGATGCGTGTTCATTAGTTCGTTTTGAAGATGTGGTGCATCAAATTTCACAGTTTGAAGATTCTAGTAGATTGGATCTTAACCATCAAACTCGAATTCAAGTGGAGGAGCGAATTTTAACAATTTTTGAAGCCATGGTGTCAGGAAAACAAAAAAAACAGTATTGAACTTGGATTGGATTGGATGCGTGTTCATTAGTTCGTTTTGAAGATGTGGTGCATCAAATTTCACAGTTTGAAGATTCTAGTAGATTGGATCTTAACCATCAAACTCGAATTCAAGTGGAGGAGCGAATTTTAACAGTTTTTGAAGCCATAGTGTCAGGAAAACAAAAAAAAACATGATTGAACTTGGATTGGATTGGATGCGTGTTCATTAGTTCGTTTTGAAGATGTGGTGCATCAAATTTCACAGTTTGAAGATTCTAGTAGATTGGATCTTAACCATCAAACTCCAATTTAAGTGGAGGAGCGAATTTTAACAATTTTTGAAGCCATGGTGTCAGGAAAACAAAAAAAAAACATGATTGAACTTGGATTGGATTGGATGCGTGTTCATTAGTTCGTTTTGAAGATGTGGTGCATCAAATTTCACAGTTTGAAGATTCTAGTAGATTAGATCTCAACCATCAAACTCCAATTCAAGTGGAGGAGCGAATTTTAACAGTTTTTGAAGCCATAGTGTCAGGAAAACAAAAAAAAAACATGATTGAACTTGGATTGGATTGGATGCGTGTTCATTAGTTCGTTTTGAAGATGTGGTGCATCAAATTTCACAGTTTGAAGATTCTAGTAGATTAGATCTCAACCATCAAACTCCAATTCAAGTGGAGGAGCGAATTTTAACAGTTTTTGAAGCCATAGTGTCAGGAAAACAAAAAAAAAACATGATTGAACTTGGATTGGATTGGATGCGTGTTCATTAGTTCGTTTTGAAGATGTGGTGCATCAAATTTCACAGTTTGAAGATTCTAGTATATTAGATCTTAACCATCAAACTCCCATTCAAGAGGATTGGGGTGGTTTTCAACAATTTTTGAAGCTTTTTTAGCATTTATAGCAAATTCCGAAAGCTTGTCGTTTGAAAACAGACAATGATCTAAAATTAATTGATTTCATTGGATTTCTACAGGATGAAAAAATTTCCAAAGAAATGATAAATGTATTATACAAGAAGCCTTTGAAAATAACACGAAAACTGCAAGAAAGTAAAGGAAATTTAGAAAGTATGAATGATTACGTAAAATATTGTTTATTATAAATATGTAACATAATTAAGTTATTTTTTTTTCAACAGAACTCTTCCAGTTAAATACAGACGAAGAAATTAATACTGTAAACAATATTCAAACAGAATCTAAAAGATATAAGAGACTCATAACATTCGAAAATTCTGAAGGGAAATTTTGTCCGTACAAAAAAAGGCGAAGAATGCAAATAATAAAGAAAAATCGGAAAATAAAAAGTATATACGGACCAAGATATGAAAACGAAATTGACAATGAAGTTAACAAAGATTATAATGACGATATTTATATTTTGAAACCATCTGATTATCCAAAAACCTACTCGATTAAATCTAAAAGTAATAACAGGAAATGTGGTAGAAATTCGGAAGGTGTCAGTGAAAAAATAGTCGGTGGGACACGTGTAGCTTTAGGCGAATACCCCTGGATGGCGTTAATTCAATATATCGGAACTAAAGGGGTGACAAATGGATGTGGTGGTACTTTAATAAATTCAAAATACGTTTTAACAGCCGCTCATTGCGTAGACGAAGATATTCTACAATTCCAAAGTTTACAATTGTAAGTAAACAATTTTGATAATCTTAGAATGTTTATTGTCGTTTTTATTCAAGGTATCGAATTATTTTGGGGGAATATGATACAAAAACAGATCCCGATTGTACTGCTGGACCTAATAGCGTTTGCGCAGATGCAATTAAAGTTTATAATGCCGCGCAAATAATCAAACATTACAATTTTGATAAAACAAATGGCTTATTGAACGACATAGCGTTGATAAAATTAGACAGGGAAGTTGAATTTTCAGATTATATTAAACCTATTTGCCTTCCGAGAACGAACTTTGTTCTTAATCAAAATGGCAGAGAAACAGTTACTGTTGCTGGATGGGGAACAATTTTCACCAAAAAAGATGTTTCTGCAAAAGGTAATTGATATATTTGTTTCACTTCCCGAATTTATGTGATAACACTCTTTTCCAGAAAGTACTAGCAGGATGTTGAACAAAGTGGATCTTCCAGTTGTTGATCAAGTTTATTGTACGAATCAAGGTGTTATTTTGACACCGGGTCAACTATGCGTAGGTCTGGGAAAAGGCATGGATTCCTGTCGGGGAGATTCAGGAGGTCCGGCGATGGTCCAAATTGTTGAAGACTCAGAAATCGTCTCTTACCAAATAGGCATCATTTCCTACGGATTTAGTCCTGACAGGGAATTGTGTGGAAGTGTTTCGTCTGTTAAAACATTCGTTCCTTATTATTTAAACTGGATTTATAATCAAATGTGATAATATCTTTATATAAATAGTGATAAATGATATAACGAAATAAATAAAAAACGAATTTATACCCTACTTTTTGATTTTCTTGTATATTGATTCATATTTGGATTGATAAACTTTTTGTAAAGTTTGTTCACCTTTAAATGATAATTACGAATTGATTCGAAGCTTCAAGTTCTCGTTTACGAGCTTTTATATAACATTGATATCGAACGGCAACTTTCTAATATTTCATGAATCATACTTAATTTTTTATAAAATCACTATAACCTCCAATTCGTGACATATTTGTCATTTGTCACAGTTGATGTCTCCGAAAGGCTTAGAAGATACCTTTACTATAACCTCCAAATCATGACATATCTGTCATTTGTCACAGTTGATGTCTCCGAAAGGCTTAGAAGATACCTTTACTATAACCTCCAAATCATGACACATCTGTCATTTGTCACAGTTGATGTCTCCGAAAGGCTTAGAAGATACCTTTACTATAACCTCCAAATCATGACATATCTGTCATTTGTCATAGTTGATGTCTCCGAAAGGCTTAGAAGATACCTTGACTATAACCTCTAAATCATGACACATCTGTCATTTGTCACAGTTGATGTCTCCGAAAGGCTTAAAAGATACCTTGACTATAACCTCCAAATCATGACACATCTGTCATTTGTCACAGTTGATGTCTCCGAAAGGCTTAGAAGATACCTTTACTATAACCTCCAAATCATGACATATCTGTCATTTGTCATAGTTGATGTCTCCGAAAGGCTTAGAAGATACCTTGACTATAACCTCTAAATCATGACACATCTGTCATTTGTCACAGTTGATGTCTCCGAAAGGCTTAGAAGATACCTTTACTATAACCTCCAAATCATGACACATCTGTCATTTGTCACAGTTGATGTCTCCGAAAGGCTTAGAAGATACCTTTACTATAACCTCCAAATCATGACATATCTGTCATTTGTCATAGTTGATGTCTCCGAAAGGCTTAGAAGATACCTTGACTATAACCTCTAAATCATGACACATCTGTCATTTGTCACAGTTGATGTCTCCGAAAGGCTTAGAAGATACCTTTACTATAACCTCCAAATCATGACACATCTGTCATTTGTCACAGTTGATGTCTCCGAAAGGCTTAGAAGATACCTTTACTATAACCTCCAAATCATGACATATCTGTCATTTGTCATAGTTGATGTCTCCGAAAGGCTTAGAAGATACCTTGACTATAACCTCTAAATCATGACACATCTGTCATTTGTCACAGTTGATGTCTCCGAAAGGCTTAGAAGATACCTTTACTATAACCTCCAAATCATGACACATCTGTCATTTGTCATAGTTGATGTCTCCGAAAGGCTTAGAAGATACCTTGACTATAACCTCCAAATCATGACACATCTGTCATTTGTCATAGTTGATGTCTCCGAAAGGCTTAGAAGATACCTTGACTATAACCTCCAAATCATGACACATCTGTTATTTGTCACAGTTGATGTCTCCGAAAGGCTTAGAAGATACCTTTACTATAACCTCCAAATCATGACACATCTGTCATTTGTCACAGTTGATGTCTCCGAAAGGCTTAGAAGATACCTTTACTATAACCTCCAAATCATGACATATCTGTCATTTGTCATAGTTGATGTCTCCGAAAGGCTTAGAAGATACCTTGACTATAACCTCTAAATCATGACACATCTGTCATTTGTCACAGTTGATGTCTCCGAAAGGCTTAGAAGATACCTTTACTATAACCTCCAAATCATGACACATCTGTCATTTGTCATAGTTGATGTCTCCGAAAGGCTTAGAAGATACCTTGACTATAACCTCCAAATCATGACACATCTGTCATTTGTCACAGTTGATGTCTCCGAAAGGCTTAGAAGATACCTTTACTATAACCTCCAAATCATGACATATCTGTCATTTGTCACAGTTGATGTCTCCGAAAGGCTTAGAAGATACCTTTACTATAACCTCCAAATCATGACACATCTGTCATTTGTCATAGTTGATGTCTCCGAAAGGCTTAGAAGATACCTTGACTATAACCTCCAAATCATGACACATCTGTCATTTGTCATAGTTGATGTCTCCGAAAGGCTTAGAAGATACCTTGACTATAACCTCCAAATCATGATACATCTGTTATTTGTCACAGTTGATGTCTCCGAAAGGCTTAGAAGATACCTTTACTATAACCTCCAAATCATGACATATCTGTCATTTGTCATAGTTGATGTCTCCGAAAGGCTTAGAAGATACCTTGACTATAACCTCCAAATCATGACATATTTGTCATTTGTCATAGTTGATGTCTCCGAAAGGCTTAGAAGATACCTTGACTATAACCTCTAAATCATGACATATCTGTCATTTGTCATAGTTTTCAGATTTTTCGTTTTGATGTCTCTGAAACGTTTAGAAGATACCTTGAAATGGAATTTAAGAATTTCTGACTAACGCTTCGGCAATCCTTCATCTTCATTATCTAAATTCGTATTTTTTAGTAAAAAATTTATTATAACTAGGTAGGTATTAATATATTTTGGAAATTTCGCCTTAATACAAAGATGGTTCCCGAAGTACTTGGAGATGGCACTAGATTGATTGTATTGAACCACTTTGGTAATCAGTTTATAAACAATTAGAAAAATTTATTTTATTTTGCTTAATTACAACAAATAAATAATAAATTTATACAAGTTTTCCATCGGATTTGTTCATAAATTTTATTGAAATTGATCTATGGACGAGACTCAATTTTTAACCCGGTTATTTTCACTTTCAATTTCGTTTATAGGGCAGCAAACTTTTGGATTATTACCTAAGAAACCGCATTGTGATTTTATGAGAAAATCCAGTTTTTCAACAGTCATTGGAGTGTCATAATCTGTAGATATTTCAAATATAGAAGAACATTCTTGTAGTATCACACAAATACCTTTCCCGTTGTTTGGAGTTAAACAAAAATCTACAAAAAAAAATGATAATTTCGAAAATTGAGCTAATAAATATGTCAGAATTAGAATCAAGACAAATTAAAGATGTGGGGAGGGAAGTTCGTTCCAAATTTCGCCAAAACGTTCCATTGGTTTCAGTTGAGGCTCATTAAGAACTTTCCTAGATGTCCAACTCCAAGTTTCCGCAAGGTCCTTTGCATAATGAGCAGCTTCTATATCTGCCCAAAACAAATATTTTTTTAAGATAGTTTTTCTTTATGTAACATTCAATTTTAACAGACGTGGGTAGGTCCAGAACATGTTATTTGTTCTACACAATCCTTTGGAATCATTGGTTCGTAATACAACCGCGCACAACAGAATAATTCCTTTCCATATCCTTTCAAAGTCGCTGTCCATTGGACCGCTGCAAAAACCATTTATTAAGCATTTGAAGCGGTTCCCGATTGCACCAAAACCAGTCTGGATTACAAAAAGTTTAGAAAAATCAGGAGCTGCAAGAACACAGTTAGAAGTAAGAAATTTCGTGGATTATTGAATCAGAAAACGCTTTTGACGAAATCAAGAAACGTTTCACATCTAACAAGCCTTGATTTTTAATTTTTTTCCATTCGTCGCTGAACTACATTTTGTTTTTTTAGATTGTAGCTTACAAATTTCTTATTTTTTTGACTTTTAGTACTACATAACCTTAAATTTTATAAACTTACCTGTTACCGCTGAACTGTATATTGCTAAAATAGATACAAGCACAAATCGTAACCACAACATTTTGGTAAATAAGAAATAATGATTAAAAAAAAATAGTTTATGTTTATTTGAGATTGAAATCAAGTCTACCTTGATTAAGGTTAATGCTATGATACACGTTGATGTAATTTCCTGCGACTATTCGTTCATACATTAAAGGAAAGGTGTTAAATCGTTAAGAATAACCAGTTTTAGTTTAACGGTATTAATAATTTCAGTAACGATATAAATCTTTTGGTGTTGAAGAAAATACGAGATGGATTTTATTTTGAGTGACTAGTACTGGTTATAATTATTAAAAAAAATTTACTTTACATTTTTTAGAATCCTTTTACTTTCAAAAAACATCTCCTAAAGTTTCATAGCGAAATTCGAAATAATAAGAAAGTTATAAAAGTTTGAGCGCGCAGGCGTTTCTGAGTTCTACAAGCGATTGACAGTTAGTTTTCAAAACAACCGCCAATTGGATTTTTTTTACTCAATTTCTCACTTAAAAGTGGTAAATTACGATATCAACTACCCTTCTATTTAAAAAGTTATTGGAATTTTTTGTTTCATATTTACCAAATTCGAGATTATCTCTATAAAATGATGTTTAACAGTTTTTGGTCAAAAATTAATGAACAAAAAGTTTCATATGGAATTAAAATAAGAAAAATGAGAAAAAAATATTTAATTACGCGTCTTTTTTTACCCTTATTAGTCTCTTAAAAGATATAAAATAAAGAATGATAATACTGATAAAATCTAAATCGAATATTGCTATGCATAATTCACAAATGTGTTTATCATAAAAATTAGAACAAAAAAAAAAAGATAAATCACTTAAAATATGAAAAATATTGTCAAATATATGTAATGGAGGCGTTTGAGACTTTTTGGATGTAGATATTATCAAAAAAGTGAAAAAATGAAGTAGAAAATCGAAAATTCAACCGATTTTGAAAGATATTTCACTTAAAAGTTTGTCGACAAGTTAAAACCAGTAATCAAGATGTTAATTGGACACATTCTACTAATAATTTTAATCTGGTATCATATCTGCATCTGAATAACTGTTTGGTGATATCAAAACGAACCAGAAACCTTGTAAAAGATTTTCCTTCATCTTTTACCAGATAGAATAGTTAAAATCTCGTCCAAAGACACGGAATAATTGAGGTTTATGTCTTCCCAAGATCCAAAAGAGGAATTTCTACGATAGAAGATAAAAGATATAGCAAATGCCGTGCTTTGAAGACAATTGTATCAATTTGAATAAAACTGTTCCAATAGCAACTGATAAGATTAAAAGTTGAGGTTATAAACTTGTTAATAGCATCAACTATCATCACAAGTTTAAGCAATTGTTGAATTCAGTGGTCCAACCAATTTTTTCATAATGCTTTCCGAAGGTAAAGGGTTAAAACGTTTTGCTATGTGCTTGAATGAAATAAATACTTTCCCAAATGAAATAGGTATTAATCAACATGAATTAGAAAGCGATTAATGGTTGAAAAAACTTTCCTTTATGGTGGATATCACATCTAAGATGCAACTAGAAAAGAAGCCCATGGTAGCCGACCAGAAGGTATCTAGAGGAGCACCGATATACTGATTTGTAAACATATAAATTGCCTCCATTTATGGGGAGCATATAATATTAACGAGTTTGCAACAATAACCTTGGAAGGATCTCGAGCAGAAGGCTACAAGAATTTATTAAAATCTGAAATCTTACGCTCAGAAGATAATTGCGATGTTGGCAATTTAGCTTTGAGAAATCAGCTCATCTTAATTTCTACCTCCTTCTAAAAAGTTTGATCTGAGATCATTATATTCTTCAAATATTTTGATTTTTCGTAATTTCGTAATTTTTCCTTTTTATTATCTCATTATAAGTTCGAGATATCGATACTTGAAGTTTAAGGAACATAGCCTACCGTCACTGGGGTTTTGTTTTTAAAAACACTCGATATTTTTATGTTTAATAATTATCATATTTAACTGCTTATTTTACTTAAGAAAACAGAATTATCGAAAAAGTTATTTCGAATTAACGTTCGATAGTGATTTCAAGTATCGATATTTCGAAAACGAAGCGAGATATCGAAACATTTTATTCGTTTTATTGACATTTATAGGTTATGACAAGAAATAAAAAACAAATCATCCCTTTCACTGTAATGTTTACATCTTATATACAGTAGATAACTAATGAAAAATGTTTTAAAAACTTTAAGAATATTCACTACTTTATAAACGTTGTTTGAAGATTAGGATGACAAAATGGCGGCGATGACGCCACGCGCGTTATTACTAGAAACTTCCGGTTTTAGTAGCTGCTAGATCGAATGAATATGAACTTGAAATATCTTAGTTTATCTCATTTGTTTGATAATAGAATTTGCATTTTAGCAGCTGATCGGTGACATTAATAAATTTTTGTAATGTCAACGGATGTGACCCACGTCACATACAAATTTGTAACATGTGTAAAAAGAATGATAATTAAATAAAAAACGTAAAGTAATGGCGAACGAATCGAGTACAACTTTATACGTAATTGCGGAATCCGATTCGTCGGAGTGGTCATCGAGCGAAGAAAAAGGTCAACAAAAACCGAAACCGATCATCGAACCGATTTTGAAAGAGAAAAAGGAAGAGGTTGGTAAAACGAAGAAGAAACGAAAACGCACGATTTCGGTATGTCTGACTCATTGTAGATACGACGTTATCCGAAGGGTCGCTCAGAAATACAATTATCGTGAAGTACTCGAAGGAGAAAATTGGAACATGTATTGGACCGATCTGTCGATTACAGTTGATAGGTGTAAGGATATGAAGAGGTTTCAAAAAATCAACCATTTCCCTGGTAAATATAAATTTTTTAAAAATTCAAACACACTCTTCTAAAATAAAATATTAAAGTTTCCATTATCGTTTTTTATATCCTACAATTCGAAATCTCGAGGCCTTGATCTGTTAATTTATGTATAATTGAATTTTTTAACATCTAGTAGTTTGAAATTCCCATCTTGGTCATACTTAAAAATGTTTTTGGTAACTTGACAAGAATATTTGAAGCCGGTCAAAATTTTTGCCCACTCCGTAATCCATTGCAAGTACGCGTTGATTTGTCTATTATTCCTCAATTGTAAATCATTTCTTCGGTGTTTATGATTGTAGTTTAGTCCCACTGAGACGATCAAACGTATTTCGATTAATACTTTTTGAACCAAGACATGTTTATTGTTTTCCTTTTCGCAAATCAAACTTTTAAGTTTTGAAACAGCTAAAACCAAGCAACTATCAGTTGGAACTCATGCATCAGTCTTCCTAGTTTATAAATTACAATCGAATTGAGAATACTTCGATGTACCGTGGACAGAAACTTCAAATTTATGCAACCACCAGGAGTTTTAATGGAAAGAAAAACGTGATCAGGAAACTCAGATCAATGAATCTAGGGATAAAAAACATATAAATTGGACGCTTCAAAAGTGTAAGAGAGTTTTATGAAGTTTGAAATTTTTGGTTTTAAAAAATAGTGTAATCCCGACTGTAAAACACGGCGGAGACTTGATGATCTTTCGGGGATGTTTTAAAAGAAGATCTACTGGAGAATTGATAAAAATTGAAGGTGCTTCATCGGCAGAAATCTTTTTTCCAGCAAGACAACGGACGATCTCAAACATTTCTCGAAACTATGCGAAAAGTATTTGAAATAATTGAAAAGGAATCTCAACTCAGAATTCAGAAAGCAGTGTTCATTGGAATATCCCCAAAAACGAATGGAATCAAACCAAAACCAAAAATTTTGACCTGTAGTGGTCGGGATTTAGATCAATCAATCTCTCAGTTGGATTTGAGCTATTGGCATAGACGTTTTCTCTTTGGACTTATTGTCTTCTTCGAAGTTGTTGTTGTACAAATTGGCTCTTAAAACTTCTTCTTCAGCTATGTGGAGTTGTCATTTCAACACGAGGTTTCAGATTAAAAAAAACTACAAATCAACTGTTTTTAGACCTGCATGCAGAGCTTAATACTTAAACCTCTTATTCTCCAAGTTTCGTTGCATTTTTTCGTTTGAAATATAGTAATTTCCTCATACCAATATTTATTTCAGGGATGTTAGAAATATGTAGGAAAGATTTACTAGCCAGAAACCTCAATAGAATGTTAAGATTGTTTCCTAGAGAATACAATTTCTTCCCTAAAACATGGTGCTTTCCTGCAGATCTGGGCGAAGCTATAACCTATAGCAGAGTTAGGAAAAACAAAACTTTCATTTTAAAACCGGACGCTGGTAGTCAAGGTCGTGGGATTGTGATAACTAAAACGCTAAAAGAGATACGACCGTGCGACAGGGGAATTTGTCAAGTATACATTTCGAGACCGTTCCTAATCGATGGTTATAAATTCGATTTGAGAGTATATACTTTAATAACCTCCTGCGATCCTTTAAGGATTTATATTTATAACGAGGGATTGGTTAGATTCGCTACTAGCAGATATAAAGAACCTAACGGTATTAATATAACGAATGTTTTCATGCATCTAACTAATTACGCTGTTAATAAACACAGCAGGACTTATAATCAAGATGCTGAAGGTGGTAGTAAGAGGAAATTGTCTTGGTTCAACAATTATCTTCACAGTTTACAGCACGACGTCGAAGCTATTTGGTGTAGAATTGATGACGTGATAATAAAGACAGTCATAAGCGCTTTCCCGGTTCTCAAACATAGTTACGCAGCTTGTTTTCCCAATCACGATGTAATACCAGCTTGTTGCGAATTATTAGGCATAGATATCCTTTTAGATAAAAGGTTAAATCCTCAAGTTTTAGAGGTGAATCATTCTCCTAGTTTCCACACGGATACAGAGCTGGATATAGAAGTAAAAGAGGCTCTATTAAGCGATATGTTCGCTATGATGAACTTGGAATATTGCGATAAACGTAAAGTTATGAGAGAAGATCGAAAAAGAATCAGGGAGAGGTTATTGAATGGAATTAATTCGAAGGATAATAGTTCGAATGATATTAAAAACTTCACCGATTATTTTAAATTGGAAATGGCGCATAGAGGTGGATTTAGATTAGTACATCCTTGTACTAATACGGAACATTTATACGCGAAATTTTTCGATCAAGGACAGAATTCAATTTATTGCGATACCGCATCTAGTAGAGCTAGAGAAGCAGCTCAAAACGCTCTAAGAGACGAGATGCAATTGAAAGCTAAATTAGAAGCGGCGAAACGTATAACTGCTAAAGCTAAAACTGTAACGGAAGGACCTTCGACGAGTTTCGTGAAAACTACGATTCCTTTAAATACAAAAAGTGGTTATAACAATTCGTTCGATCCTCAGATGATTGTGGAAATTGAAGAGAAGGAGCGCTTACAAAAACTAGCTCAACGAGATTATCTGGTGAGGAGTCAAGGTATATTGGAATTAATTTATTTTTCGATGAAAAAAAATAATATATTGAGACCGCAAGATGAAAGAAAATACGCGTTGTTCGATAAAATACGACATGCTAGTGAAACTGTTAATAAACAGTTGAATAAAGGACCTGCCATTAGTGATATGTTGGAAGATATCACCGAAAAAGGAGCCGGTGAGGTTCTAGCAAGTCAAAAGGAGCTGTATCCGTGGAGGTCTAATAAAGATAAATATCTAAAACAGATCGGGAGAGTTTAGTTATGAAAAATGGAGAGCGAACAATAAATTTCGAAATAATTGTTAAATTTCGTACCATTTGTGTGTGACGGGTGTTTCGAAATTTAATATTTTAAATCGTCAGTAAATGTAACTTCAATAGAAACGATTTTCATTTATTCACTATGGAGTTTAATTGAAAAAAAAATATATTAAAAACAGTCTGGTTCGTTTTTTTTAATAATCGTTCGGATTTTGTATTATTTAAATTTACTTTCTCTTGAATTCTGCTTAAATATATATTTTACAATATGTCTCGCTTATTTTTGTAAGATACAATCAGTATATTACTACAGGGTGGCGTTTTATTACGAATTAAAAAAAAATATAAAACATCACTCAATAAGTCGTGTGACTGACACACAGATGGCGCGGCATTTCACAAATCCGTATGACGTTTATAAAGTACCAACTTTCAAAAGACAATGTGTCAAATTTCATGACATTTCGGTTAGTCAGAAAAAAGTGACAGCCATTTAAGTGAAGTTACTTTTCTATTTTAAAAATAAATGGATTTTATCGAAAAAATACTGTACATGTTCAGTAATACGTTTGAAAAGTATTATCCGGACTCTGGTCTATCGAAAACAACATTTTGTTTTTGATTTGCTGAAGTAGAACGTGGTTGTACAGACACCGCACGTTTTGGTCGTCCAATTAAGGTTATTATTCAGGAAACATCATAAAAGTTCACAAATTTTTTATATTTAATCGTAAAGTCAAATTGCATGGGATTTCTAAGACCTTGGAGATATCAGAAGGCATTATCTTTTAATTATGCATGAATATTTGACCACGAGAAAGCTTTTTTCAAAGTGGGTGTCGTGTTTAATGATTGATGATTCGGAGCAGTATTTGGTCATGTTTAACATAATAGATCAGATTTTTTGCGTCGATATGTGATAATAGATGAAATATGGATCCATCAGTTCACTCCAGAATCAAAATTTTCATCATTCGAGTGGACTACAGTCGGTGAACCACGTTTGAAGTGTCCGAAGGCGCGGAAGTCAGCTGGGAAAGCTATGGCTTCAATATTTTGGAAAGCGCGTGGAAAATCTGCGTCGATATCTAATAATAGATGAAATATGGATCCATCAGATCAGTCCAGAATCAAAATTTTCATCATTCGAGTGGACTACAGTCGGTGAACCACGTTTGAAATGTTAGAAGGCACAGAAGTCAGCTGGGAAAGTAATGGCTTCAATATTTTGGGAAGCGCGTGGAAAATCTGCGTCGATATCTGATAATAGATGAAATATGGATCCATCAGTTCACTCCAGAATCAAAATTTTCATCATTCGAGTGGACTACAGTCGGTGAACCACGTTTGAAGTGTCCGAAGGCGCGGAAGTCAGCTGGGAAGGCTATGGCTTCAATATTTTGGAAAGCGCGTGGAAAATCTGCGTCGATATCTGATAATAGATGAAATATGGATCCATCAGATCACTCCAGAATCAAAATTTTCATCATTCGAGTGGACTACAGTCGGTGAACCACGTTTGAAGTGTCCGAAGGCGCGGAAGTCAGCTGGGAAGGCTATGGCTTCAATATTTTGGGAAGCGCGTGGAAAATCTGCGTCGATATCTGATAATAGATGAAATATGGATCCATCAGTTCACTCCAGAATCAAAATTTTCATCATTTGAGTGGACTGCAGTCGGTGAATCACGTTCGAAGTGTCCGAAGGCACAGATGTCAGCTGGGAAAATTAAGGCTTCAATATTTTGGGAAGCGCGTGGAAAATCTGCATCGATATGTGATAATAGATGAAACATGGATCCATCACTTCACTCTGGAATCAAAAGGATCATCACTCGAGTGGACTGCAGCTAGCGAGACATTTCCAAAGGTACAACAGTCAGCTAATTTCGGTAGCAGCATCGTGAAGATGACTTCATCGACAGTTTGGCAATGTTTCAAAGATAAAGCAAAATTTTAGCGTTGTTTCATATCCATGGATGAAACGTGATCGAAAAAAGAATCAGAACAATGGTTTGAAAAGAAAGAACCGGTTCCAAAAAAGGCAAAGATCGTTCCATGTGCAGGCGTCAGTTTTTTGATTTGATTTCAACGAAGATATCAAGCAAAAACGGTCTCATTTGGCTAAGAAGTAAGTGACGCTTACACGCTATTGAAATGGCCAAAATTAAAGAATTAAAGTTTGATTTGTTATCTCGATGTATCTCGGATTATTTTCTGCTTCCAGATATCTGAGAACATCGTCGCAATCAAGCAGATTTCCAATATTTGCTTTCAGTTTTTTATAAATTTGACATTTATACATATAATTTTTCGGTAATAAACTCTCAGTTGATAAAATAACAATGTATTAATGAAAACCCAAGAATAAATACGCGAGTAAATAGAAAAAAATTCTGTATAATTACTGGCCTCGAATTTTTCGTCATCCCTCGCTTTTCAACCGACGCATTTTCGCGCATTTTTTCAAATCAACTCGTAAGTAAGCAACTGTGACAAATTGGCAATTAAAACCAAACATCTATACGTACGGACCCATCATAAATTCCCTTTTCTGACACCTAATTCATAATTTTTCATAAGCTTAATGAAAGCTTTTAATTTAACAAAAGCCATACCGTTCTCCATTTTGAATAATGGCGAGTTAATTCTCGGACGATTGGCGGGTCCGCGACGTCCAGTTTTGCTTCGAAAAGCATGCGTTTTGATTTCTTTCCCACAGGCACGGTCTCAGTTAAAATAAGTAACAGAAAGGAAAAAAAATCATTTTATGGTTTCCAATTACCAATAACCTATTTTGCATATATTTGAACCAATTGAGGTACCTCCAAAACTTGTAAATTGAAGTTTTAGATCCATCCGATGCTTTTAAACGAGTGGAAAGTATGTTTCTGATTCTGTTAGATATTTAAACAGATTAATAGTGTCAAAATAACAAGTTTTACATTACATATTTACATAAACCTTGTATAAATTTGATGTACGAGGTTAATCTATTAGTTAAAATAGTCCAATATGATATTTTCTTTCATATAAATAAGATACGGTCCTGTATAGACGGTGCGTTTCGTTTTGATTTATAAGCTCTTAAAAATATGGGTTGGAGCTCCATAAATATGGCCAATGTCTTTTCCCTAATGTCTTTTCTAATCATTGGATAACACTAAAACGTTCGGGTAACAACAAAAAAATTGAATTTGATATATGGAAGTTTGTTTGTGACGAGAAACTTGTGATAGTCGCTCAGGAAATGGACGTCAGAAAAACGAATGTTTCGTTTTCGTTTGCTACGATTCTTCCATCAATTATGTGGTCAAACAACCTACGTCTTATCTGTTAATATATTTAGTCATTATCTGGAGTCTAGTTATATTTAACATTTAAGATTCATAGTTTTTATGCAGCCATATGATTTTATTGACTGTACTATAAATTATGATAAACCGTTAACTAAATCACGTTTTTCTCGATTCGGGTATTAAAAATCTTCAAGGCACTTCGATTAAAATGTTAATTTGTAATAGTTTGATACGAGGATCATCCTAGAAGTACCTGGTCTAACCTAGAGATGACTGTAGTTCCTTTAAAAATATGATGTGATTGACTTTACTATAAATTATGATAAACCGTTAACTAAATCACGTTTTTCTCCATACGAGTATTAAAAATATTCAAGACACTTCGATTAAAATGTTAATTTGTAATAGTTTCATACGAGGATCATCCTAGAAGTACCTGGTCTAAGCTAGAGATGACTGTAGTTCCTTTAAAAATATGATGTGATTGACTTTACTATAAATTATGATAAACCGTTAACTAAATCACGTTTTTCTCGATTCGGGTATTAAAAATCTTCAAGATACTTCGATTAAAATGTTAATTTGTAATAGTTTGATACGAGGATCATCCTAGAAGTACCTGGTCTAACCTAAAGATGGCTGTAGTTCCTTTAAAAATATGATGTGATTGACTTTACTATAAATTATGATAAACTGTTAACTAAATCACGTTTTTCTCGATACGAGTATTAAAAATCTTCAAGATACTTCGATTAAAATGTTAATTTGTAATAGTTTGATACTAGGATCGTCCTAGAAGTACCTGGTCTAACCTAAAGATGGCTGTAGTTCCTTTAAAAATATGATGTGATTGACTTTACTATAAATTATGATAAACTGTTAACTAAATCACGTTTTTCTCGATACGAGTATTAAAAATCTTCAAGATACTTCGATTAAAATGTTAATTTGTAATAGTTTGATACTAGGATCGTCCTAGAAGTACCTGGTCTAACCTAAAGATGGCTGTAGTTCCTTTAAAAATATGATGTGATTGACTTTACTATAAATTATGATAAACTGTTAACTAAATCACGTTTTTCTCGATACGAGTATTAAAAATCTTCAAGATACTTCGATTAAAATGTTAATTTGTAATAGTTTGATACTAGGATCGTCCTAGAAGTACCTGGTCTAACCTAAAGATGGCTGTAGTTCCTTTAAAAATATGATGTGATTGACTTTACTATAAATTATGATAAACTGTTAACTAAATCACGTTTTTCTCGATACGAGTATTAAAAATCTTCAAGATACTTCGATTAAAATGTTAATTTGTAATAGTTTGATACTAGGATCGTCCTAGAAGTACCTGGTCTAACCTAAAGATGGCTGTAGTTCCTTTAAAAATATGATGTGATTGACTTTACTATAAATTATGATAAACTGTTAACTAAATCACGTTTTTCTCGATACGAGTATTAAAAATCTTCAAGATACTTCGATTAAAATGTTAATTTGTAATAGTTTGATACTAGGATCGTCCTAGAAGTACCTGGTCTAACCTAAAGATGGCTGTAGTTCCTTTAAAAATATGATGTGATTGACTTTACTATAAATTATGATAAACTGTTAACTAAATCACGTTTTTCTCGATACGAGTATTAAAAATCTTCAAGATACTTCGATTAAAATGTTAATTTGTAATAGTTTGATACTAGGATCGTCCTAGAAGTACCTGGTCTAACCTAAAGATGGCTGTAGTTCCTTTAAAAATATGATGTGATTGACTTTACTATAAATTATGATAAACCGTTAACTAAATCACGTTTTTCTCGATTCGGGTATTAAAAATCTTCAAGATACTTCGATTAAAATGTTAATTTGTAATAGTTTGATACGAGGATCATCCTAGAAGTACCTGGTCTAACATAGAGATGGCTGTAGTTCCTTTAAAAATATGATGTGATTGACTTTACTATAAATTATGATTAACCGTTAACTAAATCACGTTTTTCTCGATACGAGTATTAAAAATCTTCAAGATACTTCGATTAAAATGTTAATTTGTAATAGTTTGATACGAGGATCATCCTAGAAGTACCTGGTCTAACCTAAAGATGGCTGTAGTTCCTTTAAAAATATGATGTGATTGACTTTACTATAAATTATGATAAACCGTTAA
Organism: Diorhabda sublineata; assembly: GCF_026230105.1. Taxonomy (NCBI): domain Eukaryota; kingdom Metazoa; phylum Arthropoda; class Insecta; order Coleoptera; family Chrysomelidae; genus Diorhabda; species Diorhabda sublineata. The sequence continues at coordinate 34,769,682 of NC_079474.1, forward strand.
CTAAATCACGTTTTTCTCCATACGAGTATTAAAAATATTCAAGACACTTCGATTAAAATGTTAATTTGTAATAGTTTCATACGAGGATCATCCTAGAAGTACCTGGTCTAACCTAGAGATGACTGTAGTTCCTTTAAAAATATGATGTGATTGACTTTACTATAAATTATGATAAACCGTTAACTAAATCACGTTTTTCTCCATACGAGTATTAAAAATATTCAAGACACTTCGATTAAAATGTTAATTTGTAATAGTTTCATACGAGGATCATCCTAGAAGTACCTGGTCTAAGCTAGAGATGACTGTAGTTCCTTTAAAAATATGATGTGATTGACTTTACTATAAATTATGATAAACCGTTAACTAAATCACGTTTTTCTCGATTCGGGTATTAAAAATCTTCAAGATACTTCGATTAAAATGTTAATTTGTAATAGTTTGATACGAGGATCATCCTAGAAGTACCTGGTCTAACATAGAGATGGCTGTAGTTCCTTTAAAAATATGATGTGATTGACTTTACTATAAATTATGATAAACCGTTAACTAAATCAAGTTTTTCTCGATTCGGGTATTAAAAATCTTCAAGATACTTCGATTAAAATGTTAATTTGTAATAGTTTGATACGAGGATCGTCCTAGAAGTACCTGGTCTAACATAGAAATGGCTGTATTTCCTTTAAAAATATGATGTGATTGACTTTACTATAAATTATGATAAACCCTTAACTAAATCACGTTTTTCTCGATACGAGTATTAAAAATCTTCAAGATACTTCGATTAAAATGTTAATTTGTAATAGTTTGATACTAGGATCGTCCTAGAAGTACCTGGTCTAACCTAAAGATGGCTGTAGTTCCTTTAAAAATATGATGTGATTGACTTTACTATAAATTATGATAAACCGTTAACTAAATCACGTTTTTCTCGATTCGGGTATTAAAAATCTTCAAGATACTTCGATTAAAATGTTAATTTGTAATAGTTTGATACGAGGATCGTCCTAGAAGTACCTGGTCTAACATAGAAATGGCTGTATTTCCTTTAAAAATATGATGTGATTGACTTTACTATAAATTATGATAAACCCTTAACTAAATCACGTTTTTCTCGATACGAGTATTAAAAATCTTCAAGATACTTCGATTAAAATGTTAATTTGTAATAGTTTGATACTAGGATCGTCCTAGAAGTACCTGGTCTAACCTAAAGATGGCTGTAGTTCCTTTAAAAATATGATGTGATTGACTTTACTATAAATTATGATAAACCGTTAACTAAATCACGTTTTTCTCGATTCGGGTATTAAAAATCTTCAAGATACTTCGATTAAAATGTTAATTTGTAATAGTTTGATACGAGGATCGTCCTAGAAGTACCTGGTCTAACATAGAAATGGCTGTATTTCCTTTAAAAATATGATGTGATTGACTTTACTATAAATTATGATAAACCCTTAACTAAATCACGTTTTTCTCGATACGAGTATAAAAAATCTTCAAGACACTTCGATTAAAATGTTAATTTGTAATAGTTTGATACGAGGATCATCCTAGAAGTACCTGGTCTAACATAGAGATGGCTGTAGTTCCTTTAAAAATATGATGTGATTGACTTTACTATAAATTATGATAAACCGTTAACTAAATCAAGTTTTTCTCGATTCGGGTATTAAAAATCTTCAAGATACTTCGATTAAAATGTTAATTTGTAATAGTTTGATACGAGGATCGTCCTAGAAGTACCTGGTCTAACATAGAAATGGCTGTATTTCCTTTAAAAATATGATGTGATTGACTTTACTATAAATTATGATAAACCCTTAACTAAATCACGTTTTTCTCGATACGAGTATTAAAAATCTTCAAGATACTTCGATTAAAATGTTAATTTGTAATAGTTTGATACGAGGATCGTCCTAGAAGTACCTGGTCTAACATAGAAATGGCTGTATTTCCTTTAAAAATATGATGTGATTGACTTTACTATAAATTATGATAAACCCTTAACTAAATCACGTTTTTCTCGATACGAGTATAAAAAATCTTCAAGACACTTCGATTAAAATGTTAATTTGTAATAGTTTGATACGAGGATCATCCTAGAAGTACCTGGTCTAACATAGAGATGGCTGTAGTTCCTTTAAAAATATGATGTGATTGACTTTACTATAAATTATGATAAACCGTTAACTAAATCAAGTTTTTCTCGATTCGGGTATTAAAAATCTTCAAGATACTTCGATTAAAATGTTAATTTGTAATAGTTTGATACGAGGATCGTCCTAGAAGTACCTGGTCTAACATAGAAATGGCTGTATTTCCTTTAAAAATATGATGTGATTGACTTTACTATAAATTATGATAAACCCTTAACTAAATCACGTTTTTCTCGATACGAGTATTAAAAATCTTCAAGATACTTCGATTAAAATGTTAATTTGTAATAGTTTGATACGAGGATCGTCCTAGAAGTACCTGGTCTAACATAGAGATGGCTGTAGTTCCTTTAAAAATATGATGTGATTGACTTTACTATAAATTATGATAAACCGTTAACTAAATCACGTTTTTCTCGATACGAGTATTAAAAATCTTCAAGATACTTCGATTAAAATGTTAATTTGTAATAGTTTGATACGAGGATCGTCCTAGAAGTACCTGGTCTAACATAGAGATGGCTGTAGTTCCTTTAAAAATATGATGTGATTGACTTTACTATAAATTATGATAAACCCTTAACTAAATCACGTTTTTCTCGATTCGGGTATTAAAAATCTTCAAGATACTTCGATTAAAATGTTAATTTGTAATAGTTTGATACGAGGATCGTCCTAGAAGTACCTGGTCTAACATAGAGATGGCTGTAGTTCCTTTAAAAATATGATGTGATTGACTTTACTATAAATTATGATAAACCGTTAACTAAATCACGTTTTTCTCGATTCGGGTATTAAAAATCTTCAAGATACTTCGATTAAAATGTTAATTTGTAATAGTTTGATACGAGGATCGTCCTAGAAGTACCTGGTCTAACATAGAGATGGCTGTAGTTCCTTTAAAAATATGATGTGATTGACTTTACTATAAATTATGATAAACCCTTAACTAAATCACGTTTTTCTCGATACGAGTATTAAAAATCTTCAAGATACTTCGATTAAAATGTTAATTTGTAATAGTTTGATACGAGGATCGTCCTAGAAGTACCTGGTCTAACATAGAGATGGCTGTAGTTCCTTTAAAAATATGATGTGATTGACTTTACTATAAATTATGATAAACCCTTAACTATATCACGTTTTTCTCGATTCGGGTATTAAAAATCTTCAAGATACTTCGATTAAAATGTTAATTTGTAATAGTTTGATACGAGGATCGTCCTAGAAGTACCTGGTCTAACATAGAGATGGCTGTAGTTCCTTTAAAAATATGATGTGATTGACTTTACTATAAATTATGATAAACCCTTAACTAAATCACGTTTTTCTCGATTCGGGTATTAAAAATCTTCAAGATACTTCGATTAAAATGTTAATTTGTAATAGTTTGATACGAGTATCATCCTAGAAGTACCTGGTCTAACATAGAGATGGCTGTAGTTCCTTTAAAAATATGATGTGATTGACTTTACTATAAATTATGATAAACCGTTAACTAAATCAAGTTTTTCTCGATTCGGGTATTAAAAATCTTCAAGATACTTCGATTAAAATGTTAATTTGTAATAGTTTGATACGAGGATCGTCCTAGAAGTACCTGGTCTAACGTAGAGATGGCTGTAGTTCCTTTAAAAATACCAAATATACAATTTATACAGCATATGTTTCAAGTTTGAAGACTCCATAAGACACGAGATAAAAGGAATTTCTATTATTTCACACCTGAAATAAAAAAAAATTAATTAATCAAAGTTTGGATTGCTACCTCATGTATCCAATTCACCAGATTTAGCCCCGTCGGATTATTTTCTGTCCGTTTGTATATTTATTTGAAATAATACAAAATTATTATTCACTTTGATCTAGAAAATATCATTATTTTAATTATTATTATACTTTCATCAATAGTACGTTTTTGTAATATAAAAAATAACGAATTTCACTTGATTTAAAGGGCTCTTGAAAACAGTAAAGGGTTGAAGAATCGAGATAACAGGAATACTTCAGTCACATCCGATGTAGCATGTATTCAGAAATCGAAAGTTCCCAACAGAGAATCAGAGACGTATTCAAAATTTGTTTAAGGGTTTTATATGAATATGAGTTTTCGGATTTTTTATTTAACTATGACTTTCCCAAGCTCAAAAACTGTTTTCCTGCTAAGAGACGTAAAAATTTATGAACGTACAATTATTCTGCAGGAAATGGATAATAAAGCACTAAAGAGAACAAAGGATTCTCTAGTTTAAAACAACAATCAGTTAGAAAGAAAGCGCGGAAAAATCTCAATTTTTACAGATAGTTTGGTCACAAAATGGAACGGAATCCGAGGTTTAAACAAGAGATCAGAACATTTAGAAGTTGTACAGTCTTAAAACAGGATGTATCTAATATCCTTTAAGTAGAAATTTGAACAATGGAAAAGGATGTTAAACAGTCGAGAAAAAGTGTTCAATTGAATAGGAATACAACAAATTATACATAAAAAACAGGCTTAAAGGCATTAGCGCCAAAATTGGTAATAGGCTTTCAGGAGGTACTATATAAAGTAAGTATTTGCTGGTTACTAGGGCACCATGAAGTGGCAAATAGGCATTCTGGACAATAACTCAGAGGAATTGATCAGTTCTCTTTTTGTTTACCTCAGAATATTCGAACATATTAGATGATACTTTCCAAACCAGTGTCGACTGGAGATTTTTCCATGCAGAACGTTTCGTAGCAATTGCAGAATTGCTTTTGGAATGAACAAAAGCTTCATTAACAAATCAACTAACCTTTTATTGGAAAGACTATATACTATAATTCAGTTTATAATTTACGAAATTTCGAATGAAAATTTCAACACTTTAACCATCAAAAAAGAAAAACAGATCCATCCCTGTAAAATGATATCGACCTAAAAATCAAAACTTCTAAACGAGCGTGAGTGTCTCCTCGACCACTCGGACAATAGACCAGCTCTCATTTTCGACGTTTCCACGTGGCCTCTCCATGGAAACCTTTGACTTAATTTGCTTTGAACCTAATATATTATATATTCATATTATCTGATGCTCCAAACTCTTTGACTGCTTTTAATTTAGTTATAATTGTAATTAATCGAAAAACCCATATCTGTTTTTGGTCATTTCGTTCCCTGTGATGTGTGAAAACGGAAAAGTGGACAAAGCAAGTTAGGTGAAGCCTTTTTAGCACAACTAACAAACGTCAAAGGGTGTTTATTGGGTCAAATATAAACGCATATTCTGGAATTATCTACGATCAAAATCTATAGATACTACAATTGAAAAAACGCACTTGAAATGATTAAGGGATGTTACAAGAATGGAAGAAGACAAAATGAGGATTCAAAAGAAAAATCTTCATGATTATACAAAAGCTAGACCATGATTCTTAGTTACGAAATAGAATCATGTCATAGAACAGTTTATTGTAGATACTAGTGCCCAATTTAGCTAAAATTTAATGCAACGACTGTATAAAAATGAAAGTTTTCATTCTCTGGAACGTACTGTATACGGAAGTCTCTTGTGAAACAATATTCATCTTGATTCCTTTAACATATACCGTTAAAAATATGGAATGAAACAGTTTCCAATTAGAGAACCCTTTCATATAAAAGTATATTTGACACATACGTATTTTCACCCTTGCAACTTATGCTCCCTATAGAATCTCTTGGTTACAATTGACGTCCTAATACCCACAGTTTTATTAAAATACTCGTGTCAGTTCCGAATCTCCAAGGACTAAAGGAAAGTCCGTTCAGAAGTGCTATGTGTTGAATTAATGTTTGTAAAGGATGGGATTATATTTTATATTTTTAAAATATAATTCGTCATTTATTTGATGATGTAGTTTCGAGAAAACATGAAAGATTAAACAGAAAGTTTTGTTTCTACAAACAAATGTCGTTGCTCGCACAAATTAAGGTGTTACAAAGAATTTTCCAATGAATTTAGTCCTCCAAGAGTTATTGAGCATCGAAATCAAAAATGAAACCATTTTGAGAAACCGTTCATTCACAATATATAAACTGATTTGGAAATGGTTGCTGTGGGGTAAATAAATGCTTATCCCGTAAGTTTATGTTTGTTTAATGAAGTTATTTGTTAGAATATAGATCTTAAAGTTCCAAATTTTAGCACAAAATGACTTCTTTTAAAGAGTTGCTACTTGAAGAAGTACGAAATTTCCTCTAGGAAACGTGTTTTTGTTATTTTTTTCAACTATGCAGTGTAGTATAAAAAGCAATTATATTGTAAAATTGTCGAAAATCTCCATCTAAGGCTTCAAGTTTGACCACTAGTTTATTGCACATAATCTGTAAAATAAAACTGCAAAAATATTCAGTTTCAGCTGTATTAGTTTCACTTAAACAGATCTAAAAAGTATCGTTAGAGTCCTCTCAACACTATAAAACAAAAAAATAATACAAAACAACTCTCTTTACTGGGAAAAAAGAAAGCTAACGGGTACATACAAAAGAATTGTTTACCCTACGTCCGCCATTTCGACGTAGATATTAGATTGCGTAAATCAATGACAGTGTCAATATTCCCAAAAACGACAGCTGTCATATTATATCGATATCTGTGTTCATTAAAATGCAACAAAAAAATAAGAAAGTATGAATCGAAATAAATCTGTGAGAAACGATTATTCAGAATTGTTTTTCGGACGATAATATTTTATTGTAGATGAAAGGAATTTTCAAATAATATATTTGCGGTTTTTTGATTTTTAACACGGATGTAAACGGGCATAAACATAAAAAAATTGCTTAAAATATTCAAAATGACAAAAAACTGCAAAAATACTCATTTTAAACTGTATTAGTTCTACTGAAACAGATCTAGAAGTTTTCTTCACACTATAAAACAAAAAAACTAACTTAACCTAACCTAACTACAAGGAATAACCAAGAAGTTGATTGTTTACCCTACGTCCGCCATTTCGACGTAGATATTAGATTGCGTAAATCAATGATACTGTCAATGTTTCCAAAAACGACAGCTGTCATATTATATCGATATCTGTGTTCATTAAAATGCAACAAAAAACAAAGAAAGTATTAATCGAAATAAAACTGGAGGAAACGATTTTTCCGACTTGTTTTCGTATGATAACATTTTGTTGTAGATGAAAGGAATTGTTAAACAGTATATTTACAGATTTTGGATTTTTTACACGGATGTAAAACTGGTATTAACATCAAAAAATTGCTTAAAATATTCAAAATGACTAAAAACCTGCAAAAATACTCATTTTAAACTATATTAGTTCTACTCAAACAGATCTAGAAGTTTTCTATGGAGTTTTCTTCACACTATAAAACAAAAAAACTAACCTAACCTAACCTAACCACAAGAAATAACCAAGAAGTTGATTGTTTACCCTACGGCCGCCATTTAGACGTTGATCTTAGATTCCGTAATTCAATGACAGTGTCAATATTTTCAAAAACGACAGCTGTCATATTATATCGACATCTCTGTTCATTCAAATGCAACAAAAAATTAAGAAAATATTAATCGAGATAAAACTGAGGGAAACGATTTTTCCGAATTGTTTTTCGTATTATAACATTTGGTAGTGGATGAAAGGAATTGTCAAATAATATATTTACGGCTTTCTGATTTTTTACGCGGATCTAAAACGGGTATAAACCTCAAACATAGAACATAAAAGGTTATTTGCTTGCTTTCACTGTGAATATTAAAAGTAGTAATGGTGGAATTTTTTTATAACCTATAAAAAATCCCCGAGGGGTGGCGGCGATGTGACGAAAAGTTCGTTGCTAGGTTTGTGCGACAAAATAAAAAAAATATTAGATACATAAGAATGACAATTTTTTATGTTAGCCTATATTTTTATATAATAATTTTTGAATAGATCATACATCTTCGCAATATTTGGTTTTATTAGAGCAAATAAAATTGTGGAAATATGTTTTAAAACTGATACTATCATTCCAAAAATATTTCCACTTACAGGTAATAATATATTGTTACGAACTCGTCCACTACATGGATCGTGAAGCCGATCCTTTCGGTTATAATGGAAGTATAAAATTTGGCGAATATGCAGAAACGTTTGATGTTTGTCGACGTCTTTAATATGTTTTTCTATAAACAGCGGAGAATTGTTTATATTTTTCAAGAATTCTTTTTATTTATTTATTAATTTTCTAGAATTTTTGAGAAATTCGTTTTGTTTATAAAAACTAGTTTGTTTAGCAGCTAGAGTTGCTATAAACAGCGAAGAATTGTTTATATTTTTCAAGAATTCTTTTTATTTATTTATTAATTTTCTAGAATTTTTGAGAAATTCGTTTGGCGTATAAAAACTAGTATGTTTAGCAGTTAAAGTTAGTTTATAATTGAAAGTCGTAGTGAATGGAAAGAGAAAGAGAGATTCGATGGAAAATTTTTTTGGTACAATAAGGGAAATTTGTTATAAAAGGATTTGTTGGAGTTGGCCCTAATATAGAAGCTGTTCCTCTGCAGAACTGGGGTTATAAAGATTGGTTGTGTTCGCTGTCCTGGCTGGAAAGAAGGAAAAGCAAACGACATTTGTAAGAAGAAAACGAGAAGGGGGCTCTAGTAAGTAAAAACGTTTCTTCTAGGTTTTGGGATTTCGTTTTTGTAAGTTTTTTGTGTTTTTTTTTGAAATTTTTTAATGGTTATTCAAGTATGACTTGAAATATTTAACAGTGTGATCATAAATGGTCGATAATTGTATTTCTCGGGCAAATTAGAAGTATAACTGCATTTAATATCAAAAGTTTCTAGATTTCATGCTATATTAAAACATTTTCGTAGTTTTTGTCGATCCAAAATAATCTTAACATTACAAATCAAAGCAAAAGCGACTCCGAGTGTGTTCTATCTCTTTTTTTTCGGATCGTAGTAAAAGCTTTTCATATAAAATAGTGGTGAGCTTTTTAGTGTTCTTGCATGACTGTGTTATCACGCATATTATTCAGCAGGCGCTTGTAGTCGGTAATATTACAAAATTTATGACTTAAAACATACGTGCAGTCATCCAAAAGCAATTCCACTTTTTATGCGTATGGAAATTTCATACCAACACGAGGGATCATCAAAATTTTGGCAATGAGTCGTGAACTTATTTCAAGACTTTATAATTTAAAATTGAATGTGCATCAACACCAAGAAGATGTGGATCGGTCGTTTTAGAAAGTTCCATTCATCTAATTACATACCGCATCGTTAATATCAATCGGATGTACAAGAAAAAAAAATAGTGCGCTCGTACAAGTTGACAGACAACCCCGTACCCCATTCAATTCCCATCAAATTAATAAAGAATAATGAACGTTCTACAGAGACACGCAACCCAAACAAAACTTCTCGAAACTTCCAATTTCTTCCTGTTAACTCGATATCTGTTGATAATTAAGATTGCTGAGAATCTACAGAACCGGTTCCACGATCTTGGATACAGATTCTGATATTTTTCTCATCATTAGAAGAAAAAACTGATTTGGCGAAGGGTGTTGACAATAGACAACAACGAATTGAATTGCAAGAAGATGAAGACATCAATGAAGATGCATTTAACGAAACTGTAGATAAAATAGAAGAGAATAAATCATCAGGAATTGTTGTAATCAATCAAGAATTACTTAAAAAAAATTCAAATTGGAATAAAAAGGAAAAAAGAAAGTTTACTGCGAGACAGGATTCATAGGAAAGAGTTAAAGATGGTATACACTGAGAAACATGAAAAAATGATGTAGTAGGAACACGTGGAAGATCAAAGAATGGGTTCCACGATCTTTGATACAGATTCTGATATTTTTCTCATCATTAAAAGAAGAACATTTTGAAGAAAAAACTGATTTGGCGAAGGATTTTAAAACCAGACAATAACGAATTGAATTAGAAGAAGAAGACAAGACGTAAATGAAGAAGAATTTAACGAAGACGTAGATAAAATAGAAGAGAATAAAGCATCAGGAATTGTTGTAATCAATCAAGAATTACTTAAAAAAATTCAAATTGGTATAAAAAGGAAAAAAGAAAGTTTACTGCGAGACAGGATTCATAGGAAAGAGTTAAAGATGGTATACACTGAGAAACATGAAAAAATGATGTAGTAGGAACACGTGGAAGATCAAAGAATGGGTTCCACGATCTTTGATACAGATTCTGATATTTTTCTCATCATTAAAAGAAGAACATTTTGAAGAAAAAACTGATTTGGCGAAGGATTTTAAAACCAGACAATAACGAATTGAATTAGAAGAAGAAGACAAGACGTAAATGAAGAAGAATTTAACGAAGACGTAGATAAAATAGAAGAGAATAAAGCATCAGGAATTGTTGTAATCAATCAAGAATTACTTAAAAAAAATTCAAATTGGTATAAAAAGGAAAAAAGAAAGTTTACTGCGAGACAGGATTCATAGGAAAGAGTTAAAGATGGTATACACCGAGAAACATGAAAAAATGATGTAGTTGGAACACGTAGAAGATCAAAGAATGGGTTCCACGATCTTTGATACAGATTCTGATATTTTTCTCATCATTAAAAGAAGAACATTTTGAAGAAAAAACTGATTTGGCGAAGGGTTTTAAAACCAGACAACAACGAATTGAATTGGAAGAAGAAGAAGACAAGACGTAAATGAAGAAGAATTTAACGAAAACGTAGATAAAATAGAAGAGAATAAAGCATCAGGAATTGTTGTAATCGATCAAGAATTACTTAAAGAAAATTCAAATTGGTGTAAAAAAGAAAAAAAAGTTTACTGCGAGACAGGATTCATAGGAAAGAGTTAAAGATGGTATACACTGAGAAACATGAAAAATGATGTAGTAAGAACACGTGAAAGACCAAAGAATAGGTAGAGCAGATAAATGTCTGAAAGGAAGCAAATAGAAAACCAAAAGCAGACAATTGCAGAGAAAAACAAAATCCATATCAGTAATATATAGTAAAAAGGAAAATTTCGAAGTAAATAGTCCTGGTGTACCCCCAGGAGTCCAAGGGAAGGTCTACAAGATGAACATACTTCAATTCCTATAGTTAGATTTTTGACTAGTTGGTGATAAGGAAAAAAAACCATGAGAACTACTGAAATTTGCTGTTACATCAAAACATTTCACTTTCCTACTAAATTAAGAAACGTGGAAAGCAAAATTTCAAAGCCCAAATTAATATTCTAATTACTATCAGGTTTGCTCTAGCAAGAAAAGTAGAGAAAACAGACAATATATACCAGAGCCGTTTTTTTTCAACCTCCGATCGCTCCGTGCAGACGCTACGTTCTCGTACTACACACACAGCCATTGTCGATATTCAGGTGTCAGTCGGCGTTGTGCTACAGCCACCTAAACATGTCAGCCATTATTGAATGTGTGAATTGCGAATTGTGTTTCGTTTTTTACAGGCTGAAGGTCATAGGGCTGCAACAATCCTTCGGAGAATGAGGAAAGATGGTTACATGATGAAGGGGGCCAAGGACGCAAATCTATCGTTTCATATGATGTGGTTCAACGAGTTCACAGATATTTCAATCTCTTCTATGTCGAAAAGTAATAAAATTATTGTTTTATATGAACTTGTTTTTTATTTTTTAGCCAATCGGAGGTTGAAAAAAAAACGACGCGGTAGAAACTTTAGGTAAAAATCTAGTGGCAGCCCAGAGCATTTGACAGTGTTTTACTACAAATAAAGTCCAATTTCAAGTACTATTAAGACAGTGTTTTGTATAATAAGTTTAGATATAATTATTATTAAACCGGATCTATTTGTAGTCATTGAATCCGGTGCGTCTGTTGCCTTAACTTATTTCGAATGCTTCTGACGTCTTTCACTAATTACAAGACTTGTCTGTGACATTCTCGTCTTCCAAATACAAGTTTCCATGTCTATTAATTCTTGTTTTCAGCTCTAACTTTTTGTCTATTTTAATATTTGTTAAAATCGATCGAAAATTACGTATCAAACTTGTTTTAGACGAATTCGTTTTAGTAATTTTCATCCTATTCAATTCAAAAATGATCGCATGGATGAATATTCTTCAAACACATAATACCCGTTAGCATATGAATGGCGAGATTTTATTCGACCAATTACACAAACTGTAGACTACGTGGAACTTGAAAAACTCAAAGTTTAGTCCTGGTGATACGATGATAATAAAAACACGTAATCATCGTTGAAACGGTATTAATTTAAAGTTTGTTTGGTTAAAAAATACATTCAAAATTAACATAATTTAAAAAATAAATAAAAATATCCGATATGTAGTATATAATTGAAAAAAACATAACCTCTAAAGGGTTATAGTAGTGGTTGGTATCCATTTTGTATCGATTTTAATATCCGCCATGTTAAAATGGATTTGGATCAGTGAATAATCTGGATTAATGATCATTTTGTAGTGATTTACGATTTACTACAGCATAAACGCTATTATATGTATACGTTTTCAATAATTATCAGTTTAATTAAGTGATTCATCTGGAATTGAGATCACTAATCCAATCTTGAAGGCTGCTTTTCGGTTTTCTTTTTTAGTGACGTTTACTGATATGATTTACTAATGAAATAACGATGCCTGGTAGACATTTTTATAGAAAACTGAAAAATAAAAAAGAAGCGATTCAAATATACTTTTCTAGGTTATGTGTAATGAATAAAAAGACACAAACTTGGCTGGAAAACGATGCAGTAGATGAACGAAGTAATTAAGGGTTGAAAAAATCGTTAAAAACATAATTAAAACGGAAATCTCGACGTTCCCACTGAAGAAGAAGATACTTAAGTCGTTTTCGGTCCACTGGTCTGAGATTTCTATATATTGGATTTAAAAATCCATTTCTAGTGATATTAATAGACTTGACGTTTTACATCCAAGACTAGAACTCAATAATCCAAAAATTCTGGTTGATTTTGATAGATTTTTAAGTAATTATTGCCTATTACTAAACTGAATTGGAAATTTCAGTATAATCACCCGTTCTATATTAAATCCTATCATATTCGAATGGCCAGTTCACCTATTTTAGAATTCCCTCGCGTTGGAATCGTTCAGAAACGTCCGGAAACGGGGTCAAGAACAATACTGTGAGCTCCTTGCAAACCCCTACGGGTATATACGATGAGAGTACACAAAGCTTCAACAATAATCGCGAACGAAGTTATAGAACCTGTAGAAACTAGTTTTTACATCCCCCATACCGGTTTAATAGCCTCCGGACAAGAATACACTTGTTCGAGTGGATCTGACTAATGAACAAGCTCCGGATGTTTCAATAGAAACCGGAAAATGAAAATGATAAAACTACGAATTTCAAAATTTGAATTAACAATCCCTATTTGAAAAAAAAAGTGTTATTCAAAGCATAAAAACCTGTCAATTATGAAATACCCCTTGCCGTACGGTTTAACATGCTGACAAAGGAACCCACCCCTAGTTTTTAGCGTTTTATTGAGGTAATTTTATACTACTCTGTATAAAAATATGGATATATTCTATATAACGACATATATCAAGAGTCTACATTTTTAGAACGAAAACAAAACATTTTAAGGACCCCATAAAACAACCAGTTTGGTATAGATCGCATACAGAGACGTATTTTGATATTCTAGCTAGAAAATTTTTGTTAGCCTTGCTGTACATAGCTTTTACTATAAACTACAAAACTTTTTCCGTTTATCTTCGGATGATTATTCATCGGACAGTGTCCAATGAACTCTGTCTTGTTCGTATTTGCTTCATGTAAATGCCTTTTGGAACCAGTTGATCAAATAAGAAAGAAAACTCTTCGATTTTTTCAAATCTGGTGTCAACAAATCTTCGTTTTTTTTTGTCTTTCCACCTCTTTATAACCAGTATTCGATGGTTTTTTGAGAAACGAAATTGTCAACTGTCAATATTGAAGTACGGAACTGTCACTTCCACTACACTGGAGAGTCAAAACGCAACTTTCCACAAAAAGATCTTTAATAGTTAGTTTAAATAATGAAATAATTGTCAGTTTTTTACAGTAATTAATATATTAATCCTTGAAACATAAACAGTTTTCACGTAACTACTTTTTATAACGAATGTTACGAAAACTTTGACATTTCCTAATGTCAAAGAGTAACACAAAATGTCAAATTTAATAAATGAAGAATCAAACTGTCAATATTGAAGTGCTAAAGTCACATCCCGAAAGTGTTTTGCAGTAAGGAACTGTCACTGTCACTACACGGAATACTCAAAACGCAACTTTCCACAAAAAGATCTTTAATAGTTAGTTTAAATAATGAAATAATTGTCAGTTTTTTACAGTAATTAATATATTAATCTTTGAAACATAAACAGTTTCCACGTAACTACTTTTTATAACTGATAAATGAATGTTACGAAAACTTTGACATTTCCTAATGTCAAAGAGTAACATAAAATGTCAAATTTAATAAATAAAGAATCAAACTTCGGATAAAACGAAACTGTCAACTGTCAATATTGAAGTGCTAAAGTCACATCCCGAAAGTGTTTTGCAGTACGGAACTGTCACTACACTGGAGACTCAAAACGCAACTTTCCACAAAAAGATCGTTAATAGTTAGTTTAAATAATGAAGTAATTGTCAGTTTTTTACAGTAATTAATATATTAATCTTTGAAACATAAACAGTTTCCACGTAACTACTTTTTATAACTGATAAATGAAGGTTATGAAAACTTTGACGTTTCCTTCATTAGACTCAAATTTTTTATGTAAAAAGTTACATTCGAAGAAACCTTCTCTAGCATACAAAATGAGCAAGGTGCAGACAACAAACATAGAAAAGTTATCCGAGGACAATCTATTTGCAGATAAAAGATCTCAATCAGAAGATAACCTTGAAGATGATTTGTATGGGCTGTCAATTATGACAGATTATTAGAGACCATGAACAGATTGAAGGCATTTGAGATGTGGATCTGGTTGTCGTGTTTGGGAAAGACGCATTGGTCTTGAAAATACTGATATCTCTAATAACTGCATTCTGATTATTTTCATACTGATTTTGTTGTAATTAAGTATTGCTAAGGAGATGTTTTAACGAGAATTAGCCTCTTAATATCTTTGTATTATATAGAAATCTAATTTCTAATATTATATCCCAGTGAGCAAGTCCGTTTCTGGAGGCATCATCTGAAATCACCGACATAAAAATGTGACAGTTCTGAAGCACTAATCTTCCTTTTGTGTTTCGCAATAGAATAGGGACGATATAAATATGAAATTCATACGTAAATATAATCCCTAGACAGGTTTGGTGAATTTCTTGCGCAAATATTTGAGGTTATGTTGAAACTCTACACTCAACTTTATCTGATGAACAAATTTACATTCATACTCATATAAAACAGAGGAAAATTATGTATTTCTGCATTACAAATCAGTTTTTATAATCGAATTAATACTTAATTAGAAACGACATAAGTTTTTCATGCTTGAAAGGATTTTTATTTTTATATTTAGTGAGGAAAATACCTGTACCGAGTATAAATAATACTTTTCTATTTATTTTTATTACGCCATTACAACAATCGCCGTTTTTAAGAGCGACATCTCATATTTTTCATTTCTATTCTCAAGTTTTTATATCCAGCTGTTATAAGAAATGTCAGACTTAATAATTTAGATCCAGAATGTCGACAAGTTATTTTTTCGAAACGACAAAGATAGTACGGTCATTAACCTTAAAAAAAATGATGCCTATACTCAGTAAAAGTTGTCGATTTTTTTATCTAGAAGCTTTTTAGTCTTAAAGAGGGCTTCAAGTTTGCGTGGACTCGTTAAAGCTGATTCGACCACGTGAACTGCTCCCAACCTCAACATCAAACAAGCAAATTTACGATGCTGGTGATATTTCAAGTCCAGAAACGACCAAATACTGAGCTGCATCTTTGCAAAAACATCTTCTTGAGTCTTTGTTGCATCAAACTCAATAAGATTTTTTCAAAACCCACTCGAGGTTGCTTTTAAAATTGATGAAGTATCTCTAAACGTTCCACGAGCTCTAAACACTCACCAAACATCGTGTTTATACATTTTTCAGTTCTTTATTGGTTCTAAAACACTCGAGGGACTAGGCTTTGTAGGGGATCAGAAGTTACAAGCTTTTCAGTCTTAAAGAGAGCTTCAAGTTTGTCCCAACCTCAAATAAGCAAATGTGCGATGCTGGTGATATTTCAAGTCCAGAAACGACCAAATACTGAGCTGCATCTTTGCAAAAACAACATCTTGAGTCTTTGTTGCATCAAACTCAATAAGATTGGTTCCAACCCACTCCAGGTTGCTTTTAAAATTGATGAAGTATCTCTAAACGTTCCACGAGCTCTAAACACTCACCAAACATCGTGTTTATACATTTTTCAGTTCTTTATTGGTTCTAAAACACTCGAGGGACTAGGCTTTGTAGGGTATCAGAAGTTACAAGCTTTTCAGTCTTAAAGAGAGCTTCAAGTTTGTCCCAACCTCAAATAAGCAAATGTGCGATGCTGGTGATATTTCAAGTCCAGAAACGACCAAATCTTGAGCTGCATCTTTGCAAAAACAACATCTTGAGTCTTTGTTGCATCAAACTCAATAAGATTGGTTCCAACCCACTCCAGGTTGCTTTTAAAATTGATGAAGTATCTCTAAACGTTCCACGAGCTCTAAACACTCACCAAACATCGTGTTTATACATTTTTTCAGTTCTTTATTGGTTCTAAAACACTCGAGGGACTAGGCTTTGTAGGGGATCAGAAGTTACAAGCTTTTCAGTCTTAAAGAGAGCTTCAAGTTTGTCCCAACCTCAAATAAGCAAATGTGCGATGCTGGTGATATTTCAAGTCCAGAAACGACCAAATCTTGAGCTGCATTTTTGCAAAAACAGCATCTTCAGTCTTCGTTGCATCAAACTCAATAAGATTGTTTCCAATCACTCCAGGATGTTTCCTAGATTGATGATGGTGATCTGTTGATGTTAGCCGAATTTATTTAGGCGTTTGCAGCTACTACTACTCAGCATCTAATTTTTTTAGTAGTTTTTCTCGTATCCTAAATGTAAAACATCTTTAGCACTATCGAAAACCATTTGCTTTTGGTTTAATCCTAGAATGTAAATTTTCTTCGACTACATTATTTGTTATCGTGTCATTCAAAGTGATCGGTCTAAATTTGAAGCACTTTCACCGAATAGAAATTGTTGGATAAAACAACCCCTGCAAGATAATCTCTGAGATATTATTTTAAAAATGTAAGGTAAAGCTACCGCGGTAGATTTTTACGAAGATTACGTTTATTTTTAAAAAACTGAGGATCAAAAGTGATTGATATATAATACAACATCAAAATCATATTTATTTTATTACTGCAGTTTTTGTTGGTGGTTATATTTTGAAAATATCACGTACTAAAACAAAAGCCAGATATTTGTTTTCTAATAAATAATATCATTAGGTAAAGAGTGATGAAATTATGGTTTTCTACATCGAAAAGAGATTCCTTGGAGCACAAAAACCCCAAAAAGAATTAAAAAACAGAAAACTACATCATTTTGGAACGTGCTTGATGTCCAGCCAATCACAGAACAGCATATTGACATTTGACATAATGTAGTAGATGCGTAGTTGATGATAATCATTATGGTGGTATTCACTCATAGATAAAGCATAGATAACATAGACTTAGCTGATTTATGTGATTCGATCAGGATTCAAGATGGAGGATAAACAGAAAGTTGTGTTGTATTTGGATCTCATCACAAATCGAGTTGTTGATGCAAATGGACTTAAAGATTGAGAAAGATTCACTATTTTCGCCTTTATAAATCTCCAATTTGTTGTAGCTATTACCGGTGCTCCTAAAAACCGGTAATAAATCAAAGAAGTTGCGGTACGGTTTTTACGATATCGTATAAGAGGACCTTTACTGTCGTTACATAAAATGAGAGGACAAACGAGCAATTAAACCAGTTGTAAAGAGAAGGAAGTATCTTGGAACGCGTTTGTTTTGTGTAGGAAGACGTATACAGGGTATAAGTCATAACTAAGTCAAACATTATTTCAATCTAGGAAACAATAAGATCCAAAACTTTTTCAATTACATTGAGGAAAGAAAATAAATAATAGAGAATTACAAACATTTTATTTATCGGACAATCTAATGTAGATATTAATGATATTTGCAAAGTCAATAATAATTTATTAATTATTTGTAAAAAGTAATGTTAATTGTACTTCCCAGACGTTTATTAATATTTATTGGATTGGATGCAGATGGAATATGTATATATCTACTAGATGTTGATGGATTCGAGTAACTCTTCATCGCTGATGTTTTCTTTTTCATCATTATTCATTGTTATTCATTAATTTAGACAAAACTTCGGATAAAACGAAACTGTCAACTGTCAACATTGAAGTGGCTGAAGTCACGCCCCGAAAGTGTTTTACAGTACGAAACTGTCATTTTCACTTCATAGAACACTCAAAACGCAACTTTCCACCAAAAGATCATTAATAGTTAGTTTAAATAATGAAGTAATTGTCAGTTTTTTACAGTAATTGATTTATTAATCTTTGAAACGTAAATAGTTTCTACGTAATTACTTTCTATAATTGATAAATGAAGGTTATGAAAAATTTGACGTTTCTTAATGTCAAGGTATGACATAAATTGTCAAATTTAATAGATAAACAATCAAATAATTTAGAATATTTATAATTATGTTCGAAAAGATATCAAAACTAGAAAGAATCTCATTTTTATGTCAGCAATATCAAAAATACTGACAAAGAAAAAAATTCCTTTCTTCCGAAATCATCTGTCACGATATACTCGTTATTGTTTAGCGGATATATGAATACCATAAGTTTTTCTTCTACCCTATATTAATAATCGACGAAAGAATGCATTAAGATACAGTAGAATCGCTCTCAAAATACCCCAAAAACAATAAAGAAGGTCACATCTGACGTGACATTTATAACTGTGATTCCGACATGTTGCTTTCGTCTTTTGTTTTCCAGTCGTGCGGTCCGATTGGGGAGAACTTCGAGGACATAAAATCAGTAACGACTCGTCTAAATCTCACTTAATCACAGAAAAAATAAACAGGATACATCAGATCCTAAGGATTTTTTAAAACTGAATATTTTGCACTATTCAGTTCAGAACAGCAATGATTTGGTATACAGCCTTTTTTCCATTAATTTTCCGCTCATTTTTCCACATATAAGAAAATTTTTTGTTGTAATAATTTTATAGTGAATGTATGCGAAAAAAACATGAAATATGATTAATTTTTTTGTCCAAAATAACCTCAAAAAACATGTCAGTTTGTGATTAAAATGTATAGTTTTTTGAAAAATACAATTTTTTTTTGATTTTCCTCAATTTTCCGTTTATAATAACTTTTTTTCGCTACTCGTATCAAAAAGCCCCCTCTGTAGTTCCGCCACTGCTATTAGAGAACCCTATAAGAGGAAACAATGGGGATAACGATGATTGTTGGTCTTAGAGGACTCTCGAAAGTTGATGGAACATTTTCTTGAGGCGTTAATGACCGATTTCTACGGCCGAATCAAATCTGTCAAACTTGCACAATCATACCGGTTCTCGATTATCTCTACAAACGCCGTGATTTCGATCATTATTTTTGAGTACCTTCGAGATATACTTTTTCCAGATGGATTAACTTTCTGGCGAGATGACTGGAACATGTTATTTGTCCCTGAAATAGGGAGAAAGTCTCTCTATTATTTCAGATATTAATTGGAAAGATCGCTCCTTTGGACCAAAGAATTATCTTTTTATGAAACTACTAAAATTTGATTAACCAATCGATATTTCATTTGGAAACAGTTTCGTTACTTTCCGCTTTAATTTGATTAATCTTTTGTAGTATTTGTTATACATGTTTCCTTAGGGTTAAATCCCTTCTAACGTATGTAAAGTAATTCATCGTTTTGTGCGAATTCTTGACGTTTCCTCAACGTCTATTGTATAAATTTTCTATTTAAACTCGAGATGCGATGATGAATCAAAGCTAGAAAGTTTACATTTTGAATAAAATCATCTTTTTTATCGAATGGATATAAAAGTTGTATTAAATAAATTTTCTAAACAGCCATCGCTTGCCCATCATCTTGTGAACCATCAACCACCAGTTTCATGTCGTTTCTTCGATCTCCAGACTTCTCGTGATGAATATCTTTGACCTGGAATGCCTCTCCTCATAAGCCATTCGTTCAGTTCAATGTGGTAGCTCTTGAACCCTGGCGGACTGGAAACTACTTTATGGTTACTTTGTTTCGGTTAGCTAGTGTTTTTAGGGACTTCCTGAAAAATGGTGAGTGATGTTCCTAGAGGAATACCTCCAAAATCGAATATTGTCGACCATTAATAAGAAAAAATTGAGATTAAGTAGCAAAAAATGTTGAAAAGTCACTTGTTTAAGGGTAGATTTGTAGTAGGGTTACTAATAGATAATACACTGGTAGGTAGTTGTATTTTTGTCACAAAAAATTGTATATTACAATAAAGTAACAATTTTGGATTGTTGAAATAACATTAGTCGGTGTCTATTTTTTTAAAATTTCCATAGTATCCCAAGAGTTCATCGTTTTTCAATTTTTCCGGTCGTAGTTTTTCGTTAACTTCCATTTTTTCTAGCTCGTCAAATCTATCTTTGTATTCGAAAAATTTCGCCTTCCACATTGCTAGAAAAGTAAACAAACTACTAATAGAACTATAAAAAAACATTCTGGTTTACCTTCTAGTTCGTCTAAAGACTTTTCTTGACCACCTAAATCGCTTGGTAATATGTCCAATGGAAAATGTTCACTAATATTTTCAATCGTTGGATATGAGTGAATCTGGAATTATGTAATTATCCAACCGTAAAAATAATACGACGATTCCAAAATAATAATTAAATAACTTCGAAATTGTGAAGGTTGAATCAATATTAGAAATTCATCCCATACCCAGAAGAATACAACCAGGAGCTTAATCGAAATATAACTTGTTGTTGATCATTTTCTTGGAATGAAATTGGTTTCAAAGTCTTTTTTTCTCTATTTTTTTTATTTGAAGATAAAAGTTTTTAGGTAGATTCAAACACTTTTTATGATATTTATAGTATCAACTTTCTAAAGACTATTTGTAAAATTTAATGACATTTCGATAAGTCAGTAAAAATTAACAGCAAAGACATGATGATGATGATGAACGTTCTGGTCGTTCAATGGAGGTAGTTACTCCAGAAAACATCAAAAAAGTCCACAAATTTGACCAAATTTGACAAATAATTTGACCATTAGAAAGTTTTTTCTTAGTTTGTGTGGTGTCGATCAAAAACAACAACGTTGGCCAAGTTTACAAGTAATAAGATTTTTTGTATTGATATTTGACAATGGATCCATTACTTCATCAAAACGATCATCGTCCAAGTGGACTGCAGTCGGTGAACCAGGTTGGAAGCGTCCAAAAGCCCAACCAACAGCTGGGAAGGTTATGGCTTCAGTATTTTGGGATTCCCGTGGAATATTGTTCATCGATTATCTCCAAAAAGAAGAGATAATCCATAACGAATACTACATAGAGTTGTTGAATCGTTTTAATGCAACAATTAAAAAAAAACGGCAAAGAAAAAACAACTGTTCCACAAAGACGAGGCAGAGATTTACAAATCAATGACAACGATGGTTAAATTGAACGAATTGCTTTTTTATCCACCGTATAGTCTAGATCTGGCTCTGGGTGAGAAATTCAGCTCAAATAATGAAGCAATTGCTGAAACTGAAGCAAAAGATAGATAGATATATAGATAGGCGTTGGATTTATCTTATTGATCTTGAAGGAGATGAATAAAATCGATTTTTGACAAAAAAATGTGTTTTTCTTAGTTAGTTGCACGATTTATTGAGAGATGTGTTTCAAAAATTACTTAAGTAACATTTGAATTTATATTTTTAATAATTTAATCAGTTTTTTATACCATTAACTTGTGTTTTTATACAATCATTTAACATTCTTTATTCATACTTTTAGCATATTAATTAGAATATTATTTGTACTAGTATTTGAAATATTTTATCTTGTAGTTAAATCTCAATACTCACTCTTTCACCCAATTTACTGCTCAAAAAGCTTTTGAATAATTTCAAAAAATTTGTCATATAATTTGGACAATTGTACATGTATACACCTTTCAATCTCAGACTGTGAATTTTCTAAAAATTAGCTTAAATTAATTATGAAACTTCGAAATTGGGATGTGGATGATACCTCCATGGCAAGAGCTACTTGTTTCAAAATTACGGGTGTGTTTTTGGCCGCCATGGCGAAGCTGATGTGCTCCAGATCTGCTACGACAACGTCGCCCATTGTGAGATCTTCTTGAGCTCTTATTTCGTAAATATTATTGAGGTAATGAGCGTAGATTTTCCGTATATCCACGATGTCATCCACGTCTTTATATTTGAAAAACATTATTCTTTCCTTTGATGGGGTTAATTTTGGTAAAGGAAACATATAACTGAAATTTTCAAAATTTTGAAAAGGATAAGAACCAGAAAAAATTTAAGGGACCGTAAAGGATTCAGGAGATTGAAATAATGATTAGCAGTAGTTACTGAAAGGGGGATTAGGATACAACAATCCAACAAGGATTGTTAAGGACGAGAGATTTTTGGGAAAAATAGGACTAGAAAATAGACAAATAGACAAACTTTGAGTTGTGTTCAAAGATTGTTGAAGTAAGATAAAAAATCTGATAAAGGAAAATAGAATAGAACTTGAAATGCTTCGAAAGGATTAAAAATAGAATAAAATAATGACAGAACCAAAATAATAAATTGAGTGTCAAGTGTGAAATGGCACTAAAAACGTCTGATAAAGACTGGAAAGGCCAAAATGGACTTAAATAGTATGAAAAAGTGACTAAAATTGGTTAATAACAAATTAAATTCCAAGGATAAGGATTGAAGAGGATTAGTAAAAAAAACAAAATGGAAATAACATTCAAAAAAGACTAAAAAGGAATAGGATGAATTGAGCACTGAATAAAACTAAAAATGTCTGGAAAAAGCTAGAAAAGACCGAAAAAAGAAAAATTTGCCTGAAATAGTTTCAAAAAATGTTCAAAAAGAAGTAAAGAATTGAAAAAAAGAAAATTAAGAACTAAAAATATATGATAAAGACTGGGAAAGACCAAAAAGGACTCAAATAGTATGAAAAAATGATTAAAATCGGTTAATAACAAATTAACTTCCAAGGAAAATATTAAAAGGGAACAAAATGTAAATAACATTCAAAAGAGACTAAAAAGGAATAGGGACGCGAAGAAAGAGAAAATTGAGTGATAGATGAAACCAAAAATACTTGAAGAGAAGTAGAAAAGATCGAAAAAGAGAAAATTATAACGAAATGGTATCAAAAATGTCTTAAAATGAATAGAAACATCAAAAATAATTGAATTCACGATCAAAACAGATTAAATAAAAATCAAATGAACTAAAATAGTGTTTAAAAGTAACTAAAAAGAGGAAGGAAAGTGAAAAAAAGGGAAAATTTAATACTAAATGAAACTAAAAATACTTGAAAAGAACTAGAAAAGATCGAAAAAGAGAAAATTATAACGAAATTGGTATCAAAAATGTCTTAAAATGAATAGAAACGTCAAAAATAATTGAATTCACGATCAAAACAGATTAAATAAGAATCAAATGAACTAAAATAGTGTTTAAAAGTAACTAAAAAGAGGAAGGAAAGTGAAAAAAGGGAAAATTTAATACTAAATGAAACTAAAAATACTTGAGAAGAACTAGAAAAGATCGAAAAAGAGAAAATTATAACGAAATTGGTATCAAAAATGTCTTAAAATGAATAGAAACGTCAAAAATAATTGAATTCACGATCAAAACAGATTAAATAAAAATCAAATGAACTAAAATAGTGTTTAAAAGTAACTAAAAAGAGGAAGGAAAGTGAAAAAAGGGAAAATTTAATACTAAATGAAACTAAAAATACTTGAAAAGAACTAGAAAAGATCGAAAAAGAGAAAATTATAACGAAATTGGTATCAAAAATGTCTTAAAATGAATAGAAACGTCAAAAATAATTGAATTCACGATCAAAACAGATTAAATAAGAATCAAATGAACTAAAATAGTGTTTAAAAGTAACTAAAAAGAGGAAGGAAAGTGAAAAAAGGGAAAATTTAATACTAAATGAAACTGAAAATACTTGAAAAGAACTAGAAAAGATCGAAAAAGAGAAAATTATAACGAAATTGGTATCAAAAATGTCTTAAAATGAATAGAAACGTCAAAAATAATTGAATTCACGATCAAAACAGATTAAATAAGAATCAAATGAACTAAAATAGTGTTTAAAAGTAACTAAAAAGAGGAAGGAAAGTGAAAAAAGGGAAAATTTAATACTAAATGAAACTAAAAATACTTGAAAAGAACTAGAAAAGATCGAAAAAGAGAAAATTATAACGAAATTGGTATCAAAAATGTCTAAAAGTGAATAGAAACGTCAAAAATAATTGAATTCACGATCAAAACAGATTAAATAAAAATCAAATGAACTAAAATAGTGTTTAAAAGTAACTAAAAAGAGGAAGGAAAGTGAAAAAAGGGAAAATTTAATACTAAATGAAACTAAAAATACTTGAAAAGAACTAGAAAAGATCGAAAAAGAGAAAATTATAACGAAATTGGTATCAAAAATGTCTAAAAGTGAATAGAAACGTCAAAAATAATTGAATTCACGATCAAAACAGATTAAATAAAAATCAAATGAACTAAAATAGTGTTTAAAAGTAACTAAAAAGAGGAAGGAAAGTGAAAAAAGGGAAAATTTAATACTAAATGAAACTAAAAATACTTGAAAAGAACTAGAAAAGATCGAAAAAGAGAAAATTATAACGAAATTGGTATCAAAAATGTCTAAAAGTGAATAGAAACGTCAAAAATAATTGAATTCACGATCAAAACAGATTAAATAAAAATCAAATGAACTAAAATAGTGTTTAAAAGTAACTAAAAAGAGGAAGGAAAGTGAAAAAAGGGAAAATTTAATACTAAATGAAACTAAAAATACTTGAAAAGAACTAGAAAAGATCGAAAAAGAGAAAATTATAACGAAATTGGTATCAAAAATGTCTAAAAGTGAATAGAAACGTCAAAAATAATTGAATTTACGATCAAAACAGATTAAATAAGAATCAAATGAACTAAAATAGTGTTTAAAAGTAACTAAAAAGTGGAAGGAAAGTGGAAAAAGGGAAAATTTAATACTAAATGAAACTAAAAATACTTGAAAAGAACTAGAAAAGATCGAAAAAGAGAAAATTATAACGAAATTGGTATCAAAAATGTCTAAAAGTGAATAGAAACGTCAAAAATAATTGAATTCACGATCAAAACAGATTAAATAAGAATCAAATGAACTAAAATAGTGTTTAAAAGTAACTAAAAAGTGGAAGGAAAGTGGAAAAAGGGAAAATTTAATACTAAATGAAACTAAAAATACTTGAAAAGAACAAGAAAAGATCAAAAAAGAGAAAATTATTATGAAATCGTATCAAACAATGAATAGAAACATCAAAAATAGTTGAATTTAGGATCAAAACAGATTAAATAAGAATCAAATGAACTAAAATAGTGTTTAAAAGTAACTAAAAAGAGGAAGGAAAGTGAAAAAAGGGAAAACTTAATACTAAATGAAACTAAAAATACTTGAAAAGAACAAGAAAAGATCAAAAAAGAGAAAATTATTATGAAATCGTATCAAACAATGAATAGAAACATTAAAAATAGTTGAATTTAGGATCAAAACAGATTAAATAAGAATCAAATGAACTAAAATCGTATTTAAAACTAACTAAAAAGGGTTAAATAAGTATAAAACCAAAAAATGTAATTTTGAATATAACTATAACTAAAAATGATAGAAGAACTAAAAGAGAATGTAAAATAAGTGGAATAAAGAAAAAAAAAGTTACTAAAAAGTAGTGAAATGACTTAAAATATACAAATTTGACTTGTTAAGATAATAAATAACTAAAATGGAACCAACTGGAATACTCTAAAACTAATAATAACAATCAAATAGAAATAATTGTATGACGTACGCTTTTTTGTAAACTTCTTCTATATCTGGTGTAGATGGATTCGCGTTTTGGTACATATCCGGTATAAGATTTCTCAACGTATAGTACATATCCAAATTTTGTTTCGTTTTCTCGATACTGAATTTACAATTATTCAAAAAGAATTCGATCAAATTATCACCTGCAACAAATATTTTCTCTCTTCAAATTATCATTCATTTCATCCCATAGGATGGTTGATAATTAAGCCAACCATAACCTAACTTTTTATCATTATCGATAT
This sequence comes from Diorhabda sublineata, assembly GCF_026230105.1. Taxonomy (NCBI): domain Eukaryota; kingdom Metazoa; phylum Arthropoda; class Insecta; order Coleoptera; family Chrysomelidae; genus Diorhabda; species Diorhabda sublineata. The sequence goes on from NC_079474.1 coordinate 34,796,270, forward strand.
GAATATTGACTTACTTGGAATTTCAGGTAGATGCTTTTGAGTTTCCAACCATTCCTTAATAATTTTTATATCTCGAAAAACGGATTCTTTCGATTTACCGGACAATTTTCTAATTTCATCGCGATCGGTGATTAGTACAGTTTCAGATTTCATGGTATCAAAACAAACTGGTTAATATCAACGCAATTTTTACTTAAATATCGCCTTGATAGAAACAAGCCAAGTAATAAAACAATAAAAAACCAATAAAACATGCAAATTAGCGTACAATTAAAACACAAATTATGTGAAATGATATCATGAAAACGTATTAGATATTACAAAACATCTACTACGTGCTTGTTTTCAAATCTATTTCCTTCTAATTTTTATTTATAAATAACTGTATTGGTGATTTTATATGTACCAGTGAATTTGAGTGATGATTTGTGCCTTTTTAAACCTTCTGGTACTCAAAGTTATTAGAAACAATCACTGTTTCTCCCTCGTACTTAAGAAGATCTGTGTCTTGTACAGTTTATGGTGTTGAACAAAGTCCAAGCAAGTCTGAAGATGAAGAAATTGATACAGAATTTACATCTACTGGAAGTTCTCCAGCACCGAATTTGATTAACCAAACGAAACTTAATGATTGGATCTCAAGACTGACAAAATGGAATCGGAGACTCCTCATTACCAAAGATTAATCTGTACAGTTTTGGAATGAATATGATGGAAAATGATTAAAAATTACTAAAAAGAAGACGAAAATAATGATAAGATCACTAGACTATGACGATTTATCGAAAACTAAGTAGATAAGGACTAGAATAGTTTACAAATACCAACTAAAGAATTTTATATAGGTGTAGAACTAAATAAAATATTCAAAGAATTACTAAAAACAACTAAAAAGACTAAAAATACAATACAATAAAATCAAAAATAAAATAAAATGAAGAAAGAATTGAAAGTAGCAGTAAAAGAATGTGATTAAGATGAAAAAATTGAAAAAAACATAAACGAAATACATAAAGGAGAAAAAGATGTATATTACGAAAATGTATAACATGTTTTTGACATATTTCAAACATCAATCGGTGTCTATTTTTTTGAAATTTCCATAGTACCCCAAAAGTTCATCGTTTTTCAATTTTTCCGGTCGTAGTTTTTCGTTAATTTCCATTTTTTCTAACTCGTCAAATCTATCTTTGTATTCCATAAATTTGACTTTCCACATTGCTAAAAAAATTGATGAATATCGATAAAATTTTTGTATGTAAGCACATTTTGATATACCTTCCAGTTCATCTAAGGATTTTTCTTGACCACCTAAATCGCTTGGTAATATATCAATTGGAAAATGTTTACCAATAGATTCGATCGTTGGATATACGTGAAACTGAAATTATAACTCATTGAGCTGTGAAAATAATAAGAAACACATTCTATAAGTGGAGAGATATGGAAAATAGTTTCATTGCATCATGATGAAAATATCAGCTGCAGATTTATTACCTCATCTCTCTACTTGGTATTGCAGAAATTCAAACAAGTATATCACAATGAAGGTGTTGGATTTTGATGAACTTCCATCCTCCTCGGATGTTCTTAACTAGGTACAAAGACGATTTTTATAAGCTAAATCCATCAGCACAAACAATTATGGTTAAAGACTAAATCGAACAATGCTTGCGGGAAACCTAGAGAAATTCCAATAGTCCTGCAAGAGCTGAGATCACAACGAATCCTCCTCTTTATCCAGGGACTGTCAGCAAACAAAAACCACGAAATCTATTATTCAAAAATTATCGGTTTCTACTACAATGACAAAAAAAGGGAAAAGAAAAAGCCAAGGCTCTCAAAGATAGTCCAAGACCTTTTCCTTCCTCATTAAACAACGGTTTTAACGGTGCTTAATCGAAAGGATCGTCGAATCTGCGACTGGCCGCGAGTCGATTCACTGGAGCCATCTGGCAGCGAAATCAAACCTTCCTGTTGGGCTGGTTTTGGATCATATTCTAATTCGTCGAAAGGTTCAAATCACAATGACTTTTCAAAGAAAATCTTCTCGGGGAAATGCGGCGATCCCGGATCCTAATGTTGACCAAGAAAACCTGCACTTAGGGGTTGAAATTATGATTAATTCGTAATAATCCCTGAAAAATTCTCGGCGTATGTTTTTTATTAACTTGATTTCAAATCGATTTTTTTGTATTTATGTTTTCGTCGAATATACTTACTCTTTCATTTAGCTTGCTGCTCAAGAAACTTTTGAATAGATTCAAAAAATTAGTCAAATAATTTGGACAGTTAAACATAAATATTCCTTTCATTCTCAGACTATGTACTTTCTGAAAATTAGCTTAAATCAATTATGAAATTTCGAAATTGGGATGTTGATGATACCTCCATGGCAAGAGCTACTTGTTTCAAAATTACGGGTGTGTTTTTGGCCGCCATGGCGAAGCTGATGTGCTTCAGATCTGCTAGGACAATGTCGCCCATTGTGAGATCTTCTTGAGCTCTTATTTCGTAAATATTATTGAGGTAATGAGCGTAGATTTTCCGTATATCCACGATGTCATCCACGTCTTTATATCTGAATAAAATTATTCTTTCCTTTGATGGGGTTAATTGTGGCAAAGGAAACATGTAACTGAAATTGTTTTTGAAATGTTGCATTACCAAAAATAAGATTTTTTCATGGAGCTTAAATTTGGAAAATAGTTACGGAAAGGATTTTGAAAATTGGGTAAAAACGACAATAAAGGATTATTGAAATAACTTAATAGATTAGGATTTAAAAATAATTGGTATTGAGAAATCTTAGAAGGACTATACAGGATCAGAAACCACGATATACTGAAAATAATTAATAAAGAATTACTAGATTTAAATCGAAGTAGAAAAGTCCAATTAAGACTGGATTAAATGTTAAAATAACTAAGAAAGGCTCAGAAAGAAACGATGGTGTCAGACAATAACTAAAAAATAGAAAAAAAGGACAATAAAGGTCAAAAAATATTTAAAAAAGGGTCATAAACGAAGAAAAAATGAATTCTATATAAAACTATAAACGGCTAATTAAAATTAAACAAGATTGGAGAAGAGAAGATATGATAAAAGAACAAAAAAGTCAAAAAAAATGTCTAAAAATGACTACGAAAAGTTGAAAGGATAAAAAAAAGAGAAAATGAAGTTCAAAATACAAATGAAATATTTAGTAAAAGTTTAGAGAAGATGATAGACAGGAAGAGTACTCAAAAATTGCTAAAAATTGGTAGATAAATAACAAAAAAAGAAAATTTAGTTCTAAATTCAAATAAAAAAATCTGATAAAAAGTGGAAAGGACAAAAAAATGGCCAAAAAAGAGAAAAACAAAAGAAATACATGGAACTCAAATACAGTCTAAAATGAGTTGAAATATAAAAAATACTTAAAGGAGCTGAAAACACTTGTAATGACTGACAGGAAGTAGAAAGGACTAACCACGAATAACAAGGACTAAAATAAAATAAAACTAAAAAAAAAATAAGAAAGAAACGAAGAAATATTCAAAAAAGACTCAGTAGGAGTAAAAAGGAGTAATAGGGGGAGAGAACTCATAAAATGTCTTCCAGGATTAAAAAAAAGAAACAAAAAGAGGACTAAATAGGACAAGGATTGGGTTTAGACGAGTTTGGTAAGGATCAGAAATGACTAAAAGTTGATAAACAATCCTAAGCAAAACTGTAAAAAGGCGTGAACAATAAAAAGGATTAAAGGATCAAAAAAAAGTAAATGTCTGAAAAAATCACAAAAAAAAGAATGGAAAAAACTCAAATAGAGAAAGAAAAAACATCGAAAAAACTCGACAAATCACAAAAAAATTATAAAAATTACTTGAAAGTAATAAATTAGAACCTGATAGAATTTTAGTTTACAAAATTCTGATAAGGACTAAAAATAATATTAGATACTCAAAAATACCAAAATTTTTTAGGAAATATCGAAAAAATCGTAAAAATTACTTAGAACCTGATAGGATTTATTGCGCAAAAAGTCTGATAAGGACTGAAAATAATATTTAGTACTAACAAGGACCAAAATATTCTGAAAAATAACGAAAAAATCGTAAAAATTAATTAGTACCTGATAGGATTTATTGCACAAAAAGTCTGATAAGGACTGAAAATAATATTAAATACTAACAAGGACCAAAATATTCTGAAAAATAACGAAAAAAATTACTTAGAATAAAACATTCTAAGGGATAACGAAAAAATCGTAAAAATTAATTAGAACCTGATAAGATTTATTGCGCAAAAAGTCTGATAAGGACTGAAAATAATATTTAGTACTAACAAGGACCAAAATATTCTGAAAAATAACGAAAAAATCGTAAAAATTAATTAGAACCTGATAAGATTTATTGCGCAAAAAGTCTGATAAGGACTGAAAATAATATTTAGTACTAACAAGGACCAAAATATTCTGAAAAATAACGAAAAAATTGTAAAAATTACTTAGAATAAAGCATTCTAAAGGATAACGAAAAAATCGTAAAAATTAATTAGTACCTGATAGGATTTATTGCACAAAAAGTCTGATAAGGACTGAAAATAATATTAAATAGTAACAAGGACCAAGATATTCTGAAAAATAACGAAACAATCGTAAAAATTACTTAGAATAAAGCATTCTAAAGGATAACGAAAAAATCGTAAAAATTAATTAGAACCTGATAAGATTTATTGCGCAAAAAGTCTGATAAGGACTGAAAATAATATTTAGTACTAACAAGGACCAAAATATTCTGAAAAATAACGAAACAATCGTAAAAATTACTTAGAATAAAACATTCTAAGGGATAACGAGAAAATCGTAAAAATTAATTAGAACCTGATAAGATTTATTGCGCAAAAAGTCTGATAAGGACTGAAAATAATATTAAATACTAACATGGACCAAAATATTCTGAAAAATAACGAAAAAAATTACTTAGAATAAAACATTCTAAGGGATAACGAAAAAATCGTAAAAATTAATTAGAACCTGATAGGATTTATTGCGCAAGAAGTCTGATAAGGACTGAAAATAATATTTTAATATTTAAAACTAACAAGGACCAAAATATTCTGAAAAATAACGAAAAAATTGTAAAAATTACTTAGAATAAAGCATTCTAAAGGATAACGAAAAAATCGTAAAAATTAATTAGTATCTGATAGGATTTATTGCACAAAAAATCTGATAAGGACTGAAAATAATATTAAATAGTAACAAGGACCAAAATATTCTGAAAAATAACGAAACAATCGTAAAAATTACTTAGAATAAAACATTCTAAGGGATAACGAAAAAATCGTAAAAATTAATTAGAACCTGATAAGATTTATTGCGCAAAAAGTCTGATAAGGACTGAAAATAATATTTAGTACTAACAAGGACCAAAATATTCTGAAAAATAACGAAAAAATTGTAAAAATTACTTAGAATAAAACATTCTAAGGGATAACGAAAAAATCGTAAAAATTAATTAGAACCTGATAAGATTTATTGCGCAAAAAGTCTGATAAGGACTGAAAATAATATTTAGTACTAACAAGGACCAAAATATTCTGAAAAATAACGAAAAAATTGTAAAAATTACTTAGAATAAAGCATTCTAAAGGATAACGAGAAAATCGTAAAAATTAATTAGTACCTGATAGGATTTATTGCACAAAAAGTCTGATAAGGACTGAAAATAATATTTTAATATTTAAAACTAACAAGGACCAAAATATTCTGAAAAATAACGAAAAAATTGTAAAAATTACTTAGAATAAAGCATTCTAAAGGATAACGAAAAAATCGTAAAAATTAATTAGAACCTAATAGGATTTATTGCGCAAAAAGTCTGATAAGGACTGAAAATAATATTAAATACTAAAAAAGACCAAAATATTCTAAAAAAGATCGAAGAAATCGTAAAAATTATTTAGAATAAAATATTCTAAAGAAAAAATTATTTAGAACCTGATAGGATTTAATGCTTAAAAAGTCTAATAAGGATTGAAAACTGTATTGAATACTAAAAGGGGCCAAAATATTCTAAAAAAAAAACAAAAAAAATTGCAAAAAAAACCAATTGCTCTCAAAGTATTGACAAGAATCAAATAAATTAATTTATGACATACACTTTTTTATAAACTTCTTCTAAATTTGGTGTAGATGGATTCACGTTTTGGTACATATCCGGTATAAGATTTCTCAACGTATAGTACATATCCAAATTTTGTTTCGTTTTCTCTATACTGAATTTACAATTATTCAAAAAGAATTCGATCAAATTATCACCTGCAACAAATATTTTCTCTCTTCAAATTATCATTCATTTCATCCCATAGGATGGTTGATAATTAAGCCAACCATAACCTAACTTTTTATCATTATCGATATGAATATTGACTTACTTGGAATTTCAGGTAGATGCTTTTGAGTTTCCAACCATTCCTTAATAATTTTTATATCTCGAAAAACGGATTCTTTCGATTTGCCGGACAATTTTCTAATTTCATCGCGATCGGTGATTAGTACAGTTTCAGATTTCATGGTATTAAAACAAACTGGTTAATATCAACGCAATTTTTACTTAAATACCATCGTTGACGCAAACAAGTCCATAATTCGAAAACATGGTACATTGGCGTACAATTGAAATATAAATCGTCGAAATTATAGAAAAAATTCCTGAATAAATCTGTTAGCTTCGATTGGGCGTAGATAATTGAATGAAAAGAAAAAATTACTATAAAAACCACTTAAAAAAACCAATAGTATTATAAATTATGATTGGAAGGGATAATGAATCAAAGAAAGTTGAAGAATAAACCATAATTTACCCACAAATGTATTAAAGAAAGCTCGAAAGAACTGAAATAGATTTAAAAACTGATTAGAAGAAATGAAAAAAAGACTAAAAAGGATTTGAAAACAAGTAAAATGAAGAAATTACTAAAAACAAGTCGAAGAATGATCCAAGAAAAGTATTAAAAAGATTGAAGAAAACAAAATGAAATAAGAAACATTTCAAAATAACCATAAAAAGGATAGAAATGGACTGAAATTTATTGAAAGAAAAAAATTTCTCGAGCGAACTCAAAGAATAATTGTTAAAAACTGATAAATATCAAAAGGGAATGAAACAAAATGAAAAAGAATTCAAAATATGATAAAAACGGAGCGAAAAATACTAAAAACAAGATTATAATTTACACAAAAATTGATTGAAAAGGGATTGGATGAACTAAAATAGATTTTAAAACTGACTAAATAGTGGAAAATATTAGAGAAGAAGGGTAGAAAGAACTAAAAAAGCAATGACTAGGGCTAGAAATAGGAATAAACAATCTGATAAAGACAGACAAACAAACAAAAACGGATAAAAAGTCTGACAAAAATTAAGAACTCAAAACATCGTGAAACTAACCAGAAAGGAATTTACCCAAAAATTGATTGAAAAGGGCCAAAAAGAACTGAAATAGTTTCTAAAACTGACTAAAGAGTGAAAAATCAACGACTGAAGAAGAGTGAGAAGAACTGGGACTAAACAAGTCGGATGAAGGCTGAAAAATGACAGAAAGAAATAAAGTGGAATGGGAAACTATTAAAAATTAGTAGGAAAGAATAAAAAAAGACTAAAAAGGAAAAAATACTTAAGGAACATCAATGAATGATTGAAGATGAATAAAAAGAAATAAGCAGGATTAGAAATAGGGCTAATAGAGCTGCTAAGTATGAAAAATATCAAAGAGAAACAACATAAAATAAAAATAATAATGACAAATGACAAAAACGGAAAATAACTAAAAACAATTTGAAAATATAGAATATAATGAATATAGAGTATACAAAAAAATAGAATTCACCTAAAAATTGATAGGAAAAGACCAAAAACAATTAAAATAGATTCTAAAACGGACTAAAGGGTAAAAACTACTATATGGGAAGGAAATGGACTCAATAAAGTGAATTACTATAAATAACAGGAAGAAACAAAATGAAAAGAGAAAGAATTGAAAATTAGTAGAAAAACTACTAGATAAGAAGAGAATAGACTCAATAAACGACTGAAAAGGAGTGAATTACGATAAATAACAGGAAGAAACAAAATGAAAAGAGAAAGAATTGAAAATTAGTAGAAAAACTACTAGATGGGAAGAGAATGGACCCAATAAACGACTGAAAAGAAGTGAATTACGATAAATAACAGGAAGAAACAAAATGAAAAGAGAAAGAATTGAAAATTAGTAGAAAAACTACTAGATAAGAAGAGAATAGACTCAATAAACGACTGAAAAGGAGTGAATTACGATAAATAACAGGAAGAAACAAAATGAAAAGAGAAAGAATTGAAAATTAGTAGAAAAACTACTAGATGGGAAGAGAATGGACCCAATAAACGACTGAAAAGAAGTGAATTACGATAAATAACAGGAAGAAACAAAATGAAAAGAGAAAGAATTGAAAATTAGTAGAAAAATTACTAGATGGGAAGAGAATGGACTCAATAAACGACTGAAAAGAAGTGAATTACGATAAATAACAGGAAGAAACAAAATGAAAAGAGAAAGAATTGAAAATTAGTAGAAAAACTACTAGATGGGAAGAGAATGGACCCAATAAACGACTGAAAAGAAGTGAATTACGATAAATAACAGGAAGAAACAAAATGAAAAGAGGAAGAATTGAAAATTAGTAGAAAAAGGAATAAGAGATTAAAAACAACTAAAAAAAGAAAAATTACGTAAAAAATGAAATGAAAAAATTTAAATAGAATCGAAAAACTGACTAGAGAAGGAAAAAAACTAGATGGAAAGGAAATGGGCCCAAATAAAGACTGCTAAAATGTAAACACTACTAAAAATAAATGATTAGTACTAAAAACAAGACTTATAAAGACTGAAAAATATCTCTAAGGAACAAAATGAACTTAAAATTATTTAGGAGCGACGAGAAACTTAAACATGTGTCGAAAAGTAGAACTAAAAAGAAATAAGACTGAAAAAGTTTGACAAGGACTAGAAAGTATCAAAAAACAACAAAATATATTTGCAAGGACTAATACGCACTGAAACTCTATATAATTAACTTCCGTATGATAATTATTAACCTTTGAAATTCATTTTTGTTGTGAAATTTCTTAGAATTTATTCAAATTAAAAATAACTGTCTGGTTGGATATTTTGTTCAATTATTTTTAGAAATACACGATATATATATGAAATTATATCAATAACAACAACAACAAAGAATATATCAACAATTTTTTATTTATTTTTATTTGGTAACTTCCACAAAACATCACCTTGAAATATGTTAATAATTTTAACAATTCAACGAATATTTTTAATTAATTTAGATGCAACATCATTTTTAATTAATCTGTTTATAAAAAATTGGAATAATCATGAATTGAGGGGGCGAAACCTACCAAAAAATTCATCTAATTTCGAAAGAGAGCGCCACTGAAAATCATATCTCATAATATTAAAATTTCAATTGACTTTGAACAGCCTGAAAAAACAACTAAAAAACAACAAAGGGAATTTAAAAGAAAACAGACATCGTAAAATATTTATTTGTATAAATAGTAAATTTATTGAATAAAATTAGAATTGATAACATATAAATAAATGCTCAAACGCGCGGAAACCTCTCGTCGGGATATTGAGTGAAAAACGCTTCCCAATCATTCCTATTTTCACAACTCCATCTTCTTATTTCCCTTCCGCTCCGGTACTCAGTGCACCAAGTACCAGTAGCGTCTGTTAGAACGCCGGTCGGATCGGTACACAAACATTTCGGTCTTCGTATAGTATTACAGTTAGAGATCACTTTCGATACCAATCCGTAACATTTGTAACCCGATTTGGGATCGTTTCTAGCCTCGTAATTATCCAAACAACGACAATCTTCTTTGTTTGTTATCCTGATGGGAAAAGAAGTCACGAACGTCACTGCGGCCGCGAAGGTGAAGTAAATCAAGTATATCTTCATTCTGGAAGGAAGAAACTATGTCAAGGTCCAATTAAGATCATATATAAAAAAAAACTGTACAGAAAATAGAAAGAAATGTTTGTTTTATACAGGGTGTCCCACGACGAGTTTAAACTATCTGTATATGGCAAAGTACTAATAGTAGAATCATGCAAATTACTACATTTGGGTTTTAAGATATAATCTTTTTAACTAAAATATTTTCAAAGATGGCCGACTTCCGGTTCTACCGGAAGTTGACTGTAACTTTGTTATTTTACATAGAACACCCTGTTTATTAATAAATTATAGAAATCTACGTAAAATTTTATTATACTTTTGCCTAAGAACTTTTTTCGAAAAATGCATACTTCTTGAGTTATTAATTTTTTTGTAAAAAATTTGACAGTTACAGACCCTTATAAATTATTTTTTTACGACGATACTCCTAAAGATATGAAAATGGTTTCTGTTCGGTTGATTCTAGCAAAGTCAGACTTATTTGAATCTATGTTGAAAAATCTTTTATTTTATACAGGGTGTATATAAAAAGTGTTCAAAGTTTAACTTCATATATATCAAATTTCTTTATTTTTTTAAATAGAACCACCCGGTTTTTTTTATTTTAATACCTTCAGGGGTAAGAAATAAGGCAAGTTCATGTCTACTTTCCTATACCTAAACCACACCGTTATCCAGATATTAAATATTTTCTGTAAATTTTTAGAAATACAGGTGTGGTCTAAATTTTCAAAATTTACAAAAAAAATTAATATCTGGATAACGATAAGGTTTGATTATAGAAAAGTATACATGAATTTGCCTTATTTTTTACCTGTGAATGCATTAAAATAGAAAAAACCGGGTGGTTCTATTTAAAAAAAAATAAAGAAATTTGATATTTATGAAGTTAAAGTTTGAACACTTTTTATACACACCCTGTAAAAAATAAGAAATTTTTCAACATAGATTCAAATACGTTTGATCTTGCTTAAAGCAACCGAATAGAAACCTTTGTCATATCTTGAAGGGTATCCTCGTAAAAAAGTAATTTATAAGGGTCTGCAAGGGTTAATTTTGTTTACAAAAAATTTAATAACTCAAAAAGTATGTATTTTTCGAAAAAAGTTTTTAGACAAAAGTATACTAAAATTTTACGTAGATTTCTAAAATGTATTAATATACAGGGTGTTCATGTTAATAAAATTGATTTATTATTAAAAATATTGAAAAAAAAACGGTATAATATTATTTTCCTTAATCAAAAAACCGATTCAAAGTTTATAGTTGTAAATTTTAAAATTAGTAGTATCACCACTTACTTTTTCTAGTCGTTTATAATAGAAAAAATTCACAATAATTTCAATGCTAATTCAAACTTCACAGTTCTTTGATAATGATGGTAATGTAAAGTTGACATATGAGATAACGTTATCTAGAGGTCGTAATTTGTTATTAAAATATGTAGGGGGAATTAGGGACAATAATTTTAAATAAAACAAACTGTTTTTCAGTACAACTCGTCGGTACTTGAAGTTGCCGCGCCGGACGTCGTCCCGTCCACAACGTTTATTCAAACTTGCAAATTAATAAGACTTGTGATATACGTGGTTGCAATCTTGCATAAACTTGTATAATTATTTACCAATATAAATACGAATGTCAAGAATAAACGTTATTAATTTTCGAAATTTAATAAAGAATAGTGAAAAACTGTTAATTCGTCGTTAAAAATCAGCCACAACGCATATTTCCCTTCACTTTTAATGATAGTAACCAGAATCAATATTTCAATCAATTTCAATAATTCTATCAACGTCAATTTGATTATAGAATTTTGAATTGTATGAGTTTAAAAATTTACACAAGGATTAATACTATAAAAAATCACCGAAAATCTTGATTAATTATATCCCAGACGATGAATACATAAATATTCGAAAATATATTGAAGTTAGTCCACTTTGGTGTTTCATTACCACGTTCCCAATAAGAAAACGCTTTTATATATGTAACCATACGTTTTTTTGTAACATATCTCGTATAATAATCAAAATATTCCTAAACTTTGGAATTTATTTCAATAAATATCTTTAATTTAAGTTTTCTTCAATAAAAATCGAAACGTGGAAATGAAAAACTTAGTTAGTCCACTTTGGTATTTTATTGCCACGTTCCCAATTAGAAAACGCTCTTATATATGTAACCATACGTTTTTTTTTGTAACATATCTCGTATAATAATCAAAATATTTCTAAACTTTGGAATTTATTTCAACAAATATCTTTAATTTAAGTTTTCTTCAATAAAAATCGAAACGTGGAAATGAAAAACTTAGTTAGTCCACTTTGGTATTTTATTGCCACGTTCCCAATAAGAAAACGCTTTTATATATGTAACCATACGTTTTTTTTGTAACATATCTCGTATAATAATCAAAATATTTCTAAACTTTGGAATTTATTTCAACAAATATCTTTAATTTAAGTTTTCTTCAATAAAAATCGAAACGTGGAAATGAAAAACTTAGTTAGTCCACTTTGGTATTTTATTGCCACGTTCCCAATAAGAAAACGCTCTTATATATGTAACCATACGTTTTTTTTGTAACATATCTCGTATAATAATCAAAATATTTCTAAACTTTGGAGTTTATTTCAACAAATATCTTTAATTTAAGTTTTCTTCAATAAAAATCGAAACGTGGAAATGAAAAACTTAGTTAGTCCACTTTGGTATTTTATTGCCACGTTCCCAATAAGAAAACGCTCTTATATATGTAACCATACGTTTTTTTTGTAACATATCTCGTATAATAATCAAAATATTTCTAAACTTTGGAGTTTATTTCAACAAATATCTTTAATTTAAGTTTTCTTCAATAAAAATCGAAACGTGGAAATGAAAAACTTAGTTAGTCCACTTTGGTATTTTATTGCCACGTTCCCAATAAGAAAACGCTTTTATATATGTAACCATACGTTTTTTTTGTAACATATCTCGTATAATAATCAAAATATTTCTAAACTTTGGAATTTATTTCAACAAATATCTTTAATTTAAGTTTTCTTCAATAAAAATCGAAACGTGGAAATGAAAAACTTAGTTAGTCCACTTTGGTATTTTATTGCCACGTTCCCAATAAGAAAACGCTCTTATATATGTAACCATACGTTTTTTTTTGTAACATATCTCGTATAATAATCAAAATATTTCTAAACTTTGGAGTTTATTTCAACAAATATCTTTAATTTAAGTTTTCTTCAATAAAAATCGAAACGTGGAAATGAAAAACTTAGTTAGTCCACTTTGGTATTTTATTGCCACGTTCCCAATAAGAAAACGCTTTTATATATGTAACCATACGTTTTTTTTGTAACATATCTCGTATAATAATCAAAATATTTCTAAACTTTGGAGTTTATTTCAACAAATATCTTTAATTTAAGTTTTCTTCAATAAAAATCGAAACGTGGAAATGAAAAACTTAGTTAGTCCACTTTGGTATTTTATTGCCACGTTCCCAATAAGAAAACGCTCTTATATATGTAACCATACGTTTTTTTTTGTAACATATCTCGTATAATAATCAAAATATTTCTAAACTTTGGAGTTTATTTCAACAAATATCTTTAATTTAAGTTTTCTTCAATAAAAATCGAAACGTGGAAATGAAAAACTTAGTTAGTCCACTTTGGTATTTTATTGCCACGTTCCCAATAAGAAAACGCTCTTATATATGTAACCATACGTTTTTTTTGTAACATATCTCGTATAATAATCAAAATATTTCTAAACTTTGGAGTTTATTTCAACAAATATCTTTAATTTAAGTTTTCTTCAATAAAAATCGAAACGTGGAAATGAAAAACTTAGTTAGTCCACTTTGGTATTTTATTGCCACGTTCCCAATAAGAAAACGCTCTTATATATGTATCCATACGTTTTTTTTGTAACATATCTCGTATAATAATCAAAATATTTCTAAACTTTGGAGTTTATTTCAACAAATATCTTTAATTTAAGTTTTCTTCAATAAAAATCGAAACGTGGAAATGAAAAACTTAGTTAGTCCACTTTGGTATTTTATTGCCACGTTCCCAATAAGAAAACGCTCTTATATATGTAACCATACGTTTTTTTTTGTAACATATCTCGTATAATAATCAAAATATTTCTAAACTTTGGAATTTATTTCAATAAATATCTTTAATTTAAGTTTTCTTCAATAAAAATCGAAACGTGGAAATGAAAAACTTAGTTAGTCCACTTTGGTATTTTATTGCCACGTTCCCAATAAGAAAACGCTCTTATATATGTAACCATACGTTTTTTTTGTAACATATCTCGTATAATAATCAAAATATTTCTAAACTTTGGAATTTATTTCAACAAATATCTTTAATTTAAGTTTTCTTCAATAAAAATCGAAACGTGGAAATGAAAAACTTAGTTAGTCCACTTTGGTATTTTATTGCCACGTTCCCAATAAGAAAACGCTTTTATATATGTAACCATACGTTTTTTTTGTAACATATCTCGTATAATAATCAAAATATTTCTAAACTTTGGAATTTATTTCAACAAATATCTTTAATTTAAGTTTTCTTCAATAAAAATCGAAACGTGGAAATGAAAAACTTAGTTAGTCCACTTTGGTATTTTATTGCCACGTTCCCAATAAGAAAACGCTCTTATATATGTAACCATACGTTTTTTTTTGTAACATATCTCGTATAATAATCAAAATATTTCTAAACTTTGGAGTTTATTCCAACAAATATCTTTAATTTAAGTTTTCTTCAATAAAAATCGAAACGTGGAAATGAAAAACTTAGTTAGTCCACTTTGGTATTTTATTGCCACGTTCCCAATAAGAAAACGCTCTTATATATGTAACCATACGTTTTTTTTTGTAACATATCTCGTATAATAATCAAAATATTTCTAAACTTTGGAGTTTATTTCAACAAATATCTTTAATTTAAGTTTTCTTCAATAAAAATCGAAACGTGGAAATGAAAAACTTAGTTAGTCCACTTTGGTATTTTATTGCCACGTTCCCAATAAGAAAACGCTCTTATATATGTAACCATACGTTTTTTTTTGTAACATATCTCGTATAATAATCAAAATATTTCTAAACTTTGGAATTTATTTCAACAAATATCTTTAATTTAAGTTTTCTTCAATAAAAATCGAAACGTGGAAATGAAAAACTTAGTTAGTCCACTTTGGTATTTTATTGCCACGTTCCCAATAAGAAAACGCTCTTATATATGTAACCATACGTTTTTTTTGTAACATATCTCGTATAATAATCAAAATATTTCTAAACTTTGGAGTTTATTCCAACAAATATCTTTAATTTAAGTTTTCTTCAATAAAAATCGAAACGTGGAAATGAAAAACTTAGTTAGTCCACTTTTGTATTTTATTGCCACGTTCCCAATAAGAAAACGCTCTTATATATGTAACCATACGTTTTTTTTGTAACATATATCGTATAATTATCAAAATATTTCTAAACTTTGGAATTTATTTCAACAAATATCTTTAATTTAAGTTTTCTTCAATAAAAATCGAAACGTGGAAATGAAAAACTTAGTTAGTCCACTTTGGTGTTTCATTGCCACGTTCCCAATAAGAAAACGCTCTTATATATGTAACCATACGTTTTTTTTTGTAACATATATCGTATAATTATCAAAATATTTCTAAACTTTGAAATTTATTTCAACAAATATCTTTAATTTAAGTTTTCTTCGATAAAAACCGAAACGTGAAAATTAAAACCTTAGTTAGTCCACTTTGGTGTTTCATTGCCACGTTCCCAATAAGAAAACGCTTTTATATATGTAACCATACGTTTTTTTTGTAACATATCTCGTATAATAATCAAAATATTTCTAAACTTTGGAATTTATTTCAACAAATATCTTTAATTTAAGTTTTCTTCAATAAAAATCGAAACGAGGAAATGAAAAACTTAGTTAGTCCACTTTGGTATTTTATTGCCACGTTCCCAATAAGAAAACGCTCTTATATATGTAACCATACGTTTTTTTTTGTAACATATCTCGTATAATAATCAAAATATTTCTAAACTTTGGAGTTTATTTCAACAAATATCTTTAATTTAAGTTTTCTTCAATAAAAATCGAAACGTGGAAATGAAAAACTTAGTTAGTCCACTTTTGTATTTTATTGCCACGTTCCCAATAAGAAAACGCTCTTATATATGTAACCATACGTTTTTTTTGTAACATATATCGTATAATTATCAAAATATTTCTAAACTTTGGAATTTATTTCAACAAATATCTTTAATTTAAGTTTTCTTCAATAAAAATCGAAACGTGGAAATGAAAAACTTAGTTAGTCCACTTTGGTGTTTCATTGCCACGTTCCCAATAAGAAAACGCTCTTATATATGTAACCATACGTTTTTTTTTGTAACATATATCGTATAATTATCAAAATATTTCTAAACTTTGAAATTTATTTCAACAAATATCTTTAATTTAAGTTTTCTTCGATAAAAACCGAAACGTGAAAATTAAAACCTTAGTTAGTCCACTTTGGTGTTTCATTGCCACGTTCCCAATAAGAAAACGCTTTTATATATGTAACCATACGTTTTTTTTGTAACATATATCGTATAATAATCAAAATATTTCTAAACTTTGGAATTTATTTCAACAAATATCTTTAATTTAAGTTTTCTTCAATAAAAATCGAAACGTGGAAATGAAAAACTTAGTTAGTCCACTTTGGTATTTTATTGCCACGTTCCCAATAAGAAAACGCTCTTATATATGTAACCATACGTTTTTTTTGTAACATATCTCGTATAATAATCAAAATATTTCTAAACTTTGGAGTTTATTTCAACAAATATCTTTAATTTAAGTTTTCTTCAATAAAAATCGAAACGTGGAAATGAAAAACTTAGTTAGTCCACTTTGGTGTTTCATTGCCACGTTCCCAATAAGAAAACGCTCTTATATATGTAACCATACGTTTTTTTTTGTAACATATCTCGTATAATAATCAAAATATTTCTAAACTTTGGAGTTTATTTCAACAAATATCTTTAATTTAAGTTTTCTTCAATAAAAATCGAAACGTGGAAATGAAAAACTTAGTTAGTCCACTTTGGTGTTTCATTGCCACGTTCCCAATAAGAAAACGCTCTTATATATGTAACCATACGTTTTTTTTTGTAACATATATCGTATAATTATCAAAATATTTCTAAACTTTGGAATTTATTTCAACAAATATCTTTAATTTAAGTTTTCTTCAATAAAAATCGAAACGTGGAAATTAAAACCTTAGTTAGTCCACTTTGGTGTTTCTTTGCCACGTTCCCAATAAGAAAACGCTTTTATATATGTAACCATAAGTTTTTTTTGTAATATATCTCGTGTAATTATCAAAATATTTCTAAACTTTGGAATTTATTTCGATGAATATCTTTAATTTGAGTTTTCTCCAATAAAAACCGAAACGTGGAAATTAAAACCTTAGTTAGTCCACTTTGGTGCTTCATTGCCACGTTCCCAATAAGAAAACGCTCTTATATATGTAACCATAAGTTTTTTTTGTAACATATCTCGTATAATAATCAAAATATTTCTAAACTTTGGAATTTATTTCAACAAATATCTTTAATTTAAGTTTTCTTCAATAAAAATCGAAACGTGGAAATGAAAAACTTAGTTAGTCCACTTTTGTATTTTATTGCCACGTTCCCAATAAGAAAACGCTCTTATATATGTAACCATACGTTTTTTTTTTGTAACATATATCGTATAATTATCAAAATATTTCTAAACTTTGGAATTTATTTCAACAAATATCTTTAATTTAAGTTTTCTTCAATAAAAATCGAAACGTGGAAATTAAAACCTTAGTTAGTCCACTTTGGTGTTTCTTTGCCACGTTCCCAATAAGAAAACGCTTTTATATATGTAACCATAAGTTTTTTTTGTAATATATCTCGTGTAATTATCAAAATATTTCTAAACTTTGGAATTTATTTCGATGAATATCTTTAATTTGAGTTTCCCTCAATAAAAACCGAAACGTGGAAATGAAAAACTTGGAAAATTCATTGCACTTTCCCCCACAAAGCATTGTGTACACATTTCCAGGTCAAAAATCACTTAAAAACATGAGGAACATAATGAGAAGCATAATAAAAGACTGGGGGGTTTGTACTAACCCCATTCACGTGTGTACAGATTTTAAATCTCGTCGGTATAAATTTCATTCCTGTAGATATATTTTTGCACCACTGGCCACGAAAGAGTGAAGATATTACAAAAGTCACCCTCGAATACATGGACGTGGAAATACGATTTTTTTTATCAAGGTTAAGTTAATGGAAATCATTTATATTTATTATTCCGTCAATTATATCAATAATTAGTATAAAAACAAATAATTAACTTTTAAGTGATGTTGTAGAATAATTAGCAAATAAGATATTTAAAATAATAATATTAAATAACATTTATACAAATTGATATCAATTTATGTATATTTATACGGGGTGAATAAGAAATTCGTTTCTTTATCGTATCTCGTAAACCTCCAAAACTCAAAAGACGTAATTTTCTCAATTTTAGTCTTTTCTTGTATGTAGCTTTTCATAATTGAATAACTATTAATAGTTCAACACATAACAATTACACATATATCGAAAGCTTTTGACAAGGTCTAACATGTATATATGTAAGTTCAGAATGGCTCTAACTAGAGTTCTGTGGAATTCCGTAGTGGTTAAACGTTTCTTTATCTGTCTGGTATCTTTCCCAGGAATATCTTTGTCTGTCTCAACCCCTGTGGATTATCCAAAAGAATTTGGATCCTAATTTAGCAAGTCTATCAAATATTTCGTTTCCCTTTTCCTCCAGGTTCCAGGTTGTACCTATATCAATCGCAGCATAAATTTATTTTCCATACATAACTCAGTGGCTCATTGACCTCATATTAGTAGTTTTCTAGTTTATCCAAGACACGATTCAAAAGGAATTAGAATCAACGTGTTTTCCAATGATTCATCTCATTATCTAGCCCTATGAACTGGCTTAAAACCAGATCAATACTGACCTTGAAAACGTTCTAGAATGTGTAGAATCAATCTAATTGAGTTTAACGCAGCATATATCTAGGCTACTGGCTTTATAAAGAAAGCTGTTGCTCTTAAAATATCCCCAAATCATCTTAAATTCACCAGTTGGGTATTGAAGTTAAGATCAATTTCTTGGTATAGTCTTACTTACTAAATTCTATCTTTTCGGATGTAAGTCATCCTGAAGTTTACTTGGACTGCCTCTTCCACAGTAGCTTCTATTCTTTCAAATTCTGAGTTTTTGGTTTATTTTCTGGTATATTTGTGTGGTTTAAATAGCTTCAAAACAGCTCCATTCCAAGCAGATCCTCTTCTACTTAATAAGTTGGAATTTTTGGAACTCTGGGGATGTTCATAGTGAATATTACCAAGATCGTGGTCAGATACTGGTTTAATTGATCGAGAAAATGATCTAGAGTTGATCAGAATGTTGAGCAATTGATATTCAAGATCAAAGTGGGTGATCTGATTGTTTTTCTGATACTAATACAGTAGATGATCATCAGAACTGTTCGACATAGTCTTATTTAGAACAGTATTTGCAATATTTCATGCCATTTTACAATTAGAAATGTTGTACGTCACTGAATTTCAGCTGCATTTTCTATATTTCAATAAAATCAAATACGCGTGAATTTTGGGGTCGAAGAATGTAGTTCATAATGGCATTCGATGAGTTTTACACGCAAATAAACCCCTACACTGGGTGTTTTTTTTTTTCGTTGAAAAAACTATATCTAACTACTGGATATGTATAAGTAACTGTGGGTAATTTTTTTCTTTTTATTATGCCGTTGATGATGTGCTAAAACCTGTTATAGAACGGTACTTCTTCGGCTTGAGTTGTTTTCGCAGTATTCTCTAGTTGTGTCGCTACAAGAAACGGTGTCATCGGTCTTATAATGTAAGTAAAACAATTCGCAAAAAATTATTACAACGTTGATATTTGTTTTTTTGTAAAAATAATCGAAATAACAGTGATTTTAATATAACATTAACCCGAACCTAACTTTAAAAATCACATTTCAATATCATCTTTAAATATTCGTTTACAAGAATTTTAAAGAAATGGTCAAAAAGTCAAGAGGAAGGTACAAACTTGCATTGTAGTTGCAACAGATTTCTTCTAACCTTTCGAGGACAAATAATCTGTTAATTGTATGTTCTTTTGGTTAATTGAATGATTAGTTTCCTTGATATTCGAGCCAATTGCTTCAGCAAACCATCTAGTCTAATTTTGAAACCTTTTTCGTCCAATTGGTATCAATTTTTCAAATAATCTGACGTTATTTTCCATTTGCTTTCAGAGCACATTCTTGAAATATTTTGGCAAGTCTTGCTGTATACATTCAACTCGATTTGTTACAAAATCATCATTGTTTGATTCGATACAAGCAAGGAGCAGCTTCCTTTTCTCGTCAAGCTAATTCTACCATGACTATGTGATAGAAATTCCGTTGCAGTCCTTCAGAGGTGTCTTCATACCATAAATTTATCATTTTCTTTATTTCTACGTAACTTAATGGTGTCGAACTTTAGTAGATGCTGTAGGAAGGTATTGGAGTGTTTATTAGCTATTTCGTAGTATCCTTATCGTCACGTCTAATCGCAGAAAGTATGTGTTTCATTATACTGTGATCTATAAGCTGTTTTTCAGCCCATGAAATGATTTCCTCTACAGATTTCGAAGGCTTCTTATATGCTTATAATGATTGTTATTTCATGGATTTTTGTTCTAGCTTTAACATCTTTTATACAAGAAATTTGCCTGTTAATATCATGTCTATGATAAAAATCACAAACCAATTTTTTCTTTTAATCTATTAACGTTGCAACGCGTTGTAGGCGCTGCTTGAGGAGTCTTATTTTTGTAGTATGGAATTCAGAAGCCTTTATTTTGACATCCTACATCGCTGGGTGGGTCTAGCTGAAAAATTAGTTTTGTTTTTGCTACAGCATTTCCTGGTGAACGAGGATTGTTGTATCATAGCATAATTGGCGGCATTTTGGATCTAATTCTAGCGAATATTTTCTGTTTCCATTTAATATTTCTGAAGGAATCATTTGGCAGAATCCAGAGTGATTTGAAGTCTAAAACTTTATTTATCTCTGAGAGATGTTTTTAGAGACTACATTCTACAAAAATCAACAGTCATTCGTCAAAAGAAACGTAGAATTGTTTAAGAAATTGTGGGTTACAAAAACAAATGTTCAATTGAACTACAAAACTGTCTTTTTGAAGTCTAAAACTTTGTTTGTCCCTGAGAAATGTTTTTAGAGACTACATTCTACAATAATCAACAGTCATTCGTCAAAAGAAACATAGAATCATCTTTAGAAACTGTGGGTTACAAAAACAAGTGTTCAATTGAACTACAAAACTGTCTTTTTGTCTTCTACAAAAATCAACAGTCATTAGTCAAAAGAAACATAGAATTATCTTTAGAAACTGTCTTTTACAAAAACAAGTGTTCAATTGAACTACAAAACTGTCTTTTTGAAGTCTAAAACTTTGTTTTTCTCTGAGAAATGTTTTTAGAGACTGTATTCTATAAAAATCAACAGTCATTCGTCAAAAGAAACATAGAATTGTCTTTAGAAACTGTCTTTTACAAAAACAAGTGTTCAATTGAACTACAAAACTGTCTTTTTGAAGTGTAAAATTTTGTTTTTCTCTGAGAAATATTTTTAGAGACTGTTTTCTACAAAAATCAACAGTCATTCATCAAAAGAAACATAGAATTATCTTTAGAAACTGTCTTTTACAAAAACAAGTGTTCAATTGAACTACAAAACTGTCTTTTTGAAGTGTAAAATTTTGTTTTTCTCTGAGAAATATTTTTAGAGACTGTTTTCTACAAAAATCAACAGTCATTCGTCAAATGAAACACAGAATTGTCTTTAGATACTGTCTATTAGAAACAAAAACTTTCAATTGAACTACAAAACTATCTTTTAGAAGTCTAAAATTTTGTTTTTCTCTGAGAAATGTTTTTAGAGACTGTCTTCTACAAAAATCAACAGTCATTCATCAAAAGAAACATAGAATTATCTTTAGAAACTGTCTTTTACAAAAACAAGTGTTCAATTGAACTACAAAACTGTCTTTTTGAAGTCTAAAATTTTGTTTTTCTCTGAGAAATATTTTTA
This sequence comes from Diorhabda sublineata, assembly GCF_026230105.1. Taxonomy (NCBI): domain Eukaryota; kingdom Metazoa; phylum Arthropoda; class Insecta; order Coleoptera; family Chrysomelidae; genus Diorhabda; species Diorhabda sublineata. The sequence continues at coordinate 34,818,547 of NC_079474.1, forward strand.
GAGACTGTTTTCTACAAAAATCAACAGTCATTCGTCAAATGAAACACAGAATTGTCTTTAGATACTGTCTATTAGAAACAAAAACTTTCAATTGATTTACAAAACTATCTTTTAGAAGTCTAAAATTTTGTTTTTCTCTGAGAAATGTTTTTAGAGACTGTCTTCTACAAAAATCAACAGTCATTCATCAAAAGAAACATAGAATTATCTTTAGAAACTGTCTTTTACAAAAACAAGTGTTCAATTGAACTACAAAACTGTCTTTTTGTCTTCTACAAAAATCAACAGTCATTAGTCAAAAGAAACATAGAATTATCTTTAGAAACTGTCTTTTACAAAAACAAGTGTTCAATTGAACTACAAAACTGTCTTTTTGAAGTCTAAAACTTTGTTTTTCTCTGAGAAATGTTTTTAGAGACTGTATTCTATAAAAATCAACAGTCATTCGTCAAAAGAAACATAGAATTGTCTTTAGAAACTGTCTATTAGAAACACAAACGTTCAATTGAACTAGAAAACTGTCTTTTTGAAGTCTAAAATTTTGTTTTTCTCTGAGAAATGTTTTTAGAGACTGTCTTCTACAAAAATCAACAGTCATTCATCAAAAGAAACATAGAATTATCTTTAGAAACTGTCTTTTACAAAAACAAGTGTTCAATTGAACTACAAAACTGTCTTTTTGAAGTGTAAAATTTTGTTTTTCTCTGAGAAATATTTTTAGAGACTGTTTTCTACAAAAATCAACAGTCATTCGTCAAATGAAACACAGAATTGTCTTTAGATACTGTCTATTAGAAACAAAAACTTTCAATTGAACTACAAAACTATCTTTTAGAAGTCTAAAATTTTGTTTTTCTCTGAGAAATGTTTTTAGAGACTGTCTTCTACAAAAATCAACAGTCATTCATCAAAAGAAACATAGAATTATCTTTAGAAACTGTCTTTTACAAAAACAAGTGTTCAATTGAACTACAAAACTGTCTTTTTGAAGTCTAAAATTTTGTTTTTCTCTGAGAAATATTTTTAGAGACTGTTTTCTACAAAAATCAACAGTCATTCGTCAAATGAAACACAGAATTGTCTTTAGATACTGTCTATTAGAAACAAAAACTTTCAATTGATTTACAAAACTATCTTTTAGAAGTCTAAAATTTTGTTTTTCTCTGAGAAATGTTTTTAGAGACTGTCTTCTACAAAAATCAACAGTCATTCATCAAAAGAAACATAGAATTATCTTTAGAAACTGTCTTTTACAAAAACAAGTGTTCAATTGAACTACAAAACTGTCTTTTTGTCTTCTACAAAAATCAACAGTCATTAGTCAAAAGAAACATAGAATTATCTTTAGAAACTGTCTTTTACAAAAACAAGTGTTCAATTGAACTACAAAACTGTCTTTTTGAAGTCTAAAACTTTGTTTTTCTCTGAGAAATGTTTTTAGAGACTGTATTCTATAAAAATCAACAGTCATTCGTCAAAAGAAACATAGAATTGTCTTTAGAAACTGTCTATTAGAAACACAAACGTTCAATTGAACTAGAAAACTGTCTTTTTGAAGTCTAAAATTTTGTTTTTCTCTGAGAAATGTTTTTAGAGACTGTCTTCTACAAAAATCAACAGTCATTCATCAAAAGAAACATAGAATTATCTTTAGAAACTGTCTTTTACAAAAACAAGTGTTCAATTGAACTACAAAACTGTCTTTTTGAAGTGTAAAATTTTGTTTTTCTCTGAGAAATATTTTTAGAGACTGTTTTCTACAAAAATCAACAGTCATTCGTCAAATGAAACACAGAATTGTCTTTAGATACTGTCTATTAGAAACAAAAACTTTCAATTGAACTACAAAACTATCTTTTAGAAGTCTAAAATTTTGTTTTTCTCTGAGAAATGTTTTTAGAGACTGTCTTCTACAAAAATCAACAGTCATTCATCAAAAGAAACATAGAATTATCTTTAGAAACTGTCTTTTACAAAAACAAGTGTTCAATTGAACTACAAAACTGTCTTTTTGAAGTCTAAAATTTTGTTTTTCTCTGAGAAATATTTTTAGAGACTGTTTTCTACAAAAATCAACAGTCATTCGTCAAATGAAACACAGAATTGTCTTTAGATACTGTCTATTAGAAACAAAAACTTTCAATTGATTTACAAAACTATCTTTTAGAAGTCTAAAATTTTGTTTTTCTCTGAGAAATGTTTTTAGAGACTGTCTTCTACAAAAATCAACAGTCATTCATCAAAAGAAACATAGAATTATCTTTAGAAACTGTCTTTTACAAAAACAAGTGTTCAATTGAACTACAAAACTGTCTTTTTGTCTTCTACAAAAATCAACAGTCATTAGTCAAAAGAAACATAGAATTATCTTTAGAAACTGTCTTTTACAAAAACAAGTGTTCAATTGAACTACAAAACTGTCTTTTTGAAGTCTAAAACTTTGTTTTTCTCTGAGAAATGTTTTTAGAGACTGTATTCTATAAAAATCAACAGTCATTCGTCAAAAGAAACATAGAATTGTCTTTAGAAACTGTCTATTAGAAACACAAACGTTCAATTGAACTAGAAAACTGTCTTTTTGAAGTCTAAAATTTTGTTTTTCTCTGAGAAATGTTTTTAGAGACTGTCTTCTACAAAAATCAACAGTCATTCATCAAAAGAAACATAGAATTATCTTTAGAAACTGTCTTTTACAAAAACAAGTGTTCAATTGAACTACAAAACTGTCTTTTTGAAGTCTAAAACTTTGTTTTTCTCTGAGAAATGTTTTTAGAGACTGTATTCTATAAAAATCAACAGTCATTCGTCAAAAGAAACATAGAATTGTCTTTAGAAACTGTCTATTAGAAACACAAACGTTCAATTGAACTAGAAAACTGTCTTTTTGAAGTTTAAAATTTTGTTTTTCTCTGAGAAATGTTTTTAGAGACTGTCTTCTACAAAAATCAACAGTCATTCATCAAAAGAAACATAGAATTATCTTTAGAAACTGTCTTTTACAAAAACAAGTGTTCAATTGAACTACAAAACTGTCTTTTTGAAGTGTAAAATTTTGTTTTTCTCTGAGAAATATTTTTAGAGACTGTTTTCTACAAAAATCAACAGTCATTCGTCAAATGAAACACAGAATTGTCTTTAGATACTGTCTATTAGAAACAAAAACTTTCAATTGAACTACAAAACTATCTTTTAGAAGTCTAAAATTTTGTTTTTCTCTGAGAAATGTTTTTAGAGACTGTCTTCTACAAAAATCAACAGTCATTCATCAAAAGAAACATAGAATTATCTTTAGAAACTGTCTTTTACAAAAACAAGTGTTCAATTGAACTACAAAACTGTCTTTTTGAAGTCGAAAATTTTGTTTTTCTCTGAGAAATATTTTTAGAGACTGTTTTCTACAAAAATCAACAGTCATTCGTCAAATGAAACACAGAATTGTCTTTAGAAACTGTCTATTAGAAACACAAACGTTCAATTGAACTAGAAAACTGTCTTTTTGAAGTCTAAAATTTTGTTTTTCTCTGAGAAATGTTTTTAGAGACTGTCTTCTACAAAAATCAACAGTCATTCATCAAAAGAAACATAGAATTATCTTTAGAAACTGTCTTTTACAAAAACAAGTGTTCAATTGAACTACAAAACTGTCTTTTTGAAGTGTAAAATTTTGTTTTTCTCTGAGAAATATTTTTAGAGACTGTTTTCTACAAAAATCAACAGTCATTCGTCAAATGAAACACAGAATTGTCTTTAGATACTGTCTATTAGAAACAAAAACTTTCAATTGAACTACAAAACTATCTTTTAGAAGTCTAAAATTTTGTTTTTCTCTGAGAAATGTTTTTAGAGACTGTCTTCTACAAAAATCAACAGTCATTCATCAAAAGAAACATAGAATTATCTTTAGAAACTGTCTTTTACAAAAACAAGTGTTCAATTGAACTACAAAACTGTCTTTTTGAAGTGTAAAATTTTGTTTTTCTCTGAGAAATATTTTTAGAGACTGTTTTCTACAAAAATCAACAGTCATTCGTCAAATGAAACACAGAATTGTCTTTAGATACTGTCTATTAGAAACAAAAACTTTCAATTGAACTACAAAACTATCTTTTAGAAGTCTAAAATTTTGTTTTTCTCTGAGAAATGTTTTTAGAGACTGTCTTCTACAAAAATCAACAGTCATTCATCAAAAGAAACATAGAATTATCTTTAGAAACTGTCTTTTACAAAAACAAGTGTTCAATTGAACTACAAAACTGTCTTTTTGAAGTCGAAAATTTTGTTTTTCTCTGAGAAATATTTTTAGAGACTGTTTTCTACAAAAATCAACAGTCATTCGTCAAATGAAACACAGAATTGTCTTTAGATACTGTCTATTAGAAACAAAAACTTTCAATTGAACTACAAAACTATCTTTTAGAAGTCTAAAATTTTGTTTTTCTCTGAGAAATGTTTTTAGAGACTGTCTTCTACAAAAATCAACAGTCATTCATCAAAAGAAACATAGAATTATCTTTAGAAACTGTCTTTTACAAAAACAAGTGTTCAATTGAACTACAAAACTGTCTTTTTGAAGTGTAAAATTTTGTTTTTCTCTGAGAAATATTTTTAGAGACTGTTTTCTACAAAAATCAACAGTCATTCGTCAAATGAAACACAGAATTGTCTTTAGATACTGTCTATTAGAAACAAAAACTTTCAATTGAACTACAAAACTATCTTTTAGAAGTCTAAAATTTTGTTTTTCTCTGAGAAATGTTTTTAGAGACTGTCTTCTACAAAAATCAACAGTCATTCGTCAAATGAAATATAGAATTGTCTTTAGAAACTGTCTATTAGAAACACAAACGTTCAATTGAACTAGAAAACTGTCTTTTTGAAGTCTAAAATTTTGTTTTTCTCTGAGAAATGTTTTTAGAGACTGTCTTCTACAAAAATCAACAGTCATTCATCAAAAGAAACATAGAATTATCTTTAGAAACTGTCTTTTACAAAAACAAGTGTTCAATTGAACTACAAAACTATCTTTTAGAAGTCTAAAATTTTGTTTTTCTCTGAGAAATGTTTTTAGAGACTGTCTCCTACAAAAATCAACAGTCATTCGTCAAAAAAAAAAACATAGAATTGTCTTTAGAAACTGTGTATTACAAAACAAATGTCAATTGAGCTTTTCAACTAGATAGCTAATTTTCCACTAGATCGGAATCATCAATGGAGCTCAAACTTCCTCTGGTTGATCTTTCGTTTTTTCTCTTTTAATCTCCTTTTTAGCAATTGTATTATCATCTTTCCTTTCTTCGCTATGTCGTCGTTCTTTTTGATTTCTAACCTTACAAACTATATATTCAGTTCATTCTTCTTATTTTCTAATCAATTATCGTTTCGTTTGTTACAGGTCTCTAATATACGTTTTGTTATTAATTTCATTGTCAGTTGTTGCTGACGAAATTTCCGACTGTAAATGTAAAGAAGGATTTTCAGCTCAAAAAGACGAACACGGAAATGTCTTTTGTCAAGGAATCGTTTTAAAATCTATCCTCCCTTGTAATATAGTCTTCAAACCAGACTGTTTGTGTGGAACTGAAGCTACCAGTGTTGTACAAGATTCTTCAGGTAAACGTCAATTTAATATTATCTCGATTTCTAAGAAAAAAAAATGATTTTCTACTTTTGTTGCTTCACAGGAACTTGGTGTGGAAGATTTGTCGATGGAAAGGAAGATAAGAGATGGGAATGTCAAAACAAAGCGGAATGGGAAGCATTCTATCAAGAACACCCAGAAGAGAGACCAAAACAAACCAATAGTTAGAAAAAAAAATCAATTTTGAGAAATTATACATTTAAGTTATTATATTCTTTGTTAAGTTTTTTTATTCTGATTCTTCATACGTTTGAAAATCACGAAAATGAAACTAAGAGATGATATAAATTATATAATTAACAATAATTCTAGTTTTTCTTTATTACAATGATGTGTGACCGAAATAAATTATTGAAGTTATATCAATTCGAGTTGGCTACACTTCAGTATCGGCGCTGGGTCTTTCCTCGGGATACAATTTAAAAAATTCGTCCCAATCATTTTTGTTCTCGCAGTCCCATCTTATTTCTTCCACGTATCCAGGTTTAACTTTAATACACCAATAACCGTATAAATCCTGAACTATAAACCCTTTAATTAATGTACATTTACACCTTGGTCTTTCCAAATTCACACAAGCTGATTTCCCTTCGTGTAAAATACCTTTGCAATAAAATCGTTTATCTTTTGGATGCTTCTGTACATTATATCCATGGTGGCAAACACAGGACGATTCATCTGGTTCTACTTTATATATTATAGATGTGGATAGTACAAAATAGGAGATACTTAGTAGTAAAAGTGTCCTTACCAGCATTTTCCTGGAAATCAAAAGTCTTTTCAATATTTTCCTAGTTCAAAAATAAACTAATTAATCTTAAATGTTTTAAAATTGAAATGCTAGGCAACGATCTCGAAAAAGAATCAAACAAAGCTGTTCGTACTTTAAATAATTCTTTCTGTGTCTAGATAACACGTGCTCGGTCGAGTAGACACTACAAAAACGAAATTTTTTTGTTATGGAGTTTCTACGGATTACGAAACTTCGTTTACTGATTTACAACAAAAATTTATTAACTCGCAGCTATCAAATCGTACAACAGTGTGAAGGACGTACCAGAAATTTTTTAAAAAAGGGCTGTGTTGCCGACGCGCCCTGTTTTAGACGACCGGTATCTATAAATATAAAATATCCATAAATAGTTATGGAGAATAAAAAGAAACATTTTGCACGTATGTCATTACGATGTAAATTATTTTTTTTGTACTATCCCATTGCATACTTTGTTTTTAATTTGAATTTGAATATAAAGAAAAACTTACCTGATTTTACGAGTATGAAATACATAATATTACTTTCGATTTTGTGAGACAAAATCGTTTTTAAATGAGCGCAGTGTCTGATAAGTCACATTTGATGATACGAGATGGTTTTTGTAATTAAATTGTGAAACTTGTGTGCGCAATTTGAAATTTTATCAACATATTGGAACCAGTATTGAAATAACATCGGTACATGTTATAACATAACTGGATATTATTATAAATATGAAATTTTGTTTGTGTGTGCTACAGAGAACCTTGAACTGATCTGATTATTCAACAGAGCTGAAAATATTATCTTTTACAGGATGATTCGATTGACCATCGTTTCAGTATTTATTAGAATATCGAGTAAATGGTGAAAAACATCTGTTTTAGTTTTATTTTAGACATATTTTTACGATATAAGCATCTGTCAAAATCAAAATTAACAGTTATTCGTCAAAAGAAACATGGAATTGTCTTTATAAACTGTCTATTACAAAAACAAATGTTCAACTGAACTACAAAATTGTCTTTTTGAAGTTTAAAACTTTGTTTGTTCCTGAGAAATGTTTTTAGAGACTATATTCTACAAAAATCAACAGTCATTCGTCAAAAGAGACGTAGAATTGTCTTTAGAAACTGTGGATTACAAAAACAAATGTTCAATTGAAATACAAAACTATCTTTTTGAAGTATAAAACTTTGTTTGTCTCTGAAAAATGTCCTTAAGAACTGTCTTCCACAAAAATCAACAGTCATTCATCGAAAGAAACATATAATTATCTTTAGAAACTGTCTATTACAAAAAAAATATTCAATTGAAATACAAAACTATCTTTTTGAAGTATAAAACTTTGTTTGTCTCTGAGAAATGTTTTTAGAGACTGTCTTCGATAAAAATCAATATTCATTCGCCAAAAGAAACATAGAATTATCTTTAGAAACTGCGGATTACAAAAACAAATGTTCAATTGAACTACAAAACTGTCTTTTTGAAGTCTAAAATTTTGTTTTTTTCTGAGAACTGTTTATAGAGACTGTATTCTACAATAATCAACAGTCATTCGTCAAAAGAAACATAGAATTACCTTTAGAAACTGTCTATTAGAAACACAAACGTTCAATTGAACTAGAAAACTGTCTTTTTGAAGTCTAAAATTTTGTTTTTCTCTGAGAAATATTTTTAGAGACTGTCTTCGACAAAAATCAATATTCATTCGCCAAAAGAAACATAGAATTATCTTTATAAACTGTGTATTACAAAAAAAATATTCAATTGAACTACAAAACTATCTTTTTGAAGTATAAAACTTTGTTTGTCTCTGAGAAATGTTTTTAGAGACTGTCTTCGACAAAAATCAATATTCATTCGCCAAAAGAAACATAGATTCATCTTTAGAAACTGCGGATTACAAAAACAAATATTCAATTGAACTACAAAACTATCTTTTTGAAGTATAAAACTTTGTTTGTCTCTGAGAAATGTTTTTAGAGACTGTATTCTACAATAATCAACAGTCATTCGTCAAAAGAAACATAGAATTGTCTTTAGAAACTGTCTATTAGAAACACAAACGTTCAATTGAACTAGAAAACTGTCTTTTTGAAGTCTAAAATTTTGTTTTTCTCTGAGAAATGTTTTTAGAGACTGTCTTCGACAAAAATCAATATTCATTCGCCAAAAGAAACATAGAATTGTCTTTATAAACTGTGTATTACAAAAAAAATATTCAATTGAACTACAAAACTATCTTTTTGAAGTATAAAACTTTGTTTGTCTCTGAGAAATGTTTTTAGAGACTGTCTTCGACAAAAATCAATATTCATTCGCCAAAAGAAACATAGATTCATCTTTAGAAACTGCGGATTACAAAAACAAATATTCAATTGAACTACAAAACTATCTTTTTGAAGTATAAAACTTTGTTTGTCTCTGAGAAATGTTTTTAGAGACTGTATTCTACAATAATCAACAGTCATTCGTCAAAAGAAACATAGAATTGTCTTTAGAAACTGTCTATTAGAAACACAAACGTTCAATTGAACTAGAAAACTGTCTTTTTGAAGTCTAAAATTTTGTTTTTCTCTGAGAAATATTTTTAGAGACTGTCTTCGACAAAAATCAATATTCATTCGCCAAAAGAAACATAGATTCATCTTTAGAAACTGCGGATTACAAAAACAAATGTTCAATTGAACTACAAAACTATCTTTTTGAAGTCTAAAATTTTGTTTTTCTCTGAGAACTGTTTTTAGAGACTGTCTTCGACAAAAATCAATATTCATTCGCCAAAAGAAACATAGATTCATCTTTAGAAACTGCGGATTACAAAAACAAATGTTCAATTGAACTACAAAACTGTCTTTTTGAAGTCTAAAATTTTGTTTTTTTCTGAGAACTGTTTATAGAGACTGTATTCTACAATAATCAACAGTCATTCGTCAAAAGAAACATAGAATTACCTTTAGAAACTGTCTTTTACAAAAACAAATGTTCAATTGAACTACAAAACTGTCTTTTTGAAGTCTAAAATTTTGTTTTTCTCTGAGAACTGTTTTTAGAGACTGTATTCTACAATAATCAACAGTCATTCGTCAAAAGAAACATAGAATTGTCTTTATAAACTGTGTATTACAAAAAAAATATTCAATTGAACTACAAAACTATCTTTTTGAAGTATAAAACTTTGTGTCTGAGAAATGTTTTTAGAGACTGTCTTCTACAAAAATCAATATTCATTCGCCAAAAGAAACATAGAATTATCTTTAGAAACTGTGGATTACAAAAACAAATGTTCAATTGAACTACAAAACTGTCTTTTTGAAGTCTAAAATTTTGTTTTTTTCTGAGAACTGTTTTTAGAGACTGTATTCTACAATAATCGACAGTCATTCGTCAAAAGAAACATAGAATTGTCTTTATAAACTGTGTATTACAAAAAAAATATTCAATTGAACTACAAAACTATCTTTTTGAAGTATAAAACTTTGTTTGTCTCTGAGAAATGTTTTTAGAGACTGTCTTCGACAAAAATCAATATTCATTCGCCAAAAGAAACATAGAATCATCTTTAGAAACTGCGAATTACAAAAACAAATGTTCAATTGAACTACAAAACTGTCTTTTTGAAGTCTAAAATTTTGTTTTTTTCTGAGAACTGTTTTTAGAGACTGTATTCTACAATAATCAACAGTCATTCGTCAAAAGAAACATAGAATTGTCTTTATAAACTGTGTATTACAAAAAAAATATTCAATTGAACTACAAAACTATCTTTTTGAAGTATAAAACTTTGTTTGTCTCTGAGAAATGTTTTTAGAGACTGTCTTCGACAAAAATCAATATTCATTCGCCAAAAGAAACATAGATTCATCTTTAGAAACTGCGGATTACAAAAACAAATATTCAATTGAACTATAAAACTATCTTTTTGAAGTATAAAACTTTGTTTGTCTCTGAGAAATGTTTTTAGAGACTGTATTCTACAATAATCAACAGTCATTCGTCAAAAGAAACATAGAATTGTCTTTAGAAACTGTCTATTAGAAACACAAACGTTCAATTGAACTAGAAAACTGTCTTTTTGAAGTCTAAAATTTTGTTTTTCTCTGAGAAATGTTTTTAGAGACTGTCTTCGACAAAAATCAATATTCATTCGCCAAAAGAAACATAGATTCATCTTTAGAAACTGCGGATTACAAAAACAAATGTTCAATTGAACTACAAAACTGTCTTTTTGAAGTCTAAAATTTTGTTTTTTTCTGAGAACTGTTTTTAGAGACTGTATTCTACAATAATCAACAGTCATTCGTCAAAAGAAACATAGAATTGTCTTTAGAAACTGTCTATTAGAAACACAAACGTTCAATTGAACTAGAAAACTGTCTTTTTGAAGTCTAAAATTTTGTTTTTCTCTGAGAAATGTTTTTAGAGACTGTATTCTACAATAATCAACAGTCATTCGACAAAAGAAACATAGAATTGTCTTTATAAACTGTGTATTACAAAAACAAATGTTCAATTGAACTACAAAACTATCTTTTTGAAGTATAAAACTTTGTTTGTCTCTGAGAAACGTTTTTAGAGACTGTATTCTACAATAATCAACAGTCATTCGACAAAAGAAACATAGAATTGTCTTTATAAACTGTGTATTACAAAAACAAATGTTCAATTGAACTAGAAAACTGTCTTTTTGAAGTCTAAAATTTTGTTTTTCTCTGAGAAATATTTTTAGAGACTGTCTTCGACAAAAATCAATATTCATTCGCCAAAAGAAACATAGATTCATCTTTAGAAACTGCGGATTACAAAAACAAATGTTCAATTGAACTACAAAACTATCTTTTTGAAGTCTAAAATTTTGTTTTTCTCTGAGAACTGTTTTTAGAGACTGTCTTCGACAAAAATCAATATTCATTCGCCAAAAGAAACATAGATTCATCTTTAGAAACTGCGGATTACAAAAACAAATGTTCAATTGAACTACAAAACTGTCTTTTTGAAGTCTAAAATTTTGTTTTTTTCTGAGAACTGTTTATAGAGACTGTATTCTACAATAATCAACAGTCATTCGTCAAAAGAAACATAGAATTACCTTTAGAAACTGTCTTTTACAAAAACAAATGTTCAATTGAACTACAAAACTGTCTTTTTGAAGTCTAAAATTTTGTTTTTCTCTGAGAACTGTTTTTAGAGACTGTATTCTACAATAATCAACAGTCATTCGTCAAAAGAAACATAGAATTGTCTTTATAAACTGTGTATTACAAAAAAAATATTCAATTGAACTACAAAACTATCTTTTTGAAGTATAAAACTTTGTGTCTGAGAAATGTTTTTAGAGACTGTCTTCTACAAAAATCAATATTCATTCGCCAAAAGAAACATAGAATTATCTTTAGAAACTGTGGATTACAAAAACAAATGTTCAATTGAACTACAAAACTGTCTTTTTGAAGTCTAAAATTTTGTTTTTTTCTGAGAACTGTTTTTAGAGACTGTATTCTACAATAATCGACAGTCATTCGTCAAAAGAAACATAGAATTGTCTTTATAAACTGTGTATTACAAAAAAAATATTCAATTGAACTACAAAACTATCTTTTTGAAGTATAAAACTTTGTTTGTCTCTGAGAAATGTTTTTAGAGACTGTCTTCGACAAAAATCAATATTCATTCGCCAAAAGAAACATAGAATCATCTTTAGAAACTGCGAATTACAAAAACAAATGTTCAATTGAACTACAAAACTGTCTTTTTGAAGTCTAAAATTTTGTTTTTTTCTGAGAACTGTTTTTAGAGACTGTATTCTACAATAATCAACAGTCATTCGTCAAAAGAAACATAGAATTGTCTTTATAAACTGTGTATTACAAAAAAAATATTCAATTGAACTACAAAACTATCTTTTTGAAGTATAAAACTTTGTTTGTCTCTGAGAAATGTTTTTAGAGACTGTCTTCGACAAAAATCAATATTCATTCGCCAAAAGAAACATAGATTCATCTTTAGAAACTGCGGATTACAAAAACAAATATTCAATTGAACTATAAAACTATCTTTTTGAAGTATAAAACTTTGTTTGTCTCTGAGAAATGTTTTTAGAGACTGTATTCTACAATAATCAACAGTCATTCGTCAAAAGAAACATAGAATTGTCTTTAGAAACTGTCTATTAGAAACACAAACGTTCAATTGAACTAGAAAACTGTCTTTTTGAAGTCTAAAATTTTGTTTTTCTCTGAGAAATGTTTTTAGAGACTGTCTTCGACAAAAATCAATATTCATTCGCCAAAAGAAACATAGATTCATCTTTAGAAACTGCGGATTACAAAAACAAATGTTCAATTGAACTACAAAACTGTCTTTTTGAAGTCTAAAATTTTGTTTTTTTCTGAGAACTGTTTTTAGAGACTGTATTCTACAATAATCAACAGTCATTCGTCAAAAGAAACATAGAATTGTCTTTAGAAACTGTCTATTAGAAACACAAACGTTCAATTGAACTAGAAAACTGTCTTTTTGAAGTCTAAAATTTTGTTTTTCTCTGAGAAATGTTTTTAGAGACTGTATTCTACAATAATCAACAGTCATTCGACAAAAGAAACATAGAATTGTCTTTATAAACTGTGTATTACAAAAACAAATGTTCAATTGAACTACAAAACTATCTTTTTGAAGTATAAAACTTTGTTTGTCTCTGAGAAACGTTTTTAGAGACTGTATTCTACAATAATCAACAGTCATTCGTCAAAAGAAACATAGAATTGTCTATATAAACTGTGTATCACAGAAAAAATATTCAATTGAACTACAAAACTATCTTTTTGAAGTATAAAACTTTGTTTGTCTCTGAGAAATGTTTTTAGAGACTGTCTTCGACAAAAATCAATATTCATTCGCCAAAAGAAACATAGATTCATCTTTAGAAACTGCGGATTACAAAAACAAATGTTCAATTGAACTACAAAACTGTCTTTTTGAAGTATAAAACTTTGTTTGTCTCTGATAAATTTTTTTAGAGACTGCATTCTACAATAATCAACAGTTATTCGTCAAAAGAAACATAGAATCATCTTTAGAAACTGCGGATTACAAAAACAAATATTCAATTGAACGACAAAACTATCTTTTTGAAGTATAAAACTTTGTTTGTCTCTGATAAATTTTTTTAGAGACTGCATTCTACAATAATCAACAGTCATTCGTCAAAAGAAACATAGAATCATCTTTAGAAACTGCGGATTACAAAAACAAATGTTCAATTGAACTACAAAACTGTCTTTTTGAAGTATAAAACTTTGTTTGTCTCTGAGAACTGTTTTTAGAGACTGTATTCTACAATAATCAACAGTCATTCGACAAAAGAAACATAGAATTGTCTTTATAAACTGTGTATTACAAAAAACAATATTCAATTGAACGACAAAACTATCTTTTTGAAGTCTAAAATTTTGTTTTTCTCTGAGAACTGTTTTTAGAGACTGTATTCTACAATAATCAACAGTCATTCGTCAAAAGAAACATAGAATTGTCTTTAGAAACTGTCTGTTACAAAAATTCCACACAAATATAAAATTGAAGGAATACAATATAGAAAGTCTCTCGATTAATTCATGTGTGATTTATGTTTTTTGATATAATAGTTGAAACTACACCTTTTCAGCGAAAATATGGTAAAGAAAGTGAAATATAATGTATTTTTTCGATACGAGTATTTAAAAAAAAAGGTATCAATTACACCGAAAAAAGTTATTACAAGCGAAAAATTGAGGAAAAAGAATGAAAATTAGATTTTTAGGAAAACTACACATTTGATCTGGAATTTAACATTATTATTGGATTTTTTGAACAAAAATACTTTCGATTTAAAGTTTTAATTTCAACTTTTATGTTAAAGAATCCAGAAATTTGCTGCTATGTGGTAATATTAATAATTTCTAAGCAAATTATAGCACTATCTTCAATCAGTAAAAAAACCCCTTTTTTAAAAGATTTTCATGAAACTTCTCCAAAAAACATAGTGAAAAAAGCATTTTTCCTACCAGTATGAATATTTCTGTCAATTTGTATTCCACTTATAAAAAAGAAAACAATTTAGGTTTCAATTAATTCCTTTACATCGCATTTGAGGAATGTCTTCAATGAAGGATTGATATCCAAAATAGCTGTATGGGCATTAGAGGATTGTTGAACGTCTGGAATTTTCGGTTTCGCTTTACCGTCTATTGTTTCGGTTATAATTCGACTTGGAAGATCACACATTCGAGTTAGATTTAATATGCACGGCAAGGAATAGAGAATTTCATTTAATTCTCACAATTTCATACGTATATAAACAAAAATACTTTATGAAGTTGTGGAAACACGTTTCTAGATTATTTCTGAATTTGAATATCAAAAATATTTTCATTCACAACATCCAACTTTGCCTTCAGTATCATTTTGAAGTATAAAACAATGAAAAAACGCGCAGAATTAGTTAAAGGCTCAATATTGTACAATGCGAAAATTATGCACAATCATTTGCCAATTGAAATCAAATCTATTACATAATAGGTGAATAATTGTGTAAAAATAGTTTTCTTTTTCTTAAAATATGGTTAGCATAAACTCTTCTGCTCTAATTTGCATGGAGAAACAGTTTTTTGCTCTCTACATCACAATAATGGATCTTATGAATAGATATTTTGTAATAAAGAATGGAATCGTTCCAATTACGAGTAGATGGAGGAAGAGGTTTATATATAACGAGCAATTATACAAGATTTCGTTTCGATATTCTATTTTCTTGAGGGAGGATATTCACCACAATCGTTTCGCTGATTTCATTCTTGTTAACTTCATTTTTTTTCTATATCCATCAGTGGTTTAGACACTTTCCAATGTCAATTAGGATTATTTTGATAATTAGGTTACCGAAACTCAGCTTTTTATATAGATAATAAAATTCCTAAACTTTCAATTCTCTATCTGAATAAATAAGCGACTGACTAGAGATTTGCCCCCAAAAAGTCATTAGTAGTTTTTAATTCGAATTTTTTATTACTTTACCACAAATGCGATACCGGAACGTCATTAATATGTGTCGTTTGAAAATCGGATGCTGATGGGTTTGGATAGAACCATTAGGGTGTCATGTATAAAGGGAAAAAAACAAAAGTAAATACGAGGTTTATACACAGCTTTCCAATAGGAATTTACTATGATCTATCGATTAGTTAGACTACAACTTTGTTTGTCTCTGAGAAATATTTTTAGAGACGGTCTACTAAAAAAATCAACAGTTGTTCGTCAAAAAAAACATAAAATTGTCTTTAGAAACTGTCTATTACAAAAACAAATGTTCAATTGAACTACAAAACTGTCTTTTCAAAGTCCAAAACTTTGTTTGTCTCTGAGAAATGTTTTTAGAGACGATCTTCTACAAAAATCAACAGTCATTTGTTAAAAGAAACATAGAATTGTCTTTAGAAACTGTCTATTACAAAAACAAATGTTCAATTGAACTACAAAACTGTCTTTTCAAAGTCCAAAACTTTGTTTGTCTCTGAGAAATGTTTTTAGAGACGATCTTCTACAAAAATCAACAGTCATTTGTTAAAAGAAACATGGAATTGTCTTTAGAAACTGTCTATTACAAAAACAAATGTTCAATTGAACTACAAAACTGTCTTTTCAAAGTCCAAAACTTTGTTTGTCTCTGAGAAATGTTTTTAGAGACGATCTTCTACAAAAATCAACAGTCATTTGTTAAAAGAAACATAGAATTGTCTTTAGAAACTGTCTATTACAAAAACAAATGTTCAATTGAACTACAAAACTGTCTTTTCAAAGTCCAAAACTTTGTTTGTCTCTGAGAAATGTTTTTAGAGACGATCTTCTACAAAAATCAACAGTCATTTGTTGAAAGAAACATGGAATTGTCTTTAGAAACTGTCTATTACAAAAACAAATGTTCAATTGAACTACAAAACTGTCTTTTCAAAGTCCAAAACTTTGTTTGTCTCTGAGAAATGTTTTTAGAGACTATCTTCTACAAAAATCAACAGTCATTTGTTAAAAGAAACATAGAATTGTCTTTAGAAACTGTCTATTACAAAAACAAATGTTCAATTGAACTACAAAACTGTCTTTTCAAAGTCCAAAACTTTGTTTGTCTCTGAGAAATGTTTTTAGAGACTATCTTCTACAAAAATCAACAGTCATTTGTTAAAAGAAACATAGAATTTTCTTTAGAAACTGTGGATTACAAAAACAAATGTTCAATTGAACTACAAAACTGTCTTTTCAAAGTCCAAAACTTTGTTTGTCTCTGAGAAATGTTTTTAAGACTGTCTTCTACAAAAATCAACAGTCATTTGTTAAAAGAAACATAGAATTGTCTTTAGAAACTGTGGATTACAAAAACAAATGTTCAATTGAACTACAAAACTGTCTTTTCAAAGTCCAAAACTTTGTTTGTCTCTGAGAAATGTTTTTTGAGATTGTCTTCTACAAAAATCAACAGTCATTTGTTAAAAGAAACATGGAATTGTCTTTAGAAACGGTCTATTACAAAAACAAATGTTCAATTGAACTACAAAACTGTCTTTTCAAAGTCCAAAACTTTGTTTGTCTCTGAGAAATGTTTTTAGAGACTATCTTCTACAAAAATCAACAGTCATTTGTTAAAAGAAACATAGAATTTTCTTTAGAAACTGTGGATTACAAAAACAAATGTTCAATTGAACTACAAAACTGTCTTTTCAAAGTCCAAAACTTTGTTTGTCTCTGAGAAATGTTTTTAAGACTGTCTTCTACAAAAATCAACAGTCATTTGTTAAAAGAAACATAGAATTGTCTTTAGAAACTGTGGATTACAAAAACAAATGTTCAATTGAACTACAAAACTGTCTTTTCAAAGTCCAAAACTTTGTTTGTCTCTGAGAAATGTTTTTTGAGATTGTCTTCTACAAAAATCAACAGTCATTTGTTAAAAGAAACATGGAATTGTCTTTAGAAACGGTCTATTACAAAAACAAATGTTCAATTGAACTACAAAACTGTCTTTTCAAAGTCCAAAACTTTGTTTGTCTCTGAGAAATGTTTTTAGAGACGATCTTCTACAAAAATCAACAGTCATTTGTTAAAAGAAACATGGAATTGTCTTTAGAAACTGTCTATTACAAAAACAAATGTTCAATTGAACTACAAAACTGTCTTTTCAAAGTCCAAAACTTTGTTTGTCTCTGAGAAATGTTTTTAGAGACTATCTTCTACAAAAATCAACAGTCATTTGTTAAAAGAAACATAGAATTTTCTTTAGAAACTGTGGATTACAAAAACAAATGTTCAATTGAACTACAAAACTGTCTTTTCAAAGTCCAAAACTTTGTTTGTCTCTGAGAAATGTTTTTAAGACTGTCTTCTACAAAAATCAACAGTCATTTGTTAAAAGAAACATAGAATTGTCTTTAGAAACTGTGGATTACAAAAACAAATGTTCAATTGAACTACAAAACTGTCTTTTCAAAGTCCAAAACTTTGTTTGTCTCTGAGAAATGTTTTTAGAGACGATCTTCTACAAAAATCAACAGTCATTTGTTAAAAGAAACATAGAATTGTCTTTAGAAACTGTCTATTACAAAAACAAATGTTCAATTGAACTACAAAACTGTCTTTTCAAAGTCCAAAACTTTGTTTGTCTCTGAGAAATGTTTTTAGAGACGATCTTCTACAAAAATCAACAGTCATTTGTTGAAAGAAACATAGAATTGTCTTTAGAAACTGTCTATTACAAAAACAAATGTTCAATTGAACTACAAAACTGTCTTTTCAAAGTCCAAAACTTTGTTTGTCTCTGAGAAATGTTTTTAGAGACGATCTTCTACAAAAATCAACAGTCATTTGTTGAAAGAAACATGGAATTGTCTTTAGAAACTGTCTATTACAAAAACAAATGTTCAATTGAACTACAAAACTGTCTTTTCAAAGTCCAAAACTTTGTTTGTCTCTGAGAAATGTTTTTAGAGACTATCTTCTACAAAAATCAACAGTCATTTGTTAAAAGAAACATAGAATTTTCTTTAGAAACTGTGGATTACAAAAACAAATGTTCAATTGAACTACAAAACTGTCTTTTCAAAGTCCAAAACTTTGTTTGTCTCTGAGTAATGTTTTTAAGACTGTCTTCTACAAAAATCAACAGTCATTTGTTAAAAGAAACATAGAATTGTCTTTAGAAACTGTGGATTACAAAAACAAATGTTCAATTGAACTACAAAACTGTCTTTTCAAAGTCCAAAACTTTGTTTGTCTCTGAGAAATGTTTTTTGAGATTGTCTTCTACAAAAATCAACAGTCATTTGTTAAAAGAAACATGGAATTGTCTTTAGAAATGGTCTATTACAAAAACAAATGTTCAATTGAACTACAAAACTGTCTTTTCAAAGTCCAAAACTTTGTTTGTCTCTGAGAAATGTTTTTAGAGACGATCTTCTACAAAAATCAACAGTCATTTGTTAAAAGAAACATGGAATTGTCTTTAGACACTGTCTATTACAAAAACAAATGTTCAATTGAACTACAAAACTGTCTTTTCAAAGTCCAAAACTTTGTTTGTCTCTGAGAAATGTTTTTAGAGACGATCTTCTACAAAAATCAACAGTCATTTGTTAAAAGAAACATGGAATTGTCTTTAGAAACTGTCTATTACAAAAACAAATGTTCAATTGAACTACAAAACTGTCTTTTCAAAGTCCAAAACTTTGTTTGTCTCTGAGAAATGTTTTTAGAGACTATCTTCTACAAAAATCAACAGTCATTTGTTAAAAGAAACATAGAATTTTCTTTAGAAACTGTGGATTACAAAAACAAATGTTCAATTGAACTACAAAACTGTCTTTTCAAAGTCCAAAACTTTGTTTGTCTCTGAGAAATGTTTTTAAGACTGTCTTCTACAAAAATCAACAGTCATTTGTTAAAAGAAACATAGAATTGTCTTTAGAAACTGTGGATTACAAAAACAAATGTTCAATTGAACTACAAAACTGTCTTTTCAAAGTCCAAAACTTTGTTTGTCTCTGAGAAATGTTTTTAGAGACGATCTTCTACAAAAATCAACAGTCATTTGTTAAAAGAAACATAGAATTGTCTTTAGAAACTGTCTATTACAAAAACAAATGTTCAATTGAACTACAAAACTGTCTTTTCAAAGTCCAAAACTTTGTTTGTCTCTGAGAAATGTTTTTAGAGACGATCTTCTACAAAAATCAACAGTCATTTGTTGAAAGAAACATAGAATTGTCTTTAGAAACTGTCTATTACAAAAACAAATGTTCAATTGAACTACAAAACTGTCTTTTCAAAGTCCAAAACTTTGTTTGTCTCTGAGAAATGTTTTTAGAGACGATCTTCTACAAAAATCAACAGTCATTTGTTGAAAGAAACATGGAATTGTCTTTAGAAACTGTCTATTACAAAAACAAATGTTCAATTGAACTACAAAACTGTCTTTTCAAAGTCCAAAACTTTGTTTGTCTCTGAGAAATGTTTTTAGAGACTATCTTCTACAAAAATCAACAGTCATTTGTTAAAAGAAACATAGAATTTTCTTTAGAAACTGTGGATTACAAAAACAAATGTTCAATTGAACTACAAAACTGTCTTTTCAAAGTCCAAAACTTTGTTTGTCTCTGAGTAATGTTTTTAAGACTGTCTTCTACAAAAATCAACAGTCATTTGTTAAAAGAAACATAGAATTGTCTTTAGAAACTGTGGATTACAAAAACAAATGTTCAATTGAACTACAAAACTGTCTTTTCAAAGTCCAAAACTTTGTTTGTCTCTGAGAAATGTTTTTTGAGATTGTCTTCTACAAAAATCAACAGTCATTTGTTAAAAGAAACATGGAATTGTCTTTAGAAATGGTCTATTACAAAAACAAATGTTCAATTGAACTACAAAACTGTCTTTTCAAAGTCCAAAACTTTGTTTGTCTCTGAGAAATGTTTTTAGAGACGATCTTCTACAAAAATCAACAGTCATTTGTTAAAAGAAACATGGAATTGTCTTTAGACACTGTCTATTACAAAAACAAATGTTCAATTGAACTACAAAACTGTCTTTTCAAAGTCCAAAACTTTGTTTGTCTCTGAGAAATGTTTTTAGAGACTATCTTCTACAAAAATCAACAGTCATTTGTTAAAAGAAACATAGAATTTTCTTTAGAAACTGTGGATTACAAAAACAAATGTTCAATTGAACTACAAAACTGTCTTTTCAAAGTCCAAAACTTTGTTTGTCTCTGAGAAATGTTTTTAGAGACGATCTTCTACAAAAATCAACAGTCATTTGTTAAAAGAAACATGGAATTGTCTTTAGACACTGTCTATTACAAAAACAAATGTTCAATTGAACTACAAAACTGTCTTTTCAAAGTCCAAAACTTTGTTTGTCTCTGAGAAATGTTTTTAGAGACTATCTTCTACAAAAATCAACAGTCATTTGTTAAAAGAAACATAGAATTTTCTTTAGAAACTGTGGATTACAAAAACAAATGTTCAATTGAACTACAAAACTGTCTTTTCAAAGTCCAAAACTTTGTTTGTCTCTGAGAAATGTTTTTAAGACTGTCTTCTACAAAAATCAACAGTCATTTGTTAAAAGAAACATAGAATTGTCTTTAGAAACTGTGGATTACAAAAACAAATGTTCAATTGAACTACAAAACTGTCTTTTCAAAGTCCAAAACTTTGTTTGTCTCTGAGAAATGTTTTTAGAGACGATCTTCTACAAAAATCAACAGTCATTTGTTAAAAGAAACATAGAATTGTCTTTAGAAACTGTGGATTACAAAAACAAATGTTCAATTGAACTACAAAACTGTCTTTTCAAAGTCCAAAACTTTGTTTGTCTCTGAGAAATGTTTTTTGAGATTGTCTTCTACAAAAATCAACAGTCATTTGTTAAAAGAAACATAGAATTGTCTTTAGAAACTGTCTATTACAAAAACAAATGTTCAATTGAACTACAAAACTGTCTTTTCAAAGTCCAAAACTTTGTTTGTCTCTGAGAAATGTTTTTTGAGACTGTCTTCTACAAAAATCAACAGTCATTTGTTAAAAGAAACATGGAATTGTCTTTAGAAACGGTCTATTACAAAAACAAATGTTCAATTGAACTACAAAACTGTCTTTTCAAAGTCCAAAACTTTGTTTGTCTCTGAGAAATGTTTTTAGAGACGATCTTCTACAAAAATCAACAGTCATTTGTTAAAAGAAACATGGAATTGTCTTTAGAAACTGTCTATTACAAAAACAAATGTTCAATTGAACTACAAAACTGTCTTTTCAAAGTCCAAAACTTTGTTTGTCTCTGAGAAATGTTTTTAGAGACTATCTTCTACAAAAATCAACAGTCATTTGTTAAAAGAAACATAGAATTTTCTTTAGAAACTGTGGATTACAAAAACAAATGTTCAATTGAACTACAAAACTGTCTTTTCAAAGTCCAAAACTTTGTTTGTCTCTGAGAAATGTTTTTAAGACTGTCTTCTACAAAAATCAACAGTCATTTGTTAAAAGAAACATAGAATTGTCTTTAGAAACTGTGGATTACAAAAACAAATGTTCAATTGAACTACAAAACTGTCTTTTCAAAGTCCAAAACTTTGTTTGTCTCTGAGAAATGTTTTTTGAGATTGTCTTCTACAAAAATCAACAGTCATTTGTTAAAAGAAACATAGAATTGTCTTTAGAAACTGTCTATTACAAAAACAAATGTTCAATTGAACTACAAAACTGTCTTTTCAAAGTCCAAAACTTTGTTTGTCTCTGAGAAATGTTTTTTGAGATTGTCTTCTACAAAAATCAACAGTCATTTGTTAAAAGAAACATGGAATTGTCTTTAGAAACTGTCTATTACAAAAACAAATGTTCAATTGAACTACAAAACTGTCTTTTCAAAGTCCAAAACTTTGTTTGTCTCTGAGAAATGTTTTTAGAGACTATCTTCTACAAAAATCAACAGTCATTTGTTAAAAGAAACATAGAATTGTCTTTAGAAACTGTGGATTACAAAAACAAATGTTCAATTGAACTACAAAACTGTCTTTTCAAAGTCCAAAACTTTGTTTGTCTCTGAGAAATGTTTTTTGAGATTGTCTTCTACAAAAATCAACAGTCATTTGTTAAAAGAAACATAGAATTGTCTTTAGAAACTGTCTATTACAAAAACAAATGTTCAATTGAACTACAAAACTGTCTTTTCAAAGTCCAAAACTTTGTTTGTCTCTGAGAAATGTTTTTTGAGACTGTCTTCTACAAAAATCAACAGTCATTTGTTAAAAGAAACATAGAATTGTCTTTAGAAACTGTGGATTACAAAAACAAATGTTCAATTGAACTACAAAACTGTCTTTTCAAAGTCCAAAACTTTGTTTGTCTCTGAGAAATGTTTTTTGAGATTGTCTTCTACAAAAATCAACAGTCATTTGTTAAAAGAAACATAGAATTGTCTTTAGAAACTGTCTATTACAAAAACAAATGTTCAATTGAACTACAAAACTGTCTTTTCAAAGTCCAAAACTTTGTTTGTCTCTGAGAAATGTTTTTAAGACTGTCTTCTACAAAAATCAACAGTCATTTGTTAAAAGAAACATAGAATTGTCTTTAGAAACTGTGGATTACAAAAACAAATGTTCAATTGAACTACAAAACTGTCTTTTCAAAGTCCAAAACTTTGTTTGTCTCTGAGAAATGTTTTTAAGACTGTCTTCTACAAAAATCAACAGTCATTTGTTAAAAGAAACAGAATTGTCTTTAGAAACTGTTTATTACTATTTCACACAAATATAAAATTGAAGGAATACAATATAGAAAGTCATGTGGATTTACGAGAAGAAGCCACGTCTTAAAATAAAAAATGAAGTAGCAAAGAGAAATTCCAAACAGTACAAAGAAAAAATGGATAATGCGAACATAAAAAATGAAAGGAATTCAGGGAATAGCTCTGTAGAGAATATTTGAAAGGAATGCTTAACACTACGACACGGAGCTGCGAAGGAAGGTAGAAGATGGAATAGAAGAAGAAGAAAGTGAAGAGCTTATAACTAAAGAAGAATTAGTCATAGCAATAAAACAGCTCAAAAATAGGAAGGTACAAGAAAAAGACAAAATCACAACCAAGATGATAAGGAACGTAGTAGAGAAAGCATCCTAATTATTGTTAAAACTTTCCTATTGAGTATGGAAAGAAGAAAAAACTTTAGAAAATTGAAAAATGGACTTAATATTACCAGTGAACACAAAAAGGAATAGCAATAATTATAGAGATATAGGGGAAGATCTCTGTTGTGCGAACAACTTTGAAGGAGTCGACAAGACAAGACCACTTTACATTGAAGAAGCTTTTGATAAATTCCAACGAAAGAAAATATGGAAAATCTGCAAAAACGAAATGCTAACAGCAAATTACTATCAATTGCAGATGATATAATAGTCATTTAAACAGCTAGGAACAAATATTGATAAAAGGAATAAAAATAAACAAAAAAAAAACAGAAATTATGGTAGTAGCAACAAAAAATGAAGTTTTGGTTGGATAGGAGAAGATAGAACAAGTTAGTGGCTTCCAATATCAAGGAATTATGTTGGAAAAAGCAGAAAAGAGTGACATATAGAATAGAGAAGGAAAAAAATGCGGCTTTGAATATTTGAAACCGATTCTAGCATGACGATGCTTTTGCCCGATTATGACCAGTAGTGAGATTGTGACCAAATTAAGCATCAAAGTGTACTAATTCTAATATATTCCCCAGCTATCGAATACCTGCGTTTAAATTTTTTAGTTTCTCTTGAAAATCATTAAACGCAATATTCAAATTGACGCTTGACGCAGATATTAATTATAACCTTATTAAACAACAATAAAAATTTTGTCTAGTAGTAAATTTCGTATTAGGTAATCCCCTGAATCATTCCCTTTCCCTTTATGTAACTGCGCGGACCCAAAACAAATAAAACAACAATGTTTGACTTTCTTTTTGAAAGTGACTCAATTAAAGAGATTTTTTTTATATTTCGAAATTCAAAAGGGTCCCTTATAATAATAATAATAAAAAAAGCCTTGTGTTGCTGTTAAATAAATTTGTTTATTAAATTGAAAAACTAATTTAAATCGAATTCGCTTTGATGTCCCATGGCTGCCTACTTTATTGCGTCTTTTTCTTTTAATTTTGCCCGTGGATGTACAACTTCATCATTCAGGAATTTCACTTGTTTTTGTTTTCATTTTTTTCAACGGAAACCTCCTGCTAACTAAATTAAAAAGTAATATACGTCTACATCTACAGAACCGGAAATGCATGTTAATTTCCACGTTGTGAACGATCTCGTTTCATTTTTATCTCGTAGTTCATTATTTTGTTGTTAGTACAACCTCAAACTACACGGTGTACACCACCACTACACCAACACTCGCAATTACACTGTCTAACGCGCGTTTCTAAATAACCTTAAAAAGAAACATTTGGGTGCTGATTTGCTTTGAAAATTTAAGATATTGATCGTCGTTAATTACAGAAAATTCAATACACAAAATAAAAAGAAAAATGGTTATGAATCGCGACTGGATTTCTAAAGAAAAATATATTAATATTCGTAAATCAGAAGGTTTATCTATTGATCTATTTCAACGTTTTGGAAACCGTTTTGAAGGATAACCAATTGTTTATTAAGCATATTTTATATGAATAAGACTGATTCCAAACTCTCCCTAGCATCATGAAGAACAGATATAAAAAATCAGAGTAATATCCAAGATCAAATAAACTCCTACTGATTGCTGATTGATATGCATCGCATGCAGATCTTCAGCTAGATTAAAATCGTGTTTGAAGATCGAAGAATTGAAGATTAACGTTTCTAATGAAAGTCAAATCGCAGAATCCTTGGGTCGTAATACCAGGAACCTCAAAGTTTAGTCTCAGTAATTGACAATATTGCAAGGAACCATGCAAAACATGTAGTGGATGTATTGACTGACAAAAGAAAATTTTCAAAATACCGAGCCTTGTTTGTATAAAAAGAAAGCAGAATCAACTCTTGAAGAATGTGAAGATTGATCAATTGATCCATGAAGACAAGGAAAATCAAAGCAATGTAAAAATTACTAAAATTTCAGTTGATAAATCGTCACCAAAGTTTGTATAACCAAATTTGATTAATAAAAAATTAATAATAAAGTGAAGACTTTCATTTTTCGTAACAGGCACTCTGAATTACCCTATACGGGGGCTACGAAACTGGAGGAGTTAGATTTTCACAACACCTGCATAATCTAAAATTCCAAATAGTTATTTTGGACAGCAGGTAATTCCTCATACGGCCCTAGGTAAATAAAATAACTTTCAATTTATCCTTCTAAACGAAATATCATGAAATTTACCTGTCCAAATATTATTAGGTTATGTTACGTGAAACATTTTGACGAAGTCAAATATTTATCCGAGAAATTAGAAGTCCCAAAACTACTATACATTTCATTTAATAATATATAGTTTTCTCTCAGTTGATTCCCTCAAAGTTGTAAGGCTTTTTGGCAAACCAAGGGTGATAAGGGCCCTTTAAATGAATTCCATTCGTTTATTTGGATAACTAGTTATATCAAGGTCAAGGTAAACCGGGAATTGGGTTTCGATAAACCTATTATCGTCTTCAGAGACTTATAGTGAACGAAATCATGTTGAAAATTACTTGGCGATTTGTCGCTGAATTAAAAACGATTTTTTATTGTAACACGTGACTGGAAAACATCAATTCCAACAGTGGTCACACACCCATGGATCCATTTATTCCTATGTCTAACAAATTACTACACGAACCCCCGATTTGCAAACGACTTTCTTTTTCAGTCGTAATCATGTGTTTTATTTAAATCTGTAAATGGCAGTTGTTAGGCCAGTACTAGGTTGGTTTTAATTCTGAATTCTTTATGTGTACACCGCTTCTCAACCTTTAGAATACACGTTCAATTGGCCTCAATTGAGTCGCGTTCTATTTCTTGAAACCTCTTACTGTCAGTTTTCCGTTGGCCGTTTTAACCAAAACTTATCTCTTATGACATTTTTTGATGTGTTGTCTAAAAATGTACGGAATTTTCATCCCCACAACCTTAATTTATTATATCTACCACGTTTTTTTTAATTGGGGATGTCTCAAAATCGACATAAAGTTTATATCAACAAGCAAATTTGTTTCTAAAAGGAACTGAAATAAAATAAAAGTTTATGTCTACTTATCGATCAATTGTAAATATTTAGAGGTCACTAAGGAAGATTTTAACTTTTCATAGAGTAGTAGAGCAGTCCATATTCTCGATCCGTTTGTCCCCAATGTCCCAAATCAGATTATCAACTTCTTCGAGTTGAATCGATACAGTTTGCTTCAAGTTTGAAGACACCACGTTGGTGGTCATCTTTATGTAATTTGGTTGGGACTGCTCGTTCGTTATTGATAGTAAGATATTGGGTAGCAGAGTTTAAGCGATGTCCTACGATCTGCGAAGACCAAATTAAGTGATGATTCCAAAAATGTTGAAGAAAAACCGCTGGATGATCGTCGATTGAAGGGCATTTCAAAAAGTGCTTTATATCGCATTTTAACTGAAAATTTGGACATGAGAAAGCTGTGTACAAGATTGGTGCTCATATTGGAACACAAACAACATCGTGAAGATGTTTGTTTTACAGAAATAAGGCCGTTTCATAATTATTAAAGTTTGAATTGTTACCTAATTCACCAGATTTAACCCCCTCGGATTATTTTATGTTTCTAGATTGATAAATAAATATATTTTGTACTAAAATTTTTCGAGTTGAGTTCGGTCTGGTACCTATGGGTCGATTTTCGTAAATATATATCGGATTGGTCTAAAATTTTATTCAAAACGAGGATATTAATCAAATAATCGATAGATCTAATTTGATTCTGGTAACTAGGGATTGACAAAACAATCACAAGCTCGCCTTTTTGTCCAGTAACTGGACCCGAAAGGGTCGGCAAATATTCGTTACATACGTCATGGACACGATTTCCGCTTGTTTTCCGCCATTTCTAATGACAAATTTGATTAAATCACGAATAGACATTTTCAAACTTGGACTACATCAACTCCAAAGGCTTCGTCTGTTAATAACAGATGCAGAAATTCAATGGTATCCTAAATATTTCAACTAATAAATCTATTAATTGGTAAGACGAAATCTTAAGTTCAGAATTAATTATAAACGTTGTAGTGGACAGCGTTGACTGGTTTTTATAATATCTTAATGAATGTTAATTCGTTGTTTGTCTGTCACTTCTCCGGGAGGTTAAAAACTTTTAAGATGCTAGTTTCCCAAAAATTAGAATTCTTCAATTATGTCAGTCAATGTTTTGATGTCGATTTCATCGAGACTTCGTCTCTTTTCGTAAAAACTTATTTCTTATTTATTCATTTATATATTTAACAAGCGGTTACTGGTAGAAAATTAGATTTTTTTTAGTCAAATCTCGAAGCATTAACCTCAAAATGTTTCGCGAATATAGTATAGTTTGATTTAAACCTAACCTCAAAGTTGTAGCATGAATTGTAAATGGAAATAAATGAATAGCACACTAGGATTTGATAATATGACAACCAGTATTACTTTGACACTAGTATCGCCATCTTTCGTTGAAATAACGAATCTTTAATGTTTGTTATAAAATCGACAGACGTTGAATTAATTTATTCATTGAGTTACAGCTCGCTCAATTCTTTTTTGTACTAAATTAAACAGAAAAAACGAATATCTGCCTTAAATATTTATGAAATTTTGCTGTTGTAAATTTATCGCTAATTATTTCAGCATTAAATCTTAGATATCCGCTGAAGTGTACTTGAAAACATGATACTTCCAATTAATTACGTTAAATCCCAGCATACTTATTAGATAATTAAAGAGAGGGAAACTGTTGGAACACTTAAAACGGATACTTAAACTTTACTGTAGATTATCGCGTATCCGTGGCGACATCTTACGTTATTAATACCAAGTAATTATGAAATTAGATCGGGATGTAGCAATTTACCATTTCGGATTTGGATACTTTCCACAGGTAGAATTTCGAATAAAATAGATGAAAATTTGTTATTATTTCAGTAGAATCGAATTTTCTATTCGAAATTCCGATCAGGTGGGCGTTGAAATTACCGAAAATTCTTATTGTTCTTTGACAAAAATCGAATCATAATTCTAACAAAGATAATTCCGAAAACCAAAATTAATTCTTCCACAAACAAAAGATTCAAAGAGACGAAGCCTTTGTTCGACATTTCGGAGGTGCCTTATGATCTCGTTTCAAATGAAAAAAACGTTCTCGTTAATACGAATGGATAGCCTCGGGTATATCTCTTATACAGGTCAGGATTCAAGATAAAACAGACCTCAAGAAATTCATTTTGAATTTTGTACGTTGATCGGGGATCCATAATCGCAAACGGGGGTTTAAATAATCGAAAATTTTGAATGCGGATTGAAACACCCCACGATGATGAACTGCGCAAAAGCTTTTTCATCATCGTATCTTGTCGAGAAAAGTTTTAGTGCATCCAAACTTCTAATTGTAGATGCAAATGAAGTCCACCGGATCCGGCAAAATTGAAAGTGATCTATGGAACTAAAAAATTTAGAAAATCTATGGAAGACCATAAGAAATAGAAGGTATCACGTGATAGAGTACGTAGACGTATACAGGTCAGGATTCAAGATAAAATAAAACTCAAGGAATTCATTTTGAATTTTGTACGTTGATCGGGGATCCATAATCGCAAACGGGGGTTTAAATAATCGAAAATTTTGAATGCGGATTGAAACACCCCACGATGATGAACTGCGCAAAAGCTTTTTCATCATCGTATCTTGTCGAGAAAAGTTTTAGTGCATCCAAACTTCTAATTGTAGATGCAAATGAAGTCCACCGGATCCGGCAAAATTGAAAGTGATCTATGGAACTAAAAAATTTAGAAAATCTATGGAAGACCATAAGAAATAGAAGGTATCACGTGATAGAGTACGTAGACGTATACAGGTCAGGATTCAAGATAAAATAAAACTCAAGGAATTCATTTTGAATTTTGTACGTTGATCGGGGATCCATAATCGCAAACGGGGGTTTAAATAATCGAAAATTTTGAATGCGGATTGAAACACCCCACGATGATGGACTGCGCAAAAGCTTTTTCATCATCGTATCTTGTCGAGAAAAGTTTTAGTGCATCCAAACTTCTAATTGTAGATGCAAATGAAGTCCACCAGATCCGGCAAAATTGAAAGTGATCTATGGAACTAAAAAATTTAGAAAATCTATGGAAGACCATAAGAAATAGAAGGTATCACGTGATAGAGTACGTAGACGTATACAGGTCAGGATTCAAGATAAAATAAAACTCAAGGAATTCATTTTGATTTGTACGTTGATAACTGAGTGAAACTTTGGAATATAGAAGGAAAAAACTCAAATTTTAGAACTGTGATTACCAAAGTGCACCAGGTGTACCTCCAGAGGTCTACGTAGGGCGCGATAAATAAAATTTTGATTGCGGATTGAAACACCCCACGGCTTTGGAGTCGAAGCATAACATGTAGCATGAACTTAAAGAGAAAACAGAAGAAGTAAGCAACGAAAAGAACTTTTAGCGTATGAAGAAAAAGATTGAAAAGCAAAGAAATGAAAATGGAAAAAAAAAACTCGAAATATATAAAACAAAAAGTAAGTTCATCGTGATTTGATCTGTAGAAACCATGAGTTTGATATAGAAAGAGATGCTGACAATAAAACAAGAGGAAATAGAAGAAAAAATAAGGAAATAGAAGAAGTTTTAGATAAAGAAAATGTGTTAAGCTGAGTCACCGCAAAATTTGTGCTGATTTTTCTTTCATATTTTGTTTCTTTCATTTTTGTTTTCACACATTATAAAATGTGTGGAATAAATCTTCAATTTGATGACTTAAAAATAGTTTAGAACCATACGGTAACATTGTAATCGCCATATTTAATACCAGGTGTAAAAAAGTTAACACCAAGTTTTTATAATTAATTCAATTTGATGATTAAAACCTTTACGATACGCGTGTAAATTAATGGAGGTTTAAATTTCGAAAATAAACATTTAAATCGACAGATATTGAATGAAAACTATTTGATAAACGCTTTTCATTCTGCAGAAAAAGATTTTAATATAACAAAAGCTTTTCTTATATAATATAATTGCATTTGAGACAGTTTGAGTATGATAACTGATGATTGGATTATTGAAATTTTAAACTGAACCGTCCCTGTTGTCTTTTTTATGTTTCATCAAGAGCTACAGCCCATTATTTCAAACTGGAACGTACTTCCTTCCGATTTGTTTCCTATTAAAAAATCTTTTCAATTTTCGAATAAAAAATATTGTAACAACAATTCGCGAAAGTAAAGTCACGTTTTCCTTAAAATTTCATCAATCCATATACTATATCTATTTATATCATGTACATGTCTTTTCACACGATGTTTCAATATAGTATAAATAACCATCTTCAGAGACCAAAAAATAAAGATAAAAACAGGATCTATGTTATTTTCGAGTAATTCATGTTTCGTTTTTATTTAAAAGTGTCGTTTAATATGAGAAATTAATTAAGAAATATATTTCATATTGTCATGACGTTTCAATTAACTTATAACCATCTTCAGAGACCAAAAAATAAAGATAAAAACAGGATCTATATTATTTTCGAGTAATTCATGTTCCGTTTTTATTTAAAAGTGTCGTTTAATATGAGAAATTGATTATTAAATATATTTTACTTGTCACGACGTTTCAATTAACTTATAACCATCTTCAGAGGCCAAAAAATAAAGGTAAAAACAAGATCTATATTATTTTCGAGTAATTCATGTTCCGTTTTTATTTAAAAGTGTCGTTTAATATGAGAAATTAATTTAGAAATATATTTCATATTGTCATGACGGTTCAATTAACTTATAACCATCTTCAGAGACCAAAAAATAAAGATAAAAACAGGATCTATGTTATTTTCTAGTAATTCATGTTCCGTTTTTATTTAAAAGTGTCGTTTAATATGAGAAATTGATTATTAAATATATTTTACTTGTCACGACGTTTCAATTAACTTATAACCATCTTCAGAGACCAAAAAATAAAGATAAAAACAGGATCTATGTTATTTTCGAGTAATTCATGTTTCGTTTTTATTTAAAAGTGTCGTTTAATATGAGAAATTGATTAAGAAATATATTTCATATTGTCACGACGTTTCAATTAACTTATAACCATCTTCAGAGACCAAAAAATAAAGATAAAAACAGGATCTATGTTATTTTCTAGTAATTCATGTTCCGTTTTTATTTAAAAGTGTCGTTTAATATGAGAAATTGATTATTAAATATATTTTACTTGTCACGACGTTTCAATTAACTTATAACCATCTTCAGAGACCAAAAAACAAAGTTAAAAACAGAATCTATGGTATTTTCGAGTAATTCATGTTCCGTTTTTATTTAAAAGTGTCGTTTAATATGTGAAATTAATTAAGAAATATATTTCATATTGTCACGACGTTTCAATTAACTTATAACCATCTTCAGAGACCAAAAAATAAAGATAAAAACAGGATCTATGTTATTTTCTAGTAATTCATGTTCCGTTTTTATTTAAAAGTGTCGTTTAATATGAGAAATTGATTATTAAATATATTTTACTTGTCACGACGTTTCAATTAACTTATAACCATCTTCAGAGGCCAAAAAATAAAGGTAAAAACAAGATCTATATTATTTTCGAGTAATTCATGTTCCGTTTTTATTTAAAAGTGTCGTTTAATGTGAGAAATTAATTTAGAAATATATTTCATATTGTCATGACGGTTCAATTAACTTATAACCATCTTCAGAGACCAAAAAATAAAGATAAAAACAGGATTTATGGTATTTTCGAGTAATTCATGTTCCGTTTTTATTTAAAAGTGTCGTTTAATATGAGAAATTAATTAAGAAATATATTTCATATTGTCATGACGTTTCAATTAACTTATAACCATCTTCAGAGACCAAAAAATAAAGATAAAAACAAGATCTATATTATTTTCGAGTAATTCATGTTCCGTTTTTATTTAAAAGTGTCGTTTAATATGAGAAATTGATTATTAAATATATTTTACTTGTCACGACGTTTCAATTAACTTATAACCATCTTCAGAGGCCAAAAAATAAAGGTAAAAACAAGATCTATATTATTTTCGAGTAATTCATGTTCCGTTTTTATTTAAAAGTGTCGTTTAATGTGAGAAATTAATTTAGAAATATATTTCATATTGTCATGACGGTTCAATTAACTTATAACCATCTTCAGAGACCAAAAAATAAAGATAAAAACAGGATCTATGGTATTTTCGAGTAATTCATGTTCCGTTTTTATTTAAAAGTGTCGTTTAATATGAGAAATTAATTAAGAAATATATTTCATATTGTCATGACGTTTCAATTAACTTATAACCATCTTCAGAGACCAAAAAATAAAGATAAAAACAAGATCTATATTATTTTCGAGTAATTCATGTTCCGTTTTTATTTAAAAGTGTCGTTTAATATGAGAAATTGATTATTAAATATATTTTACTTGTCACGACGTTTCAATTAACTTATAACCATCTTCAGAGGCCAAAAAATAAAGGTAAAAACAAGATCTATATTATTTTCGAGTAATTCATGTTCCGTTTTTATTTAAAAGTGTCGTTTAATGTGAGAAATTAATTTAGAAATATATTTCATATTGTCATGACGGTTCAATTAACTTATAACCATCTTCAGAGACCAAAAAATAAAGATAAAAACAGGATCTATGGTATTTTCGAGTAATTCATGTTCCGTTTTTATTTAAAAGTGTCGTTTAATATGAGAAATTAATTAAGAAATATATTTCATATTATCATGATGTTTCAATTAACTTATAACCATCTTCAGAGACCAAAAAATAAAGATAAAAACAAGATCTATGGTATTTTCGAGTAATTCATGTTCCGTTTTTATTTAAAAGTGTCGTTTAATATGAGAAATTAATTAAGAAATATATTTCATATTGTCATGACGTTTCAATTAACTTATAACCATCTTCAGAGACCAAAAAACAAAGATAAAAACAGAATCTATGGTATTTTCGAGTAATTCATGTTCCGTTTTTATTTAAAAGTGTCGTTTAATATGAGAAATTAATTAAGAAATATATTTTACATTGTCACGACGTTTCAATTAACTTATAACCATCTTCAGAGACCAAAAAACAAAGATAAAAACAAGATCTATGGTATTTTCTAGTAATTCATGTTCCGTTTTTATTTGAAAGTGTCGTTTAATATGAGAAATTGATTATTAAATATATTTTACTTGTCACGACGTTTCAATTAACTTATAACCATCTTCAGAGACCAAAAAATAAAGATAAAAACAGGATCTATGTTATTTTCTAGTAATTCATGTTCCGTTTTTATTTAAAAGTGTCGTTTAATATGAGAAATTGATTATTAAATATATTTTACTTGTCACGACGTTTCAATTAACTTATAACCATCTTCAGAGACCAAAAAATAAAGATAAAAACAGGATCTATGTTATTTTCTAGTAATTCATGTTCCGTTTTTATTTAAAAGTGTCGTTTAATATGAGAAATTGATTATTAAATATATTTTACATTGTCACGACGTTTCAATTAACTTATAACCATCTTCAGAGACCAAAAAATAAAGATAAAAACAGGATCTATGTTATTTTCGAGTAATTCATGTTTCGTTTTAATTTAAAAGTGTCGTTTAATATGAGAAATTGATTGTTAAATATATTTTACATTGTCACGACGTTTCAATTAACTTATAACCATCTTCAGAGACCAAAAAATAAAGATAAAAACAGGATCTATGTTATTTTCGAGTAATTCATGTTTCGTTTTAATTTAAAAGTGTCGTTTAATATGAGAAATTGATTGTTAAATATATTTTACATTGTCACGACGTTTCAATTAACTTATAACCATCTTCAGAGACCAAAAAATAAAGATAAAAACAGGATCTATGTTATTTTCGAGTAATTCATGTTTCGTTTTAATTTAAAAGTGTCGTTTAATATGAGAAATTGATTGTTAAATATATTTTACATTGTCACGACGTTTCAATTAACTTATAACCATCTTCAGAGACCAAAAAATAAAGATAAAAACAGGATCTATGTTATTTTCGAGTAATTCATGTTTCGTTTTAATTTAAAAGTGTCGTTTAATATGAGAAATTGATTGTTAAATATATTTTACATTGTCACGACGTTTCAATTAACTTATAACCATCTTCAGAGACCAAAAAATAAAGATAAAAACAGAATCAATCAAATTTAACACTATATTCGTATTTTGTTTGTTCGACAGTGTTGTTAAATGTGTTAAACGTGGTACAAATAATATTTTTACTATAACAACGTTTCAATAAGTATATTAACGTCTTCAGAGAGTGTATATGTTGAGATAAGCAACTGAAAGTTAAATGATATGTTGAAGGACGAAGAATCAAATTTTGAAAAACTTGTTGCTTTTTATTGGCGGGTTTTTTGTGTGTATCGAAGAATTTTTAAGAAATTGGGACGTCCGATACATTCGATTTTCTAATATTATTCATCATTATTGGTAGTATCTAATTTGGAATATTTGAATATAGATGAATTGAGGAATTGGGGTCAAGAAGTTCCCCTTGTTGTTACTAAGGGC
Source organism: Diorhabda sublineata (assembly GCF_026230105.1). NCBI lineage: Eukaryota > Metazoa > Arthropoda > Insecta > Coleoptera > Chrysomelidae > Diorhabda > Diorhabda sublineata. The sequence continues at coordinate 34,853,748 of NC_079474.1, forward strand.
ATTAATTATAAACGGTCTGCTTACTAATCACGTTCCCTTCGTTGACGTTACCTTAAACACCTCCATCATCTTGTGGTGAACCAAAGAATTCGACTTGAAGGGATTTCAGACCTTTTGTCTTGACCAGTATTTACCAATGAAATATTATAGATATGATACACGTGTACGAATTTCCTTCAACCATTTTTAGAAATGACGACCTCGAAATTTCATTTTTTGTTTGCAGATGTCTTAGAATTTATCGTATTGCGAAATAAAGGAAAAAAAATGCACGTCACGAAAAATTATCGCGTCGAAAATAATGAAATAATGTCCAATGGGATCCTTTCAAATAAAATTAAGGAACGACGTGAAATCCTACAATTAGATCAATCCCCTAAAACGAATTAAGCGATGACCTAATCAGAAATCGGGCTTTAAGCGCTATTCGGAAAGACCGAATCAATACCAGGGAGATTCAAAGTGTTTCTGGTAAACCAGAAGAGAAAACAAATACAAATTTGAAACATTATCGATTTTTAACTATCTAGGAATAATAAACAGACACAAGATAAAGAAAACGATACAAAAACTTATTAAAAAACGAAAATATAGCTAAACGAAACGAAATAACAATGTACGTGCGATGAGAACAACAGTAATCGACAAAAGAGAAGAAGAAAAACCGAAAGAAAGATAATGGGTTAAAACATAGCACAGGAGAGAGAAAGAAAAGCAAATAAAAACGAAAAAATAGCGAAAGAGATTGAAAGCTCAAAAGAATAATGTAATAAATCACATAGTAGCCAAGGAGAATAGGCAGGCCGAGAAAAAAAAAGAAAATAATAGCAAAATCTGACAAGATAAATTACAGAGAGAAGAATAATAAAAAACGAGGATAAATCCACCTCAAAAAGGATGTTAAAGCGTTAAAAACGAAAGTGATAATCGAATGGATTGAAAGGTTTAATGAAGATGATGACGATATTGAAGGAATAAATAAAAGAAATACTAAAAACGAACTAAAAAATGCGAGTAGGAAAGTAGAATTTTATAGAGGAATTGAAGGGAAATCTTTGGAATGTATCGTAAAGATAAAATTATTTCAAATCACTTAAAGTTGAATAATATATCGGAAATTTATACATGCCTACGTTTCTATTCACGTTTGATTTATATTTTTAAATAAATAATATCTTTTTGTGTGAACATTTTGTTAACTCGTAGAAGCCCTCAGAAATTCACTTAAACCGATCATTTATCAAAGCGGCCCGAATAAATATTTTCCTAGGATCATTTTTCATAGTGTCCTAAGTCAATTTATGTCTTCATTTTTTATATAAAAACTTTCGCTAATCTGAATACCTACAATTCCATTAGAGCTAGTCCCTCCGGAAATTTATATCTTTAATGTACCGGGCGACAGCCCCAAGTGTTTAGATTCAGTTTTGTTGTTGTTGAGATGTCTAATACTATTTTTCATTTTCGAAAAACGCTTTTGTTAATGCTAACGAAATTTTTTCCAATAAGAGTGCTGAAAGTGATCATTAATTATTATAATACAGCCACATACGAGGTTATCGGCATACTTTTATTTAAATATGTATTTTCTTGAAACTGTCGATGTCGATGTTGACCTGGTGAACCGGTTCCTTAGTCAAATGGCCGACGATAAACCGCAAGCTGTACCCCACCTTTCCATAAAACTTAGCAAACACAACCCCACACAACCACCACAACTTCAGCTCTGCAGAGGAGCAATTCCTTTATCAGGACCCGCCGTTCCATTAGAGCAACGTGTAACAATCAATCCTGAATGGTACATCACTATTTTTTTACCAGAAGTGTTCGTGAGAATAATAGAAACCAATCATTATCTTATGTAGCAACCCTCGTATATATGAAAATTATTAACAATAAAAAAGGACCATTGGAGTAGCTCCCTACGTCTCAAAGTCTAAAAACTTTTTTCGATTTAAAATTACAGAGGTTGTTAAGACAAAATTAAAAACGAAGTTTGTAGGTTTATTACCAAGAAATCGTTGGATATTTAAAAGTATATTTAGTTGAATCAATTTATAACGAACAAACCAACAACCGGTTGATTGTGAATCACTCCACGTACCCCAATTCTCAATTATTTCAATCTAAAAAATCAATTAATCCGCCTATTGTGCAAAAGCAATCGTAATTTACGTCGGAGTTTACTTTGAGGGTTGAATCCGGACACTGCACGGTGTATAATTTACTTCCCGGTCCTCTTCTAAATCCCGCTGACCATCCAGAATAATAGATAATTGTTTATTCTAGTTGGAAAAGCTGGTTTTCCGTTTAGGACGTTTTCTCTCTTGATATAAAGTCCGTACAACGAGAGCTTTTCGTCTTAACCTCGTCTTATTTTCAATTTCAATGTTAAAAGTATTCTATGTCCTATCCATGTGTCCTTGCATGTTTTTTGTCCAGTCGAAATGTCATGAAATTTGACGCATAGTATTTCGTACTTCATTAACGTCATATAGATTTGACATTGACAGCGCTATCTGTGTGTCATTCACACAATTTTTAATGATGTTATATAAAATATAATGTAAAAATATAAAAACACAATTAACTTCACTTAAATGGCTGTTAATTTTTTTTTACCAAACAAAATGTCATGAAATTTGACGCGTATTAAGTTGAAAGTTGGTACTTCATTAACGTCATATAGATTTGACATTGACAGCGTTATCTATGTGTCATTTACATGATTTTGAGTGATATAATATATAATATAATGCAAAAACATCATAACAAAATTAACTTCACTTAAATGGCTGTCAATTTCTTCTGACCAATCGAAATGTTATAAAATTTGAGGCGTAGTATTTTGAAAGTTAATATTTCATTAACGTCATATACATTTGATATTGACAGCGCTATCTGTGTGTCATTCACACAATTTTTAATGATGTTATATAAAATATAATGCAAAAACATAAAAACAAAGTTAACTTCATTCAAATGGCTGCCAATTTTTTCTAGGCAATCGAAATGTCATGAAATTTGACACGTAGTATTTTGAAAGTTAATATTTCATTAACGTCATATATATTTGACATTGACAGCGCTATCTGTGTGTCATTCACACAATTTTTAGTGATGTTGTATAAAATATAATGCAAAAATATCGAAACAAAATTAACCTCATTCAAATGGCTGCCAATTTTTTCTAACCAATCGAAATGTCATGAAATTTGACACGTAGTATTTTGAAAGTTGATATTTCATTAACGTCATATACATTTGACATTGACAGCGCTATCTGTGTGTCATTCACACAATTTTTAATGATGTTATATAAAATATAATGCAAAAACATAAAAACAAAATTAACTTCATTCAAATGGCTGCCAATTTTTTCTAGGCAATCGAAATGTCATGAAATTTGACACGTAGTATTTTGAAAGTTAATATTTCATTAACGTCATATATATTTGACATTGACAGCGCTATCTGTGTGTCATTCACACAATTTTTAGTGATGTTGTATAAAATATAATGCAAAAATATCGAAACAAAATTAACCTCATTCAAATGGCTGCCAATTTTTTCTAACCAATCGAAATGTCATGAAATTTGACACGTAGTATTTTGAAAGTTGATATTTCATTATCGTCATATAGATTTGTCATTGACAGCGCTATCTGTGTGTCATTCACACAATTTTTAATGATGTTATATAAAATATAATGCAAAAACATAAAAACAAAATTAACTTCACTCAAATGGCTGTCAATTTTTTCTAACCAATCGAAATGTCATGAAATTTGACGCGTAGTATTTTGAAAGTTAATATTTCATTAACGTCATATAGATTTGACATTGACAGCGCTATCTGTGTGTCATTCACACAATTTTTAGTGATGTTGTATAAAATATTATGCAAAAACATCAAAACAAAATTAACTTCATTCAAATGACTGCCAATTTTTTCTAACCAATCGAAATGTCATGAAATTTGACACGTAGTATTTTGAAAGTTAATATTTCATTAACGTCATATATATTTGACATTGACAGCGCTATCTGTGTGTCATTCACACAATTTTTAATGATGTTATATAAAATATAATGCAAAAACATAAAAACAAAATTAACTTCACTCAAATGGCTGTCAATTTTTTCTAACCAATCGAAATGTCATGAAATTTGACGCGTAGTATTTTGAAAGTTAATATTTCATTAACGTCATATAGATTTGACATTGACAGCGCTATCTGTGTGTCATTCACACAATTTTTAGTGATATTGTATAAAATATAATGCAAAAATATCGAAACAATTTAACTTCATTCAAATGGCTGCCAATTTTTTCTAACCAATGTAAATGTCATGAAATTTGACACGTAGTATTTTGAAAGTTAATATTTCATTAACGTCATATAGATTTGACATTGACAGCGCTATCTGTGTGTCATTCACACAATTTTTAATTATGTTATATAAAATATAATGCAAAAACATAAAAACAAAATTAACTTCACCCAAATGGCTGTCAATTTTTTCTAACCAATCGAAATGTCATGAAATTTGACGCGTAGTATTTTGAAAGTTGGTGCTTCATTAACGTCATATAGATTTGACATTGACAGCGCTATCTGTGTGTCATTTACACGATTTTTAGTGATGTAATATAAAAGATAATGCAAAAACGTCATATAAAATTAACTTATTAGAGCTCTTGTTTCAGTGACCATGTGACCAGCTCTCTCAGGCAGATCTGGTTTGAAGAAACTGAAGTTTTGTCTCAACGTTTATCATGACTGACAGTTCTATTCTGGACAGCGTCTTCAAGAAATCTTTTCGTCGTATTCAATACCTGCTGCAAATCTCCCTATTGCACTACGAGGTTTGCTACTAAAATTGTGAGATTTTCAATTAGATATGGGTTTATTATTTTTTTTTAAATATGAAACTAAAGCTCAAAAATAATTGGTATATCGAGTTACCTCTTCAAATTTCTCCAAAAGTATCATTGACAATTAATGACTGTTACTTGTAAATTAGTCTCGACTGTCGTCCGGCTGAACACTTTGGAAAACATTGAACTGACACGGAATTGCTTTTAGATTATCCTGTTCGTCTCAATGACCAACTCATCTCATTTAGCAACTAATTACCTCGATGTGTAGTCCCTTCTTTAATTTACATAAATACCTTTTCAACTACATTTGAAATTTTCAGGATTAAATAAGGATTATAAGGACGAGTATTAATGGAAAAATCCTGTTATGTTAACTAAAATTGTGTTTATGTCAAAAAAAGAATCAAAACTAGTGGATAGAAGAAATAATAACAAAGATGTCATGTCTACGTTCCTAGCTATCAGTAATTTTCAACTTCAATAAAAACTACCCCTTTAAAACTTTTATTTTAAACACTGGTTTGTAATTTTGAAAGTTTTTTATTCGTGAACTAACTTTGTGGAACATAAATTTGACAATTTATCGCACTCAGACCGTTTCTAGTACATATAATTGTAAAATTTTCACTTAGTCCTCATTTCTTCTTGCTTACGTCACCAGCGCCTATCGAATTTCACCCAACAAGCTGCAAAAGCATCGTTATAAATACTGTATTGTATCAAAATATACACATGACCAAAACCTGCTTAGAATCATCAATATGTTGTAGTTTTTGATCGACTGTGGGTAAACGCGGCACCCATTTTGAAAAAAGCTTTCTCGTAGTTAAATATTTAGTGGATTTTTTGTTGTTTCCTTGAATAACCACTTCAATTAGAAGACCAGAACGTTCACCATCATCGGTGTCTGTACGACCACGTTTAAATTCAGCAAACCAATACCAAATGGTTCTTTCCGATGGATCAGAGCCCGAATTGTTAGGCTTGTAAAAATTTTTTTTCATCAAGAAACAAAGATAAATTGGAAATAAGAAAATTAACTTCACTTTAATGGCGGTTAATTTTTTGTGACCCATCGAAATGTCATGAAATTTGTCACGTAGTATTTTGAAAGTTGGTACTTCATTAACGTCATATAGATTTGACATTGACAGCGCCTTCTATGTAGATTTGACATTGGCGGCGATATCTGTGTGCCATTCACACAACTTCGTATGATGTAATATAATATAATGCAAAAACATCATAACAAAATTAGCTTCACATAAATGGTTGTCAATTTTTTCTAACCAATCGAAATGTAGTGAAATTTGACACGTAGTATGTTGAAAGTTGGTACTTCATTAACGTCATATATATTTGACATTGACATCGCTATCTGTGTGTCATTCACGCGATTTTTAATGATGTAATATATAATATAATGCAAAAACATCAAAACAAAATTAACTTCACTTAAATGGCTGTCAATTTTTTCCAACCAATCGAAATGTAGTGAAATTTGACACGTAGTATTTTGAAAGTTGGTACTCCATTAACATCATATAGATTTGACATTGACAGCGCCTTCTATGTATCATTCACACGACTTTGAGGGATATAATATAATACAAAAACATAATTTGACACTTTCTAGATGACATTTTAACCTATTTTGAGTTTTCTAAACAACAGTTAATCGTTGTTAATCACTTAAGTGACATCAACGGATACTGTATGACAGCTACGTCATTTTTTTCCGAAGTATGTTTGAAAACAACATGATTATTGATTGTTTTTTAGTATTATAGGGAATTATTTAAACTATAAATCAAGAAAAAAGGATTTATAATCATAAATAGCGCGAAAGAAAACTTTTAAGTAACTTTATTTAAAAGTATAGTGAATAGAAAAATCACAAATTAAATTTCAGGACAAAGACAATGTTTTATGTATATTTGTAGATGGTATATATATATATATATGAATATCTATATTTGGTATTTTGTATGAGGAGACGTCTGTTGAAATTAAATTTTCTTTTATTTTGCCGCCTCTTTGTAAATTTCGATCGATCGATGCACTCTGAATAAGTGAAGATGCGTATGCCTTTGGGTCTATACAAATTTTACGAGCGATACCCGTTCGTTCTGTAGTTTATGAAGTGGTTGCTTTCATATTAAACGTGGGGAAATGAATTTTAATCAGGACTAAGGGTCCTGGCGCCAGTTTAGACGCGATTTACGGTCCGAACTACCCGCAATAAGTGAAAATTGATGTTTAATGAGTTTCAAAAGTTTATTCTAGATTTTTTTGTATAACATTAACTTATTTGGAATCAAGACTGTTCTTATCTACAAGAAATTGTTTGGTCATTTTTGTGCAACATAAAAATGATTGAATCTTTGTTTGAAAAAAAGTAAGAAATACGATGAAATTAGAAAATTCCCCGTGGTTGAAATAGCTAACTTGTATTTTATATTATTCGTTAACTATTTAATAACTTTCTGTAATGTACATGTAACTGAAAATGTCTATTTCTTATTGTTCGAGGATGGTTCTAGAAGTACCTGACCTGAACTAGAGATGGAGGTAGTCGCTAGTTATAAAATAACGAGACTGGTTACGAAAAACGGTTGTTTTGTTGTTAACTGTTATTTTGAGAAACTTGTCGATTCTTATCAGCGTTGAAAAAAGTGTATAAAGCTAAAAGAAAAGTTATACTTTCATACCAATAATCACAAACTTTCATATTAACTCTAACGATTCTAGTTATAAATTAACAAAAGTTGTAGTTCAATATTCCCACCTCAAATTCAAAACGAAATTTTATTATATTCGATTCTCTTTCCAAAACTAGCTCCTATTAAATGTCTGGAAAACTTAACTAGACTTCAACATTATATTCTAGTTCCGTTTTCATTCTGTTATATCCTTAATTAATTCTTCGTAAATAAGTTTATTAAGTCTGGATTTGTTCAAACGAAATCAAAAAGGAATTTCAAATAAAACCAGTTATTTCCAACTTGAAAATACCTTTATATCTTTGTGTAGAAAAAACTGATAATATAACTGAAATTGAAGTAGTTAAAGATGAAATAGAAACGTAATAATCTACTATTTTATTAATATCCTCATCGGTATAGTCCATTCAAACACAAAGTAGTTTTAGCACAAAATATTCATCATCATATTTGAAATGAATTTGCTGTGAATATCTCTCATTAAACAGAGTTTCTTTCCATTATATAAAGGCTTGACGGTAAGATCCAGGTTACCTTATAAGACCTAAATATCCTTATTGTCGAAATCGTCCACCAGATCAAAATTTCATCAGCGAATTTTGCTTTTTCGTCATATTTTACATTGTTAACGCATTTTTCTATATTTCACATATAAAATCATCGTTTCCTTTGATTTCCTAATTGACAGATTTAAAGTAATCGATGATTTTGCATGATACATCTTGGTTTTGATGAACGCGAACTATCTAAGTCTCCAACTAAATTTTGGAAGCTTTTTCATATTCGCAGTTTAAAAGATATTTCATTGCAAATGATATCAATAATGATTTAACTAACTATTAGTCAAAAAAATGGAAAATTCATAAAATACGGGATAAACAGCGTCCTGTCCCTTGAAATCCGGAACGTCTAGAAACCCTGGTACCAATTGCCATCACGCAAATTCGTGGAAGAAATTTCTTATTTGTGTCGGATGGTATTTCAAAGTTTTGTCTTTATTACTCTGTGTTGTATTTCTTTTTGTGTACTAACTAATCTCTGAATTATAATTAAAGAAAAAATAAGCCGTTTTCGTCATTAAGATTTATTTTTTAGTGTAATTGACAGAATAAATAATTATACACTACTATCTGAAACTAGGACCTGATGTCCAATAGTTAACAATACGTAATTTTTACAGGGACAACCTGTACAATCTAAATATAGGAAAAATGAGTTTTCTATAGATTTTTTAACAAAAAGTTTCTCTTTGTTTAACTCGATAAAATTTATGGTTTAGGAGATATGTAGATTTTTAGATCGATGTACATGTACAAGAAAATCGTTCGCCATATTGGGAGACATTTTGAAGAAATTGAATTATATACTGTCGAATATCATTTTACTTACATAAAGGAAAAAATTGAAACGCAAAAAAATTATAATAAATGTTCGAAGTAGGCGTCTACATACTTTCAAAATCTATACAGGAAATTTCTTTGAACTTGAAAGAGTTTTCCAAGTTTCTGCCTTATAACATCACAACGGAAGTTTATTCTATCGATAATTCCGTTTCTAATGTTATTAATTATCACAATTAACATGATGAAAATCCTCATGGTACAATTAGAACAAAGAATCAACTCCGTTGTTGTCGAATTCAACACTGCAAATACAGTTAGTGTAAAAATTTCCAAAAAAACTTATTGGACGTGATCCGATTACTCAAACGAATATATCAATAGACAAAATGGAGATTTTGGAGTAGACAAAGCCCTCTACATTTTCCAACAATGTCTTCAAATGCCAAAATTGGACTGTACTTTTTCCGAAATGAATTGTTAACTATAAAAAATATTTCTAAATTTGTTTAATTACATTTATATCACTAATGTTTACAAAAATTGAACATGGAAGATAGTACAACGTGTTATATATACAACGAGATCTAAAGAAATAGATTTAGCGAAAACAAAAATATTTTATAGCCTCCCCGCAGCCCAGACCTATAACTAGTTGATTTCTCATCGAGTCTAAACTAAATACAAAATTCCAATTGAAGAAAATCATTCGTCAAGAAATAGGTAACATATCAAGAGCTATACGTTTTCGAAAATCTAGTTTCTAAGTTATAACAACGAGTTTTCTTTTTTTTTTTTGTTCGTGGCAATTTTAAAATAAAACTTCGTAACCCACCCGTATAACGCGATATTTCGAAAGTATGACTACTTAACTTATTTAACAATAGAAAATATCTTTAGATTTGTATTTAATATCTTCCAATGTTCGAAAGACATAAACACAGTGCCTACTGTACTTTATTCAGGTCAAATAGGGGTGCCAGTAGTATCTCGAAGGGGAGATATACACTAGGGGAAAAGATTGGTCAAGGACATATCCTACTGCGTAGCTGGGGTTACTCATCATCAACTAAAAACAGAAAAGGAAATTACGAAATCAATTTTATCAACAGGAATTCGCTCAATCAAAATAATTCTATGTATAAAACACGTGAAATCGATTGAAAATATACATATTCGCATTCAAAACTTGAGCAACAACTCTAAATTCGATACATTATCATTTCAGTTGAAAATAAACTTTCTATATCCAACCCGCTGTCTATTCCCACCATAATACAATTATCTCGACCATTAGTGAACTAAATAAGCAATCAACTGAGCAATTTCATTTGTTAAACAGCACTCTAAAATGTTTTCATACTTTCTAGTGTACCGAAAGAAAGAAAAGTATTAAAAACATTTTTTTCCTTTTTGTTGAAGTAGATCAATTCTCCGGAACGAACTTGAGGTCTGCCCACTCCTCTAAACTCTTATACATTATTTATTGATGAGATCCTAAAATAACAACCTTTCGATATTACAGTTTTTATTTACCACGATATCGTTGAAGATAACATAGATTGCTACGGCTTTTGGTCTTCCCTGACTGATTTGAAGACATGATGAACATAAACGATTGCATTTGGAATGAATTGAACTTCAATTGGACAACAATAGGTAATCAGGATCGTCCCTGACTGATTTGAAGACATGATGAACATAAACGATTGCATTTGGAATGAATTGAACTTCAATTGGACAACAATACGTAATCAGGATCGTCCCGGATTGGTTTGAAGACATGATGAACATAAACGATGACCATTTGAAAGAATTGAACTTCAATTGGACAACAATAGGTAATCAGGATCGTCCCTGACTGATTTGAAGACATGATGAACATAAACGATTGCATTTGGAATGAATTGAACTTCAATTGGACAACAATACGTAATCAGGATCGTCCCGGATTGGTTTGAAGACATGATGAAGTTCAACGATGGCCTTTGGAATGAATTGAACTTCAATTGGACAACAATACGTAATCAGGATCGTCCGGGATTGGTTTGAAGACATGATGAACATAAACGATGACCATTTGAAAGAATTGAACTTCAATTGGACAAAAATACGTAATCAGGATCGTCCTAGATTGGTTTGAAGACATGATGAACATAAACGATGACCATTTGAAAGAATTGAACTTCAATTAGACAATAATGCGTAATCAGGGTTGTTCCGCATTGGTTTGAAGACATGATGAAGTTCAACGATTGCCTTTGCAATTAATTGAACTTCAATTGGACAACAATACGTAATCAGGGAAAACGAAGAATGTTCAATAACATATTAAATTGAGGCTTGCGAAGATTACCATCTCCACGGTCAACTGCATAGCTTTCCAAAACAACTGGATCTTTGTTTTGGAGCTTAAGAACTCCACCCATAGTATCCAGGTGCCCAGCAGAGGTTTATTTTAGTCTAACAAATCCGTCAGAACGTTTATTCATACTGGATTCACCTCTTTTCATTTAACTGCCTCTTCTCTTCTCGCGGAGATGTTAATCTTGAACTTCTGTAGTTGATTCTACTTTTCCAAAGAAATCGGTTTTTATAATTGAGGTTCTAGGTATGTCTGCAGGTGAAATCGGTGATCATGAACCATGTCTTCTTGTCGAGTAGCTTCCCAAAAACTGCTCTAGGTGGGATTTTGCGTTGGACAGCATTTGCCGTGGTTGTATTGGTAAAGCAGATCTCCTTCATAGATCTATTGCAGGAATTCTTTTAGAGAGATGTATTGCTTCGATAAGAGGAAAGGAAACGGAAATCCTGTCTTTTTTTGTACCTATATTACAGCTCGAACCTTTTGAACACTCTACCAGCCTTCCGATTGTTTTGTTTGCCTCTCAACAGACCCTATTTAATCTTGAACGGATACAAGGTTGAAAACATTTTGATTTTGGTTTTACCACGTTGAAATGGAATCAACTATCTTCTGTATATAAATATCGACTATGATATGATGTTTTTGGAGGTTAAAAATCTAGATCTTCAACTTTATGGTGGATATTTTGAATTTAAAGGTTATTTGGATTTAGTTGAAGATTTATACACACAAAGAAAACAGATTAAAACAACTTCGACATACTGAATCGTCCAACTATAAATTTATCATACATAGAACGCAGTTAAGAAACTATTTATCTGAAGATGGTTTCCAGCCCCTTCTAATATCAAAGTTATTCCTTCATACATCCGAATTCCGTACATATTTCCTTTATAATCACCTCGCGTTATTTTTCCAAGTGATTTCACACGCGCCCTTATGAATTTCTCCCTAAATCCGCATTGCCCTTTTTCTTATTTACAAATAATTAGAAGGTCATAAATAATATACAATTTAAGACGCTTCCGTTTACAAACTCAACCAATATTCGTATCCAGACCACGGCGATAAACATCAAAAGGAGGAGGAATCGAAATCGTATGGTTGGAAGTTATCAAAAAGTTTTTAATAAAGGAAAACTCGCTAAAATTGATATAATTCATAATTTAACTGAATTTAACTCTAGTTTTAACCAAGAATAAAGAAAATTGCTCCATTGCAGCCTCTACCACGTGGAAATCTAACCCAACTTTACCAAAATCATGCAATTTCCCTTGATAGTTGTTGTTTTCTTAGTTGTTTTTGATTTGATGAAGAAATTCATTCCATTATCTTAGTATTTCTTGGAGTATTATCTTTTCAAAGAGTTTCATCTTCCACTCAATGAAATTGAAGCCCCCAACAACTCCCAAGTAGTTCTCGGTCACTTTTGCTTCAAGAGAGTTTGAACTACAACTTTGTTTTAGTCCAACAACAACAACTATACGTAATCTAGAGTTTTAGGTCGTTTCATCTGTAGGAATTTTGATCTATCAGCTCTAATCCTCGAGTACCATGGTACATTTGATTTATACCTTTAGTTGTTTAGCATTTCCCAATAAATTATCACTCACTATAAAAGTTTTATACATAGGAATGATTTAGTTGATTAATCTTTTATTTTTTTTTATTGCTACTTGAAATAACTAAATAATAATTAGTCTTTCTAGTAACCAACCCTCTTATCCTTTATTGGGGATCAAAATTATTACAGCTTGTCATATTATCATCGTATATCATATTTTCTTCAACGGGAAACACGACCCAGGGCTAAAACTTCCCTTTCACCCTTCCCTAATTGGCTACCTCGTGATGAACCCTTACAATGTGATGGGGATCAGATCTGTCTACAGAAATTATCTATACTTGAAACAACATCAACAAAAGGAACAGGACACTGGACTTGTAGGGTTTCAGAAATGATTAGCTCAATATTTTACGTAAAAAAATGAGTAATCGAGTGAGATTATTTAATGAAAAATTAGTTTTTAGGTCACGAAGTTAAATATTTTTCACATCATATAGCAGGAATGTAATAGGAAGGCGAATCGAATTACGAAATAAAGTTCATGTAATTTGATTTTCGTGAAGCAAATTACCCTTATAATTCTCGCGTTACACAACGACACTGATAAAATTACCACCCCAACTTACGAATTTTAGAAATTCGTTTCGGAATTCGTAAAATTTTCTACCAATTCCAGTCAAAACTGTGACAATAAACTCGATTACTTTCTTTTGTAATTGAGGTTATGTAATCCATCGAATTTCATCTATTCGGTGTATAGACGAAGGGTTCACACGTTAACAAGAAACACGTGTCCATTTAACAAAAAAGCTCCCCTAGTTTTCTCCGGGAAACAAGGTCATAACTACGAATCATTTAAATAATACAATGGATCGATTTGAATTACGATGATGGTTCCAGAAGTACCAGGCTTGACCTAGAGATGTCGGTCAAGTTTGAAGACGCTACATGTTTTGAATTTCTTATATAAACATCAATAATCTCGAAATTCCTGACGGGAACCATTTAAAATATGTTAATTATATATTAATTTAAACAATATATCTCGAATTACCTAATTTCTGTTTTATAAACGACTGTAAATATAATTAATTATATTTTTTGTATAGGATTAGTATTTAAGAGGGTTTATACACGCATAATTTGTTTTTTATAGTCTTGACTTTCAGCGAAATTATTAAAATCACTTTTTTCACTTATATTTTTTGTTGATAAATAGTTTTTAGTTTACCGAGTTTATAGGTTTTAGTTTTTAACTCGATTTTTAATATTTTATATATATACAACTGTTTTTATTCGTATTTTGAAAAAAAAATACGTAGTAATTTAAATTATTAAAGCATATTTTACGATTTCTCAAGGTAATACTTTAAATACTTTCGAAGAAGTTGTAATTCTTGAAGGAAACTCCGAGAAAAGTTGGACCGTGGAGATGTAATTAAATGTTGACTGAGTGGATTTAATTTCAGCTTGATTTATTTTCTGTCAGTCGATTAGTGATTCATTAAGAGATTTTCGGTTTTTTTTCTTCACAAAAATTTGTGTTGAAACAATTGTATCGTGATTGTACGTGATCCACAAGCAAGCGCGTTTTCGAAATGTATAATCGTTACAAATCTCTTTCACGCACTTCATGGGGATGATTTAGATCCCAAATTGGAATTAGTATCTAGGATGCAGTCTGGATGATCCAGCAATCCATATCGTGGTCTAATAAAGCTGAACGATCAATCTTGGAACGACTAGAATCCTCAGGTTTTCACTGTAAAAAATATTAAACCCTAGGGGGTGTGTGTGGGTAGATATCCATGCGAGAAATCTCGTGGGTCTTTACTTTTTTGATAGTCAAAGTTATCTGGAAATAATCGATGATTTAGATCTTCTCAATGACTGAATTTTTAACTCTTCACGAAGAGATCCACCGGACCTGCTTCTAAGTTAAGGAACGTGATCGTATATACCGATTTGAACCATTTTTTTTCTCTAATTTTGACCGAAATGTTTAGAAATAAAAAATAAACGAGATCTATTCCTTCATGTATATATAGAAATAAAATAGAGAAGAAGAACTAACCCTTTTAGCAGCAGTTAAAAGGATCCGAAACTTCGTTAACCTAATTGCACAGCATGTCAAATCAATTAAATGTATTAGAACGCGACTGTCATTATCAACTGTCCCTTTTTGTTTTGAAATTTAAATTAACAACGATATATGGACCTTCAGGAAAATGTAGGGCTTTAGTTCGATTTTCATTGGAGCATACAATTGATTACTTCCAATTTAAAGTCTTTTTAAAATTAGATGTTGTCCTCGCTAACAAATTTTCAATCCTCAGTCATTTTGGTCTTCCTAGAAGGTGTCTGGTTGACCTCTCCATACTTTTCTTATCGTTGTATCTTCATGTCTTATTCTTACATGACCCAGACATCTAATTTTTCTATTTCTTATCACATCCACAATATCTGATCGTCTGCACGGATCCGTGAGTTCTATGTTTTGCAATATTCTTCATAATTCTTTTATATTTTATTTTCAAATGTTAATAACTTCTTCTAGGTGTGTTTTTTTAGTATCCACACCTTAGATTGTTATAATAATAGGTAAAAGTAAATGAAAAGTTCTTCAAAAGTAACTTTTAGCATTAAGTACATCCGGGAATCTTTGTTGGTGATTTTCCAATGGTATATCGCACAAAAATCGTATTTTACAGCGTGTTTTGTTTCCAGGAATTGTAATTCAGTTTTCCTCCAAATCTCCCGCAAATTAAAAGCGTAGTTCCTTAATCTAAAACCAGTTTTTGGCCAAGGACAACATAGAATAGTGATTACGTTAAGGCCGTCACTACCATATGGTTTATTTTTGATGTTTTTAATTATTATCTAAAGCTTCTTCATTATTTGTTGGATGATTGGTTCATAATCGCTTTCAATATCATTAATAAAGTTATTAATTTCATCAACATTGGTGCAAGTGATGAGATTTTTTTATTTTCGAATTCTGTTGTGTAACATACTGTTTAAAGGGCTTAATGAAAGTCCAGTGTGACTGACCCGATGTAAAGGGCTAAATATTTAATAAAACTAAACCGATTTCCTTGCAATGCTTTCAACAAGGATTATTATTGATGAAGTGAGTGGGATTATTCGAAAACGCGCTCTTTTTTCCTAGACATTTCCATTAACGGTTTTCCTCCTACTTTACCAATTAATTTTTCATTATATGAATATAATCGACTCGGTCGAATCTTTTTACTACATTTTTTTCAGTTGGCAGATTGTTCAGAACATTTTGGGTTGATAGTACAGTGAACCAAGAAAATCACTTCGCAATTTTAAATACCTTCATGGATTAATTTGAAATTTTGACAGAAGCTCAAAAATGATGCAAATAACAAACCTGATTTGGTGCCAATGTATGCTTATACACCAGGGGTGATTGCCACCCTTACTCGGGGGTGGAAATTTAAAATTTCAAAATAATACCGGAAATCTATAGAGAATTGAACTTTATGAAGAAAAGTTGGATAAAGTTTTTTATTTAACTTGATAATTTCTGAGTTATTCGCGAATGAAGATTTTTAAAAAACACGTTTTTCAACGTTTTTTTATGAAAAACTCGAAAATTACGCATTTTCTGGAAAAAATTATTCTTGTCAAAAGTGAAGCTTATAAAAAAGCAAAGAAATTAGTCAGCTTAAATTAATTTTTTTAAATAATATTCAACAACTTAAGAGTTACTGAAAGCCATTTTTTTCTTTTTCGTAAATTTATGCGGAGGTTTGATCTCAAATAACGAAAAAACGCACAATTTTTCATAAAAAATTGTGATAAACATTTTTAAAGTACTTTTTCAGACCTTCGAAATAAGCTTTTATTGAACTGTCTAGTATCAATATTAAGCGAGTTATGACGAAAATTTAAAAAAAAAACACGTTTTCAACAGTTTTTCACGAAAAACTCGAAAATTAGGCATTTTCTGGAAAAAATTATTCTTGCCAAAATCGAAACTTATAAAAAAAAAGATATTAGTCAGCTTAAATTGAATTTTTTAAATAATATTCAACAACTTAAGAGTTACTGAAAGCCATTTTTTTCTTTTTCGTAAATTTATGCGGAGGTTTGATCTCAAATAACGAAAAAACGCACAATTTTTCATAAAAAATTGTGATAAACATTTTTAAAGTACTTTTTCAGACCTTCGAAATAAGCTTTTATTGAACTGTCTAGTATCAATATTAAGCGAGTTATGACGAAAATTTAAAAAAAAACACGTTTTCAACAGTTTTTCACGAAAAACTCGAAAATTGGGCATTTTCTGGAAAAAATTATTCTTGCCAAAATCGAAACTTATAAAAAAAAAGATATTAGTCAGCTTAAATTGAATTTTTTAAATAATATTCAACAACTTAAGAGTTACTGAAAGCCATTTTTTTCTTTTTCGTAAATTTATGCGGAGGTTTGATCTCAAATAACGAAAAAACGCACAATTTTTCATAAAAAATTGTGATAAACATTTTTAAAGTACTTTTTCAGACCTTCGAAATAAGCTTTTATTGAACTGTCTAGTATCAATATTAAGCGAGTTATGACGAAAATTTAAAAAAAAACACGTTTTCAACAGTTTTTCACGAAAAACTCGAAAATTGGGCATTTTCTGGAAAAAATTATTCTTGCCAAAATCGAAACTTATAAAAAAAAAGATATTAGTCAGCTTAAATTGAATTTTTTAAATAATATTCAACAACTTAAGAGTTACTGAAAGCCATTTTTTTCTTTTTCGTAAATTTATGCGGAGGTTTGATCTCAAATAACGAAAAAACGCACAATTTTTCATAAAAAATTGTGATAAACATTTTTAAAGTACTTTTTCAGACCTTCGAAATAAGCTTTTATTGAACTGTCTAGTATCAATATTAAGCGAGTTATGACGAAAATTTAAAAAAAAAAACACGTTTTCAACAGTTTTTCACGAAAAACTCGAAAATTAGGCATTTTCTGGAAAAAATTATTCTTGCCAAAATCGAAACTTATAAAAAAAAAGATATTAGTCAGCTTAAATTGAATTTTTTAAATAATATTCAACAACTTAAGAGTTACTGAAAGCCATTTTTTTCTTTTTCGTAAATTTATGCGGAGGTTTGATCTCAAATAACGAAAAAACGCACAATTTTTCATAAAAAATTGTGATAAACATTTTTAAAGTACTTTTTCAGACCTTCGAAATAAGCTTTTATTGAACTGTCTAGTATCAATATTAAGCGAGTTATGACGAAAATTTAAAAAAAAACACGTTTTCAACAGTTTTTCACGAAAAACTCGAAAATTGGGCATTTTCTGGAAAAAATTATTCTTGCCAAAATCGAAACTTATAAAAAAAAAGATATTAGTCAGCTTAAATTGAATTTTTTAAATAATATTCAACAACTTAAGAGTTACTGAAAGCCATTTTTTTCTTTTTCGTAAATTTATGCGGAGGTTTGATCTCAAATAACGAAAAAACGCACAATTTTTCATAAAAAATTGTGATAAACATTTTTAAAGTACTTTTTCAGACCTTCGAAATAAGCTTTTATTGAACTGTCTAGTATCAATATTAAGCGAGTTATGACGAAAATTTAAAAAAAAACACGTTTTCAACAGTTTTTCACGAAAAACTCGAAAATTAGGCATTTTCTGGAAAAAATTATTCTTGCCAAAATCGAAACTTATAAAAAAAAAGATATTAGTCAGCTTAAATTGAATTTTTTAAATAATATTCAACAACTTAAGAGTTACTGAAAGCCATTTTTTTCTTTTTCGTAAATTTATGCGGAGGTTTGATCTCAAATAACGAAAAAACGCACAATTTTTCATAAAAAATTGTGATAAACATTTTTAAAGTACTTTTTCAGACCTTCGAAATAAGCTTTTATTGAACTGTCTAGTATCAATATTAAGCGAGTTATGACGAAAATTTAAAAAAAAAACACGTTTTCAACAGTTTTTCACGAAAAACTCGAAAATTAGGCATTTTCTGGAAAAAATTATTCTTGCCAAAATCGAAACTTATAAAAAAAAAGATATTAGTCAGCTTAAATTGAATTTTTTAAATAATATTCAACAACTTAAGAGTTACTGAAAGCCATTTTTTTCTTTTTCGTAAATTTATGCGGAGGTTTGATCTCAAATAACGAAAAAACGCACAATTTTTCATAAAAAATTGTGATAAACATTTTTAAAGTACTTTTTCAGACCTTCGAAATAAGCTTTTATTGAACTGTCTAGTATCAATATTAAGCGAGTTATGACGAAAATTTAAAAAAAAACACGTTTTCAACAGTTTTTCACGAAAAACTCGAAAATTGGGCATTTTCTGGAAAAAATTATTCTTGCCAAAATCGAAACTTATAAAAAAAAAGATATTAGTCAGCTTAAATTGAATTTTTTAAATAATATTCAACAACTTAAGAGTTACTGAAAGCCATTTTTTTCTTTTTCGTAAATTTATGCGGAGGTTTGATCTCAAATAACGAAAAAACGCACAATTTTTCATAAAAAATTGTGATAAACATTTTTAAAGTACTTTTTCAGACCTTCGAAATAAGCTTTTATTGAACTGTCTAGTATCAATATTAAGCGAGTTATGACGAAAATTTAAAAAAAAACACGTTTTCAACAGTTTTTCACGAAAAACTCGAAAATTAGGCATTTTCTGGAAAAAATTATTCTTGCCAAAATCGAAACTTATAAAAAAAAAGATATTAGTCAGCTTAAATTGAATTTTTTAAATAATATTCAACAACTTAAGAGTTACTGAAAGCCATTTTTTTCTTTTTCGTAAATTTATGCGGAGGTTTGATCTCAAATAACGAAAAAACGCACAATTTTTCATAAAAAATTGTGATAAACATTTTTAAAGTACTTTTTCAGACCTTCGAAATAAGCTTTTATTGAACTGTCTAGTATCAATATTAAGCGAGTTATGACGAAAATTTAAAAAAAAAACACGTTTTCAACAGTTTTTCACGAAAAACTCGAAAATTAGGCATTTTCTGGAAAAAATTATTCTTGCCAAAATCGAAACTTATAAAAAAAAAGATATTAGTCAGCTTAAATTGAATTTTTTAAATAATATTCAACAACTTAAGAGTTACTGAAAGCCATTTTTTTCTTTTTCGTAAATTTATGCGGAGGTTTGATCTCAAATAACGAAAAAACGCACAATTTTTCATAAAAAATTGTGATAAACATTTTTAAAGTACTTTTTCAGACCTTCGAAATAAGCTTTTATTGAACTGTCTAGTATCAATATTAAGCGAGTTATGACGAAAATTTAAAAAAAAAAACACGTTTTCAACAGTTTTTCACGAAAAACTCGAAAATTAGGCATTTTCTGGAAAAAATTATTCTTGCCAAAATCGAAACTTATAAAAAAAAAGATATTAGTCAGCTTAAATTGAATTTTTTAAATAATATTCAACAACTTAAGAGTTACTGAAAGCCATTTTTTTCTTTTTCGTAAATTTATGCGGAGGTTTGATCTCAAATAACGAAAAAACGCACAATTTTTCATAAAAAATTGTGATAAACATTTTTAAAGTACTTTTTCAGACCTTCGAAATAAGCTTTTATTGAACTGTCTAGTATCAATATTAAGCGAGTTATGACGAAAATTTAAAAAAAAACACGTTTTCAACAGTTTTTCACGAAAAACTCGAAAATTGGGCATTTTCTGGAAAAAATTATTCTTGCCAAAATCGAAACTTATAAAAAAAAAGATATTAGTCAGCTTAAATTGAATTTTTTAAATAATATTCAACAACTTAAGAGTTACTGAAAGCCATTTTTTTCTTTTTCGTAAATTTATGCGGAGGTTTGATCTCAAATAACGAAAAAACGCACAATTTTTCATAAAAAATTGTGATAAACATTTTTAAAGTACTTTTTCAGACCTTCGAAATAAGCTTTTATTGAACTGTCTAGTATCAATATTAAGCGAGTTATGACGAAAATTTAAAAAAAAAACACGTTTTCAACAGTTTTTCACGAAAAACTCGAAAATTAGGCATTTTCTGGAAAAAATTATTCTTGCCAAAATCGAAACTTATAAAAAAAAAGATATTAGTCAGCTTAAATTGAATTTTTTAAATAATATTCAACAACTTAAGAGTTACTGAAAGCCATTTTTTTCTTTTTCGTAAATTTATGCGGAGGTTTGATCTCAAATAACGAAAAAACGCACAATTTTTCATAAAAAATTGTGATAAACATTTTTAAAGTACTTTTTCAGACCTTCGAAATAAGCTTTTATTGAACTGTCTAGTATCAATATTAAGCGAGTTATGACGAAAATTTAAAAAAAAACACGTTTTCAACAGTTTTTCACGAAAAACTCGAAAATTAGGCATTTTCTGGAAAAAATTATTCTTGCCAAAATCGAAACTTATAAAAAAAAAGATATTAGTCAGCTTAAATTGAATTTTTTAAATAATATTCAACAACTTAAGAGTTACTGAAAGCCAATTTTTTCTTTTTCGTAAATTTATGCGGAGGTTTGATCTCAAATAACGGGAAAACGGTGAATTTTTCATAAAAAACTGTGATAAACATTTTTAAAGTACTTTTTCAGACCTTTGAAATAAGCTTTTATTAAACTGTCTAGTATCAATATTAAGCGAGTTATGACGAAAATTTAAAAAAAAAACACGTTTTCAACAGTTTTTCACGAAAAACTCGAAAATTACGCATTTTGTGGAAAAAATTATTCTTGTCAAAATTTAAGCTTATAAAAAAACAAAGAAATTAGTCAACTTAAATTAAATTTTTTAAATAATATTCAACAACTTATGAGTCGATAAAAGTCAATTTTCTTTTTCGTAAAGTTATGCGGAGGTTTGAGTTCAAATAACGGAAAAACGGTCAATTTTTCATAAGAAACTGTGATAAACATTTTTAAAGTACTTTTTCAGACCTTTGAAATAAGCTTTTATTAAACTGTCTAGTGTCAATATTAAGCGAGTTATGACGAAAATTTAAAAAAAAAACACGTTTTCAACAGTTTTTCACGAAAAACTCGAAAATTAGGCATTTTCTGGAAAAAATTATTCTTGCCAAAATCGAAACTTATAAAAAAAAAGATATTAGTCAGCTTAAATTGAATTTTTTAAATAATATTCAACAACTTAAGAGTTACTGAAAGCCAATTTTTTCTTTTTCGTAAATTTATGCGGAGGTTTGATCTCAAATAACGGGAAAACGGTGAATTTTTCATAAAAAACTGTGATAAACATTTTTAAAGTACTTTTTCAGACCTTTGAAATAAGCTTTTATTAAACTGTCTAGTATCAATATTAAGCGAGTTATGACGAAAATTTAAAAAAAAAACACGTTTTCAACAGTTTTTCACGAAAAACTCGAAAATTACGCATTTTGTGGAAAAAATTATTCTTGTCAAAATTTAAGCTTATAAAAAAACAAAGAAATTAGTCAACTTAAATTAAATTTTTTAAATAATATTCAACAACTTATGAGTCGATAAAAGTCAATTTTCTTTTTCGTAAAGTTATGCGGAGGTTTGAGTTCAAATAACGGAAAAACGGTCAATTTTTCATAAGAAACTGTGATAAACATTTTTAAAGTACTTTTTCAGACCTTTGAAATAAGCTTTTATTAAACTGTCTAGTGTCAATATTAAGCGAGTTATGACGAAAATTTAAAAAAAAAACACGTTTTCAACAGTTTTTCACGAAAAACTCGAAAATTAGGCATTTTCTGGAAAAAATTATTCTTGCCAAAATTGAAACTTATAAAAAAAAAAGATATTAGTCAGCTTAAATTAAATTTTTTAAATAATATTCAACAACTTATGAGTCGATAAAAGTCAATTTTCTTTTTCATAAATTTATGCGGAGGTTTGATCTCAAATAACGGAAAAACGGTGAATTTTTCTTAAAAAACTGTGATGAACATTTTTAAAGTACTTTTTCAGACCTTTGAAATAAGCTTTTATTGAACTGTCTAGTGTCAATATTAAGCGTGTTATGACGAAAATTTAAAAAAAAACACGTTTTCAACAGTTTTTCACGAAAAACTGGAAAATTGGGCATTTTCTGGAAAAAATTATTCTTGTCAAAATTGAAGCTTTAAAAAAAAACAAAGAAATTAGTCAGCTTACGTTGAATTTTTTAAATAATATTCAACAACTTAAGAGTTACTGAAAGCCAATTTTTTCTTTTTCGTAAATTTATGCGGAGGTTTGAGCTCAAATAACGGAAAAAACGGTCAATTTTTCATAAAAAATTGTGATAAACATTTTTAAAGTACTTTTTCAGACCTTTACAATAAGCTTTTATTAAACTGTCTAGCTTCAATATTAAGCGAGTTATGACGAAAATTTAAAAAAAACACGTTTTCAACAGTTTTTCACGAAAAACTCGAAAATTACGCATTTTCTGGAAAAATTATTCTTGCCAAAATTTAAACTTATAAAAAAAAAGATATTAGTCAGCTTAAATTGAATTTTTTAAATAATATTCAACAACTTAAGAGTTACTGAAAGCCAATTTTTTCTTTTTCGTAAATTTATGCGGAGGTTTGATCTCAAATAACGGAAAAACGGTGAATTTTTCTTAAAAAACTGTGATGAACATTTTTAAAGTACTTTTTCAGACCTTTGATATAAGCTTTTATTGAACTGTCTAGTGTCAATATTAAGCGAGTTATGACGAAAATTTAAAAAAAAACACGTTTTCAACAGTTTTTCACGAAAAACTCGAAAATTGGGCATTTTCTGGAAAAAATTATTCTTGTCAAAATTGAAGCTTTAAAAAAAAACAAAGAAATTAGTCAGCTTACATTGAATTTTTTAAATAATATTCAACAACTTAAGAGTTACTGAAAGCCAATTTTTTCTTTTTCGTAAATTTATGCGGAGGTTTGAGCTCAAATAACGGAAAAACGGTCAATTTTTCATAAAAAACTGTAATAAACATTTTTAAAGTACTTTTCAAGACCTTTAAAACGAGTTTTTATAAAACCGTCTATCATGAAAATTAAGCGAGGTATGACGAAAATAAAGTAAGTAATTCGAATTTGAAAAAAAAATGTCTGTAAATTTGACACCATTTACGGCAAAATTAATTAATCGCAACTCATGTAAAATTATCTTTATTTAAGCCCTAACAAAACGTTCCAAAAGTTTGAATGGTTTGGAACACGTATATTTTGAAAAAGTTTAAAAAAAAACGTCATTTTTTCAAAATACCTCAAAAATTATTATTGGATCAACGAAAGAATTTTTTTGTAACTAATATTTAGCTTTTATTTTACCGAAAATTTTGCTTTTTTTTAAACTCACGTAGCTTGAAAATTAAACGAGATATAAGCTTTTAAAGTATTAATTTCAATGCTAAGGGAGAGTTTTTTTTACCCTTTAACATCAAAATTTTCTAGGGACTAGAAAGAATGCAACTTATGTATCAGATTTGTTGTATTTAAATTATATATATTTTTTCTATTCAAAATCGAAAATAAAATGATTTCATACTTTCAACCGTTTTTTAAATAACTGTATTAGGGTAGTTTTTAATGGTAGTTACATATAAAAAATAGAAATATTACTTACATTGTAGAAAAACAATTATTTCACATGTTTGAACACAATAAGCCCTATAACTGCTTCCATTTAGAAATTTGCAATTTTTTCCATTCTGAGGGGTGGTTTTTGGTGGTTGCATTATTAAAAATATTGAGGGTTAAATTTCTCATACTTGAAGAAAAAAATTTCCCCTATTACGATCCAAGATAAAAAAAAATTTCGTGTTTTTTTAATTTTTTAAATAATCTTTGTATGAGGGGTTGTTTTTAAGAGTAGGTGAACTGGAAAATATCAAAATATTGCAGTCATGATACAAAACAATCAAAATTTATTATATTTGAACATAACTATAGCCAATTACCGCTTTAATTCATTAGTTTTCAATTTATTAGAGTAAGGGGGGATTTTCACCCCTTAAAAAGAAAAAACCCACCTGGCGACTAAGTCAGGTTTGAAAAGGAGGGTAATTAATTCCAAATTTTCAAGAAAATCGATGAAGGTCTTACGAATTGCGAGGTTTTGGTTGATTTTAAGCTTGAATGGCTGTACTATTAAATCAAAAAGAGACGTTTTCAAAAATTACGTTAAAATAATTTTTAATTGTTGGAGCTCACTTTAAAAAAACGTATTTTCAGTATTAGTACACTGAAAAAACATTCCTATGAAGAAAAAGTGAAGAATTTGAAAAATTAGTAAATTCGCTACTTATAAAACGTCTCGGCAACGTTGTATACGAAAAAAACGTTTGTTTGATTCACACTACTGAAAAGTTTTAAGCTAAAAAACGATAATATATTCTCTGAATATAAAACAAGAAGTTTAAGTAGATTAAAACGAGAATAATTTCGAAAAGAATAAAGAAAAATACAAAGTGTATATGTATGTGTGAGATGAAGCGGAAATTCTCTCATACATTTTTCATTGTATCGGAAATGTTTGCTTACTAGTTAGACATGCAAATTCAAAAAATTATTCCTTCTTTTTATATCAAAAAGAATACGTTTTATATAATGATAAAAGAAATACTAAAAAATATAACCGTTACTTTAGATAACTCCATCTCTAATAAATATCGAAAGCACTTGAAGAGTTTCCATCAACAACCCTCTTGGTGCTCTTCCTTGCCATCTTGATATTGTCTGATGTCCTTAAGACACCGCGACTGACCGAAAAGGACCAAGGACTTTGCGTTCGACAACCGGTCAAGCAAACAATTACTAAATCGTTATTACCGAGTAATTGAAATTTACATTTGGGTCCTTTGATGTCGACCGAAATGTGGAATTGACTAGAATTGCAATTTGTGCGCTTTGTGTGTCCCACTTCTGATGTGGTTGTGACATTTCGGTTTAGGGGAAACAGAAAGCTAATTTAGTTGTTATGGACGAAAGGTATAATATCGAAAATTTCGAAAATAATTAGTTTTATCGAATAGTTGCTTTCCATAATCTAAAACGATGCTTTGAAAATAATATTCTTTTATAAAATATACTGTTTAACACAACCGGGAATGGTTAGCCTTAAAAAAACTAATTTGAAATGACGCTAATTAATTTCTCTAGTCTCCAGACTACTTTCAGAATCTGGCAACGTTGCTTTCGCTAAATCATTTCTCTAATCTCCAGACTACTTTCAGAATCTGGCAACGTTGCTGAAACACTGAATAACGTTTGTGATTATTACACAATTTATATCTGGAAATCACGGATTTTCATAATAAATACAATGAGTGGAAAATTCGTAAAAAACTGTGCGAATTCACCAATATTTTACATAAAACCGATCGACCCTTATTTTATCCAATCTTGAATCAATCTAAACTTTTAGTAGGCGGTCGTTTATTCAATATTCATGTGATAAATAATTGCAATTTCGTTTCGACGAGACAAGTTACGCGACTACCACTTAAGATGGCGTCTCGACCTCCGAAACCCACCCTAATAACTAATAAAGGAGCTGATGAAGCAAAATGTCCCTTGTTTAATATAACAACCACCCTTCAAACACTTATTATTAGTGTAATCGATTAGGGTTGTACATACAATGCTGATTTTGTCTCCATTTGCGACCTCTGAGGCCTCGTAAAATAATAAAATTCCAGTAGCGCAGGGCGACTAGGGTTGGGTGAAAACAAAATAAAATTAATTTCAATTTTTTAAACCAACGCTTACAATTTTGTGTTCTCGGCATTCAGGCGTCAGTCGGCGTTGTGCTACAGCCACGTAAACATGTCCGCCATTATTATTACTACCGCCAAGTTTAAACGCCATAATTCTGCAGAAATCCATCGGAGAATGAGTCGTGGCTATGGGGAAAACTTCATGATTGATGGTGTTGTGCTTGAATGGTGACGAAAGTTTAAGGACGGCCGTAATGATGATAAAGGGGGCAAATCTAGTTCAACCAATTCACAGAATGGTTAAAGAAAACCACAGATTCATCATTACTGCTTTGTCTACGGAATTTCCAGAAGTTTCAAGGTCTTTTTTGTACCCAATTGCTGGCAATTTTCATTGAAGAGGGTATTGGAAAGCTTGTCCACAAATTTTGAAAAAAAAAACGTCTCTCATAGTATAAATAAAAATAAGTGTTATTAAATTTGAGTTAAAAACCGAGATACAAACTCTTTTAAATGAATTATCTCACCATATCTGATGGTAACCATTAGGATTTGTTAATAATATAGTAAAGTGATTCAAAGTGTACCTTATTTGAGACTAGAAACTCGAAATTCCATTAACGTATTACTTTAGACAAGCATTTGCATATGATATTTAGTATTTAAGGCAGCTTGTACACGGATACGGTGTTTTTTGATAGTTTGACATTCGTCGAGTACGCGGATTATTAGAACTATCTCAAATCAATTATTTTCTTGCTCAATAAATAGTTTTTTTCCCGAAGATACATTACAGGTATTAAAATAAATGGTTATAGAAGTAAACCATCTGTTATTTGGAGATACACGCCCTTATTCGAGTCCGTGTCTGTATTAAGAACGTCCTTCGACCAGAAAAAATGATGTCCGTTTCACCCTCTTATAATCCCCGTGCTAATAACCCCCTACCTCAGTACGAATGAGGTGAAGTATCATAATTACCGTAATAAGAATTCAAATCTGAAATTATTATAAAAGTTTTGGTTGCGGTTTATTTTTTAATAGGATTAAGTTCTGTACTTTAGGTCTCGCTAATTGGAGGTTATTATTTTCCATAATTCTTGTTCTTTTGTTATAATTGCTACGTTCTTTAGAAAGATAAAAATTTTATTATTGAGTTGATAAATACTTTTTACTTTTTCAAACGAAATCGTTGCAGATATATTTAAAAAATTCATTTTACATGTTATTCGAGATCTGCTTCTAAATCATCTACTTTTCACTATCAGAAATCAGAATTTTCCTCTTATAGGATCCGTATCTATAGAAAATCTGTATATCCACGTTTTCTATTATTCCACATATTCAAATCAGAAGTGGGATTCCTATGACAAATGGACTTAAGGCCTTATTGACTCATCATGCTGAATGGGAATTCGAGAAATCTTCCCCTCGATAAATCTATGCTTTCTCGGTGATCCACCACATATATACATGTTTGTCACAAAATAGTCGAGTGTTGGGTTCACTTCAGAGAGAGAGGGAGAGAGGAATTGCGAATAATTACTTTCATGTCGACATGCTTTTGATATACAGAATGTCCTAACGAATATTTTCATCTTCAAATTATAACTAATAACTATTGGTCATAATCGCACGAAGATTAAAAATAATTTATAAGATATCTGGAATAAGGTTGAAAATAGTCAAGAGAAGAAACTATTGGGCTAAAAAATAGAGTCGAATAGAGAATTAGAGACACTCAAATGTAATGAGACAATAAGAAAAAGTTTATAAGAGACTAGGAGTCAGAAGAATGTTCGTTAATGAAGTAATTGATTCTTAAAGAGACAAACAGAGAATTTACGAGTATCAGGGAACCAGAAACAAGATCAGAGATACTCAAATGAAGTGAGAGATTAAGAAAGAGTTTATAAGTAACGGGAAGTCAAAAGAATATTCGTTAATGAAGTAATTGATTCTTAAAGAGACTTATAGATAGTTTACGAGTATCAAGGAACCAGGAAGAGAATCAGAGTCTAAGTGAGAGTTATATTTAGTCAGTGAGAGACTCAAAAAGAAGATTAGAGATACTCAAATGAAGTGAGAAACCAAGAAAGTTTAAAAGTGACTGGAAGTCAAAAGAATTTTCGTTAATAAAGTTCATAAAGTCTTAAAGATACTAACAGAAAGTTTACGAGTATCAGGGAACCAGGAAGAGAATCAGAGTCTAAGTGAGAGTTATATTGGGCCAATGAGAAAGTCACACAGAAGATTAGAGATACTCAAATGAAGTGAGAGACTAAGAAAGACTTTATAAGTAACAGGGAGTCAGAAGTATGTTCGTTAATGAAGTAATTGATTCTTAAAGAGTTATATAGGTAGTTTACAAGTATCAGGGAACCAGAAAGAGAATCAGAGTCTAAGTGAGAGTTATATTTAGTCAGTGAGAGACTCAAAAAGGAGATTAGAGATACTCAAATGAAGTGAGAGACTAAGAAAGACTTTATAAGTAACAGGGAGTCAGAAGTATGTTCGTTAATGAAGTAATTGATTCTTAAAGAGTTTTATAGGTAGTTTACAAGTATCAGGGAACCAGAAAGAGAATCAGAGTCTAAGTGAGAGTTATATTTAGTCAGTGAGAGACTCAAAAAGAAGATTAGAGATACTCAAATGAAGTGAGAGACCAAGAAAGAGTTTAAAAGTGACTGGAAGTCAAGAGAATGTTCGTTAATGAAGTAATAAGATTCTCAAAGATACTAACAGAAAGTTTACGAGTATCAGGAAACCAGGAAGAGAATCAGAGTCTAAGTGAGAGTTATATTGGGCCAATGAGAAAGTCACACAGAAGATTAGAGATACTCAAATGAAATGAGAGACTAAGAAAGACTTTATAAGTAACAGGGAGTCAGAAGTATGTTCTTTAATGAAGTAATTGATTCTTAAAGAGTTTTATAGGTAGTTTACAAGTATCAGGGAACCAGAAAGAGAATCAGAGTCTAAGTGAGAGTTATATTTAGTCAGTGAGAGACTCAAAAAGGAGATTAGAGATACTCAAATGAAGTGAGAGACCAAGAAAGAGTATAAAAGTGACTGGAAGTCAAGAGAATGTTCGTTAATGAAGTAATAAGATTCTCAAAGATACTAACAGAAAGTTTACGAGTATCAGGGAACCAGGAAGAGAATCAGAGTCTAAGTGAGAGTTATATTGGGCCAATGAGAAAGTCACACAAAAGATTAGAGATACTCAAATGAAGTGAGAGACTAAGAAAGACTTTATAAGTAACAGGGAGTCAGAAGTATGTTCGTTAATGAAGTAATTGATTCTTAAAGAGTTTTATAGGTAGTTTACGATTATCAGGGAACCAGGAAGGTAATCAGAGCTAAGTGAGAGTTATATTGGGCTAATGATAGAATCAGAAAGAAGATTAGAGATACTCAAATGAAATGAGAGACTTAGAAAGAATTTAAAAGTAACAGGGAGTCAGAGGAATGTTCGTTAATGAAGTAATAGCTTCTTAAAGATACTAACAGGAAGTTTACGAGTATCAGGGGGCCAGCAAGATAGTCAGATGATGTAATAGAGAGTCAGAAAATCTATGAGAGAGCTAGGAAGAGGTTTAGATAGACAGATAGATTAATAGAATGCCAAAGGAATTAAGAGATAGTTATTGGGAGTCTGGAAACTGAAAAGAGATTAGACAATTGAAGTAATAGAAAGTCAAGGTAAAAGGGTCAAAGAGAAGATTAGAGATAATCAGTTATAATAATAGATATTTAACTAGATTGATAGATTCATGGAATCAAAGAAAGTTTAAGAGATGAAGTAATAGATTTAGAGAGACAGAGTCTGTACTACTGGAATAAAGATGTAGTTGAAAATGTAGTGGGCAAAACCAAAATAATTTATGAAAATTTCTAGATAAAACTCAAAAAATGTATGAAAAAATTTTTATAAAGTAGTAAAAGTGTACATAAATATATATAAATAAGACAATGTGTATAGTAATATAGTCGAGACGTGCGAGTTTTCCGGTTTTCCAACCGACTAACCCCCAAAGCCAGGATGCTCGTCCTCATCCTTAAAGTCCTTAGATATAGAACGCAATTTAATTACGATCTATATGTTATAATTAAGAGAATTTATAAAGATTTACTCGGCCGTGGGATATTATTAAGGACGAAAGCTGGACGTAATATAACGAGGAAAATACATATTCGGAAATTGTTTGTTTATCGAGGGAAAGGGAAAAAAGCGGAAAACGGGATTTCAACATTATATTCGTTAAAATAACTATTCCAACTGAGAATTTTAAAACTTTCTCTAAGTACTTTTTCCAAAGAGTAGTTTCGCTAATATCTCGAAGGGTTCACACTTTCACACCCTTTATATAAAAGAGAAAATATCTGCAGTGCTGTATTAACAGTATTCAGTATGCAGTTTAGTCCTGCAGTCCTTAAAGCTCGAGGAATAAATCGTTAGGCATTTGCCAAATCTCGTTATTTAAATCGTTTTCTTCGATATTATTTCGAAAAAATATACGAAAATTGTGAGGAATGGACTGGAAAAACCTCATATAATATTTAGAGACTATCCCAGTATCGTCTCAATCTCAATATTCTCCAACTGCAAACAGTTTATCACCTTCTTAATGTCTTACAAGTGTTTCTTATGCCTGTCTGCGCATTTTTCTAAAAAGTGTACAACCGATGTTCTCATATAAATAGAAATATACAGACGCCATACTGAATAAGCAATTTTATTTTCATATGGGGTGAAGGAAATCAAATCAACCTGATTTGAAGCGTGACTGGGATATTATCAGATGATCTGCTTTTCGCTTCGTCGCGGGAGGAAAAAAAACGATTTCTTGAAAGGCGACAGGAAATTTGGAGAGGCGCAGATGCATTTTAGTACAAAAGATAGCAGATATATATTTTTGATTTCATTATTTGGAACAAATACGTAAAGGATATCCCTTAAACAATATTTTAATATCGAAAATTTTATTAGTACTTTGTATAGTCGATAATTTTTCGCAATAACTTCAAAAGCACATACATTTTTTCATTTTTTATAAATCGAAATCACTATGTGAGAAATCTGGCACTACAGCTCAGCATTTGGTTCTATATGGACGTAAAATCTGGTATAGTCACGTGGACGAATTAACTAAGGCAGCTTTACGAAAATTTGGAGCCCTTTTTAGGACCAGAACAGCTTCTAATCCTCTATAAACTCAAATCTTGGGGATGTTCGACTCAATTCGGCTTATGGACGATCCATCAACTGGAAAATTTTAATCTTAAAGATACTAACAGAAAGTTTACGAGTATCAGGAAACCAGGAAGAGAATCAGAGTCTAAGTGAGAGTTATATTGGGCCAATGAGAAAGTCACACAGAAGATTAGAGATACTCAAATGAAGTGAGAGACTAAGAAAGACTTTATAAGTAACAGGGAGTCAGAAGTATGTTCGTTAATGAAGTAATTGATTCTTAAAGAATGGACGATCCATTAACTGGAAAATTGGACAGAGCATAGAAGAAAAATCGCTGATTCGTCTTTACTTTCAATTTATTGAGACTTTCTTTCTTAGGAGAAGTGCAAGGCTGTTGAATCAACTACCAAGACAAGTTCAAGACAACCTCAAGATCAATCTCCACACGGCAGGAACCACTCAAATTAATTTTGATGAGTGAATCCATTTTGATTTGAATTTTGACACTCCCAATCCTTTTTAACCTCAAAAACTCACTTAAAACGAATGTAAATTGGAACGATAAAACAATTAAAGGAATTAACCTCAAAGATAGAAAGATTAGATAGGATATTAGTGAGAAATAAGGATTTCAGGATGTGGAGATTTAAAAATAAAACGAAATCATGGATTACCAGATAGATAATCTGGGCTAAAAAACCAAAAATATAATATACTGATACCACTGATGATAAATGGTAAGATCTAAAAAATCGAAGTAAAACTAGACAGAAGACACATTTATTCCCAAAGGTAGCTTTACAAAAATTTGGAGTCCTTTTTAGGACCAGGACAGTCTCTAATCCTCTACAAGACCAAAATTTGACTTATGGACGATCCATTAACTGGAAAATTTGATAGAACATAGAAAAAAAGTCGCTAAATCCACTTATCTTTCAATTTATTGGTACTCCTTTCTTTGGAGAAGTGCAAGCCAGTTGTTTCCGCTACCAAGGCAAGTTCAAGATCAACCTCCAGACGGCAGGAACCACTCGAACTGATTTTGATGTGTGAATCCTTTTTGATTTAAATTTTGACACTCCCAATCCTTTTTAACCTCAAAAAACTCACTTAAAACGGATGCAAATTGAAACGATAAAACAATTAAACGAGTTAACCTCAAAGATAGAAAGACTAGACAGGACATTAGTGAGAAATAACGATTCCAGGATATGGATGCAAATGTCTTATTGAAACTATGAACTACTCGATTTATTTTAGTATATAATTGTTAACGTCGCTTTCAATTACAGTCCGAAAAATCCCTTTTGGAGATTCGTTAAAAGTAAAGTAGTAGGATTTTCCCTCAATTAAGAAAGCCGTGAAAACCGTGTCAAGTGCCCGCCCGCCTGCTCAAACCACACGTCCAATTAACGAGGGTGAGAAAAGGGTAAAAGAACAATTATTTCTTTCTAATCTAAATCCTCTCGCGATGCGATGTGGTCGACTGTCGTCCGTTTTGTAAATTAACCAAGTATTAAGGACCTTTTCAAGAGAAAAGATGGTGTTTAATTTAATTCCACAACACAACTAATTTTACGTAAAAAAGAAAGAACCGAAAAGAAACGATTTATTGTTAAAAAAATTGTTACAAATTCTAGACAAAAGCTTGTAGAAGATTAGAAGGCAAATGATTGTGCACTTTTTTGAATTGTAAAATATCGATCCACAACTAATTCCTGAAATTGGAGGAACATGCTTAAGAATTAGTCAAACGGATTCAAATATGAAATATGAAGGAGTTTAGTCCAAGTAAATATTCTAACAGCTCTTTTTGAAGTAGTTTGGATCTCGAATTGAGTCTCACCACACGTAAATGAAGAACTAGACATAAAGAATGTCCCTAATTCAATAACGATCATAGTAAAGTTGAAAAAACAGCGTGAAGAAATTGAAAACTAACTGAGGAGAATTTCTGATGTTTTTTGATATAATATTTCTGGGATCTGAGTGCTGCGGTTAACAATGTGTAGATGCCGAGTAAACAACGACTTTTGGACTATCAATCGCGATGTTTCAACGTGGTTAAACTCCTATTGAGTATTTGGAGAATTTGTAGAGCGTGTAAATTTTTTAACCACGAGCCGCCACTGGATATTATAGACGTGACGTACCGGGTGGGCAAGTAAGAACGAAAAATTACGATACACATACACGAAATATATTTAAATCAAACAAATTTTCTTATAGTCGTAGTTGCGAAGTTATAAGCTTCGACCTAACGAGGTCAATATTCTTTTTCATCCGTAGCTTATCGGGAAAATTGGAAAAATCCGTTGGTATATAGATTCAAACAAGCCCCTTTATGCAAAGTAACTGCGTCTAGATGTCGCCAATGGGGTGGGGGTTTTACGGATTTACTGCGAAGTTATATAGTGTAGAAGGCAAGCATTGAAAATTGTCGATTATAGGAAGCTAAGCAGCATATAAATATGTTTGAGCCGTCGGAAAATTGCCTTTTTCTTGATAGTTGCGCCCATCTTCTCGTCTCCGACATAAGTAGAAGTTTAAAGTTAACTTTATAATTTAAATTCATGTTTTTATGCTAATGGGAAAGTTAAGGGTAAAGTCGATAAACTTAAGGTAATTACTTTTTTTATTGAACGGGAGATCAAAGTAGTAAAATATTCCATTATACGGGGTAGGTTTATTCCATTCAAATGTAACGTTCTATTCGTCCTCATCATAAATATTTTTAATTCAAGGTCTTCTCCTCAAATTTGTATATCTTTTAAAGTAGTTGTAAAGTTAAAGTTTCCAGCTTCCCATTCGGGAAGCTGGAAATCGAAAAATCGATAATTTTATAACCAACTAAAGCTGCATAGACAAAGTACAATGTACGACACGTGAAAAAGTGACATATTATTCACTTGATGTACAAGATACTAGTGCGAATGATGTTTTTTATACGACCCAAACTTTTTTTCTCATAGACCACTTTCGAAATATAACTTGATCCGGTGGATCTTCAATATTAATTCACCTCTAGGTTCCGTCTTCGAAGTTTTCGTAAAAAGTTTCTCCTCACCAATATCCCCACCCAAAAAAAATAGATATGATGTGTCATGCGTGGCTTGTCCAATGTCGCCATTAATCATTTGGAAATCGAATTATGTCTTAATTTCATAATTAAATTTTCATTTTTATTTTACGAAAATTGTTTCACTCGAAATTTTATCACAGATGGCGTGGTAGTTTAAGTAATCATTATTACAGTTGAGAAAGTAGAAAGTTAGGTTAGGTTGGGTTAAATTAGGTTAACGTCTAGTTTCCACCTTCAAAATTTTCGCAAAAAGTTTTTCCTCAAGAAGTTTGTGTACGAAATTTCAAATTGCGTATATATCTAAATAACTTTTGAGAAATTAATTTTTGAAAATGTGCGTTTTTCAGCTTTATGTCAAACGAAACGTAACTCGTTTAAGACACCATTTTATATTGTGTCATGCGTGGCGTGTCCAATGTCGCCATTAATCATTTAGAAAACGAATAATGTCTTAATTTCATAATTAAATTTTCATTTTTATTTTACGAAAACTGTTTCACACGAAATTTTATCACAGATGGCGTGGTAGTTTAAGTAATCATCATTACAGTTGAGAAATTAGAAAGTTAGGTTAGGTTGGGTTAAATTAGGTTAACGTCTAGTTTCCACCTTCAAAATTTTCGCAAAAAGTTTTTCCTCAAGAAGTTTGTGTACGAAATTTCAAATTGCGTATATATCTAAATAACTTTTGAGAAATTAATTTTTGAAAATGTGCGTTTTTCAAGTTTATGTCAAACGAAACGTAACTCGTTTAAGACGCCATTTTATATTGTGTCATGCGTGGCGTGTCCAATGTCGCCATTAATCATTTAGAAAACGAATAATGTCTTAATTTCATAATTAAATTTTCATTTTTATTTTACGAAAACTGTTTCACACGAAATTTTATCACAGATGGCGTGGTAGTTTAAGTAATCATCATTACAGTTGAGAAAGTAGAAAGTTAGGTTAGGTTGGGTTAAATTAGGTTAACGTCTAGTTTCCACCTTCAAAATTTTCGCAAAAAGTTTTTCCTCAAGAAGTTTGTGTACGCAATCTCAAATTGCGTATATATCTAAATAACTTTTGAGAAATTAATTTTTGAAAATGTGCGTTTTTCAAGTATATGTCAAACGAAACGTAACTCGTTAAAGACGCCATTTTATATTGTGTCATGCGTGGCGTGTCCAATGTCGCCATTAATCATTTAGAAAACGAATAATGTCTTAATTTCATAATTAAATTTTCATTTTTATTTTACGAAAACTGTTTCACTCGAAATTTTATCACAGATGGCGTGGTAGTTTAAGTAATCATCATTACAGTTGAGAAAGTAGAAAGTTAGGTTAGGTTGGGTTAAATTAGGTTAACGTCTAGTTTCCACCTTCAAAATTTTCGCAAAAAGTTTTTCCTCAAGAAGTTTGTGTACGCAATCTCAAATTGCGTATATATCTAAATAACTTTTGAGAAATTAATTTTTGAAAATGTGCGTTTTTCAAGTATATGTCAAACGAAACGTAACTCGTTAAAGACGCCATTTTATATTGTGTCATGCGTGGCGTGTCCAATGTCGCCATTAATCATTTAGAAAACAAATAATGTCTTAATTTCATAATTAAATTTTCATTTTTGTTTTACGAAAACTGTTTCACTCGAAATTTTATCACAGATGGCGTGGTAGTTTAAGTAATCATCATTACAGTTGAGAAAGTAGAAAGTTAGGTTAGGTTGGGTTAAATTAGGTTAACGTCTAGTTTCCACCTTCAAAATTTTCGCAAAAAGTTTTTCCTCAAGAAGTTTGTGTACGAAATCTCAAATTGCGTATATATCTAAATAACTTTTGAGAAATTAATTTTTGAAAATGTGCGTTTTTCAGCTTTATGTCAAACGAAACGTAACTCGTTTAAGACGCCATTTTATATTGTGTCATGCGTGGCGTGTCCAATGTCGCCATTAATCATTTAGAAAACGAATAATGTCTTAATTTCATAATTAAATTTTCATTTTTATTTTACGAAAACTGTTTCACTCGAAATTTTATCACAGATGGCGTGGAAGTTTAAGTAATCATCATTACACTTAAGAAAATTAGGTTAGATTAAGTTAGGTTGGGTGTAGGTTATGTTAGATTAGGTTATTATTATTTTGTATATCATTCAAAACCTCAATCAATTAATAATCGATAAGTAAATACTTTGTAGTAAGTTTCTTTTTATGTCGCAGCTCTTTCCAGGGTGCGCACCCCTCGTAGCTCTTTCCGGGAATGTAAATAACCCCTTAATACGTACATTAATCAGTACTGATTCACACTCGACACAACTTCAAACTCTATCTCTTTTTCATAATGGAGTTTTGAGGCATTTCTGAACAATTGACAAAATTTGAAGTTTGCCCACTGTGAAGATCGTTGGAAAAATATTGTACATAACTCGCTGGAAAATTAATATTCATACTCGTATGTAAAACGTCTCGTTATTTGATAAAATTTTATCGATCTATATAATGAAATTACTTAACCGTTAGCTGGACTTTTGTTTATTTACCTCTTCTTATATCGAGGACCCCTCGATTCCGCAAACGGTTCTTTCTGTTTATTTTCCCTAGCACGGTCGGAAGGTACTTTCATTTCTCGATATTTAAACAAACAACTTTAAATTTCCCCTATTTATTTCTTCCTTGGACCGTAAAAATCCGCATGTACCAGTTGTCCTAATTGCATCCTATCCGCACTTAATCACGACTAAAAGCAGGACTGAACTGGGAAGTCTGCTGGTAAAACAAGCTAAAGCCCTTCTGTCTGTTCACCAATCAACTAGATAAACTTGATTACTTCCATGAAACTTAAACCTAGTGACGTTAAAAAGATGCTTGATTAACTTTTCTGAGTACATTTGAGGTTTTCCATCCAATCAAAAGTTATTAGAACATTTCCAAATATCCAAAGGTTTTTTATTATCTGTAAAATTGCTTGATGTTCTTTCTACAACTGGAGATCTATTAACATCTTTCATAATATTGACAGCTGCTTCAGGTGTAGATCTCGCCATTTATTTTAGATCTGCGGATATCAGAAGAAATCGTTGAGTGTCAAACAAGGTTTTTACGGCGGATGACCAAGGAAAATCGATGTTTTGACTGTTCTACTTTGGTCTAATGGAACAGTCAACCATTTGCTTCGAGGTGCTTCTTATACGAAAGATTTGGTTCATATTGAAAGACCCATACAGTTTAGTTCCGATTCTATATACATAGATCCAAATATTCGATCTTATAAACTTCTTTCGTAGCACCGCTAATGAATTTTTTCAACATTTCCTTTCACCAATCGACTCGAGCTTTTTCATGCGGTTATCAACGTGAAAATGTCTCTTTGACAGTCAAAAATCTAGACAATATCGAATGTATACGAATTGAACTGATACCTCAATCTCACGATGGATATTTAGAGTTTAGACTTGAACTTGTTTGGTCTATCTAGAAAATTCTCCAATACAAACCTGTGATTATATTTTGGAGGTACTCGTACTTTTTATTCTATTTGCGATTCGTTAATTATTTCAAGGATATTCGGGAGTTTTCGCATCGAATACCATAAACATCCGAGAGCTTTTTTTTAAAGTTCAAACGTATATTTTTTTCACAGCGAACTTTCCAAAGTAAATAGCTACTAACTTATAACTGCTCATTATATAGATGGTGTTTATTTTAATTTAGATTCTCGACCAGTAGTTTTCGATTTATTCAATCAGAAATAATACCAATTTCCAATGTTTTATCAAATTCTTGCCTTTTGGAATACTTAAAGAGTACGCAGAAATCCCAAGCGTATTTACGAATAGATCAATTTGAAGATTTCATCTTCTGATGGGTGAAAATTGGTAAAGAGGATTTGGAGTTGTAGCCAAAAGATCGTGGATGTACACGGCAATTATAAGATCAATCATAACATATGATTACAGTGGATTACAAAGAGGTACAAAGACTGGATTGAATCGGATCCATTGGCTGTACTAGAAGCGATTCTAAATCTTTCACCCGTTCACATACTTGGAATTTTAACAAATCTCGCAATCTAGACTTTTTAAAAGGATTAATGGATGAGCAGTTCAAATGTGTTTGTCGATCCTGTTTTTGTTTTTACTACTACAATTTTCCTCTTCGAATTTCATGGTTGCATTTAATATTTACACCAAATTTGATACCTAATAAAGACGAAATACGAGTTTATGGTGTTTACAAAACATCAGCTCTATAATAGAATTGCTTTCGAAAACCATTAGTTTGTTTGTTGTGATAGGAATATCATTTCTATTGTATGTATACGAATTTTTTGTCGTGATTCACGTTATGTGTCATTCATTCCTCATAGACACGCTGTGAATGTCTTAACCATAATTACATCCGGTTGTCAAAGATGACAGACAAACAAATCGAATCCGCACACAATTTGTCTCGAAACAATGGAGATTGTATATGTGTTAGTCAATTCTAAATTAAATTCCTGGTAACAAAACAATCGGCAGTCATATAGTCTTGGAACAAAACGTCGTTTTCCCCAAATGCGTTCGAGAAACTGAAAGTAAACTGTTTACCTTCATTCGCTGAAGACGATAACTTGGTTATCGAAACATTGTATTCAGTTTCAGTCATCAAAAATGGAAACTAAAAAGTTTTTATCGTGAAAAAATGAAACGTTTTAAGGTATTCCATGATTAATCAGTAGTTTTTCTCCAATATCGCATTTTTATAGGACGAAAAAATATTGGGGAAGATGTGCAGTCTCTGAAGACGATAACTTGGTTATCGAAACATTGTATTTAGTTTCAGTCATCAAAAATGGAAACTAAAAAGTTTTTATCGTGAAAAAATGAAACGTTTTAAGGTATTCCATGATTAATCAGTAGTTTTTCTCCAATATCGCATTTTTATAGAACGAAAAAATATTGGGGAAGATGTGCAGTCTCTGAAGACTATAACTTGGTTATCGAAACATTGTATTCGGTTTCAGTCAACAAAAATGGACACTAAAAAGTTTTTATCGTGAAAAAATGAAACGTTTTAAGGTATTCCATGATTAATCAGTAGTTTTTCTCCAATATCGCATTTTTATAGGACGAAAAAATATTGGGGAAGATGTGCAGTCTCTGAAGACTATAACTTGGTTATCGAAACATTATATTCGATTTCAGTCATCAAAAATGGACACTAAAAAGTTTTTATCGTGAAAAAATGAAACGTTTTAAGGTATTCCATGATTAATCAGTAGTGTTTCTCCAATATCGCATTTTTATAGGACGAAAAAATATTGGGGAAGATGTGCAGTCTCTGAAGACTATAACTTGGTTATCGAAACATTGTATTTAGTTTCAGTCATCAAAAATGGAAACTAAAAAGTTTTTATCGTGAAAAAATGAAACGTTTTAAGGTATTCCATGATTAATCAGTAGTTTTTCTCCAATATCGCATTTTTATAGGACGAAAAAATATTGGGGAAGATGTGCAGTCTCTGAAGACTATAACTTGGTTATCGAAACATTGTATTCGGTTTCAGACAACAAAAATGGACACTAAAAAGTTTTTATCGTGAAAAAATGAAACGTTTTAAGGTATTCCATGATTAATCAGTAGTTTTTCTCCAATATCGCATTTTTATAGGACGAAAAAATATTGGGGAAGATGTGCAGTCTCTGAAGACGATAACTTGGTTATCGAAACATTGTATTCAGTTTCAGTCAACAAAAATGGACACTAAAAAGTTTTTATCGTGAAAAAATGAAACGTTTTAAGGTATTCCATGATTAATCAGTAGTTTTTCTCCAATATCGCATTTTTATAGGACGAAAAAATATTGGGGAAGATGTGCAGTCTCTGAAGACGATAACTTGGTTATCGAAACATTGTATTCGATTTCAGTCAACAAAAATGGACACTAAAAAGTTTTTATCGTGAAAAAATGAAACGTTTTAAGGTATTCCATGTTTAATCAGTAGTTTTCCTCCAATATCGCATTTTTATAGAACGAAAAAATATTGGGGAAGATGTGCACGGTATATTTGCCAGATTTTTGAATATCCGTCATCTTCACATGGAGGAAATAACCGTAGTGAAACGAGGGATGAAGCTAGAGTCTTGGAATCGTCTTAAATTCAATTTCCAGCCTTTCCATCCCTTTGCTTGTATGACAATCTCAATTAACAGCGTACTGAAGAATCAGAAAGACAAGTTTTGTAGTAAAATCAACGATAAAATAAACAATATTCATTACGCTGTGGTATTGGCTAATAGTCTACCAGAGCTTCTCTACGTCCAAAACCAAACTATTGGTATTGTCAAAAATACAAAGAAACTTCATCCAAACACTCCATGGAGACATCATTGAACAAATGTCATTTCTAAGATACCTAGGAACGCTTGTCAACCAACAATGAGACCCAATCAGATCAAAAATTGGACAAGCAAGGTAAACACTGAACAACCTCAGCCTGGAACTCCATAATCCTTCGTTGGACCATGGATGCGGCCACAGAGAAGAAA
The DNA here is from genome assembly GCF_026230105.1 of Diorhabda sublineata. Classification (NCBI taxonomy): domain Eukaryota; kingdom Metazoa; phylum Arthropoda; class Insecta; order Coleoptera; family Chrysomelidae; genus Diorhabda; species Diorhabda sublineata. Next base: position 34,895,120 of record NC_079474.1, read on the forward strand.
ATTGATGCGTTCAAAATACCTACAGGCAAGGAAAGGAAGTTGTAGTACCAAGGACATATAACAAGAGGCGAGCGAGCTTTTTTTGTCCCTTGGACTTTTACGAAATCTGAAATTTCTTCAATTAAAGGTAGAGCTACATCGGAATTTGATTCTAGTGGAGATTCTCTTAAAATATAACTTTGTGTGCAATTTTTTTGGAAGACGACAAGCTCTTTTAACTTACTGGCTGCATTTCTATCCCCAGATTTTCTCTAAGTAGCAAAAACAAGACTCAACAAATGTTGAAGAAAACAGCGTCGTGAAAATGTTTCCATCGAGTGCTTTGCAATGTTTTACATAAATAAACGTAAGTACGGATGAATTGTTGGGTCCACCACTTCAGATAAAGATCGTTCCATCGACAGGCGTCGTTTTTTGGGATACGCGTGGAATAATATCCATTAACTATCATAAAAAAGAAAAACTATCATTATGAGAACTTGTAGCAATATTTGAGCTAAAAAATTTAGCATTTGGTTGAAAGAAAAGTAGAATTTCATCAAGACAATGCACCAGATCACAAATCTGTTATATAAAGTACTCTATTTGCCAGATTTAGCTCCCTCGGATTATCATATGATCCCAAACTTGAAAAAACGATTTAGTAGTCAAAGATTTTCCAATAATGAAGATGTTAATGACTATTATGAAGATCTTGACGATTCTTCTTATAAAAAAAAGTAACGAACTTATTAAACATCGCTGGGAAACGATTATAGATCTAAATTTTCCAAAATTTTTGTGTTTACTTTATTGTATAAGTACCATCGTCGTAATCATCAATTATTTCTACTTGATTTGAGATTTAAAAAAGTTTTCAATGTCTTCCTGAAATATTGTTAATTATATTATAATTCACGTCTTTTATTCAATGGAAACTGACGTCAAACCCTCCTTCCAATATCCGAATACCATCGAAACACGTAACTACCCCTCAAACATTGAATAATGAATAATCCTCTAGTATGTTTTAGACGTATCATATCCACAATAAGCTATTTCCTTCTACAATGCAAATATAAAGAGCTCCCGTACCCGAATTTATTCAAAAACATTGTAGCATTGTCTGGAAATTAGCTGAACGCTCTATTATAGAAACATCGTTCCCTTTTGTAATAATTTCGATTTGTGAAGCTCGTTCCTCCCGACCCAATTTGAATATTTTAACCTTTTCGATTATGCCTTTATTAGTTCCTATTAGAGTTCGACAAAGATATCTCCTATCAAGATTTTCTCACATGCAGATGATAAAATCAACTACTTCATTGATAAAAATAATAAAAAAACACTCGTAACTTAATGAGGAAACTTTTTAACTGGTCAATCATCAAATCTAGTGATGACAACAACAAGATTAATAACTTCTTAAATATTTTGGGTTTTACTTTTGATAGTAGGTTAATCAGATTGGATTATATCCAAAGAATTGCTAAATCTGTACAAACCTTGAAAGTTTTCCACCAACCATCGTTTTCCACCAACGCGTTTCTTTAACTTGTCCAAGAGGTGATAACCCTTGGGGGCTAAATCCGTGCTTCACAACTGTCTAACAGTCCGTCCGAATCAATTTCATCGGAAGTTTTGTGGTCAATCGACTTTTATAGCAATCCTGGATTACTCACTGGTTCTCATAACAATTAGCTGCGTTTGTTTGAAGTTTTTTGTTGGAAATGAACCTGGTGAACTGATTCACTTTAAATCCTAGGGAATTCAACACAAAGCTCTTCAAATTGCACCATGAGCCTAGCATCTTCTCTCGATGTTGTAGCTCAACAAGATGAATGCCTTAACTTTGTAACTTTATAAATATTTTGGGTTTTACATTTGATAGTAGGTTAATCAGATCGGATTATATCGAAGAAGTGCTGTAACTGTACAAACCTTTCGTAGATTATAGAAAAAAAATTTGTCTTGAAGCTTCCTTATCTAGTTTTTCTGAAGGTGTCTGTCTTGAAAGTTTTCCACCAACCATCGTTTTCCACCAACGCGTTTCTTTAACTTGTCCAATTGGTGATAACCCTTGGGGGCTAAATCCGGTCTTCGCAACTGTCTAACAGTCCGTCCGAATCAATTTCATCGGAAGTTTTGTGGTAAATCGACTTTTATAGCAATCCTGGATTACTCACTGGTTCTCATACCAATTAGCTGCGTTTGTTTGAAGTTTTTTGTTGGAGATGAACCTGGTGAACTGATTCACTGTATTTCCTAGGGAATCCAACCTAAAGCTCTTCAAATTGCACCATGAGCCTAGCATCTTCTCTCGATGTTGTAGCTCAACAAGATGAATGCCTTAACTTTGTAACTTTATAAATATTTTGGGTTTTACATTTGAAAGTAGGTTAATCAGATCGGATTATATCGAAGAAGTGCTGTAACTGTACAAACCTTTCTTAGATTATAGAAAAAAAATTTGTCTTGAAGCTTCCTTATCTAGTTTTTCTGAAGGTGTCTGTCTTGAAAGTTTTCCACCAACCACCGTTTTCCACCAACGCGTTTCTTTAACTTGTCCAAGAGGTGATAACCCTTGGGGGCTAAATCCGGGCTTCGCAACTGTCTAACAGTCCGTCCGAATCAATTTCATCGGAAGTTTTGTGGTAAATCGACTTTTATAGCAATCCTGGATTACTCACTGGTTCTCATACCAATTGGCTGCGTTTGTTTGAAGTTTTTTGTTGGAAATGAACCTGGTGAACTGATTCACTTTAAATCCTAGGGAATTCAACACAAAGCTCTTCAAATTGCACCATGAGCCTAGCATCTTCTCTCGATGTTGTAGCTCAACAAGATGAATGCCTTAACTTTGTAACTTTATAAATATTTTGGGTTTTACATTTGAAAGTAGGTTAATCAGATCGGATTATATCGAAGAAGTGCTGTATCTGTACAAACCTTTCGTAGATTATAGAAAAAAATTTGACTTGAAGCTTCCTTATCTAGTTTTTCTGAAGGTGTCTGTCTTGAAAGTTTTCCACCAACCACCGTTTTCCACCAACACGTTTCTTTAACTTGTCCAAGAGGTGATAACCCTTGGGGGCTAAATCCGGGCTTCGCAACTGTCTAACAGTCCGTCCGAATCAATTTCATCGGAAGTTTTGTGGTCAATCGACTTTTATAGCAATCCTGGATTACTCACTGGTTCTCATACCAATTGGCTGCGTTTGTTTGAAGTTTTTTGTTGGAGATGAACCTGGTGAACTGATTCACTGTATTTCCTAGGGAATCCAACCTAAAGCTCTTCAAATTGCACCATGAGACTAGCATCTTCTCTCGATGTTGTAGCTCAACAAGATGAATGCCTTAACTTTGTAACTTTATAAATATTTTGGGTTTTACATTTGAAAGTAGGTTAATCAGATCGGATTATATCGAAGAAGTGCTGTATCTGTACAAACCTTTCGTAGATTATAGAAAAAAATTTGACTTGAAGCTTCCTTATCTAGTTTTTCTGAAGGTATCTGTCTTGAAAGTTTTCCACCAACCACCGTTTTCCACCAACGCGTTTCTTTAACTTGTCCAAGAGGTGATAACCCTTGGGGGCTAAATCCGTGCTTCACAACTGTCTAACAGTCCGTCCGAATCAATTTCATCGGAAGTTTTGTGGTCAATCGACTTTTATAGCAATCCTGGATTACTCACTGGTTCTCATACCAATTAGCTGCGTTTGTTTGAAGTTTTTTGTTGGAAATGAACCTGATGAACTGATTCACTTTAAATCCTAGGGAATTCAACACAAAGCTCTTCAAATTGCACCATGAGCCTAGCATCTTCTCTCGATGTTGTAGCTCAACAAGATGAATGCCTTAACTTTGTAACTTTATAAATATTTTGGGTTTTACATTTGATAGTAGGTTAATCAGATCGGATTATATCGAAGAAGTGCTGTAACTGTACAAACCTTTCGTAGATTATAGAAAAAAAAATTGTCTTGAAGCTTCCATATCTAGTTTTTTTGAAGGTCTCTGACTTGAAAGTTTCGTCGGAGTTTGAAATCGTCTTGAGACTTCATCTTTTGCTACCAAAGCGTTGCTTTAACTTGACCAAGAGGTGATAATCCCTAAGGGTTAAGTCCGGGCTTCACAACTGTCTAACAGTCCGTCCAAATCAATTTCATTTGAAGATTCTGGGTTTTCGGTCATTCGTCCTTTATACCAAAACACCGTCGTCATAAACTTTCCAGTCAGATGCGTTTGTTTGAATTTCTTTGTTGGAGATGAACCTGGTGATCTGATTCACTTCATTTCCATTAAAAAACGAATCCTTGTAGCTTATCATCTTATATTTTTGAAGAAGTTTATCAACACCGCGAAGGCGTTGCTTTTTAGTAAGTTGGCATGTAGGGAATCCAATTCAAACCTCTACAAATTGCACCAAGATGTTAAGCATCTCCTCTGGATGTTGTAGCTCAAAGTTGTAGATCTCGTATAACTTTTTAATTTAATATAAATAGCTAATTTTACAGATGAATGTAAATAGAAAAACTTCCAGATAAAGATGAAATCACATATTTTATTTTCAACAATGTATCTTCTTGATCCTTTTTAATATCCTTTCGTCTTGCACGTAACCCATCCTAAAGATATAAAATTACAATTTTAATGCTCGTTTCTAGTAGTTTACGACGCGAGACCGATCACCCTTGGAATGGTTCAACAATGAAAATATTTTTTGCCGAATCAAAATTCACATCAAGTTCGGCAGTTAGTGTGACCACTTTATAAACGTCGATTTATGGTTATAGGTTTGTTAAAAAAAAATGGTTCGAGATGGTAGTCGAAAGTTGGAGGAGCTTTGTCTGATTTGTACGAGGACTTCGCTCTGTCTCTCTGTAACTGCCGCATTGACTCATTTGGGAAAATTAATTAGCCAATTATTGGGGGATGCGATGCCGGAGTGCTACAGAACTGGACTCGACAACGTAACTCGATTTCATGATAATTTTTTTCATTTAAAACAATTACCAAAGGTGATACGACATAGTATAATGGAAATCTATAAAACTAACAAAGAAAAACAATTAGAACCAATGAGGAATGAAGAAGTAATAGCCTCAAATACAAGCGACGATTATACGACGAGCACCGATCAAAATAAGCCTCACGAAAGTGTAGAGGATAGCTGCACTAGAAGCAATCTTAGCCTTGCAGACTGAAGCTGAAGACTATATCATCTTTAAAAATGTTAGAATTAACATCCCCACAAGAGAAAATTGAGATAAAGTCATCAAAAAAATATGAAGGAATTGCTATAGCTTTGCAATGAAAATTAGAACAGGAACCGGGTGTGTTTTTAATGAATTGAAAGCATTGAGAAGGATTATAGATTGAAAACCTTATAAATAATACCATTAACAACAATAAAAGTATTAATGAACTATCAGTAGATGCACTCTTGGATTCATGACACTAACATAAGCTTCTGTTGAGTACCAAGACACTATGAAGTAGTTGGAGTACTATATTCAGACGATTTTATCAAAATTAATGAAGAAAAAACAAAAAAAGATAATAAGATTTTAGAAGTAATCTATCCAGAAGACCATAAGACATTGTAATGTTGGCACTAGACTTCAGAGTCTTTAGATTATATTTAGAAATGGGAAAAGTGAAAATCTCCAATCTGGTTAACTCCATATTCTCATAAGATCGTTGACGTTTTTGAGAATACAATTGCAAACATAAATCTCACAGTTAATGATCATGGATGCAGAATTAATTTCAATGTATTCGTGGGCGAATCAAATTAGCTCTCTCGCGAGATTCCTCAAGTTCTTAACTGCATTCACGTCTATAACTTAATTCGTGCGGTTTTTTTTTCAAAATTTGAACTTTTATTTAAGAAAAACATTATTCGAAGTATTGCCCATCTAAAACTATGACTTTTTCCCATGTTTCTGGTAATTTGTGGACCCATTCCAAAAGAATTGCGTCTGCTTGGTATCCAAGAATGAATCAAACCAATTTTTGATATCTTGCTCTGATGTGATCCGTTTTCCAGGACATTCTGTATCGACCGGAACAAATGGTAGTCAGAAGGGGCAAGGTCTGCGCTATAAAATGGGTGAGGTAAAACTTCCCATCCACTGTTTTCCAAAAAGTTCTTAACCGGAATAGCAACGTGGAGCGTTGTCAAGATGGAAAATTATTGCCACGTGTCTGGTCGCATATTCCGGGCGTTTTTCGGCTACTGCTCTCTTCAAAACGGATTAATTGTATTTGATAGCGTTCACCCTTCTGATTCCACCATTACCTTCGCGCCATGGATATTCGACTTGAAGTTATCGTATCCATTTTTCATCACCAGTTCCTGCAGTAAAACCGACGTCTCTCGGCTTGAGTTCACGTGGAACCCAATTTCCTTGCTTTTGAATATATCCAGCTGCTTTTAAACATTTTGAAATGGCTCCTTGAGTAACACCCAAAGATTCTGCGAGATCTTCTTGTGTTTGGCATCAATCTTCATCGAGTAATTCTTCTAGTTTTTCATCTTCAAACTTTTTTGGCGGCTCAGGACGTTCATCGCCAAAATCACCAATTTTAAATCGTGCAAACCACTTTTGGCACGTTCACCATAAACTTCCACAAAAAAACGATGACTTTCGGCAACATTTTTCTTCGTATTAAAGTAATTAAGAAAATCTTCCCGCAAAAACACTTTTTCGATATTCTCACGAGATTTTCTTATGAATTTGAAGCAGCTTCCACCTGCGGGTATAAGAAGAAACCATTGGTTGCCAAACAAGGACTCTACCACGGATGACCCATCAGTTCGATGTTTTTGTTTAAACTTTGTTTCAGAGCTCGTATTGCCGTAGTGGAGAATGATTCTTCGATTGGTTTCTCAGATTTTTTTCGAACCTTTTTTTGGCCAAACAAGTATTGGTCTACCAGAATTGACAATTCAACGTTTCTCTAACAACCATCTTGAAATTTACCATTTAATTGATTCAATTTTCGACCAAGATGTATCTGCAAACAACTCAAATAGTTCTAGCAGCGTTGCCATATCTCGAAACTAATAAGTAATAATCCTGATATAACGTTTTAGAATCCAGTTTATTAGGTTATGTCGTTATTAAAAGTCATTCGAATACTTTGAAATAAAGTTGTTATAATTCTTGGGCTGAATGGGATTCTGATTTAATGCTACAATAGTTAGTTCCGGAAGAGAGAGCTTCTCTTGCGCTCAGGATTTGTCACCGATCCGATATTAATTTTCGGTACGATAGTTATAAACTGACGTCGGTTGTATCTTATTCTTTATGGTCCTTGATTCTCTCTATTACATCGAGAGAGAAAGTGATATATATTTGATTAGATTGCGTCTATAACTTTGATTTAGGAAGTATCTTATTTTACTTTATCCGGAATTGAATTATGCGACCATATTATGGTACGTCAAATCCTTTATGTACGTCAGTTTTTCATTCTGTATTCAGTTACATACCGAAAGTTGCGTTTTGAGTGTTCCGTACTACAAAACACTTTCGGGACGCTCTAGAGTGACTCTGGAGTGATTCAAGCCACTTCAAGTTGACAGTTGATAGTTTCACTTCGATGATTTCGCATAACCTTAATTATTCAATTTTCTATAATTATTTGTTTTATCAGTGATGAAGTTACGAATTTTCAGACTCGTCCGACAAAGTTGCACTTTCAGTTTCAGTCCTTGACATACAAATAACTATTTATTGGGACACTATGTATAGGAAAGTATTTTTTTCGATGATTCAAATTGTTTTAAATAATTCTTAGCAATTGTCGCAATAATTGATATGGAATATGATAAAATAACAACTAACCACATTATTTCCTTTGTTAAATTTATTATTCATATTTTGTGAGTTGGAATAAGGATATACGTGGTGAATAAATTTTTTTAATGACCACAAACGAGATATAAAAATATTAGTTATTGTTCGAAGGTTTTTTATGATTTTAATAGCAGTTTAACCCCCTCATCTCCGATCACCTTGAAATTTTATTATTTTTTTCACGCCGAATAAGAATATATATACATGTTTGACGCGAAAACGCCATCTTCACATAGTTTTTTCACATTGAAAAATGTAAAAATTTAATTTTATACTTTACGAATGTCTAATGCAAAAGAAAGTTGCAAATGCGAGCGGAGAGGTGTTCCTAACCTAACCTAACCTAACCTAACCTAACCTAACCTAACCTAACCTAACCTTACTTAACCTAAATAAGTTTCTCGTAACTTAATTTTAGGTTAAGTTAAGTTTATTCGGAAGTTGCTTTGGTTGTAAAACAGAATCGAATTGATACAACACAGTAAAACAACAAACAGTAACAATAATTATAAAAACGTATGATTTGTACGCATATTTTTCATAAAAAAACGCATTTTTTTACAACATAAGTATCTTAAATTTAACATCAATAATTTTTTCCCGTAACTTGTTTTGTTATAATTTATGTGTAATGCTGTAATTTAAATTTGATCTTTCACACATTGACTAAATGTCTATTTTAACCTATTTAGTATCTGCTATTGAAGGAATTAATGATAAAAACATTTATTTTTAATCTGCAAGAATAAGAAGTAATAATTGGATACCAAACAAGAAATGTACAATGTATGATCCATCAAATCGATGTTCAAAAACATTTGTGTCGTTGGAAAATGATTCGTCTTCTGCGATTTGGTTTCCGTGATTCTTCTGCAGGTGGACCATTTAGAATTGACAGCTCTACTTTGATCTAATGGAACGGTGGCGACATCTTCAGTTAATCCGAAAGAACAGCTAACATTTGACATGGAATGCATCGAGCGCCGACGACTTTCACTTTCTTTTCATCGGTCCACTGTTATTGGTTTAATCCACGTCAAATGTCAGATGTCATAATTTGAGTACGTTCACCACATAAAATGTCAAACTTCATGATCGAAATGTCAGATTTGATATATTCACAACATATTTTTTTATAATGTGAAGTTTTCTTTGTATGTATTTATATACGGGACGGATACAAAATAGAGCTTTTCTTTATAGCAAAAAGAAAATTCCCTATACTTAAAATTATTTTGTAATATTTATTGTCTAGCATTTATATTTTCTCTGCTTATTTTGTCTTAGAATCGTCTCTGTGTAAGTAGCAACCATTTACCATCATTCTACCTTACACAACATCACCTGGGGGATATTATCAGGGATTATACTTAATTCTCGAGTTTCAATCTCAAATTTCACAAGAAAAATCTGTATTAGGAATGATCTTGCTGGTATCCACAGTACCTTCACGTCTGCACGTTCTTAATTTCGTGAAAAATAACCGTTTTTCTTCAAGAGTTGTTTCTATATGTATAAATAACCAGAAGGTCCACGGGAATCACGCCCGCTACCACCAAGTCAGCTTGTGTAGCTTACGATCCTTAGAGCACCTTGTTTTTGTACCATCGTCAACGTTTTGCAATATTTCTTGATCCTCAAGACCTCGATCAGATCTTCTCGCTATCTTTGCATGCGTGCTTGCTAATTCTGTCAAAGAGGTCAGGTTTTTTCTAGTGTAAGTACTGTTACGAACGCCCTAGAGTCGGTCCTGTCAAGATATAGTGGAATTTTAAAATTCGGCGGAAGCGCGGCGCTTAAAAATACCCGAAATCCGTTTGTTGTTTGTTTTATATAACTTTTATTATATCAGACGGTTTATTTTCATTGTTTATTTTAGAATAATTACTAGAAAAGTCTATTTATTTATTTTTTACAAGTTTTGCGAATTCTTTTTGGTTATAATAAGGGTTGTATAGCGCGTTTAGTTAGTTTATAATACATAGTCGTGGTAAAACGACCCAAATAGAAAGTAATCGAAGAATTCGAATAAGTTAGTTAAGTAATAGTGATAATTGAATTATTATAAGTTAGTTAAGTGTTTTTATAGTGTTAATTTATTCACTACACGAATAGAAATAGCATTTTCTCTGATCTTTCTTGGTAATTTACCGTTTGTATACTTGCTTGCTAATCCTGTCAAAGAGGTCACGTTTTTTCTATTCCAAGTACTGTTACGAACGCTCTAGAGTGGAATTTTAAAATTCGGCGGAAGCGCAGCGCTTAAAAATATCCGGAATCCGTTTGTTGTTTGTTTTATATAACTTTTATTATATCAGACGGTTTATTTTCATTGTTTATTTTAGAATAATTACTAGAAAAGTCTATTTATTTATTTTTTACAAGTTTCGCGAATTCTTTTTGGTTATAATAAGGGTTGTATAGCGCGTTTAGTTAGTTTATAATACATAGTCGTGGTAAAACGACCCAAATAGAAAGTAATCGAAGAATTCGAATAAGTTAGTTAAGTGATAGTGATAATTGAATTATTATAAGTTAGTTAAGTGTTTTTATAGTGTTAATTTATTCACTACACGAATATAAATAGAATTTTCTCTGATCTTTCTTGGTAATTTACCGTTTGTATGCTTGCTTGCTAATCCTGTCAAAGAGGTCACGTTTTTTCTATTTCAAGTACTGTTATGAACGCTCTAAAGTGGAATTTTAAAATTCGGCGGAAGCGCAGCGCTTAAAAATACCTGGAATCCGTTTGTTGCTTGTTTTATATAACTTTTATTATATCAGACGGTTTATTTTCATTGTTTATTTTAGAATAATTACTAGAAAAGTATATTTATTTATTTTTTACAAGTTTCGCGAATTCTTTTTGGTTATAATAAGGGTTGTATAGCGCGTTTAGTTAGTTTATAATACATAGTCGTGGTAAAACGACCCAAATAGAAAGTAATCGAAGAATTCGAATAAGTTAGTTAAGTAATAGTGATAATTGAATTATTATAAGTTAGTTAAGTGTTTTTATAGTGTTAATTTATTCACTACACGAATAGAAATAGCATTTTCTCTGATCTTTCTTGGTAATTTACCGTTTGTATACTTGCTTGCTAATCCTGTCAAAGAGGTCACGTTTTTTCTATTCCAAGTACTGTTACGAACGCTCTAGAGTGGAATTTTAAAATTCGGCGGAAGCGCAGCGCTTAAAAATACCCGGAATCCGTTTGTTGCTTGTTTTATATAACTTTTATTATATCAGACGGTTCATTTTCATCGTTTATTTTGGAATAATTACTAGAAAAGTCTATTTATTTATTTTTCACAAGTTTTGCGAATTCTTTTTGGTTATAATAAGGGTTGTATAGCGCGTTTAGTTAGTTTATAATAAATAGTCGTGGTAAAACGACCCAAATAGAAAGTAATCGAAGAATTCGAATAAGTTAGTTAAGTAATAGTGATAATTGAATTATTATAAGTTAGTTAAGTGTTTTTATAGTGCTTATCTATTCACTCAACGAATAGAAATGGCATTTTCAGATTGTTCCTCAAAGTTTAATTTAAAACCTTCAATATTTTCGTCAGTGTTTGAAGTTGAGTGTCTCCCTGTATTAGTCAAAAGCGATGATATTTAAAGTGGTTTTTCTTACACAAAGCAACCACAAAATGTTCGTTTTATTTTATAAAAAGTATATAAGAAAGTATTTTAATTAAAAACGCGCAGTATATTCTTATCAGAATATAGAAAAAAAAATTGAAAATATGTTTTTCGTGAAGTCACTTTTGGTATTATTTTTGATTGAATATTGTAGTTCTGCACCTCACCTAGTTGACTGGAATGACGTGGTAAGTTACCATAAATTTTTCAACACACGTTATAGACAATATATGATGCATTGTTGCCAATTTTTCACAATTACCAGTTATATTTTTATTTTCTCCAATTAAATCTACATAATATTTTTTATAAACGTTTTCTATTCGATTACATGCTTTTCTTTATTTTGCTTTATTGTTTGTTTGCGATTGAATACAAAATTTCTATTTTGAAGTACTTAAATACCTCAAATCCTCTTCGAACTTGAATCGGCATCCTGTAAACATCATTAGGTAAGTTGTAGAATGTGTAAAATACAGAATGATCACTGAAATACCTTGCCCAACAAAGAAAACACGAAAATTTTGGAAAAAAATATTTCTTTTATTCAATTTAATCTCTTTTTAGGTAAATACACTTTTCCCAGCGATGTTCAACAACTTCTATACCCTTTTTATAATAAGAATCATCAATCTGTTCAAAATAATCATCAACCCTCGAGTCTGGGAACAGAAAATAATCTAAGAGGACTAAATCTGTTGATTAGGATGCATGTGGTAGCAAATCAAACTTCAATTTGTTAATATTGGCCATTGCAATAGCTGATTGTCTTCTTTGGCTCCATTTCTGGGGAACATTACCCAACAATCGATGGAAACATCTTCAAAACGCCGTTTTTTTTCCATTATGAGCAAACGCTGCACCCATCTTGCATAAAGCTTTGTAGTACATCGCCTCATTTGGTCTTCGTAGATCCCACAGTCTCGTTAAAACTTTGCTACCCAATATTCCACGTGGTGTCTTCAAACCACCGCCATCTTTAGGTCATGCCAATTATATTTGGGATCATTGTAGTGTAGTTTTTATGTAGAAAACGCAATTAACGATTGTACTTCGACCAGAATTTAATATTAAAACAAATAATGTTACTTTTCGTTTATTGAAATTAAAAATACATTTTTACATTTATAGGGTAGAAAAATCAACGAATTTCGAAACAAAATCTCGACTGTAGCACAAGGAGCCTGCGGTTTTGTGAACAATTTACCGAACAACAACATTCCTGGTTATCCGAATTTCCAACCACCTTACAACAATCCTTTCGCGAGAAATTTCCCACCATCGTTCGGTCCGCGATTTCCTTTTAATTTCCCCCGTTATTATCCCTCCCAACAAGTACCGAATCGAATCCCTTTTTATCCAAAAGGCAAATCTGAACCAGAACCAGCGTTGCCGCTACCAATTTCAACTACAGCTCCAACAGTAGAAAGTCAAACAACTTTAGAACAGAACGATTTGAATATTAACGATAATAAGATTCCAGAATTCATTCCACCAAACGATGAGGATAATTTTGTTGTTACAGAGTATGGAAACAATCCCGAATCTCGAAAATATGATGTCTACAGTGATATGTTTTAAAATTACTCCAAATAACGTGAATTATTAGAATTATAGATCAATGAATCGCTTTATTGGTAACATACAATATTTTCACATCATTCAATAAGTCGTGTGACCCATTTTTTTACCAAAAATCGATTTTATTCATCTTCAAAAGCAATTCCATCATTTCAACTCTTCTCTAACTTCTTGATGCCTTACTTTCTACATTTAAGCATTTTTTTGCTATCAGCGAATAGCCAATAGTCACTGGGAACTACATCTGGACTATACCGTGGATGAGGTAGTAAATTCGTTGAATTTAACCCAAAATATTGAAGACATAACCTTCCCTATTGATTATTGAGCTATTAGAAGCTTTGGATTTGGTTCGCAAGCTGCAGTTCACTCAGATGATGATCGTTTTAATTCCGAAGTGAAGTTATGGGTCTAAGTTTGATTCATTATCGCAAAAAATCTGATTTATTACGTGTAAACATGCCCAAATACTCCTGTAAATCAACGACATGTTGTTTTTAATCGACTGTGGGTAACGCGTCACTTAGTTTTTTCGTTGTCAAATAATCATGCATAATTGTAAACTCATTACCTTCTGATATCTTAACAGCCTCAATTTACGATTAAATATAACAAATTTGTTGATTTTTATGATGTTTTCTGTAGTAAACACTTCAATTAGAAGACCAGAACGTTCACCATCATCGGTGTTTGTTTGACCCCGTTTAAATTCAGCAAACTACAAAAAAATTATTGTTTTCCATAGGCCAGAGTCCGGATAAAACTTTTCAAACCTATTACTGAACTTGTACAGTATTTTTTTCATAAAATCCCATTGTTTTCAAAATAACAAAACTTTACTTAAATGGCTGTCAAGACCAATCGAAGTGTCATTAAATTTGACGCATAGTATTTCGTACTTCATTAACGTCATATAGATTTGACATTGACAGCGTTATCTGTGTGTCATTCACGCGATTTTTAGTGATGTAATATATAATATAATGCAAAAACATCACAACAAAATCAAGTTCTCTTAAATGGTTGTAAATTTTTTTTTGACCAATCGAAATATCATTAAATTTGACGCGTAGTATTGTCAAAGTTGGTACTTCATAAACGTCATATGGATTTGACAATTTCAGCGCCATCTGTGTGTCAATCACCCGACTTATTAAGTGATGTTATATATTATAACCTATTAAAATGTATTTTGATTATTTTTTTTGACTTCTGTAAACGTATAATAAATAAATTAAGTTATAAATTTAATGTTATTTCTGTTTGTGCCCTTGAATATTGTAAATTTGATAAAAAAGCGCCGTCTTGAGAAGACTGTTTACAATTGATTTGCAGTTGGTTTCGATATTATGTCAAAATGACGTGAAAAACTAAATATTTCAAATCGAGTGTATATGGTACATAAAAAGTTAACTTCTCACACATTTTTTGGTTTATCTTTTCATATTTTACAATAAACATTAGTATTTAATAGAGATAAACCGTTTTTTACTCTTAACAACTCACCCCTTTCCCTTCCCGATCTCAAATTACCCGTAAATCATTTTTTCATTCATTTTTATCATATTCTCCTAATTTTTTCAAAAATTATCGATCCTGGTCTACGAAGCTAACGAATTTATCTGCAAATATCTCAGTTTCCTCAAACAAAAATCATGAAATCAATTCATGAAAACTTGAACGAAGACTCAATCATTCAAATAACAATGAAAATCTCAATTGAATTTTATTAAAAATTATATTTCGTCGAATTCGAAACTTATCTTTCCAATAAACCACTTGACGGAAATTCAACATCCTTTAAGTCGTACTTATCAACATTATATAGAAGATATTTCGATGTCGTACAATAAAGATGTGTTCCAAAATAATTTTCTTTCTACCTCTTGTATTGTTATTAACTTTTATTAGTAATGATTCAACACAAGCGCTTTCAATTAATAAACCTCACGAATTCAGAAGTGACGTCGTCCAAACGCATTGGCCTACCGACAAAAAGCTTCCAGCTGCTGATGTCAACGAAGAAGATCAGCCTGGATTTTGGGTGAGTCATACAAAAATAATTAAATCACTCAATCAATCCTCTGACAGGACTGATTGATTCCCACGCTTGTCTTAGTCACTGGGGGCCA
This sequence comes from Diorhabda sublineata, assembly GCF_026230105.1. Lineage (NCBI taxonomy): Eukaryota > Metazoa > Arthropoda > Insecta > Coleoptera > Chrysomelidae > Diorhabda > Diorhabda sublineata. The sequence continues at coordinate 34,910,328 of NC_079474.1, forward strand.
AATCTTGACCATACGGTGGATAAGAAAGCAATTCGTAGTGTAATTCGTTCAATTTAACAATCATTGCTATCGATTTGAGAACCATAACCTTCCCAACTGACTCTTGTACTTTTAGACGTGGTTTACCGATTGCAATCCACTCATTTTAATTTTGAAGAGAAGTTATAGTTCCATGTTTCATTCATTATCACGTATCGACGCGAAAAATCTAGATTTATCACGTGTAAACATGGTCAAACACCTGAATCATCAACACGTTGTTGTTTTTGATCGACTATGAAAAAACGCGGCACTTTAAAACAAGCTTTCACGTGGTTAAATGTTCATGCATAACCTCACTCAAATGGCTGTCACCTTTTCCTGACTAATCGAAATGTCATGAAATTTTGACAGTTGATATTTCATAAACGTCGTATGGTTTTGACAACGCCATCTGTGTGACAGTCATACGATTTATTTGAAATAGTTTACGATTCCAAAGAAGTTGATCAAAATAATATCACGATTTGTTTATATATGAGTTTTAGAAATTACATAATATATTTCAGAGAAAACAATTGGTAAGATTTGGGGAAGTAGCTAGTAAAGTGGGTAATTCCGTTGGATCTTCGGCATCAAGTATAACAAGAGCGATTGATAAAGTATGTGAAGTTGTCAAAACTGTCATTCCTTTATTAGCTGCAGTATGCCACGTTGGACAGTTTAAATTCTGTGCTGCCACCACTGGAGCTCCCGACGAACTAAATACTGCTATCAATAATGGTTACGCAGATTTAAATTTACCAGATTAATTAAAAATGTTTATTTTTTAAATATAATTTGTGGCATTCCAAAATATATAGAATAACCCTCGTATATGTAATACATAATTGACATTTATAGTCCACCATGTATAAGATATGAAATTAATTATAAAAAAACGAAAAATTTAGTTTTTTTCAATATTTAAATTATTAAAAATTGATTTTTTTCGATTTTGAATTCATAATTAGGAAAATATAGACAAAACTAGTTAAAATAATTACAGGTTTCATATTTTTTAAAACATATCGTTTGAATTTATACTAAAAAGAATTTACGTTAAAAAATTTTCGTTTATATTTCGAATGGTACTCGTATAAATAGATGTCTTATGGTGAATCGACCTAAAGAGAATTTACTAATGTGTTTACAAACTTAGTAACAGATTACGATAGACTGAATCACTATTTGTAAGCAGTATAAACAAGAGGTTTTGGGGTATTCCAGTCAGCAGAAACTATTCATGGAAATTTGGATAATATTCAGTCTGTAAATTCCTAATAGTTATGCAAATTATTAACATTGAAAAGTCGCGAAATTTGCCTATGCAAGATATTAAACTTCGCATTCACTATATCTTCAAAAATCAATTTCATTTATTTTCATTGTCAATCTAATTATGTAATACGACTTATAAATAAAATGAAATGATGTTTATGTCTTCTTTTTTATCATTTGTAGTAATAAATGAATCGATTATTAACTGACAACAGCAAAATACCTACTAGGTAGGCAATCTGCATTTCATGTTTAAAAGTCGTTCACTCGTAAAAATCAACATATACATCAGAGACATATACATACACACAGAAATAAAAAGCAAAAGTATATGAATGAGATTTTTAATACAAATAAAGAATAAATCAAAATACGACAAAATAAGGAATAAACACTGAGTCATAAACTTGAGTTTTCGTTTACCGTTGACGTTCGCGGATGACATTTGACGTTAGTACCAGATTCTACGCCCTATTCGTAAACTTTTACGTTGTTGCCGATAACTTAAAAATTTCTTTATTCTTGTTGACTTATCTATTGCTTTTTGTTTTTATGTTATTAGTATCTTTTTATTTGTAATCCGGTATTATGAAAAATCACGGACTAGCGTCATAAGTCACGTGACAAACGCAAACGCAACTATGAACGAGCTTAGGCAGTTCAACGTTTTTAATTTTAAACGTCAACGGCAAATTGAAAGTCAATTTAAAACAAAATGGAAGATGGATGGAGAGAAGAACGATTAAGATGGGGAACGGCTGGAAAGAAGAAATTAAGATGGCACGTACTCATCCAATTTCAAGTCTGCATCTATTGAATTATATTTCTACATACAGGGTGATTACGTTATTATACTTTATTGTAAATGAAATCTACATCAGATTAATCCAGTGGAAATTTTGTAATACCATGTTATCGATACATATCCACCACCCTCTTTAAATATCAACGGAAACTAATTCATCAATTTTCTGCCTGTAGTAAGACATCTACGACTTCAGATCCTGTGAGAGAAAATGGAATACATAATCCCAATCATGTCCCTGCGGGAAATCTCTCGGTTTTGATGTGATTCTGACACAAGAAATGAAGTTCTTGTCATGTTATTGATGTGCCCTTAAATGATACGTTTCGTTATTTTTTTTTTTTTTTTAAAAAAATACACTTCGAACGTTCTGATTTATAATTATTTATAGTCATTGTCACAAAACACATTAAACAGAATGCCCCGGATAATTGTAGGGCCGAAAATGTCGGAAAAAATTAATTTCTTCACAACCCTTCAACATATAAATATCAATTCACCACAAATTAACACCCTACAATAGTTCGGGTTGTAGAAAAATTAATTTTTTTACAAATTGACGATTGGGGCCACCCTGTAGACACCCGGTACTTGTCAAATCACATATAATTCTCGATTAATAATATTTCGTCCAGTACAACTGTCAAATGTCAACACGAACGAATATCTGAAACTACAAACTTTTCCAATTAACGAATGAACATTGTAGCTCGAGTGCCTCCTAACAATAACTTTCCTATATACATAATGCTTCGTTGCTCCTTACGTCTCCGAGTTGCGTCTTAAGTTAACGTCTAAGGGTATATATTCAGAACAGAACGTCGACTTTAAATGAGCGCATCGAAATGCTGATCTGTCAGAAAGTCGGAAAAGCAGAAGATATTAGCGAGTTGAAATGTCATGTGCATGTTTGAATTGCAACAATAGCGAACGCAAGGAAATTTCCTTTTTGGTGTTGTTAACGTTTCAGTTTTCATGTAAATTACCTCGATTCAACCGAATAAGAAAGTGTTTAAGGTAGTCGACTTATAAATTACATATATATAAAATTAATAAATCTAACAGTATTATTTTTCCGGTACTAGTACTGAGAAAAACCTCAATTTTTAATATATATCGTTAAAATATTGGTTAATTACTTTTATAAACTCCCCCGTATCAAACAATAACAATTATGACTTATGACTAATAGGTGCCGCGTACGTTGCAACGACATAGTCATAATTATACATCATTAAATCATTAAATAAAATGGTCATTATATAACAATACTTCCTTAAATATACTACGACAATTCAAACAAGAAATAACGAGAGAATTTTGGGATTCTATTCAATCGTTATCAGATTTTCTGAACGTTATTCTATTTCAATTTCAGTATATCTTCACGTGTATTGAATATTAACAAAAACGAAATTTTCGTGATAGAATATCTGAAATTGTTTGAAATACATATCGTGACTAAACTAAAAATCTACAGAAAGTTATACATAACTAACAGTTTTTCTATAATCAAGAAATTAGTAAGAAAACTCGCTGTTTAAAATAAGAATAATAATATAGGTTATGAATATTTTATGACGATGTATATCTAGACGAGTTTCGTAAACACGTGCTTCTTTTAAAAAATAATCAAATATTTGAGTTGGCCCACATCCACTTGTACCAAAAACGTATATAAGTGTAACATTAGCATACCGAAATACTGCAACAAGGCTAAGGGATAAGGGATAACCCTCTGCATTTCACGTGTATGTGTGTGTACATAAGTATAGCTCTAGTTCTGCTGATATGATGGAGTCGTTTATTTGACGTTCAAATTACACGCACAGAAAGGCCCGCAATACGAGCAGTATTACTGCTTTCGACTCGAGACGAGAAGAGTAGAAACCACTTGGATCGGCTCATTTCTTAATGGAATTATCGCTATGGAATGTTTGATTTGCTTTTGCTGCGAAACGTGTTTATGTTTACGCTACAATAAACCTTAGATGTCTGCTACTATATAGCGTGTTTTTTATTCAGATAATATTGAAATAGGATTAAAATCAATCAGCTATATAAGAATATACTTATATTTTATCTACCTTTTATAAATGTTTCTAATTTAGTTGTTTACTTACATAACCTTCAAATGTCATTGAACGGAAGTTGATACCAGATAATAAATAATATAACTGAACATGAAAATATAGTTTTGCACTTCATATCAACACGCTGTATATATTTTATAAGATTCCTAGTTATCAATACTTGATTAGTAATTCAGTTTATTTAATAAAGCAACTGCTTTATGTATGAATAACGTCAAAATAGATGCAAATGCGAAAACCATGTAACATCTCTATTTAAATATTGAAAATTATTCTCATCTACACATATAATACCGAATGTGTAGTAACAACTTAAAAGCTAAATATCTACATTTATGTATTACGAGGGTTGTAACGAAATTATCTTTCAATAATCCACATAAAACGTCGTGGGAATAAGTACTTAATATAGTTACTATTAAACGGTAGTTTTACAAATTTCCATCTCTACACATGTCAAAGTAGATATTTTACAGTTTCCTGCAGTACCGCAACATATTTAATTTTAGAGTTTCAAGTAAAGATGACGTAAATTTTAGACTACGAACAAGGATGTATATAAAAGATTTAATCGTATTTTTACAGTTAAATATAATATAAAAATCATATTTAGTTTGAATTTGTTACATAACCTTCAAATGTCATTGAACGGAAGTTGATACCAGATAATAAATAATATAACTGAACATGAAAATATAGTTTTGCACTTAATATCAACACTCTGTATATATTTTAAGACTCCTAGTTATCACTACGTCATTGGTAATTCAGTTTTTTTAATAAAGCAACTGCTTAGTATAAATTAAATGTTTCATTTACGTCAAAATGGATGCAAATGCGAAAACCATGTAACATCTATATTTAAATATTCAAAATTATTCTCATCTACACATATAATACCGAATGTGTAGTAACAACTTAAAAGCTAAATATCTACATTTGTGTATTACGAGGGTTGTAACGAAATTATCCCTCAATAATCCACATAAAACGTCGTGGGAGTAAGTACTCAATATAGTTATTATTAAACGGCAGTTTTACAAATTTCCATCTCTACACATGTCAAAGTAGATATTTTACAGTTTCCTGCAGTACCGCAACATATTTAATTTTAGAGTTTCAAGTAAAGATGACGTAAATTTTAGACTACGAACAAGGATGTATATAAAAGATTTAATCGTATTTTTACAGTTAAATATAATATAAAAATCATATTTAGTTTGAATTTGTTACATAACCTTCAAATGTCATTGAACGGAAGTTGATACCAGATAATAAATAATATAACTGAACATGAAAATATAGTTTTGCACTTAATATCAACACTCTGTATATATTTTAAGACTCCTAGTTATCACTACGTCATTGGTAATTCAGTTTTTTTAATAAAGCAACTGCTTAGTATAAATTAAATGTTTCATTTACGTCAAAATGGATGCAAATGCGAAAACCATGTAACATCTATATTTAAATATTCAAAATTATTCTCATCTACACATATAATACCGAATGTGTAGTAACAACTTAAAAGCTAAATATCTACATTTGTGTATTACGAGGGTTGTAACGAAATTATCCCTCAATAATCCACATAAAACGTCGTGGGAGTAAGTACTCAATATAGTTATTATTAAACGGCAGTTTTACAAATTTCCATCTCTACACATGTCAAAGTAGATATTTTACAGTTTCCTGCAGTACCGCAACATATTTGATTTTAGAGTTTCAAGTAAAGATGGCGTAATTTTTAAACTACGAACAAGGTTGTATATAAAAGATATAAACGTATTTCGACAGTTAAATATAACATAAAAATCATATTTAATTTGAATTCGTGGGAAGTAAATATATGAAAAGTAGTAATTTTTGAGTCGTGATTTACCTTACGTATTTACCTCGTAAATTCGTATATGTATATAAAGGGGTAGACGAAGTTTCTGATTTGCATTCATCACGTCATTTATGATACAAGCAACTTAATTAACGAGTGACACGTTAACGATCCACTTCACACCCGTTTATTGGATTCTACCCCGTTTTAGACACCTATTTATTTCACTGCAGGAACCGATAAGCTTTCTATGCGGCGATGAATTTTAAATTCGATATCGCAATTTTGAAACTTCCATTTCAAATTGTCAGAAATAAAAAAGAGCTTTGTGAGTTTTACCCATATAGATAGTCGAAAATAACGATTTCGAACTAAAATATCTGGAACGTAATAATTTTGAAGTTCTGACTGTATTTACACCGTTGCCAGGTTTTTCGTTTTTCAGGGAATCTAGTTTGGATCAAAATAATAGATAAATTACGATTAAATTTTTATTTAAATTATACTAGAATAGAACAAAAAGCTTATTTTTAATATTATGGAATATAAATAAATTGAAATAGATGAAATTAATAATAATGGGATGAAATTTAATACGAATAATTTTAAGGAACTACAGCATGTACTAATCCAACTTGCGCAGCAGCACCTGCGTATCCTTGCACAGTTGGCAATAATTTTTCAGCGGCTTTTCTCACATTTTTACCAACTTTTTCCTGAAAAGAAAAAAAACTCGTATAGAATTAGCGGGTTCCAATAATTCAAATCCGCCTCATATCCCAAAAATGGAATTATCATAAATTATAGATTTATAAATAAATCTATGATAAATTATTGCTCCACTCGCCCCTTACGAAAATAGTAGAAATCTCTAGAATTTTATGGACCTATTTCAATTCATTTATATTTACAATGTAGACAACTTCAATATTATTGTTGTGTGACGGGTTGCATACAAAAACTATCCACGTATAAATGAAAAACAAACAAATAATATAAATTAATTTTATTTGTAATAAATTATTGCTCCACTCGCCCCTTACGAAAATAGTAGAAATCTCTAGAATTTTATGGACCTATTTCAATTCATTTATATTTACAATGTAGACAACTTCAATATTATTGTTGTGTGACGGGTTGCATACAAAAACTATCCACGTATAAATGAAAAACAAACAAATAATATAAATTAATTTTATTTGTAATAAATTATTACTCCACTCGCCCCTTAAGAATGATTAATATTGAGAAGCGATGCAACAATTTCAATTACAAAAAAATATACTTTGGTTAATTTAGTAGAAATGTCTGGACGGATATAATTCGTTGTAATATAGGCAACTTCAACATCATTAATGTGTAACGGTTTGCATATTAAGTAGTCTGTTTAACTGGTTATATACCGAGTATTTTCCACAAGGCATTGTTTAAAAAAATATCACAAATGAATGAAATGAATCAAAACTTTTTATATGCATTGTATGGTTGTTTTGTTACGAAAGTAATTTTTTTAAATCATTCATATAGTACGAAACTATCTGCGTATAAATAAAAAAAATTACATAAATCGTTTTTATTAGAAATCACTAATAAATTATTACCCCACTCGCCGCTTAAAAAATTACTAATACTGAGAAGTGATTTAAATTACAAAACTATACTTTACTTATTTAGTGGAACTTTCTGGATATATATCGTTGTGATTGGATAAATACCAATTTAATTATAATATAGGCAACTTCAACAACATTATTGTGTGACGGGTTGCATATTGAGTAGGTTGTTTAACTGGTTGTATATCGTCTGTTTCAAAGTTTCAATCGGGTTATAGTTAAAAGTGAATATCACAAATTTAAACTGCGTGGTGTGTGGTGTTTTGTAAGTAATTTTTCATATCGTTGACGTAGAAAAATGTTATTTGTTATAAAAATACTAGTAGGAAAACCAGATATCATGTTAATAACAAATATTTTATTTAGGTTTGTGATTAATAGAGGTGAGATTTGCTTAAAACGACCTCCATTTCTTTATTAACCAAACAAGAATTTTTGACGGCTGTCTAATTCTCAAATTCAGTTGTTGAAATAAACGGAAGATGTGAAGATAAAACATATTTCGATTTTCTACGTTACGAAAAATATATTTTAACATAATAAAGTTTTTCTAAGTTGAAAATACTTCGTATAACACCTAAATAAGCACAAGAACATGTTTTAAATGCGTAAAATGAAAATTTTAAACTTACCACTTTTTTCCAAAATTTTTTACCATCGGCTTGACCGGTAAAAGCCATCATAAACACCAAAGCAAAAATTAGAACAATTGAAAACTTCATTTTTAATAATAATTTACTCTAAGCTTGTTAAACAACTGATTGTGTTTGGTGAGATTCCATTTAGAAATCTTCTTCTTATACTCGTATATCGATTATTGTAATTCCCCATTTCCTTTTCATCTGTTAACTACTTAACTTTATCAGTGTAAGATTAATCTTTATACAAATATTGCTTTTAAGATTTTTATTACCAGGTAAAGTTGTTGGTACGCGGTTAATTACTTTTTTTTAATATTTTATTATTAAAACCTACAAAACTAAGTATATTTTTATTTCAGAACAAATTTATCGAGAAAATAATCATAGTTTAACGATGAATCAATATTTAAAAGACCTTGTTCTAACATCTCTATATATAGACATAAGTTACTTTTATCTCGAATTATTCTCCATGATTTTCTCCAATCCCTCATTCCATATTGCCAAGTTTCTACTAACAATACACATCAAAGCCTATTACCATGCAGAAAATCTCCTGTAGGTCCATTAAGGAGGCCAATAACATCCTTATAACATTCTTAAGAAGAATGATTCGTGGTATTAGGTTCAGATAACGGAAGCTCCGAATATATATATAGTTAAATCATGATTTAGTGAAGGGTAGGAATCGAATAATTGAGATATTTTGTTATATATTTTTTCTATTTTAAATTATAATGCGTATAATCATTAAATTAAATGGGGTCATTAACCCAAATGGACAAGATCGAAAATGTTAGGTTAACTTACTATTAATTCGTTAGAAACTTTTATTACTATATAATAATGTGGATTATAATGTTCAATGTATTTTATATTAATTTTATTCTACGTAAAAACGTTATACGTGAATCCATATTGTCGTTTCGATAGGATATAAAATAGTGTGCGTTACATACCGCTATTGTTAGCACAGGTCAGGGATCATTTTCCAAACAAATTTATATTTAGTGATTTGTGATTTTATTTTTACAAATTTTGAATAAAAAAAATACTATTTTATACAAAAATGAACTAATTAAACATTTTTCAAATAATACACACTACTTCGTAAACTTTATTTGTAAAGTAAACTATAACAATATGGCTGCCGTGACGTCACGCCTCGGTTGTCTATTATATTTCATCTTTGACGTTTACTTATTCATTTATTTATCCCATAGTGACAAGTACGAAAATATTAGGTTAATATTATATTGATACGTTAGAAACTTCAAAATTTTTGTGTTTTTTATCATATAATGTGGATTATAATGTCTATATTATGTTCAATATATTTCATATTAATTTTGTTATACGTAAAAACGTTATACGTGAATCCATATTGTCGTTCCGATAGAATATAAAATGGAAAGATTGTGAGTTTATTCATTATATTTCACTATAAATCTTCGACGTTATCTTTTAGAGAAAATCGTCTCCAAAAGCAATTAATTCGAAAACCATTAATCTGTATAAAATAATTGTTCACCTTAAAACTTAATTAGATGAAAACAGTTCAAAATTAATGTTTAATAATCAATTGAAATATAAAAGGTAATTAATTTCTTACGTTGTAGTGTTTATAGTAAAAAGGTTGCGCAAAAAACTGATATTAAAATAATTTCAAATTCATAAATAGCTCCATTTGAATTGATATTAATACACTCGTGAGCACTTCTTCATTAACAATAAACAATAACCGTTGTTAACTGGACTGTATATTCGAAATTCGTGATAATCGGACTTTTTCGAAATAATTAGGAACCAAAAACCGTTTGTGACTAGACTAATACCGAATAATCGACCGGAACTGTTATCTAAATTTATACCGTAACAATTTATCAACAAACCATTCTAAAATTTCATATTTTTATATACTTTTAATCGAAACGAATCCTTATTAATATTTTCCAATTATATTTAAACTGCGCTACCTTTTCTCCTCTTACTTCAAGCCTATATTAGAAGAGCGTTTTTTGCGTTACAGTTCGATGGTGAACGAACGTTTTTAACAAGTCGAACGGCTTACGTCATCTCTAGTAAAACCTGTTAAAACGGTAATTAAAAGTGTTGTTGATTGAAGTGAATGATTTATTTGCTCGTCATGTTATTCGAGATGGATGAAAGATTGAATACGAATCCCTCCGGGGAAAACTAAATTAGATCAAACAGATAGGATTCAACAAAACAAAATAGATAACAACGAAAGAAATATTGATAGAGATGGCGAAGATAACTGAACATCAAGAATACATACTTGAACTAAAATAACAAGTCGATTTAGCATTTTTCGTTTATTCTTTTTGTAACCATGGTAAATAATCGAAACATAATTGCGCTAAGGTAATTATCTTTTCCATATTTGTGTATATCGTGGGTTTTGGTGTCGGCCACAACATCTCTTTACCCATTTTCACCTAGAAGAAAGGGGATCACGAATTAAAATGAAAAAAAAAAAATAAAACTGTGACCAAAAGTTTCTATAGGCAACTGCTTAGTTATCCTTCTGGAATTTCACCACTTCGTTTAAACTGAATCGAAGCTTTGATACTTCAGCAATCAAAATAGAATTAAAGTTTTATTTTGAGGTTAAAACTTACCAGGTCCGAATAGCTGTTAGATAATTTGATTTGTAAATTTACAGGTTGTACTGAATTTGTTTGTGTTATTGTATGACTGTAAGTAATAACTGCAAGAAGAGCGAGGGTTACGAGGATGGTTATTTTTAAAATACTCATGTAGATTCACAAGAATTTGATTATTGAATAACAAAACGCATGACAATGATTTTGACAGTTATTGTATATGTTCAACGTCAAAAAAAGCGCCGAATGTATTGGATGAAAAATATGAATAATCGAACGCCTCGTATAACTTTTAATGGACCATTTTAAGTCCCTCGTTACCCCCTGAACACATTACTTGATTAACTGCTTGGTCCTGCTAGTAAGACAAATACATTTAGAAAATTATATTGCCTTCCGTGGATTTATCTTTCGCCAAGTTCGGCCATTTGTTGGTAATTCGTATGCCAAGTAGACAAGAAGATTTACTTACTTCGTCTTTATGTATTATAAAACACCTGGCAACGTCGCGCGAATAACACCTTCACATTATTATTAACGGGAATTTAGGATATATAATTTTTTACGAAAAAAAAAAGTTTACTTGAATATATTGATATTGAAATTGTTCAAAAAGAGATAGAGGAATATGTGTCTATGTATATGAAACACATGGCAACGTTGTAAACTACGAATTGCACGTTACGAATCGTTTTATATTATTAATACCTTCCTTTTGACGACGAAAATATTAAAAATAAAAAATCAGATCGAGGTTTATTCAAACGGCTGACGTTCTTGATATATAAATTTTTCAATAAAATATTTGGTTTCTTAGCAGATTCATGATAACGAAACAGAGAAATTAATGTAATAAAGGGTTACGCCCTCAAAACAAGATTCGAAATTAAATTTGAATAATTATACAATAACACGCAGGGTAAGTTTTAAAGTTATACAAGACGAAGTTTATATCACGATAGGACGAAATGTCGCCTCATTAAAATATTTTAATTGTTGCGGAATGGAAAATGAATATTCAAAAGTTTTGTGTGAATAACGGGAAATATTAACATACGATGAGTCTGCACTTGGGCTTTTACGGTCGGTTTCACTTATGTCTATCAATTTTAATGAACCAACCTGCTGTTATGTGAGTAGATTCGTTTTATGTTAAGTACCACATCAAGGGTAAGGCTTTTCAAAAGGAAAGTAAAATCGGGAAATTCACCCGTCTCCCTCTATTGCTTTTTGATTAAAACACGTAAACAATATGTCGCAATTACCTCAAACATATTTATAACGTACAGATATTAAAAATAGTAATTTGTACTCTAAATAATGTACATACACTTTAATTTCAAGTCTTAGAACGATGTTACCATAAGTTTAGAACTTACCTAATTTTTTTTTCCTAATGAAATCATAAAATTTCTATCACTGAACCACTTCATAAACTCAAACACTTTTTTATATAGAACTTGAGTATTAAAAACTTTTAAGCACTACCGGTATATAACATCAACCTAATGATTGCACAATAAATCAACTCCGATTATTTCTATTGAAATTACTAGAACAACGCGATTCCTAGAGTTCGACTGACCCAGTTTTCGAAAGATGCATCTCTGCACTAAAGGATGGAAAATGCACTTTAACGCGCATAGTTGTAAGGCTTGTTCAGTATTATATAACCACCAAAATTTAGCTACATTTTAGTATTAAACTTGACAATACGTTGATATTATACAATTGTTAGATTCACTTTTTAATACCAAAACAATTGCACAAATAAAATCATGGTTAATATTCTTTGTGCCACGTCACGAAACAACAAAAGGTTCATAGCATGTTGCCAGATTTTCTATATACAATGAAACAGTAAATTTATCAATATAAATCCTGTACTGTTAATCGAAGACCTAATTTGGATATTGATAAAATAGAATTATCATAATTATATAATATATTAATTCATTATATGTAATTATATTTATTAATTCCTAATTCACAATATATAAATTTCTAAATATCTGGCAACTCTGTGACAGACGTAATTTCGTAGGTCGAGATTTTTTTATTGGCGGGAATCTTTGAAATTATATGAAAATATAGACAAGTACGATTCAAATATAAACAATTATTGTTTTATAAATATTGTTTATGTTATTTTACACACATATTTGTCGTTGTTCCGTAAAGGAAAGCAACAGATATATTTTTATTTCAGTAAGAGACATTCACGTCGAGTGGAAAGTCTAAAAACACCCTTAACAGAAACGGCAGGAAAATTGTGTATAGCAATAATGTTTCGAAACAAGTCTGAGAGGACAGTAAATGCAATTCCGGTGTGAGTTGTGGGCTAAACTTCAGGACGAATGTAACAACTTAATATGAACTAAATAGTGCAATGCAGTGTTCTAACGGTCGAAACACTTAGGAGATGTTTCTTTGTAACCGCAATTCTGGAAAAACGTTTAATGGAAGACAATTTTCTTACAAAGTTTAGCAAGATAAATGAGATCGTTTAAAATAATTTGTAAATGTTTTTTCGTGAGAAATGCTAGGTTATATCTCGAGAGCTTAAATAAAAAAACACATTCAGTTATACATCACGTGTTGCTAGGCGAAAATCACGTGATCATCATCTCATATGCGAAGTTTACAAGTTACAAGTTGTATGCATTCATCAAATACAATATATTTTAGACAATTTGGCAACGTTGTTATAATTACCGATATGACAGTTATACATATGTGTATATACATAACCAAACTTTTTTTACCCGATGAATTTCTATAGTTTTATGTGATCATAGTAATAATTTTACTTTTCTATGATTATTAATAAAAATATGTGGATTTATTATCACGAATCAAATAATTAATTTCCATTTACAATTTGCCTATAATAAATGATCGTTTTTAACTTTCCCGCGGGTATTACTTCATCCTAAATCTTATTTAACCGTTGCTTGTCAAGCGTACCCCATCCGGGAGCAGTAACTCAACTTCCTAAAATCTCCACCAAGACATAGTTGCGGTGACGAAGTGGCGATGCACTTAGCAAACTACAAACTCCATGATTTACACCGAGTAATCCATTATTTATCAAAGCGATAAACGCAAAACACGCACTGTACGAATACGCTCGCCTTTCGCCTTCTCCTAATTTCGCTTGAATTATTCAACCCTTTCTAGCCAGAACCGCCGCCATTCACCTCGTACACCTTAAATGCGAGTCAAAAGAAAATAGTTTCCTTTCGAGATTTAACAATACTAGAGATGGGATCGACCAACTAGTTACGTATAATTTAATAAAATATATCTTATTATCAATAATCTTAATCATGACCACCCTGTATATAATATTCCTATTAAATATCGAATTGTACATCATTTATCCTAATTGTTTATTTCAATTACTAATTATTGTTTGTCAGTAAATTCTTATTCAATTTATTAATATAATTTATCTATGGTTGTAAGATTTAGATCGATGGTTGTTCGACGGATATTTATCAAGTATGTGATTGTTTCGTTACAAAATATTAGTGATTGCCATCTCTACTATTTCTGACAGCTAAACTACGTTAATTCACCTCCTTTTGACAGTTAAGGCGCTTTAAGTTTTGAAAGTTTAACTAAAGTGGTTTGCGAATGAAGTGAAAGCTCCATGATTTATGTTAGATGTATGTAAAACGCGTGCTTAGAGGTGTGAATCCTCTTATACACACTCACATAAAAGTTATACCTGAATACGTAGTAGATTACAGACTTTTCCTCTACTCGAAATAATAATTCAAAAGTTTTACGTTTAACGGAAAAAAATTCGATTTAAAACGTCTGTTTTATAACATGTTAACAATTTAAGGAATACGCCTTTAGCTAAAGATTTAATTCTCTCATAATTCTTCATACTGCAGTGGTATATACTACGTGATTCAGGTCGTAATCCAATGTAAGACCGCTAATTCGGCAATTTTGTCCAGCAGACTATTTCGTTTGCCTTAATTTTATTTTTATTTATCCCCGAAAGGGTCCGGGTAGGTAAGACCGTGCATGAAATGAATTTTAGATGTGTGATACACCACAAGAATAAAAATTTGTATCCGTACAAACGAAAAATATGAAATTATTATCAATCCCTCGTATTATAATTGTAAGTGGGTTTACGTCATTAATACCGCTTACCACTATATCCATATTCGATATATAGCGAAGTCCTAGAATGCAAAAGAGCTCCCGTAGAGTTTCGCTCTCAAAGGATTCGGCGGTTCTTTGATCTGGCTACAACACCACACAACCACGCCGAGACCTCGCGCCGCCTACTTAAATTCAATTATCAAATTGAAAATTCATGTTTTGTAGTCGCTTATATCGTCCGATGAACTAAATTTACGATTAATTCCAACGTGATCTTCCAAATTGTACAAATCTTTTATATATTCTTAAATATCTATTACTATAACTAAACCTTATATATTTTGTCAAATATATATTTTAGATTGCTTGGCAACGTTGTTTTGAATTTAACTTGTATGATTCATTTGGTTGTTTTCATATAAACTAAATTTTTAGATATAAAAATTTCTTTCTAGTGTACTTAAAAATAATATTATTTTATCATAAACTCTATTATTAAAATAATTTGTCTATGAAAGTGTGTCTGAATCTAAAGTTTTATTTTTAACTTTTTCATAATAAATGACGTAAATGTTAAAAAACCACAGGAGTTTATCATCATTTTCAAGGTTAATATAATAAAAAAACAAACAATACGACTAATATCAAAGAATATAATGAAGTAGTTACATCAATTTTCCGTGGTTTTCGTAATTATTGTTAATTTTTTATGTATTCTGCAATCTATTTTAGAAAGTTTGGCAACGTTGTTTTAACTTTAACATGAAACATATTCCAGCCAAAGGTCATATAACCTAACTTTTTGTACAGTTTTTTTAATTTGTTTTGATCGTGTTTTTCGGTGTACCCAGATGTGTGACTATTTAAAATTGATATTATTTCATTCCAAACTAAGTTTCCAATATTTTAAAGATAAACATTAAACAAAATGTCTCTCTTCATTTCTACAACGTAAATAGAGTATTTGGTCTACGCATATACAAGGTCATATCGACAAATATATATATTTGAAAATGGAATACAAAAAAAAGAGAATTCCCAATCTGGGCCATCTGAAAAAATGTATTTCGTCGTATACATATATTATCCTGTTGCTCCCTAGGGCGCTCGCATATATTTTTTTCAGTCTGTTGAAGCATACGTAACCCAATAAGAGGCACTATCATCCTGTGTGTCTCTTTGAAGTCGTGGAGATGCGCCGCTTTTGCATCTGACCCCAAATCGAATCAGGCGACAGTATATACTTCCTTTTACCAGCAGAAAATTGAACCAACTTTTCTAGTTTATTGGCATATTTTTGTCTCCGGAGGGAACATTTATACGGGACTTAGATGTCGGAAAGTGAGTTTTTAGAAACGAGATTGTTTGTTATTTACAAGAAAATATGTGTTTTATATCAACAAAGTGTCAAAAATAATAAAAAAATACCTAAATACGAAATATCCTACTTTTAATAATAGAGAAAATGCCGGAAATAATTTTTATTCGTCATAAATTGGTTTACCAGTATAATAACAGACAGTTTAACAACGTTGCCAAACTTCAAAAACAGTATCAAGATAAATGATATATTGAACGATAATTTTACATCAACATTTAATATCATAAAACTTTCCAAACATTAATTCGTGTGGTTTTAGTATTTATAATATTTTAAAAAAAACAACAATTTTATAAGTGTATGGGATTCAATAGGATATTAAACCCTGATTTCGAACCTTCCTTTCCAATATTCCCGTTTCCCCGGAATTAGCTCAAAGTCCTTTAATTTAACAAACTTTCCCAAACCCTCCATTCGAATCTCCCCCCAAACTCCCTCATCATCCGGTCGCCTTATATTTGAAATATATTATTATATGAACCTGAAACCCACACACACACACACACATATACATACACACAACACACATGCCCTAAAATACTACTAATTTCGGCGAGAAAGGCCCGTCTTTGAGACACGCAGCCGTAATTACAAAATCCATTTTATTAGGGAAGCACAATAGGGGTTCAAAACAAGAATTAGCAACGTCTTATTAGTTGTAAAATACAGGTTAGACTGTCTTGTGCGTGATTTCCAATTTCCATTCTATTAGCTAACTTGATGGATTCTAGATGTAATCAACAAAGGACCTATAGAGGAGATGAGAGGGGATGGAACATTCTCAAGATGGCTTTTATCGGAAGATTAAGAACAAAAGACTATTTATCCAAATTTAATTCGACGTTTAATAATTCTGTTACTATTATTATTCATAACTAGTAATAATTTATTATACGTATATAAATTAATGAAACTTCTAACATAAATAAATTATCTATGTATTATATATATAATAAATTCAGATTAACAAACTGAACTCAATTCATAGATAAAAACTAAAGATATTTTTGGAATGATAGATAATTCTTAAAATAGCTTTTATTGTAAGTTTTATATCAAAAGCTTATTATTTCAATATTTATTTGTTTTTTCCTGAATTCATAACTATTCTATTCTGAATCAATAATGATTTATATGTTTATAAAAAGAAAAATAATGAAACCTCTCTGACCTTTAATTATTCTATGTCCTATTTATTACAGATTTCTTCATAGTAAGTTAGTCAATACGTTACAAATATAAATCACTATGAATCCATAGATATTAGGGAAAACATTGAAGTTTGAAATATTAGAATAAAGTACTATTTTCTCATTCTATTCTTATATATGATTTGTTTACAGAAAAAAAATCACAAACCTCTATTGAACTCAAATATTCTATGAATGTATTATCAATTTACTTGACAGTTCATAGATAAATGGAATGAAGTAATTTTTTGGACTAGAAGAATATTTTTAGAATAAATTTGGAAAAAAATATTATTTTTTTCAACCGACGATTACTAATTCTATTCAATTTATATTTAGAAATTATGTATATTGCATAAAAATAGACTAAATGAAATCTATATTGAATGAAAATAAGTATTTACTCTCTATTATTTGATTCCTTTATGGCTAGATCAGTCTACAAATATAAATCATAGATAAAAAAGATTCTGTAGAGGAAGTCTAACATTCTCGAGGTGAAAAAAGATTGTATGTTTCAGTTTTACTGATTAATAAATAATTGCTTAACTAATTATTACTTGTTAATAACAACTTATGAAAAAAATTACAGATAATACTTCATCTATCCTCTATGTTTAAATTTGTTTGTGGTTAAATATATCAAAATATTCTATAAGAGTAAATTTGTGAATATTATAAAGATTTACGTAAAAACGGAACATTATGTACATTAATGTCCAAGATTATTAATGATTGTAACGGAAAACTGACTCCATAAAACGCAATATATGAAAAATCACCTCACAAAGTATCAGACAAATAAGCAATTTATTTTTTGTCTCGACTTCCATTTATCAAAACCAGGAGAAAGCAAACTTTTATATTAAAATATTAATAAAGTCGTATATTCTCTTTGACTTGCTGATGTTCCGTCATGAGAGACTTCGGCAAAGCTGAAATATTTTTAATAAACCGGATCATTTGTTTCTAATATCTAACACTATATTCATATCAATAATAAATCGGTAATTTGATCAATTATTTTAACCCCGTGTATAATAATAATTCATACATAAATATGTTTTAGAGGAAGTCAACTTTTAATATTATGTA
The DNA here is from genome assembly GCF_026230105.1 of Diorhabda sublineata. Taxonomy (NCBI): domain Eukaryota; kingdom Metazoa; phylum Arthropoda; class Insecta; order Coleoptera; family Chrysomelidae; genus Diorhabda; species Diorhabda sublineata. Next base: position 34,929,028 of record NC_079474.1, read on the forward strand.
TCTTAATACGCTCAACGACGCTCTGTTTCTGATATGTGTCAACTGTCAATGAATTAGTTAAACGATCGTTATATGCATGCACGTTGTGGGCAAAATGTACTATAAATCAAGCAACATGTGCTATTTAGACAGCACTTGATGGATTGTAATTCCGATATTCCATTTATATATGAACCTCGTATTGATTTAATCATGTGTGTGACAGAGGGAGTGAACACGATGCGAAAATATTGTTGGAAATTGAAATATAATTGAAAGTATAACGTGACAATACTTGAATTATTTATGTGAAACTTCGGGTCGCTTTACACGCATATTTTTATAAAAAATAGATTAGATAAAGAAATAATATAATTAATAATGAAAAGTAAAACATATAAATACATATTTGGTGACTCGTAAATATATTATTTGACTCATATTTTATCAACGACTTGAGAATTATTTAATTGCGTTGGTAGAAATGTCTACTAGGTAGGCAACCAGTATTACTATTAGAGCTTCTTCTAGACCAAGAATAGTTCACCAATAGGATTGATCAATCCCATAAGACGTACATACGCCAATTCTTGAGCCAAGGTCAAGTGATGCTTACGTCACCTGCAGACCTCGACGGCTTGTTTACCATTTACGCTGTGCGGTATTGCTTGTGTTTTTGTTAATTCGAAAAGGTCGTACAAGTGATTGAAGAGTTGGAAATTCGTTTTTTACTTAGTTCTACGTTTTAAAAACTATTATTTGTGTGTATTATATATGTGGAGAATAGTGAACAAAGACAATATTATTGTTTAAGGCAAAATAATCTTGTGAGACTTTCAAGGGTAGGTAAAAATGTTTTGTTATATTAAAGCTGGATTTAAATAGCAAAATAAAAATTAAAATCCAAGTCAGTTACTGGCTGAAAGAAAACCAGCTGAGCAGAAATGACAATTTAATTGGCTTATTTAAATTTCTATTCTTTATACACCACAATAAAAAATTAAAAAAATGGTCGAATCATAACAGCGTTTTTGGTCGGTTGGTTTGCATTTGTCCAGCAACTAATCTAGATTTTTATTTTACTTTTTTTTGCTAAATGAAACTTTGTTTGTTTGATTTTAGTGCATGTAATATATGTCCAAAAATCAAAATGCCTGGTACACGTTGTGCTGTGTATGGTTGTGGTAATACCTATAAAACAAGGCAGCAAGAACATGAATATTTTATATTTCATCGGTTTCCCAAAGCTAAAGATCTTGTTTCCCAAACTATGAGAAAAGAATGGATATTACGATGCAAACGGGAAGATAAATTTAACCCTGATACTAGCTACATCTGCTCAGTTCATTTCACAGAAAAGGATTATGAAAGAGACTTACAGAATGAATTATTAGGTTGGTGAATTATTTAATTGTTTAGTGTAATAGTTTATAGCTTTCAAAGTCTATACTGTCCCAAAATGATTTTGGTAATGAAATTTAGTAACTCAATTTGTTCATAAATATATATAATATGTATATGTATTTTAGGTTTACCACTACGAAAAATATTGAAAAAAACCGCTGTTCCTACTTTGGGATTGTATTCAAAAAAATCAACAAGTGAAGCTAGTAGTTCAAGCATTAGTTCCAGAGAAGAAAGACTGGCCAAACGAAATGCAAAGGAGGAAGTGAACAAACTTTTAAAAGTAGCCACGTTAACAGCTCCTATTAATACTTTTTCTGATGATACCGAAGACCATAATCCTAAATCTTTTGGAAGTATTCAGTTTGAAGAGCATGTACCAGAGCCTTCCACTTCATCAACCCCCAACTTTGTCCCAGAAAACTATGATTATAAGGCTTTGTACAATGAGTCTGTAGAGAAATATGAAAAGTTAGAAAGACAGTATGCTCTTTTAAAATCCAGAAGTAATATAAAAAGCACAAATATCAAAAAACTTAATGAACAATTGAAATATTTCAAAAATAAATGCTATAAATCTAGTCCCAAGGTAACATCTCTGTTTCAAAGAAATGAAGCTGCGTCTGCTATACTTAGAACTGTTCTTACTCAAAACCAAATTGATTTATTGTTAAAAAAAAAGAAAAGAGTCAACTGGACAACTTAAATTAATATTAATTCATAATAATGAATAAAACTTAGAAAAATAACTGTATTTTTGTTAAAATTGGCCTTTAAACTCATCAAATAGTCTAGCTCAACAAAGAGTTAAGACCGGTCGAGGTCTGCAGGTGACGTCACGTATGGCGATTTTTCGCACGCACATGGCAGACACATTCAGTTTATTGAGCAATCCTATTGGTGAACTATTCTTGTTCTAGACTTCGAGACATTACACAAATAAAAAAGATGGAAATTAATAATAAATTTCTATGCGTAAGTAATTTACATTATAAAATAGTTAAATATTAATTATTTTGTTCATATATGAGATAAATTTATGAAAATATCAATTCAGTAGCTTATAACTACTACTATGCAACGTACAAGACAAATGCTGGTATTCTTATGGAACAGAGTTGCCAGTTGTATAAGAAGTTATATATTTAAAAATAATGTCAAATTCCCTTCCAATAGTTACTGTTCTATGATATATTTTTCTCTTTTTAACCATGAAATACGAATTTTTATTCATGAACGTATGAAAAAGTTTTCATAGTCTATCGTCTTATTTTCAGAAGGGTCCAAGTTAATAATGATTTTAGACTTTTATTATGAAAATATACTTTATTTGATGAAAATAGAGGGAAACAAAAAATGGTCTTTAGAATCACTCTAGTGCACATTTTCAAAATCTGTCATCGAATCTACACTACTGCCATTGTATAAAAAATATTCTTTATACAATATTACTACATTCTCTACCCAACCGGATAGGCAACAAACAATGCCGCTACGAATTATATTAAAATGCTTCACTTCTTTGAATGAGTTTGTAGTTAAAGTTATTATTAAAACTCTCAAACAAATCAAATTATCGATATACTCCGTAAAACTAATTAGGGGGCACAAATATCACATCGCAATGTTTATAAATCAACAACCGGATCATAGATAAACTTTATATACGGAGAGTAATTTACTAAGCTGGAATTTTCTGAATCGGTATACTAAATATACTGTTTCCACTATCGCTACACCGATTCTCACCAATGAACTATCTTACGCGCGTTTCGTTATCGTCTTCAGAAATGAAGGAGTTTACTTCAAACAGTGTAATTGTGAGTGTTGGTGTAATACATAAACAAAATAAAATTATTTTATTTAATTCTCTTTTATGTTGGTATACTAATATAGTGGATTAAGAGAAATGAAAAAGTTCTTTAATTGGAACGTGTATGAAATAGGTAATTTGTGATATAATTGTATTAGTTGATGAAAATATAAAGATAATTAATCTATGATCGTTGTTATTGGTCTGTCAGCTATCAACAGAAGTATTTGTTCTGTGTCATTTAACTTATAACAGCTGTTTCTATAAAGATGTATTTATGTCATCAATAAAGTAGATATTATTAGATATATATTAATCAAAAAAAGTTTTTTTATGCGGGAGTAGTGGTATTACCAATACAGTCGGCCTGATTCCAATCGTTCAAGTCAATATAAGGATTTTGGGAAAAAATAAGAGACGATTATGATGTGTATTTTATTAAAAAAAAGGTAAAAATTGTTGACCAAATATATAAATATTCAAATTTCAATAATTCTAATAGTAAAAGTAAATTGTTTATTAATAAAATGTTCAAGTTGATCGTAACTAAAAATGACATTGTATCTATCATCATCGAAAGCAGTCTCATTACCAGTCATAGGACCGCAAGGTTTTGACATGAGAGCTCTGCAATCATGTCCATAAGTATCGTAAATTTCTACTTCGAAATGATACTTGGTACTCTCCCCCGAAGGTCCAATGAACTGCCCAGCAAACATAAAACTTTCATCCATAAAAGTAAAATGGACTTTGAACAGCAACGAATCATGTTTGATGATGAAACAATCATCGATGTTGGTTTCCAGAGGATTATTTTCCTGTCTATAGAATGGCATGGTAACTGTGTCCAATTCTAATAGATTTTCGTAATGTTGGGATTCCACGTGATCGTATATATCTTTGTACCCCATCTCTTTATTACAATCAAAGTAATCTCGGAGGGGGCATTTGTATAAGGAATGGACGCAAGTTGCTTCATGTAATTTTATATCTTTCGCTTTAGCCATGTGATCACACCTTTTGAATTTACAGGGGTAATTGATGTGTTGGATGATTTGAGCCAAAGCGAAATTCTGGGTGTTTTGGAATTCGCTTCTACATGTCGGACATTCACTTACGCTTTTTTTACAATCTGTACAGATGCTATGACCTATTATACATTGATAGATCGGAGGAACCATGTACTCTAAACAAACCTGAAAATTGAATAGAAACTTTTGCCTGAAACGGAATAAAAAAAAGCGAAATTACAAATTTTTAGTATGAAAAGTACATTTTCTACCAAATTTCACTATAGGTATCTGTAATTTCCAAAAAAAACTCAATACAAAAATTATAATTTTTTTAAATATGAAAAATAATGAAAATGATTGATATTTTTGAGATATGGCAACTACAAGACGGCCATTTTGACGATCACATAAACACGTTTTTATTTATCCAACACGTAATTTTAAAAAAATACAAAATAATATAAATAATAATAATATGAATGAAATATTTCTGTAAATTATAAATAAAGACTATTTATTTTATATATGGAATAATTCATAGGCATTAAAATGTCAAACGAAACGTCAGAAGTCAAAACAAATCTGAGAATTCGCTTTCAAGATTCGTGATAAAAATTTATACAACTGAACACGAACTGAGAAGTGAGATCCAGATAAAGTAGACTACCGAACTGTCAGAGTGATCAGATGTAACTAATCGAACGTAGTTATATATAAAAGAAGAATTCCAACAATGTCAAATTACTTAAATATCAATTTTGTTAGAAGTATTACTCACCATACATTCTAGTTCTTGAAGAAGTTCATAGTTGAGATCTGGACTACGTTTATCTTCGATCTCCTCATCTTCATTTTCTTCATCACTAAGAATTTCTTCCTCAAATATCTCGATTTTTGCCAAAATTATCAACGGATCGTTCAAGATACTATTTATAACTTCTTTGTTAATCTGAACGGTGTTATTAATTTTCTCGACGATTTCGTGCATCGTGGATTTGTTGCCGTTTTCTAAAATAATCTTAAACGAAGCGTTTCTTTCGAAATTATCATTTCCTATGCACGAAACCGTACAGAAAAACATGTGTTTTTTCGAATCGGTTGTTCGATTTACCAAATAAAGTTCTTCTGAATATGGAAATAGATAATTTACGTTATGATTGTTGACGAAATCTATTTCGAAAAATTCCTCGTTTTGTATTAACATTTTGTGTTTAGTCTCGAAATGATTCAGAAGTTTTTCAACGAAACCTTTCCAACTGCAAGGTGGAGTAGTGATTGCTGGGCAATTGTATTTTTTAAAAGTACAAATTTTTTCATGCTGAGCCACATCTCGAGGATACAAAGTGATTTTGCAACCATTTTCTTTATTGCAACAAGGAAATTTAATATTTTTGGCTAATATTTCGTAAGCTTCGTTGTGTATCCCGTTTTCGGGGTAGGGGCATCTACCGCAAGTAGAGCCCCCTTTGTAACAATATATCGGAAATTGGGATAAAATTTTTTGGCATGTTGCACAGAGGAGATGAGGTAAGTTTTTTAGTTGTAAAGAGTTTGTAACACTATTCATTCTATAAAAGAAAAAAAATGATCGTATTTTCAATGTACAACTCAAATTTATGACAAACAACACAACAGGACAAAAAAATTGAAAAAAAAATACCCAAATTGTCTTTTAATTATTTCCATCACAAATCAACACTCAAAGAAAAAAAATTTTAGAAAAAATTGTAGTACTACACAGTTTTTTAAATCAGTACAGCAAGAAAAATCGGTTACTTCTCTCCACAAGAAAAGAACTATAAACTAATTTTTTCCCCAAAAACATTATTTCAATAGTTACTTATCTAGATTTAAACTAAATATAGTACCAAAAAACTACTAAATGTTTCAAAAATTCCCCCAAAAAATAATCTATTTTTATAACAATCACTACGTAATATCCTTAATTATATATATATATTTAGTCATCAGATAAACAACATAGTTGGATACAATTTTGATAAACTAGTTAAACTCGTTTTATACTAATTTGAAGTTAATAGAAGTCTGTAAATAGTATTGACTCCAAAGTAACTTCACCCTAAAGTCCAGTTTAGAAATGAATATTATAAATAACAAATACAAACCTCCCAAGTATGAAATAATAAACTAATAACTTACCTTGGTTTGAATCAACAATATTAGATTACAAATTTTAACTCAAAATAAATGTTTTATTTGTTATATACCTATATATAACATAATTTCATCAATTAAACAACTTCGGCACCACTTCATAAACACACTATTTCGTTTGCGGTTAGGACAGATCTGAAATTTTAGTAATTTTCCTTAATTATTAGCTTTGTTCGTGATAGTTGATTGGAACACATTCCGAATAAATTCTGTTCATCTTTTGACGTTTCTTTAGCGCATTCTCTGTTTAGAATATGTATAACCACGAATGATTTATGAATTTTTATACTCTATAGCTTATCTAACGTTTTTTAACGTAGTTTGTTGTAAATACCACGATATAATTGCTCTAGTCCGAGGAAATATTGATACGTAATCAAAATAAAATTCAGAATTAGAAATTTGTGCTACACAAACACAGAATTTATAATCCCGAACGTGCTTTATTAGTACCGAGACTGAACAATTTCAAACTGAATCTGATGACAAATATGTTTGAGAGCAGAACGCGAACAAAGTTATAATACAAACTAAAATTTTGATTTAATTGCTTATCATTTACGTTGTCATGTGTCATTTATATTAGTGTAGATTTTACTTACACTTATACACAATGATATAAGATTTGTGTGTGATAAATGAATAATATGAATTTCGATTTAGTGATGATTCACTATTTAATGTTATTTGTTAATTATTAATTTGATATTCGTACGCGATTTATAGTTTGAAAAAAAATGAATTAATAATTATTAGTTTTTAGATTATATTTTGATATTGTTCACTTTCGGTAAGTTATGTTTATTTTTATTTATATGATAATTTAATTTAAATAAGTTAAAATTATCATGGGCGTAGGGGTTTCACCTAACCGCCATAACCGTATTTTTATGTAGAGAAAAGTAGAACGTGATTATTACGTTTAGTTGAATTATTTAGTATAAATAGTTTATATTGTGTTAAAAACTAAATTAATATTTTGGTGATAAGTTTATTGAAATATAGGTTAAATTATTGTTAGTACGATATATTTTAAAAAGGTTTTTTTCTTCGTGTAACTTAATATTTGATTAAATTTGTGTATTGTATTTAAATTCAGAGAAATTTGATTTTGAACACAATCAGGTATAATTGCCTATTGAATGTTTTTAACTATTTGTAGGCAAAGATGAGTGCTTGTGTTTCCCTACCTTCGGATATATTGGAATCTTTAATTTGCTCAAATTGTAGCAACTATTTGTCTGTATTTCCAATTTATACAAAGATTGATAATTCAGGTGCATTATGCGGCCGATGCAAGGTCGCGGAAGTTGATAAATATTTAAAAGACGAAGCTTACGAATGCATAGCTCAATTTTTAACTTTTCCATGCATGTATACCAAAAACGGATGCACCGAGAATCATATTCCGACAAAATTAGAACAGCATGAACGACGGTGTTCCTGGCAAAAATTGGGTTGTCCGAGCAAAAATTATTCAAAATGTCAGTGGATAGGACATAGATCTGATTTAGAGAAACATTTCGCTTCACAGCATCCAAATCTCGTATTAAAAGATCGTCAATTTCAATTAAGTTTCATAAATTCACTAGAAGAAACATATTTGTTGTCTTATATGGAAGAATTGTTTATTTTAAAAAAGGAAATCGACGCCATGAAAGCGAATTGCTATTGTTCGGTACAACATCTTCAATCGAGTGAAGAATCTAATAGTTTCGGTTACTCATTAAAAATTGAGAGCAGTGATAAGAACTACTTCTTTAATTGCCCTGAAAAAAGTACTTGCAGTGATGAAAAGTTGAATTGCACCCAAATTACTGCCGATATTATCAAAGAAAAACTCTTTGGATCGGATTCAGTTATAGTTAATGTCAATATTTAGTTAACAATGCGGGGCTTGTTTTACAAGAAGAAACAGTTGAAGATGCTGATAAAACAAAGGTATGTTGAAATTTTTATCAAAACTCTCGTTATATAACGCGATTTTTCACTTCCTGTTTTTTTCAATTATTACAACGTTGCCGCTTTTAACTGTTTATAAAAATGATTTTGCAACACTCTTTCTTGATAAATAAAGTAATTATTCCATGTTATATAAATAAAAATATTTTTAATTGTATAATTATATCATTATAAGTCGGAATTTTATTTAAAATTGATATTTATCTTAAAAAAATTGACACATAAAAATCTTTGTAAATATGGCAACTGTGTGATTTATAACTGAGCTGGGGTCAATGGAACATAATGGCGTTGTTGTCATTATGACCAAACAGAAATTTTGTGTACAGTAAATTTTTTTGGTTTCATTCATTTTATTAAGCATTAACATTGTGAAATTTCGTCAAAAATGTAAAATAATCATTATTTGTGAGTGTTTGGTATGTGAAAGTTAAATGATATTTATTCAGTTTCACCTGTCTGTCAGTACGAATTTCAAGGTTATGATACATTGTCTTAAACCAGTGACGTACTTATCCGTAAAATATTCATCTTATAAATAATTGTTATATACTATTGACATATAATTTTTAACTAACTTAACATTGACCTTAAAATATCAAAATAATTTATTTATTAGTTATTTTTTTTTCTCTGAATATATCTATAACTAGTTCAAATGTCAATGATGAGATTTTGATCATTTAAAAATTTATTTCAAGTGTTTTTGTGTTATTTTTTTGTATATACCCCTAGTTAGACACGTTTTAATTACTTAATACTTTGCGAATATACGAAGGTTGTTCAAGAAAATCCAACTTCAACCTGAAGATGCTAGCACTTTTTTTGGAGGTATTTGAATTTGTGTTGATAATTTTTTTCGTTTATTTATATCTGTACCCCTAATTGAGACAAATTTTTAAAAAACCATGTAAATATACGAGGTTTCTTCAAAAAAAATCAAGATATCACCACTTATTCAATAAATTAGGATTTGCGCATGCGTTGAAAGATTTTCACTCAAATTTCGGCCATTTTGGACACTTATTTTCAATTTGACAATCGTGTAATTGAGTCTTTGTGAGATTTTTTTAAAATGAAAAAAATTGAGCATCCAGGTAATGAGAGATATTTTTTTTGTAAGGCAATACGCCTAAATCTGCGATAACAAGCGGAATCATCGGAAAAATTAATCAAATGATACAGGAAAACTATTTGATTGAGGTTAGAGTGACGATATACGGTTTCAGCAAATTGAATCGATGTTTTTGCATCACTTCATAACTGTAGTTGAAAAATGGACCCGCTATTGAAAAGAAAAAAACTTTTTCCTGTTTCCTAACCTCAAAGTTTCACATGCAGGAAAATACAATTGAAAAATATTATTTTTGTTGTAAGGTTAGTGACTTTACGAACAACCCCCGTATATGCAATTTTTTTTTCGCAAATTATTTTATTTGTACTCGTTATATTATTGAAAATTTATTTTATTTTCGTTAGTATTTTTAATTTTAAAACAAGAAATGTTACGCCACTGGCCATCACATGAACAGTATTTACAATGTTGCCAGACTTTTTTTTCTACTACAGAAATGCTTATAAATTTTATTTAGTCTTTTATCAAGATTTTCTTATATTCAGTATTTATTATAAATCGTACTCTTTAACTGACTTTTTTTTATATACGACGGTAATCCAAAAAGTAATAGACATTTTCGAGATCAACTTTTAGATTGTATGGTTATAGCGCATTTGTTTTTACTATATATTAATTAAATCATTAAAATACAGGGGGTGATGAAAAAATACGGTAAATTATTTTATTAATACCAAATCAAAATCGAAGAGAAATTTTTTAAATAGTTCAAATTATGTTGTTCATGGATGAGTATAGCAAATATGGCGTCGGTGTACTACGAAAACGTTTATTATTTTCAGGAAAACAGTTTGGAATTCAAGGTGAATTGGGACTTATTGGCAGAAATGGAATGTCCAATTTGCTATAATTACATGCTACCACCGATATTCCAATGTATCCATGGTCATAGTTTATGCGGAGCTTGTAAAGAGAATATAAACGGGATCTGCAAAAAAGTCGTTAAAGATACCAGGAACTTTACACTAGAAAAAACGGCGAACCGTTTACTATATCCCTGCAAATTTCACAAATCCGGTTGCACTTATTCGTGTCTAGCAACCGAAATAAAAGAGCATCAAAGTAGTTGCAGATTCGGTCCTCAAGAATGTCCATTAAGCGATTCCACTGATTGCAGTTGGAGTGGTTTCCATTCCGAAGTTTTCGCTCACGTGGAAAACAACCACAACGACGATATTCTAAAAGGCGATAAAATCGAAATACCTTTCGAAAGGGATCGAACGTCCAGCGTGGTGTATTTGATCGAACGCAAAAAAAAAATTTTCAAATTATGTTACGCATTCGACGGATCGAAATTTTATTGGTGCGTGCAATTGGTTGGATTTTCGGAGGTAGCCAAAGATTACAGGTTCGAGGTCGATTTGATAGATTTGAGCGGTTCAAAGTTGAGGTTTTATCACTTGGGGTTGGTGGTACCGCTCACGAAATTGGCGGATTGTTACAAATGTCCCGGAAAATTCGTCGTGGCTACGTTGGAACAAGTGGAAAATTTCGTTACCAATTCCATTTGTTTCAGGGTTAACATTGTTGAAAAATGATTCTTTCTATTCGTTTTAGAATCAACGTTGTTGAGAATATGATTTTTTTTGTTATTTTTTCTATTTTTTACGCATAGGTCTTTGTTTTTTGGGGAGTATCTTACGAGGGCTGTCGAAAAAGTAAGAAACGAAATATTGGAAACAAATGGTTATAATTGGCCATAAACATTAGTGATAGACAAGTTGCTTTTTCTTCTTCTTTTTTGGAAAATTGTGAAAATCACTAGGCACAGAATCGAAATTATAGGGGAGGAAATCTTTCAATTAGTCATTTTAAGTCGGGTATTGTCGTGATAAAACTAGTTTTGAACAATTTTTCGTGAAAATTGTGTTCCCCCACTCCATAGACTGTAGTTTTGTCTCTCAATCGACTCAAACCAACGTTTCGTCACCGATTCAGTTACGAATCACCAATAAAGTGTCTAGAAATGGCGTTATTTTGGAATATATACCGATAATTTTCGAGATCAAGATGTCGAACATTTTTTACTTTTTTAAAAACCCTTGTATATCATTTATTTTATTCCGACAATATATATGTATTTAGTTTTAATAGTTTTTAAATCATGTATAATGTCCAAAATAAAAAATAAACGTATAAAACTGTTTTTACTTTCAATTTTTATAAAAATAATCTCGTGCGTAGCGCTCAAGCCTTTCCTGTACGTTGTTTAGTTTCTAAGCAAACATGAATAGAAATTTTCAAGTCAGAAATTGACTGTAAAAAACGTTTATTCATTGAACAACCGAGAAAAAGTTCGAATCATCTCGAATTCACGCTTGCGTGGAACGAAATATATACGATTTGTTACATTTTTTATAGTATTACTTCAACTGGAATAATTAAAGGAGTTAATAATCTATCTTTATCTATTATATAAGAATCGATTCTGTCATTGCGAACAGCTGATGAATGTAGAATCGTGAACGATCGTTTGACGTCGTTCTGTCATTGTTTTTCGATGGAAACAGTTCATGAGAAATTAATTCATAGGTATTCAATCTTTCTGGTTTTTTGATTATGAATATTTGTTTGCTTGTAAACTGTATTTTTTACTATTAAAAATTAAACTATTAATTTTGTGTCAATTATCTTTTTGTATGCTTTAAAAATAGACAAAATTAATCGATTATGCATTCGAAATGTAGTTCTTGAATGTATTGCTGTACAAAATTCTAAATCACGGAATTTCATGTTGAAACCATTGATAAATTAGATGTCATTGAACTGGGTAACAAAGAACAGAGCCGGACTGATTCGAATTAGAATAAATTAGTATTTATTCAAAAAATAATGAAAATATACAGTAAATAGTTAGAAATAAGTATAGTTATGATTGTAAATTGTATATTAAAAAAAATAGTACCATACGAGTTTTTTTTCAATTATAGAGAAAATTATTGAAAAATTAACCAAAATATAAAAAAGGGAGTAAATAAAACAAATTTAAACAAAAAATTATATTTTAATACAAATTATAAACAATTTATATATAACATATAGCACATACGAAGAAAGCTGAAAGCAATACAAATTTCAAAACGAATCTGTAGGTAGGAAGCATTACCGAAAATTTCGATAAATGTGATTTAAAAAAAATGTAGTCTTTCGTTTTGTATCGAATATAAAATTCAAATTAGTGAACCAAACCGCCAAAATTAATTCAACACTGGATTTTAAAACAAAAACTACTGAATTAAATTACGTAACAGTGCCTCCATCTATGTACCAAATAGTAAACTATCAATCAGTAACAGGTGACGTGTTCAAGAGAGATGTAGTAGCACAAACCGATTAGAGCTTGCTCTAAATAGGAAAATTTTTTTGATTATTTGACAAATGTCGAGAAATTTGAACGTCACAAACCAAATATTTTTAAATCGGGTTTATTTTTTGAATTCGATAGATTTCAAAATAATAAAAATTTTGACAGTTTAGTTTGACACCAATTTAGAAAAAAAAATCGAAGCCTTTCGATTTTATTTCCTAACTGAATCATGGAAATATATAGAAAAAAAAAACAAATATATACGAGTGAAAAATAATTTTAATGTGAAAATATATACAGGGTGGTCATTATTATTTACCGAAACGTAAAGGATCGTTTAAATTGACAAAAATATGAAAAAAATGTTAATTTGAAAAAATAATTATGAAAATTGGATATATGTTCATAAATGAAGAAGGTATACTTGAACTACCATGACGATTTATTAATTTCTGTAAAAATTCAGAGAATAATAATAAAATATAAACAAAAAATATAAAAATAGATTTTTTTTTATTAGAATTTAGATCATTTTATTTTTTTTTCTAATGTCTACGAATTACTAGGAATCAAAAATAAAAATTACAGCGATATTTATAAGGAAATAATGAAGCTCGTAAAAAGATTGCCAGCTCGCTGAGGTATTATAATAGATTTTATTCAGTATTTATTAAAAGCCACGATTAATATTTCAAGAATAACCCATAAAGTGATTTTGAAGCAATTTTGAATATATATTATATAAAAAAATAAATATAATATGTTAAAATAATATCAATTTAATTAAATATCGATATTTTTTTGAATTCGACTAAATTTTTTGGCACTTAAATCGACACAAGGAAAAATTAACGCGATAAAAATAATTTTCATACAATTCCAGAGCAGTGTTGATATTTATTTACAATTTTTTTTCGGTACAATCAGCACATTAGCGAATAATTAGAGGAACGATTTTATAATTAAAAAGATACACTACCCCAAAAAAATATTAGTATCATAGAATTTCGAAAAAAAATTGATAATAGACTCGCGGGGTTTTGGGTACATTTGAACTACTATTTGCGTAAAATTGCTTGGGATTTGATTAATGTTATTGAAGTTGAAGAAAATGAACAATAAGAGATGATTTGATGGCTAAAATTTGTTATGTTGTTTTGATGAAATCTTTTAGTGAAAAATTTTGAAATTATGATTTATACGAAAAGAAAAAACTTTTTTTTAAATTATATTTGGTTCTATGAAGATATTTGATACCAAAATGGTTTTATTATGAAATTTGGTTGTAGATTTGAACTACTAGACATTTTTATATGAAAAATAATTAGAAAAAAGTGATACAACGAAAATAAACAAGTAAATATGTTAATTTTTTTGGAAAACGACTTAAAATGTGATGAAATTTGTAGAAAATAATGTTTATACAGGATAAAAAGATCAATAGAAAGAAATTTACTTTGGTAAAAGTGTTATAGTCTATTTGGAAAGTAGAAAAGTGTAGAAAAGGCATTTTGATATGAAAATGGCTTCAAAAAAAGTCAAAAAAACAGAAAAATTTGATAATTTTGACAGTAAACACCAAAATTTGCATCGTTTGAACGAAAAATAGTTATTTCGAAAATATAGTAACTATTAAGACGATCCGTTATAGTAGGTATGATTTTTTTTCGATTAAAGTTATTTTAGGGTATATTTGACCTACTAATCAAGTTTTCAACTCTAAATGAGGAATAAAAAAGTTATAGTCTATTTGGAAAGTAAAAAGGTCTATATAAAATTTTTTCAAGGAAAAAAATGGCTCAAAACAAGTTTGACAATATTTAGACAAAAAAGAGTAAAATTTTTAAAGATAAATTGATTATTTCCTATTTATATAAAAAAAAACATTCAATTTTGATCAATTAGAAAAATGATGACTTGTATTAGGGTACATTTGAACTACCCATTGTTTACATTTTAATAAAATCGTAGTTTCGTTACAACCTTTGTTAAACTTGATACAGAAAAAAAGAAAATATTCAATGGTTAAAAAACGTTATAGTCTGTTTGGAGGATACAAAAACAATAAAAAACCCTTCAACAAAAAGAAAAAGCAACAAAAAAATACGAAACTCAAAAAATAAATAAGATCCTGTAACAATATTTGATAACCTCCATTAGGGTACATTTGAACTACCAACTTACAACAATAGAGGATACCCGAACATCCGGAAAGACTTATAGTCTATTTGGATAGTAAAAAAAAATCATTTCAAGAACGAAATGTAACTTTTTCAAGCAAATAGTTCAAGATGAGGACAAAATACTACAAATATATATCTAACCGTGAAAGAATCAACCCTAAATTTCTTGGAAGAGTGTATCATCGATATGCATCACCGTATTTACACAAAACCTGAACATTTCAACCAAATCCACATCCGTTCAAATTCAATCCACTTTCCTCGCTTGCTCGGTCACTCGATTCAACGCTTTATCCCTAAATCTTCTCCTAGCCAATTCGGACATGGCTACGGGACCGAGATGGGCTATCTGAGGAGACGTAGCTATCGCTCGAAACGTGGCTGCGACCGCCTCCTTAAAAATAATCGATTTAACCGGAAAATTGGAGAAAAATATCACCACATACCTTGAGGTGAGGTTCTTGAACGGCCACTTCCGAATTACGCGGTTGTAATTTGTGATGTTGTTGATATAAAGCCGATGAACGTTTCACCCAAGGATGTTTCACGAGCTGTGCGGCTGTAGGACGTTTTTCCGGTAAAATATGTAGCATTTCCGTTACTAATAACTTCGCCTCGTTACTTATTTCCGATAATTTACCATTCTATACACAAAATTAATAACCACGCACTAATTATTCACTTTCGAGTTAATATAATTGAATAACTTACCTGTAAATCGATTATTCCAGATCCGATCCTTTTCAATATCTTCTGAGGACTGTCTTTATTGGTCGTACTGAAAGGACATCTACCCGATAACATTATATACAAAATTACTCCTAAAGACCATATGTCGCAAGCGGCGTCGTATCCTTGTCTTTTTAATACTTCCGGAGCTACGTAATTCGCTGTGTAACAAGGAGTCACTAGAAGTCCGTTTTCTGCTCTTAACTACGAAAAAATATCGTTTTTAACACGAATTTTATCATCGATAGAGTAAAAACCGACCTGTTTGGCAAAACCCATATCACAGATTGTAACACTTTCCAAACATTTATCTTCAGTTGCAAACAAAATATTAGCGGGTTTTAAATCTCGATGAACTACACCATTTTCGTGTAAATATGCTACTGCCGAAGCTAAAGATTTTAAAACTGTAGCGGCTTCGTATTCAGTAAGAATCCTCTAAAAATTTGTACTTTGTTTATATTATGATGATAAACTGAACTATAATTTAATGTTTAATCACCAAAACGTCTTTAATTTACGAAATCACCTCGTAATTAACTATATTTTTGTTATTACTTAGGATTAAAATGCATTCGAACAGTCAGAAATTCGTATCTAACCTAAGAAATAAATTGACAATTAAATAACCTTGAAAATTTTCTTTGTGGCTATATTCACTCCATAAGCGTAGTTATAAAATTTTATTAGACATAATAAAAATATTTAAATTTGCAAAATTAATTTAATCCAATAGATTCCTATTGTTATGTGTTATGTATTGAAAAAAATATAAAGATTCGTATCTAAATCATATTTGTACCTATATTTTGATAAAAACTGAAAGTAGTCGAAACGAAACAAACATATATAAAAGATCTAAGAAATATATTTCAAGTTTGTTTTTATTTCGATAATTGTAGTAGATTATTTTTTTTTATCATTTTTGACATTCATTCGGTATATTTCGTTAAAAATGTCTAAACATTAAATGAATTAAAAGTGGCGTTTAGTTTTATTATTCAAAATAAAACAGGAAACCCAAATTTGGTTATCAAACGAACTTGAACGACATTACACGAATTCAACGTAAAATGCAATTGCCGACACTAAACAAAAACCAAAATAACTAAATTATAAATGAAATTATTGTATTATCTGGGAAGATTAAATTCCAAACATTGGCAGCCGTGTTATATAGATAAGCAGTGTTGTAAGATTTATAGTTTCTAAAGTGAAGTAATCATTTCTGAATTAATAATTTTTCTCATTTGTTTATTATTATTAATTCAATTATAAATAATTATTATTCTAATAAAAATAATTAATTATTATTTCACATAAAATTATATTATTTATTAGTAAACATGAATAAATTCAATTTATAATTCCTTTTTGTAACAGGAAAAATATTACAACGTGGCAACGACGTAAAACATCAGTCATACTTGTACTCCGAATCTTATTAACATTAATTTTTTTCGGTTAATTTTTTCGTTATTTTCTGTGTGTTTGATTGTGAAATAAAAAAAAGTGAGTGACTATTTTTCGGAGTGAATCCTCAACAATTTAATATTATATAACTCGATTTACATCGTTTTAAATATATCGATACTAGAGAAATGCATTTACGTTATCTCGTGATGATACGAATATGCCACCATTTTGAAAAACTTAATAACGGATTCAGTGAAAATGGAACTTCAAAAACAGCGTCGCGTTATTGGTATCGAAAATTTGTTATCACGACAGTTTGAATTATGAGGAAAATTATTTTAAAATAATTGTGGTCGAATTAAATAAAAACAATTAGGTTACGGTTAGATTCAAGATGGCAGCCTACAAGTAAAAGTTATTTTAAGAAAATATTCATAATATACTGCTATATTTGAGAAATAAGTGCATCAAATGTAAAAAATCGTCGATTTAGTGACCTTGGTGTTCGTTTCCAGAGACGTAGTCAAAAAATTTTAAAATTAAAATCTCGGTAAGTAATTTTATTATACTATTTTCAGAATTTATATGGAAACATGTTGATTTTCCAAGTATTTACATATTTTAATATGTATTAAACGCAATAACACATGTTTTACATTGTTGCCACTTTATATTTTTTTTCCAATTATTTGCATAAAAAAATTTCGTAGCAAATAAACCAATATGAAAGATGGAACTCGTAACTACAGAGTGTTCAATAAAGAAAAAAATAATATTTCAAGCATTTTCACGTTTCAATATATACAAAAAATGATCAATGATACTACTCATCGATATATTCGAAATAATAGAATGTTTAATATACATTAACAGATGTTTTACATTGTTGCCACGTTGCAAATTTTTTTCAGTTATTCCCATAAAAAAATATCGTAACAATTTAACCATTATGAGAAATAGATGCGTAACTACAGGGTGTCCCAGTAATTCTTTTATGTTATTTTTATTCAAAATTTATATGGAAATACGTTGATAAAAGATATGAATGTGTATTTACAGGCTGACCAATTAGACACTGTAAAAATTAAAAAATAATGATTTATACGTACCCTTGTTACAATATAGTCTAATAAATCGCCCCCTTTGAGCAACTGTAGTACCAAATACACTTTATTGGCATCTTCATAAACAGTTTTCAAAGAAACAATACCGGGGTGTTTACCGTATCGCGCTAATATTTCCACCTCTTCTCTACAGTCGAATACCGATTTGTTAATGATCTGAAATCGAAATTTTTTCGACAAAAAACATTTTTTTTTTCCAATTATACGTAATATATTTTCACCTTTATGGCGTATTGTTGTCCTGTCGTTTTATGTCTACCCAATTTACAAACGCTATAACTACCTACACCGATACGGTCTAAAAGGACGTAATCGTCGAAAAAATTACGATCGTTCATTCTTACTGAATACATTGGGGTTTCCATTTTTTTCGGCATATTACCGTTTTCCAACAAACATGGAGCTATGAAACTAAATCTAAAATAAACAAAAAACAAATCTAATACGTATATTAACGAGTCGATCAAAACCACCAGGACCATAAATAAATTTGATTTTTATTGAAAAAAAATCGTGTTATTATCAAAATTTATACTGAATACGTCCCTGCTATAATCTCATGTTGCCCAGCCACCTACTGAAGAGATAAATCCAGTATTAAACAGCCACAGTCACAAAATATAAATATTTTCAACGTTGTCAATTTTAAGGACTATCAAGTCGGTCCTAAAATTCTGTTTCCGCCTTTTAGGTAAAGTCATTTTGTTCGTTTGCTCCATTCTCATTTTAATCTTTTTTAGATTGGAATAGAAAATATTTTTCAAGATACGTATGTAAATGATAATTATGCATATTTTTTATTGTAAAATTTGTTAAAAAACTACAATTTGTATATATTTATTGTATTCTTCAACAGATGTTTAAATGTTTATTAAAATTAGTGCCAAATAATTCGTTTCATGGTGCCAAACTTTCACTACAGTTAAAAATAAACAATACGGATCACAAAACAAATAACATAATACGGAAAACCGCCTTCATTAGAATCAATTTGACAACATTGCGTTGTATAACAAATTATGACCGAAGCCGTTTGATTTTGGGTCGTTTCCGCGAGCGAATACAACCGATATTATGAACATTTTTTGACGTTAATTCTTTGTTAGAAAATACAAGGCAATAACGATATTTTAAATTAATATAAATAACTGAAATCAAATAACAACAATGATATATTTAAGTAAATATAAAAGGAATTCTATGGTTATACACGTTAGAGATGAGGGAGTTATTTGAAGAAGGAAGAATTGTTGCAACACAAAGCGTATAGAGGTGACTGCGTCTATAACTGTTATCTAATGAGTTTATTCAATTAATAGTTGCTGTTCAGGAGATAATAAGAAAAACTAGAAAAATGAGTAAATCAATCCTAAAAATGCCTATTGGTAAATAGTGAAGAATGAGGGTGTTGAAAATGACACTATAATTAATACAATTATTTTTTTTTTCAATTTTTGTGACCATACAATAGAAGTGGCTACTCAACCACCATATTTATTAATAAATACCATTGAAATGAGGTCAGACGATAAAAAATGATTTTTATTCGATTTTTGGAAGTGACTATACAATAGAAGTGGCTACTCAACCATCGTATTTTTTAATGAATATCAATTGAAATGACGTGAGGAGATAATAAATGATTTTCCTTGAATTTTTGGAAGTGACTATACAATAGAAGTGGCTATTCAACCATCGTATTTATTAATTAATAGTAGTCGAACTTCTGTATGGATCAAAGGCTCGAAAAAAGTTGATATCAACGTAAAAAAAATATTATAAAGGATGTCATAATTTTTTTCTTTTCGATTAAATAAAAAAGTTTTATCGTTGTTAAATGGTAATATATTTCAATTTTTCCAAATTTAAATTGTTTTTTTTTTCTGCAGAAGTAGATGCAAAAATATACAGGGTATATACTAATTTTTGACATATTTTCAATAAAAATAAAATTCATATAAAGCTGATCGTTGTTATTAAAATGATTTGTATAACCTCAATTTTAGAAAAGTTTTTGGCCAAATTTTCACAAATTGAAAAGATATATATAAAAAAATATTAATAAACGGTTTTTATTGAATTGGTACTTACCCTCTAAATAATTCGTGAGCGTTGGCACTGGCGGGCACTCCGGGCGAATCCCTCGGCGTTCTACTGGTAAATTCCGAATCGAAATAAGCATCTTCCGGACCACAAACGGCCGGTTGAAACGGCGGTCTTATATTTTTCGTTAACAAAGCATCGAAATCGATAGTAGCGAAAAATTCGTGGTTTTTCAAATCTTCTATACCGCCGGGACCGGAACATAACCTAATATTTTCATCAGAATAAACTAAATCGATACAAAATAAACACACAATGGATCCCCTACCTGTTGAGCGGATTCCTTTTAAACAAAACTCTCAAAAGACTTTGGGCTTCCGGACTAAGATTAGCCGGCATACCCAATTTAGCTTTCAGTATCTGACTCATGGTTTCCCGACGATTGGTACCTTGAAACGGTAAAGTACCAGTCAACATCTCGTACATTAGTACCCCGAACGACCACCAATCCGCCGCGAAAGTATGACCTTTTCGATTTATTACCTCCGGCGCCATATACTCCACCTATAATTACGACACACCCCGTATATATAATATAGAAAAAGAGGTGAATATACCAGCTCACCGTCCCGCAAAAACTGTAGGCTTTTCCTTCTTCCAAAGGGGATTTAGAAAGACCGAAATCTGTCAGAGCTATGTGTCCGTCTGAATCTAATAGAACATTTTCAGGTTTCAGATCCCTGTAAATGATCCCTAGTGAATGTAAGTGGTTTAGGGCTAGCGCCAATTCGGCTAGATAAAATTTTACGTCTTCTTCTGTGAACATAACCTTAAAAAAATATCGAAATTGTAAATGTATAAAGGATTTAGATACACTCGTATACCTCTTTACTTAACCTAGAAAATAAATCTCCGCCTCTGAGAAAATCCAACACCAAATAGAGTTTTCCTTCGGTCTGAAAGGCGTAATGGAGTTTTACTATGAAAGGATGTTCGACGTCCACCAAAATGTTTCTTTCCATTTTCGTACGGTGTCTATCTCGAACTCTCAACGTAGCCTTTTTCAGTACCTTCAAAGGTTTGTATTTCAATTAATATGAAATCAAACAATAACCAATTTACTCACTTTCATGGCGTATAAAGTGCCAGCATCCGTTCCGACCACTTTTCTGGCCAAAAATACTTTCCCGAAGGAACCTTCTCCGAGGACTTTGAGCAGTTCGAACTGGGAGGGGTCCGCTTTATCGTGACCATCTCGCACCAACTAAATTTATTGAATTTTTAGTAAAATGTTTAATCAAAAGCAGCCGACGGTCGTAAAATCGCATTAAAATGTGTAAAATGTAGATATACGGAAACGCTGTCGAAAAATCGGCAACGCTGTCGAATAACATTCAAACGAACCATGTTCGTGCGTGTCTAAATTGTCGAAATAATCAATTTTGTATAATAATTCTGATTAAATTTGCATTATTAACAATTTTAGTTAATTATTTTTCGTATTGACGTAAATTTTTCAGTTCCGGCAACACTGTTTTTAGTTTATTTGTTTTAGTTCGATTTACCAGACGCGTTGTTGTCAGATTGCACGTAGATAAATAATAGATTTAGTCAAATTATATAAATATTTCACTCTAAATAATGAATTACAAATACGCCATCAATTTATCGAGAAGATTTAAAATTAAAAAATTTGGAATTGCTTAAATTAATCTGAAATAGGGTTTTTAATATAATAATTATATACAATATAGAAAAAAACTACAATTATAAAAAAAGAACCATTTACTAATAGTTTCATTAATAAATGTTGTTTTACCTAACCTCAACATTAATAATAAACTCAATACTTACTTCCCCAAGCTCGATTTCATGTTCTCCTTCATTAGGTCCGGAATCTTCTGTGGAATTTTGTTCTTCAGCGTCTCCAGACTGAGACTAGAACAAAAAACAAAATTTTTATATAACAATGAAAATTTTAAGAAATCGTGTTTCAAAAGTTCAAATCAAAAGTCTTATGACAATTAATTAAATACATAAAATGTTCAATAATTTTATTGGAAATTCTAATTAAACAATATTGCAATTACGGGGGTTGTCGATAAAATAAGGTTCTGACGAGACTGACATGTACCTTAACTCCCCCTTCTCCCAGTGAAGTGAAGTGAAACCTTAACCTCAATACGGAGGATATTATAACAAGAAGTAAACGCCAAAACGAAAAAAAAATAAACTGAAACTGTGAAATAAACAGAAGACTTGAGATTTGCTACACATAACTTCAAAAAGGAAAGCATTTCTCTTCGTGTATGGAAAACTATGTTCTTTATTTGTTTTATTTTCCTAATATATTGTTTTTATTACAAAAATAAACATAAATTATATTGAATTGAAATTTTTTTGTATTTTTAATTTTGATATTGTTAAAATGTATTAAGAAATAACGGTTTAGGTGTAAAATGAGATGTGATATGATGAAAAAGTGAAACCTTAACCTCAATATGAAAGCTATCATAACAAAAAGCAAGAAATAAACACCAAAAACGAAAAAAATGAACTGAATCTGAGAAATATTCGAATTAGTGTTTTGAAATACATAACCTCAAAATGAAAAACTTTTCTCAGTGTATTGACCATTGTTAAAGCAATTGCTATTAGTAGTGGAATCATATTTTCAACGCTGATGCAACATTTTGTATTTGAATTGATGTAAAAAAAATTTAAATAATAAACTGTGGGGAGTTATACCAGGTCACTACAATAAGTTTTTAAACTTTTCATTTCCTAAAGTTGAAAAAACAACAGAAAACAAGGAGAATTTACCTCAAATTTTTTTTTTAACAAAAACAATTGTTTAACATAACACGAAAATCAATATTTTTTTTTGTTTAATTCAAATCACATTTAGTGCATAAGATATTCTAATATCAAGATTAAGTTATCTAATTTTGCAAATCCATTTTGTGATAACACCATTTAAATAAACATTAGTCACTTTTTTCTTCAAATCTCACAAACTGTAAGGGATTTTATACAAAAAAAACTAACCCAATCACAAATACAAAACCTTCTAAAATCCACATGCATGACTTGTTGAATTACAGTAAAAAAATGTACAGAATCAAATGATTTAAAACTCCTATTGTATACCTATTAAACCCCATTTTACTATTAACACTTCATTAAATTTGTTACCTAATATTATACATTTCAACAAGCAGCTGTTGGGTTTGAACACATTATTGATCAATGCAAAAATTATTTTTATAACGTCCATATCAAATTATTGGTTAGAATTTCAATATTTCCTATGTCAGTTAAATGAAGCAAACAAATTTTCTAAGCATTAATTAATATGTTTCTCAGATTAAAAGCGTAATTATTTATTTGACATTTGTATTTATCATGCAGTAATAGCTGAAATGATAATTTTTGTATAACCACAAAAAGTTGCAAAAAAAAACGTAAACATTTTACGTACAGATACTATTCTTAGGGACCTGGATACTCCGAAAGCTGTAAAATGAACAAACTCGTTAAATAATTATTGAAATTAACGCAGGATGTGCAATTAAATTAAAATAAATGAAGTTATGTACAAGAGGGTTGCTTAGAAAAATGTTTCAACTAAATCTATTTACCTCTGTATCGGCGTGATGAATTTGCCATGGTTCTCCCGAATTTGCTAACGGCATAGTAATTTCTTTTAAAAAAAACTATATTATTCTTTTCACATCACTATTTTCAGCAAAAATGGCTAGCAAAAACTTTAACTTTTGACCAAGCCAGATACTTGTTAAAAAAATACATATACATATATATATATATATATATACTAGTGATGGTTAATTATTTCAATAACGTTCTTATAGATGGAGCACATTCAGTTACAAAATAACTAATTATTAAATAAAAAAATAAAAAATCATCGATTTATACGTTACTTCAACATTTACTATAAATAAAACAGCAACCAAATAATTAAGTCTTTCAATTAATGTTATTATATTGATTTAAAAATTCGACCTTTCAACATATGGAAATAGGTATTCCCACCTCTAAAATACAACACACATCAATTGACACATTTGAATGGTTCTTACTCAACCGAGCAATAGTTTTATAAAATATTGTAATAAATGCTATGGAATTTATATTAATGGTTACAGTTAATTTAATTGTTAAAATATACTATTCAGAAACAGATTTTACCGAAAGACTATGTTATGCTAATATTCAACCAAACAATTCATTCGTATTTTTTGAATAATATCATTTTTGGAAAAATGAATTTGTAGTCACTCCCATTTTAATGTTTGAAATTACCTGATTTTATCTATAAACTTGAGAGAAAGATACTACATAGGATTTTTATAGAAACAGAAAGAGACAGCTATATGATCATAATATATTCGATAATCAACAACATTGCAGTCATGTCATTGAGTTAATATCAAACATTTTTTTATATTTCAAGTTTGATACGTTAATTTATGTCAATTTTAAATAACTAACTTTCCGCTTCATATAATATGTCATTTTTCATTTTATTTAACGAACTTGAACGATTAGCTCTATCCTTGTTTGAGATTTGAATCTGGTATAGACGCCTCCTTACTTGTTAGGGTGGCGAAACTGAGGTCCGGTATTTGTTACCAACACGTTATACGTAGTTGTCTTTGTCTGTTACATTCGTTTATACTCAAGTAATAACATATATTGTTAGAGTTTCCGGACGTAGCCTATTTTCGTGGAATAGTTTAGACAAGTTAGTTCGCGTTAAAGTTGGACTTTAATATTTGTTAAATAACCCGTTTCTGATAAATGTCCGAATTAAAATTGAAAATGTCTGCAGCAGTAGATACGAGTAATGGTGAGTAGTTAGTCGAATTAAACATTTTTTTATACTTAGTTTAGTTTTAATAAAGCATATTACTTGTGTTGAGGTTTTATACATCTGGATAATTCCTCGTGCTTTTTCTTATTTTAAAGAAAACGTTTCTTTATTTGATTATTGTTAATTAGTTATTAATCACGTTAATAGGAAATTTGTTGTATTATTTTGATAGTTTCCTGGAAAAAACGCAAACACCCAGGTGATCCATCTAGGGAATTGAAAATAGAAATGAAAAGACCGAGATATTATTATTACAGGCTTGCTAGTGAAAGCTCAAGAGGCTCGGAGGAAGACACTGAAAGCGTCTATAGTGTTCAGGATCACGAAACTGGTAGGCTCCTGAATATTTCAAGGATAAAAGGCTTCCAACTTAATTAATTGTTTTTAGACGTGGCAAAGGATACAACAGATACCGATTCAAAGTCTGATGATAATGAAGACATTGAATTGATAGAATATGAGGTTGCCAGTCTATCTGAAGGCAGTGTGTCTTCAGGATCCACTGCTAGTGAAACAGATGTAAGTTATTCATTGTATTTAGGGTGTTGGTGGGTTATATACGTTTATTTTTGCCTTATTTCTAAATTATTACAGGATCAGGTGATTTTCGCGGCTGCTATTGAAGCTATTTGCGATTCTTCTATTGAAACCTGGATAACAGATGGAGAAGAATCTGATAGTAGCTCGTTTGAGAATACGAGCATAAATACATTGGGATTCGTGACTTGCGTTCAATGCAAATCTATTAATGACAATCCTCTTTATAGATATTGTGAAAAATGTTTTCAGGTATTTATTTGTTTTTTATATGGATTTTTTTAAAATGTTTTGGTGATAAAATTGCATTGCTCTTTCTAAATTTCATTCGATTATATTTAAAATTGATTTATATGGTATTGTTTTAAACTAAAATTGAGGTATTGACTTTTATTTCTAAGTAATTAGACATTATTTGAATAAATCCATACTAAATCATATATTGTGATTGTTTTTAGAACCATCTGGTGTCTTCTACATTTTTTTAATTGATATTACATTGTTTTTTATTCATTTATCAATTTATTCTATCTACTGTTTCCTGGTGGTCTCAATTTGAGATTTGAGCTTAATATTTTGTATTAGGACATTATTACATACAATTTGAAAGTTTTCATTTGATTTATTTTGATTTTCTAATTGTTTTTCGTTGGAAAACAATCCCTGTAACCATTTATTACATTTCTTGTATATTCCTCCATATATTTAGCTTCTTTATCAATTTCTTTTCTCTCTAGCTTCTTTATGGTCTTAATTCAAGGTTCCAGTTCAATATTTTGTTAACGATTCTGTATTGATACATCGTTTCATACTATTTGATGGTTTCAGTGACTTTTATCATTGATTTTTGTCTAATCGACTGTATCTTCAGTTTCTTCATGAATTTCTTCTCTCTATAGCTTTTTGGTGGTTTCAATTCAATGTTTCATTTGAATATTTTGGATTGGGACATTGTTTCATACTATGTTATAGTTTTGATGTGACTTATTTTGATTTTCTTAACATTTTCTAGCTTTTCTTCTTTAGAAAACAATCTCTGTAACTAATATTGTTTTTTTATTTCATCTACTCTTTGTTTATCTTCTTCATCAATTATTTCTTTCTTTAGCTTCTCTTGTGGCATTCAATTCAATATTTTGTTGAAGTATGTGTGTTGGAACGTTTTTTATTATTCGTTGGTTTTATCTTGATATTCTTTCAGATTTTGAATATTTTATTCCTTAAAGAACCACTTTTGTAACTCTTATTATTAGGAAATTAATTTGTCCTAAAATTGGTTAAGTTGGGAAGCTAATTAGGCCCTAAAAGATCAAATTTGATAGTTTTTTCAAACGAATTGTGTCCAAAATTGGTTTATCTAAATTCAATTTGATATAAAATTGGCTGCTATGGTTAAATTGGTCCAAAATAGATTTACATAAGTAGATTTTGTCCAAAACTGTCCTTATTGTCTATAAAAATAGAGTTTCTCAGTTTAATTTTGTGAAATACCATTTTTCAAGTTCAATTTGATGAAAAATTTGCTTTTCTGAAATTAATTTGTCCCAAAATTAGATTTGATAGTCCTGATTAGCTCAGAAATTGACTTTTGCAAGATAAGTTTGGTGAAGAGTAGTTTTAGATCCCTGAGAATATTGTTTTTAGTCTAATTTGGTGATTTTTCCAAACAAATATCCAAAAATGGTTTATTCAAATTCAATTCGATATAAATCGAAAATATGTATATTTTTTCAAAATTGTTTCTTTTGTCTGTAAAATTGCATTTATTAACTCAATTAGGTGGAAAAAGTTTTTCGAAACTCAATTTGACAAAAAAATTTGCTTTTCTGAAATTAATTTGTGCCAAAAATATATTTTTCAAGTTCCTTAAGCTCCAAAATTGGTTTTTCTAAATCTATTTAGTGAAAAATTGACTTTGCGGTGTTTAATTGGACCAAAACTCCGTATTGATTTGTGAAGGTTTTTTTTGTAAATAGGGGGCTACAATAAATATATTAAAGTTGAATATTTTTTTAAATTTATTTTGTTTTTATTGTATTTTTATAATTTTTTGTGCTGTCTAATGTATATTTTTGTTAATAACAAAATATTTTACGCTCATAATCATTCCTATAGCGAGAGCATGTGATTCTATAGCTTTTTTTCAGCTTCTAATTTGGAATCATAACAAAAATATTTTATTTTATCCTTTTCAAAATTATATAATCCATTTATCAAGGTTTCAAATATCCATTCTTTCAGTTTGACTGATAATTGGTTATATGAATTAAATGTAATGTTTTATTTGGGAAGGGGGGCTATTTTGAAGAAATAGGGGCTTGTTTGAGGAACAAAAAGAAGTACACCTAGAAAAAAGTTAGAAGAAAAATTGTTGTTTGTGTTTTAATTTTTTTAGGTTAGGTTTAGTTAGATTAGTTGAAATTTAATTAAAAATTGCATTTCTCTATGAAATAAGACGTTTTCATAGACAAAAGGTTCTAATTCAGTCATTAGTAAAATTGATTTCCAATGCCTAGGATTTCGATAAATGGATTGAAAACGCTAAAATAACGTATGTTTATTATGATTTTAAGGGGGTATTCTGACCTGGAAGCCTAAATTTTAGGAATCCATGAAAGTAACGTAATAAAATGAAAATTCCAATAAATTACAGGCTGGTAACAAAGAAAAGCACTTCACCCTGGTTGACATGATTCCAACCCTTGTAGTGATCTGGAACAAAAAAATTTTTTATAAAACTCTCAATCAATAAAGATGTCGCTGTTGCATTAACAAAAAAAATCACAAAATGGCGTCGACTTGAAATATCAATTTTTTTTTTGAAGAATAATGCGGATTTTTTTTAAATCCGATCAAGGACATATTCCTAAGGGTGTAAGCGAACAAAATGGATTTTTTTATCAAATTTCTAGACCAGAATACTCCCTCGAACCGACTCCTAGAGGTCCTTTAAAATCGTTTTATTTATTTATTTTCAAAAAGAATCGTAAGAAGTTTTATCCACCGAGACCGAGAGGTAATAAGAAATCGAAAAAAAAGGTCGATGATCCTGTGAAATTGGACACTTTAAGGTCCTGTCTGAGCGGATTGTCGTCTTTAGATTCAGGTGTAGGATCGAGTCAGGAATGTCCTCCGTTGGATTTGGACCAGATCGTTGTACCGGATAAGCATCTTAAATCAGGTACTTTTTTTTTCCCAAAAATGCACTTTTTTAAAATTTATAATCATAAAATTCTATTTTATTTCAAACCGATTTTTTTATTGCTATAAACTTACCCCGTATAAAATAATTTACAAATATAATGAAAAATAAATCATTTGGGATAAAAAACAAAGTTTTGTTTCATGCATTGAAATTTTTGGTAATATTTTCGAAATGTATCATAACCTCACGTATTTTAATAATAAATTCAATTAAACAACTTTTGAAATTTAAAAAACGAACCAGTTATTGTTAAAAAAATGTGTTTTGTGATAAATCGTTCTCTTTTGATAAAAAAAATCAGTTTAATTTGATCTAAATTCGTTTTCTATTGAAAGAGACCACAAAAAAATTAATTCTTCCACTCTTTAGGCCCTTTTATATGTTTTTTTTTGTGATAAATTTTCTGAATTTGTGATTTCTTTCGATAAAAAACTCTGCTTAAACTGACTTAAAATTATAAAAAATCATTTCCTTCCTATAAGTTCTAAAACAAAAAAAAATGTAAAACTAAAGAAATCAGTTCAATCTTTCAAGGATATATCAACAAAATCGTTTATTTGTTACTCAAATTTTGATTCATACTGTATATTAATTTTTGAAATGAAATCTAGATCTTAAATTCAGAATTCAATTTCATAACTTTTAGGTTATTATTCGTATTTTCCAAGTAGATAAATTTGAAAATAACTAATTTTTTTTTAAATCAAAATTCAACGTTACATGTAACAAACCTTCAAACCATCAGCATTTTAAAAATTCATACTTCAAAAATCACGTGAATCAATTATTAAAAATATTGCACATGATTCATTACTAGATTTATATGTATTGAAAATGCTTTGTTCGCTGGTTTAATTTCGATTTAGTTCAGAGCTATCGAAATCGTACAAATGTCATTCGGTCATGTAGTTCATTGATTCCGACTCGAATACAAGACATCCGAGTAGTTTTATTTGTGCAGGAATACATCCAGCCCACAGTTCTGCTATGAGCTTATTGAGAGCCAATAAAAGCCAAGGACGCCAGTTTGTAGGCGGGGCATAAATGCGCGATTTATTTAAATTTGTGACAATGGAAAAATCACCACGTTCTTGATTAAAAGTAGGAAAAATATGAAAGCAAAGTCAATTAAAAACTTACTTTTTCAGCTAGATTTGAAATTTTTGTTAAATTTGGCATTCTGGCATACGCTCGAAAGTTCCAAAATGTACCAGAATATCAAATTTGGTGAAAATTGTGCAAGCAAGAGATTAATAAAAAATAACCAAAAAATGGGTATTGAATTACACTTCTTCTTTTTCTATGTGTATGTAGCTCTGCTTATTAACTGTCACGTTTGTGAATTCCTATTGATTTAATTAAAATCCATAACGGAACTATGGGTTGAATGTATTTTTGCTTTATTTGTTGGTTTGATTCAGAGCGTACGATTGTCATAACTTCGGGAAACATCGATTTAGTTCGTTAATGATTCTGTATCGAGTAGCTCTTGACAGGCGCGAACAAAGCTTTTAACGAAACTTCGTTTTACATCGTTGTCGGATTGTATTTTTTTTCTTGATATCGTTTTCTCGTTAAAAAAAACTTGATATGAACAAAACATTGAAATGTGAAATGGAGTTGGTTTATTAAAAAAAAAATATTATTTTTAAAAATTTAAAGTTTTTATCCCAATTTTTAACAGTATTTGATAAATTGTTTTAAAAAAATATCTTACGTAAATTAATATGGTTTCGATAATAATAAATCTTGCAACACTGTAAACCGATACTTCTCGATTGTTTACAAGTATAACGATTTAATTTATATTTTAGATTGTGTTTGTTTGTTGTTGTTTTTACAATGAAAAAATCGAAAAAACCTTAAAATAAAAATTTTTTGATTACGTTTTTTGGCGATTTTGAGTGATCGATAATGTTGTTTATTATTTCCCACTATAGGTATGTCAATTAGTGATGTAGGCGATTTATTACTAAAGGAAAATGGTGCCGAGGAACACGGAAGTGAATCGAAACGTAAAAGACAAGCTTCCGAAAGTAGTTTATCCGATTTCGATGTAAAAAAAAGAAAATTATCGAGTCCGTCTAACGAAAATTCCGTTATAAAAAACGATGAAAATATAAAATTCGAAATTTCACAAAGTGAAAATGCCGCGGTAACTTCGGAAAACGATCAATTATCGAATCAAACATCGGAAACGTCGGAATTGTGTATAATATGCAACGGCGCCCCTAAAAATAGCATATTCATACATACGAATATAGCTCACCAGTGCTGCTGTTATAAATGTGCCAAAAGGACTTTACGTACCACTAAAAGATGTCCGATTTGTAATCGATACGTTAATAAAGTATTGAAATTATTTACGGCTTAGCGAAAAATTGAAATTACAAATTTTCTAGGTAGATGGTTCGAATTTATAATAATTATTTGAAACGTCGTCGATTTATTTATTTACGTAGAGGTATTTAGATGTCACGTATTTTTTTTTTATTTTCACCAAAAAAAATCGTAAAACGGTGTTTTTTTGATACGAGGTCGAAAAAAACGACTACTTCTTTTTCGTAGTAAAAATATCCAGTCCTGTCGTATTCTAATTGATGTTTTTTTAAAAGGGCGTTTTTTGGTCTATTTCAGTGGTTCCTGAACTTTTCTAGTTAAATCAGAACATATTTTGGATTCATTTTCGTCGTTTATAACATCCCCTATTCTTTGATTTTTTTTGCATGTTTTAGCTCCACTGGAACACCTCTTGGACTCATTTTTTTGGTATTCTGACTTTTCCAATTGTTATTTTTTGATTATTTTCATGTTTTAACTCTATTTGAACACATTTTCGACTCATTTTCGTCGTTTATAACTTTCCCTATTCTTTGATTTTTTTTTCATGTTTTAGCTCCACTGGAACACTTTTTGGACTCATTTTTTTATATTTTTTCTCTTCCAATTGTTATTTTTAGAATATTTTCATGTTTTAACTCTATCACAACACATTTTCGACTTATTTTCGTCGTTTATAACTTTCCCTATTCAAGTTTTGATTTTTTTCATGTCATAGCTCCACTGGAACACTTTTTGGACTCATTTTTTTGGTATTCTCTCTTTTCCAATTGTTATTTTTAGAATATTTTCATGTTTTAACTCTATCGCAACACATTTTCGACTTATTTTCGTCGTTTATAACTAACCCTATTCAAGTTTTGATTTTTTTCATGTCCTAGCTCCACTGGAACACTTTTTGGACTCATTTTTTTGGTATTCTCTCTTTTCCAATTGTTATTTTTAGAATATTTTCATGTTTTAACTCTATCGCAACACATTTTCGACTTATTTTCGTCGTTTATAACTAACCCTATTCAAGTTTTGATTTTTTTCATGTCCTAGCTCCACTGGAACACTTTTTGGACTCATTTTTTTGGTATTCTCTCTTTTCCAATTGTTATTTTTAGAATATTTTCATGTTTTAACTCTATCGCAACACATTTTCGACTTATTTTCGTCGTTTATAACTAACCCTATTCAAGTTTTGATTTTTTTCATGTCCTAGCTCCACTGGAACACTTTTTGGACTCATTTTTTTGGTATTCTCTCTTTTCCAATTGTTATTTTTAGAATATTTTCATGTTTTAACTCTATCGCAACACATTTTCGACTTATTTTCGTCGTTTATAACTAACCCTATTCAAGTTTTGATTTTTTTCATGTCCTAGCTCCACTGGAACACTTTTTGGACTCATTTTTTTGGTATTCTCTCTTTTCCAATTGTTATTTTTAGAATATTTTCATGTTTTAACTCTATTGGCACATATTTTGGATTTATTTTTGTATGTTCCCTCTTCTTCAGTTCTTGTTTTGGACTTTTTTTATGTTCTAGTTCTACTGGAACATTTTCAAACACATTTTTATGCGTTCTCAATTTATATTTCCACTCTTTCACTTTCTATGTACTTTTTATAAATTTTCGGTTACTCGGGATAATTTTTTCCTTGTTTTAACTCTACTGGAAAACTTTGTTTGGTATGTTCTAAGTTTCTTGGGACCTATTTTGTATTTATTTATAGTTTAGCTCAATTCTTGAAGTTTGTTCTAAACGTTCCAACTTCTCCGAAACATTACATCGTCTTTTTGATGTTCCGAATCAATGCGGAACACCTTTTGGATTTTGTTTCGTATGTTCTAGCTTCCTTTGGAATATTTCTCGATCGCTTTAGAGGTTCAGCTCAACTGGAACATTGTTCTAGCTTTACTAGAGTAATTTGAGGAATTATTTGCGATCCACATAAACTTGAACATCTTTTGAATGTAGTTTTATACGTTTCAGCTTCATTAGAACATAACTTGGTCTTTATTTCGATTTTTCAGTTCAATTGCAACATATTTCGGATTTTGTGCTCAGAGCCGGCTTAAGCTCAAACCGTAATAAAAATAATAGTGGGAATAATAATGGAATAATAATGGGATTTAAACGTAATCAACCCTGTAGAACAACGTTCCAGGACCTCAATTAATTGACGTTGAAACTTCTTTTAAATTTTTCTCTTTTGTATTTTCATTCGATTTGAATTTATGACGTAAAATTAACAAAGGTGAGCGTTAGTTTTTCCTCCAAAGCTCCCGTACTATTTTTTCCACAGATTCCCACCCCTCTAAATATTTTTCATCGTTTAATTTCAAATTCTAGTGAAGAGTTTATCGATTAAATTTAAAATTATTCTATTTATTATAAATTATCTTATAAAAAAAATATTGTCCCTATAATTTCCCAAGGATAACATAGGACGTATTTATAGAAAGTTCATGGACCCCATGAATGCTACTGGCGGCACGCGAATTTCATTTTTATTTTTTATATTTTTCATTTTCGCTGGTATGTGACGTCTGGAAACCTCGTTTCAGAAATTTAAGAGTGACAAGACTGAACCAAAGATGTTTAATATATTTTTTTTTTGTATATATTTATGTGTATGGTACGAGGTATTCGCGAAATAAAACGAAATATTTTCGTTAACGGATCAATATTTGAAATCATTCCACCAAAAATCACCGTCTGAAACGTATCTCTATAAATTTCGATAAAATATTTCCTTTAAATATGGCAACATCGCAGTTTTTATTACCGAAACACTGTTTGGAATAATTTCGTCAAAAATAACAATTTGAAACGTGTTTATATAATTTTCAATAAAATATTTTCTCTGAATAGGGCAACGTCGCAATTTGATTAACAAAACGTTTTTAATCGTTCCACCAAAAATCTCCGTCGAAAGTTATTTCTATAATTTTCGATCAAATATTTCCTTCAAAAATGGCAACGTCGCAGTTTTCGTTGATTAAACTTTTTTTGAAATCATTCCACCAAAAATCACAATTTGAAACGTGTTTACACAATTTTCGATCAAATTCTTTTTCTAAATATGGCAATGCCGCAATTTGCCAATAAAACTTTGATTGAAATAATTCCACCAAAAATCACAATTTGAAACACATTTCTGTAAATTTAGATGAAATTCTTCCTCTGAATATGGCAACGCCGCAATTTTTGTTGATGATTTCATTCTTCAAAATAATTCCACCACCAAAAATCAACGTTTGAAACGGATTTTTATAATTTTCGATAAAGCGTTTCCTTTAAATATGACAACGTCGTACTTTTTTTTTAATAAACTTTGAAATCATTCCACCAAAAATCACCGTCGAAACTTATTTCTATAATTTTCGATAAAGCATTTCCTTTAAATATGGCAACGTTGCACTTTTCGGTAATGAAACTTTGATTGAAATTATTCCACCAAAAATCACAATTTGAAACAAATTTCCATGATTTTCGATAAAATTCGTTCTCTGAATTTGGCAACGCCGCAATTTTTGTTGATGATTTCATTCTTCAAAATAATTCCACCACCAAAAATCAACGTTTGAAACGGATTTTTATAATTTTCGATAAAGCGTTTCCTTTAAATATGACAACGTCGTACTTTTTTTTTAATAAACTTTGAAATCATTCCACCAAAAATCACCGTCGAAACTTATTTCTATAATTTTCGATAAAGCATTTCCTTTAAATATGGCAACGTCGCACTTTTCGGTAATGAAACTTTGATTGAAATTATTCCACCAAAAATCACAATTTGAAACAAATTTCCATGATTTTCGATAAAATTCGTTCTCTGAATTTGGCAACGCCGCAATTTTTGTTGATGATTTCATTCTTCCAAATAATTCCACCACCAAAAATCAACGTTTGAAACGGATTTTTATAATTTTCGATAAAGCGTTTCCTTTAAATATGACAACGTCGTACTTTTTTTTAATAAACTTTGAAATCATTCCACCAAAAATCACCGTCGAAACTTATTTCTATAATTTTCGATAAAGCATTTCCTTTAAATATGGCAACGTCGCACTTTTCGGTAATGAAACTTTGATTGAAATTATTCCACCAAAAATCACAATTTGAAACAAATTTCCATGATTGTCGATAAAATTCGTTCTCTGAATATGGCAACGCCGCAATTTTTATCGGAATCGTATAAAACAGTATTTCGTTATTCGAATGCTTATACGGGGTGATCCGAAATTAATTTATCAATAATAATTTCTATATTTTATTTTCTTTCATTAAAGATCGCCTTATATCTTCGCCAGTTAGATTATAGAGAGTTATAGTAGTGGGATAGTGGCAAAATAAAACATCAAAGTGTATTAACTCTAATATATTTCCAGCTTTCAAATACTCGATTTTTTTTTTGTTTAAAAGGCATTAAATTCATTGGTTTCAAAAATCAATATTATGCCGCAATTTTCAACTAATCAATTACCATATTCGAAAGCTCGGAAATATATTAGCATTAGTACAGTGTGGTGGTTGATTTTGCCGCAATCCCACTACTTATATATATATTTTTAACTGTTAAAAATAGCCTCTTAAATTTTTGAAAGGCACATTGGCAACACTGGAATGAATATCTAATATTACAGATCCGTACCTAATTAAATTAGGCTATCAGGATCTATCCTTGCACGTTTCAGAATAACTAGAATTTTTTTTTATGTTTAATGTCATAAAAAAATTATCCTAGTTCATATGATGTGTCATTTGGATTATTTGTGTTTGGAAATTTTTGTGCAATACAATTTTTTTTATTTTGTTTTGAAATAAATATTTTCCGTGCTGGGTAATAAATTTTATTACTCATTTTATATATTTTCATTTCATTCTACCCTTTCGTCAATCCTTAATTAGAGAGGTAAGTACGTCTAAAATCGAAAAAATTGAATTTTTCTCTATTGCAAAAGATAAACGCGATTATACCCTGTATAAAAAATGAAATGTATCTGTCAACGGTAAGTATGTATCAGGTAATAAAATTAGTGTGATATTTCAGCAATTGAGTTCGCTTAACCCTGAATCCAGTACTGTTTTAATCACATATATTGAAATTTCACAAATTTTGAAATTTTTTCCAATAAAAAATTTTGTCAATGATACTTTTAGCTCTGAAGCCGGTTCTGTTTCTAAATATTTAAATTTTACAAATTTCAATTATTTCGAAAACAAATTTCATTAATTGACCAGAATCCGGCTCTGAATTATGAAAATCGATTTAAATTTTATGAATTTCAATTATTTCGAAATAAAATTTTGTGAATTAATTACGGTTAGGCCCTGAAGCCAAATCTGTTCTAATAGTAAATATTCAAATTTCTATTGCTTGGAAATGCTTAGCCCTAAATCTGGTTCTGTTTCAATCATACATATTTAAATATAATAAAGTGGCTCCATCTATCCTGAACATTTGTAAATGTGAGTAATTTACAGTTTCCTATAAAATGAGTATGACAATTTCAATCGAAAATGTAAATACTGTAACCATTGATCCGTAAAGCATCAAATTTTTGTCACTAAAATATGAATCTAATGAAAAAATTTTACCTTTAATGCCGAAATACTATTTTTTATTTTCTTCTCAATACAAAGAGTTACGTACTTCGTAAATATAAATTCCTGAACTGCGTGACCCTATGAGAAAAGGCCATTATAGTGAAAAGAAGAATGATGTAGTTAGACTCGTCACAATAGTTTCTCTAGTCCATATTTAAATTGAGACGTTATTAGTTTTGTTAAAAAGCTATTCGTTATTTTCGTTTACGCTGTAAATTTAACAAAATATTTCATTTAATTAATAATTCCATAATTTTACATAGTTATCGCGTTCTAATTACTTTCGAATTATGTATACAAACTTCCATTGTAAATATACTATAATTGCTTACATTTAATTACAACTCAACCAATAGGAAATAAGGGAATAACTTTTGAGTGCCATATGCACTTTAAAACGTGTTATTGTAGTTACTGTTAAATACGGAAACAATTTACCATGAAAAAATTCGTAATAAAACAATTAGGTTAAGTCAAACTGTCATTTACTGTCAACTACCGGTAAGTAAAACTTCCTGCCACCATTTTGAATAAAACAATAACCAACCCCATGTCGTAGCTTGATTCAAGTGAAAAATTAACTTGAAATTAAAGTACATCCACAGTATAATTTCATTTCAATGAAAATTACCCTTAATATAAGTGGAAAATTAACAAACCATCTACTTCTTTCCGCTCTATTATAAATCTATCGAAAAACCGAATCAAGCAAAGACATATATTCAAGATGGTGGAAATATTTACGACACGTACGTGGATAAAATGAACACATAAAATCCTGGGTTGTAACTATGTTTAGGGGTGAGGTCAGGCGCATATATTTAATTACTTATTTAAAACATCTCAAGAATGACTCAGACCTCTCCGTTCTAAATCAAATTTCCCCACTTTGTTGTTATCCCCCATTTAGTCCACGCCACGATAGCCTTTTGAAATTAACGATTTTAGTTCTTATGCAAGTACTAATTTAAAGCGTTTCATAATAATGGAAGACGACGATGGAAGGGGTGTCGTGTATTCTACGCGAAAGAGTAAACCGACGTTGCCATAACTTCGTTATTGGAATTCCAACTCCTACTTTTCTCATTAACAAACACGTATAATTGTTCACTGAAATATTAAATGCTTGGGTTATTTTATGGAGAGTTATTAATTAAAAACGTGATATAATATTTCTGGTTTCAATTATTTTTAATATATTTTTTTCTTAGTATATACTTGAAAAAATAATAAGTATATGTATTTTTTTAAATATGAATAGAGTTTTTTTATGGATTGTTTTTAATTTTAAATATTTGACATATAATAAAACTTATCTAGTATTATTAATATAGGTATATTAGGTTGTTTTATTCTAATGTAAATACTTTCGATAAAATTTTGTTATCGGCAACACCGTAAACTGTTTCATGAAATCGAACGCGTCTCCTTCTGGCCATTCTGTTCAATTTCAGCATTTCTGTTTCCAACAGCGAGAGTAGTAAGTCGACTCAGTGTAAAATCAGCTGTGAAACCGGTAAATTTTTGTACAGTTACTTTTTATAATACAACTACTTTTTTCCGTTGGAACTTTTATCATATCAAAGGTAAGATTTCGAGAATTAAATTTTTATCGTTGGTAGACGATAATAGATGATTATTTTTACAGTTTTAAGAAGTTTTGATTTTTTTGGGTGGGGTTTTGTCTTCCATCGACGTTGATATTAGTATTTTTTAAATCAAGTTTTTGTCTATTAAAAAAAGGGTTTTGTTCAATTCAAGATTCGTTTATGAATCTATATCTACGATATTTAAAATTATTCCTCCCCTTCGAATGTAAAATCCCTTGATATTTCCTTTACGAGGGTGGGTCTTGGGGCTGTCTACTCAAACAAAGAACTGGTATTAATAGTAACATTGTAATTTTGCTAATATTAAAGTCTTTACATTTAAATATTAGTATTGGAAATTTTCGACTTATATTACACAAATTGGTCACTTTTTTCGATAATAATTTTATTTGAAAATAAGAATTTTTAGTGAAAAATTTCCATTAAAAAATTTTTTTATTACCACTCAGTTTTTTTAATATTTTTGTATTCAAATGATAGAATACGACATCTGCCAGGACCGAACCGGCACCATTTGACCTTTTAATATAGATGTTTTTATTATATCAATGAAAGTTTTGATGAGTATTAACTTGAAAGAATATATTTTGATTAGGCAAGTTTTTCTTCCCGACATAGCATCGTTTCCTATACCGGAAATGGGTTTTCAGCGACAAGGAAAATAATTTGTCCATCAATTAATTTAGATTGTTTATCATTAAATAATTTTTTTATTATTAATAGAAACAGTCGAAGCTAATCAAAATGAATGAAAAATAATCCCAACGGAAACGAGATAAATTTTGAGGTTTATTCAATATTATCTGTATTTCAATCAGAAACAATAAACCCTGTTGAATAAATAATTAATGTATTCGTAATAATACATTTTTTTCTCTCCATCTCCATTTTACTCATTTCAACTTTCTTGTTTGTGTTCAAAACTACTCAGTTTATTTTTTTACTTGTATGGTCAGCTTTAACAAAACATACCACTTTTTTTAATTTCTTAACATCCCCCGTAACTTGCTGGGTTCATTATTTTGCATGTATGGTCAGCTTTAAGAAAACTTATACCGATCTTATTAATTTCTGAATATCCCTCGTAACTGACTTTGTTAATTTTCCTCGTATATTTCATGTTTTTAATATCTTTTTCCAACAAAAACTATACCAATATTAGTAATTTCCCAACATACCTCGTAATTTGCTTCGTTTGTTTTTTTTTTACAGTGTATGGTCAGCTTTAACAAAACTTATACCGATTTTATTAATTTCTTAGTATCCCTCGTAACTTACTTTGTTAATTTTCCTCGTATATTAGTCTCTGTTTCATATTTTCAATATCTTTTTAAAACCCATACCGATATTATTAACTTCCTAACGTCCCTCGTATATTCCTTATGAAAAAAATTGGGAGTTGAATCTTTATTTGAAGGAGGCTGCAAGAATGGATCGCATTTTCACGTTAAAGAATGTTTATTTATAAAATAAATAAATCTAATATTTTTTTTTACATTCAACCAACACATCTATTTTTAACTCTCACAACAACTGGATATAAATAAAATTATTGAAACCCTCCATCTTTGTTTTCGAGACTGCGTTAAAATATTTTCGACACATCTGTCGGATTATCTCAGGTCAGTTCTGATTTTAACCTTGAAATAAAAATATTCATTGATCTTGACGTGGAAAATGATTCACTAGTGTACACTCTTCTGTGTAAAAAATATCAATATAAAACGTTTATCTATGAAAAATAACGACACCATAAGGTTTACGATGAGGATAGAATTTATTTGTATTTAGTACATTTCAAAATGTAAATTTGGTAACAATGTTGTAAATAAATACAATGAAGTTTTATGTACTGATAACAACGTTGCCGCTTTGTTTATAAATCTGAAAGCTATTGATTTCTAAATATATTAACAGTATTATCTTAGAATGTACTTTTATAACTTTTGTTTTTACAATATAAATCGCGAGTTCAAAGTATTTTTATTTTTATCCAGTTGTTTTGTGATATTTTTTCTTGGTATTGAAAATCAATTTATTCCCAGAACGATATTTTTCATTATTTATCAATCAACAAAAGATGATTCATAAAGACTGTTATCTAGAAGATATATTTGTGTTTATTTCGATTACTTATAATTTAATACGAATAAGTGATATCATTGTGTCAAGTCGTAACAAATTCCAATATAAACCGATGTTTTCTTAAAAAATCGTTTTTTATCATTATTTTTAGATAGGTACAACTTTTAAATACATATAAATGTGGATATGTTGTGAATGACCTTGAACTTAGTTCATTAACCACGCAATTATTTTTAAATTATGTATTTTATTATAATTTATGTGTAATCTGAAGTCAGTAACAGCTTTTTTTTACAAATATCCCTGGGAAGCTTGATAAGCTCGCGAAAAATAAGAATTTTTTCAATTACCCTCGTATTTAGACCTGGAAGAAATTGTGGTGAGCGACTCAGTATTTTTTAACATTTCGGAATGCACGGTCAGAGAACGAAAACTGAAATTATGAATAAATAAATGAAATTAACGAACCAACTGAATTTATTTATAAGGTCGTTGACTTTGCCAAACAACAACTGCCGATGCGAAAAATATATGCACCTTTTATTAGCTATACATTATAATAAGAATTTTACTACTAATGAAATTGATCATAATGAAAAAGGTTCCACGTGAAATTATTCAAAAATAATAATATGATAATAAATTATTAATCTACGTCTCACATAACCTAAAAAATTTCCTTTACGAATTACGTGTTATATTAATATGTCGATTAACGACGATAAATTTGAATAACCACACCAATGTAATATCATTTCAAGATAGCAAGGTTAAGTTGAAAGAGAAAAATTTACTAATGTAGGTCGATCATTCGGCAAAAATGGACAAAACCATATGGAGTTCATAACCAGTACGACGCCGTTTGTTTATCGAGAATGTAATGAGAAATATCATTTTAAAGAAAGTTCTGAAACGCTTTCCAAACATATGAAGTATTCCAGATTCTTTTATAAGCGTAGAAATTAATTTTATCATCATTAATGTAATTATTATTTGTAAAAACCGCATCTCTATATATTTAACGTCCATCTTGAAATATTATTTTTACAGTTTCCTACTATAATTAGCTTAATTGTATTTGAAAGTAGAGATGGTTATTAGATATAACAATTTGGCACAATTCCGTTATTTTGGAACGAAAATTATACACACAAGTAAATTTATTATACAATTGTCTATCCCTTTTATGACGAAACCCTGAAAAATATTTTAAAATAACAATAAAAAAATTACGAGAATGCCAAATGACGCATTCTTAATAATTAAAATTCCGCCGGTGTGTGTAATATGCCCAGACGACATCGATTCTGAAATTTCTATCACGAACACGTTTCCTTTGGATGTTTTATTGCATACCATCCGCTTTGTTTTCAATATGAACATTTGTACAGGTTATTAATTTATGTAATATAAAAAAATAATTTTCGAATCATCAGTTACAAAATTATTTTTCATTCTAGTACATTATTTACTAAACAAAGTTTCGATTTTTGATAAACAATTACGCGTAAGCTTGCAAAATTTATATAAACACACTTACTATTGAGAATTAAGAATACCACGAATTATGTTTTAAATATTATTAAGTAAATATATGTCAAGTACATGATTATACTTTTTTCACTATTTTGGATTAGTCATAGTTGTTTTTTCGAAATAAAAACTATCCCTATACATCGAATTTAATATGTTTATGAACATTCGGTACGCTTATGTTTTAATTCTACGTATTGATGCTGATCTTGGTCATGTTGGTACACCTTTTCCATATAAGGATAACGAATTCTAAATACATCATTCATTCAGTTGAAAAGTATGAATAAATTTTCTCGATTTCTTATTTTATTAATGTCGTTACGCAAGCAAATGTATACAGATTATTAAAAATGTCATTCCAATATCTGCTACGAACTTATGCTAAACCCTGTATAAATTCCCATTCTGCCTTATCTCCTATTCTATCGAAACATTCTAAAAGTCGTTTAACAGGAAATACAACTTCCGTTTCTAATATTTTTAATCGACGATAGATAAAATGACGTATACTGCAACGTCTTGGCTAAATCCTATCCTGATTATTTAATTTCTATTTTTTTTTCTTCAATTTTGATCATCTGCCGAATATGGTTACTTGAAATGCGTGCCGATTAACCGTTGTCGGGGTCATTCGGAGCCCGAAGTCATACGAGCATGTTGAAATCCAGACAAATATGGCATAAAGAGAATGATTCATACATAGAAAGTATTAGATGAAACGAGACTTAACAAGTGGTTATCGTCTGGTAAATGTAAAATGTTTTAATATAAACTGACACTGTACGAATCGATATTAACACAGTTGTTACATTTGGTATAATAATTTAATATATAATGATGGGTGATATATCAATAACAGTTATAAGTAACTGTTATTAGTGTTAATTGCGATAATAAACTTCTTAATTATTTATTTTCGCGATAAATAGGAAAATATACTTAAATATATTGAATTAGTAATTGTAAATAAATTGGTCAGTCACCTCCAAAAACCAGATTGGGTGTTTTATGACCATATGGTCCACGATTCTCGTTCTTTTAATAGTGTTTAACTTGCATGCGGTTAATATTTAATTAATACAGTGGCGTACTAAATTTTTTTTATAACGTTGAAAATATTTTTAAATTATAAATAATTAGATACGATATTCATTAGAGCGTGGATTTTTACAAAAAAAAAACTAAATTGGTTGTATTTAATAAATGTTTGATCTAATTAGACGCGGAGATTTGAGTACGCTAGTTTATTAACTCTAACGAATTAATTAATAATAATTATATAACAAAAAATCACCGGAAATCGGTCAATGAACCACAAAAAAAACGTTCTAAATATATCAAAGTTGATAAATATTCATATATTGATAAATGTTATTTGGAGTAATGAACCAAATGACAAATAAAGCTGTTATTATCGATAATTTTATTAGAATTAGCGTTATAAAAAAGAAAACTGTAGACAGTTGAGGAGGAACATAACCTAGAAATGTAGCGGTTTGTTAGACGGGGATTTGTTTCTACCATTTTTTTAACCTCAATAAATTAATTGATAATAATTTAATAACAAAAAAAAATGCTAGAAATTGTTCTATAAATCATAAAACATGTTCTAAAAATAATATATAACTAAAAATTGATATTTATTAACAAAACGATACATTTAATTTGGAGTAATGAACCAAACGACAAAAACAGCTGTCATTATCGATAAAAGGAAACTGTACTTTTGTAACAAAGCTAACGTTCCATAGATGGTGCTACGTCTTATGATTCAATACAGTTGATGGGAAATATAACCTCCAAATATATAATTTTTTTAGAAGCGAAAATTTGGTTCTACTATTTTCTTAGGTCTAATGAATCATTTAATGATAATTTTATAACAAAATATTTTCCAGAAATTGGTATATGAATCACAAAACATGTTTTTATAATAAGATATATTTAAAACGATACATTTCGTTTGGAATAATGAACCAAACGACAAAAACAGCTGTCATTATCGATAAAAGGAAACTGTACTTTTGTAACAAAGCTAACGTTCCATAGATGGTGCTACGTCTTATGATTCAATACAGTTGATGGGAAATATAACCTCCAAATATATAATTTTTTTATAAGCGAAAATTTGGTTCTACTATTTTCTTAGGTCTAATGAATCATTTAATGATAATT
This sequence comes from Diorhabda sublineata, assembly GCF_026230105.1. NCBI lineage: Eukaryota > Metazoa > Arthropoda > Insecta > Coleoptera > Chrysomelidae > Diorhabda > Diorhabda sublineata. The sequence goes on from NC_079474.1 coordinate 34,973,298, forward strand.
TTATAACAAAATATTTTCCAGAAATTGGTATATGAATCACAAAACATGTTTTTATAATAAAATATATTTAAAACGATACATTTCGTTTGGAATAATGAACCAAACGACAAAAACATCTCTCATTATCAATAATTTTATTAGATTTAGGGTGTTATAAAAAAGAAAACTGTACTTTTGTAACATAACAAACGTTCGATAGATGGTGCTACGTCTTTTATGATTCAATACAATATAGGGGAAACATAACCTCGAAATCTATCAGTTTATTTTTCGTTTAAGATGTCTTGCACCGTACCAGCTGCTCCAGCTCCTCCAGCTCTTAAAGACCTCCCGAAAGTAGCCGACGATCTAAAAACTCAATTAGAAGGTTTCAAACCCAGCAATTTAAAAAACGCCGATACACAAGAAAAAGTTGTTCTTCCATCCGCCGAAGGTAATAAAAATTTCTTACTTTCATATTAATAAAGCCTCGCTATTTTCAGAAGATATTTCTATTTTAGACATTTTCGTACAACATTGTTCTGTTAGTTATTTTTAATATTTAACATTTGGCAAACGTGTATTTCTTTGTTCTTTTGTACTGTCTGGATTCCTAACGGTCTAGACAGAGTGGTTCTATTTGCGACGCGAAATATATTAGGTTGGAATAGCATAACAGAATATAACGAGTGAAATTATTATAATTTTTAATGTGAAATTAGGAACATTTACGAAATTACTTGTTTTAAACGATATTTCATTTTTTTAAATAATATATATCAACTTTTCTCGGTGTAGCTATTACAAGTTACGTCATGATTTCTAAACTTCTACATTTTGTTTCTTTTCAAAACAATATGTTTTCTAACGTTTTGGTTTCATTATTATTATATCAATAATAGTAATTCCTTTTGTTTTTTATTCGTTATTTTGTAAATCAACGCATTTTTTTCAATCTAAAACTTGTAATTATTATTGATCTTGATCATAGTACATGTAGGTTAAATATTTTTTTCAATTTACTTTCATCGCCCACCTCTAATACATAATTGGAACACCTGCAACGAACGTTACTTACAAAAATGGCAGATGTGCCTGTTTACTAAAGTTAAGATAATTCAGCTTGTGATTAGTAGATGGCGCGTTTATAATATTCTTAATGCTATTTTAATAATGATAATTATATGATTTAAATAAAAAAAAACTTTTTCGGAATTACACATATTTATATTTTAAATGAGTCTAAGGAAGATGAAAAGGTTTTTTGTATATTGGTGTTAATAGATGTAGCGCAGGAACGTACCCACAACGCTCTTATGGACGGTGTGGAAAATTTCCAAACGTCTAAGCTCAAAAGAACAGACACCAAAGAGAAGATAGTGTTACCTAATGCACAAGGTAAAAGGAAATAGGTATAGTGAAAATTGAGAGGAATAGAACGCCAACAGATTTAACGCTATTTAACAAAATTTTGGCTTCTAATCTCTAATGCCGAGATTGTTTTATTCGAGTGTCGGTTTAACCTCAAAATATCGAAAAAATTAACGGGTTTTGAGCGTATTTTAAGTGCTTCTAACAATTTACTTACATTTTAACAAATTTTGCAACCAGTTTATTATAAAAACAAAAAAATTACGTCTTCGAAGACAACACCTGTTTTCAAGGTCATTTTTATGTATTGAGTTGTACACTGCCCTACAACAATTTGTTACAAGAAAGAGGTAAAATACTCATTCATTTCTGCTTTATTATTAATACCTTATATACAGGGTGATCTAGAAGTAATGGGACACAAGGCAACACCTGTTTTGAAGGTCATTTTTATGTATTGAGTTGTACACTGCCCTACAAAAATTTAAATTTTTGCAAGTACAAAGTGAAATAGAAAAAACTCGTCAATTTAGTTGTGTTTCATTATTCGTACCTTATATACAGGGTGATCTTGTAGAAATGGGATACTACACTATATTATTTTTACAGTTTGTCCTTTCTCAGTGGATTACTGAGAAAAATAAAAATTTTTAATGGGAAAAAAATATAATTTTTGCAAGGGAAATTCGCCATTATGGAATAGAAATGGTTTTTTTTTCATACTAATCTTAATCGCGCTTAAAAAAATGATGTAAATAATCGATTTTTGGTGTTATTATTTCGATTATAATTTTTAGATGTGGCCGCGGAAAAAACCGAAAAAGCTTTAATCGAAGGCATCGAACGTTTCGACACCAGCAAATTGAAGCACACGTTAACGCAAGAGAAAAATCCTTTACCGGATAAAGAAGGTAAACATAAGATTAAAATTGTAAAATTGGCTTAATAGTTTTTACAACTGTACCAGAAATATCGTTTCCCCCTGTAGATAATCTATTGGCGACGGTCGTTTTCTTCAAAATATTTATTATTTGTTTCAAATAATCGATATTTTCATAAAAAAAGTTGGAAATATCATGATTCACATTTGGAAAAAAATTCCGGACCGTGTGAACGGTGCTTAACAATTGTAATATGTATCGCTCTTTTATATAAACGCAAAATTTAAGTCAAGCAGTCAAAAATCGTTAACGACGTTATTTTTTTTCTATTTTATGAAATTTGAAACGTTCTTTAAGGATTTTAATTTGCCGGATCGTGTGAGCTGCTCTTAAATAATTATATATCACGTATTTAGCTAGAATATGAAGCCAGATCTTATTGCCGGACGTATGAGCGATACTTAAGACATGCCGGATAGTGTGAGCAATACTTAAGCAGCGCTTAATCTATATTGAGCAGTTAAAAAATTATCTAAGACCCAAATATTTCACTTTCTTAAACTTATGATTCGCAATTTTCAGCATAACGTAAATTGCCGGATCGTGTGATCGATACTTAATGACTGCCGGTTATAGTAGTTGAAAATTATTTGAAAAATCAAAATTTTCTTTTTCTACTTCTAAATTTAGAAATATTCGAAAAAATAATGTAGTATGCCGGATCGTGTGAGCCGTACTTGATTATTTTATACGTAATTCACTATACTAGCATAACGTGAATGCCGGATCGTGTGAGCGATACTTAATGTGTTACATTAAGCGGTGGAACAATTATTGAGGAAGTTAAGATTTTTTTTTCTTTTACAAGTTTTGAAATATTCGCAAAAATGTATTTTGCCGTATCGTGTGAGCACCATTTTCATATTATACGGTTGAAAAAAATTATCCAAAACCTAAAGATTTTTCTCTATTTCGTGTAAATATTGGCACACTTCGAAAAACTTAATTTGCCGTATCGTGTGAGCCGTACTTTATTAAATTATACGTAATTCTCTCTCTATAAGTTGCCGGATCGTGTGAACGATACTTAAATAATTATTATAAAAACTTCTTAATCTGATAACAAATTTTAACTACTTCGAGAATAAATAATCCAAACAGGGTTGGATTTACTTTTTGGTTTAAATATGGTGCAGTTTTAAAAACTATTTTCACAATTTTCTTTGCTCGATTTTCACTAAATAGCTTTGCATTTTAACAATTGAATTGAATGAATGTTTTTGTCGTAAATAGTATCACGAATTATTCATCAATTTCGATTACTAATTATTTTCTTTAGAAATCATCGTACCAGTCATAAAATTATTGACACAATTATTCAGTTTGCATGATATTTCATCGAAGTCGATTTTATTAGTAACCAAATTTATGTTCCCCGCTTTTTTGTCGTAACAGCTTGTTACTTTTTTTGTTACAAATTTTTGCATGAATTTGCTTCGTTTTTGCCTGACAGCCGTCCAACTAGAAAAAACACATCAAACACTCCTAAATGGCGTTGAACATTTCGACAAAAGTACAATGAAACACACGGAAACCGAGGAGAAAGTAGTTCTACCCGATAAAGAAGGTAGGTACATAGAAATAAAATGCATGTTCAGGTATTTTTCAAATTTTAATACAAAATTTGATTTACCGGATCGTGTGAACTGGACTTAATCCATTTTTAGCTGTTGCAAATAATCTAAATTGTTTTGATTCTGTTTTTTCAAATTTCAACACATTGTAGTTGACCGGACCGTGTGAACCGGCCTTAATTATATAGCTGTTAAAAATAATCTAAAACTTCGTGACTCTTTTTTTTTTTTCAAATTTGACACAAAATTTGATTTGCCGGATCGTGTGAACGAGAATTAATGGCCGTTAAAGTCGATTTTTGGCTGTGTTGTATTCTTTTGTTTTGATCAAAAATTTTATTTACCGGATCGTGTAAGCGGGACTTAATTATCCATATTCATATAGTTGTAAGTAATATACAACGTCATGATATTGTTTTACAAATTTAAACACAATGTTATTTGCCGGTTCGTGTGAACATTACTTAATTTAATACTTATTAAATTGCCGAAACGAATGAATCGTATTTAAATGTCGTGTGAACGGCATTTGAGTGATTAAAAATAATTATTTGCTCATAATACTACACATTTTGGGGAAAAAATTGCATTTGAGTGTGAAATTTTTATTAATGAGCAAAAAAAGATGATCTCTGATTTTTGTTTATTTGCAGTCATTGAACAAGAAAAAGGACAAAAAAATCTGATTTCTGGTATTGAGAACTTCGACAATTCCAAATTGAAACATGCGGAAACTTTGGAAAAAAATCCCCTGCCCACCAAGGAGATTATTGATCAAGAAAAGAGCGCTTAAAAATATTCATATCGCGTCCTGCGGGCTCAACTCAATGCCAATTTTTGTATTATTTTATACTTTTATATAATATTTGATACCCCTATTTATATTGTAAGATAATATTTAAGATCAGATTCATCAACGAGACTTTTTATTCAACAACAAATGCTACAACAGAATTTTCATAATTTGATGTTCTCTTTTTAGAAAATTTCGAAAAAATATCTAATTTGATGAAATTACTAGGGTTCAGTTGAAACCGAACAGTCATATGAAGCGATTTGCTTTACTTTTTAACCAAAGTATACAGAGATTTATATTTTTAGATGCAATTTTGTTGTTTTGTAAAAAATCTATCTTTTATTTCGTTTGATATTGTAATCATTTGTACTTATTCTGTTTTTACATTTATCTGTAGGTCTAGTATATCAAAGAAATTAATTTTGCATGAATTATGGTGCTTCAATAAATCATATTAAAAATATAAATTATACCAGTGTTTTATTCCATTAGTTTGACATGGAACATAAACACAAGTTTTCTCAATCGATTCATATAAATCGATATCTCGAATCACTTCCGGAATATCGAATTTTTCATAAAAGCGTGTCATTTTTTTCTTAATTCCTGGGTTATTTGACATAATACTTAAAAATACACATTCAAACCGAAAGAATTTAAATATTCATGGAATATTATGTGAAACAATTTAATTACCGAACCACAAACGAAACTTTGTAATTGATATTTAGTTGATCAAAATATGACTTCATAACTGCCGCCATATTGTTAATTTTATGAGAGATATTGACGTCAAACATCAGCGCGACATTTAAGTCACTATTCGTGTTTAGTAACGGCATGGAACAAACAAAGCTAACGATCTGTCATACTTCCAAGATTGACAATGTTGATTTTCCCAACATCAAAAAATGTTTGTTTGTGAACATAGATATGATAACTAATACGAACTCCATTCGATATCAAAAATTTTTATATATATATATTGTAAATGAAAATTTATTTCAAATTCAGATTATTTTTTATGAAAATGGCGTTAAAAGTAATTCGAAAAATACACAATTATTACTAGAGATCTATGATCTTATGGAGTTAATTCCTAGTATTACCACTAATGTGGGTTTGGTGCACAAACATGATAAAGAATTTGATGTACACTTTTTTTGTAGCATAGAGTTGGATCTCCTTACCTATACCCTCCGTACAGTTACGTTATTTTTATTAAGATTTGATTGATAGAAGCATATACAAGGTCGTATGTATAATAAAAAAGAAATTTCAAAAATAAATTGACGTTCATATATAATTAATGAAAAAAATGTTTTTAGGAAAGGATGTTATGAAATAAAACATGCTTTTTTTCAATTCTTTTATTATAAATTTATAAAAAATATAAAAAAACAAACTATATTCTCGATATAAAAATAAATAAAAAAAAACGATTTATTTTATTTTGGATAACTATCAGTAAATTTCCAAAAATACGAGGAACGTTGAAAAGTTATAATGCCCTAATTATAAAACGCTCATTTTTGATTATATCAAAAAACAATTTTTAATTAAAATCGGAATTTCAATATAAATAGAATATTTTGTTCTCAATATGATTTTGTTTGGATTTTTTTTTTTGTTATTTATAAAAAACAAATTACGACTTTTATTTATGATAGTCTCATATGAAAAAAATATTATTTAAGGCACAATATATTACCTATAATTGAAATATCAACAACTAATTTCATATTTTTTCACATACCTAAATATACAGTGCTTCCAAAACGATAACACCAAAAAACAATTGAGAAGTGACTTTTCTTACACAAAATCTACATGATAAATAACAAATTTTTAATTCGTAGATTTGGAAACTGAAATCAAATGTCATTTTGACAGTAACGATAAATTTAGAAACAATTTAACAACAAAAAATTCAAAAATGAACAAATAAGAACCAAATTTTAAATTCTCTTCAAGTTTCTTTTTAAATTTGCACTTTTTACGAAAAATTATAGTGATTTGGAATGATCACTAATATATTCAACTATTTATGTCACTTAAATATCGCATAAATTATTATAAAAAAATATCTAACTACATTTTTCTTTACGAAATATAAATAATTGGTCCACCCTGTATGAAAATCAGACGAAAATAGTGTTTCAAATAGCCAAAACAAAATTTGAAAAGTTTTTTTGAAAAATCGAATTATTGTGGAACGGCAGTAATATATAATACAAGAGGTATACAAATACTAAAAAAATTTTGATACAAATACCCTATGACGTCACAGCCGAAGAATTCGCGAATATCTATGAACGTTATCAGTAATAATATTTTTTAGGTTATGTTAACATTTTTTTACATTTATGGACTATTATAAATTGGACAACATTGTAATATCGTGATGATAAGATCAGTGGCGTGAAAGTGTATTGAAAGTTTTGTATCATAATTTTTACATAGAAAAACATTTTATTTTATTTGCGTTTTTATACATACATGAGTCTTGAAAAAACTAAATAAATTTTTTCTTTCAAAATAAAATAAGCACGATTCACATATTTTTACTAATAAACGTAAAATATTAACAAAAAAATAACTCTAGAAAAATCGACATTTATATAGATTGTACTTAAAAAAAAATAATTTCTGTAATATCATCAGAAAATTGTGATCACCTGGTACAAACAAATCAAAATGAATTCTTCCAAACTATCCAAAAATTGAGGTATAATTTCGGAAATTACGTTCGGGGTGGAAATATAAACCCTTGAGGGGTATACGGCCAAGAAGGGGGAGGAGTTGGGGGATAAACATAAGGAGAGGATTGCACGTAAGGAACTTCGACTGGGGGGGTGTAAAGAACTGGCGTTGTTGGCAATAACACTTCGGTCACTTCCTGTTGCGCAGGAGGTGGGGGTGCTCCAGTGTACAATATAGAAGTTCCTAAATGAAGAAAATCAAAACTAAATCGATTTAACTAAAAAAAAAGTAGTTTTATGTTTAACACGAATAGAAACATATGAGCCAGTCCGGTACTGTTGTTTGTTTACATTTTCGAGCTAAAAAATTTATATAAATATAAATAGGAAAAGTTGTACCGGGTGGGCAAATAAAATTATAATTACAAGGGAAAAACGAAAAGTGTGGAAATTATTTTAAGAATTTCAGGTCCGTATTTGAAAATATGGAATTAAAATTTCAAAATTTACTCAATTAAGTGGCACTTTATTTATATACGATAATTGATATCTTCAACAAATTTTGCCCATTTTTCATTACACAACCATCTCTTTAAATAAGAAATAGGGGAGAGTGGGAACATGCTTTAAGAACCCGGTTCTGCTTAGCCGAGTTATCTTACGAAATGTAAACATGGATAAAAATTTTTCCAGTGAATGAAAGCTTAAATTATACGTAAAAACGTACATGTTTGTCAAACAATAGCATAGGTAGATAAAACTTGGAAGTTTATTTTTCTAGCCACCCACATTTCCAGACCTAACTTACTTGGATTTTCATTTGTAGGGTCGAATGAAAGATCTCTTTTAGACAAATAGAACTACGATAAGAGATGATACGATTGTGAGAATACGACAGGCGACACAAAGTATTTCAATGGTATAAAATGAAAAATTCTCGTCTTGTACATGTTTCCTAAGATATCTCGAAACGAAAAAAAGATATCGACATGCTATTTTCGCTAATATAATGTTAATTTAGTTTATTTTTAAAAGACTTACTCAAAATTTTATGCTTTTATTTAAATGTGTAAAGATAAATCACAATCTCTAAAATATTTATAACAACGCCATCACAGCATTCACGTAAGTAATTATATTGCTTGGAATCTATTTTGTATTTATAAAAAAATTTCTTTCGAACTACATCGAGTTTTTAAAAATCCGATAAGCAGAACCGGACTTACAAGCATTTTTTCATTAAAATGTTCCCACTCACCCCCATCACTTATTTAAAGAGATAGACTAAAACTTGCATAATGAAAAATGGACAGAATTAGTTGAGAAATCGATTATCGTACATAAAATGCAACTTAATTGGGAAAATTTTGCAAAAACTTGCTTTTTTAATTCTATATTTTCATAGTGGTGGACTTAAAATTGGAGAATCTTCGTGGTTATGGTATCAAAATGTTCCATTTAACGTATTTGTTGAAAAAAAATATAGTAAAAGTAGTTGAATTGGAAATTTCTAGTCATTTTACGGCTTTAAATAGCGAAAGAATATTTTTCGCAAAAATTTTTCATATTTTACTTAAAATAACAAAACAATTTAGAAAAAGAAAATTTTTTTGTAATACTTGGCAAAAATTCTTTCAAACAACATCAAGTTTATTAAAATCGAATAAGCAGAACCGGACTTACAGGCATTTGTTCATAATAAAGTTTCCACTCTCCCCCATCTCTTATTTAAAGAGATAAACTAAAACTTGTGGAACGAAATTCACACAGAATTTATTGAAAAATTCGATTATTATATATATAACACCAATTAATTGGTAGATTTAAAAAAAAAAATTTTTTCAATTTTATATTTTCAAATCCTCCCACCAATAATTGTGAAAATAATTTCCACGTGTTTCTGTTTTAAATTTTTTTCTCTAAAGCTGTAAAATAATTCGTCCTACGGTCACTCATAATTGCCCACCCAGTACAACGTTTCCTTATTTACATAAATTTCAGTTTAGTATTTCGATAATGTAAACAAACAACAGTACCGGACTGGCTTAACATGAAAATATTTTTATTAAATCAAGTACCAAGATTATTTCACTTTTTCTCGACCTTGAGACTAATTTTAAAATGTGACAACGTTGTTTATACCCCTTTTTATTATTTTCACTAATTTATAAAAATAAAATGAGAGTTTAAATAGAAAATTGTTTGAAATTGGGAAGGAATGTTTACGTTACCTTGTCCCATCTGTGGTACTTGCACCATAGGCGAGTATGGTTCGATGGGTGTACACGTGGTGCAATGTTGCGTGTAACAAACCGCCGTTTCCGGTTGTTGGACATAATTGGAGTTAACAGTTTCGGTTGTACGAAAATTGTTGTTATCGCAATTGTTAGCGATGTCGTTTTTTTGGATAGTTTCTTGTGGTAATTCTTGTTGGGGGGATTGGGACACTTCGTTGTTGGTTTGTTCTTGTGTTTTGTTTCGCGGTGGCGGAGGTGGTTGTAATTCGAATAACGGGGACGTCCATTGGGGGTATGTTTGGTAAGAGTAGTTGTAATAATATGAATAATTATTGTGATCTAAAATGTAAAATATTTTATTCACATCATAACTCATCCCGATTGTTTGAAAAAAAAAATAAACTTTTATAATAAAAACCCTAGCGAAGCTTTGATCATTTTTTTACACCCTGTATCTCAGAAATCATTCAGTAAAATTAGTTCTAGAAAGTTTTCCCGGGAAATTGGCTCTAAATCATCTGTATTTTGGTCCGTGTGATTTTATAACGCTGCAAAGTTGTTTCTAATATTTATTATTGATTTGTGAAATTTGATACCCTGTAACTCAGAAACCACGCGTTTAAATTTGTTCCCGAATTTTACCCATAAAGAAGGATTCTTGATAAGAGTTTTTTCTGAAATACGAGCTCGATATTTGAAATATTTTAGTCCGTGTGATTTTGTTAAAACTATATAGTTGTATACAGGTTTCAGAATCGATACGTCGAATTTGACACCCTGTAATTCAAAACCGCGCATTCAAATTTGTTCCCGATTTTTTTTCTTCAAAAAAAGATTCTTGTGAACAGTTTTTCTGGAATAGGAGCTCGATATTTGTCATATGTTAGTCAGTGTGATTTTGTTAAAACTATACTGTTTTGTCTAGGTTTTAAAATTGATAGGTCGCATTGGACTCTGAAACCACGCGTTCAAATTTGTTCTCGATTTTTTTCTGCGCAGAAGGATTCTTGTAAAAAGTTTTCTAAATCTAATAAATTGATTTGAATATTCATTATTGATATGTCGCATTGGACACCCTGTAACTCAGAAAACACGCAATTGAATTTGTTCTCGATTTTTTTCTTCAAAGAAGGATTCTTTCAAAGAGTTTTTCTGGAATATGAACTCGATATTATTTTAGTACGGGTGATTTACTAAATCAACAAAGTTGATTTAAATATTTACTATGAATTTGTGGAATTTGACACTCTGTTACTCAGAAACCATGCATGCAAATTCATTCCCGATTTTTTTCTCAAGAGAAGGACTCTTTTAAAGAGTTTTTTTGGAAAACGGGCGCGATATTTTTAATATTTTAGTCCATGCGATTTTCTAAATTTGCCAAGTTGATCCCAAATTTAATCAAAGATATATGAAGTTCGATACCCTGTACCTCAGAAATTACGCATCTGATATAGTTTTCATTTTTTTTAACCATAGAAAAAATCTTGATAATAGTATTTTTAAAAAAGGAACTCGATATTTGCATTATTTTAGCCCGTGTGATTTTTTTAATGAGAACAATTTTTTTTAATATTTCTTTCGATATAGAAAAAACAGATAATTCTAATCGACTTTTTAAAAAAAAAAAAGTTTTGAAAAGGAAAAAAAAAAAAAACAATTTCATCACATTTTTGACACATTAAATCAAATATTTCCAAAAACCTTAATTTTTGCGAAATCGAGCGACAACTATCATAATCACCTAATTCTGTAATATGATTGTTACAAGGGGCGACTGATTTTCAAATACTCGAATTTCAACGTAGAAATTGGAAAAAAAATAGTTTTTGTAGAAATCATTTTTTAGTAAAATCAAATGAAGGAAAATCATTGATTAAGGAAAAAAACTGTAAAATTTTCAAATAATTTTATTAGTAGCATCCTAATTTGAACTTTTCACTTTTCGGTCATTGTATTTCGAGTAATTTCAAATCTGCAGCTGCGTCCACGTCTCCCCCTGCTACCTCAGTATCTATAGGCGGTACTGTAGCAGCTACAGATTTCAAATTTTCTAATAACAACACCAACGATCCATTATCGTACCCCTCGGAACTAGTAACAATTTGAAGCGCCGTTGATTCGATTTCTTTTAATAAAGATTCTCGTTCATTCGCAGAATTTACTTCTTCGACTAATATGATGACGTCGTTGATTCGAGGAGTTTCTTCTGTCGCCTGAAACATCTCGATACAATTTTTCTTTTAATCACCGTATTCATTTATTACTACCGGTATTTGTTGTTTCAAAGATCGTTTAATATTGTTGATGTCTCGCCTTTTTAATTTTTTTCTGTGTAGACTATCGCGTTCGGCTTCTAATTGAAGTATTCTGGAAGGAATGACGTGATGGAAGCTCAATATCAAAATATTAAACAAAAGACATGAAAATATAATTAAAATATAAAAATGAAGAAATTTCATCCAAAAATTACCTCGTAGGTGACAATCCCCTCTTAAGACTCCTCACTACTTCCTCCCTCTGTTGTTTAGGAATTCTTTTATTAGTATCATCCACGCTGTGTCCATAATGCGTCCGATAATATCCAACATGATACAAATCAGGATTTAAATGTTTCGTAATAATTATTTTACTCGTACAATTTCGATTTAACTTGAAAGATTTACGACCCCTCCTAATTTTCGGTTTGTCCTTGTTAGTCTGTTGTTTTCCTGAAAATGTCCTATCACATTTTGTTTACCAACAAATTGCGACAACTCACCACTTCTAGCACAGTCGTAATACAACTTTTCGTGTTTGAAAGATTTCTTCCAACCTGTTAACCTCGCGTATTGTACACCGTACATAATTTCTTCGGTTTCTAACCACGTCTTAAATTCTGAAATACTTACATTTTATCGCGTCTAATAATAACGAAATAAATCGGATAATTACCTTCGAAAGTAGAAAATATAAATTCTACGAACTCCATATCGATGTCGTGTTCGACTTTTAAATGGTATATCAAGTCTTGGTTGTATTTAAATGATATTTCACAGCCTTCAAGACATTGGTACGTACTATTTTCGTTTAAATCGTAGCCGATAATTTGTCGATGAGGTTCTTTATGTACTAGTTTCACGTGTTTATTAACATTCGATTGACAAGAAAATTTTTTACCACATGTTAAACACACGTTTTCGTTACTCATTATTAAAATAAGTAAATACGTTAAATGAAATTGATAAAAACAAATCAAAATAGAATCCGTACTGTATTTAACCTTTTTGACATCCTTCTTTTAGACACACATGAAATGAATTCGGAATGAGTAGTTCTATAACAAACTGTCAACCATAGAACTGAATTACAACGAACACAATGTAATATGTTACAGCGTTGTAATGTTTGATACGAAATTCTTAAAATTAGTGAAAAATAATCGTACTTCGCTAAGAGTTGCAGGTATCACCGATGTACCGTAATTTTTATAAATATTTTCTTCATTTATTATAAGTAAATTCGTTAATAGATTTGATAAAAACAAATCAAAATAGAATTATTTCTACTGTTTTTGACGCTTCTGACGGCGGAACTTTTTCCTCTTTTTAAACACGCTAAACTACACTATAATCATTGAATTAAACAGATAATAATAGAATCGATTCGGAACGAGTAGCTCTATGTGCAAAACAACCGAACTGATGTCAACCATAGAATTGAATTAAAATGTACAAAACTTAATATGTTACAGCTTTGCCGTATTTGATAAGAAATACCTAAAATTAATGAAAAAAAAAATAATCGTACTTCGCTAGGGGTGAGAGGAGCAGAATGGATCACCGACGTAACGGTATATTTAAACATTTGATCATAGAACTAAATCAGTGTTCCGTTCTTGACAATAGATTTTTTTCTTTTTTTAGACGCACTCAAATACACATTTGCCATTTTGTAGTACACTATGATCATAGAAACAGAACCATAGAACTAAAGTAATATCAACGAACGAAACTCAAAGAATTTTACAGCGTTGCGTTTTCAATAAAAAATACTTAAAATTAGTGAAAAATTGTTTTGTACTTACCGTGATAGGGAATAACGCTCGGGGTGACTGGAGCAGACGCGATCATCGGTTTAACGTTATAATTATACACATTTTGAGTTTGCCCGGGTATCGTAGGCCAAACGAACGGATCTGTTTGAGGTTGGATGTAGGGTTGCCATTGGTACCAACGAGAGTTATCGTCAGTTAGGTTTTCTTGTATTTCGTTGGGGGAAATAGGAGTTGTTTGATCCAATTGTAGCTCCGTTGCCATTTCGTCGGTGCAATACGTGATATTATCATTATGAGGATACTGTATTTGCTGAAATTTAACGAATTTTACATACGAAGTATTTTTAGCGCGATTCGTGAGCTCACCAGAGGAATTCCAATATAAGCGTCGATATTATCTACTGGGTGGTCTTGTTTTGCCGCGTAACTTGAAGACAGTAAACTAGTTTCACTTTTAGTCCTTTTTTTATCCCTGTTGCGCCTTTTTGGTTTGGGTAGGATTCTGTCCGTGGGGGGCGTACTTGGACTGATAATGACGCTTTTTGAAAACCTTGAAATAGTACGATATTTGGAGTACTTGCTCGGGTTAACGCGACAGGTCTTACCTATAGGGTAGCGGCCACGGTTTGGCGTCGTCTTCGGGGGATAAATCTGTATATTTGACAGTTCGTTTTTCGGCTAATTTAGTCAGATAAATGACGCACATGTTTTCGTTTTTAATCATCTCTTGGATATAACAATCGAATTTTTCGTTCAAACGTATATCGTGGTAAATACATTTTGTGCCCAAAATTAATTTATTGTCCCCGTGGTACCATTCACCTAAACGCCATTCTAAAACGCGATCCCGAAAAACACCGAAATTTCACTATCACCCTCGTATAAATATTGAAATTTTAATCAATTTTTATTGTTGAATTGAAAAATTTTCGTCGGTTGTATAAAATTCTGACCGGCTGATTTTGAACAATTAATTTTTCACAAGATATCGGCAACAATGCATTGTCAAGTGTTAAATTTGTCATTCATAAGTTAAATTCTATTATATTCAAACATTAATGACTTTCAATGATATAAATAAACAATTAACACGAACAATTATACGTATTTAATTAAATTTTACGATTAACCTCGTATAAATTTAAAAACTGTTATTGTACGTCACTATTTTGAACAAAATCGTAGAAAAAATTTTGTTGCCGCACTTAGAAATATGAATTTTCCGAATCAATTGACGTAAAATTTAGATCACTTGATTTTAGACAGATATTACATAAAGAAACATCTGGCAACATTGCGCTATCCCCTGGTAAATTCGCAAAAAAAATTTTTTTCTTCATTATTATATTAAATTTTCAAATATTGAAAAGTTGGTGACTCTGAATGTAGTAAATAAACAACCAACATCAAAACTCAGTTATAAATTTTACTATTACCCCCATATAAATTTAAAAATTGTCATTTTTCGTCGCTATTTTGAACAAAATCGTAAAAAAAATACTGTTGCTGCGCTTAGAAATAGAATTTTCAAAGTCAAATGATCGAAAGTTTAATATCTTCATCATTTTTATATCAATATTCCTGATATTGAAAAATTGGTGACTGAATAAAAAATCGATAGTTAGAATCGATTCAGGATCAATGAACTAAATCGATGTTACCCGCTAAAGTAGAATCGTCACTAGAAATTCAGAACGTATCTGGACAATTTTTAAGAGCGCATGCGATATAGATAATATTAATTCATTACTAACTAAATATCCTATAAAGTAGAAAATTATTAATTTAAATTTTTACAGAATTTCGCATTTAACCTAATTCTAATGACATTAGATTTTTTCACGCTTCAATTTGAAATCAAATTGACAGTTAAATATGTGAAATAATGTACGAACGCTGTGTTGCCAAAATAAAAACTTTGTAAGAATAACTTTTTCATCAGAATAATAGTGAAATTTCACTATAACCCTCGTATACATTGAAAATTTACATTTTTTTTACTTTTAACAGAATTGTTTAAAAAAATTGTCTTTACCGTGCTTAGAAATATAAATTATCGAAATCCAGTGAAGGAAATTCAGATCAGCTGATTGTAGGCGGCCATTATTTTATTTCGAAATACGAGACAACTTCGCGATTTGACGTATTTATTTTCATTTTTTCCAGTTTCGAATTCTCTCGAAATTTTATTATTACCTCCGTAAATATTTGGAAATTGTTATTTTTCGTTATTATTTTGGACAAAATTGTATCAAAACTACCGATATTATAGTTAGAAATATACATTTTCGACGTTGATTGATCGAAATTCTGATCAGCTGATTGTAGGCGTCCATTATTTTATTACCAAACACGTGACAATTTCGCGCTTTGACGTAGTCATTCTCCAACAGTCAATGTGATAAGTTGAGTTTTTATTTTCATAGTTAAGTCGATATTTTAAATATTTTTCAATGAAGTTAGCAATAAAATTTTTTAAATGTATCAATATTGAAATTTTCTTTAAAATATATACAATTCCATTGAAAATAACACACATTTTTATATCCTGTAATGACATATAATTTTATCTAAACATATTCGACGAATTGTTGCCAGAATAAAAAATTTTTAAATATAACTTTTCTTCAGTTCTCGAATTCTTCCGAAATTTTATTATTGGACTCGTAAAATAATTGAAAATTGATATTATTAAGGATAACTGTATCAGAACTACCGATATCATACTAAGAAATACAAATTTTCGACGTCGATTGATCGAAATTCAAATCAGCTGATAGTAGGCGGCCATTTTTTTTTATTATGAAACACGTGGCAACTGCGCGCTTTCCCGTGGTCATTTTTAATAGTACATTTGGATATTGTGTTATATATTTTTATGTAAATATATTCGACGCGTTGTTGCCAAATTATTTGATAGAAATTTAAATCAGGTGATAGAGATATTGCCATGTAAACGCATTGTTGCCAGATTTTATGAATGCGTAAAAAATTTATAACAAAAAAACGATGAAAATTTTTTAAAAAATGAGATGATAACTAATGATTATTTTCAAAAACATACCCCTTCTCATCTCTCCCCAAGAATCATACTCAATATTCCTATAAATATTAGGATCTAAAGCTTTGGCTATTTTAAATGGAAACGGCGCTATATTGAGTGCTAAATTTTTTAGATTGAATTTTTCTTGGAGTTCCTCAAAAGTAAGTTCCTTATTTTCGGATTCTAAACGTTTCTTCTCCATCATCAGTTCAGCTTGAGTTATAATATTACCTTTATCGTATAACATGTTGTGGACAATTTCGTCGACTTTAGCTATTCCAAAAACGTTTTCGTATAACGTTTTGTACACGATAGCTATAAAAACGATAAGAAAATGCGAAAATTGTTGTTTATCTAATAAAACGCCCCCGAGAAACACACTGATCGTTTTTGAAATAACGAAATTAAAAAAGCAATTTTTTTTAAATCTTCCCTATTAAATTGCATTTTATATGCGATAATCGGATTCTTTAACAAATTTTGCACATTTTTCATTCCATGAGATTGAGTGTATCTCTTCAAATAAAACGTGGGGAAGAGTGGGAACGTTGTTTTGAAAAAAATCCTGTAAGTCCGATTCTTCTTAACCGATTTTTTTAAACTTAATATCGTTCTAAAGCGCTTTTATCCAGGAATACAAAATATATAAATTCTAAGCAATTTAATTAACAACGTTGATGCTAGAGGGCGTTGTTTAAAATATTTTAGATATTGTGATTTCCTTAACAAATTTGAATAGAAACATAAAAAATTAAGTTAGTCAATATAAAGTAAATTAAATTAACATTAAAATAGCGAAAACCGCATATCGTTATCTTTTTTATATCCCGAGATATCTTAAGATATGTGTAAACGGTATACTAGACGTTTTCGTCTTTTACACGTTTTCTAAGATATCTCGAAAAGAAAAAATGATATCGACATGCTGTTTTCGCTATTTTAATATTTTTTTACTCACTAAAATTTTATGCTTTCATTTGAATTGTTCAAAAAAAATCGCGATGTCTCAAATATATGAAACAACGCCATCTAGCATTCACGTTGGTAATAAAATTGTTTGTAATTTATATATTTTGTATTATTGAACAAAAGCTCTTCCAAACAACAAGTTTATAAAAATCCGATAAGCAGAACCGGACAAGCATTTTTTTCATTAAAATGTTCCCACTCTCCCCCACCTCTTATTTAAAGAGATAGACTAAAACTTGTGAAATGAAAAATGGGCATAATTTGCTAAAGAAATCGATTATCGTATATAAAGTGCAACTTAATTGGGAAAATTTTGAAAATAATTTTCACGTGTTTCCGGGACCCTTTTTGTTATACTTTTTTCTTTTTTTTTCCCCGAAACTGTAATATAATCCGTTCCTGAAATATGGCCGACCCTGTACATTATATAGGGTGGTCTAACTTAATAATTATAAAATTTCGTGATCAACTGGTTTTTTGAGAAAAAAATTAATCGTGTACGATGGTTGTCTTGAAAGTTTCCGAACCCGACCAACAGATGTCAGATGACCATTTAAATTCGGAACGCTTAGTTTTTGTTTTATAATCGTATAAGTGAGTCGTTGTTAGAATTTATACGTCTACGCAAAGAAAAAGTGAAAAAAAAAACGCATTTTTTGAGAAGAAAAACAACAACTAACGGTTGGTGAGGTTAAAAAGGTAAGAACATCGCTTTAAAAAGAGACTATGATGAAAAATAGTAATGAAAATTAGGTTGTTCTTTTTTTCGGTCGGAAACTGATCATACAACCCTCGTATACTGTAGCGAAGGGGAAATGCGTCTGTTTTCTACGAAAAGATGCTTACATCTTGTTTTTTTTGAGATCTAAGATTTGATTATTGGTTTTATAGAAAAAAACTGAATTTAAAATTTCAACATAACCTCAAAATTGTAAAAGGTAAAAATAAGCAGAATTTTTTAAATATTTTTTGTATGTTTAGTAGTTTTTGATAAATTTGAAATTATTAACATTTCAGTTCGAGAAATATTTGAATATATACAAGGGTTTGTTGAAAAAAAGGTTATAGCACTTCAGGTTGAGAAATATTTAAAAAAATACGTTTTGTTGAAAAAATCGTGATTTTTAATAACTCGAAATTTTTTGTCAAAAGTTGAAAATTTCAATTTTTATACAAAATTTGAATAAAAAATATCCTAAAAACAAATAACACCATGAAAAGATGAATTTTTAAATATGTTTTTGTTCCTAAACTTAAATAAATCCAAATTCTCCTTGAATGAAAATTCAAATTGAATCTAAAAAACTGAATATAAAGCTAATTTTTCTGCATTTAAAGTCATAAAACTGATAAGAATTATATTTTGTCCATAAATCCGGCACAAAAATGAATAATTTGAAAAAAAATGTTAATTTTTCTATTTTTATATCGAAAAAAACAGATAAACACGAAATAGTACAATTAATAATTTTTTAATTATTATTACAGCTTCCTAATCCTATTAACCATATATGTTATACAATAAAACAGAAAATATGAAAATAAAATGAGAAAAACAAGTGGAAAACGACTTACATTGACAAAAACCAGCTGCCTCTATATGTTCCTTCTTATAAACCACATCATAATGATCCCTATCCATCAAACACAATAAAAACGCTTTATCAAACTCATTTTCACTATAATGATGAATCTGTTGATCAGTCGCATCAAAAACCGTAATACTTTTTCTAAAAAAATCAAATCCATGTCAAAAAAAAACTCATTGTTATTGTTTAATATCTTACTTATATTTTTTAGTTATAATATTTAGTTCGATTTCACCACACACGACCATGTGTTTTTCTAATTTATCTAAATGATGAAAAAATTGACTAGTAGATTCATCGTCTACGAAATCTGTGTAATTTTCTCTTGCAAATAACAGACATTCTCTCCTAACCCTTTCGTGGTATATTTGACAATCAAAGAGCTGTTAAAAAATAATAAATCAAACATAATTTGCAATAATTTTGTAATCAGGTTTTATTACCTGCTCGCTTATTGCCCTAAATAAACAAGTTTCATCATACGCGACATTTTTTCTATACAAACCAAGGGTGTCTAACCAAAAATCAACTGCGGTTGGATTTTTCCCTTTTTTACCTATTTTATACATTATACTCGACTTACAACTAAAAATATAAAAGAATTCTTATATTTATACAAGTTAATAATAATTACTTACTATTTATTTGAATTTTTTAGTAACAAAATCACTCAATATAACAATTTCTATTAACCACGTGCTTCGAATAAAACTTAAAACTATTCAGACACGCATCTATAAGTGTAGTTTACAGACAGGCGATTTGTCTGCTAATTTTTTACTGCGCTGTTGCCATTTCTATTTGCCTAGAATTATTAAATAGTTGAAACAATTCCACCAAAACAGTATAAATTAAAAACCGTGTTTAAAAATGTTTTAATGGAATAGCAAACATATAATAAAAAAATCTTTGTTTCTTGATATAGTTTATAATTTATTGCTAAATATGTATACGAAAAGAATCGTCGAATTCAAAACGATTATAGAGAATGTTACTTTTTCTTATTAGAAATGTTCACGTTTGAACTAGTTGGATGTTTATCAATAATGATAGAATATACCGGGTGGATAACTGGCCTCAAGAAAAACGTGAAACTTATTTTGAAAGTTTAGGTCCACCTCTAGAGGACGTATTTGAAAGAAAATTAGTGACACTCGAACTAGGTCAAATTCTACCCGTTTCTTTTTTTAAATTAATTTTCGATCGAAAGAGGCCTAAAATCAAGACGATTTATCAAAAATATAAATCAATGAAATCTAATTATCTCATAGTTGCTTTTGATTTCAATATTCTAGACGTATACATAAAAATGATTTTTGGTGTAATTTCATTTTCTATAATACGGACTAAGCTCGTATAGATATTGCCTAAAACAGTTACGTCTGTTTATAACGTGATGATACCGTAGGGAATTAAGAATTTCTTCACAAAAAGAAACATATTTGTTATAAATATCTATAAAAAAAATGATAATAAAAAGTTGATACAATGAAATACATCAACTACGTACACATAAGGATTGGGGAAAATGATAGTTAAATTATGTATGTTTCGGTCCAGCAGATAAAATACCCGACAAAAAAAATTGACAACAGCGCAGCCAGTTGAACACGATTATGAAACGAACCAAGCGATTTACCTCACAAAAAAAAGTGCAGACGTAACAAAATAAACAAATTGTTAATTGTTTCATATTTATATTAATTTTCGGGAAAACATTCATAGAAATCTGCTTACAATAATTGAAGTTTTGTGTCTTATTTGCTCTAAAAAAATCCGATCACGTGATAGATCTGTGTTGCCGTTTATCTTGTAATGTAATGGAAAGTTTTTTCTTATTCTAAAGATTTTATACAAGTTTAGTGCTGTGTTTGATAAAGTTAAACCCAATTTAAAATTGGTTTCCTAACCTAATCTTCTTTTTTATTGAGTATGTTTAGTACATACATTTGTAGTTGTGTTTTGAATTAATGATTCGTTCATAACATACTAAATAAGTGCATGGTCGTGGTCTCTTTATTAAAATTAATTTGAGGCTTAATTTAATATAAAATTCCTACTCGGTGAACAGGTCATAAGCATTTCAAGTAAGATTTACAATTGTTTACGTTTAAAAGTTTTTTTGTCATATTTACGAAGGTTATAAAAATGTTAATTTTTAATTAGAAACTTGATTTTTTTTACAATTCTCTGATTTTGTTGGAAAATTGTGAGAATTTTGCGTTTTATTGAGAAATATTCAAGTTTATTTACAATGTTTAAACTCAAAATAGTTTTTTTCGTTTATTTCTAATAAAAGGATAACAATTACGAGGGTTTTTGGATAAGTAGACGAATGTTAGGATGAAATCCAATTTTTTGTTAGAAAAAAGTGAAAATTTCTATTAACACGAGTTTTTCGATAGTATATTGAAGTTAGATTGATCATTCTTCTTTTTCCTGTAACTTAGTTCTTGTTTATATGACTTTATATTATATTACTTGCAAGGTTTCGGCCAATGTAAAAATGTCACTTAGAAACAGAAAGTTTATTTATTCATAATTTTCTGATTCTGTTGAAAAATATTCGAAGTTTTTCACTTTTTTTCCACAATTTTAAGCATGAAAATTATATTTTTTCGTTTATTACGAAAGGAGGGATAAATTTACGGGGGTTGGTCGATAAGTAGACCAATTTTTGATTGAAACACGATTTTTGGTTAGGTTTTTCATAACTCTCATCAAATCTATTCGATGATATTCACTATTGATTGTTATATAGGGTGTATCACAAAAAACTGGGTCTTTATGACTTGACTGGTTAAAAAAACCGCTGTTTGATGAGAAACACACTGCTTGGTGTCTTTTGTTGGATCCATGGTTACTAAACGGTGTAAAACATTGAGTTTGAGTCGATTGGGTACAACACTTATCTTGAGAAAAAAATACTAAATCATCCGGAACACCACTTCAATTTCAATTTACAGTCAACCAACACTAAATTGTGAATTATCATCAACATCAAGTTATTTTTTCCCATAAAAACGCTTATAATGACTGTATTTGTTGAATAAACTACTTTAAACACTATTCAATGCAGGAACACCCCGTTTGGTGTCTTTAGGTGAACCCACGGTTGCAAAAAGATGGGAAACGTGTTCAATTTCAGTTGATTATGTGCAACTGAGGCAATTATCTTGAGAAAAAGTCACTGGAGTGTCATTATTCACAATTAATCCTGTGTAAAGACTTCTACTGAGTGTTCTTCACGTTTAACGTCTTCCATACACAAAAAATCCAGTAAAACACTTTTATTGCCTTCAAAATTAATGTTGCACGGTTCCTGTAATGTTCATGGAGTTGAACTTTTGTTGTAGTTCCAAAAAAACTGGGGGTTTAATTTGGAAAAATCACTTGGACCACCGTTTGGTGTCATTAGGTGAACCCACGGTTGCAAAAAGGTGTGAAAAGTTTGTTTTCGGTTGATTATTTTAAGAAAAAGTACCTGGAGTATCAATATTCACAGGTAGTTAACACTAAATCGTGTATAGGGACTTCTACTGGGTGTTTATCACATTATCACGACAAAATTCACTAAATCACTTTTCACTATATCACATTGAAGCACTTTTCCTCCTTTTCAGAGGTTTTCCCAAAAAAAAATATCCTGTTACCATTATTGCCCTTTTGATGAATATACCGTAGTTACTAATAGACTCCTCCTGCTATTAAAAAATAATAAAAAAATCGTCTGGTTAAGAAACTCTATTATTAATTAAAAAAAAAATGAAATTAATACAAATATTAAGCAAAAATTTAAATTAAAACATTCAAGATTCGTCGTCGCTTCCTTGCGGTTGTCTCGGTTTGGGTCCACCGGCCCTTTTAGCCATAATAATTTGATCTACCCTCAAAATGGTAGTAGCAGCCCCAACGGCGTACTTCAACCCCCAATATTTACACTGATACAGATCCAAAATATTCTTTTCCAGTACATCGCAAACGGCGCTTTCGGATTCGATATCGATACCGACGTTTTTCCTGCCTAGAAAAAAATGGAAAACTAACATTTTATACGGGGGGAGGGGGGTAAATCATTTTTTTTACCGTTTTGATGGGCTTCCAAAACTTTCTGCAATGCTACCGAGGATCTATGACCGCTGTTGTCCGCCAAAGCTTTGGGGAAACCCTCGAGGGCCGAAGCGAATTTTCTAACGGCGTATTGCTCCAAACCGGGGAGCGTATCCGCGTATTTGATCAGCTGGATAGCCAATTCGGCTTCTACTGCTCCCGCGCCCGGTAGGAATCTTCCGTCACGTGAAATTCCCTGTATAAATGAGTTACCGTTAATTTTATTCCATATAAAATGGTTTAGTCTTACTTTGAAAGTGTTAACACCATCGTCTATGGCTCTTTCTACGTCGTCCATGTAGTTATCGGTAGATCCTCTTATAACTATGGTAGAAAGTCTGGATTCTTTACCGGATAACTTGAAACTAACTATGGGGGTGTCGCCTAGTTCTTCCACGCATACAATATCCGCGTAACCGAGTTCTTGGGCTGTGGGGGCTGTTAAACGGGGTAAACAAGTCGCCCCGACCTAAGAAATTTCGTTATAGTCCGATACAAAAAGGAAATAGAAATTAAAAAGAAAAGATAATAGATAGAATTGAGGTTAGAAACAAATAAAAAAGTATGAAGGACGAAGAAGTGGAAATTGTGGAGGAAAAATGAGAATATGGGTGAAGTAGAAGAAAAGATTATTATACAGTGATCAATATAAAATTAATTTGGAAAAATGTGAAATTCTTAATTAGAACCTTGATTTTAGTACTGATTGTTATTTTTTAAAGTTTTTAATATCAAAATTTCATTTTTTTTTTTCGTTTATTACTAACGCATGAATAAATTTACGGTTTAGGGTTAGTCAAATAATTAACGTATTTTTGGACAAAAAATAAAATTTCTATTTATTTTAAAGAACAATATTCGTCAATGTCATCAAATTACAAATTTATGTCATTTTTGAAGTTAAATTTTTTTTCAATGAATCATTTTGTTATGTTTCGAAGCAATAGTCACTTGGAATTAAATCCTGACGATAGAAAGGATGAGAAAACAGCGTTTGCTGCTATATATTGGTCAAGGTCATCCGAATAGGTCACAATTTTTTGGTGAACATTTTCCTCATATTTCGAGACAATAATCACTAGTGATTAGATCCTGGGAATAGGAAGTATGAAAAAGCTGTGTATCTGTACCATTGAGTTGTCCTCTTTCTAAAAAGTAACCACATTCTGTCGTTTTTTTCCAAATCCTCAATGAACCGACATAATAACATCCGAAAACGATTGTTATACGGGGCGTATCACAAAAAAAACTTCGTTCTGACTTTATTAGTCGTAAAAATCATATGGAAACCAACATATTGGTCAAGGTCACGGAAAAATGTCATCGATTCTTAGATAATACAATTTTTTGGTAATAAATCTTTTCCCTGGGAACATTTTCTTGATATTCTGGGACAATAGTCACTAGGGATTAGATCCTGAGCTTGGGAAGGATGAAAAAATAGTGTATCTACACTATTGGATTGTCCTTTCGCCAAAAATTTGACCTTTTTCCAAATCCTCATTAAATCGACCTAATTACATCCGATAATGATTGTTATACAGGGTGTATCACAAAAAGGTCAATATATTGATCAAAATCATCCAAATATGTCATCAATTCTTAGATATCATCTTTTCATGACAAATATTTTTCCCGGGAACGTTTTCTTTGTATTTTGGGACAATTGTCACTTGGAACTAAATTCTGAGAATAGGAAAGGCGAGAAAACAACAATTATGCAACATTAGATCGTCCTAATGTAAAAATACAATAATTTTTTCCCAAATTCTCATTAAATCGACCTAATAACCCGATGATTGATCCGTATTTAAATCATTTTTTTTTAATTTAATCATTTGAGGATCGTAATTTTCTCAATTCTTGTCAAATTGACATGTTTTAAAACCCCCAAATAATTTTATTACATAAATTAGATCAACAGTATTGGCAATACCTCCATTTTTGTATAATAAACCTTATTCTTATTGCTTTCTATTGGATTAAATTGACATAAACACCAAAAGAAAGGATTATAATGAAAAGAAAAACTCACAGTTTTACATAATCTCCTCAAATCGAATTTAGAATTCAATCTAACGGCCATTAAGCCGTATTTGTTGATGTAATGCATGGCCATGTCGCCGAATTTAGCTCCGGCTACCAAAACTTTAGCTCCAGCGTCCGCTATGGATTTAATTTGCAATTCGAGAAGATTCTCTTCACCTCTACTGAAATTCATTAATTCGTCCGCCGTTTTTATAAGGACCGTGCCTAAATATAAGTAAATATGTATTAAGAGGTCGAAAGGGGGATTTGTTGTAATGATTTACCTTTGGTTTCAGTTTGCATGATATCTACAGCACAACTGAATACTGCTATTTGAGCTTTTTCCACTTTGGTAACCTCTCCTTCGATTTGTCTTTTGAATACCATACCTTGTACTACCTGTTCAATCATTTTTTTTCTCTCAAATCGAATAGTTTATGGTACAAAAATAAGAAAAAAAAATATGGCACGTATTGAAAAATAAGTTTGAGAAAATACTAGTTTATATACAAATATTAAATTCTTCGATCAATATTTGTAGAGAAAAAAATTATTGAAAATTCAAACATTTTGTAGATAGTTTAAACATTTCAGTTATGCCGCCATATTGCGCGACGTCATAATTACACTGAACATAGGATACAAAATAAATACGACAGTTATTTTCTCTCGGTTATTCTAAAATATTATTAAACTTTGATTGATATTAAAAATTGTGTATGAGTCGTGTTTTGTGTAAAGATGTAAAAACACCACGACTATAACTAAAAAACCTAAAAAAGATTCAATTATTATTTAATAATTGTAACGAACTCGTCCACGACATGGACTTTGAAGCAGGGCCAGTTCAAATAGAATTCAAAATTTGGCGGATGCGCTGGGTACAAATTTACAAAAACAATGAAAAGTCTAAAAAATTGTGAAAATATTCAATAATTTGCGAAACAGGTTTAAGTACAAAAAACTTGAGAAAAACTCAAAAAAAATGATGAAAAATCTGAAATAATTCAATAAATTTGGCTTTTATCTCGAAAAAATTGCAAAACAAACAAAAATTTCTAAAAATATCACCAAATAAATTGCAAAACAGCATTGAATACATAAAAACTCGAGATAAACCACCAAAAGATAAAAAAATCGAAATAATTCAATAAACTTGGTTTTTATTTGATAAAAGTTGGCAAAAAACAAAAAGTTTTGATAAAACCCCTAAATAAACTTCAAAACAGGATTAAATACATAAAAAATACAAAAAAACTACTAAAAGAAAAACAAAAACCAACAGATTCTGAAATAAATAAAAACTAAATAAAATGTTTTCCCAATTATTTGATTCTCATTTTTTTTAATAAAAATTTCAATTAGAAACTAGAGAAAATCAACAAAAAGTTCAAAAAAATCACTAAAATTAGCTACAGAACAGGATTTGATAGAAAAAAAAACCATCAAAAGATAAAAAAAAAAAGTTAAAACCAGCGATAAAATTTTAGAATAATTAACTTAACTGTTCCTACCTGAGAATTCAGTAATCCAGATCCCAAAACCTTACAAATCCTGACATTAT
The DNA here is from genome assembly GCF_026230105.1 of Diorhabda sublineata. Taxonomy (NCBI): domain Eukaryota; kingdom Metazoa; phylum Arthropoda; class Insecta; order Coleoptera; family Chrysomelidae; genus Diorhabda; species Diorhabda sublineata. Next base: position 35,000,237 of record NC_079474.1, read on the forward strand.
CCACATTAAAAGTAGTATCTTCCGGTATAATGGATACACACGCCTTTGCGACGAGTCCCGCTAAGAAGTCTTCGTTCCCATACTGTTTGGACTGAATCGACGTTTTAATACCTTTAGTCACTTCTTCTACGTTTCTATAATCTTTTATTGTATAGCAGACAAGATTCGGTAAAATTTCCAGACATTTGTCTAGAGCTTTCTCGAATCCTTCTGCTATTTCAGTGGGTGTGACACCAAGATGTATCAGTTCCTCGGAATGTTCTAAAATTTTATATATAACATGTTAAACTCAAAAAATCCATGATATTTTACCTAATAAAGCTCCTGCTAGTATAACAACGAAATTTGTTCCATCCCCAACCTCGGAATCTTGCATTTGGCTACCCATTATCATTAATTTAGCTGCTGGATGTTCAACATCCAATTCCCTCATAATGGTGGCGGCATCACTCGTGACAAATTGTTTCTCTATATGGTTTATAACCATTTTATTCATACCGTTTGGACCGTATGCAGATCGCACTGATTGTGCGAATTCTTTACATGCTATAATATTTCTTACAACGGCTTCTTCTAATCCTGTATAATGCTGAAAAATAAATCGTAGCCGGTGATTGTTTGTAATACACCCTCGACCACATGTGCATTAAAGCGTTAAATTTTCATTAAAATCCTCACCCTAGCGCCTTCTTTAAGCATCTGTGCAAAACCGGGGGCTTTAGGTACGTGAAGAGCCATCTTATATAGAATATTTATTTGAAAACTATTGATATAATCGACAAATTATCAGAGAAATCGCAGAAGGTTAAAAATTCGCGAAGATAGTTGACATGTGACACGCGACGTTAATGACATTTCAACCACGTGCGTTGAATTAATATCTGTGGTTTAAGGTGTACTAGATGTAAAAAAATCTTTTCATATATGGAATTATAAAATTAATCGCCTATTAATCCATAAGATTCCGTTTTTTGAAACAAAGATCAAAGATAATTTGTAGTTTTATAGCTTTATGACGACTAAGTGCGAATTCAAGCCACGTACGTTGAATTAAGTTCTATGGTTCACGGTCTACTAGATTAATAAATTTGATGAAATATTTTCATATATTTCTATATATTTCATATTTTTCATGATAAAATGATAATATATCTTAAGCTATTCGATAATAATTTCATAGAATTTCGTTTTTTTTAAGCCCACAGTAGTTCTATAGTTTTATGAGAACCACGTGCGAACTAGTTTTGACATCCGTCAATAGTCATAACCTAATTATTTAGTTAAGAATTTAAAACGAGTGTACTTCCTTTCGCTTCAATGCTTACCACGTTGTTAAAACGATCAATAAATTTTTGTAAATATAATAAAGAAAAGTTTTCAACAATGGGAAACAGCTCAACAGTTAACTTAGATTTAGGAGTAAATCGTATAGTGTGGCTAGACATGGAAGTAAGTAAATAAAATCAATTTCTTTTTACTTCTTAGATATTTTTATTTGTTTTTCGTGATGATTTTCCTTCACCTTAGGTTTTTTTCATAGAAAATCTATGAAAATAGACCTAAAATTAAAATAAATTATCACGAAAAAGTAAAGAAAATATAAATTGCATAGCGTTTACTTTATGTCATATAGATGACTGGTTTAAATCACGAAAATGATAAAATAATGGAGATTGCCTGTCTTGTTACCGACGCTGATCTAAATACAGTTGCTGAAGGACCAGATATAATAATACATCATACAAAAGAAACTCTTGATAAAATGAATGATTGGTGTGTGAAACATCACAATAAAGTATGATTTGGTATATTAGTTGTTGAAAGGACACTACAGTTCGGCATTTTTTAGACAGGATTGGTCGAAGCTTGTTTAAATTCAAAGACGGATATTAAACAAGCTGAAGATGAACTTTTGGAATTTGTACAAGAACATACTATTGAAAAAATGTCACCCATTGCAGGGAATAGTGTTTATATGGATAGAATATTCTTAATAAAGTATATGCCTAAATTGAACAACTATTTGCATTATAGGTAGATGTAAATATTGAGAAATTTTTCGAATATTATGCGATTTTTCTTGTAGAATAATAGACGTTTCCACAATTAAAGAATTATGTAGAAGATGGAATCCCAGTGTGTTCAAACAAGCCCCAAATAAAAAATTTGATCACCGAGCTCTCAGTGATATAAGAGAAAGTGTGGAAGAATTAAAGTTTTATAAAAATCATTTTTTAAAATTAGAAAAATCGTGATTTTCAATGAAATTAAGCAAAATCCACCCTGAAATTGAATAATTCTAAATACCTCGTGTAATTTATTACTTTATACACATTTTATTTAATTTACAATAAAAATTTCACTAGTAAATATGTTTTTTTAACCCTACATCAAATCCCTTCCTTTGCATCATAAAATGTGAACAAAATTATAAACACATTAAAATTAATTCAAATATTATTCACGTACTATTATTGTGACTAACCCTGTATGTAACAATAGGCACAGATCACCTATACTTAGATAATCTCATAAAACATTCGTTAACAGGAATTCTATGATTGACACGAAATTTAAATGTTATTTTAAGAGAGGTCATGCCATCGTCAAGTAACTTTATATAAAATGTATCCAAAATTTTTATAAAAATAATTAAATACTGGAAACAAAATGCAAAAGTGCGATATTATTGAATTATTAAAAAATTATTTATTTTCTTGGTTGATTGAAATTCAACAATTATACTAAAATTATTTATTTTATAATTATAAACTCAGAAGACAAGTTTTAGTTTATTAATAAGGCTAAAATAAAACTCAAAACATATATATATATATATATATATATATATATATATATATATATATATATATATATATATATATATTCGAAATATAATATAATTAAATAAAATGTTTGGTGTCGTTTATATCCGGCAGCCATCTTGTGAAACGTTTTATATGATGTGGGAATTAATGAATTGTCTTTGATTTGAAGGCACTAGATCTTGAAACGGGTCCATACACATTAGACACAACTGTATTAAATTATTTGGTACAATTATATTGTACTGTAAGTCGCCTATCATATAACTACACAGATCCATATAAAATAATAATTTTCACCCTATTACTTTAAAGGTTGGTAGAAGATAGGTCGACAGATTTACGCGTGACGTCATCTATTGAAATCCGACAAATGAAAACTAACAAAAAAACACCACCTTAGAATGAAAAACCGACTTAAAAAGTGGATATAAAGCAAGACTTAAGCACAAATCAAACGTAATTACTGCTTAATTTACAGATCTTTTTCAATAACTGACGTGAGACTTCTCCCTTTCGTCTGTTGCATCCATGATATCGTGTAACCTATCTTCTACCAACCTTGGGTTAAGTTAATATTAATTTAAAAGGATATTGAAACAATACGGTAACGTTGTAAACGGAAGTAAGAACCTCGATGGCCGACGGCGATGATTAATAAAGATATACCTACTCTTGTAATTGTTAATTTATAACAGAAAATTAACGTACATTGAAATAATCATGGTTTTTAATTGTATCAGCATTTTTTGAAGATTTAACGTAAAATACAATTTATATTAAATGTTTGAAGGGATAGTTTAATAATCATTTTTAGTTTTTATAGAAAATTAGAGTGTTCACGTGTATCTACAGCTAACGCGCATGATTGAAAATTAACGTTTCGTTGCAAGATGGCTTCATTTGAATTCAATCAGTTTCTGTGTGAATTAAACAATTGTTTCATTTCATTTAAATATTATTATTCGATATTTAGTTTTGAAATGCGGATAATCGCGAGTTTGTTTGCTAAAACATTAAACAATTGTTTCTTCATTTAATATAATATTGAATTAAAAAATGATTATCGAAAGTGTAACGTTTTGTGTAGTACCTTGAAACATCGTGAACCAGTGCAAAGATGGATGCCTATGAACAACGCGTTATCGTATTTTTTTCATACAAAGTGATAAATTTTTTTAAAATTGTTTTATTATATATAAAACTTTAGAAAACAATGAAAAAATACAAATTTTATGACTTTGGAGTTATTCTACAGCATCTAATATCTGTGTATATATTTCGTGGGTTTTCTCGAACCGTTAGGAGGTTAGAAAGTTTTGCGCTTGTTTGTAGTCGTCGCGACGCCTCTCTACGATGCCTCAGTGCCCTAAAAGATTGTTGCCAGTAGCGCTGTGCGCGGTTATAACGAAACTGGTCTCTCAAATTACGTGCACCTTGGCTTGGAACAGAAAAAAAAAACGTATTCACGTCAACAGTTTCAAATTTATCATTGGGTAAGTTTTTTAGTTCTATACATATTTTGATGGTGTCTCTACTATATTTTGTATCGAAAAAAATAAATAGAATATTTGTATACATAATATACGGAGTGTTTTTTGTTAGTAGTACAAAATAAATATACAAATTGAATGAAAAAAGCGTGATAGTGCATAACCTCAAATAAACAATTTATTTGAGGTTATTTACTAAATGAAAACTCAAATCTTCTATTTATTTCTACAGGGTTGATAAAATAAATTATTATTTACAGGATTGTATTCATGAAATTGATATTTTTAAATTCAACACATTCATTTAAGTTTTTTACTTAAATCTTATATTATTAATGTTTTTTTTGTTTATATTTATGAAAATATTATATTAGACAATATTTATAGGAAATTTTACGATTTATATTTATAATAAATGTATGTATATAGCAGTAGACTTACGTAAAAACGAAAACAAACTCAAACTAATTCCCTTGGCGTAGTTCTAGTGGACTAGTAAATTTCGAGGACTGTTTTGACATAGTTATTTCTGATTTACGACCACTATCTTAATTTGTTCGAGATAAAATCGTTCACTTTTTTGGGTAAATATCTGCAGATACAACAAACTTTGGTAATATTTCATTTTTAATGATATCGCTTGTAAGAAAAAGTGGATATTTTGGCAGAAATTCAGTTCCAGATCTTAACCCAACTATAAATTTCGAAACGTCGACTATATCTGTATAATTATAATACCAATAGTGTTCTCTATAACCAAAAACAACTTACAGGGTGATTCGTATTCAAGAATATTAGAATAATTACTTTTTCACTCAATTTTGGCATACGTGGGGGCACATAGGCCTCCAGATAGGCCTAGACCTACTTAACATCACCAAAGATCGATGTCGTTTAAGAAGCCGATCAGGCACTTTGATGTCATTAGGCAAATTGTCTCATTTTGAATACCCGAAATCAGTTTATTTCACTCTTGAGCCACTTCAGCACAATGTAACGCCGAAAGTATCTAGTAATAGACAATTTCTGCCAAGAAACTCTTGTCCAGTTATGGCTACCCGATAATAGATGAATCCACCCGCTAGCCGGTGCCGTTAAATGGCGTGCAGATGTGTACCCGTCAAACATACCGTGTACCCGACGAAACATAAAAAATAATTTCTTCTTCTAAAATGATTCCGTCAGTTGGAAGTGGACAGAGCTCGTTAATATTCAGTGGGGGTGCCTCAGACTCATTTGACTGAATCAAATTGATGAAATCCTCCATTTTGTGATTGAATAAAAATGTTTGTGTCTAGTTTATTGAACTATAAAGTTGTAACTATGCAGGTGAAACCTTAAAAAGTTAATATAACGAGTGGGAAGCTCGTATTTCAAACTGAAATAACCAACCATCAGTTATATAGAGCATTTTGAGTTGAAACATACGACGCGTCCATCGTGATTCCTCGAATTTAGAACGAACGGGGAAAAATGTCTCGCAAAACACGTAAACAAGATTTATTATTTTTATGATGTATAAAAAAAAGTGAAACGAAAACTTTTTATTATAAACTGTCTCGAAAACACAGAGGCGGTGGAAATTTGAAACGTGAAATGGGTATGTGTGTACAGTTTTTTAAATATACTTTCAAATATTTATAAAAAACAAAAATTCTAAAAACTGTTTCCAATTATCTTGAAATCAGAGAAAATTTGGAAACTTTTCATTACTTTACTAGTTTCCCTGTATCTAGATGGTAGATTTTTCAGCTTACTTTGCCTAAAAAGATATTTTCACTCTGGATCTCTTTGTACTTCCCCCAAAATACGTATCCCCCCTAGATTAAGTACCTCGACCTAAACGGTTCAGAATATTGAGGCTCATTAAACCTTAATCTCCCCAAACATTGTTTTGCACCCTTTAGTTGATTTTTCCGAGTAAAATTATTTTCTAGTAATGAAATTTTCCCAACAATATAACATGAAAAACAATTAAATGGCATTTAATTTAGCAACAACCTATATACCTGGTATTTTCTACCTTTCTGAGGTTAGAAAATGAGATTAACACGGATAAAAGTGAGGTTAGATCGATTTTATCACAGAAAACCTACTCAAATTCATACAATTACAACTTCGTTAATAAAATAATAATCGTTCCACCCCTGACGGACCGATACCCGACCCAGGGAAGTCCAAGTCTCCTTTATAATTTTCTTAATGTCGTAATTTAGCATAAGATTAAATTAATCCTCCCCGATATAACTGGTACACGTTTTAGGAAAAGTCTATATACCTGCGTCCCTTTACTTTCCATAAAATTGAGATAGATAAAAGTAGGGTTAGATTAATTTCGCTTATATCAACACCATTTTTAACCTAACCTAACCCCAAAAGACCTACCCCGTAAAATTTACGAGTTACGTACTTTATATGTAGATTCTAAATATTGCAGAATTACGATTAGAATATGCCTAGATGTTTTTTTTTTCTGTTAGTATATTCTAAATATGCGTTTTTGACATTAAATAGTCACGTGACCTCACCTCCTAATACCAGAGATTAATGCCTTGTTGATATTGAACATATTCATCACCCTATATATGTGTCCTCGCATTTAAGAATACTTAATATAAGTAGAAATTTCTCCGAACAAATTCCTGAATAAAAAAAAATATCGTTCCACCCTGACGGACCGTTACCCGATCCTGGTAGTTTAAAATTACAATTCCAAGTCTCTTTCTGAATGTCTTGATAGCATACAATTAAATTAATTAGTATCTGGTGCACATATTAGAAAAAACCAATATACCTGCCTACCTTATCGTTTCGTATTCACACGAACTTTGGCGGCGAAGCGAGCGTTTTCAAACGTCTAGATTTCTGTGGAGCTACGTTGCTCATAGAGACTCGACACGCGCGGCGTAGTTTAATTTTTAGTTTTTCACATATTTGTCTCATTCAAATCTGGCCAATAAAACAAAGATTTTTGAACGATCTGTTTATTTTTTGGGATTGTTTTACTTATTTGTTTAAGGGAATTCGTGTTTTCTTTTTTTCGTGGCCAAAAATTAAGGCCAACCCTGTAGTATGACGAAATTAAAAAAGCGATCAATTTTTAGTAAAAAATCGAGTAAATCAAACGTTTATCCACTTCGTAAATCTAATTTTTTTCTTCTTAATCTATTAACCTAATCATATTTTTTTCAAGTTTTTTTTTCATGCTCCGTTTCCTTTGAAATGAGAGGTGGTCCTGCCGTAGCGGCTGCTTGTCGCCATGAGTCATAGTTGGGGGTATTCGGGGGCAGCGGCCGTCTTATTTCTGGGAATCGTCGTCAGCAGATTTATCGCGCCCGCCTCCTCTACTTTACCACCTCAAGTAAAAGTAGGTAAGTTTATACAGGGACGACAATAAAAAAATTTGTTTCTTGATAAATCGGTTCAAAAATTGAAAATTCACAGCAAATTACTTTTAGAATTATTATTAGCCCGTTTTCAATTGTTATTCAAATTGCTAAGTCATGAATAATATATGGAAAGACTCGTTAAGAAGTTTGAAATAATCGGAACATTCAAAAGAGAGTTAAAACTTCGTCTCAAACACAATTAAGAATGTTGATTGCAGAAAAAAAAATCTTCATATTTTCTCACTGTTTTTTTTAAAACAACAACTCGCTATTTGTTTGTGGAATAAAACAAAGCAGCGTTTATAACGGCAATAAGATAAATCAGTGTCTATTTAGACAATTACAAACTGTATATACGAGGGTTGTTTAAAAAGTTGAGTATCAAAAATAAATTTAAGAATATCTTAATAACGACGCATTTATACGATTATCAGATACAAATTGAGTGTCCAAAATGGCTGACATTATAGTGAAAATATCTCAACGCATGCGTAAATATATATAATTTATCAATGTTGAAGTTTTCAGGTTGAGGTACGAAACTTTTCGGACAACCCTCGTGTATTTAATTTAATATTTCTTATGATGATTTTTTTACACTTTTATTATAATGTATATAGAGTGTCCCAATTTCCAAAAATTAAATCGTAGTTTATTTTGTTGCTATATACGTGATTCAATTTTTTTTCAAATATTTTATGATGGAATTAAATTGATCCACATTTGTTTTTTATTCGTGCTACAAAATTTTAAAATTCACCGATTTGGTCTAATATATATTATTGTTCAATTAGCTCTATAAAAATTAATCTAAAGGATTAAGATTTGGGGAAATCGGTGGTTCTCTTTTACACATTTTTTAAATTAAATTAACCATATTGAACGATTTTTCTAAAATAACTAACACAAATTTCTGTTTCGCTTTTTTCACTAGTAGTATAGTTTGAAAATTGAAGTTAAACTATAAAACTTGGTCTTTAAAGTGAGGTTATGTGTACAAAACATGATAATATACGATTGTGATTGATTATTGTATGGAAAAAGTTTTAATTTTTTTCAATATGTGATTTTTTCTTAGTATTTCTTGTGATTTTTTTTATTTTCCACTCCATTTCCACGATTTCCAGTAAAACTTTTCACCTCCTCATTTATTTTCTTTGAAATCGTCACGAGATTAACACATTTCTCAGGAATTCGATAAGAATTTTACAACATGTGATTTTCTTAGTATTTCTTGTGATTTTTTCTTATTTACCACTCCATTTCCACGATTTTCAATAAAACCTTCCACGACCTCAACGATAATCCTTATTCTAGACCATCGATACGTGATTTGAAAATCTATTCACGTAAAATATAACAGCTCAGCATTTTTTCATCCTCTATCACGTTTCCGAGGAATTAAAAAAAAAAAAAAATTCCAGGTGCTATTTTCACCGAAGACGAGAAGAACGGCCCCAACGAACTAGCTTTCAAATACGCCATCAATAAAATCAACAAAGACAAAACTTTGCTACCGTACACGTCACTCGTCTATGACATTCAATATGTTCCTCGAGACGACAGCTTCCACGCCAGCAAAAAAGGTGAGTCGAAAACCACAATTATACTACGAGGGTCTTTTAAAAAGTTTCTTTCAAATAATCAACAGATAGTGAACACGTGAAGCACACAGTGTTGCCATACTTAATTCACCAATCTTCATTAATCAATTATTGCTATATAACATAAACCAAAATAAACAGAAGTTATAAAAAGGTTTTTTTGAAGTGAAAATTTGATAAAAACAATAAAAACTTCGAAATATATTTAAACGTTAAAAGTTTTATAAGAAACACAAACGACGATCAACTGAACAACGGCAGGAAACAGATAGTGAACACGTGACTCTACGCAGTGTTGCCAGATTTATAATTCAAAAAGGGTTTTTTGAAGTAAATTCCTGATATAATCGTAGAAAACAAAACTTAGGAAAACAACAAATACAGTTTAAAAGGAATTAACGGACCAAAATGTAAGAAAAATCACGTGAAATATGATCAAGGAGAAGAGATAATGGGACTTGTTGTTTGTTCGAAACTTAAAGGTTATAAATAGGTTAAATTTGAATGTAATTAAGCAATTAATATCTGTATATTGAATTTTTGATTATAAATAGAACTTTTCGTACACGATTTTGGTGGCAAGGTTTTCTTTTCAGCTTGTCAATTGGTCCAATACGGCGTTTACGCAATTTTTGGTCCTTCGGATCCCCTACTTGGATCTCACATACATTCTGTTTGCGACGCATTGGATATACCTCATCTGGAGGCTCGGCTCGACGTCGAAAGTGACGTTCGAGAATTTTCTATAAATTTACATCCTACGCAACATTTGCTCAACGCCGCTTTCCAAGACGTCATGACGTTCTTGAATTGGACAAGAATAGCGATAATATACGAAAAAGAATATGGTGAGAAACTCTCATACGGGGTGTAATAAAAAAAATAAGTCTTTTATTTTATTAGAAATCCAATCGATCTAATTTGAAGTCTGAGAAAGAAAATTTAGTGTTAAAACGTTTTTTTTTTGAGAATTATACGTTTTGGAAAATTTTTTTATAATACAATTTTTATTTTTTCATCATATTTTATTCAATTTTTGAAATCTGCTTCATTTCTACTTTTAAACAGTAACAAAGTTGTTATATTATCATCTTAAACAAATTTAATGTTTTATGAGATACTTTATAATTTTTTTCAACTTAACAAGCTGGAAGTAGTTCAAACTAGTTATTTCCAGTTTAAACCTGATTTTTTACAGATTAAAAACAATGTTGAATAACAAATATTAGTATGATCAAACTTACCGTAGAAAAAAATCGTCTTGTTATCGATGCAATTCACCACTACAGCCAACTATGTATTTAAATCACCCTATTGATGATAACAGTCCATTTATCACCATCACTTAAAGTCTATCACCACAGCACTTAATTCAATTTATTTACTTTACGGGAAAATTAAGACCGAAGATTTTGTTAACACACCGTATATAATAAAAACAGTACGAATTACAGTATTTAATTGATAGTTTGAAGATCTTACGTCATTTAGTTTACTACATTTTAGTAAAATCGTTGTTTATTCACCATATTTTTTTACACACCCCGTATTTGAATTATTAATTAACGACACCTTAACGTAACCGAATAATCTGGAATAATATTAATACTAATTACCTGAACAAACGTAATTAATGAAAAAAAATAATTAGTCACTATAACCTCACTTGTATTTCGTACGTTCTGGAATCTTCTAAAACGCCGCCATATTGAGCACGAATCATTATGACGTGGATAACCCATTTACTCTCTTGACAAATCTCACTGCAATATATTTTTTGTTGTTTTCGTCAAAACGAATAAAAATTTATAATTAGATATTTTTTAATCTTAAAATCTGGACTCTACGGTTATTTTTGTAGCGGTTTTCGTTCTGAGTGGTTGGCGGATCTGCTTGTGTCATTCTGTGCTGTCATTTTGACTTACCTTACATCACATCACGTGATACTATACACATAAATCGTGTTGGTCTGAGTTTGTTTATATTAGAACACCAAAATCACATCAAAAACAAAATATTTTTCTAACAGAGTACATTAATTATGCGTACAAATAACTTAAACTGATCCTGTGTTTGATACATTTATGGGGATTTGTTGGTTACATTGAGTTCGCGCGCGTTTATTTCATTGGCTAATATCTCAATATGGCAGCTTTCAGAAGTTATCTCATTTGTTGTGGGCGGTAACACTCCATATTTATCTATTTATATCATTTTTTTTTGTTGCTTTTTAGACTTCTTATTTAGTATGACTAAAAGTTTTGGTTCAGTTAATATTTTAATATTCAATAAAAATATTTCTGGAATACACAACGCGAATTCTTAATCGTCGTAGAATCGTTTTTAAACATCCTATTCCAGGTCTTTTGAAGCTTCGTGAATTGGTTAAGTCTCCACAGAATAACGGTTTGGAGATTTTCTTAAGACAGTCAAATCCGGATTCGTATCAGGACGTTTTAAAAGAAGTTAAGGATAAGGAAATACGTAATATTGTCATCGATACCAAACCTGGGAATTTACAACTATTCCTAAAAGGGGTAAGTATAAAAATGAGTTTGTATATACGAGGTGGTGTCAGAAAATAATATTATGAGTTTGGTAACCACGTCAAATGCTTTGTTTATATTATATTTATATATAATTTACTAGAAAAATTATGTTTTGTTTTAGTTAGGGATACTATAATTACAAAGAAAGATTAGTTAATTTGTTATTCGCTAATTTTTATCTGATTTTGTGATACAATTGCGTCCGATTTTTTAATTTGTTGTCTTTTACTATAATCATCATGTTTTCAATTAAATTCGTTCAAGAGGATAGAAATCTGGATCACTGGGAGGTCTGTTAACGTTGTAAATATTAAATGAAGTCATCGTTATAATTACTTCCCACATCTCTCAAGAACCATTTTTTAAATGTAATATTTTCATTTTCTAAACGTTTAGGGGAAATTTGTTTATGGATCCTGATATTTTTAAGTTTCTATTTTTATTATTTTCCAAAATGTATAAACTCAAATTTGATTCTAATAATATATTTACGATATTTCGATTTTGTTATCTTGTATATCAGAAATCGTCTGGTGGTGGTGTTTATTTTTTTCTTAAAAGAAGAAGACTTTCTAAGTTTTTTCTTCAAAAGTAGACTCGATTTTTTTCATTATTTCAGTCTGTCTGATTTTTTGAGTGAAGTCGAGTTTAGTGCCCTGTATCTCGGAAATTAATCGTCTAGTGGTGGTGTTTATTTTTTTCTTAAAAGAAGAAGACTTTCTAAGTTTTTTCTTTAAAACTAGACTCGATTTTTTTCATTATTTCAGCCTGATTTTTTGAGTGAAGTCGAGTTTAGTGCCCTGTATCTCGGAAATTAATCGTCTGGTGGTGGTGTCTATTTTTTTCTTAAAAGAAGAAGACTTTCTAAGTTTTTTCTTCGAAAGTAGACTCGATTTTTTTCATTATTTCAGTCTGTCTGATTTTTTGAGTGAAGTCGAGTTTAGTGCCCTGTATCTCGGAAATTAATCGTCTAGTGGTGGTGTCTATTTTTTTCTTAAAAGAAGAAGACTTTCTAAGTTTTTTCTTTAAAACTAGACTCGATTTTTTCCATTATTTCAGCCTGTATGATTTTTTGAGTGAAGTCGAGTTTAGTGCCCTGTATCTCGGAAATTAATCGTCTAGTGGTGGTGTTTATTTTTTTCTTAAAAGAAGAAGACTTTCTAAGTTTTTTCTTTAAAACTAGACTCGATTTTTTTCATTATTTCAGCCTGTATGATTTTTTGAGTGAAGTCGAATTTTGTGCCCTGTATCTCGGAAATTAATCGTCTGGTGGTGGTGTCTATTTTTTTCTTAAAAGAAGAAGACTTTCTAAGTTTTTTCTTCGAAAGTAGACTCGATTTTTTTCATTATTTCAGTCTGTCTGATTTTTTGAGTGAAGTCGAGTTTAGTGCCCTGTATCTCGGAAATTAATCGTCTAGTGGTGGTGTTTATTTTTTTCTTAAAAGAAGAAGACTTTCTAAGTTTTTTCTTTAAAACTAGACTCGATTTTTTTCATTATTTCAGTCTGTCTGATTTTTTGAGTGAAGTCGAGTTTAGTGCCCTGTATCTCGGAAATTAATCGTCTGGTGGTGGTGTCTATTTTTTTCTTAAAAGAAGAAGACTTTCTAAGTTTTTTCTTCGAAAGTAGACTCGATTTTTTTCATTATTTCAGTCTGTCTGATTTTTTGAGTGAAGTCGAGTTTAGTGCCCTGTATCTCGGAAATTAATCGTCTAGTGGTGGTGTCTATTTTTTTCTTAAAAGAAGAAGACTTTCTAAGTTTTTTCTTTAAAACTAGACTCGATTTTTTCCATTATTTCAGCCTGTATGATTTTTTGAGTGAAGTCGAGTTTAGTGCCCTGTATCTCGGAAATTAATCGTCTAGTGGTGGTGTTTATTTTTTTCTTAAAAGAAGAAGACTTTCTAAGTTTTTTCTTTAAAACTAGACTCGATTTTTTTCATTATTTCAGCCTGTATGATTTTTTGAGTGAAGTCGAATTTTGTGCCCTGTATCTCGGAAATTAATCGTCTTGTGGTGGTGTCTATTTTTTTCTTGAAAGAAGAAGACTCTTAGTTTTCTCTTCAAAAGTAGATTCGATTTTTTTCATTATTTCAGTCTGTCTGATTTTTTGAGTGAAGTCGAGTTTAGTGCCCTGTATCTCGGAAATTAATCGTCTAGTGGTGGTGTTTATTTTTTTCTTAAAAGAAGAAGACTTTCTAAGTTTTTTCTTTAAAACTAGACTCGATTTTTTTCATTATTTCAGTCTGTCTGATTTTTTGAGTGAAGTCGAGTTTAGTGCCCTGTATCTCGGAAATTAATCGTCTAGTGGTGGTGTTTATTTTTTTCTTAAAAGAAGAAGACTTTCTAAGTTTTTTCTTTAAAACTAGACTCGATTTTTTTCATTATTTCAGCCTGTATGATTTTTTGAGTGAAGTCGAATTTAGTGCCCTATATCTCTGAAATTAATCGTCACGTGACGATTTCCATTTTTTCTCTAAAAATGTAAATAGATCCACTAATTGAACCCAATTTTCCGGATTATTTTCGTGTACAGAAAGATACGAGGGTGCATTGATTCTTATTATAAGAAATATTACAACAAAAAATTTTTCATCATCCTAATCCCCAAAAAAACATCAAAACTGACACTCATATGTGTCGAATCCGTATTATTTACCATGCAGAGGAGCAATTCCTATATCAGAGCTCAATCCAACAAACCGTCCTTTTATTAAAATTTTCCTCATCCCACCAATTCTATCCAACGAATTTCTTTCTGTCCCTCCGTATTATTTATAAATCTATGCACTACGAAAACCAATAGTCTTCGGTTCCTTTTTGCAGATATTAAAACTGCAAATGAACGATTACAAATATCATTATCTTTTCACGACTTTCGATATGGAAACTTTCGATTTAGAAGATTTCAAATACAACTTCGTTAATATAACCGCCTTTCGAATAGTCGATACCGAGGACATTTCCGTCAAGGAAATCCTGCGAAGCATGTCGAAAAGTCAGTTTAATAGAGACTTGCGACTTTTAAATTCTACTTTCATCCAAGTAAGTATTATTCCGCATCTAATTTCATTATAAAACTATTGGATTCGCACCCGTATATTCATTTGTTTGGCGAAATAATCTGTTTTGATTGGTTATTGGTACAGAAACATTGTATTTACCCTCGTATATTAACTGAAAAATAATCCCTTTAACCCACAATCAAATTTTTTATTATCGAATGATTTGATTCATCCCTGTATTTTATCTTGTTTTCTAAAAACAAAATTTTACCCCCGTAGCATTTAATCTTATTTTATTTTTACAGGAACATTCAATTGCCACCTCGTATAATAACTTGTTTTGTTTTCGTAACATTAAATTTTTATAAAATTATTTGATTTGTCCTCGTATATCGTCTTGTTCGAAAAAAATAATTTGTCTTGTCTTTGATTTCATTTTATTTTCATGTAACTATTAGATTCTTCCTCGTATATCAACTCAGTAACAATTAATTTTTATTAAACTATTTTACTAGTCCCCGTATATTTGATTTTCACTTAAACAGTTTTTTCACTTTTTTCTTCTTATCCGGATTTATTTTTGTAAAACAATTTAATTCATTCACGAATTAATCAGTTTTTTATTATTAAACCGTTTTTTTTTGACTAGACAACTATTTGGTTCAACCTCGTATTCATCAATTATTCACTGTGTTGTTTAATTTCACGTTATTGTTATATGAACTATTTGATTCACCCCTATATTGCGAAAACTAAGTTGATAGTAGTTCAAAGACTCGTACGTTTCACAACAACCCATAAAAACTTTACCATCTCGCATACTACTTTTTATTTTATTTCTTACAATTCGAAAATAATCTCATTTCTTGTTATTGGCGAATCGAGACATCGTTCGTTTTTATTTTCTTTCCAGATATTAAAACAAATTTCAAATTTAAAATCTTTTGTCATTTCTGTTAAAGTTAGAATCTTTTTTTTTTTTCTTTTCCTAATTGACCAATCAAAAGGTCTACAGTATTGAATTTGGAATCGGAGTAGGCCAAGTTTTATCATAAATCTCGAGTCAAATTTTCGCAGCACGGAGTAGCAGTAGGAACGTCAATTAGATTTCGTGTGACCGGATCGATTTGTTCCCCTTTAATTGATTGAGTTATAACTTAAACGGTAGTCGAACATGCATTCGGTAAATTCTCAATGAAAAACGATGTTAATTTACAAGATTACGGACGACTTGACTCGATACAGAGGTTATGTTATCGTAACTTTGAAGTTTGTGGTTGTAATTGACCGTTAATGACGTTCTACACTAAAATTAACTTCATGGTTTCTAATAGATAAATATGCGACGGAATGATTAGAATTTCGATACACAGGAAATTAATAATTCGATATTGAAATTAAATTAACGACGTTCCTTCATTACTTTCTTTATATTGGAAAGGGGGCGTTAATGTAAATTATAATATGTAAATTATAATTTCGAAATTATTACCTTTAGAACGTAAATCTGAATTATTTTAATTGGGGAGTATTTTTTCAGTTTAATATCGATTAATACAATCGAATTATTCGATAAATTCGTTAAATAAAATAGTGAATTGAATTTATGTTAACTAAAGTTGCAACAATCATTTTAACGTACTTCGCGACTGGAAATTATTGAAAAAAATTTATGCTTATGCTATAGGGTCTCGATATCGAACTTCCGGCCACTAAAAATCCATAAAAAACTGTTTTTAGTAGTGTTAATCAAATATTTCTCTAATATTGCTTGTTTTTTTTTCCAGTATCGATAATGTAGCTGATTAATTTCTTGTTTTGTTGGTTAGAATTGTAAAAAATTCATGTCTAAAGAGAATTTTGGAATTTTTTGTAGTTCTGAATTCGTATATCAAAATATTCTTTTCGTCGAGACGAAATTTGAATATTTGTCTTAATTTGTTTGTTTTTTGTTTTGTATCGTAATGTAGCTGATTAATTTCTTGTTTTGTTCGTTAGATCTTAAAAAAATATATTCCTATATCAAAATTCTTTTACTTCGACACGAAATTTGCTTGTTTTTTTGTACCAATAATGTAGCTTATTAATTTCTTGTTTTGCTTGTTATATTCAAAATAGCAGGTGTTGATCGCGACGGGGCAAATAATTAGATGTTTACACAGGACCGCATTCAGTATCGATTTGAAATAGTTGCAAAATTCGTAAAAATTGTTTTCTTAAGTTGACCAACATTATTTTATGCTTCATTATTTTATATTTTCGATTATTATGATACGAGGGGTATAAGAAATTGATATTTTTCGTTGTATATACGTATTTAAGTTAAATTCTTATTAACATTTCTAAATTCTGAAAAAAATACGTTAATAGTACATCCAGGGGTTTTAAATATATCGTTCTCGTTTAAATACGAGGGCTATTCAGAAAGTAATAAACCGGTTTGTGTTTACATAGAAAACCGTGCCTTATAATTGAGTGGATTTTGAATTACTTTGCGAAAATCGTTTATTTTTTGAATGATCCTCGTATTTGATTAAAAAAAATATTAAAACCACTCGATTTGTCTTGGAATTTAAAAACGTCCTGTGGAATCTTTTTTCTCGGTTAAACGAGACTGTTAGCGCCGAATTCGTCTTCTTTTTTTTTTCATCTATTTTCTACAGGCAGAAGCCGCTTTGATATACGATTCGGTTTTTGTGTTCGCTATCGGGCTCCAGACGCTCGAACAGTCGCACACTCTAAAACTGTCAAATTTATCTTGCGACAAAGAACAACCTTGGGACGGAGGACTCAGTCTCATCAACTATATTAATTCGGTAAGTTATTTAAACGATATAAAAAAACTGGTTTTTTCTTTATTATCGCGAGGAACCCACTAGCAACACGCCACCCCACGCCACGTTTTTCCATTTAATTCAATTGTCTGCGATTAATCTTGAGAATTTTGAATCGTCTCACGTTGGATGGCGTGGCGTGTGGTGGTCGTAGACAATTGAATTAAATTGAAAAACATATACGAAACGTGGCGTGGAGTGGCGTGTTGCTAGTGGGTTCTGACCATTAGAATGAACTTTTTTATACGTTTATTTCTTTTTTCATATATCAAAAAGCAACAAATTCTACCCAAATTTCTCAACTGTTTCGATCAATTTGAATGATTTTTTTTCTATTTCTGTTATTTATATTGGGACATCCTGTGTATATGGGATTTTTTATAGCTTGTTTGTTACCTCTTATTCCCTTTTGCGGAAGCTGGTGTACAAATTTATGTCCAATATCCTCTATCCACGTCGTTTGAGTCACCCTTAGTGATATTAAAAAACGATATTTATTACATAACCTCAAAATCGTATTCACCCTCGAAATCGTATTTCTTGAAAGTATTCTCCAGTCGGCGAAATTTAAAATGCACAAAAGAAAGTTGAAAATAGTTTTTTTTTAACTTTTATCATTTCACAACAAACGTCTTATACAGGGTAATCCACATTTGATTGTATATCACCCTGTATAATTATTTTCTCGAACGGTAACTGTTTATTACAGGTAGAATTAAAGGGTTTGAGCGGGCCTATTGAATTTAAAGAAGGGCGTCGCATTAAATTCAAATTAGACTTGCTTAAATTGAAGCAACCTGCTTTAGTGAAAGTCGGCGAATGGCAGCCGGTTACGGGGGTCAATATAACGGACAGAGCCGCTTTTTTCGATTCAGGAACAATGAATTTCACTCTTGTAGTTACCACAATTTTGGTAAGTACAGTGAAATTTATCGAAATATAATCAGTTAAATATATGTTTTTATTATTTTTTTTCAATTTTCCACAGTTTAAATCGTTTTATTTAAATCGTTTTATTTAAATCTTCGTGTAAAAAATCGTAACCTAAAAAAACTCTCGTATCTATTATAAATTTAAATGACTGCGGCGTTGCCAAGTTAAAATTATGTTTGACGATTCAAATTCTATTTCGACTAATAAATTTCAAATTCTTATTTTTTTTTATTTATTTGTATTAAGGAAACTCCGTACGTAATGATGCACACTACTAACAATTATACGGGAAATAATCGATTCTACGGATTTTGTATCGATATTTTGGATCGAATATCTCAAGAAGTAGGATTCGATTATTTACTCGATTTAGTACCTGATCGAAAATATGGAGCGAGAGATCCCAGTACTGGTCTTTGGAATGGTATGGTATTGCAGCTAATGCAACACGTACGTAAAGAATCAACAAATAATATAATTATTTATTAATTGTTTATTATGTTTGGTACACACCTCGTATAACGAATATTCCCTGTACGTTTTCCGGCTGTAAACGATTTCGTTAACCAATCAATCATCGTCTTCGTTTGGGTTTAAACCGTAATTAAGATTTCTGGCACTGGAGTAGATAAATTTTAGAAAAAAAAAATGGATTTGGGGTAAAAATTCGACAGAAGTATCCCTCTTTGATAATTAATCTTATTTCACGTCAATCATTCAATGATTAATATATCTTTGCTAAAAAAATGTGTTCGCATGAAATGATTAAACGAATTTCACTATTTTTTGTTTAATATCACGTAATGAATTTTTTATTTTGTGTCTCGATACTTTCTTTTTCATTTCTACCCCTAAAATAATCATCAAAACTCGTAAGTTTAATAAAATGATTTAGTAAATCTCATGTTCAATAAAAAAATCTGACAACAACGCAATCGTCTAGATTAAATGACATTGAACTCTTGTTATTCAATATTTCACTGAAACTATTCAACCAAAAAAAAATGATAATTTTATGAAAAACGAAATAAAAAAAATATTTGAAAGCGAATTTTCTACAACACTTATGACAATTGTAATATTGTTTTTTTAAATAAAAGTTCTCTCCGGAAATAACCTATAATCAAACGTCATTTTTAATTTCTAACCTATATTCAAATGTCATTACTTAAAACTAGAATTTCACTGTTTTTTGTCTAATATCACGTAAAGGATTTTTTTATTTTGTGCCTTGATACTTTTTTTCATTTCTCCCCCAAAATAATCATCAAAACTCGTACAAGTTATAATAAAATCATTAATAAATCTCATGTTCAATAAGAAAATCTGACAACAACGCAATCGTCTACTTTAAATGACATTGAAATCTCGTTGTTATACGAAATTTGACCAAAACTATTCAACCAAAAAAAAATATAATTTTATAAGACAAAATAAAAAAAATATTTGAAATCGAATTTTTTACTACACTTATAAAAATTGTAATATTGTTTTTTTAAATAGAAATTCTCACCGGAAATAACCTATAATCAAACGTCATTTTTAATTTCTAACCTATATTCAAATGTCATTTCTCAAAACTAGAATTTCAGTATTTTTGTCTAATATCACTCAAAGGGTTTTTTTATTTTGTGCTTTGATACTTTTTTTTTCATTTCTCTCTCAAATCATCAAAACTCGTATAAGATATAATAAAAATTAATAAATCTCATGTTCAATAAGAAAATCTGACAACAACGCAATCGTCTACTTTAAATGACATTGAAATCTCGTTGTTATACGAAATTTGACCAAAACTATTCAACCAAAAAAAAAAAAATATAATTTTATAAGACAAAATAAAAAAAATATTTGAAATCGAATTTTTTACTACACTTATAAAAATTGTAATATTGTTTTTTTAAATAGAAATTCTCACCGGAAATAACCTATAATCAAACGTCATTTTTAATTTCTAACCTATATTCAAATGTCATTTCTCAAAACTAGAATTTCAGTATTTTTGTCTAATATCACTCAAAGGGTTTTTTTATTTTGTGCTTTGATACTTTTTTTTTCATTTCTCCCTCAAATCATCAAAACTCGTACAAGATATAATAAAAATTAGTAAATCTCACGTCAATAAGAAAATCTGACAACAATGCAATCCTCTACTTTAAATGACATGAAAATTTCGTTGTTATACGAAATTTGACCGAAACTATTCAACCAAAAAAAAATGATGTTATAAAAGACGAAATAAAAAAAAATATTTAAATAAAATATGGAATATGGGGTTTTTCAAATAAATTTTCCTTTTCTTTCTAATGTTTGCTCGGTGGTTTTTGATAAACAGAAAGCTGACTTGGCGGTGGGATCGATGACGATCAACTATGCCAGAGAGAGCGTTATAGACTTCACGAAACCCTTCATGAATCTTGGCATCAGCATTCTATTCAAGGTAAGAGCAAATAAAAAGGTTCTGGGTCAGTGTGTTACTGGGCTAGGGAGGAATTCAAAAGGATGTGCATATACGAGGAACGTTCAATAATAGAACTTCGATTATTTAATAAAATAAATTTTCGTTTACGTTAAATTTAAATTGATTCACTACTTTCTGATATATTTGAGGTTATGTATAAATTAAACGAGCCTTATATACAGGGGGCACAGTATTTTTATGTTGGGGAAATTTTTAAAATATGAATGTTTTTTTTTGAAATTCGTTTAGGTTCCAAAAAGTCAGCAAGCGAAGCTTTTCTCCTTCATGAATCCGTTAGCTACCCAGATTTGGTTGTACGTCCTTTCTGCGTACATTTTGGTATCGATAACGATGTTCGTTGTTGCCAGATTTTCACCGTGCGAATGGCAGAATCCTCATCCTTGCGAAATCGATAACGCATTAGTGAAAAATCAATTTTCTTTGGCGAATTCTTTTTGGTTCACCATTGGTACGCTAATGCAGCAAGGATCGGATTTGAACCCGAAGGTGAATTTTTGTCATGGAAACCTCGTTGTTTTTGTGGTTAAATTTTTTGAATTTGAAGGCAACTTCTACGAGGATCGTCGGCGGTATTTGGTGGTTTTTCACGTTAATTATTATTTCTTCGTATACGGCGAATTTGGCGGCGTTTCTAACAGTCGAACGTATGATTACTCCAATTGAAAACGCCGAAGATTTAGCTGGCCAAACGGAAATTTCGTACGGTACATTGGAGAGTGGTTCCACTATGACTTTTTTCAGGGTAAGTTCAAAACTGACGAGAATATTTTATTGAGTTGCGATTACGTCAAACCTAATCTATTTCTCAAGATCTAGGGAAATTGAAAAAATACATTGTTGCCGAACCTTGTTTCTATAAACATGTAAATTGTAGTGTTGCCAAATCCATTTTATCTACTAACAACTGGGTAAATAAGATACTTGTCATATAGAAATACGTGGATATCACAGTGTTGCCAAATTTATTCCCCCCAAAATCTGGAAAAATTGCCAGTTAGAAATACATACGTATTGCAGTGTTGCCAAATCTATTTTTCTCCCTAAAATCTGGAAAATAGAGAAATTTTCAATTAGATTTACTTGCAACTTGCGGTGCTGCCAAATCTCCATCCATCCATCCAAATTGTGATTCCGGAAAGAACACATCGAAATTACAGTGTTGCCAAATCGAACCATAATTCTAATACGAGGAATCGCTAAAAGAAATCACTTATATAATACAGTGTTGCCAAAATTAGTTTTTATGCGAAACGTGGTAATTTATAAAAGAATACGTATAAATTACAGAGTTGCCAAATTTAGTTAATTTCCCCTGATCTAAAGAAATGAAGAATTGCGATGTTGTCAAACGTAATTTGTCGCTGTTTCGGGGAAATTTACCCGAATAACGGGTATTCATTCTATTTTTCTCATATTTCGCTTGATTTCGTTGTAGGATTCGATGATCGAAACATACAAAAAAATGTGGCGATTTATGGAAAATCGAAAACCCTCCGTATTCGTTCCGACGTACGAAGAAGGTATCCAAAAAGTCCTCGACGGAAATTACGCTTTCCTAATGGAATCCACCATGTTGGATTACATTGTCCAACGTAATTGCAACCTGACCCAGATCGGAGCGCCCTTGGATTCCAAAGGTATCCGTTCAAATTCCCCCCTTCCCCCCCTCTACCCGTCTCTATGCGATAATTTTTCCGAATTTCCAGGATACGGTATAGCGACGCCGAAAGGTAGTCCTTGGCGGGACAGGATATCCTTGGCCATATTGGAACTCCAAGAGAAGGGCGAGATTCAGATGTTGTACGACAAATGGTGGAAAAAAAACGGCGACATCTGTCATCGAAACGTCAAAGGGAAAGAATCGAAAGCTAGTTCGTTGGGGGTGGATAATATCGGAGGGGTTTTTGTCGTGCTTTTATGCGGATTAACTTTCGCCGTTATTATCGCAATATTCGAATTTTGTTATAATTCCAAGAAGAACGCTTCGAACGATAAAGTAAGTACGAGAAAAAATTATATTTTTTTACCGTTTCCCGATCGAAAAAACAACTAATTCTCTAGCTACATACCGCAATGGGTATTGAATGACATTTATTCGCGAAAATCACGATACCGACGTAAAGAAGAAGAATTAGTGACTTTTTACATTATTGTGTACCCTTGAAGTCGAATTATCATTTAAAGAAAAAAATATTTCCCGTAATGTTATAGTAACAGTTACTACGTTACAAAGTTCCTCCCATCTCAACACTTATATAAATACCTCCGATTTAAATCACTTGTTGAATTAAAATTAACGTAAATTTCCCCTCCGAAACGTCGTAGCTTTTTCTACCCGACTGGTATATCCATTTTAGACGAAAGATTATTTTTAAATTTGCTTTTATTCCAAAAAAATCGCGATTATACATGGATTAGAACACGTGTTACTCTATCGAACTTCATTTGTCTTTCTACGAAATATATTCATACGCCAAGTCTAACAGTGTTGCCTAATTTATTATAAATTACGTCAAGGTTGTATATTTTGAACTATTATACGGTCGTAAGGACGTAAAACGTAAAATTTATGAAAAAAATTAATTTTTTTTAAATCACATGATAAAAGGATAATTTTTAATGGTGTTTTTCAATCAAGAAATCAAAACATGAGTTTTTTTATGCACATTTCACATCAATTTATATAATTACTGCAATTACGTCATCTTAAATCTTTAAATACCAAACTAAAGTAAATATTTCTGTGATATCTAACGTTTTATTAACGCCTGGCAACTTGACGTTGGATCAGCTGGATGTTTCCCCTTAATGCGTATCAATACACAATTTCGAAATCGCAGACGTCATTCTGATTATTCAATTATATTTTTATATTACAATTTTAATACGCTGATTTCCGGTGTTTCGACATCAAAAGTGCGTTTCTATTATTATTTTATAATCAATTTATTTGAACAGCAATTTAAATCTTCACATACCAAACTAAAATCACTAATCTAACATTTTATGAACGTTTGGCAACATCGGCGTCAGCTGTGCGTCATTTAATAAAAGTTTCAAGTTGACATCAGTTGCTATTAGATGGGTACACGTGCACGTCATTTGTTGCTTAGGCATCTTTTTCAATATTTTTTCTTATTTCACGTGAAAAATAAACACAGAAATAAAATTATATAACATCTCATTTAATTAGAGTAATAATTTATTTTATAATTACGTACGATTCAATTGACGTCAATTCAATTATTTTCAATATTTTAAATAAACAATTAGATTTTCCTATTGAAATTGATGGTAAAAAAAACATTTTTTCATAAAATTTTGTAACTAACGTATTTTATATACGGGGTCTGGTACGAAAACTCCTGATTGAAAGTAATAGCGGATACAAATATATTTGTATCCACCGTTATTTTTTTTTCAAACTTTTGCGCGACACCCTGTAAACTATTTGTTTTCACACACTTTTTTATTGAAAATGTCGTTTAAACTTTGGTTCGAGTTCGGGAATCGGTATTTCAGAGATCGGCTAGTGTGCCCCATCAATCCCTATGTTCCGAAATGAAGGGCGAATTCTGCTTCGCTCTGAAATGCGGAGGTTCGCGTCAACGGCCCGCTCTACGAAGAAAATGTTCGAAATGCATGTCGGACGTTTCTTACGTACCGGCGACGTTAGACGTTCCTCCACATCCTCCTCTACCTCCGGTGAGATCTATACCGAGAAATACGACGGAAAATCCATCGAAAATTTTTTAAAAATTTCCCAGACGGACCTGTTCGAATAATAAGCACATTCATAGTGACAATCTAGATGTTTTTAGATACAAAAAAAATGTTAAAACGAATAAAATGAATAAGTAATTTTTAAAAATGTCTTTTATTTCGTAAAAAAAATGAAATTTATTAGTCCTATACATTTCATTCGGTGTTTCGTAAATAAAATCTGTTTATAGAATAAAACTTCAAAATTTGAACAAAAAAAATAAGTCTGGCAACATCGTTTTGATTTATATACACACACGTCATAAAAATACACAATTATGACATTCGTAGTGTAACAAAATCTATTTATCAAAAGTGTGTGTGAAATCAATACTCGTGTATATATCAGGTAAGTTTATATTATAAACGTTGGTAGTCCTTTAGCATCTTTATTCGGGGTTGTCAAATTTATTGTGGTTTATATCGGAGAATATTTATAGCGAAATATTTTGTTTTTCATTCGACTTATTTACTAAATAAAAAATTAACAGTTATTTTCATATCTATTTGAATACCTTCGGTTCATATTGGTTAAACTAAATGTTATAACGGTCAATTTAAAATATCGCTTCGAACTAACTAGTGAGAAAAAAAATGATAACGTGGCAACGTTGTAAAATAATTGTTTACGCGAAGTTATATCTTTAAATACTTAAAATAGAAACCAATTTTATTTAATAATCTCTAAAATAAGAATATGAATAGTACGCCGATGATTACAGATAACACTATTTAATGATTTACGATATATATTTAGTTGGATAATTTCCTCTAAAAAACGATACTTTCTAATATAAGACAATTCGTTATTAATATATCATTTCGTATGAATAGTTATATAATATTTATCATCATTATTTCGTTTAATATAAATGATGATAGGGTTCATTAGAAAATATGCCAATAACTTGCGATTTATTCATATTAACCAACTATAAATGATGATTAATGATTTTAAAAATTCCTATAATCATTCACGAATGATACAAATATAATACCGAACATAATCAATAATTATATCAAATTTAATCATTCATCTTTACCAAACTTTCAAAAACGTGATTCTCAACGTCAGAATTAAGTTGGTAATACTTACACAAGTTGTCAGCTGACCGTGACGTTTTCCGCATCTAACTTCACGTTATATATTCACGCCCCTTCAATATACATTCGAAAATCGTACTTGAGAAGAAATAATTAGTGTAAAATATTAGCAAAATATCCATTTAATTAACTCAATTATAAATACATAATCAGATCTTTAATCACTATGTAAATTATATTTATACACTCATCGATTGTTTTCGTTACATCACCGGGAAATCTATTAATAATATCCTTGGATTTAATTGAATTTATTAGTGCATTTTTGAAATTAATGCGTTTTTTTTTTTCATATAATTGATTGCTCAAATAAAGTTTCGTCCATGTATACATATATATATTACGAAATGTGGAAAGGTGTAATAAATATTGTTGTCCGCAGGGAATATATTAATGGAATGGTACACGTTTTTTAAGGTCACAAATAAAGTCAATTTCATATCGTATATTTCGTAACAGGTTTTACTTCACGTTTGTACACCGTTGCCAAACCACTAAATGAATTATCCGATTCCGGATTATGTTTTTAAAATTTTTTAATTGATTTTGGTTGAATATTATTTCAATTTGTGCCCGTATTTAATTGCAAATAATTTATGTACTTACATAAGTAAGTATTACCTATTGTGTAATTATATAAGAAATATTACTATGGCAAACGTCAATTTATTCATGTTTATAAAAAGTTTCTAGCAGTACCATGTGACAGACATTTATTACATTGGATTGTTTATCATCTGGAATAAGTTCAACTTGACAGAATACTTACATAACAAACTGGTTTTGTTCCATTTCGAATACCATATTCAAAGTTGCTATACTCGATACAACAACATTGGCTAATAAATTACAATTTAAGTAAATAATAATTCATTGCTTGAACAACTTTTCTTAGAATAAAAGATACAGTGTGTTCCATAAGTTATATTATACTAACATTCACATTATTTGATACCTTTCTTATTTTCAGTCAACTTTTAAAAACATTTTACACAACGTGTCAACATCGCGTTTTATAAACTTTGTTAGGCGAATGTACCTCGAATATTTGGACTGTTCCGTGGTTAGAAAATCAGCACTCATTTTGTTTTTTGCATAGAATTTATACTCGGTGTTATTTCTATGGTTTTTTACTAACACTTTTCGAAATAAATTCAATATCTTATAGCTTTATGGTTTTTATTTCTTACAGGACCGCACTAGTCCTTAACATATCAATTTATTTTCGATTCTAAAAGAGTTTAGTATAAGAAATATAAAAAATAATTATTTTGATTATTCGAAATGCAACGAAATTAATATTTAAATTCTTTTTTCAACCATCCTGTGATAAGATGTTATAAAACATTTATATTTACTAATCTTTCTGTAAAAGTTCGTCCATAAAACGATTTAACACAACTGACCCAGTTGGTAAATAGTTTTTTTTTTACTTTTACATAATATTGAATCACGCCCAAAAGAAGCGCCAATTACGTAATGTTAAAATGATGAGGACTGTGAGAAATGAGAGAAAGGTGACTAACATTAAGAACTTTAAAGTCGACGTTCATTTTTCAACTTTAAAATTTTAATACCCCGTTTATGAGTCCTTATATTTTCCGTAATATTCCCCATGGCGTACTGTTTGATTTTTTTCTATATACTTACAGCCATTGAAAACCATTTCGTATAATATGAACTCAGTATCTAACATATTTCGACTTTTATTTAAATGGTGCTCTTAATATTTTCAATAATGGATTTTTGTTGTCTTGAGTACTCGACTACCTACACTTGAACACGATTTTGATACATAAAATTTAAGAAAAAATATTAATGGCTGCATTAATTCAGTTGTCACAAAGTTGCAAAATCATATTTATGAAATTATAAACAAGCCGGCAACAGCGCGTAACTACTCGGATCACTACAACAGAGAAATAACAATACAAATTTAAGCGAAACGTTTTTAAGGAATACAATACAATTTAAATCTTTTTCAAATTTAACAATTTTAGCTATCGATATATTTATCAAATGGGAAATACCAATTTTGAATATACGAATAGACAAATCGAAAACATAGAGAGGGAATTGATTAGTGTACACTGTGTAATAACGTAACTTTACACCGTTCCTAGGGTTAATACTGTGTAAAAAGTCTGTGATACAATATATAGCGTCACACATTGTTGTCTAATTTATTTAATATTGTATTAATGAGAAATGTTTTTAAAGAATAAAAGTTTTTTTATAACTTTTCATAATCCAATTTTATCTTTGGAAATATTTATCAAATGAAAAATACAAATTGCATTTTAATCTCATTAAAGAAGTAGAGTTTTGACGTGGTTGGCAAAATAGACAAATCGAAAACATAGAGGAGGAGAATTGAATAGTGTACACTTCAAGATCGGGAGACATATACTATGTTTTTTTTTTGTTGCTATTTGCTATTTCAAGTAATTTCACCACAAATTTCAAAACTAAAATATATCATGTATTATTGGACTAGTTTTGTTTTATTTACATAAATTATAATAAAAAAGGTCAACAATGGATTATATAATTTGAAATATTCCGAGAAATTGCATTAATTGCTTGTGTGACTAATCTACAATTTAGGTGATCAAGTAACCTTTTAATAAGACAAAGCGGAACTGCATAAAGAACTAAATATTAGTTTTCATTTCTTTGTGTCAAAATGCATCATATAAACGACAGGGCAGGACTAGAACTAGATGTTAAATAAACAGCACCACGATGCTTTCTTGGATAGATTTTTAAATACGTAACCGAACTACTGTTAAAATTTAATGAATCGTGATATGCGGCGATCTTGAATGATTCTTCATCGTTAAATCAAATTGATTGATGAATAGTCCATGTCTAAAGTCATATGAAATCAACCTTTTTTGTGGATATCCAAATTTAATTTGATGTAAACAACTCATTTATCGTATGTCAAAAACATGTGATGACAATATGGGGACGACAGTTTCACTTGAAATCAATGTTGCCAAAAGTTTTTTTACAATTGACCGATAAATTATAAATAAGTTAATATTTAAAAATGCGGTCCTGAATTTTAAATTTCGCAATAAATACTCAGGATTTATTTTTGTTATGCTCCATGGTTAATTATGTTACAAGGTGTGTATGAAGGATTGTCGACAACTTTTAATTTGAAGCTATCGTATTAACAAAGTTCCTGTAAAATACTTGATTTATTGCTATAGCAAACTTAATATTACAGTCATCTTTCAATGTCAAAAAACAATTTAAACAAGATCCTCAATGACGTAATATATTATACACGTTTCTTAATCCAACTGCTTCTCTTATCTAATTTTTTATGGTTAAAACTTGCCTGATGGTTGATAATAATATTTTTAAAAACCACTAGATGTAATTTGAGAATGTTATTGTTCGAAATTCATTCCCTATTCGTAATACGACTTTCATTAATTAGCCGAAGCAATCAAAAATATTTTGTACAACATGGCAACGTGGTCTTCTATAATATAACGAACTTACCCGAAATATTTGAACTATTCCGTTGCTAGGAGACGAGAATATGGAACGATTAGATGGCGTGTTGTTATTTAATTTGATATTTTCTAAACTTTTCGAAAAAATAAATAAATGAATTGATCATTTTATAATAGAACTTACTATTTTTATTTCATTTATTATAGTTCATTTCCACACTATCATAGAAATAATAATGTATAGAGATTTGTTAAATAACATCCATGTTATTATTGACAGGACAGTAATAGCCCTTAGCACATTCAATAATTTTTTATTATAAAATTATAATTCGAACTAATATTAATAATAATAATTATTATAGTTTTTATTCTCAAACTCGGGATTTTTTTTCATCCCAACTAAATATTTCAATTCAAAAATTCCACAAGGCAAAAGAAAAACGTTCTCCTTGAATGTCTGCCGTTATTTAAGTAAATAATTTGAAGTACTTTCACTTTATTACGTTTATCACGTTGATTTTCGTTGTTTAGTCACTGGTTGAATTGTTAATTCCCAAACGTTTTATTATATATTAAGATCTTTAATTATTTACATTTCGTTGTTTTATGTTTTTACACATCATTCAGACAAAAAATCGAAATACATACTATTGGTATTAAAATTGGAGGGATTGAATCCTTTCCTCCCAATATCGTAAGGAAGAAAGTAACAGTTCTTCACGAAGCTAACGTGAGCCTAATTCATTTTCAATTCTCTTTTGCTGTGCGTGGTGGTACGACGTATTTTTTTTGTGATACTGACACTGATTATACGTCTGTGAAGAAATAGTGTACGGGGTTAACAATATTTCGATTGGTATGACGATATTGAGGTTAGTATAATTTTATTATTCACATTATTATATTTTTTCTGCTTATTTTTTATAAATATTCGTAATGTTTATATTTTATTTTTTTTTAATTATAATTTTATTGAATGGTAATCCAAAAACAAAATTTAATTTTCAAATTATAGCACATTTGCTTAGGGTGTTTAAAAAAATTGGTAATTTTGGTACTTACAATCATATTGTATCAATTTACGAATTTTTTGACAATTTGTAGAATTATTTAGTCCCTATTTCATATTCTTTTTGCTTTTATAATTAAAATGTATCATTTATTCATTAAAAAAGCTGAAATATTTAGAAATAATAATTCATAAAAACATTTCGGCAGTAAAAACACCTGTGTCTCAATCGATTTGAAAACAGGGGCGTATTTAGGAAAAAAGTCTATCAAAAAAATTGAATTTTAAATCAAATTGATATGTGATATTTATAATCTATTACAATAGAATTTGTTTTTTCCATATAATTAAAAAAAGCAACGTTTATAATCGATTACCGTCTTTCAATTGACCTATTTTATCATCATAAGCTGATAAAATCATTGTTTCATTATATCTTTAGCTATTAAACTAAGTCACGATTATTATAATCTCAAATAACAGCTTCTCGGCTACCAGTTACTATTTCAACTCATTGGTAATAATTGAGTCGTGTTATAAAAATAACTACCACTTAATAATTTTTTCAACTAATACGTAGCAAACAAAGTAAATTAAATAAAAAATAATTATTAAAATTTGTTGGAAATAAAATAAATTCCAAGTTCGTCTCTGTTCTCTCCAATATTCGCAATTTATTACATCATTGTTACCAATATAAAACACCAACATCTCATCTGATTCTGATCATTTAGATCACGATTAATACGTCAAAATTTAACGGTGTGATTTTCAACAGTGTAAGTCACGTAATTGTGCTTTTTATTACAAAAAGAATTCCTCTTACATATATGGTTATCCAATTCATCTACGTGTTGGTGAACAATTAAAAAAAAGTGTGCCAATGAATTAATATCTAGTTCGATTCAGAATGTATATACGTTCGTTTCATAAATTATCATAGATAATAAATTAGTCTATGGAATGTATCGATATGTAGTTACTCGAACACGGCGGCAAGCCATCGAAATCAATCATTTTATATCAATAGATGATTTATGTGAAACAGGGTTGTCAGATCAAACTATTTTATATTCAATATGTAAATATTATACGAGTTATAATAAATTGTTAATACTATTTTTAAAATTTTGTTAGTTCATTAATGTCTTGAAGTAAAATAATAGTTTTATTATTTTAATTATAAACGTGGCAACCTGTTTGTCATTCAAGATTTCTTCTATGCATTTATCATCTGCTATTCACTATGAATGTATATAGAGTATTTACTGCCCACTTTCACATTTCTGTGTATTTTTATTTCGAACGTAAATCGAAGAAGATACTTTTCATTTCGACCTAATGATATAATAGATTTATGTAAGTTATACGGTATACATGTAATGAGAAATATATAGTTTCAACATCAATAAAAACATCAACCGTTTACTTTCATTTTTATTACAATGTACTTATATTATCATCGCTCGATTTACTTTATTGTTTATGGGGGAGATAGGGACAAAATAAACAAAGATCTGTACTTGATTTTTATATTGGATACTTTAAGCAGGCCCGGAGTAGGCCTATTTGGAGTAAAATTTGACAAACAAAACACAAAAAAATATCAGGTTTCTAGCTGTGAATCAAGTGAATCTATTTTTAAATGATTGTAAAATAATTATTTTATAACTAATTTTTTTTCTTTTTTGTTTTTATTTAATATTTTAAACACGTGTATATGTAACGTGGCCCAACTTATTTATATGAAACTTTCTTATTCTTGTTATAGTTTTCTTTGTTCGTGTTAGGATTAACTATGGTATGTAAATTCGCCTACTACACACAAATAAAAACGAAAGTAGGTTAAATATATGATCTCATATTTCATGGCGAATGCATCAACCGTGTAAATATTGAACTGCCATTTTTATAAATGCATATCGTACTTTATGTTCCATTAATTTCATTAACATAAAAAAATTTTGTATTTGTTTGAATAATTTTAACAAAAACATGTCCAAATGTCTCAAGGTCATTTTTTAATAAAACACAATAGATCGCGCAACACTGTTGAGTCTAGCAGCTTGATCTCGTTATAGTCAGGACCGTATTCTATAATAAAATTTATTTATTTATTTATTCGATTTAGTGTTCAGCGATTAGATTTTTTTATCGTTGGTTTTTATAAATAAAGCAAAATTTTTAAAAACAATATATCTACGGTTACAAGCAAAAAATAGAAATGATCACGTGTTTATCATTCCTTTGAGACCAATACAAATACTACATCAAATTTTATTGCTTTATGTAGTAAAACATATTTTTATCAATGAAAATTTCGTAATAACACAATCGACGATTATTATATATATTTCTCTTGGTAAAACACTTAAAAACAGAATTTAACTATAAAAATAATTTGCCAATTTCAAAAAAGAAGATAAAACTAATAAGGAGCACTTAAATGAATCGACTATAAAGCGATACCTTGACCTACTGCAATTTAAAAACAATTCTCCAAGTCTTGCATCAGTTCAATATGTAATATAATGTGGTGCAATCCCGAACGCGTTTCTACAAGATGGATGGAAGTAAATAGATAAGAATCTGAGAATTTTTTACGTATTAAAATTCATTACTATTTCATAAAGAATACAAGAATTATGGCCGTTAAAATATTTTTTTAAATATTTAAATTTTTCTCAGTGTATTCTGTTATATACATAATAATTGTACGCGTCAACGGATTTTCGCCTCTATTGATTAGTGGTTCTATGACGATGTAACATAATCTTCTTTTTTTATTTGAGACAAAGGACAGTGGTAACTCACGATATTTAATTTAATGTGTAAAAATTTATTCTTGGAACTATCAATTAACAAGATATGTATTTATAAAATTGAATTAAAATTCCTTGAATGAATTTATTACCACAGACTATAAGAACCACAGATATACATTGACATTTAAGTCATGCTGCTAATTAATAGGCAAATTTTCGTGATCAACCCGTGGAAAAAACGGTGTTTTATGACCATCAATATCTAATATAGAAAAATGCGGGCCCGGCTTTTAAAAAAGTTGAAACGATGATAAATTTTAATTAATTTGAAAAATACCAATACCATGTATATTCGAGTTACGATATTTATACACCAATTCAATCTCTAAAAATTTTAGTTGATATAAATTTGTGGTTTAAGTGTGAAGGTAACAAACTACAAAAATATTCTCTAGTTGGGACATCCTTTATATCCTCGGTTATTTCCAAGGCGAGAGAAATGTTGCAAACCTTGTCTAGACTGCAGAACTGATCTTAACGATAAAGTTTTATTGTTAATACAATCATTAAACTCAATTAACTAGTCGTTAAAGTTGTTATAAAATTTTATAATCGATTCGGAATGTTTATAATTCCAATTAATTTATTTTATGAATAATTATTAGAAGATTTGACCTATTTATAGTTAGCTAGTTATTTCTAGTTTTTTGTTATACATTATTTTCATTCATTTGAAAACATCCTGAATTCAGTGGCGTAGTTATTTTTTTTATAAATTTCAAATTACTTTTAACTTAACTTCAAATTTTATATATATTTCGAATCTAAATAAATCACCTTGTATATCACTTTTATTTTTCCAATAAACAATCATAAATTCGTCAAATATATCAATTTCAGTGAAAACAAAATAAAGCGCTACCCAGAGTATTATTAATAACCACACGAATGAAGTAACTTAAATACAGTTCTACTATGTTGCCAATTTTAACTATCCATCAGGGATACTTGAAATAATTATTTCAAATGGATATAAAATATGTCTTATGTTTATTATAGGGCTACTATGCCTTCAATACGATGTTTTATATTCTTCTTTTTACAAATTCAATGGGTTTTGAGTATACAGCTGCAGTCATTTGAAATACCATTGCATGGAGACGGTGATTGCGCTTTGATATTAGAAGGTCCTGGTAGAAGTAGTAGTTTTGATTATTCTTTCAATCTATTACGTGGAAGTACTTCGTAAGTGATAAATGATTTCATATTTTACACTAAGAAACGTAATTTATTATAATTTTTTAGAAATTACGATGGTTCTAGTACGTGTATAACGTATCAAGCAGTTAATGCGGCTTATTTGGACGCCAGAAAAAGGATACGTAAGGATTTTTATCATAATATAACATTATTTTAATAATTTTCGTTATCTTAACATATATATTTCAGGTATCGCTCCACCAGATGATGCCGAGAAGAAGAATGAATATGTCGCAAGTATTGGTGAATTGGTTTTTGACATTTCTATGAATTTAGCAAAAACGTAAGTCAGAAAACATAAAACTTACTTTTATATGATACATTTCTTTGAAATTTTATTGAAATTCTAGTTACGGTTTGAGTTACGAGGAAATAGAAAAAGGTCTACCTTTGATAGATACTAGCAAAACTTTAATAAGTGAAGTATGTCCTGCATTTTTATCAAACGTAGAATGTAGGGCTGGTAAATACAGAAGACTAGATGGACTTTGTACCAACATCGAACATCCAACGTGGGGAGCTAGTCACACACCTTTCACCAGGTATATAATAAACAAATTTTAAAAAATGAATAAATCGTAAATTTTCATAGAATCATATTCTTTAAACACCTCGTGGTTGAAAATGACAATTTGATTCCCTTTTATGTGGCAACCGCGCAATTACCTAAATATAGATGGTCACAAAAGAGGGTCAAAGTTAATTAATGGCACCAAATAATTTTTTTCCTAAACACATTTATAAGTTGCTTATTTTAAATCTATATTATCACAAAAATAATTGTATCTTCGTAAAAAAAACGTTAAAATATACAAATACATATAATGATTTTATTATTATTAATAATGATAATACGAATGTAATAAGTTGTTTTTATGTGAATATAAAGATATAAAGCAAAAATGGAATATATAAAGTGAAACTTATAAATTTTCAAATGAGATATTGCAGATAAAAATGGTTAATTAAAATATTACACAATATATTTAATAATATATTACAAATACCTCAATTCATTTTATTGTTCATTGAAGCAGCCATCTTGTAAATCTTTCGGAACATGTTATGACAATTATTGTATCACATAAATGCACGTGAGTTATAAAACACAATAATTAAATATCACCAAACAAATTATCACCATAATACATGAAGTAATCGAAGCAAGAAATAATACCAACATAAAATCTATTTTCACGCACCAACTTTATTTCCATTTATACTAACAGAGCCATCTAGAGGTTCGAATGTAAAACAAAAAAAATAGCTTCACCTTGTTTGAACTACAAAGTTGAATAGTAGAACTCTTTTTTTTGTTGTAAAAACTAATACCACGTTAAAAATGTGTTTGTTTGGAATATATATATATATATATATATATATATATATATATATATACAGGGTATTTAGTTTTTTAATCGAAATAAATATTTTGAGAATAGTATTTATTCTTCTGTAGATTATTAGGTCCAGTTTATGCCGATGGTATCCAAGCTCCTCGTATAGGAATATCTGGGAGGCAGTTACCATTAGCCAGAGTTGTATCCAGAACCATGCATCCAGACGAAGGATATCACGACCATGCTGGTACAGTAATGATCATAGCTTGGGGGCAGTTTATGGACCACGATTACACTCTACAGGGTACACCGTTAGGTGAATAAAAAAAATTGTTGTGATAATTGAAATTATATAAATTTTTGAATATTTAGATCCTAAAAATAAGAATGATCCAGAAGAATGTTGCGGTAGACCACAGCATTTGAAACATCCGTATTGTAACGAAATCTACGTACCGAAAGACGATTTTTTCTATAAATTGTTCAAAGTGAATTGTATAGATTTCGTGAGAACATTCCCGGCCCCTAGACCTGGATGTAGATTAGGTTCTAAGGTTCCTTTCAACACGCTTACTGCCGTTCTAGACGGTAATACCGTTTATGGGGTTACAGAATACCATAACAAGTAAGTATTAGACCAATTTACGATTCATTTCCTTTGTCAAATTAATTTAAAATAAAAAAAAAATGTACCGATGTAGAAAAACTTATTATTTTATAATAAAAGCGATAATTATGTAGTTTTTATCCGCCATGTTGGTTAAAACATAAGTCATTCGATTAAACAGCGTTGCCAGGTCTTCTAATTCAACTTACATACTTTCTAAGATAATTTTAAATAAGTACTCGTATACAACACAATAAATTTGATGTATTATGTATAAATTTATTCACAAATTTTATTTGTAACAATAATTTGACTTATAGAAACGATTTTTTCATTAGTAATCTACTTAAATACAAATATATGTCTTGGCAACACAGTAGCAAGATAACGTCACAAACAGACAAGTGTAATTATTACGAATTCAAAATCTTTTTGATAAATGTTTACGAAAATTTCCGTCTTCCATCTGCGAAACATCGACAATCCGTCATCATTTATCCTTTGATAAGGCAACGATGCCAAGTCTATTAATTCAATCTACTACTAAATATGGACTCGTATATAATGTTATTAATATATTAAATCGATGTTTAAAGCGAGGATTATTTACAAATTACATTTATTTATTAGGAATAAACTACAATAAAATTATAAAATTCACTATTAATTTACTGAATTTGAAATATATAACTTGGCAACCTTGTAGTTACTTCCGTTGCAATTCTTAAAGATAACGTCACAAACAGATACGTGTAGTTATTTCAAATTTAAAATATTTTTGATAAATATAAAAATCGTTTCTTACATATAATTTACTGTTAGAAAATTTCGTTTTTCTCTATATAAATAACGAAATTCGATAAACAACAATCCGCCATGTTTGATAAAACATTAAGAAAACGTCATATTCTTTGTGTAGGCATCGATGCCGGTTCACAAATTTAAACTATTCAATAGTAATGATCTATTCTGTGAATTCTTTACACCCGATGATTTTTTTAATATCAAACAATTTACTTAAATCGAAATAAATGCCTCGGCAACCCTGTAATTACTTCGCTCCAATGTTTAGGTCACATGCAAATTTGTTACAATATGTTTTGAAAATAAAATCATCGTTAAACAGTTTTTTAAAAATTAATAATTATTATACTTATCTGGTTTTTTCCTTCTAGTAAATTGAGAACGTTTAACGGTGGTTTATTAAGAATGCATCCTGCTTTTGAACATTTTGGCCTTAAGGATCTGTTACCACTAAAACTGGAGTATCCCGATGAAGGATGTACTAGACCTAATTCTTCTATGTACTGTTTTGAAGCCGGTTGGTATAATTTGACGATAATATAACGAATTAAATTAAATAATTAATCCTAATACAAGTAATTTCACTAAATATTTTCACTAATATCATTTTTAATGATAAATACGATGAATTGAACACATAACGACATTCCATTGGCGATTCTAACCTGAAATTAAATAGTAGGCGGATGTGGTATATCAACGCTCGCGACGTTGCCAGATCATGTATTAAAATTGTATTTCTTTGAGGTTCTCCAGTGGCGGGGTGGATTTATATAACGATTTTTTAATATTTGTAGGTGAAGTTAGAGTGAACGAACAATTAGTTTTAACTTGTATGCATACTTTAATGGCTCGCGAACATAATAGATTAGCTCGCGGTTTGGCTGAAGTTAATCCGCATTGGGATGACGAAACTCTTTTCCAAGAAGCTAGACGTATCAATATAGCTTTTATTCAACATATAACTTATAACGAATTTTTACCTATTCTACTCGGAAAAGATGTAATGGAAAAATTCGGTTTGCTTTTGCAGAAAGAAGTGAGTTCTTTCTATTCTAATATAAATAATAATTACTTTATGTTTCTATATATTTTAGGGTTACTGGAATGGTTATGATCCCAACGTAAATCCAGGAGTTATCGACGCTTTTGCGTCGGCAGCGTTCAGATTCGGACATTCTTTATTACCAACAGCAGTAGAAAGATGGAGTAAAGCACATAAATTCATCGGTAAGATGTCATAGTTTCAATGTTTTTTTTCCGATATGACAACGTTGCTATTTATAATTTTATCCAGTATGGTGTCAGGTATAAATATTACAAATAAAATAATATTTAAACGAATAATTGTAAAAGACGATTTATTTAAAAAAAATAACAATAAAAAATTAAATTGATTGTGAAATAAATTCATTGTTTTGGTTGAGAAATAACAATATAAATTAAATGTGTCCTTGACTTTAACCTAGATAGTAATCGTATTGAGATATATGGGACACGTTGCCAGATCGCGACTTTTATATGAAAATATTTTATTCGAAGTATATACCGGGTGAGAAAATAAGAACGGCTGTGGATCATGTTATTTTGACCAAAATATAAGATATAACAAATAATTCTATTATAAACATGTTATTTATTTATATAATATAAAACTATCGTTATAATATATATCGAAATCAATTATTTTTTATAATTTTCACTGATAAATAAAATTGGCAACAATGCATTAATGCGAATTAAACGAGAATCTTTGGTGGGAGTGATGTTTCACCACATCAATAAATAAACAATTATCTTCGTAAACATACATTTTTATCAATTTTCGTAAACAAATTTTATATAATTAAAAAAAAATGGTTTGACATGCTTTAAATAACGAAAAATATTTCATATATCGTGCTCTAGCATCGAAACGTTTGTCCGATTTGATCCGAAGACCGCACGATCTGTTCCGAGCTGGTATATTCGACGAATACGTCATGGGTTTGATGAACCAAGTAGCTCAAGCTATGGACGATTCCATAACTCAAGAAGTAACCAATCATTTGTTCAAAAAAGTCGGAGGGCGATTCGGTATGGATTTGGTCAGTTTCAATATGCAAAGAGGCCGGGAATTTGGGATACCTGGGTATATGGAATACAGGAAATTCTGCGGGTTACCTTGGTCCGATAGATTCGAAGATCTTTTCGGAGCTATGCCTAACGACACCGTCAGAAAATATTCGTCAATATTTGAGTAAGTTCTAATCAAATCTATTCAATAAAGGAAAAAAATCATCTATTTTTAATTAACTTCAATATAGGAAATATCTCTAATGATTATTATTTAATTAATTAACATTTTTATGTATCAACTAGACTTAATATTGGATAAATTTTGTTTAAAATATTAATTCCCAATTATGTCTGAAGTAGAATTAAACTTGGCAACGTGGTATATGTTTTTTTATCGTCAAGGTTACTCAGATTGGACTACTACTCATATTACCGCTAGCATCTATTGTTAACTATTGTATATTTTTGTTTTGATTATAAAAATCGATGACTTTTATTTCATGCAATAATTCAACGAAGTATAAAAACATTGATTCTCATAGAATCGTTAAAAGTAGACAATGTAATATATAATCGTGTATAGTCGTGCAAAATCGTTTTGACGTTATTATGTCACTCTTTTCGAATGAAGTGTCAGTTCATGCAAAGATTGGTAGCCATTTTCGAGCACATTTTTGTTTTTGAGAATTGTAATTGATTATGCAGTGGTTTTAAATAGATTTTTTGTTTTGTGTATATATAAATATTCATTAGGATCAATTAGAATAGTGATTAAAGTGTTAATACATGAATCGATTACAAACAAAATTGTTGGTTATGTAGCTTGCAGCTGCTATAAAACTATTGAAAATAAATCTTTGTGTTTTTAGCAGGTTAGTTTTTTCTTTATTCAATTTAACTACTATTAATTTTAATTATAAAAATAAAATTTGATATTTTGATAATTGACAAAGTTAAAACATAGGCGTACCATAATGATTAAAATAGTTAAAATTCAAAAAAATTAGTTGTGGACGTTTTTTTTAATAAATTGAATGGGACAAGTGAATTATCTTCTTAATATTTCATTTATGAATGTTTTCATGATGTCTCCAATCTAAAAGTTGATAATTTTTTATTAAATCATAGATTTGCTATAAATTACGCTTTAAAAAGTATAAAAATTGGAAAAATGATTTAGGAAAAAATAGATACCTAGTAAATTTGTTAAAAACAAAAACTTACTAAGTAGGAGAATAAAAATTTGATTTCAAGACACTAAATAGATTTCTGAATTAATTTTTTATATAATTTGTTACTCTATAATTTTTATTCAAGTGTGTCTGAAAGTAAGAGAAATAACATATACCACTCTCTATTCTCTTTACTTTATTCTGATTGGATCACCTTACGTCACAGTTTCGAGTGAACGGAACGAAAAAGGAGGACAATAACAAATTTTGAGTTTATTGGCGAATAGAGAGAGATGGAAAGTGGGGCTCTTTTTCTCTCGTCCAATAGTACGATTTCATTTAAACGCCACTCTATTTTTAATATATTATCTATGGGAATGATCGAGAAGTTGAATGTGGTTATGTTCTTACAGACACCCAGCTGATGTAGATCTATGGTCAGGTGGGGTATCGGAAAAACCGTTACCGGGAAGTATGCTAGGCCCGACTTTTGCTTGTATAATTGCGACACAATTTAGTTATTCACGAAGGGGAGACAGATTTTGGTAATTTTCATATATTTAATACAAATTTCATTTATTCTTTAAATATTTATCTATCTAGGTACGAATTACCTAATCAACCTTCGTCTTTTACACCTGAACAACTACAGGAAATTAGAAAAGTCAAATTAGCGAGGATAATATGCGATAATACGGATCTGATAGACACCATTCAATTATATCCTATGGTGTTACCAGATCACGAAATGTGAGTTTTTTACATTTTTTTTTATTTATAACAATTTTTTTTTCATATTTTTTTATAGTAATCCACGCGTTCCGTGCAAATCTGGTATAATCCCCAGTTTAGATTTAGCGAAATGGGCGGAATTTCCACGTGAACACGCGTTTCCATTAAACGATATTTTAGGCAAATAAAATGAAAATTATGAAATTATTTAATTTAGGGTTTAAATGTACAGCTGCCATTGTAATTATTTATTTATTAACGTGTACCAGAGGATGAGAATCGGACTACCAGAACCACGAAACAGTGCCAAGAACAGAGTAGCTTAAGACGGTCCTGTAACTTGTTGCATTTTTGTAGATTCCAAGAAACTTTTATATATTTTTTTAAATAAATTGCAAATTTTCTGTGATCTTTCATTCATTTACTTCACCTATTAAATGAGAATCAATTAATTCTTAGATCCTTCTCATTGTTTCCCATCATCTGTCGAAATAGCGCGCGAAATATAAAAAAGAAGAAGCCTTTACCAGTAAATCATCTTGCTAACGAGGCACAGACAGTAGTGACATCTATCAAATATTCATAAAAATCAGGGAATGTATCTACAGGAATCTTCTTTATTTGATGTTTATTATTTACGTTGTTGCAGAAGTTAATAAAAATTATCACAGATGTCATATAATCAACGAATTCAGATTTATGGTAAAATAATATTTGAAATGAAAGATAATTAATAAAATAGTATTTTGTTATCAACGTTTCGTAACTAAATATAGAATTATTTAATACATTTGGCAACACATACCACACCAGCTTATAACAAGATGGAGAACGGAAGCGAAATATAAAAGAGAAGAAGAGGCCTTTACTAGTAATATGTCTTGCTAACATGGCTAGATAATATTAAAAAGGTTCTTTCATATGTATACAATAGTGAGATCTATCACAGATTTATTGAAATTAGTGGCTGTATCTACAGGAATCTTCTTTATTGAAAGTTGTTGAGGAAGTTTATGGTGAAATAATATGGGCAACCAGAAAAAATTAATAAAATTGGATAGAAATTCCAATTTAAAAAATTTGGTTAAAAATTTTTTGTATATTTTTTAAAGACATTGCAAGTTTTCTTTAGTTTCCGACTAATTCTCATCCAAAATAGCATTTTGTTATTGACTAGCTTCTATAGATTTATTTGTGAGGAGAAGCCTTTTAGTTACCGACTAATCAGTAACAAATGTATAAAAATGGATGGATATGAGGATTATAGGGACAGGTCCGGATTTACCTTTGAGGATTGCGGGGAAAAATAAAAAGGAATTTTTATTAAAAAAATATATTTACAGCTAAAAAATGGTAGCTAAAATTAACACTTAAATCTAGGAAACATGAAAGAATTAATATACGAGTTAATAAAATATTTGAAATTAATCTTCTGTTCCTATTGATTCAGGTACAGTGTGTATGATAACTTTACGTTTGGCGTCGTATATGAAATTATTCGATTCGAATATTTGACTTTGATAAAACGGTTTCAGATCGTGTATATCAATTTGTTTTGCCTGAAAATTAAAAAAAAACTAATTGACTGCCTGTGACGAAATTGATCTTATGATACAAGTCATTGAATATTGATCAAAATTTTTATCTAAACCCTGTATATTAATAAAATACAGTTAAAATATGTTTATTTATTAAATAAATATTGAAATATTTGAAATTTGATATGGTCCTTATTGCCTCATTATGGCGATTCATTAATGTTAAAGGAAAGGTTTGGAAATAAGTTTTGATAATGGGCAAGTTATTTTTGATAATAAACGGAATTATTTGTTAAATTAATGTGAATTTTGATAAAAAAAAAAAAAAAAAAGTGAAAAAAACATAATAAGGAGGCGACTTATCGATTATTAGAAATAAATTTTGGTAAAGAAGTTATTTTTGATTATAAACAAAATTATTTATTGAAATGATATAAATTTTGATACTAAACGAACTGGAATCGAATAAACAATCGATTT
This sequence comes from Diorhabda sublineata, assembly GCF_026230105.1. Classification (NCBI taxonomy): domain Eukaryota; kingdom Metazoa; phylum Arthropoda; class Insecta; order Coleoptera; family Chrysomelidae; genus Diorhabda; species Diorhabda sublineata. The sequence goes on from NC_079474.1 coordinate 35,043,454, forward strand.
ATCGATTATTAGAAATAAGTTTTGATAAAGGGGAAGTTATTTTTGATAATAATTGGAATTATTTATTAAATTAACGTAAATTTTGATAAAAAAAAACAATAAAATGAAAAAAATATAATAAGGAGGCGACTTATCCATTATTAGAAATAAGTTTTGGTAAAGGAGAAGTTATTTTCGATTAGAATCAAAATTATTTCTTGAAGTAATATAAATTTTGATACTAAACGAACTGGATTCAAAAAATGTGACAAATAAACGATTTAATAAAGGGGAAGAATTTAATAAAGGGGATAAAGAGCGAACTGGAGTCGAAAAAATATGAAAAATACAATCAAATTCAGTCGTTACCTTATCAATGAGATCCTTTTCGTCGATTTCTATGGTTAGAGCTTCCATATCGGTGGTATTCCTCTGGAAAGTCAACTGATCTTGAGTGAGCTGTCTCAAAATATAAAACAGCAACTCGCTGTGATCTTTCTTGAACAGTAAGTACCTCTGGAACGTCTGAAAAAGTAAAAACCGTAAATTACGCGGGGATTTTCGTATTCAACACGACCATATTTTACCTGTCGCATCGATTTCATGACACTGTACTTCTGAGTTTCCACGAAACTTTCCAGCATCATTCTCACGGCCATGTTGACGTCGTCCTCGTGTACATAGTCTCTGAGGTGCATTTTGGCGTGAGCCTCGCTCATTCTTATGATACTTTCGATGTGGCGGACCGTTATAGGCAACGAACCGGTGGCCTATAAAAAAAAAAAGAAAACGCCCCAAAATGAACGGGAAACGCGGGAGAATTTTTTGTTTTTTTACCAATGATTCTTGTCTGAGTTGACAGTAAATGTTAGCGATTTTGTCTTGATCGATGTTTTGTAATTTGGGGTGTATGTTTTCCCTTGCGTAAACTATGTATTTCTTCAACATCTCCTGTGGTATTTGCATTTCGTTTTCTGGTTCTTCGTACACTTTATCTTGGTCTTTTTTGGAAGGGTGGTGACGTATATGGGAACCGACGACGAACCTGCGCAAAGGGGTGTTTAAAAATTCGATCAAATTATTTGAAATTTACGGTTCGACATTGACAGTTATCGCGAACGAGAAATTTTTAGGTTAGATGTTTTGACATTGACAGTTATCGAGAGATTTTTAGGTCACATTCTTTTACAGTGTTAATTCTAGCAAAGATAAATAAGTTTTGACACGTGACAGTTCCGACAAAGATCAAGTTTTGGCACTTGACAGTTCTCACAAATCCGAAGCTTTTGGGTTTTGACAATGACAAGTATTACGTTTGAATTTTGACACTTGACAGTTCTTAAGAGTTTTTAAGATAAGACTATCAGTGGCGACATTATCATGAATAAAATTGAATTTTAGCATTGACAATCCTCGCAAATAAAACCAAGTTTTGATAAATGACAGTTCTCGCCGAAAAGATTAAGTTACGACACTTGACAGCTCACGTAGAGATTAAGTTTTGACACATGACGTTTCTCGCAAAAATTGAGTTTTGACACACGCCATTTCGAGCAAAGATAAGTGTTGACACATGACAGTTCTCGCAAAAATTGAGTTTTGACACATGACGTTTCTCGCAAAAATTGAGTTTTGACACATGCCATTTCGAGCAAAGATAAGTGTTGACACATGTCAGTTCTCGCAAGAATTGAGTTTTGACACATGCCATATTTCGCAGATTAAGTTTTTACACATGACTGTTTTCGCAAAAATTTAGTTTTGACACATGACAATTCTCGCGAATCCGAAGTTTTTAGGTTAAGATTTTTGACAATGACAAATATCACATTTGAATTTTAACATTTGACAGTTCTTGAAAACGTACCAAGTTTTTAGGTTAAGATTTTTGACCATGACAAGTAGCACATTTGACAGTTCTTGAGAGCGAACTAAGTTTTTAGGTTAAGATTATCAGTAGTGACAATTAACATGAATAAAATTAAATTTTGGCTTTGACCATCCTCGTTAAGAAGTTTAAATTTTGATATTTGACAATTGTCGTAAATATCAAATTTGGACACTTGATGGTTCTCATAACATTAAGTTTTGACACTTGACAGTTCACGCGAATGAGAAATTAACAGGTTAAGAATTTTGAACATAGCAATTATCGTAATTGAAGTTGGATTATGACACTTGACAGGTGTCACGATTAATTTTAGGTTAAAATATGATAATTGTCGTAAGTGAATTTAAGTTTACACATTTCTCGATAGTGAGGAAAATTTTTAGGTTAAATTATTTGACAAAGACAATTATCATGAAATAGGTTAAGTTTCAACATTGACAGTAGTCTCGATGGCGATAAATTTTTAGGTTAAACTGTTTGACATTGACATTCACGACGAAATAAGTTTCACTGTCAAATTATGACAAACAAAAAATAAATAATAGAAAATACATATATAAACAATAAATTGACTCGAAAATAAAATATAAAGAAATTAAAAACTTTCCGATTATAAGATAATCAAATTTTGAAAAAATAATTAATCAAAATCACAGCTTGTTATAAATTTCGAAACCGCACCTGTCTAATAAAACATTTCGAAAGTTTAACCGGTTCGACCGGTTTTATATAAAAGAACCACTTCAGCTCAGTATTATATCCTAAACGGACGCGATAAACGAATAAAACTCAACAAAACGTGATTACAAGCATAAATACAGTGTGTTAGCATCTTACTTGGCTAAATGTTGATCTTGTATGGGATCCACTTCGTCTCTAACAACGCACAGTATATCGAAACGGGAGAGAATTGGATCTGAAAGATTCACGTTTTGGGCAAAAGTCATACTGGCATCGTAACGACCGCCGATGGGATTGGCGGCAGCTATAACGGAACATCTAGCTTGAAGACTGGTCACTATACCCGCTTTCGAGACAGATATAGATTGTTGTTCCATAGCTTCGTGGATCGAGGTACGATCTTGATCGTTCATCTAAACAGATATTGATACGATTAGAAAATACGAGATTTGCAATTACTTCCGTAATCGCCCGGTTCGGGATCGTAAGTATACGTTAGTTTGGCGTTTTCGAATTCGTACGATCCATTTATCGAAGTTCCGTACGTCCGAAATCGGTACTTAAGTTGCAGTTCAGGTTCTTGAACTGCATTTCTGAATTACACCCAACAGCTTCTTTTGATGTAAACCTAATTAAAACAAAGCTAAAATAAACCTAATTTGAACGAAGCTAATCTAAACCTAACATAAATGAAGCTGAAGTAAACTTAACTTAAAAGAAGCTTAAGTAAATTCAACTTTGGAAACGTAAAGTAAATTTAACCTAAACGAAACTACTGTAAACCTAACTGGAACGAAGCTAAAGTAAACTTAACACATAAGAAGCTTCAATAAATTTAACTTTAAGGAATTTAGAGTAAACCTAACCTCAATGGAACTAATGTAAATCTAAATTAAACGAAGCTAAAGTAAATCTAACACAATCGGGGCTAATGTAAACTTAAGTTAAACGAAGCTAAAGTAAATTTAACTTTGGGGAGGTAAACCTAAACGAAACATAAATGGAGCTAAAGGAAATTTAACCTTAAGGAAGCTAAAGTAAACTTAACCTAAACGAAACTAATGTAAACCTGACATAACCTGAAAATGGATCAGTTTTTTGATTTGCTTAACAACATCGACATTTTAAAAATAGTTAACAAAGTACCAATTTCCGAGATCTGGGATATCGATAAATGGATTATACGAAGTCGAAAACGGACAGATGAATTTTATACCGTATGGAAAGTAAAGGGAACGTAAATAAAAAAATTGATATGGTAGTCAAAAACTAATATAATGTTTCTTCTAGGTTGATGTAAAAATACGGAAATATCCATTAGAAATATATATATACAGGGTGGATCATAATGTTCAGAGTGATAAATCATATTTGTTCATGAAAAATCGTGAATATATTGATATAAATTTTGCTTACTTTATCAAATTCGTCGATTAAGCAAACGCCCTGATCGGCTAGAACTAAAGCGCCGGCTTCTAAGGTCCATTCTTTAGTGGAGGCGTTTCTTCGGACGTAAGCTGTTAGACCTACGGCACTGGCGCCCTGGCCCGTTGTGAATACCGCCCTTGGAGCGATTTTTTCGACGAATTTTAAGAATTGGGATTTTGCGGTACCCGGATCTCCGCAAATAAGTACGTTTATGTCTCCGCGAACTTTGTGCTTCTGACCTAATCATTTGATAGATAAAACATGACCAATCATATTTGGTTCCATAAATTTTCTATTTTTCGCGAATGTACGGGGTGAAAATCGAAATAAATATTTTTTTTATAGTTTACAAGAAAAAAAATTTATATTAACTACGCCTATGGTAAAAAATTAACGCTATGATATATAAAAATCGATATAGAAAAGTTCGTTCATTAAAAAAAATGAAATTGAAAAAAAATTCCAGTTTTTTGCAATAGAAATTAGTTTGAATAGAAAAATTAAAAAAAAAAATCAAGAAAATTTGACTCTCCATCATAAAAAATTTAATAACTGAAAAACTATCACAATTGGATGATTAATTATCATGTCATTCGATAGATAAAACATCAGACTACATGACCAATCATATTTGGTTTCATAACTTGTCTATTTGTCGCGAATATATAGGGTGTAAATCGAAATATATTTTTTTTTGACAATTTCCTTAAAGAAAAATTGTACGAACTACGCCTATGACAAATAGATGCTGTAATGAGTAAAAACCAAAAGCGGGATGTTTATATTACGAAAAAAATTAAAATTTTGAAAAAAATTGATTATATTTTGAGAGAAATTAGTCACAATAAAAAATTAAGAGAAAGGAAACTAAAATTTGACTCGCCCCTATAAAAAATTTGATAACTTTGAAATTATGACAGTTTTAAGATTCATTATCACGTCATTCGATAGATAAAACTACAATATACATCATCAATCATATTTGGTTTCATAACTTTTCTATTTGTCGCGAATATACAAGGAGAAAATCGAAATCATATTTTTTTGGCAAATTCCTTAAAAAAAATTGTACGAACTACGCCCAATTCACAAACTTTCCATTAATAAAAAAAATCGGAATTACAAGACAATAAAGTCGAAATTTCAAAAACAAAAATCGCAAACAACATTTTCGAAATATTTACCTGGGTTTTTAGGTTCTCCTCCGAATAAAGCCAACGCCAGAGCCCTCTTGATATAATCATGTCCATATATCGACGGTGCTATGGAAGATACAATCCTTTCCGCTATCCTGTGATCCTTACTCATCTTGATAATTGAATTAATGTCATCATCGGTTAACGACTGCACGATCTGCTTGCAATCTTTCACCAACAAATGATTCGCGAAAATCACCGTCGAAAACACCGGAAAACCGTTATCTGTATTAAGGGAACCATCGTAGCTGTTGGTGTAGATCCCAGTGATATCGACTTCATCTCCGGGTTTGCAGCGATCGCAAAGATCGGCGAGGAGGATGCAGTCCTTAGACCTGGGGACTCTCCCGGCCGGTATACGTCCCGGCGATTCTTGGAGCGTCACTTTTTGATAGTTGCGGTACAAAGTTTGTTCCATGTTGATCTGGAATCATAAAATTATCGAATTGTTTCCGTTAAATGGAGCTAGGAAGTACGAACCATGAAAGGACCGTGACTTTGACATTGTGGACAGGCGTTCGGTTGAACTTCTGTTTCCTGAGTTTGAGTGAAAGGGCCCAAGATGAACCCGCATTTCGCGCAATCGAATTTAACTACTGACAGTTGGGGTAGTACTCCTGTGGTAGCCGTTACCACCCCTAACGTCCTTACCAGTTGATTCACGTGGAGTTTCCTAAAAGGAGAAAATAATTATATGAGAAATTTTATCGAATTTGATGATGAATTTTACCTGAAGGTACGAAGTTCTTCGATGAGTGGTAAATCCGAGATTCTCACGTGAATTTCATTCGTCACTCTGTCGTAACTGGGGTACATAGAAAGTACGATGTCTTTTGCGACGTCATCGAAAGTTTCCAGCATTTGGAATGGTGCCTCCGGTAAAAAATATGCCAGAACGTGTTCTCTGTGTGCCAGACTTGGGAAATCCACGTTGAAACTTGACTTAAAAATAATAATCACGAATACGGTTCAATATAATTCGCATCAAAAGAATTGTATTATTTCAAATTTAACATTATTTTTATTGAAATATTCAGTTTTACCTTCATTGAAAGCCTATAGATGTGTTCAATAGTATTTTTTGTCGAATTACGATACAGGGTGGATCAATAATCGTGTCATATTTGAAAAAATAACATAAAAATCGAATTATTTGGAAAATACGATTATTTTCATTGAAAAATACAGTTTTACCATCAATGAAAGTTTATAGATATGTTTAGAAATAATTTCCGTCGAATTACGATACAAGAGGCGATTAATAATAATGTCATATTTGAAAAAATTATATAAAAATCAAATTATTTGGAAAATACGATTATTTCCATTGAAAAATACAGTTTTACTATCAATGAAAGCCTATAGATGTGAAAGTTTTGTTAAATTTGTTAAATTAAGATACAGGGTGATTCAGCAATCACCTAATTTTTCAGAAAAAAGAAATGAAAATAGTATGATTTGAGAAAAATGCTCATTTTTATAAGAATATACAGTTTTTACCATTGTAAAGTCAATAAATATGCTCAGTTTTTTTCATTGAGATGTTATAGAAACATACAGGGTGAACCAGAAGTTACTCCATATATAACAAGACATAAAAATAAGAAAAAATCATTGTTTTTAGGAAATTTTGTTTAAATACCTGCAGAAAACGTTGAATGTGTTCATTAATACATTTTTGTTGATCCAAAAAGTTTCTTTTTACCAAATAATTAAGAATTTTTAAAATTTACCTTTTCCCCTGTATTGTTTTTAGAAATTATTTGCTTCCAATATCAACAATTAGAAACTATTATTGTTCTAATTTATTCAAAAAGTAGTTTTTTTGAGAATTTTTTCGGTTTTTTTCAAATTTTTCTATGTTTTAACCAAACTTTTGATCAACACTCTTTTTTATACGAAAAAAATGACTAAAATGTTGCTGTAATTTTGTAAAAACATATTTTGTTTACATATATTCAAAAAATCATGAAATTATCACCAAAATTGAAAAATTATACTTAAATAGGGTAAATCAATATTATTTACTCACACTGTATTACTAAAATTAGATAATAAACGTCATTTCCCGAAAAAATACATTTTTTATCTGAAAATAATAAAATAATTAAAAATTTTGAATTTACCTGATTATTTTCACACATTCTCCTTATTTTCTCTTTATAAACATACTGCCCTTTACTATTCGTATAAGTCCTTAGGAAATTTTTAAATCTATTTGCAATTTCAGTTTTGGGACCAATCATAACAACCCAATCTTTGATCGAATACCCCTTGGTATCCTCCAAATTTTCAATAGATTCAATCATTTCCGTATCGGCTTCCTCCCCGGCTGCTGCTTTTTCCGCTTCCTTGCGCCTCCTTTGCCGCGGGTCATCTTCATCATCTCCTTCATCATAAAAAAGTTCTCTATCGTCCCTTCTTATTATTCCCAATTCTCTGCAACGACAACAATTAATAAATATATTAAAATAAATTAAGTAATCAAGTTACCTGTCCCTTCTTCTTAATTCTTCTTCTGCAGCAAGACGTTCTCCTACTGACATTTGATCGTAGTCTTCTTCATCTAATATACGCTCATCGTATCGATCTAAATGAGGCATAGGGCGGTAATCGCTGAAATAACAACGTAAATTATATAAAAAATCTCCAAACTATCAATTTTTTCATGTTACTTTTCCATGTTATCACCAAATAACTCCTCTCCATCTTCCTCTTCAACATCTGGATCGATGTCTCCAATTAATTCCCCTTCGTCTTCAAATGGGGCCATGTTTGGCGCAGGAGAAGATACATTCGAACGAGGAGTTGGTAGAGGAGATTCTTCCGGCTAAAAATAAAGAATATTAAATTAAATAAGTCCTGATTATATTATTTAATAAATACTTACTACATCCGACATATTTATAATGTTTTCTCTAAATAAATAAACAAATTATGGAACACGCACAATTTACAATAAAACTGGCGGGAAATATTTCGGATTAAGGTTAACTGTCAATGTATATTATACAGTACGTTCCAATAGGATTCTCAGATTCACAACCGTCGCTTATTCCACTCCATATGTTTTTTTTCTCGTAATGATAATAAACGGAATTATAAAACATTATTGATATAATTCTGGTTAAATTTTTAATATTATATCATATCTTCAGTTGAACTAAAGATATGTTTTGAACATCGTAATCGTGTAATGGAACGCATCCGTGATGAAAACATCATGTTTGAAAGAGAAGAAGAAAAGTTCATTAAATATATTTCGCGCCTAATAAATAATAATTTTATAGATTTTTAGAATGTGGGGCGATTATAGAAGTTTTGGAAACGATTCAACTGCTGGTGGTTTTCTTAATACGACTACTAATCAAGATGAAACAATTTCCGAAAATAAGGTACCCATGTTATAAATCAATAATTACAATTTTTTATAAATAAATTTACTTTCAGCCGGTTCGTAGATCTCAAAACGTCGTCCCACTTGTAATACAACAAATTAAAAATTGCCATGAAGACGATTTTAAGCTGTTTGGAACTCCCGTTCAAATAGTAATTAATATTAAAATATTTTGGGGTCTTGTACCTAATTAATTTTTTATAGGTAAAGTTAGTTGGAATTCTTAAGAATTTTGAAGTACAATCGACTAAAGCTACGTATACTATAGAAGATCATACTGGATCCATCAAAGCAGTACTATGGCTGGAAAGTGATGGCGATACTCCTACAAATTTACCAAATGTTAAGGAGGAAAGTTACGTTCAATTGTTTGGTTCTCTAAGACACCAGAATGGCGAAAAAACAGTTATGATATTGAGGATGTTCCCTATAAGCGACTGTAATATAATCACTTCACATCTATTGGAAACTATTTACACAAGATTATCAGCCGAAGCCGATAGTAAGAGAGTTGTAAGTAATGTTTTTTTGTATTTATTTTGTTTTAGTACGAAATTATTTACAGCTTAGCGACATTAATGTGAATAATCCAGGTGCGGCTTTAGCTAATTCTATGAGTTTCGTTGATTATGAAATGGGCGGTGGAGGCAATTCTGGACTGAGCCCAATGCAAGAGAAAGTATTTAAAATATTGGAAACTGATGATACAATGAACGGTATGAGTCGGGATACTTTGTATTCTAAATTTCCCCCCAACCAACACAAACAAGTCAAGTGAGTATTATTATTTTTATTGTATGGAATTTTAATATTTTAATTTGTTTTTTTTTCCAGTGAAGCATTGCAGTTTTTGAGTAATGAAGGTCATGTATATTCAACCATAGACGGAGATCATTTTAAAGTAACCACTATGTAATCCCCTTGAAGTTTTCATTATTTGGTGTTGTATCTATATTTAAGGTGTAAAAATAAACTTTTTTTCTAAGTGTTTTATATATATATTTTTAATGAAATTCAATTAAAAGTCACCATTTTCTATCAAATTAGTAAAATCACATCAAAAACAGTGTCATTAATAGTACAAAGCACAATTCATAGATTTTTACGTAATTAAATCGTTCATCCCGTCAAACATTCTTCCCTAGCGTCAATATATTACTAAACATTACTAATTTCTGAAGTTTAAATTATAGCGTATTTGCCGACTTTATTTACCAATAAAAATTACATGAAAATTTTTTTATAAAAACCCATCAAATTAGAAATATCTTACACAATTTTTTATTATATGATTAATTAATATGTTTTTCAATACAAATATGTATTAGAAGTCGTAATATAAATCAAAATTAATTTTAGATAAATCACTAATAATGTACGAAAAATAGTAAAAAACAAATATATTCTCGTGAAGACGGCAACATGTCAAACTTCTTTATCTATCTAGTCAATAAAGTTATAATTACGTAGTTGCTAAAACAGGTATTAAGGTATCTGTAGAATTTTTTTGATTAATTTATTTATTTTATATTACATTTAAACAAATTAAGAACTATAAAATGTAGTTTTTAATATAATCACACAAATAGTTGATTTATTGTTAGACGTAGTCCTTAAAAAAGAAGAAGTATTGTTATATATTTTGATGTATTTTTTGGGTAAATTATCCAGAATATTAAAGAATAAGGTTAGAAATTTGTTGATGTATCGTCAATTAAAAATATTCTATTTAATGTAATATATTTTTTTTTGTAATAGAATGACTGAAAAAGAATCGATTATTTACCTTGATTTTAATAATAGATTAACAAAAGAAGTTTTTGAGGATGGAAAAGAAGCTTTCATACGTATAGCGAATTTACATAGAAAAAATCCTTTGGTACAAATTAATGATACAGTATTTCAAGGTACGTTAATAAAAACTCCAAATTGTTTTCTTATGTGTAATTTTAATTTTGTAGGTTCTTACGACTATGCAATGGGTACGAATTTGTTTTTCGAAACTATATCAGGCGCTTCTCCCCAAACGAACCCTTTTATAAAAAGAGGACCTGTTCAGTATGAGAATTCATTTACCGGAATGAAGACAATCACTTTTAAAACGATGAAAGTTCCACCTAGAAAAGTTAAACTACCCCAAGACGTTAATAAAATAGAATTCAATTTGGACTGGGACTATCCTACATTATTACAAAAAATTTCAGAAGGTTCAATAAAACTGCAGGACATTTTGAAAAAAGGGAAGCAAAATGAGGAAAATGAAGAAGAAGAAGTAGAGGAAAGTGAAAGAATGGAAGTTGTAAGTGAACCGGTAGAAGAAGAAGAAGTTATTGAAGCAGACGTGGAACAAAAAGAAGAAGAAGAAGATACAGTTCCAACAGAACTTTTAGAAGATTATCAGAAGCTACAAGATCTTGCATTTAGGCCTGTGAAAAGACGAGTAGTGCTTGATAAAATAGAAAATTGTGATTCAGTGTTTAAAGAAGAATATGAATATAAAAACTTGGAAAAACAGGTTTTACAACCTTGTGGATTATTTGCTACTGAACCTGTTGTGGATATAAACGAAAAAACTCTTTCTAATTGTGTGAATATTGATCGATGCATTCTGTACGGAATTATCGAAAAGTCGACAAAAAAACCGAGAATATTGACCACAGATGAAAAACGAAAAGTTTTAACTTTGGAAAATTTCGATAATTTATCGTTAGCTGGTCGATATTACGTTTTAAAAACACACGTCGGGGATTTGGAGGACTATTTATCAACTAAAAGTGACAGTGAATTGAACACGCGTGATAAATATGGAAGAACACCCTTAAAGACGCTGGAAATTTATAAAAAATTAACAGAAGCTGTGAAAAACCGAATAGAAGAAATCAAATTTGGTTTACATGAAAATATTGTGTAAAATATGTAAATATAATTTTTTTTAATAAAATATTTCATTTTTTTCAGTTATAATTTCATAAAATACCTAGTAAATGCTCATAAAAACACAAATTTCAATATACTGTTTCAAAACATTTTTCTTTAGTATCAATATGGTAAACGTTATATGGTAAAAAGTGCTTCAATGAACTTATTAAAGATAAAGCGTACATAATCAGATCTCGTAATTTCGAGATTTATTTGAATTAAATAGATATACTCAGTTAAATAATGACAATTTGTCATAAAACTGTTAGACGTTTTTAATCTGTGATGGAATTTTCAACAAATTGTTTCATACTTTAAACAATGTTTGAAAGTAGTATCAGAACCCAAGGAAAGTGAATCAACAAAGTTATGCTCATTAAATACAAAAGAATTTTATCTAATTTTAGACGCTAGAATATGTTTGTACTATTCCACTTCTTAAAAATGGTGCGCTTTTTATAATTAAAACGTGTATGTTATCAGATACATTTTTTTATATGTGAATGAACTATAAAATAAAAAATTTTATTCATACTGTACTAAATTACAATAAAATAGATAAAAATAAGATTCAGTGGTTTCGGGATATTCTTTTACGCAATTTGTTGATATTCGTTATCAGTATGTACCCAAATTAAGTTTTTTCATAGTGATATATTCAAAATTTTATAATCTCAATTATATACAAAGCCCAATTTGACAATGGCTTAAAAATTTGAAGTCTATAAATTTAACTGTCAATTGTCAGGTGACGCTCATAGATAAATTAAAACAACGGAGACTTGAACATTGGTGTTTATTATGGAATTTTATTGGAATCATAAACATAGTAATACTATACTACGCTTTTGGTGACATCCAATATTAAAACGATATGCTAAGGAATATAATAGATCAGACTTGCATTTCACTCTTTTTTTTCACTAGTTTCATTATTTATGTCTATAAATGTCATTGCCTTCATAAAACTTCTATAATTCGAATGTATGTCCCAATATTCAATAACGTTGTTCAATAATTTGAATTGACCACTGGTCACGCGTTTCCTTTATTGGAGCCGCCATTAATTTCTTAGAGCTAGGCCAATCACGTGAACGAACGCTCTTGTCCAGACTTTCCAATACACGCCCTTTAACATAATTTTATTGATAACGCTCTCTGATGGTGTCAATAGGTACTATACATTTCAGGGTGTGGCCCAACTGCACTTAATGGCTTCCACGGGATTTGTTTTAAAGTATTTTGGTATAAATTTGAAAATGGCTTTGCATCGATTGTTATGATACAGAAGGTATAAATAAAACAACGTTTTGATTTTTTTAGTTTTAATCTTAATCAGTATACAAAAATAAATAGTCATGCAAGATTGTAAATTAACCCCGAAAATATGATTATTAATATACAGTGTGTCTCTATACTACTAAAATCTGGTAGTGAAAATCTATAGTTAATTTAGTGGAAAAATTAAAGTTTTTTGTCCAATTACCTCGATATAATATAAATTTAAGTGTAAATAATTGCATATATTATTAGGGCCGATACACACGACAAAAATGTATCATTTAAACTGCACGAACAGTTTGTTTTAAGTTGAATGTAATAATAAGAATTTATGAATATTCGTTAAGCCCGAAACACACGACAAAGTTTTAGCCTTGCGAACAAATTAGAATTTTTTTTATCAAAGCGGTAAATTATTGATCCAGAAAATGACGTAATCATTCACATTCCAGATATGATGCTTAAGGCAACAAAACTATTAAAAATTAATCCAATAGCAACTTGAGAATGCTCGTTAAGGCCCGAATACACGATAAAGATTAATAGGAACGGTTAAACTGCACAAAATTTTCATAAAATAATCCAATTCAACAGTTGAAAATATTCGTTAAGGTGCATATACACGATAGGGATTAAATTGCACTAAACCATTAAAAATTGATCAAATTGCAACTCAAGAATGTTCGTTAAGGCCTGAATACACTATAAAGATTTAGTAGCAACCGAACTGCACAAAACTAGTAAAAATTAATCCAATAATAGCTGTTAAAAGGTCTGTAATTTATTTATGTAAATATAGAATAGAAATTTCAGGCAAGTCTATGAGATTTTAATAAAGTTTTTCCAATTTTTACTCACAAATGAAGAAAAAAAATAATAAACCTAATTTTTATATGTAGCAAATTCTGATACTTTTTTCAACAACTTAGCAACACTGCAATTTATTAGTCTGTAATTAAGGCACGTTTACATGAAGAAGATTTGTAGTAAGGATTAAGCTGCACAAAACTATCAAAAATTAATCCAATAATAGCTGTTGAAAGGTCAATTTAAATAAAAATTCAAGCAAATCTATGAATTATGAGATTTTAATAAAGTTTTTCCAATTTTCAATTAAAAATCAAGAAAAAAAAAATAATGAACCGAATTTTTGATAATTTTCATACTTTTTTCAACAACTTGGCAACACTACAATGACCGAGACTTTATTACGATTCATATTGTATCAATTTCAAAAAGTTTTTAGAATAAAATATATCAAAAACCTTTTGGTGGTGAAAAAACGTTTTTTCTTAATCTGATTGTTCGTCATCAGAGGGAAAAGCGCCCATTTCGGGTGCGGTGAGTTTAGTACCTTTCAAATAATTCAATTTCAACAACTCCTTGGCGGTTTTCCTTTTAGAAGGATTGTAAACCAGCATATTCTGAACAAAAACAAAATAATTAATTCAAACACTGTGTAAATTGAAAGGAAATAACTTACCAATAGAAAATCTTCTTCTTCTTGATTATGGAATCTTATTATATCGCATAAATCAACCGCTTTCCAAATGGGGAAACTAGGTTTGTAATCCGGGTATAAAGACACCCCATCCCACGTTTCCTCCACTGGGGTTCCCATTATTTTGAAAATCTTGTACAGTTGATCGATTTCGGAATCACCCGGGAAAAGGGCTTTCTTATTCAACTGAAAAATAATCATTTGTTGAAAAAAATCACAATTTATAACGAAATATTCACCATTTCGGCCATTATACAACCCAAGCTCCATATATCTATTCCGGGACAGTACATTTTAGCCCCAAGTAGTAATTCCGGAGCGCGGTACCAAATAGTAACCACTTCGTGGGTATACGTTCGAGTCGGAAGTGAAAATGATCTCGATAAACCGAAATCAGCTAATTTAATATGACCTTCTTTATCCACCAGCAAATTTTGGGGTTTCAAATCCCTATGGAGGATCCTGTGGGAGTGTAGGTAAGCTAAAGCTTCGATTAATTGTTTCATGTAGCTCTGAAAAATTATAATTATTCCAATACAACGACGGATATTGAAGATTCTCACCCTAACTAGCTCAGATTCCATAGGTCTCTTTGTTTTATCGAGATACCTCTTTAAATCCAGATCTAAATATTCGAAAACTAAATATAATTTATCGGTTGTTTGCATAACATCTAAAAGTTCAACGATAGACGAATGTCTAAGACCTTTTAATAAACTTATTTCTCTTATAGCAGTCGGCGGAACCCCCTCAGAATCTCCTTTATTATAAAATCTATAAAAATATAATTCATGCAAAGATACCCCGTAAAAAAGCCATAATAGTCGTAGATAATTTAATATTAGTCGAAATAAAGTTACTTACGATGTTATTAGTGATGATAGCGAGTTGAACTATAAGCTGAATCATGTGGTGCTACGAGTTTAAATAACGTAAAACACTCAACAGATTCAGCTCAATGTCCCACTAGAAATTAGTACCTTGTGCTGTGTTAGTTATAAAATGAAATAAAAATTAGTTAATTCAATGTTTGAAGCCTTAAAGTTATTTTAAAAAAATGCCACAAATAAAATTTTTATTATATTAGATCATGTTGTTACATCATTTACTAGTATTAATTAGACGAAATATAGTTCTGATTTTAGTGTAAAGCATAAATGAATTATTAAGGGTTATGTTAGGATATTAAAAAAAACTTACTTTTCTAATTTAATCCGCTTAAGTGCTACATTTTTACCCGTTAGTTTATTTTTGGCTTTGTAAACGACTCCGTATGTACCTTCTCCGGCTTTTGCTAACTTAATGAACCGATCTAACTTATCCATTCTTTGAAAAAATTCAACGATCGTACAACATTTAGGTTTCCATTTAAAGCGGGAAAAATAGTTGTTTTTACAGGAACCATTTTTGTTTATTAATTATCTGCGCATGTTTTCTACAATTTACGGTCAATAATCATGAATACCAACAATGAGAAATGGAAATTGGAAAATGATTATGTCTAAGATTACAAAACTCGGACAAGCATTTGCTGACTATATATTTAATTGGTTAGTTAAGTTATATTTTTTACTTTTTAGTCCTTTTTATATATATATATATATATTTTGACGTTTCGACTTCGATATATAATCAAAATCATGAATACCAAGATAAAATAAAAATAAAAATTTATTTTAACGAGAAACATTAGTTTTTGCTCAGTTTTCACCTCTCAAAATTATGTAGTAGCCATTAATTGAATTATTCATAGTTGCATTCGTGTATTTACTTTCATTTCAAGAATTTTTTAGAATCTCTATAATTGAATATAAAATATTTATGACCTTTCAATCTATTTTCTAAATACAGAGATTCTTAGCCCATTTATTTAGCGTTACAATTATTTCGAGATACTTAATACATAATATCGCTGCTTTTCTTCTAATTATATTATTATATTTTTAATCACAGTAATTTAAATAATTAATTACTCCTATACATATGATAATAAAATTAAGACTCGCTAGTTATATTTTATTTAAATGCAAGTAATCTAGAATCGTACTGAAGATTATAATAACATTTCAAAATTGAACCATTCTGTATACTTTTAACTGTTTAACGTCAGTTATTAAGAAAATACAGTAGGAAAGAATAATAAAGGGGTATGAAAATAACGCCCTTTGGAAATGTAGTCACTTGTTTTTGTTATTGATTTTTAATTTCGGTTATGTTGGTAATCCAGTTTCCTGTAGTGTTGTTCTATGCTAGCGTCACCAACATCCTTCCTCTTAACTCTACGTTAAGGTGATTGTGGTTGTTAGAAGGGTGTGTGCCGCAAGGTACAAAAATTTAAAAATATCTATTATTTTAAATAATAATTTTAAAGTTGTGTGTATACAATATACTCTAGTGGAAAGGGAGCTCTTTACAAAGGTGAATATTACAGATATCTTGTACTACTCGAAATATTGTTCAGTTAAATTCTCTAGTAGCCGCCATTATGTGGCGTCGGTCTGAATTATAACATTTGGTATTTTAATTCCAGTACCGACCATGGCGTCGGAACAATTCTCATTATGTTGGGACAATTTCCACAAAAATATGAGTTCTGGTATGAATTCGTTACTGGAAAACGAAGATTTAGTGGATGTCACGTTAGCCGTACAAGGAAAATGTTTAAAGGCCCACAAAATGGTTCTTTCAGTTTGTAGTCCGTATTTTAAAGAACTTTTTAAATCGAATCCGTGTCAACATCCTATTGTGTTTATGAAAGACGTTAGTTACGAAGCTTTAAGTGATTTATTGCAATTTATGTACCAAGGAGAAGTTCAAGTTAGTCAAGAAAATTTATCGACGTTTATTAAGACTGCAGAGGCCTTACAAATCAAAGGTCTCACCGGGGACGGTAATGTGAGTACAATTTTTTCAATTTGCGTTTCTTCTATCCTCTTCCGTCTAGTTTTGTATGCGCAATTCCATGTTTTTACGCATTTAACAGCTCGAAATAATAAACTTATTATTCATATTGAAATTTGTATGGATTGCGAGTTTCTTTATTACAATTAGGTTTTTTTAACTTTTTACATGTTTTTAGAGATTATTCGTATTTATTTTTGTTCTTTTTCTGTAGAAAATCATTATGAATCGATTTTCCATGAAAAGAAATCTAAATTGTAGCTAAATAATCACGAAATTTACATTAATTATTGCATTGAACTTCTAAAAACTCATTATTTTTATGTTTGTTGTGATTTTTATTGTTATTACGTAGGAAATGATGAAACAGTTACTGAATTTTATTGATGTATTTTCTGTGGACGTAATTCTGATCCTACGCTATGATAATTTCTCGTAATTACAAATTTTTAGTCAAAATTTTTTAATGAAATTAAAAAAAAACGCGCTATTTTAAATTTAGTTTTTTAACGATCTTACATGAGTTATTTTCAATTCCAACTCATTTATTATTTTTAAATAGTCTTAAATGCAAAATAATTGATTTTGATAATTTAGATTGATGTTTAGTGCGATGTTGTCGTACTTCTTATAAGAAAATCTGCTGTAATTTCTTATTGATTTTTCTGATTCTATAATAAATTTACGAGATTTTAGGGTAGTATGATGTTTTATAGATGATATTAACAAATTTTTGTTTGTTTTCTCAACTAAAAATTGAATATTTTTTTGTATTTCAATAAACTAGGACAAGTGACAACAACGCAGAAAGGACGCCGTCTCAATTTCAAATAATCAATACTTGGAAACTGATTTTATGTATATAAAATTATTTCCACTAACTTTTTGATAGTATAGAACTTTTTCTCTATTTGAAAATGTGACTTTTTTTTGTTTTTATTTGGGATTATTGACATTAATTTTTGAAAAAACAAGATTTGGAAATAGGTTTGGGATACACCATATCTTTGGTCATACAAATTAATATTTTCACAATTATTTATTATATTTTGCATTCGGTGTATTTAAGATATAAATAAGACCCCCATACAAAAGAATTTGTTGTGACTAAACTGCATAAATTTGTATAAATTAATCTTATAATTATTTCTGTATTTCAAAATCAAATCCTGTTGAAAGTTACAGTTCAAAGATATTCGTTAAGGCCCGAATACACGATAAACATTAGTAGGAACGCTTAAACTGCACAAAACTATTGAAAATTAATCCAGTAGCAATTCGAGAATGTTCGTTAAGGCCCGAATACACGATAAACATTAGTAGTAATGGTTAAACTGCACAAAACTATTAAAAATTAATCCAATAGCAACTTGAGAATGTTCGTTAAGGCCCAAATACACGATAAGGATTTATGATTTCGATCAAATTTCATATAATTTTCGTGAATTAATCTAATATTAATTGAAAAATATTCGTTAAGGTCCGTATACACGACAAGTGATTTTATGAAAAGTTTAAAAATCAAAATTTGAAGATTTTTTTGACTCGCATAAAATCCAAAAACCATAAATTCCATGGTTTGCTTCCAAAAATTTCCAGGTTTGTTTCCAAAAATTATACTTGATATTTTTTTTCTACTAATCTGTCATTTTTTCTAAAAGTACATACAAAAACGTAAAATTTGAAAAAACCAATTGAGTATCATAATTTGAACAATTATGAGAAAATTTTGAAAAACTTTGAACGTTCTAAAAATTTTGTGGCAAATTTTTCGTTCCGAAATTGGATATTTGGTTTTTGGTTAGGTTTTTAAATTTTTTATTGTCCCAAAAAACGTTATAACTCTGATTTTCAAACTTAGGTCTCATTTTTATCATAGAAATGGCGAATATTGATTTCTCGATTTTTTTAAAATAATACTTCAGAATAAAACCTGATTTTCTACAGCCATAATTTTTCTATCAATCAATATACACCTCAACTAACCTATGATCACGTGTCGGTCAGTCTATATCAAATTTACAAAAACTTACTCCACACCCCAACAACCAACCCCTTGTATGAAATATCCCATACTCCATGAAGCAAAGAAGTTAAATATCATTTTCAAGGTTTACGAGGTCGCTGATTACGAATTTGATGTCAAATTTACAGGAACTTACCCCCTTCACTCCTAAATAACCTCCACTTTACATTTTCGCCTATATTCCATAAAGCAATGAAGTTACATGTCATTTCCAAAGTTTTCGGGGTCGCTGATTACGAATTAGATGTCGAATTTACGAAAAATTACTCCTAAATAACCACCCCCTACGCCCCTGTAGGTTTACACGAATGTTTCACCCTTAAAGTCGGGCGCAGTTGATTAAAATAGGCCCATAAACGCATTCTAATGGATTTATTTACAAAGTCAACCCTTTAAAACGTTTAGATAAAAATATTTTTCCATAAAACACGATTTTAACACATCCTTTGGACTGATACGTCTTTCAACAACCAAGTTATCGTCGTCAGAGATCTATTAATTAATTAATTCCAGGGTTCGACCGATAACGACGTTACTGAAGTACCGGTGGAAAAACATACTCCTCACGTTGAGGAATACAAACCCATTCCCGTTTCTCGACCAAAGAAACAACAGCTCTCGTCCGCCCCACCAACGTCTTCACCTTCGGTTAAACGTCAAAGGTTAAGTTCCAACGACGCTCAATCCATACCGCAAACTATCACCAAAGTCGAACCCGTTGCCCCTTCGCACCAATCCATCAACGTTTCGACACCTGAACCCGCCGCCGTACATTTTAAAATGGAACCGTACGATCAATCGCAGAACCTCCTCGACGAAACTGGTGAGTGATAATTACTTGATGAAATTTTATTTGAGTGACGTTTAAATTTATCTTTTACAATTATTGAAATGGGAAATGATGATGCAGTTACTGAAAATTATTGATGTTTTTTGCCGTGGACGTAATTCTGATCCCATTTTTTTTTGTACCTTTAGAACATTTATTGATTCAGAAAGGGCTTATTTGTTTGTGTCTTATTTTTCTACAATGTTTTCAAGTGTATTTATAATCATTTAAATCTTGATTTCATTCTTTAGCTTCATTCCTTTTATGATGGGTTTTGTTTGGTACCGAAAATTCCATTTTTTTTTATTTCTGGAAGTTACACAAAAATTTGTTTTTTTCGATTCAATTTTAGATGTCTATTGAGGTTATAAAGCCTTCGTGACAGTTTAGGGCTTTGTTTTTGCTTTTTTTTCACCAGATATGTTGGAAACTTTGGCTATTGTTTTAAAATGAATTATTTTTCTTGTCTTGCATTTGACCTGATTAGTTCTCCCACTATAATCTAGAGGCATCAGATAACAAATTATTTGTTGGTACATTTGAACTACTCAAATTACAAAATTGTAAGGAGCTGAGAGTCTACTGACAATTCCACGTTTTGACTGACGCCGTATTGCCGTGTTGGTGTCGTACTTGTAAAGGGTTGTCTAAAAAGGGTTAAAATGGTACCTTTTATTGGTTGATTGTATTCTATGTTGATTTAATAGACTCTATTTGGTTCATGGTATGTTTGAACTACTTGCAATGCCGTACTTAAAGGACATGAGGATCTATTTGCAATATAATGTTTTGACAGTCGCATTGACAGTTTTTTTTTCATGGGGTACAAGTAGTAAGAGGTGGAAACAGTACTGATGAATTTTTTTGTTTCTGAAACTTGTTTGAATTTTTTGAATATTGGTCTTTACTTTTATCGACTGTACTGTAGATTCATCCAATTTAAGTTCCTTTCTGGTATATTTGAACTACTTTTGGAATAATTGAGACTTTTTGGGAAATTTAATGTTTTGACATACCAAATGAGGCAGTACTAGTTTTGTTCTTTTTGGATGGGTTAAAATGGTACTGATTGATTTGTTTTAGTTCTAACTGATGACATTTGTTGAATATTGATCTCTACTTTTATAGTTTGTACTAAAATTTGAATCGATCGACTCTTTATTTGTTTTTTGTTACATTTGAACTACTACAACTATAGAATTTGAAGAAATTGGAGAGTCTAGGCATTTTAACGTTGTGTGAACTAATTGTTCTTTTTGGGTGGGTACTTGTAAAGGGCTCTTTATAAAAAGGGTTAAAATGTTACTGACTCACATTTTGGTACTAATCCAGGGTATATGTTGAACGTTTTTCTTTTTTATTGATTGTACCATAAGACTCCATTTGTAGTACATTTGAACTACTTGAATTAAAATTTAGAGGAACTAGAATTTTGTAGGCTATTTAATGCTTTGATAGTCCCATTGAGGCAGAACTGACCATGTTTTGTAAATTATTTTTTGTGTGGTATTTGTAAAATTTTGTTTAAAATGGTACTTATTTGATGTGACCAATGAAATTTGTTTATTTCATAGTAAACTACTCAGAGAATTTAGAAAAACTGAGAATTTTTTTTGGAAATTCATTGTTTTGACATTTGGCAGTACTAATTGTGCTCTTGTAAACCAACTGTTCTTATTATGTGGTACTTGTAGAGGGTTCTGTAAAAAGGGTTAGATATTGATCTTTGTTTTATAAATAGTACCATAGTTGGATTCAAAATATTATTTGTTTTTTGTTACATTTGAACTACTTTATTTAACCCTTCGATAGCCCCATTGAGCCAGGCATTTATTGTGTTTTGTGTTGTAGATGTTTTTTTTGTTCGTTCTAGTTAAGGGTTGTTTAAATTGGGTTAAAATGCTACTGATTGACATTTTTTTGTTCTGTCTAAAGAGATTTGTGTTCCGAGGGACCGAGAATCTAATTTGATAGTTTTCTGTCATTCAACAGTACTAATAAAAGTAAAAATTAGTAATTTTTTTTTAAACAAATAATGTTCATAAAATTTGAATTAATTTTGAAAAATTTATATCTTAAATAATGGTAGTTCTATTTTGAAACCTTTTTATTTTGTTTTTGATAATTTAATTATATTTAAAAATTGGAAGTTTATAAACATTTTTTTTGAAATTTTTTATTTTCAATTATATTTTAATTTCAATTTATTTAAATTCTTTAGAAACAATTTTCGTTTGTTGTAAGGGTGGAATAAAGGGATTTCTTTTTATTTTTTTATCAAAGGTGATGAAAATTTCGGCGACGATACTTTGGATGAAAACGTAGGGGACGATACGGAAGATTATTCGATGATGGAAACTGGTACCGGTGGTCCTGAGGAAGAACCACAAGCCGGTACTAGTACGGACGGAGCGGGTGAAGGACAAGGTAGGTGGTTTTGTTTTAATTGTGAATATATTTCTGATAAAAATGGGACTAAGTTTATTAATTATTATTATTTTTTAATATTGAGAAATTCTGTCGTTAATGAAAATGTTAATTGAATTTAGGATCAAAAGCTACTTTCTTTTGATTTCTAAAAAATATAATTTTTTGATTACGATGGGATTTTGAAAAATTTATTTAAAATGTTGATAAAATTTTTGAATATATTCAGAATTAGGTGACAATTCATATTATATATTTTTTCGGGTTTTCTATTTTATTCGTTTTTTTTTGCAAAATGTTGATGTTGAATAATTTTTTCTTAGTCGCATTTTTACAGAAATATTTGTATATGGAAAAACTTTGAAATAAATATTTTTAATAAAATGCGAGTTTTTCCATTTCGCTTTTTGTGTTAAATTATTTTTTATTTTGTGCTATTTTAATTGTTGTTTAATATTAATGTAAATTGTTATTAATTTAACGTTTATAATAATTATTATAAACGTTTTTTTATATTATCGCATTTTAACACAAAATTGAATTCAGTTTTGTGTTTTATTTCTCGTGTGTTTCTTAATTTTGAATCATACTAAATATATAAAAATATGGTTAATTTACTATATTTTTTAATTTTTTCAATTATTTAATATTTATTAAATAATGTAACAGGAACAGTGCCAAATACAGAAAATTTTGTAAAATGTCATTTTGACATGTTACAATTATTATTTTTTCGAAAAAACACTTTTTTTGTAATATTTCATTTGATTTATTACAAAAAGTTTTTACTAAATTTATATTTTGAATTTAGTTAATTTATTTTCGCGATATTTTTTAGTGAACTACTTTTTCATTTTGAAATAAAGCGAAAAAAATTTTTGAAACGCTGTTTATACTTTTAAAGGGCGTTAAATTGTTTTTTTCTTAAAATTATATCATATGTAGTTTTTTTAACAAATTTATTATTAAAATCGCGCGCGTTTTACCATTGGTGTTTATTTTTGGTTTTGTTAACTAGAAATCTGCGAAGAAATCGATTCGACATCACCTAAGCGATTTTTTGTGTCAAATCCGATAGTTATTGACGGTTTTACGTATCATCAAAATACTACGAAAAATGGTAAAACGAGGTAAGAGAAATCTTAGATTGTTCCTCGTATTTGAATTACCCTCGTATTTGAAATTCTTCCTTATAACAAACTGTTATTTAAAAGTGACTTGGCAACGCCGCGTTTTAACGTGGATTCTCTTGAAACAAATCATCGATCGTTAATTTTTTTATATACAGGGTGGTATACTTTGAAATCCAATATTACTAATTTGAAAATTTCGAAAAATGTGGCTAAAGAGTGGAATTTTTTAAAATGTAACGTTACAGGGGAAGTTCTGGAATTACTGATTTCATTCAATTCAAAAAAATTAAAATATACTGGTTGGTATGCTTTAAAAACCTATATTGAAAAATTTCAAATTGCGATTAACAACTCGGAATTTTTTTATAACGTAGCGTTACAGGGGGAATTCTGGAAGTACCAAATTCACAATAGAACATTTTTTATATAGAGGGTGACGTACAGTGGAAATCACAATTATTGATAACAAGTCGAATTTTTTATAATGTAGCGCTACAGGGGAACGTCTAAAAATATTGATTCGATACAAGAAAAATTCTTATATACAGGGTGGTATGCTTTAAAAACCACTATTGAAAAATTTCAAACTGCGTTTGACGACTTGGAATTTTTTTTAAAACGTAGCTTTACAGGGATAATTCTGAAAGTACCAAATTCATTATAGAACATTTTTTATATACAGGGTGAAGTACAGTTGAAATCACAATTATTGATAAGTCGAATTCTTTATAATGTACCGTTACAGGGGAAGGTCCAAAAATATTAATTTGATAGAAAGAAAATTTATATATACAGGGTGGTATACTTTAAAAACCCCCATTAAAAATTTGCGTTTGCACACTCGGCATTTTTTTTATAACGTAGCGTTACAGGGGGAATTCTAAAAGTACCAAATTCGTACCAGAAAATTTCATATATACAGGGTGATGTATTTTCGAAACCACAATTATCGATAACAAGGTCCAAAATTATTAATTTTATACAAAGAAAATTCATATATACAGGGTGGTATACTTCAAAAACCGGCAGTTATAAAACCAATTTCAAACAATGGTTAACTAGTAGAATTTTTTATGAAGTGGTGGTCTACAGGGGATGTTCTAAAAGTATCATATTCACACGGAATTTTTTTTTAACTAGTTGATTTTGTAATTGTAATAAAAAGTCAAACCACATTTCAAATATTTCATTTCATATACTTCGAGTGATTTAAAATGTTGGAATGTTGGTTTACTTTGTTTTCAAATCGACAATATCAACTAACCAATCGATCGATATTTAACGGGGGTTAAACGAAACTTTGGTAATATTTAAATTCGAATTGGGCTTTACAGATATCTTGTTTGCTCCGAATACAAACGACTTGTTTGTAAAGCTAGGGCCGTAATGCCGGCCGATGGTACTTGCGAGGGATTCGTTTTACGTAAAGAACATTGTCACGAACCTTTATTGGGGGCTTCCCAGAAAGTTGAATTTATTAAACAAATCCGACAAGCCATTCTCAGTTATCCTGATAAATCGCCTAGAAATATATACGAGGATTTAGCCGAAGTGTAAGTAGGATAAATGAAAAATTTAATTTTTGCAATTTTATTTAAAAAAAAATTGGAATTTAATCAAAAATCTAGTCGAAATATAATTTTTTTTTATGAAAAATTTCCTATTGAGAATTGATTGGGGGTGACAGGTATCCGGAAGCATCGATTTTATGTCCGTTTACTAAAATACATTCGTCGATGAGAAGATGGCGTCGTTCGGCTAATATGGCAACGTGGCAAACGAAACGTGATACCTGAGGAGTGGGTATAATGACCGAAATGTATCCTCAAAATAATTTATTAAACATTTTTTTATTTAGAACTTCTTTGTATTATTTCCAAACCTATTTTTATCATTTTTTTTTCTGATTATACAGGATGTCTCAATTATAATATCGAGTTATCATAACGCATTTTAAATAAAAAATTTATCTGATGGAAATTAAAAAAATGAAATTCAAATTAGACGAGGTTGTCATTGAATATTTGTGGTTTAAATGGTAGTCCAGGTCCGGCTTTTGGGTTTCACTCGAACTCATAAATCGAAATTCCGAAGAAATTTTTTCGAAAATAAAACCGGTCAAGATATTTTTCTGTCATTTTGTTGCTAGGTTATAAATCGCGCGAAATTTGAAATTCATTCTCTACTCACAGTGCTCCGTTTTGTCGTTCCACTAAAACCGTTGCAATGAAATAGTGTCGGGCTCTTTTAAATCTAAAATCGTACCCCAAATACCAAAAAAAAACGAAATAAATTGAAAAACTTGAAATACCGTCCGATTTTTTTTTTAATTTTTAAATGGTACAGGCTTTTGTATAAAGATAAATTTGAGCTTTCTTCAACAATTACAGTGTTTCATTAACCAATTACAGTGTTTCATTAACCAATTACAGTGTTTCATTTACCAATTATCAATTACAGTGCTAAATTTTGTTTCGATACTGAATTTTTGCAAATTAATTGCAAGGGAAGGATTTTGGGGTGATTTAATGTTTAAACTAGCTTGATAAAGGTTTAAATGGATCTTATAAATTGAAAATCCCACCCCAAACAAAAGAATATCGAAATATGATGAAATACCTCCCTTAAAATATTGTAGGAATATTTATTATTTTCTATAGTGTTCAGAAATCTCCCAAAAAGATTTGCACTCATTTTTTTTCCTATTTAAATGGTACAGTTTTCTGTAAATCGTAAGTTTTGCTATTTACAGTCCTCCATTTTCTCCAAATTTTAGTTTTTGTGCAAACTAGTAATGGAGGGCTTTAGGGTTGAGTGACTTTTAGATATAGGGTTGAATGGAGCTTGAATCTCATAAAATCGTATTCTACATAAATAAATTAGGAAAATTTATTATGGCACTACACTGTGAGAGAGTAATAAAACTCGATTTTCCCTCGTTATATTTCGACTGTTTTTTATAATCCGACGTGAAAAAATAATTTTTGAGACATACTGTATTAATATGAGTGTAAATTGTATCTGCAATAGATATAAGGTCGATAATCGTACGATTGGAGAGTAAAAAAATTTATTTTTGTCAGATTCTATCGAGAAGGCGGACAAAAAATTACCACGTAAAAAGAGAATATCTTCGAGGACGAGATTCGTCTACCAAGGATTTGTCTATCATAATAATATTGTCGCGGGGAATCCTCCTTTGCGGTACGAAATTTATGTGGATATAATTTCCCTTATCAATTGTACCAAAAATATAGCACTTTTTATCACTTTGATTTGATGGGACAAATGCAATGAAAAAACGAGATATTTTGTCGAATTATTGTGTCCTAACCTAAAATTAACTTGTCAAAACAAAACTCTAACCTCAAAGTCTTAAGTCATTTGTCAAATAAGCTGAATTTAGTTGATTTCGTAAAACAAAAGTTAGTGATGAATTATCTTATATTTCATGCTAAAAGAACCTAAAATTAACTTGCCAATATAGGAGTCAGAAATAACCTAGATTGTGAATCGTAACCTCAAAGTTTTCAGTCATCTGTCAAATAAGTTGAAATGGGTAAATTTTGTTAAAAAAAGTTATCGTTGAATTATTTATTTCCGACAAACGCTACTGTGACGTCAAGTTTTTGAGTAAACCTAACCTCAAAGTATGAAAACGCGTTTTTTTATTATGTTAGGATATTGTAGACGTTTTATCAAATTATTGCGTCCTAACCTAAAATTAACTTGTCGATACAAAAGTCAAAAATAACCACGATGGTAGATCTAACCTCAAAGTTTCCAGTCATATGTCAAATAAGCTGAATTGAGTTGATTTCGTAAAACAAAAGTTGTTGAATTATCTGATATTTCATGCAAAAAGAACACTACTATGACGTAAAGTTTCTTAGTAAACCTAACTTAAAAGTATGAAAGTGCGTTAAATTATTGCGTCCTAACCTAAAATTAACTTGCCAATACAGAAGTCAAAAATAACCTCGATTGTGAATCTAACCTCAAAGTTTTTAGTCATCTGTCAAATAAGTTGAATTGAGTTAATTCCTTAAAACAAAAGTTTGATCCGAATCGGTAAGGAGGGGGGGGGTGGGGGTAAATATCTCAGTTTATTCGATTTGAGTAAAATTGAAAGAATTCAAAATTATTTGTTATTTCATGCAAAAAGAACGTTGCTATGACGTCAAGTTTTTTAATAAACCTTACCTAAAAGTATGAAAACTAGTTTTTCATCTGTTAGGAGATTGTAGACGTTCTATCAAATTAATGCATCCTAACCTAAAATTAACTTATCAATACAAAAGTCAAAACAACCATGATTGTAAATCTAACCTCAAAGTTTTCAGTCATCTGTCAATTTTGTTACTAAACCTAACCTAAAAGTATGTTGGTACGCCTTTTATCTGTTAGGAGGTTATGTTATTTTTTTCTGTCGTTGACATACTCTTCGATCT
Organism: Diorhabda sublineata; assembly: GCF_026230105.1. Classification (NCBI taxonomy): domain Eukaryota; kingdom Metazoa; phylum Arthropoda; class Insecta; order Coleoptera; family Chrysomelidae; genus Diorhabda; species Diorhabda sublineata. Next base: position 35,071,494 of record NC_079474.1, read on the forward strand.
TCCTTTATATTAGGGCAGAAGTTCCCAAACTTTCACCACTCTAGGAAACATTCATTAGAGGTTTTGTTGCCTACTGAATAATTTTTAAAAAAAAAACGTTCTCATCGAAATTAGTCCAAATATAAATATTTTGCGATGTTGCCGCGTCGTTAATACACGAAAATCAGTGTATATTTCGTAGTTATCTTTGATTTTTGAATGGCATTCGACTTGGTACAATTGAATATCCATATAAAAAAGGGAAATAAATGAAAACGTAATGGGAGGTTTAGTTATTTAGGGTGTGCGGAGCATAAAAAATCGGGTTGTCGTGGTAGAGCTACGATCCCGGTAGACGGTTGGATCAACGAGCTGAAAATTACGAAACCTCATAATCATCCACCAGATTTGAATGCCGAAGAAAAAGAAGATTTTTTGAAGGAGTTGAAGTGCGCCATTCGATCAGATTCAATGGCGAATTCTACTATGAAAAAAGTTTACGAAATTGTAGCTTCAGCGTAAGTATCTAAAGGTTAATGATGAAAAAATTTTTGTATCAATTTTATAAACACTGTTTGGTGAAAATTTGGTTTAAATTAAAACATTTTCAATGTTTTTGACCGAAAGAATCATTCAAACGAAATACAGGTTCGGCGAAACAGTCAAGCTGCCCAAGAGTTTCGAATTCTTCGTCAGTTGCAGTTCGGAGGTTGGGAAATGTGCGCGCTCCTCTTGCAAAACGCAATCTTGACATACAAGATTATTTCAATCTCTTCAAACCGGTTTCATCGCTTATTGGAGCTCATACAAAATGATCTTTATGTGTACGATCAGTTTAATCGGTTATTGGAGCTCATTCAAGATGATCTTTATATCTACGATCATTTTATCGCTTATTTGAAGCTCATTAAAGTTGATCTTGATGTCTACGATCAGTTTAATCGGTTATTGGAGCTCATTCAAGATGATCTTTATATCTACGATCATTTTATCGCTTATTTGAAGCTCATTAAGTTGATCTTTATGTGTACGATCAGTTTAATCGGTTATTGGAGCTCATTCAAGATGATCTTTATATCTACGATCATTTTATCGCTTATTTGAAGCTCATTAAAGTTGATCTTTATGTCTACGGTCAGTTTAATCGGTTATTGGAGCTCATTCAAGATGATCTTCATATCTCCGATCATTTTATCGCTTATTGAAGCTCATACAAGATGATCTTTATGCGTACGATCAGTTTAATCGCTTATTGGAGCTCATTCAAGATGATCTTTATATCTACGATCATTTTATCGCTTATTGAAGCTCATACAAGATGATCTTTATGTGTACGATCAGTTTAATCGGTTATTGGAGCTCATTCAAGATGATCTTTATATCTACGATCATTTTATCGCTTATTTGAAGCTCATTAAAGTTGATCTTTATGTCTACGGTCAGTTTAATCGGTTATTGGAGCTCATTCAAGATGATCTTCATATCTCCGATCATTTTATCGCTTATTGAAGCTCATACAAGATGATCTTTATGCGTACGATCAGTTTAATCGCTTATTGGAGCTCATTCAAGATGATCTTTATATCTACGATCATTTTATCGCTTATTGAAGCTCATACAAGATGAACTTTATGTGTACGATCAGTTTAATCGGTTATTGGAGCTCATTCAAGATGATCTTTATATCTACGATCATTTTATCGCTTATTGGAGCTCATACAAGAGGCCTGCGCTTTTTTCTTTTCGAAACTCAAAATTCAGTTCATCAAAAGGTACTGAAGGCCATTCCAAGCGACGGTTGCAACAAGTGTATGGAAAATTGAACCAAGCATACATGTATTGACTGTTTTGAGGTTATGAAAATGTTGACATTGATTACGTCATCTATACATTTACAACAGCAGATTCTTGGCCATTATCAAAAATTAGATCAGAGCCTATGTTGCCAAATTGTATAAATAGTACGAAATTACAGTAAAAAGAAAATTTAAAATAAATCAATTACAAAATTCATAATATTTTTAAACATTTAAAGGCTAGTTTAGGAATTTTCGTAAACAAACAATCCGTGAAATGAATCAAAGCGTGAATTGATGTAATTATGGAACCGAATTTGAAATTAAATTATCGCGATCCCCTCTGCAGGATTGAAATTGTCACGATAGGGTTGTTTTTAACTATCAAAATGTAATTGACAGCTTCGGAAACTTCCCTGTACTGACGAGATTCACAATATGAGACAGCAGTCTACAGATTGATTGAAGCCAAACAATCTACAATTTAGTTGACATTGCAACGATGCCAAGTGTACCTTATTCGTACTTTATTATAATAGAAAGAAAGTGCGAAAGTATGATGAAAAAATAGATTTTTCTTAATTCCAGTTTTCCCAAAGCAGCTGCGGACGTTCCTTTTAAGTCTATCAGTTCTTCTTTACATCGATGGAGAAGGAATCCTTTAATGTAAATTTTTTGTCAATAAATTCGTATATAAATAATAATTTTTGTTGAACGCATTGAGTCTCGTCGAAAATTATTTTTTCCCTAGGAACCGTCATACCCTAATGGGGCGTAGTTCAATATATTTTGATTAAAACTTTTTCTTTTGATCTCTAACATTGAAAAGAAAGATCAGAATCGGGAGGCGAGAAGAAATTCAAAACAATATACAAGGTGTCTAAAAAGACAATTAATCTTTGTTGAAAGTAGCTATTCGGAGAGACATTTTTTGGATGTATCTCCTATAATACGATTCAAGTTCAGTGAAATTAATGTGAGATTATAGCGAGGAGTGCGGTTGAAGCTGCGGCGGGGGTTTCGTTGTGTTTTTGAATCCCTCTCGGTGATCGGCGTCAGTTCTTAGTTCGTGCATTTGAATCGAACTCTTACTAGTTTTTTCAGAAAAGTTTGTTTTTAAATGAGAGAAACGAAAAACCAGAATCGACGCGGAAAAAATTGAGTGAGGTTTTCGCTTCAGGTTTTGAAGGTCCATGGCCTGCCTCTTCTTCTAATTCTCTCTCCCTCCATTTTTGTTTCTTCTTTTGATAATTTATTTCTGCTCCATGACTCATTTGTTATTTTCCTGAGCTTCTCTGACTCATATCTAGTCGGCCTGATCATTGTTTTGTACAATTTTATCTTCAAGAACCCCAATCAATCTGCCACCCTTTGCTATCCGATTTTCTACCCCTTTAGTCTCATCATTCATAATTATAATCAACCATTTAGATAGTCGAATTACTTAATTTTTTCAAAATATGCTTCGTTTTTTGTTTTCAAACTGATTCTTCTCTTCACGTTAGATTTTCATATATTTAGTTTTTCGAAATTCACCCTTTTCCAATCCATTTTTTCTAATTGCCCCCGGGATTCCTCTAGTAACACAAATCATATCCATCTGGTGATGGATCAAACCTTGAGCCTTCCCTTATGATTACCCCTAATGTGAGGTTAGAAAGTATAGCTTCAGCCTTCTTTCTTCTTTTGATCTCAATGTTACCAACGTGGAAAATACTTTGAACGTACCGAATCGGAATTCGAAGGAAACCCCTTATCAATCATCTTCTTTAGATAGTCAACTCGAGTTTTCGTTTCAGCGCCATCTCTTGGTTAATTAGCAGTACTAAACGTACATGGAAACAACAGTTTCCTTTCTGATTTTTTTTAGAAGTGTCAGATTGGGTTAAATGAAGCATAGTTTACGAAAAATGAAAAAAAAAATAGGTTGAGAACATCGATTTTGGGTTTCGACATCAGTGATGTTCAATGTGTTGTTAATATACAGAATGTCTAAGATTTCGAGTTAAAATGTTAAATAGGAAAAAACTTAATGGAAATAAACGTTTAAAAAAATTGATAATATTTTTCAATCCCCGTTTTTTATTTAATTTGATTGTTAGATTTATTAAATTCCAAATCTAATAGGGGTTTTATTTTAGGGGTGATATTTAGTAAAAAATGCTTGATTATTGACGGATTTTCTTATATCCGTGGACATAAAACCGAAAGCAATATGTAAGTAATTTTTTTTTGGAAAAAATGACGTTATTAGAAAAGTTTTCGAATATTATCTATTAAAAATCGATAAGATATTGAATATTTCCCTTCTGACTCATTTATAATGAAAAATTAGTAGAATTCTTTTTTTTTCAATTAATTTTTGTGCACGGTAGCGATTTACGGCCTAAAGTTTGACAAAAATACTGTTTAATCGAGAAATATTTGTTTTTCTATAAATTTTGAAAACTAGATTTGCAAAAACTGAAACAATTCGTACACGAACTTCATAAAAACAGTTTTCGCTGTGGGATTTGGCAAAATTAAACACGAAGCGTACTAACTTTAATATATTTTCTTTCGATTACTTCATGTATTCATCGTCTGGGAAAAATTGCGACTTTATTTCTTTGAAATATTGACAAACAATCGATGAAAATATCAACACGACGCTGTTTTTGTTCCATTTTGAGCACCCAGCTTTCTCATGTTCAAATTTTCAGTTAATACGCACTTTTTGAAATGTCTATTAAGTCGCACTTTCAGTTGTTGCTGGGACTAAACTACAATCATGAACAACGAATGAATAATTCAACGAATGGTTAATGGAATTGGGTGAAACTTTTGACTGCCAGTGTTGTATTTATTCGAAAACTTTTCTCTCAAGGAAAGTCATTATTTTCCAAAGTACCGATAAAATTTTTTAGATACGTCACTTGCGCTCATAGTACCATCAACAATTGTCGTGCTAAAGGGTACGTGCCCTTAGGAAGCGACAAAAGGGATCTGGTTCTTACCATCCCTCATTCACACGACGCGGATTCGCTTATAGGAAAAAAAGCGGAAATCTGGAATATTTTAAAGCAATTTGCTTTGACTTTACCTGGAGGAAATAAACAAGTTTATAACAGCGTCGTATCGATGTGAGTGGTTTTCTAACCAATCTATTAATAAATCGAAAACTCTAATGTCTAATATTATTCCTTGGTTAGTTTTAATGATTCCCAATACGTTGTTTGGTTTACAACTTTTGTTTGGAACACACTCATAAATCGTTGTATTTCTAAATCGAAGACTTCTCACGTTAATCCTTTGAGGAAGCTTCTAACCTCTTCTTGGACTTCATTGTTGGGTCCATTTAGGGTCCAGCGTTGCCGTCTATTCCCTCAGTCTGTCGTTCTCTCTGGTGATTCTGGCTTACTCGCTGGAATTTGGTCAATATTTCACAATATCTGTTTGAGTTTATGGTCCTCCCAACTTGCATGGTATCGATGAGGAATATCGATACCCCTAACCTTTGCTGGCGACGAAACGGAACGAGATTTTTTTGGTTCGGAGGTGTAAAAACGTTTCTGTGAAGGTTTCCTCAGGGGAAATTTAAGAGATGCGTTTAGCAAGTTCACTGATAGTCTGTTGATCTTCTGGATGATTGCATACGAAACTGGTATGGAAAATTTCGGTGCGACCTTCAACAGAAAGCTTGGGAATGGAAAATTGTATGTCAATTTCTAGCTTGTTACAAGATAGACCAGGAGATGGTGACAGAAAATGGTCTCCCATTTTCTCCTGCATGCCTTTTTAAGAATTGATAACTAACCCTAAAATATGAAAGATAGAGGGGTTACGAGTCTTTGCGCGCTTGCACGTCATAAAGAAAATGGCTTCTCTTTGTGTAACGAATTTTAGTATTATTCCGTGACATTATATTGCATGCTTTTGTAATAAAACGTAGTTGGAACAAATTTAAGCTATAATCATTGATGGCATGCAATTCGCAACAGCCGACGGGGCTCAAAAGGTTACGTGGAAATGAAAAAAAAAAAAATAGCGCATTTCCGTGTTTACAAATTGCATGCCGTTGTAAAAAATTAGTTTTTTTCATCTCAAAAATACTCTACGAAAATTGGCATGCACCCCTCGTATGACCAAGGATGGGAAATATTAGGAAAATGTTGTGAAAATTCAATACGACTTTTCCGTGATATCAAACTGCATGCGATTTGAACCATACTTAATTTTTATAATTTATTGACGTTAGCAAATTTGGCATGCACAACAGGAAGTTGTAAAGTAGTGGCATGCATGACGAAAATTGCAAAAAACGCTGTTGCAATTTCCGTGACTTTATTTTGCATGCCATTCAATATTTCCTTAAAAAAACATTATTTCAAGTTGATAAAAAAATGGCATGCGTATTACACAGGCCTGACATAAAAAACTTGTGCAAAAATAAAATTAAAAAAAAATTTTGTAACAAATTTAAAAATAAGGAAAATTTCCCTGTTTTTTTTGCATGCCTTTTTGTATATTGTCTGTAAATATTATTTTAAACTTCAATAACAAATGACATGCATGTTTATTGATAAAAAATTACTTAAATAAACAAAAAAACCGGTGCCAATACATTGGTACGTGGCTTTCTTCCAAAAACTTTTTAGGTGGTTTAGGTACTTTTTTGGCAATAAAGTATAGATAATCCAAAAAACACGATTTTAATTTCATTATCGATGTAGTTCGTGATCGTTGCTACTCTTTCAAAATTATTACTATTTACAGCTTCTGTAACGACTGAATCCCACTTGACGCTTGTATTGATCCCTTCACTATGTCCTTTAAATCTTTTATTGTTACATTTATTGCAAAAAATACAAGCAAGATTTGTCGAAGAGCCCTTATTTCCTCAAATAGATTTTTTTACATTACTTTCATGCGCAACGTCATCCACATCTGACCAATTATCTTCATCAACATCCTCAGCAGAAATATTAATAGCAACATTCGGTAAAGGACTATGAATGAATGAAACACACAATCAATTCATTGAAAAATGTAATGGTGAATAAAAAATATGGAATGGGGAGAAACCGTGAAAACGGTACATTTTTATGTATGCAATTTTTATTATTTTATAATATTCACATTTCGAAAATTGTAACAAATCAACCAAAAACTTACACTTTGCTTCCCGACGGTTTGTTTAAATCGACTTTAAATTGGGTTTTCAAAGCATTAAAATTATTTCGACATTTCGAATGATACCCAATACTATCATCGATTTCCTTTGGCAGTTCTACATCACTATATTTCAGCGAATGCTTTTTTCTCTGCTCTAAAATCGCTATAGAAGATGCTAAGGTATCGGCAGTAAAAGAAATAATTGAAGCTGTAATAGCACAACCCAAAAAACATCTTTTTTTTAACGGTTTCTTCACCCTCATCATTGTCAGACATATTTGAGAAGTAGTCTCTAAAGAATTAAAATAATAATAAGAATAAAAGATATTGTGTTAGTTTATAAAAAAAATTACTTTTTGATACAGTGTGCGTGCGTAAAATGCGTTTTCGAACTTAAGTTAAACATTAATAATGAACTATTATTATTTTTTATATAGCAGAAGTAATTTAAGCATTTAAAAAGAATTTCTTTATAACATATATGATGTTTAAGATTTATTGTAAAACAATTGTATAATAATACCGTGATAATTATTCTACAAGACTAAAAAAAATTGATTAAAATAAATTTCAAAAAGTAGAAGTCTTTTAGAGTATATAAAAGAAACTGCTATTTAAATTGTTGAAAAGAACTCTTTAAATTCTACTTTTGACATTTAAGCTTTAGATTTGAAGCTCGCTTCAATTAAAAAATTGATTTTTTGAGTAAAAATTGCTTGACTGGCACATACACACATGCACGCATTCACTCACTCATTAAAAATACGATGGTGTTATTTAATACGATGCCATTTTCGATATATAATTAAAATGTTTTTATGAAATACAAAACGGCATGCAAATAAAAAACAGGGAAATGATTATTAAATTTTTTGCAACTTTTGTTATTATTTATAATATAATGATCATGTGCAACATGCATGCCATTTGTATTTCAGAATTATTTGGTCAAAAAATTAATATTTATCTTTATTAGAAGTAGTTTGAAATCACGGAAAAGTCGTATTGAATTTTCACAACATTTTCCTAATATTTCCCAATATTGTGAATCCGACATTGGAGAAACTACGGAAGATGAATCCGTAGTTTTAATACAAGTGTACAGTTTTGCAAATAAAAAGTTTTTGGAAGAAAGCCACGTACCAATGTATTGGCACCGGTTTTTTTGTTTATTTAAGTAATTTTTTATCAATAAACATGCATGTCATTTGTTATTGAAGTTTAAAATAATATTTACAGACAATATACAAAAAGGCATGCAAAAAAAACAGGGAAATTTTCCTTATTTTTAAATTTGTTACAAAATTTTTTTTTAATTTTATTTTTGCACAAGTTTTTTATGTCAGGCCTGTGTAATACGCATGCCATTTTTTTATCAACTTGAAATAATGTTTTTTTAAGGAAATATTGAATGGCATGCAAAATAAAGTCACGGAAATTGCAACAGCGTTTTTTGCAATTTTCGTCATGCATGCCACTACTTTACAACTTCCTGTTGTGCATGCCAAATTTGCTAACGTCAATAAATTATAGAAATTAAGTATGGTTCAAATCGCATGCAGTTTGAAATCACGGAAAAGTCGTATTGAATTTTCACAACATTTTCCTAATATTTCCCATCCTTGGTCATACGAGGGGTGCATGCCAATTTTCGTAGAGTATTTTTGAGATGAAAAAAACTAATTTTTTACAACGGCATGCAATTTGTAAACACGGAAATGCGCTATTTTTTTTTTTTCATTTCCACGTAACCTTTTGAGCCCCGTCGGCTATTGCGAATTGCATGCCATCAATGATTATAGCTTAAATTTGTTCCAACTACGTTTTATTACAAAAGCATGCAATATAATGTCACGGAATAATACTAAAATTCGTTACACAAAGAGAAGCCATTTTCTTTATGACGTGCAAGCGCGCAAAGACTCGTAACCCCTCTATCTTTCATATTTTAGGGTTAGTTATCAATTCTTAAAAAGGCATGCAGGAGAAAATGGGAGACCATTTTCTGTCATCATCTCCTGGTCTAAGAGAATGTTTTGGAGACCTCGTTTTGTCGAAGATATTTGCGAGATTCTGTGAAGGTTTTTTCCGTTTTGTCATGGGAATTATGGAACTGGAATGGAAAATTTCGGTGCGACCTTCAGCAGAAAGCTTGGGAATGGAGGATTGTGAGTCAATTTCTAGTATGTTACAAGAGGGTGTCTAGGAGTCATTTCTTTTTTATGAGGAGTATGAAGACGTGTTCCCGATGTCCAAATACCTCTTTCCATGGGGTTTATTGGATTTTTCCTCGTACAAATTTTTTGTATTTCGATTTATTTTCCTCATTCGAATGATTTCAATGAATGAATTTTTTTTTGATTAACTTGAATGAAAATTTTGCGATTTTTCAGATACCCGGAAACTGAGGATTTGTTTCCTTTTGAAAAAGTCGAAAATTTTATAAGAAAGTTTAGAAAACGTTTCAGAGAATTGTCCTAGAATCTAAATCATATTTATTTTTAAAATTATATGAATAATCTCGTTTTTTTTTTTAAATTTTCAAATTATTTTTAATTTTTTAATGATCCACTGCGTATTTTTGTAAAAACGGTTTAATGGGGTTTTCCCATAGGAAAAAAAGCCGAACTTTGAAAAAAACGAAGTTATTTTCCTAAAAATTTTATGTTTTTTAATATTTTATTCAATAAAATGATGAAAAGCGATTTTAGAATTTTTTTTTACCCAAAAATACTAGATAGAAAGTGTAAATTCAAAATTTCATTTCATAGTACAAGGAAAACGCATGAGAATTTTTATGTTAATAACGTACGACCACCGTATATATTAAAATAAAATTAATTACAGTACATTTTCCATTTAAAAAATTCAGAATACTATAACCACAAACGGAAAAAAGTACGAATTTTTTCAACACCTCACGCCTTTTTTTCTAAATTTAACTACGACGGTTGCCCGAAAAATTTCACCCATTCTGCAAATCGTATAAGTGAGGTTTTTTCCGAAAATGGATTATAGAGCTGTGAGTAAATAAAACAGGATCTAGACCTGTGTTTCCCCATGCCTCATAGCGGGGAAATTTGATTGTAAAGTTTAAACCTTTTGCTCTGGACAATTCCAATGCAAAGCTAAATTTCGATGCCTGATTGGACGAAAAAAAAGAATTTTCTTTTTATGTTTCAAGTTTGAAGAACATATGTTGTTTAGTATTCATTTGGCAGCCATTAATAGCGAACGTTGTCAGTGAATTACCAAACAAGATAAATATTGCAGGCCAAATCACCTGCGAAGACCAGCATCGCAAAAATCCAGAAATAGAGTCAATTGGAACGTTTTAGGCGAAGGCTTATTTTCAAAGATTTTCTAATAATGATCAGTTTAACGATCTTGGTTCTCATCAGAACAATAGTTATAATAATATACATTTTATTAAAAATTATTTTGTTATACCAGGTACTTTTAGAACCATCCTCGTAATCTGCACCAAACAGTTTCTTGAAAATGTTTTCGGGCGACTGGCCGAACCGTTTCGAGTTTGAGATTAAAATTTCTTTGTGCGCCGGTTAATTTATAATCTATTCCGAATTGGTTTGGAACCAGTTTAGGATCGCTGTAAAGCGCACACTTGAATCAACTAATTCAGAATGTGGTTTGCGTGATTAATAGAATAAACAATTCATCCAATTTCCTGTAATTATTTTCCCATTCCCCTAAAATTACGAATAGATTTATTGAATTTTGAGTTCAAGGTCGCTTAATCGCCGATTCTATTAACAATATTCCGTTGTAGATATAAATACTAAAGATCTGTTGCAAAAAATTCGAAGAAAACCGAATATGCCACGTTATATAGTCGACGGATTCGTTTTCCACGTGAATATAACTAAAGGAAAACCGCCGATGATGTGAGTATGAATCGAGAGATGGAAATGATCGAAATAATCGATTCGATTCTTTCAGTTATCTACGATGTCTCGAATACAAACGATTGGGATGTCACGCAAGGGCCGTCATACCCTACGACGGTTCCATACATGATATAAAAGTAAACAGACCCCACAATCATCCCCCTGATCATGACGCCGAAGAAAAAATCGTATTTTTGAGGGAATTGAAAGAAGTTTTGTTGAAGAATCCGAATGTACCCAGTCGTACCGTTTACGCTACTCTATCCGAAATGTAAGAAAATACTTTTGAAAAAAGTCGTTTCATTTCCGTTTTCCTTTTCACGCCATACTTTTAGTCGTCCATTGTAGTCTCTAGGGCGTTATGTAGGTTCGGTCAGTTTTATCCCACATTTGTTTTTGTACATTTGCACACGTTATTCATACACTTAACTATTCACTATCTTTATTAATGCATCTAAATGTTTTTGATTTTAGGTCTCTTCTGTTTTAAAATTGATTTTTTTTAATAATAAAAATCGAAACGTCAAATTTTATCTTTGTTCCAAAAATTATTACAAAAAAAACTAATTTTAAAATAGAAGAGATCTAAAATCAAGAACATCTAGATGCATTAATATATAAAAAGGTCTAAGAAATGAGAAATTGAAGAAATTCACTATCTTTTATACATTACACTATTCACTAATACTTCTACACTTAACTATTCACTATCACCTTTACAATTAACTATTCACTAACTAATTTATTGAAATTTGCGATTTATTTTTCACTATTCCGATGTTTTCACTACGATATCAAATTGTTTCATATACACTATGATCATTTTCTGGAATCCTCGATTTCCTGGTAATCTCAAATCATATTGAAACAGGACCGGTTTCAGTGAACTATATTAGTACTGAAATGTACTAATGAACAAGTTCCGACATGTTCTATTGAACTGAAACATGTTTGGTCAGTTCCCTTTATGCGTTTCAGTTTTGTGAGATGGAAACGGAAATTGAAATGATCGCGTAGAAGGCATTCATTGTTTTTGAATGTCCTGTGATTATTTCTTCATATTACGAGGGTTGCCTGAGAAATTTCCTACCTAACAATAAAAAAATGTTTTAGATTTATCTACAATCTGTTTTTTTTTTAATATACTTTGAAGTCTATACACTTTTTCGGCGACGATCTGAGCTTTTTAATCGTTCGAAGTAATAGATTTTGTTTTTATTCTCAAATACGCGTTCAAATTAGCAATAACGTCCTCGTCTGACGAAAATATCTCTACTACTAGTCAAACTTTAAGATAAGGAAACAAGAAAAATCGTGGGGGGTCAGATCTGGACATGGCGGTGAATGCGGAAGAGATTGAAACCGATTTCCATCGATTTGTGACATTGTGTATTGTCTAAATGAATCAGCACTTTTTCTTTCTTCTAATGGGATCGTTTGGCGTCATTTTCGTATATAGACTCAAAAATTCGAGCATTTCCAGATAATTTTAGCCCGTCACGTGACCCTCAAATAAGTATCGATCCAAGAGACTTCCCGCAGGTTTAATTCTTCAATACAGCGTTGCCGACTACAAGTACTAGAAACCTTTCAGATAGACCTTTCATTCTGAATGCGATCGAACTGACTCAAATTCGAGGTACCGCTCGCAAAATTCCAAACTGCAAACGAAATTATCCGCGTGAAGGAGACGCAGACGATAAATTTAATAGTCATGCGTTTTAGCATGGTTCGGAACGCGACGCGTCAGTAACAGAGCCCGTTTTTAAGAATTTGTGGTACGACTTCCGCCTTGTTGAACTATCTGGTGATTAGCTATCCACGATCGTACGCAGATACGACATAGTCAAAAAAAGGGGCCTACTCGACGAGCACGTGCTATAATCACACAGACTCAACTGTTTGAAGCACGAACATGCTTCGTTTGAATCTTTTTCGACAGCATCGCCGACTATAAGCGCTGGAAACCTTTCAGACAGAATGCGGATCATCCTGACTGCATCTGAGGTACCACTCGCAAAATTCCAATCTGCGATCGAAATCATCCGCGTGGAGTAGACGAGGACGATAAATTCGATAGTAAATGCGTTTCGGCATGGTTCGGAACGCGACGCGTCGGCAACAGAGCCCGTTTTTAAGAATTTGCGCTGGAACCTTTCAGACAGTCTTCACTGAATCGTTAGATATAATTGAAATTATATATTATTTCGATCTATCAGATTACTTGTTGAGCGGTTTTTTTCGTTTTCAGGTATCCGAATGCAGCTCGGGAATTCAATTTCGAAACGATTCGGCATAAAATGAATCGTTGGAGGAAATTGAACGAATAGTCACTAGTTGGGAGTTTGATGGTTTTTACCTTGTAAAGACAACTAAAAGTCTATTAATTTATGATTGTTTTCGCTTTTTAAAATTCAAATAAAGTATTTATTTGTATAACTTTTTTTATTCTATTCGAACTTCCCTGATGCGTAATCGTTTTGGGATTGAATTCGCCGTTTAAAAATTTTGGTTTTCTAGGCATGTTTGAATTCATTTTAACTAACAAGAAACACCCGCATTTGATTTGGCACAACCAGGTGTATGAATTTATTAAAGATGTCGACGATACGACAACGTGGAGATGCTTTAAGAAAAAATGCGAGGCCAGCTGTCAAACTAGACACGGGAAAGTGATTGTCCGAATGGGATTGCACCAACATTTGGTTCCTAAAAAGTATCTAGTGAGAGCTAGGCACGATAAGAGGGTGATCAAAAGAAAATTGAACTTTTTTTCGAAATTAAATGCTCAATAACACGTACTGCCTCGATCGATAAATTATAATTATAAAATAAACAAAAATGCCTTTCTTATTAAAACAAATAAAAAAAAATGCATGGTATGAATATAGTTTTACTAATAATTGTCCATGAGCGAAACAGGAAAACTCCAAGTTGATTCCGCAAACTTCCAATGATCGCCCTTGCGATTTATTTATGGTTATCGCAATGGCCAGATCACCGGAAATTCAAAAACGTTAAAAATCGAATGGTAAATTGAAATAATCGGTATATGCGACATCGAGACATCTTTCCATTGTATTTTCCCTGTATAATTGTTGCCCCAATGGCGTTATTCATCACTTTTTCGTAGCCACATTTGATCTAAAAGGACATATATGAAATATTGTATTAGGCAACCATCATGTTGTAAAAACATGTCACAACTAATGGCTAAAAGGATGTCTTTCGTCCTGATGTTGTTTTATATTTAGATAACGCCATCTAGCGGCAATTATTACGACATTTCTCCGTAACAATGTTCCCACTTTCCCCCACGTCTTATTTGAAAACAAACTAAAAAAATGTGTAAAAAAATCAATTTTTTGACCCTGATATAGAAGTAAATTCAATTTCAAATGAATGTACGGAACTTGCCTGGGTCTGATTTTAACCTGAAACACGAGATGTCGCTAATGTCTGCTGTTTTTTTTTTGGAAATATCCCAGTATCTAACCTCCTAACCCCATATCCTCCATTTTGTTTTTATTTAATTTTCTGATTGAAGTTGTTGATGGACACCCAATAGTTTTGACTGACAGTGTATATTATATACGGAAGATAATGGTGGAAATATTTTTGTAGGTATATTGTACGTCAATCGGGGTTACAAGCACCCAAAGATAATTTTCGAAAATTACGAATACATCGTACATCGAATGAAACAAGCTCAAACGACGTGGTTTTGCAAAGATAAAAAATTTTCTTGTAGATCACGCATAACGACAATGCGCGGACAAATTTTGAAAATTTCAAACGCCAATCACAATCACGCTCCCCATTATTCGGACGAATTGGTCAAAATACGGGGGTTTGCTAAACAAATTGTTCATGTAATTCGATAATTAAAACAAAAAAAAATTAACTGAAATGTTGATTTTCAAAAGAAAAAGTTTGTTTATATTTTTTTTCTCGCCTTTATTAAACGATTTTGCAAAATTTTCTACTGGCAACACCGCATTTATCATATGCTTCTACATGTCAATTATCGTAGATCAAGACAAAAATTATATCTGGCAACAACGCAATTATCTCAAGATCTAGAGATAAAATTACATTTGGCAATAGTGCAATCTTTATATGCTTACGTATGACAATTTCTTAATATCCCCAGATTTAATGAAAAAAGCTACGTTTGGCAACATCGTAATTTTCACATATTTCCTCATTTTAATTTACAAACTACCAAAGTCTGGCAACAGCGCAATTTATAAATGCATCTGTATAGTAAACTACGTTTGGCAACAACGCTTCTGTTAATCGTTGTCCAATTTTTGCGTAGATTTGGGGAAAAAGTTAGTTTGGCAACACCACAATTCTCATCTGTGTAGCAAATTATCATTATTATACACATTTAAGTAAAAAACTACGTTTGGCAATGTCGTAATTTCCACATATTTCCTCTCTGTAGTTTATCAAGTATGAAACAAAATCAGGTAATAGCGCCATTTTTAAATACGTCTGTATAGTAAGCTACGTTTGGCAACATCGCAACCTGTATAATTAAACGCATATTGAAGTAAAAAGTTCAACAACATCGCTTCTGTTAGTCGTTTTCCTATTTTTGTGGGAAAATTAAGTTTGGCAAGACTACAATATTCTTCTGTGTAGCAAATTATCACTTTATACACATTTAAAGAAAAACTACGTTTGGCAACGTCGTATTTATTTCCTAGTTTTAGTTTATCGAGTACGAAACAAAAGTCTGGCAACAGCACAATTGTTAAATTCATCTGTATAGTAAATCACCACTTTATACATCGTAATTTCCAGATATTTTTTCGTTGTAGTTTAGTACGAAACAAAAGTCTGCAACAGCGCTATTTTTAAATGCATCTTTGAAGCTTGGCAACATCGCAAATTGAATAATTTTACACATAGGGAAAAAGTTTAACAACGACGTTATTGTTTTTCAATTTTTCGTAGATTTTGGGAAAAAGTAAGTTTGGCAACACCACAATTTTTAAAAACTACATTAGAAGAAAGCATTAACTTTAGATTGAGCATCTTTTCTTCTACTTTTTATTGATAATAATAAAAAAATAACGTTCGCAGTTAAATTGAGTAACGAAATGTACTTTCAGAGGGCGTCATCTATTACGACAAAGCTCAAAAATACCCAAAATTGATACTGGAAATGTTCGAATATACCATAGAAAGAGTGAGTAACGAAAAAACGACTTGGAGTTGCGCATTCAAAAAGAGATATAAATGTAAAGCCAGATTAATTACTTCACGACCCGATGTTGTTAAAGTCATGAACAACGATCACAATCACGACCAAGTTAGAACACTAAAATCGCTCAATTCCCCACCAATCAAAGTTAAAATTATAAAAGCCACGAAATGAAATTGTTATTTATACGTTGGGATACAAATTTAATTCGAAAATGTTATCAAAATAAGACAAATATAAAGAAAAACGCGTCTAATTCATTTTCCCCAAATTTAGGAAAAAATTACGTTTGACAACAACGCAAAATTAATTTATTTAATACTGACAATAATTTAACATCCCCAGATTTGAGGAAAAATTACATTTGACAACACCATTGTGATTTCATATTTAGAAATTTTTTGTTTTTAATTTCAACACCCGGATACGAATATCAGAATGTTGCATTCTTAGTGTATCACACTGTATACTATTAAACACAAATTATAAAATGGAATAAAAATTTTTTCAGATAAATAAATTTTGTTTTATTATACCCACGGATTTAGTTACTGTTTTCTTTGTGTGAATTATATTGAAAATAACGTGAAAGATAAAACTAATTATCGACGAGTCGTTTATACTAATTATATTTAATTTTAGTTATCGTTTACAAAAGTTTCGAAGAAGGCATCCATAGTCGCTTAGTTTTGGACGGATACGAATATAAAATGAACAAAATGGGCTTACAAAGAATCCCATGGCATTGCGTCAAAAAACGAACTTTGTCATGTCAAGCTAAATTCACAGAAATCGACGGTGCGTTCGAAATATCAGCGCACATGCGCCACAATCATCGCCCGACTTTTCGCGGGAACTTAGACGAACTAACAGTTTCCATAGTCACTTTAAAAACTATCGATGACGTAAACGGAATAGGGGGGGGTTATTTAACCAACGATAGTTCCTCAGAAGATTTTTCTGAGGAAAGAACATTTCATAATCGGAGAAGCAAAAAAAAGAGAATGGAAATCTTACCGGAAATAAACGAGGATGAATCATGTGATTGATTTAACGCGTCATAATATAATCGGTGTTATTGTCAGGTCCGGCGTGGCTCTTTGCGTATCTATAAATTTTTAATTAATAACGTAATTTAAATAATTTTTTTTGGTATTTTAAGGTTAATCTTTGACTTTAGATAAGTGATAACTTTCCACAATAACATCTAGCGGGAAATTTTTTTGGCTTACGAAAAAAAAATTCATTGAAATTTTTTTTAAATAAAGGTGACGTTCTATTTTATTTGATTATTCCAGTGTTGCATTGAAAAAATTTATTAAAAATATGGTTAGAAAAAGTTTGACGAAATAATTTCTGAAATATGGAGCGTTGAAGTTAAACAAAGCACATCGTGAGTTTTCCAGTGTCGTATTAATTCGAAAAACTGTTGAATATTTTTTTCTTTATTAACAAATGTTAGTTATAATTAGAAAAATTTCCGTTTTTTACAATGGAGTATCAGCTAATCGATCTATTACTCAAGATTTCGCCAATATTAACAAATTAGCAAGTTTTTCAATAGTTACTTTGTATTCAGTTTCCAAAGCTCGATGTGGTGATAAATCCTCAGCTAGATACGACCCTGTAGATCTACCAATTTTTGTAGTCAAGAAAAGCTTTTTTTCAGTCTAGAATCTCATGATAATTCTTCAGTGTTCTTCTTCTACACCCTGCATTTCAGGAACGACTTTCGTTTAATCATTTCATTTTGATTTTTTTCAATAATAGATAGTGTGAAGTTTTTTTTATATTTTTTTTCGAGTTTGCAATTGTAGCATATAATAAATAAGTATTGTTTTAAATATAATTTTTTTTCAACTTGTACTTTATTGTAATATATACTTATTTGATATCAAAAAATGTGGTGTGCAGTTTTTCTCCACTTCGACCTCTTCAGTGCAATGCCTAAACAGTCCTTTACTCCTTTAAATTGCAAATAATTTACGGTTTTTTGGTTCAATCAAGTGGAAATTCTTTTTACGTCATTCTACTAGATTTTTCTGAAATTTTTAAACAAAATTGACCACCTTTTTCCACTATCCGTTTTTTTACAAACAATTCCATCTAATCATCTAAAAATAACATTCAATTACTTATTGGTGTTATCTTCATCAGAATAATCCTTATGGACGATCCAGAGCTGACATAAACTTGGATATCTGTCCTGTCCTGGTACTAGAAGTACCAAACTTGACCTAGAAATGGCAGTAGTTGTAGTAAACGATTTATACAGCGTTTGTTTCAAATTTGAAGACGCCTCGTTGTTTAGTATTCGTTCCATAGTCATCAATAGTTGAAGTTTCGTTAATTATTCTGTAATTCAACTGTAAAATATCCACAAACAACTGGTGGATGATCGTGGACTTTATTTTAAAGACTTTATCCCAACCAATATGTATGCTAATTGATCTACGAAGACCAAAATCGCAGTGGTCATCCAAATGAGGTGACGATTACAGAAATGTTGAAGAAAATCCGTCGACTGGAAATGCAGACTTAAAAGGCATTTCAAAAAGTGCGTATTAATCGAAAATTTGGACATGAGAAAACTGGGTGCTCAAAATGGAACAAAAATAACGTAGTGGGGATGTTTCATGGATGGAACGTGGATCCACCCAAACCAAAAGATCTGGACTAGACTCCAAAGAAAGCAAAGACCGTTTCATGTTGCCTGCAGGTCGGTTTTTTAGAATGCGCGTGGGAAAAACGACGATTATTGAAACGTTTTAGCGAAGAGATCAAACAAAAACGCATTTGGTTAAAAAGAAACTGTTGCAATTACCAAAATTGCTTAATTATACACCCTATTCGTCAGATTTAACCCTTTGGGATTTTATTTACTGTTACCAGACTCGTTGGTCGAAGCTTTCCCAACAATGTAGAGATGATGTTGGTTATTATGACATAAAAATGGTATGGAAGTCAATGAACATCGTTGGAAAGAGTCTTTAGAGCTAAAATAAATTATTTTTTTTTTCAAAATTGTTGCGTTTTCTTTGACCAATGTAATTCTGGTACCATCTGGTTCCTGTTTGGTTTTAAATCATTTCCAGTTTCTAATTCAATAATATTTCAGCTATTATCTTTAGAAACTTCGATGAAGGTTCAAGTAGACGTATAATTTTGGACGGATATGAATTTCGAATAGAAAAGAAAGGTATGAAAAAAGTACCTTGGTGTTGTACGCAAAAAGGGCGACGTCGTTGTATGGCTAGGTTCGTTGAAAACGAGGGTTGTTTGGAAATCACCAGAAGTATCAAACATAATCATTTACCTACGTTCCGAGGAAACATCGAAGAATGTAGTATATCTATAGTTGAAATAAGAAGAAGAGACGTTGCTCAAAAGGCACGAAAAAATGGTAAACATAGGAACGTGGTACAATTGAGAAAAACAAGGGTGAAACAAGAATTTCCGGTACTGGACGAATCTGGTTTACTGGAAATTAAAAAAATTGTTAAAATTAAAAAAGAAAAATTGTGATAATATTTTTTTTCCTACCAATATTTTTTGTCATATTTCTTTACAATAAACCACTTTTTTCAAAATTATTTTTCATTTCGTCATTACTGAAACCTATACGTTTATAATTTCGATTTCCCTTCAACCCGAATTGCCTTTTCGATAGGAAAAACTACCCAAAACGCGAGGAAAGTCAAAAAACGTTCGACTACGTTTTAATCTCTTCGATTTCTAGCAGAATTTGATCCTTTCAACGATCCACGTTTCTCAATTGATTATCTTTTGTCCACTGGTGGTAGGAACTGATTTTTAATTTAACCGAAAAGAATTAATGACGAAATTAACAATATCATTGACGAATTAGAATTACTGTCAACTATAGAATCATTTAATAATAAAAAAACAGCTTCGAAAAACGACAAACATTGAAAATAAACGTATAGTATTGATCAATAAACCTAAACGACAATTCAGAAGCTCAAAACAATGACTATGGTTTTATTTTGTGTATTTCAACAGTAGAAACGAGATTGGACGTTTCGGACCTGGTTCACCAACTGCAGTCCACTCGGATCATGATTTTGATTCCGGAATGAGGTGTGGATCCATGTTTCATCATTTATTACGTGTAAACATGATCAAACACGTTATTTTTAATCGACTATAATCCACTCCATAAAAAGTTTTCTCGTAGACGGTTTTTTGGAGTAATTACCTCGATTGGACGACCAGAACCTTCAATATCATCAACTTCTGTACGAGAACGTTTAAATTCAACAAACCAAAAAAAATGGTTGTTTTCGATGGATAACACTTTGGAAACCATTACTGAGCTTGCGCAGTATATTTTTTCATCAAAAAGCTAAATCAATACACGAAAGTTAATTTCAATTAAATAACTGTCACTTTTTTTTGACTAATGGAGATGTCGTGAAATTTTGACAGTTGGTACTTCGTAAACGTCATATGGATTTGACAATGACAGCGCCATCTGCGTGTCAATCGAATATCTTTATGTATTCTACCAGCGTCAAAATTTGCACCGACCAATATTTTCATCTATAAATTTCAATTTACAAGAAAAATTGAAAATTAAACTTTTTGTTTTATTAAATTGACTCTTTGTAATTTGGGGTCATTAAACTTTTAGAACAAATCTGTCAAAAGTCAGCTTAAAAATTGATCAGGTTCAATTTTACATCAGTATCTTTATTTTCCAAAAACCGACTCAAAAAGTAAATAAAATTTTAGTGCCTTATAGAAACCAGGTTGTGGCCCCCCATTTTTTGTCACGTCCAACGTAGACCCTCGTAGGGCTCCCCTTGGGCCCCTGGTGGTCAATATTTGGGAATCACGAATGTAGATTATAAATTCTTGCATTTAATACACGAGGTTTAACCAATGATTACGTAGTTTTAATCATTTTAAAACATTTGACTAAAAAATTTGTTTTAAAATGTGATTTATATAAAGGATTATGTAGTGGGTAAAAACCGGTTTTGTAGCTGACCAATTTCTTGTTTAGTTTGTTACAAACGATTATTAATATTTTAGATATAAATCCTATAATGTAATGGTAGTTTTTTTTTTAATTAAATATACGTTTTGCAGTAATTGTTTAACATTTTACGTGGATTCGAAGTGACTATAATATTTTTCAGATCTCTTGTACAAAACCTGTGCGTGCGACGAATTAATAATAATACACGATGGACACATATTCCGACAGGAGATGCAAAAAAAATCGATGGGAAAATTTTTCTGGGTGTGCGTCAATAGCAAAATCACCGGATGTAAATTCAAATTTCGTTTATTAGAAAATCGAATGGAAATAATAAAATTGTCGAAGCATAATCACCTCCCGACGTTTAGAGGGAATTTAGACGAATGCAGCGTCGAAATAGTCAACGTTTGTTACGTTAATAAATATTCGAAACTACCCCCGACTGTATGCCTAAAAACCCAAACTTCCCAAATGTTGACGATGTTACGAAAACCCGCAGCTCAAGATCTTCTGAGCTACTTAAATTTACAATTAATTTCCGATGAAAATGACAGTAAATCGGATGTAGGTAAAATAGAAATCTGTAATTCTGTTAATAATAAAAACGAGAAATTGGAAAGTTCCTTTAAAATAACGAATTGTCGTACTGTGATTGACGATGCCGAAAAAAACGGTTTTGCCGATATTGAAATTAAACAGGAAATCGTCGATTTAAACGACGTCCAGGTCAAAAAAGAACCAGAAGATTTCGATTTGGATAATACGTTTTTCTAAATACATTACCGGTGACAACTTATGTACTTTTGAATAGAGATGGGACGGTATCGGTACTATGGATACTCGAAAAAAAAATTTTTTCCAAAAATGAATATTTACCATATTTTGAATTTTAAACAAAAAAAAATTGGTAATTATGGTAGTTTCTAATTGATGATTTGGAAAAGTAACACGAATTGAATACTATATTTTATCTACGACTTTAGTGGAAAAAAAAACGAAAACAAATGAAAAAATATTGATTTTATCATTATATCGAGTACATAAGATTGTCCCACCAACTAGATTTCGTAGATAATTAAATAATTCATTTGAATATTGTAATCGGTATCGTACTTTTTTTTTATATATATGTATACATTAATAAAAAAATTCCAAGGAAATTTTCTTTTTTATTTGTCCTAATCCTCTCGATCATCCCCAGAAACATTTTTTTTTTGTTTCGTGACGTAAATTTTCACGAGAAATATCGAATTTCAAATTGGAAATTGAATGGAAAGATTTAGATTTGGTTTAACCACGAAATAAAAAAAATTCTGTGACCGAAACACGATCTTGGGCCGCAAAAGTTTTGGTCCAAACTATAGTTCACTTGTTGTATAACTTTTCCTGGCGATGTTCAATAAGTTCATTGTTGGAAAATCGTTGACCACCAAGTCTGGAAGCAGAAAACAATCTAAGGGGGCTAAATCTGTTGATTAGGATGCTTGTGGTAGCAATTTAAACTTTAATTTATCAATTTTGTCAATTGCAATCACGGATATTTGAGCTGGTGCATCATCTTGATAAAAAATCGTTGATAGTTTTTCTATTTTCAAGTTAGTCAATGGAAATTATCCCACGCGCAATCTCCTTTTGATTCTAAAGACTTTTCCCAGCGAAAAATCATTTATTTTTCAACATAATATCCTTTTGGTTCCAAAAACTTTTCTCTGCGATGTTCAATAAGCTGGTTGTTGGAAAATCGTTGACCACAAAGTCTGGAAACAGAAAATAATCTAAGGGGGCTAAATCTGTTGATTAGGATGCTTGTGGTAGCAATTTAAAATTTAAATCATCAATTTTGTCAATTGCAATCACGGATATTTGAGCTGGTGCATCATCTTGATAAAAAATCGTTGATAGTTTTTCTATTTTCAAGTTAGTCAATGGAAATTATCCCACGCGCAATCTCCTTTTGATTCTAAAGACTTTTCCCAGCGAAAAATCATTTATTTTTCAACATAATATCCTTTTGGTTCCAAAAACTTTTCTCTGCGATGTTCAATAAGTTGATTGTTGGAAAATCGTTGACCACAAAGTCTGGAAACAGAAAATAATCTAAGGGGGCTAAATCTGTTGATTAGGATGCTTGTGGTAGCAATTTAAACTTTAATTAACCAATTTTGTCAATTGCAATCACGGATATTTGAGCTGGTGCATCATCTTGATAAAAAATCGTTGATAGTTTTTCTATTTTCAAATTAGTCAATGGAAATTATCCCACGCGCAATCTCCTTTTGATTCTAAAGACTTTTCCCAGTGAAAAATCATTTATTTTTCAACATAATATCCTTTTGGTTCCAAAAACTTTTCTCTGCGATGTTCAATAAGTTGATTGTTGGAAAATCGTTGACCACAAAGTCTGGAAACAGAAAATAATCTAAGGGGGCTAAATCTGTTGATTAGGATGCTTGTGGTAGCAATTTAAACTTTAATTAATCAATTTTGTCAATTGCAATCACGGATATTTGAGCTGGTGCATCATCTTGATAAAAAATCGTTGATAGTTTTTCTATTTTCAAATTAGTCAATGGAAATTATCCCACGCGCAATCTCCTTTTGATTCTAAAGACTTTTCCCAGCGAAAAATCATTTATTTTTCAACATAATATCCTTTTGGTTCCAAAAACTTTTCCCAGCTATGTTCAGTAAGTTCATTGTTGGAAAATCTTTGACCACCAAGCCAGGAAACAGAAAATAATCTAAGGGGGCTAAATCTGTTGATTAGGATGCTTGTGGTAGCAATTTATACTTTAAATCATCAATTTTGTCAATTGCATTCACGGATATTTGAGCTGGTGCATCATCTTGATAAAAAATCGTTGATAGTTTTTCTATTTTCAAATTAGTCAATGGAAATTATCCCACGCGCAATCTCCTTTTGATTCTAAAGACTTTTCCCAGCGAAAAATCATTTATTTTTCAACATAATATCCTTTTGGTTCCAAAAACTTTTCTCTGCGATGTTCAATAAGCTGGTTGTTGGAAAATCGTTGACCACAAAGTCTGGAAACAGAAAATAATCTAAGGGGGCTAAATCTGTTGATTAGGATGCTTGTGGTAGCAATTTAAAATTTAAATCATCAATTTTGTCAATTGCAATCACGGATATTTGAGCTGGTGCATCATCTTGATAAAAAATCGTTGATAGTTTTTCTATTTTCAAGTTAGTCAATGGAAATTATCCCACGCGCAATCTCCTTTTGATTCTAAAGACTTTTCCCAGCGAAAAATCATTTATTTTTCAACATAATATCCTTTTGGTTCCAAAAACTTTTCTCTGCGATGTTCAATAAGTTGATTGTTGGAAAATCGTTGACCACAAAGTCTGGAAACAGAAAATAATCTAAGGGGGCTAAATCTGTTGATTAGGATGCTTGTGGTAGCAATTTAAACTTTAATTAACCAATTTTGTCAATTGCAATCACGGATATTTGAGCTGGTGCATCATCTTGATAAAAAATCGTTGATAGTTTTTCTATTTTCAAATTAGTCAATGGAAATTATCCCACGCGCAATCTCCTTTTGATTCTAAAGACTTTTCCCAGTGAAAAATCATTTATTTTTCAACATAATATCCTTTTGGTTCCAAAAACTTTTCTCTGCGATGTTCAATAAGTTGATTGTTGGAAAATCGTTGACCACAAAGTCTGGAAACAGAAAATAATCTAAGGGGGCTAAATCTGTTGATTAGGATGCTTGTGGTAGCAATTTAAACTTTAATTAATCAATTTTGTCAATTGCAATCACGGATATTTGAGCTGGTGCATCATCTTGATAAAAAATCGTTGATAGTTTTTCTATTTTCAAATTAGTCAATGGAAATTATCCCACGCGCAATCTCCTTTTGATTCTAAAGACTTTTCCCAGCGAAAAATCATTTATTTTTCAACATAATATCCTTTTGGTTCCAAAAACTTTTCCCAGCTATGTTCAGTAAGTTCATTGTTGGAAAATCTTTGACCACCAAGCCAGGAAACAGAAAATAATCTAAGGGGGCTAAATCTGTTGATTAGGATGCTTGTGGTAGCAATTTATACTTTAAATCATCAATTTTGTCAATTGCATTCACGGATATTTGAGCTGGTGCATCATCTTGATAAAAAATCGTTGATAGTTTTTCTATTTTCAAATTAGTCAATGGAAATTATCCCACGCGCAATCTCCTTTTGATTCTAAAGACTTTTCCCAGCGAAAAATCATTTATTTTTCAACATAATATCCTTTTGGTTCCAAAAACTTTTCCCAGCTATGTTCAGTAAGTTCATTGTTGGAAAATCTTTGACCACCAAGCCAGGAAACAGAAAATAATCTAAGGGGGCTAAATCTGTTGATTAGGATGCTTGTGGTAGCAATTTAAACTTTAATTAATCAATTTTGTCAATTGCAATCACGGATATTTGAGCTGGTGCATCATCTTGATAAAAAATCGTTGATAGTTTTTCTATTTTCAAATTAGTCAATGGAAATTATCTCACGCGCAATCTCCTTTTGATTCTAAAGACTTTTCCCAGTGAAAAATCATTTATTTTTCAACATAATATCCTTTTGGTTCCAAAAACTTTTCTCTGCGATGTTCAATAAGTTGATTGTTGGAAAATCGTTGACCACAAAGTCTGGAAACAGAAAATAATCTAAGGGGGCTAAATCTGTTGATTAGGATGCTTGTGGTAGCAATTTAAACTTTAAATCATCAATTTTGTCAATTGCATTCACGGATATTTGAGCTGGTGCATCATCTTGATAAAAAATCGTTGATAGTTTTTCTATTTTCAAATTAGTCAATGGAAATTATCCCACGCGCAATCTCCTTTTGATTCTCTAAAGACTTTTCCCAGCGAAAAATCATTTATTTTTCAACATAATATCCTTTTGGTTCCAAAATCTTTTCTCTGCGATGTTCAATAAGTTGATTGTTGGAAAGTCGTTGACCACAAAGTCTGGAAACAGAAAATAATCTAAGGGGGCTAAATCTGTTGATTAGGATGCTTGTGGTAGCAATTTATACTTTAAATCATCAATTTTGTCAATTGCATTCACGGATATTTGAGCTGGTGCATCATCTTGATCAAACAACGTTGACAGTTTTTCTTTTTTCAAGATACTCAATGGAAATTATCCCACACGTATTCCACGAACCGTAACCTGTAGTTAGAACGATCTTCTTTGGAACCATTTCCCCATTTTCAATCCAAAGTTTTGACGTGTGAAGCGATGGACCCACGTTCCATCAATGATTATCAAAAAACTCTTTTTCCTTTCATTGGAATTCGATGGAAACATCCCCACGACGTTGTTTTTGCCCAATTTGAGCACCCAACTTTCTCATGTTCAAATTTTCAATCAAAATGTGATGTCGCGCAACCAAATGAGTTAACCATCATTTGGTCGTGCTGAAAAATAAATTTTCTACCAATCAGACATTGATCGAAATGTAATTGATAGTCCTCATAGTCTTCTTTCTTCAAAATCCCAACACAGTATGGAGAAAACCTGACTTTTTGTCGGTTTCATAGTAGAATATTTGAAGGCCAAAGATCCTTACTATCAACATTCAAAATCACCAAAGGATAATTGTATTTACTTTGAACTTAAAACTGTACTAAATGTTCACAGTTGACTTGGTCTGCATTCTGCATGAACCAATGTTCATCCCAGTTCCGTTATAACCAGTTGTCGAGTTGAAATTTGGAATGGAAAAATGGAATTTCTTATTTATTTGAAAGAAGAAGTTATTTGGTGGGTCTGTACTGCAACCAGAACCATCTTGAAAGCTCCAAATCAAACCGCCGTATCAAAAACTAAAAGGGTTCTGCGTCCATTGGTGGATTTTCAGTTCCAAATATGTCCAACGACTAAAATTCGTTGTTGCCCGGGTGATTTGGCGCCCAAACGAACTATATCGTTTCAACATCACTCCCTAGTCTTTCTAAAATCTTCAGTACATCGTTTTAGCCCTATAAACAATTTTGGACGTTTGAAATTATTTTTCTTGTGGAATCTTTTCAAGCAGTGCCATGTCAGGCTACTACGATGCGTAATAACGTATTTTTTAGACTAAAAATGGAACGAGCAACAACATAATCCGGTACTACCAGTAGATCAATTGTCAGTAAGAGAAAGTTTTTAAAAATTTTCGACGAAATATGTTTTTCGTTGAAATAAACAAGATTGAATTGAAAAAAATAGCATACGAATCGAATAAACGTCGAAACTTACTAATAACACGCCACTCCACGCTACTCGACGACGTTTCATTTAGTACAACGTTACGACTCATTTTTTTGTATAATTTTGAAAAAAACAATTTCCAGTAAATTATAATGCGATAAAACTTTTTCATACAAAAGCAAAAAAGGGAAATTCACGCGTCGGTTATATCTGAGAATTATCATTCGTCCCGCGTGGCGTGTGGTGGGGTGAACGAGTACCAGACAATTGAATCAAATGGAAAGACATATGCGTGGCGTGGCATGACGTGTTGCTAGTAGATTTCGGGTGTTGGTACGATAACATTGAACTGAATAGATGGCGCTGAAGTCTGCAGGTGCTTTGTATATTAATTGCTTTCTAATGGCGTTTTTTTTTGTTGAAATTATTAATCTCAGTATTAGTTATGTCGTTTTTTAGATCAAGAAAATTGGGAATATTGGGAATTTTTTACGGAAATGACCAAAAATACTGAAGATGAAATTCTACTCGTTATGATGGAAAAAAGTAGAATCGTTTAGTGAAAAATTTCGATTATTTTTATAGGGAAAATCAATAAAATTGTTTAATCATGTTAAAAGGTGTTTTTAACCTTTTTTTTTAAGCTTCTGTTGTTATTTTAAAACATCCCCCTATTTTCGATAATACATGATGTGGTCAAAATTGATCCGGATTAATACGAGGGCTCGCATAACCTCACTTTTTAATAAACTCATAGCCATGAACGAAGGATTAGAGTCAGCGCTGTAGAAAAAATCATTTTCGTACACCGACGAGGTACTATACGCGAATTTAACATCAGCGTTGGTAATATCGAGCAATTGCCCGGTTAGAGCAAAATTACAACCAAAAGTTGTTTAGAACGATCTTAGTACCAAAAGTCCGAACTCTGAGCATTTTCCATTCAGTGCTATCCCTCCGTGGGCTTATACACTTTTTGCCTACACATTAAACTTCTATTTTCAAAATTCTAAAATTCTCTTCGGTAAAAATGCCGCGAACCCATTGAGATTTAAAACAACTGTATGGAAAATGGGATTGAACATTGACTAGTTTCCAATTTGCGTCTGTGAAATGAACGAAGCTCCATTATCCGTTAGTCCGGCGAACCATAGACGAGCGGCTCGATGTGCTCGGGTTGATTTGACACCAGTAGTTGACTCAAATACATCTGCTTCAAGTTTTCTGACTATCCAATCACTCCTGAGCTCTTGTTGGACTTTCTAAGTGATGTGGTCGCTTCTCGTTGACTCTAACCTTGACCAGCATACGTCAAACTGTCATTTCGACTAGTCCGGATCAAATTTGATCACAGGGGAAAGTCTATTGAAAAAAAATGGTAATTAACTTTTATTTTAGGAAAAAAACTAGTAAAAGTATACATTTACTATCGCAATAATTCTGCTAGGATAATTTTGGATGGTTATACGTACGGATTAAACAGAAGGTACCACGAAAAAACGTTTTGGTTGTGCAGCCATTACGCCAAGACCCATTGCAGAGGACGAGTGATTACTTTCAGTAACAAAGCAATGAGGAAAGGTCACCACAACCACGTCGAGGATAAACATCCGAATCTATTAGATCTCAACTACAAATTAATCGAAATACTAGATCCGATAAAGACTAATCAGAAATTGTATTAAACGCATTTGAATCGATCAAAAACTATTTAAAATTAATATGGTTATGGAAAAATAAACGAATTTAATTTGTCGATTGGAGCTTATTATTTATATCAACCATTTAAACAGCTCGGAATCGTTTTTGAGTCGTAGAATATCGCGAAGCGCTTCCTGGTGACTATCGACTCGAGTTTTTGCTTACAACATTCACTATCCACACTCTCTAACTCGAATTACTTCGTGGAGAGTTTAGATCGAGCGAATAGTTTCCAAATAAGCGAGCAGAACATTCTAAAGCCCGATTTAGACTGTCGTGAAGCGTTTCCTGGAAGTTCGACACGATGTCTGGCAAGCCAAAGTAGTGGAGGTCTTAACCAAGGAAAGATCCACTTGGAGGCGACGAGAGAAGGTGATAACGCACTGTCCACACTCTCTAACTCGCATTACACCGTGGAGAGTCTAGGTTGAGCGAACAGTTTCCAAATAAGCAAGCAGAACATTCTGAAGGTCGATCTAGACTGTCGCGAAGCGTTTCCTGGAAGCTCGACACGATTTCTGGCAAGCCAAAGTAGTGGAGGTCTTAACCAAGGAAAGATCCACTTGGAGGCGACGAGAGAAGGTGATAACGCACTGTCCACACTCTCTAACTCGCATTACACCGTGGAGAGTCTAGGTTGAGCGAACAGTTTCCAAATAAGCAAGCAGAACATTCTGAAGGTCGATCTAGACTGTCGCGAAGCGTTTCCTGGAAGCTCGACACGATTTCTGGCAAGCCAAAGTAGTGGAGGTCTTAACCAAGGAAAGATCCACTTGGAGGCGACGAGAGAAGGTGATAACGCACTGTCCACACTCTCCAACTCGCATTACACCGTGGAGAGTCTAGGTTGAGCGAACAGTTTCCAAATAAGCAAGCAGAACATTCTGAAGGTCGATCTAGACTGTCGCGAAGCGTTTCCTAGAAGATCGACACGATTCCTGGCGAGAAAAAGTAGTGGAGATCTTAACCAAGGAAGGATCCACTTGGAGGCGACGAGAGAAGTTTTAGCCAAGGAAGGAACCACTAAGAGACGACGAGAGAAGGTGATAGCGCACTATCCACACTCTCCAACTCGCATTACATCGTAGAGAGTCTAGATCGGGCGAATAGTTTCCCAATAAGCGAGCAGAACGCTTTATGCCCGATCTAGACTGTCGTGAAGCGTTTCCTGGAAGCTCGACACGATTTTTTGCGAGCGATAAGAGTGTTGGACATGGAGAAACGACAGAAGGTAACAGCGCACTATCCACACTCTCACTAAGCGCCCCCTAGTGGCTCTCGAGACGAAGGAACTGCTATACGAGGAGAATAAAGGCGAGAACTCATTTTCCACACTCTTGCGCTCGTTTTCCATCGTGTAGTTTAGAGTTAGACACTAAAAGGTAACTTTTTTTGGATTTTTGCGTATTTTTTTCAAATTTCATTATAAAAAAGTCTAAAAAATTCCCTTCTCACTATAAATCGAATTGCTCTCTACTGTATTCGAGTCGAGCAACCTCAGGTTATGCTTGGGATCCGAGCTCCAAATCTACGAACAATACTCCAAAGATGGACGATTCTGAACAAAACCAGAACCGAGCTGCAGTATCAGCCTTCTGTGTAAAATAGCAGCTGTAACCTGCATTCTACAAAGAAAAGTTTTTTTGTCGAATATTCCTCCTTGTACATTTTGTTATTTGCTGTGGAATTAAATACGCAATGAAGAATTTGTTTTTTTGGCATTGAAGTGCTCGAATATTTCCGGAATTTTGATTTTTCGTGTCGTGTATCATCAGACTGTGATCTCATGTAGAACATGTGAAAACAAGTCGATTCGTGTCCAAATCGTTTTACGTTGAAATGTAATTTGTTGAAAATCGGTTCAAAATAACTAATTTTCAGGTGTGGTGCATTTTTTGAAAGGTAACAAACATCCTAAAATGATCGTTGATTCTTACGAATTTATGTTAGAAAGAAGATTCACCGATAAAAGTATTTGGTGTTGTACCCACAAGATAAAATCGAAATGTAAGGCAAGGTGCTACACGTACGGTCAAGTAGTCGATGTAAGAGTCGGAGAACACAGCCACGGACCTTCCATGAATGCTTATTCGGCTAGTTTATTTTCCCAAACTTTATCCATTATTAGACGACCCAAAAGATATTGATAAATAAATTTCATTATAAAATCACCACGAGTTTTTTTTTCTTTTCTTAAAAATCGTATTGCTCTAATCCCTCAATCGTCCTACAAGCTGTTGCGTCCATAAATAATCGAATCTCCGGAAACGTCTTTAGGGTTTTCCTGAAAAAAACTGCTGATGAATTAGTGGTAGATGGATGTTCTTCATGGGTTGATGATGAGCTTTCACTGAAGGGTTTTGGGTCAAAATAGGATAAGAACTTCTTGGACTAAAGCTGCTGCTTCTAATTAGCGTAATCGGCCATTTTGTATTTATTCATAAAGTCTTAACTTTCTACTACCTCATTGTAGACTCAATCGTTTTAAGGTAACCAATGGAGAAAGGTTATTTGAAAATTTTACATATAGAATTGCCTCAAACGGTATGTCGAACAATTTATAATTTCATTTAATGGTCTGGAACAACTTATAATATCCTAAAATGATCTTAAACAACTCGGAAGTTTCTGGAATCTTTCAGGAAAAATTAGAATTGTCTGACGAACAAATTATAATTTTATTTAATAGTCTGGAACAACTTATAATTTCCTGAAATTATCAGGAACAGTTTGAGAATGTTCCTAAATCGTTTAGAAACTATTAGAATTGTCCCAAACGGTCTGTCGAACAATTTATAATTTCATTTAATTGTATGGAACAACTTATAATTTCCTGAAATTATCAGGAACAACTTGAAAATGTCCCGAAATCGTTCAGGAACTAATAGAATTGTCTAACGAAAAATTTATAATTTTACTTAATGGTCTGGAACAACTTATAATTTCTTAAAATGATCTTAAACATCTCAGAAGTTTCCGTAATCGTTCGGGAACAATTAAAATTGCTCAAACGGTGTATCGAACAATTTATAATTTCATTTAATCGTCTGGAACAACTTATAATTTCTTGAAATGATTTTAAACAACTCAGAAGCTACCGCAATCGTTCGGGAACAATTAGAATTACCTCAAATAGCCTGGAGAACAATGTATAATTCTATTTGATGGTTTGGAACAACTTATAATTTCTTGAAATGATCTTAAACAACTCAGAAGCTTCCGTAATCGTTCGGGAACAATTATAATTACCTCAAATACCCTGGAGAACAATGTATAATTCTATTTGATGGTATGGAACAACTTATAACTTCTTAAAATGATCTTAAACAACTTAGTATTGACCGAAATCGTTAGGGGATGATTAGAATTGTCTCAAACTGTCTGTCAACCACTTTATAGTCGTGATTTATTATCTCTTTCGCTTTTGGTACCTACGAAAATCCTTTTATCCCAATGTGCCTCTTCTTTACGTTCAAACAGCTAAATGATAAAGGATATCCTTAAATCAAGCTAAATATGTACGAAAATTTCATCTTAGAGATATTTTTTTTTTCATTAGGAACGTTTTTTTAGGTATAGTCTACTTCTTGAGCGCCACCAAACATCCTAAAATAATATTCGAGGGTATCGACTATAGTTTACATATAAAATACGCCCAAAGAACCACATGGCGTTGTACCCATTACTACAGATGCAAATGCCCAGTTAAATTATCAACGTCGGGTAAACGGGTCGAAGTGCTCGGTAATCACAATCACGTTCAATCGAAACTAAATTTAGACTTTAGATCGATGGTTCCGACTATAGTAGAAGTCGTTAGATTACCCAAACCTAAATAAATACATATATTAAATTCAATTTTTACCAAACTGCAAAAATTCGCTTGACCTTCAACAATGACGTGGAGATTGGAATCTACAACTAGGAAGTCAATTTTCTTGGAACTCTGCGAATTTCTGTGCAAAACACTTTTTTTTAACTTATTTTGAAGCTTCTATAATATTTTCTTCTACTTTTCTCAAAATATTTTCACTTAACGTCATTGATTTCGAAATATTAAAGCGATGCTTGCCCTATTAACGGCATCCCCTCGTAATGAACAATGGACTCGTCCGGACAGTGTCGTAGAATAGTTTGTTTATTTTTTAGAATCTAATAGAAAATTCGATTATAAACAATAAAATCTTAATTATATGATATAAAACCATGGTTATAATTTATATTCAATTTTTTATTCATTTCCAAGTTTATAAACCTGACAATGCTGCATTAACCTCAATCAAGTATGGCGGAAATGAAAATAAAATAGGCGCGTGAAATATTAACATCAGAACTACACGTAAAACACCATCAATTATGTTTATTTTTCTCAATCAATTTTGTGCTGATTATTGTCGTAATTTCCATTAACAAAATGTAAGTTATCGCTTTTTATGAACGTATAATATATTTGTCTATGTTTAATATATTTTCAAGTGTATACGTCTTTTAGATTCAACTGGTATTATATATTTCGACGTAGGTACAAAAAACCCCAAAATAATCGTGGATGATTACGATTTTAATATGGCTAGAAAAACGAGTACGAAAACGATGTGGATTTGTTCCGGGTATTATAAAACGAAATGTAGAACTCGTGCCACGACCAGTGGTAGAATGGTACACGTGACAGGAAAACACAATCATTTTCCCAAACATAAAGGAACTAAATTCACTAATATGCTGTCACAAGAAGTGACAATTTTACGATTTGATAATACATAACAGGTTAATTACAACGTGAATAAAAATCATTTTTTTATGTAATATGAATTATTTATTTTAGAATGTTTGTTAATTTGAAGATTGTCTTGGAATAAACATTTTTTTCTGCTTTAATCTTGTTTTAATGTGCGTATAAAATAATTCTTGGATGACTATTACCTATTTGGCAACGGTGCAAGTTATTTATAGTTGTAACTTCAGCTTGTGCCGGAAGTACGAAAGTAAATTCATCTCATCAATATTTTGGAACGGTTTATCTCAAAATTAAAATTTTATCAGTTTTGTTTTAGTTTGTAGATATTATTGAGATTGCAGATCTGAATGAAAAGCACATCTATAAAGAATTGAGTACCTCAACAACAGAATTTTACTTGTCACGTTACTTTTAAATGTGTCACGTGTTTTCTTACGTAAAGATAAGTTATAACTAAAAATTCTGTCTGATTACGATGTGCTGATGCTTTGTAATCTTCAAATCATAAACTCAAATTATAATTTTTGACGCTATTTAGATGATTTTTTTGTGTAAAAAACAGTAAGCACCACTTTCGAAATTATTTGGTCGTAAAATACCGCCAACTACGATCACTGTCGATGACCTATGACGTGAACCAGCTGTTTCTCGTGTCCGAACGCAGTGTTGCTGGCCAGTTATTTATTCTTGGAATTAAATAAAAATCAGTCAGTTCTTTGTGATACCCCCTCTTTTATACGACAATTTATTAATCAGTTTAATGTATGATAATAAAAATACTAATAAATTTCAATGTTTTTCTTTTTATTTAAATAAGAATGAGAATTAAATAAAGAGTAATATCAATAATTAATTTTGTAGATATTGTCTATTTTACAGTGGGAAAGAAATACAACGCAAAATTAATTTTACACGGCTACGATTTTACTAAAGAAAGAACAACCGAAAATAAGACGTACTGGACTTGTACTAATTACTACAGAACGAAATGTCGAACTCGATTGACCAGCTCCGGCCTGGCCATTGTTGTTAATCACGATCATAACCATCCACCTACTTATAAATCTTTCGAAGGAATGTATTGCAAACATGTAAACATTTTCAAAAATAAATACATGCGTACTAAATAATTGAAAAGTTTTTTTTTTCAAATACCGAACTTTTCAGCGTACACCATTCAGAAATTTATTCAAGGTCAACGCAGTTTTTTCTATTTATCTCGAAAACCAGTTTTATCGTTAAAATATATCAGACAAGATTTTTAGATCATAAAATTCTCTATAAAAATCATTCAGACACTTCTTTTCTTACGATTCACCGTTCACGAGCCAAATCTAACAAGTTGTTCGCGCGGGAACTTCAATTCATCCGCCATCTCTAGGCCAGGCCAGGTACTTCTAGGACAATCCTCGCACTTGATTAAAATATTGAAGAAATCGCGATTGAACTATTTTTTTTGTTTAATTTTTGAAATGAAACGATAAATAACAATTTTCGTTTATTTATTCTTATACATTTATTAAAAATTCCAGGGGTTATTTATTTTGATGTCGGGCAGAAGAAACCGAAAATAATTGTTGATAATCACGAATATCTGATGCGTACAAACAAAACAGGCGAGACGCACTGGTTATGCAACCAGTATTACCACCCTAAAACGGACGTTAGATGTAAAGTTAAAGTTATAACTAGTGGGAAAATGGCGTTGATTTACGGAAAACATATACACAAGCCTAAGATGAAATCTTTAAGGGAATATATGAAATCACAAAATTTCACAGTTATCTACAATGATTAATTCAATAATACAACGAATTTGGACATATTTTTTTTGTGAAGTAACAAGAACAAATTAGAAAAGTTCGTATCTAATTTCTGTATAAATACCGCAATTTTTGTTATAATATAACCATAAACTAATCATTGTTATATATGTAATTATTTTACTGTAATAAAATTTTCAACGTCCTAACGCCGACTCTGTTCTTTGCACCGCCGACTAGAACTATTGCCAAACCAAATTAACAATCATACAAACATGGCAGCGCAGCGTTGCCACAAGCACCTCGAAAGCGTCAGTTCTTGCTACCTTATTATATATACAATGTGATATTTATACTTTTTATTATAGTTTATATTATTTATAACTTAAATCATTTGACGGATTACTTATTATTCCTACTTAATTTGGGTTTGGAATTGTTCAGTTAAGTCAAAAAAAATATTTGATCGCCGGTTTTCAGTTAAAAAATTGAATTTGCTTCAATAATAGATATAAAAATATAAACTTTGGAAATAAATCAATGAATAATAATTAAAACTTGAATGATTATATTTAATAAATATTTTTCCAATTTCTCTGCCTCTAAATGAAAAAACCTGATGGCAACACTGTGGATTTATCATTTCGTTTCATTTCAAAGCACTGTTACCAGCTTCATTACGTTGCATTAATCTTTATCCGATTTGTAGAACAGGTCTGTACTGGCCAAATGCAGTAGCTATTTTTTGTATTAATTCATCATTCATTGTTTTACTTTTTATGTTTATTAATATAAAACTATACCAAGTGCATTAAAAAAGACTATACTAACTGACTTTTTGACACCAATTAAACCTGAAGAACTTAATATTTGACTACCGTTTGACTTCTAGTACGTTATGGTGTATATCATTTTTTACCATTGAAATTGATGATATTTAGGCTTATTTTCGATAGCAGAGTTATATATGTATACATATTTCGCCCTCGAGTCCCATAATAAATGACACAATGTTTGATAGAAGTAGAAGCAGTGTTGCCTTTTAATTTAATAAGCTGAAACATGCAAAAATCACCAACTCACTCCCTCTCCCTCGTATATTTCGTGATTTTCGCATATAACTGTCAAATTGACATGAATATTTCAATAAAAACGACGTTATTTCCATAGATTTAGTGATGGTATGGAATTTTTTGTTGAAATGATGAATTTTTTAGATATCGTTTATTTTCAAATGGGTGCCAAAAATCCAAAATTAATCGTGGACGATTACGTTTTCCTATGCGCCAAAAAAACAATGACTAAAACAATATGGAGGTGTTCATTCTATTATTGTTCCCAAATGGGAAGGTGTAAAACTAAACTGATCACTACCGGGTTGATTGTACAAGTTATTGGAGTACATAATCACCCTGTACGTCTTCGGAACGAAAAGAACATTAACATGCAGTCGCAGAAAGTTACCATAATCAGAACACCACAATAATGTTTTTGCTATATGAAATTAGAACACCCTGTAGTATATATAATATCGTTTATAAGTGTTACAGGGACATTTTACGATTTTTCGTTGTGAAATTTTTGTTTTGAAAAGAGAAAAAGTATCAAGTTTTAAATTTGAGACGTCTTGTATTTGTAGGACAATCTGTATTACTAGTTTGAACTAGTTCATTTTCCTAATCAAAACAATCTTCCCAATTATTTATTTTTTTTATTTAAACTTAGTCCTACCCTGTGTGTGAATTTTCTTTTTTTTAATTTTTATTTATTTTAGTTATAAGTGAGTCGTATATATTGACTGATCCGCTCCTGTATAAGCTTAAATATCGTTTTTGCTACTTTACCCATTCAACATTCTTTTCTTATTACTGTAACCTACGAAAATGATGAAATAAACGAAAAAGTATTATAGAATGTCTTTTATTATTCCCAAATTTTATATTAACCAACAATAAAACAAATATATTTGTAAAATTATCATTAAAAAAACAATTAGTTATTTAAAACTCTAATAAAAAATGACATTTGACATTGTTTTATTTAGAAATCTGTATACATAACACCCACTATTTACGTAGATAACATTTTGAATTCAATTCTTGGCGTTTTTATATAATCAAATTTGAAAATATGCAATATTGATATATTTTTAAAAATATATACTTCTAAATAACATCAAATATTAAATTAGTAGTAAGTTTCAACTCATAGATGACGTCAATTTTGTTAAAACAAATAACTCTATGGAATATGAGAGTTCTGTGGCTTTTAGCAACCAAGTTAAACAGCCGTGGTCACAAAATATAAATCATCATAAAAGAAACAAGACGTTGCCAATTTTAAGTTACTATAAGTTATATAATCATCGTGAAAATATGTTGTTTTTCTGTCTTATGTAGAATTTGTTTGCTGTTATCAAAATCCATTCTCAAACGAATTATGACCGTTGTTGTTTAACTAAGTAAGTTCAGGGTTGGCTTAGATACTTTCGTATACAGCGATTTAAATTTTTATTTTCTTCTAAATTAACCCAAAAGATTTGACTTTTATAAAGATAATTTAGTTGTTCGAAATAAAGGGTGCTCCGACTCATACTTATTTATTTGAAAATAGAAGGATATTTACGGGAAATTACCTCGTTATCAAAATTTTTTAAATAAATTTGTCAATACAGTTAAAAATTTTCATTTTTAGATGTAATATATTTCAATATGGCGACAAAAAATCCGAAAATTATACTAGACGATCACGATTACATAGTTTTAAGAAAAGAATATAATAAAACGATATGGATGTGTTCGAAATATTTTAATGTTCCGAAACAAAATAGATGTAAATCCAAATTGATAACCAGCGGTCGAGAGGTTCACGTCAGCGGGGAACACAATCATCCACCAAGAGAACAAAGAAATTTATCCAATATGTTATCTCAAAACGTTACTATCCATAGAAAATAAACGATATATTCCAAAAAAAATTTATATTTTTATAATTTAAAACAAAAAAAAAGGAAATTGTGCCTTTTTTATTCTGTAATTGGAATACGTTTACCATCTAGTTGTTATTTAATGACATATTTGTTAAAAGTAACAAATATAACTTTAATTCGACTAAAATCTCGAAAAAACGATTTTTCTTTTAGTCAAAGTGAAAAATTCGTTCATTACATGTCAATTTGGGACGGCTAAATGCTATAACATGAGCTTTTCCGAAAGTAAACAATCGAGATAATAGATAAATAAGTGAACATCCTCAGGGCTGAGCTTCCAACGTGCAAATTTTGATTAGTAGATTTAGGTGAAGAGGTTTGTATAAATATTTATGAATATTTTGCTTAGAACTGAAATTTTTTAGGTGTTATTTACTTCGACGTCGGTACGAAGTATCCTAAAATAATTTTGGATAATTTCGAGTACAGAATTTATCGTAAAGAATCCATGAGAACTCTATGGAAATGTCGTTCTTATTTCGGTTCGAAAGAAGACAAAAACGAAAGATGCAAATCCGCTCTAATTACAACTGGTAAAATGGTTAACGTGAATAAAGAGGCACATAATCATCTTCCGCCGAAAAAAGATAATTTCAAAAATACCTTGTCTCAAATAGTGACCATAATAAGAGATACGGGGCGAGAGGCGTAAATATCGATTTATAAATTTTAAACAAGTTATTATTTGCACAAAACGATGGTGGTTTTATTTTTATTCTAGTTATTTGCAGCGTTATTCACGATTCTTATGGTGTGTTTCAAATAACCTAACCTAACCTAACCTAACTTTTTGAAATAGATCCCAAAATGTCGCCATACTCACTAATCCGGTCTTACCTTGAAGCGTTATTCACGAAAATGTTCCAAGATGAAGCTTGAGCTTATTTTTGACCATAGATTCGACGCTCTTTCTGTGTTTCGCCCATTTTAAAACTTGAAAGTCTAAATTCGCGAGAACGAAAACAATTCTTATAAGAACTTCACAACAAGATGTCACTGACCAAAAATTATGAACCGCAACACGTTCTCGCGTCTCACTGGGACTAAACTACAATCACAAATACCAAAGAAACAATCAGTTTGGATAACCCTCGTAGTAGGAAGTCCGGTGATTCAACAATAAATTCGAAAACATTTTAAACAACCCTCGTAGTAGAAAGTACAGTTATTTCTTTGTCATAAAACTGTATACGATAAATAACAGCTCAATAATATAATCGAAAATATTTTGGAAAACCCTCTTAATAGGAAGTCCGGTGATTCAACAATAAAATCGAAAACATTTTAAACAACCCTCGTAGTAGAAAATACAGTGATGTAGCATAAAAGTTATGTGAGTAATTTTTTACTTACCCTCGTATTTACTTTTTAAACCCGTTCTGGGGTTGTCAAAATGTCATTTCACTGAATATATTTCTCGGTAATTTTTAAATCAATTTAATTTTAGGTGTGATATATTTTGACGTAGCAACAAAGAATCCAAAGATAGTTTTAGACCATCACAATTATCTCATTTACAGAAAGGAATTGAACAAAACAGTTTGGAAATGTTGCCGATATTTCAGGTGTAAAGAAAATCGATGTAAATCCACTTTAGTGACCACCGGAAGAATAGTCACTGTCAGTTCTGACGTACACAACCACGAACCGGACGCCATTAAAAAAGATAGATACAAAAGTATGCTATCCCAACACGTAACAATAATTAGAGAGAAATTGAGTTCGCAATAATAAATGTTAACAAAATTTGCTTTATTTTGATTGATATTATTTATAAAAAAAATTACAAAAGCTATTTACAATGTAAAAAAGAAGAATCGGAATTCTTCTTTTTTATATAGCCAACAAAGAACACGAAAAAGTTTTAATAGAGGTGTACAAGTTATTGTTAATATAATGTGTTATTATAAGTTATTTATAATTGAAAATTGTTAAATACAAGAACTCATGATAGTTCAGTTAAATTAAATATTGAAAAAAATGTTCTTTGTTGTTAGCATATAAAATAATTCTGTAATCGTTAATTTCATTGTTTTCCATATTTAATTTTTTATGTATCTAGTCCGACCCTGATCAAAAATATCAAAACGAATATCGTATATAATTTATTTGTCTCACAACCTATAAATCAGCGGAGCCTACCCTGTATCTAAAAACTAACCTTAAATTCCAGGTTTAATATATTTTGACGTTGGAACTAAAAATCCGAAAATAATATTAGACAATCACGAATTTCTTATATACAAAAAAGAAATAAATCAAACCACTTGGATGTGTAACCATTATTTTAATAAAAGAACCGTCAGGTGTAAAGTTAAACTGATTACCAGCGGAAGAATCGTCAATGTATACGGTCAACACACTCACGAATTTTCTAGAAACAAACAAGAAAGATATAAAAATATGTTTTCTCAAGCTGTAACACTCATAAGACATGATTGTGATCCGCGATTCGTTAAAAAGTATCAGTGTTAATCATTTTAATCAGAATATTAACAAATATTTCAATAAAAATTTTGAATATGTATAATGATATTGGATACCTTTCCATTTAGTTCACGTAGCGCCATCTATTAAACGTTGTTCATAGTGTTATAGCGATACATTTTATTATTTTTTAAAAGTAATTTAATAAAAAGCTTGTTATTTTTTTATTTTTTTTTGATATTGTATATGTTTAAAACACTGTTTATGTAAAAATCTAATCAAATAATAGTTAATTTCATAAATTTAAATCTACTAGCGTCATCTATTCATGTTAATGGTAACTACAATATGTCATTACGTGTCAAGGTCGTAACGAATTGTATTTATAGTTTTAAAATGGAATGTTTATATAAGATCAATAAATTTAAGCTATTTTATAACTATTTTATTTATTATTATATAATAAACTTCTACAATAATAAAAATCTTTTATTTCCATTATGTGAATCGTACTATAACAATTATTTGTTTTATTGTTAAATTAAAATATGAATCACCGTAATGTCATTTCAGGAATGATTTATTTTGATGTCGGGATTAAAAATCCAAAAATAATGCTGGACGATTTCGATTATCGTTTATACAGAAAATTAAAAAATAAAACAGTTTGGTTATGTTCTCAATATTACGTCATCGATAAAGAAAAACGATGTAAAAATAGAATAGAAACCACGGGACGGATGGCTTACGTTAGCGGACGACACAATCACGAACCGAAAAGAAGAAGAGATAGATATACAAATATGTTATCTCAAATGGTTACTATAATAAGGCACAATTAAATTTTGATAATAAAAAAGTTGATTTGTATTTATTAAAAAGTTTTTTTTTCATATTTTCCTATCATATTACCGAGTCCTGATATACATTCAAAACACGTGAAAACCCAATAGACATGAAATGAAATTCGTAAGTCAATATACAAAGACTTTAATAAATATTTTATTTCATCAACAATATAATATCGATTTTAAAACTTTATCATTGAATCTCCTATAAATCAAAATGATTTTATCACCTAATCTAGTGACCTTATAAAGTATTTACGAATCTTATATGTAACCTTGAATCGTCTATTTAAATTCGTCAAGAGATATCACCATATTTAAAATCTATGAAACCACGCCCTCTAGTATTCATGTTTCATAATAAATTGTTTGGAATTTATGTATTTTGTATTACTGGACATTAAGGTTATAAAAATCAAAATACGCTCCCTAATGGTGGAACTACAAATCTGATGTTTAAATATTTTTCCATATAAAAACGATCGATCGTTAACCATTTTGAATCTCGTTTGGAACTAACACAGCTATTGTAACATCGTAGTTGGCTAGCTAAACAACGTTGCCAGTTTTCGCTGAACTAATTGTTCTCTAGTAATATGAATTATTCACTGTATCAATAACAGTGTTGATTATTTTTTATGATGTATGTGAGCTATAGTTATTTAATTTCGTATTTTAGGTAAAGTTTATTATAAATGTGGCAGGAATTACGCGCCGAAATTGATATATGATAACAATACGTTTAGCAGAAATAAATCGTCGATGAATTACAGTATATGGAGGTGTAACTCTTATAGGAAAACGCATTGTTTATGCACGGCAACAACTACTGCGGGAAAATTGTCGATTAGAGGTTATCACAATCACAAACCGAATTGTTTACAAGAAAATTTCAAAATATTAGAATCGAAAATCGTTTCCGTGGAATATGGAAACAAAAGAAAATATTATTCAGTATGATTTCATTTAATATAAATTGTTTTATGTACCAAATAAAAGTTTTATTTTGAATTATATATAATTTATTAAATGAAAGAATACACCATTATTCATAGACAAACAGTAAACTGTCAGTTCCAAAGGATTTTTTTATTCCTAGAATGCGTTTTCTTCCATAGATAATTGTCAACTGTCATTCAATGTACAATCGATTTTTTTCTCTATAACAGATGAAATATAAATGCTTGTACGAGGTGTAATAAAAAAATATGTTAGATTATTTTAATATTTTAATTTTTTTCGATAGACGAACTGTCAGCTGTCATTCAATATACAATCGATTTTTTTTCTATTAAAAATGAAATATAGATGCTTGTACGGTATGAGGAATGATGAAAAAATACGTTAAATTATTGTGATAAAAGCAAATAAAAGGGGTTGAATACATACCTGGAAGCATTTCTTATAAATCGATAAGTGGAAGGCTTCTCTCGTTAAGGCTTTTTTATTATCAGAAGTCGTATATTTTATTACTCATATTTTTGTTCACGCCTCGTAGATTTTCCGATATATAATAATACTAATATCGTTTCAGGTAAAATATATTTTCAAAAATCGAGATTTAAATCTTCCCCTCGTATAATTGTTGACAGAAACGCGTACGCTGTCAATAGTATTTTAGCTGGTAAAACTGTTTGGTTATGTACGGAATATAGAAAAATTGGATGCAAAGCCAGAATAACGACAACGCAAAAAACGGCCATCACCAGAGGGTCGCACAATCACACTCCTAATTGCCTAAACGCTGATTTAAGTGTATTACCTTTCCAAAATTTCAATATAATCTTTAAATAATTGTACATTTATCTATGGCAGAGTAATATAATTGTAAAGAAGAAGAAAATTGACTTATTTCAAGAATAAATAATTTATTTTAGGTATTGTTCAAATAGATGGCGTAACCTTCAAATGTCATTGATTTCCATATTTTCATATATTATAAAATATTTATATAATATTTGAAAATCCAAGTATTGAAAAAGAAGAAGAAATTTAATATATATATATATATATATATATATATATATATATATATATATAAAGGAAATAACATAAATTGGATTAATGAAAAGATGGCGTAACCTTCAAATGTCATTGAATTCTATTTATTGCGTTATATTCATAAGTGACTGCGATAAATAGTTCCTAAGCTTTTATCTTGTATAAATACAAATATAAATAAAAATTTTTTTTATTTACATCATGTACTACACATTTGAAAAAAATAAGAAATGTAAATTCTTTTGAATTCTGTAGTTTAAAACATAGATGACGTTGCCGTCAAATGTCACTTGTGTTTACGAAAAATAAAAATGTTTATAATTTTAGGCCGGATATATTTTTGTAAGAAAAACAAACTTCCTCTATTGATATTCGACAAGAATGTATATCGAGTAAACAAACGACTTCAGAATAAAACATTTTGGTTGTGCCGTTCTTATATCTACACGAAATGTAAAGGAAAAATATCCACAACCGGAAATACAGTCACCGTATCATCAGATGACCACAATCATGCTCCGAATGCTATTTGTGAAGATTTAACCAACATGCCTTTTCAAAATGTCTTAATTAAAAGAAGATAATTCGATATTTTTATACATTTACTTTTTCAAACTTCTAAAAATAATTATAATCTTATAATTACACATTAAATGATTAAAATATAAACGTAACCTCAAAAAAAACATTCAATAATATCACTGTATGAATAATCGGCCATTAATTCGCAGTAGGATACTAAAGCAATGTTGTCAGATCAAATTTATTTTCCTAGTATTATAATATACAAAATAACTAAAAAAATATTCTGTATATATATATATATATATATATATATATATATATATATATATATATATATATATACATATATATATATTTTTATCACATCCAGCGTTTCTAATATTCCCCTTTTTTCAGCTATCATATATTTTGAACCAACCGCCAAAGGGAACGCGAAAATTATATTGAACAATTACAGATACGAATTCATTAGCAAAATAACACCGGATTCGTCGTCTTGGAAATGCGTTTCATATTACAAAACCAAATGTCCCGCCAAACTGAGAACTTCTGGAAAAAAAGTTAAAGTTAGTCACATTGGACACAACCACCCTCCTAATTGTTCCACCCCCATCGGTTTACCCAGTCAGATAGTTTCAA
The DNA here is from genome assembly GCF_026230105.1 of Diorhabda sublineata. Classification (NCBI taxonomy): domain Eukaryota; kingdom Metazoa; phylum Arthropoda; class Insecta; order Coleoptera; family Chrysomelidae; genus Diorhabda; species Diorhabda sublineata. The sequence continues at coordinate 35,116,395 of NC_079474.1, forward strand.
TTGAAAAATATTATTGTAGGTTGAGAAATATGAGACGATAAAATTTGTTAAACATTTTCCTTTTTTTTTTATCAAATATATAAAAAATTCGGAAGCTAGTAGGCTTAGATAGAAATTTACAACGTGACAACAGTGTAGAAGGCGTTCCTCGCAGATGCCGTAACACGTCATAGAACATTTACCTCGCCGATATTTTACAGTGTTGTAGGATCGTCCAAATAGCCGCGAAAAATAAGTTTTGAAATTTTAATAAACCGTCAAATGATAGTGATTTTTTTTAGGTTTGATATATTTCGCTGTAGCGAGAATTAACCCGAAAATAATTTTAAATAACTACGTATATAAACTCGACAACAAATTGACCGATCGGACTTATTGGAAATGCGTCTCGTATAGTAAAACCCAATGTAAATGTAGGATAACAACCAAAGGGACTTTAGTCAGGATTAACGGTGTACATAATCACCTACCGTCAAACGAAAATTGCGAAGGTCTCAAATCGCAACAAGTATTTATTAAATACGACAGAGTTGAAAGATTACGCAGAACTTATTTTCAATAACTAATTTTTTTTTCTAGAACAAATTGGTTTTTCATCAGAAAATTTAATAAAAAAGTATGAGTTAATCTGTAACTCTCATTTTACGTTGATAGTTTTTATAATTATAACTTCGATAATAAATCTGGCAACGTCACTAATATTCACGTATTTACATATTGTGCCAATAAAATTTTTGATTTAAATTAATGATTTTAAAATTATTACAAAAAAAATTACAAATGGATTGGGAAAATATTAAGATGAATATACCAGTGATGTTGGTAGAATTCAGGTAAACAAATGAGGTTAAACGATAAAAATATGAAAATTTTCAGATACTTATTTATAAATTTGTTGATGATTAAATAATACTTGGAACAATTATATTATTATTTAATAATATTTACCTTGAATTATAGTACAATAAAAACGATCTATATAAAGATATATAACGATAAATAAAACTTTTATTATCACTTTGTTGTTTACTAACCTCACTTTCTATAAACACATAATACAGACGTTCGAACTACTTCGCGCTAATATGATGTTTACAATGTTGTCAAGTGTAATTATTATATTTTCCACGCTTCCATTAATTTTTATTTTAAAAATTTACTTTTTATACAATTAATTAATCGATGAATTTGTTTGGATTATATATAAAAATGAAATGGTTTTTTAGCTTACATATATTTTTCCAAGGCTCGCATCAATCCAAAAGTAATATTAAATAATCACGTTTACAAAATTAATTCGATTAAATTGGACAGGACGTATTGGAAATGCATATTAGAACTAAAAAATAATTGTAAATGTAGACTTACGACACAAGGAGCAGTAGCTAGAATCACCGGAGAACACAATCATCCTCCTTCTGTCATTAACTGCGATGGACTCAGTTATCAACTTGTTTCCGTTATATATGCTTCAAAAAATGATTCCAAATATATATTTAAAACGAATATAAACACAAAAACTAATCGTTATAAAACTGAATAAAATTTATTGTATATATCGAAATATTGAATTTATTGGCAACAATGTCGACAGTCATATTTTCTGACTGTCTACGTGTATACAATTTGTACTTGTTGCAATACTGTGGGAGGAAGTAGAATAATGTTTCATATTGTTAATAGTTTTATTATTTTATGAATAATTCACTTCATAGAGGGTAGAACAAATTCGAGTATGCTCGATATTGATTACGAATATATATTCAAATCGGATATTAAATTCAAAATTTAATCGTTATAAAACTGAATAAAATTTATTATATATGTCGCAATATTGAATTTATTGGCAACAATGTCGACAGTCATATTTTCTGACTGTCTACGTGTATACAATTTGTACTTGTTGCAATACTGTGGGAGGAAGTAGAATAATGTTTCATATTGTTAATAGTTTTATTATTTTATGAATAATTCACTTCATAGAGGGTAGAACAAATTCGAGTATGCTCGATATTGATTACGAATATATATTCAAATCGGATTTAAATTCAAAATTTAATCGTTATAAAACTGAATAAAATTTATTATATATGTCGCAATATTGAATTTATTGGCAACAATGTCGACAGTCATATTTTCTGACCGTCCACGTGTATTCAATTTGTACTGGTTACAATACTATGGGGGGAAGTAGAGTAATGTTTCATATTGTTAATAGTTTTATTATTTTAGGAATAATTTACTTCATAGCGGGTAGAACAAATCCGAAGATTCTCGTTAATGATTACGAATATATATGCAAATCGGATTTAAATTCAAAATTTAATCGTTATAAAACTGAATAAAATTTATTATATATGTCGCAATATTGAATTTATTGGCAACAATGTCGACAGTCATATTTTCTGACTGTCTACGTGTATACAATTTGTACTTGTTGCAATACTGTGGGAGGAAGTAGAGTAATGTTTCATATTGTTAATAGTTTTATTATTTTAGGAATAATTTACTTCATAGCGGGTAGAACAAATCCGAAGATTCTCGTTAATGATTACGAATATAAACTGCATACTAAAAAATACGACAGGACCTATTGGAAATGTGTTTCGTACAAAACTAAATGTTCGGCTTTAGTAATTTCTCAAGGTAGTACCGTAAGGATTGACGATAGTAAACACAATCATCTTCCTAAACAGCAGGACTATAGAGGACTCAGTTCTCAAAATGTTATCTTAATGCAGAAAAATAGATAAAAATAATGTGATTAAACAAATTATAATATTAAACACGGTTTAGATTTATTTAAAATTACGTCGGTTTAGTTTATTTTTCGGAATTAGTGGCAACACTGTGATGAAATTTCGGGCTTAATATCGATTGATTGTTAGTTTTTTGATAATTTTGTACACACCTACTTTTTTTAGGTACTATTTATATTGGAGCGGGTACTAAGAACCCGAAAATAATATTAGACGAAAACGAATTTACTATAAATACGAAACAGGGGGCGAGGACACGTTGGAGGTGTACGCAGTATTTCAAAAGCAAATGTAGAGCTTCTCTAGTGTCCTATGGTAAAATGGTGAAAGTTAATCAGTTCCACAATCACACCCCCACGAAACCATCCAAACAAAACTTGTTACCACAAATAGTAACCATACTCAGGAATAGAAGGGTTGTGATTAAATAGTCAAAAATTGAAATAATTAATTATTATACAAAAAAAAAACTCAAATATATCATTCACCACGATCCAAGACTCGGCAACTCCGCTATATAATCTTCTAAAGCAGTTATTGAAATTTCCCCAGTTTTAGGAAAAACTTCGTTCGGCAACGTCGTAAGACTTAATGATTAAATTTCCATTATTTGAGAAAATAATTCGAATTTTCCTAGTCTAGGGAAATAATTATATCGGCAACACTGCAGTACTTATCTCTTTGATGATACTGCTTTATTTGTTTCTGAAGCATCAATTCTTCAGTTTAATTTGGCACCATTGCAAATGGATTTCCCCACTTTGGGTTTGGCAACATCGCGATATCGCTGCTTATACCGAAATATAAGTTTCTCCGTATTTGTGTATATAAATAAAATTTCCCTAATTTAGGGGAAAACTAAATTTGGCAACATTTCAATAATTTTATTTTTACCAAAAGTTCAAATCCCCGTACCTCCGTGGAAACATCACAATATTTTTGATTAAACCAAAATATAAAATTTTCCAATATATATGTATATGAATTTAATTTCGTCATTTTAGAGAAAAACTGAACTTGGCAACATTGCAATATGTTCGTCATACCAAAATATAAAATTCCCCCAAATTTCTATATATGAATAGATTTCCCCAGTTTAACGAAAAACTGAGCTTGGCAACATTGCAATATGTTTGCTTATACCAAAATATATAATTTCCCCAATCTACCGTGAAACTTAGTTTGGCAACAACGCAGTTATAACTAAATTTATTGTTGGCGTTATTGCAATTTTTATATAATTCATTAAAGAAATTATTCAAATTTGTTAAATATCATTCGGCAACACTGCAATACTTTTACTTATACTAAAACCTCAACTTTTCCTATGTTTATAAATATATGTTGAAATTGCCTAGTTTAGAAGAAGACTTAGTTTGGCAACAGCGTGGTACTTCATACTGCGGACTATCATTAAGAATAAAACGGTAGTGATTAAAATGTGTGAAATATTTTAATAATTACATAATAAATGATTTTTCAAATATACTATTTATTGAGACACCTGGTATATTTTTTACATTTTAAAACTAAATCCCGTATTTTTTTATATAGCAATGTTTTTTTTTTCATTTAATATCTTCACATATTAATCAAAATAATAAATTTAAAATGAAAATTTTATCTGATTATTACTTTTCAATATCCCTCGTATCAATAACTAAAGCTTGATAGCCATCCATTAGCAATTAACGGAAGAGACGTTCAAAATTCCTACGCATCAAAAAATCAGTGCGTAATCACTGCCCTCTGTATCATAGGTAATAACTAATGACGGTTTAATTTCATTTTCAAAATATTTTTTTTCAGTTATATATGTAATACCCGGAAAAAAGAATCCTAAAATAATAGTTAATAATGATCATTACGTCATCAATCGAAAAATGGAAGGAAGAACTATCTGGAGGTGTTCTCAATACAGAAAAATATCATGCACGTCAAGAATTATCACGTTCGGTAAAAACGTTTGGATAAAATCAGCTCATAATCATCAACCCACTTTTCCTTCGTTAAAAAATGCCGTCAAACAATTCGTTAATTTCGTATATTGTAAAAATAAACAAAATTTATATTAAATACAAGAAAATATATAAATTATATTTCATCATACATATATTTAAATTGTTTTATTCAAATTACGTGTCTGTTAACGAAAATTTGACTGTTTTATGTTAGCTAATATTTACGATTTGGTACAGTAGATGGCAGCAAAAATTTATTTTTCAACTTTCTAGTAAAAAATACTCGAAATTGTGTTGAACTATTACCTCCATTTTGTTAAAAATAATCGTGTTTTATGAATTACTCAAATTAGTTTTTAATTAACATTTTATAAAAAGCATTATAAAGCCAATAACGCCATCTGTGTGTAAGTTTTATTATTTTTAGTTTCAATCCGTGACAAATACAATAGTTCTCTGTTTTTTAAGTTAAAACACTCATTTCAGACTAATTATAAACGTAAATATGGATAGTAGTAGTGTCATTCTTCTTCTATATCGTTATTTCTTCCTATAGGTATAATCTACGTGGTGCCAGGATTAAGAAATCCGAAAATACTTTTTGGTGTACGTGAAGAACAGAAATAAAACTAGATGGCGCTGCGCCGCCTATTACAAAACAAAATGTAAATCCACTTTGGTGACGTACGGTATAGAGATGTTAAAAACCAGTATTTTCTAGTAACAGGTACGTTCCGTTCCAGTTACTAAGTCATACCTGTGACAGATACCTGTTCCAAGAACGATTCGCTCCCGCCTGACTCGTTTCGTATCGTACTTTTCGGACTCGAAACCACAAAAATACTCTTTGTTGGAACAGCGCGCCGCCGTACCATGCGTACGAGAAGTTGCCAGGAGTCTGTAGATTATGAAATATGAAATACTCCCGCGCGTATTTCGATAATCATCGTTTATAGGTGGATTCCCGATTTGGTTCACGTCCAACGGTGGCGAAGTCTCATTAGTTTTGCATTTATGTTTTGAAGCCGTTGAACGTTGAAGCTATCATCAAGTTATATCAGTAGTAGGTGATTGTTGTTATCATTCGAGAAATGAATGTCCAGAATAGGAAGTCAAGTGTTGTGTGGAATTTTTTCTCGGTAGTTCAAAACGTGAAACAGATTGCAATTTGTGATTTATGCAAACAAAAACTTTCGTGTAAATCATCCGTTTCAAATTTGAGGAAGCATTTTCAAAGAAAACATCCTACCGTAAAAATTCCTGTATCTTCTAACACTATTAGCAATGTCAATTCAGATGAGACGGAAAATAAAGTACTGGATACAGATCATGAAAATACCGGAATAACTTCTACAAAACGAACGCTGCTACCAGTAAGTTATATATTGCATATTTATGGTATTGGAATATCGAATAATATTCCGAATTCCTCTTCTTGTATGGAAACAATTACACGAAGAAAAATAGAACAAACACGGCAAAATAATAAAATTGACAATTACATACCGAGGAAACTTACCGTACCCGTAAAAAGAAAGATTGATAATGAATTTGTCAAATTGTTTTACAGTCGAACTCCAATAATTCGAACTGCAAGGGACCGTAGCAAAAGTTCGATTTATCGAGGTGTTCGAATTATCGGAGTTGTGCACATTTACATACATACATATAACTTTTTTTTCTAATCCCCAATGTCTCGTAACTTCGATAAGTTCTCTGGTTAAGTTTTCGATAGTATGACTCTCATAAAAAACTGCACATTTCGAAAGTGCCGAATGTATCTCAAACTTTTCATCTATAAAATGCACAGTTATAGCCATAAAACTGTCATTATTCAATGATGTCCAACAATCAGTAGTCAGACAAACAAAGGGATCTATTTTTTTTTTTAGTATTTCACTCAAACTAATTTGACACTTTTCATACAAATTCGGAATCATTGTTTTTGATATTAGTTGTCTGGTAGGTAATTCATAACTTGAATTCAAAGCTTTCACGAAAAGTCTGAAACCCTTATCTTATCGACTATTCTGTACGGCTGATAATCCAAATACAGTCGAACTCCGATAATTCGAACACCGATAATTCGAATTCCTCGTTAATTCGAACTTTTGCGTCGGTCCCTTGACATTCCTATACTAACACATGTAAAAAAACCTCGATAATTCGAACTTTTGAAGTTCGAATTATCAAAAACATTCGTATTTTCTGTGTTAAAATTACCGAAAAATTCGAATTTTTGGCGTTTAAATAATTGAAAAGTTCGAATTTTTTATGTTCGAATAATTGAAAAATTCGAATATTTTTCTTGTATAAATTATGTATGTACATATGTATTAAAAAATTCGAACTGTTAGTGTTGAAAAAAATTGAAAAATTCTAATCTTCAGATTCTAGGTAAGACGACGATATTTTGTCGAATCACTCGATTTGCTTCAAAGGAAAAAATCGTCAGCATGAAGCAATCTAGCATAGCTGATTTCTTTACAAAAAAATAAATATATGTATTTTTTTTTATTTTAAGATAAATAATCGGTCCTTTTTAGGACCAAAAATTCTTCAAACGTATACAAATTATTATTTTAAATAAATAAATAAATAAATAAACATGTTATATACCCATAACATATTTATTTATTTATAAAATGGAAAGATGCATCGAAATGCATACATATACAGGGTGCGGCAGCATAACTTCCTTTTTTAAAAAGTTCGCCATTTAGTCGGTAGATGTCGTAACGGAGTGCTAGTGGTCTCGTTCGAGAGGGGGGACTATAAAGTTTTGTCCCGGCACAGTTCAGTCGCCATCATGCGTTGGAACAGTGAGGAGCGTGCGTTTGCCGTTGAGGTTTACTTTTCGAGCGGATGTTCTGTGATCGCAACCCAGCGCGCCTTTCGGAATCGCTTTAATTTAGCCCCCTTGGCCCCTGTCCCGGACCGGAAATCAATTGTTACGTGGGTCACTACGTTCAGACAAACTGCAAGTGTGACAAGACGAAGAACTGGAGTCCCTCGGCCCATTAGATCACCGGAGAACATTGAGTTAGTTAGAACTTCAGTGTTGCGATCACCACGGCGTTCTGCGCGCAAACATGCGTCTGCCCTTGGACTTTCCGATCGTTCTGTGAGGAGAATACTTCATGATGATCTTCATTTTCATCCATACAAGATGGCAATTGTGCAGGAACTTTCTGAACGTGACTTCAATTCTCGGAGGAACGCGTGTGAGGTTTTTCTGGAAGTCGTTCCTGAGGACGCTATTGTTTTTTTTAGTGATGAAGCCCATTTTCATTTGTGTGGATCCGTAAACAAACAAAACATGCGCTACTGGGCTGATACCAATCCTCGACAATTGCATCAACGGCCTTTGCATTCACCTAAAGTCACAGTGTGGTGTGCAATTTACTCACGTGGAATTATTGGTCCCTGGTTCTTTGAGGAAAATGAAGTCACAGTGACAGTGAATTCGCACCGGTATGTAAACATGTTACAGGAATTTTTTTCCCACGGCTAGATGAGTTGGACTTAGGGGACACTTGGTTCCAACAAGACGGAGCAACGGCACACACTTCAAGAACATCGATGGCTGTTTTGAGGGAACACTTCCCAGAGCGCCTTATCTTAATTAGGGGCGATTTGGAGTGGCCAGCCCGCTCTCCCGATTTGACCCCTTGTGATTATTTCCTATGGGGTTTTTTGAAATCCCGTGTGTATGTGAACCGTCCAAGGACCCTACAAGATTTGAAGACGAACATCCAGGAAGAAATTGCCAACATAAACGCCTGCTATGCTGGCAAGAGTCATGACAAACGCCAGAAATCGGTTTACTCAGTGTATGGAGAATGGGGGACGTCACCTAACTGATTTGATCTTCAAAACTCAGTAAAACAAAACTTTATGTATGTGCCTGTATTATAAAAAACGAATAAAAATTTTCTGATTCATACAATAAGTTTTATTAACTTTTGAAAAAAGGAAGTTATGCTGCCGCACCCTGTACTAGCTGTATCGGATAATGCATCTAATGTTAAAGGGGCCATTAACAGCACCGGATGGAAATTTTTAGGTTGTTATGCTCACACTTTGAATCTCGTTGTTCAAGATGCTCTCAAATTACCCACAATAAAACCTATTTCGGATAAACCTAGAACTATAGTGAGTCATTTCAAACGAGGTTCCAAGGCTACTGCTAAATTGAATGAAATCCAAAAAAATTCTGGAATTCAAGTTCCAAAAAAAAAAAAATACTTCAAGATGTGGTCACCAGATGGAACTCCACATTTTATATGTTCGAGAGATTTATAGATTTGGAAGTTCCACTGCGTTCAACAATTGCTCTACTTGATGCAAATTTACCAACAACCTCAATGGCAGAATGGGGTATAATGAAAGATATATGCAAAATTCTGAAAACGCTACTCGTTCTGTAAGCGGAGAAAACTATATGTCTTTAGTTATAGTAATTACCAACGGTTCACTAGATGTGTGCAATGAATTGTCACGTATTCCAGACTTGTCAGAGATATCGAAGTTTTGTTTTGAAAAAATGTGAAACTGGACTTCGAGAACGATTGGGCAATATGGAATACAGCAATACAATGGCTATTTGTACATTTTTGGATCCAAGGTTCAAAACATTTGGTTTTAAAAATGCAGATGCCGTGGAAAGGGTTCGTAAAAATGTTATTAGCGCTTTAGTAGAAATAATAGATTCTACGGAAAAAAAAAATAAAATTGATTCCGCGGAATCAAATAATGAAATCAATTCGTCCGACGAACCTGCTTCAAAAAAACCGAAAACGAATGAAGAAAATGTCATTGCTGAATTTTCTATTTGTTCTTCACTTGACAAGATAGCGAGTGGTCATGGTAGCATGAAAAAAAATTCAACTTCAAGGGCTCTAATGGAGTTACAAAGATATATGGAGGATGATCTCTTGGAAAGGAATAAGAATCCCATGCAGTGGTGGAAAGACTGTAGCTATATGTACCCTAATTTGAGTAAGCTGGTGAGGCAAAAATGTTGCCATGTGAAAGACTATTTTCCAAAGCTGGAAATTTACTGCATGAAAAACGTACTCGTTTAAGTGCGAAAAAACTACAACAAATGTTGTTTTTGAATATGAATAGTAAGTTCATGAAGTAATTATGAAATTATTCTTCAAAGGCATTCCCGCAATCATTCAGTTCCTTTTATTTCCAAAGAAGAGTTTTATTGTTTTAAATAATTATTTTTTTAAGAATATATTTTTATTTGTTACGAAGAATATTATAAGATAAGAAATTCCCAGATGTCCGTATAACTGTTCGATTCCATTCCATTCCGATATCTCCCATATTTCAGCGTACCCTGACACGAACTTATCCGAGCCCCACCGTTCTTACCGCCGGGTCCGGAGCGGATCGACTACGTTAACGTCGTACGCACGCGTTTTCAAATATATACCCGTCTACGCTAGTAATCGAGTACGAGTACGATCCGTACCTGTTACAAGTTGTTCCTAGTCGATACCTGTTCCAAGATACCTGTGACAGGTATTTCGTACCATCTCTAGTACGTAAAAGTTAATAATCAACATAATCATATACCGTTATTGAAAGGAACTAAAATGAATAATAAATTTATACAAACTGTCGAAATTATTAGATCAAAAACGAAAATATAAAATAAATAGCTTTAAATATTTGCGTGCTGGTTAGGATGACATAAACAACTATTCTTATTTGTCATTAACAATGATTCATCAGTATTATATATTTAACACTAAATCTAGTCTGAATTGTAACCAAAATATACTCAAAATTTTCATTTTCTATTTATTTTTTTGCCAAATTTGTATTTAAGACAATGTTAGTGATATTGTGTCATGAAAAGAAATTGAATCAAACAGGGTCGGACTAGATATGGAGGCCCATCTTTAACAAATTTTTAGCGGTACGCCCAACATGTTAAAAATGAAAAGTTTATTTTTAAGTAATTATAAAATGGAAGTTTCCACTATTTTTAGTGGATTGCACGATTGGCAACATCGCTATACTTTTCTCTATTCGCCTATAGTATATACGAAGTTACCCCAGGTTTTGGAAAAATACGTTTGGCAACTCCGGATTGAATCTATACTGAAAAAATTAACTTTAACGATTCAACCAAATTCAGGAAGCCCAATTCGGCAACACCACAAAACTTTTGTTTATTAATGATATCATTATATTGTCACGACATTGGGGAAATTTCAATTTGGTTGGGCAACACTGTTTTTCTGAAACAATTTTCCAAATATTCAGTTTTTGTTAGAATTTAGTTTGGCAACATTGCAATTGTCAGATTTTTCAATTTTTAGCGAAACTTTGGCAACACTACAAACTCGACACATGTCTCTAGAGCAGTATTTTCACGAAAATATCAAATTTTCCTATTTTGGGGAAATCGAACGAATTTCCCCAGTTTAGGGAAAAAGATAGTTTTTTAATTGCTTTACGGAAATTTGGCGAAACTGCTATCTTCATATGTTTCATTAAAGCAGTTATTCAGTATTTCAAAATCCTAATTTGGCAACACCGAAATAGTTTTATAAAAAAATCAATGTTTCTTATTTAGGTGAAAATAGATCAGATTTATTCAGAGATACAGTTCGGCAACACCGCAGTACTTTTTCACGAATTTTCTGTAATTTAGATTTGGCAACACTGTAATCTCTATATTTGATATTCTTGAAATGATAATATTAATTTTAAATGATATAGTAAATAATTTCTTTAGAATTTCAGTTGAAAATTGTTTTTAGGCATAGTTTATATAATCCCAGGAACAAAACACCCCAAATTAGTGGTAGACGATAACGAATACTCCGTATACCTAAAACACGAAGATAGAACAAGATGGCGATGCAGTTGTTACTTCAAAACGAAATGTAAATCTACGTTACTGACATACGGAAGAGTAGTTCGAATCAATCACGAACACAACCACGCGCCATCGATGTCAGGAAAAGATTTAAACAATCAATTAAAACAATTTGTATCGATTATTAGAAACATACAGAACCATTAATACTCGAATAAAATATCTATATCCCTATTTTTATAAATATCATTTATTTCTATGATTCAGAGCATGTTTGATAATCGATTTTTGTAGATTTGATCTTCGTTTTACCGGGTAGAAAGTATCCGAGAATAATAGTCGATGGTTTCGAATACAACGTACATAAAAAAGAAGAAACTAAAACTCGATGGAGATGTACGAACGGATCTAAAACAAAATGTACCGCTACAATATATAGTTACGGCAATACGGTCATTATGAAACGATTACACAATCATCCTAAAAATAAAATCGATAGTTTAAATAAAATCGGCGTACCGAAATTTGTGAAGATTCTAAGACAATAATCGTTTCCCATGATATTGTACGTTGTTGCCACGTTTTGTTTTTCATTTGTTAACTATATAGAATTTAGTTTGATTTATTTTAATGTTTATATTTTGGCAGCAATTGTTATTACAAACGTCACAGTTACCAACGTAAATACCTTTTAGTAATTTCATTACTATTGATAAGAAATAAATTAATACAGGGTGTCTCAACTTATATAAATTTGTTTAATGAATAAAAATTATTTTTTTTGTATAAGATTCGTTTATTAAATTTTTTTTTATCAAATGATTTTGTTCTTCCTTTCGTTTCTATTACCTTAATTTATATACAGAGTTTTCCTAAAAACGATAAATTTATTTTTGTATTGATGATTAATTTTTAGGTATCGTGTATTTCTGTCCAGGAAGAAAACACCCCCGTTTAATTCTCAATAATTACGAGTATAATTTCCATATTAAAGAAGCTACACGAACAAGATGGCGATGTAAAAATCAAACCTCAAGTAAATGCAGCGCCACACTGTATACTTCAGGATATCAAGTGGAAATAAAAAACCGCCATAATCACGAGCCACATAAAGTTAAACAAAGTTCTTTAATTATGCCACAAGCAGTTAAAATTGTAATATTGGATAATAATTACTGACAATATTTTTTATGTTGTGTTTCATTTCAACCTAATGAAATTGTTATTTAAAAAAAATTGATTAAACAATTTTCAGGTACTATATATTTCGGACAATCTCGTAAAAATCCAACAATAATATTAGACGGTTTTGAATATCTACTTCATTATAAAGAATCTCAAAAAACTAGATGGAGATGCAAACATTATTCGAAATTCAAATGCAAAGCTAGTTTAATGACAAGCGGTAGAAAAGTTGTCGTACATCAAAATATACACAGTCACGAACGAGAACCATTGGATTATACGAATAAAAGACAAATTAATATCAATATAATAAGGCAACAATAACGGGAAACGACAATTTGTATTCTAAATGTGATAAAATAAACTTTTAAAATTTCTGTTTTATATTTGATTATACTTAACCTCACATTTCCAATCAGTGCTACGCTTCCAAAGAATCCGGTCGTTGACCTTAGTAACCGACTTCGTATCGAATTTATAGTCCAGTCACTAATGGTTAAGAATTATTTCCCATAATATCCGATATCATGAAATTTGTCATGGTAGTAGTAAATACTTTAGGTTTAAAAGTTATATTGTGCCGATGTGTATTTTTCATCCCGTTTCAGGGGTGGAAATTAATAAGAAAAAACTAATGTAAGAAATCGAAGAACGAGTCATTTTTAAGTAAAAATGTTCTGTGCATATCTATAATTGAGTCTATAGATGGAAAATTTTTCAAAAAAATTTGTAAAAGTTTTTTAAAGAGCTTACAAAATGGATGGATAAAAACCTTTTGTTTAAAAATTGATTTATTTTGAAAATGAATATTGTTGAAACCTCGTATGCCTAATACCGTGACCCCAATTAACGTCATGATTTTTTTCAATATGCATTTAATCTTTAAAAAGACTTCTCTTAAATTTCAGCTCAATATCCTAATTATTTTGGCTCGAGTCATTTTTCAAACAAGCATATGTTTTCCATTAGTATTGGAACAAAATAATTATCAATAAGCAATCTTAGTTTTTGTATGAAAGGACAAAAAAATAAAAATTACAAGTCTTTTAGATGTTCAAATTGTATTAAAAATGATTTTTTAATGGTCTAGATAGCTTAAAAATTAATTTTCATACAAATCTATGTTCGAAAAAATTACAACAATTTATTTTTATAGTTAGTGACTGGACTATATGTGAGAAACCAACTTTCACTCTTAATCCTACTAATGAATGGTTTCTAATAGTTTTCTATTCAAAATTAATTATTCTATTAAATATTGACCATTTATTATTTTCAAATACCTTCATAAAAAAATATGAAAAAACTTCAGTAAGAAGTTTCCTTCTAAAGTCAAACTTTTTTGCTTCTTCTTTTTTATTTATCAGCTGTGTGGCTAGATAGTAAATCGCGACGTTGTCGGCTTGTACCTAAAGTTCATAAAACGTCGTTATACTCAAAGTTTATTTATAAATGGTATTTAATCTCAAAAAAGTATTATTATTTATAATAAAATAATTTTTAGGTACCGTATACTTTATAAAAGGACAGAAACATCCTATGCTTATTCTGAACAACTATTGTTATACCATGCATTGGAAAGATCGAAATAAAACAAGATGGCGTTGTAGACGACATAATACTCTAAGATGCATCACGTTCTTATATACAACCGGCAACACTGTTTATATTCACAACGAACACAATCATTCTTGCGAAACGATGAATATGGCGAATTTAAGTTCCCAAAACGTCACCGTTATACATAGGGCGATCAAAAATAGATTAACGACAAAATCAATATTGAGATGATTTGATGTACATGGAGAATCGATGAGAAATATGAATTAAAATTTCTAGAATGTAATTATTAACTTAAATAAAAACTATTTAGTTAAATTATTTTCTTCCCTATATCGTGGCTGTTTCGATCTTCATATACGTCCTCAGTGTGATTGTTGTCAACGAAAATAATGTTTTTAGGTACCATTTACTTTGGGAAGGCTCAAAAATACCCGAAAATCATTCTGAATGATCACGAGTATCATATGCATATACAGGATATAGATAAAACTAGATGGCGTTGTAAGAAACATGGTAGAGGGAACAAGTGTTCGGCTGTTTTATATACAAAGGGAAAAACCGTGTACGTTCATGGTAATCACAATCATTCTGCAGATACAGTCCAATATGAAAATCTTATACCGCAAAATGTACAAATCGTATATAAAAATAAATATTAAAAATTCCTTGTATTATCATTATCATACAAATAATAACTCCGACAACAACGCATTTTCGCTCGTTACATATTCATATTCGATATTTCATCAATTATCATTGTACCTTTTAATTTTATAGATAAGATTAATTTTTAGGAACAGTTTATTTTACTAAAGGTCAAAAATATCCCAAACTTTTGCTTAACAATTATTGTTACACAATGCACTGGAAGGATTCGCTTAAAACTCGATGGCGTTGTAGACGACATACCAGTCTTAAATGTACTAACTTTCTTCATACAACCGGCAACACTGTGTATATTTTCAACGAACACAATCATTTACGGGAAGAAATAGATATTAAAAATTTATTGTCTCAAAAAGTAACCATAGTTTATAGTAAAATTAAAAGGAGACCGCTTTTAAACAAACAACGTCAAATATTTATAACTAATTAATAATTAAAACTCAAAATGATTAACTATTACTTTAATATGTTTTTACTTACCCTGTGAGCTGTAACGTCATTTCCGAAATAATAATGGATTGAATTATTTACTTAACGTTTGTAATATTTTGTAACTACATACATGTAATCAAATTTTGCTAATTTTTGTTTATTTACAGGGAAACAGGTTACCGTTTACTTTGGTAAAGCATTAAAACACCCAAGATTAATAATGGATAATTACGAATATCAGATTCATTACTTTGAACCGAATAAAACTAGATGGCGTTGTAGATTGCATACTAAACTAAAGTGTAGAGCGATTCTATACACCACCGGAAATATCGTCTATCTACATAGTAACCACAACCATAGACCTTCAATTGTAAATTGCGAAAATATGGTATCGCAAAAATTCATATTGAAACGTAAATTTATTAATAGAATTTGAAAATGTAACCGTCTTCAATTATTAAATCGTTACCTGTAACACGGTATATTTTAATTTACGTTATAACCTGTTGTTACTGTAAATATAGAGATGGGATTTCCAATTTAAAAATAACCTGTTTCAATTTCAGCTATAATATATTTAACGAAAGCTCAAAAACACCCGAAATTGATACTAAACGGCCACGGTTACCACATAGCTTTGAGGCAGTTAAATAGATCCAGATGGAGGTGTAAAAAACATAGAAGTAATAGATGTTTAGCTTTTCTTTATACTACGAACGATGGACGTAATACGGTTTATATTTATAACGATCATAATCACTCTCCAGATGAATTTCCAAAACCCCATTTGCAGTCACAGTACGTTTACGTGGTGAAGGCGTCGAAGGGGAATATACCACCTTCAGTTGCATATAATGTACAGATACCTGGTTGAGGTTGACTATTTATTTGATTAATAAAATTGTTTATAAAAAATTATTGTTTATACATTATTTTCATTTAAAGTATGACATAGTTAATTCAGAAAGTACGTGCGGGAGATGAAAACATTTTTTTACTAAAATTCCAATGCAGATTGAAAAATTTGAAAATTTTGAATTAACCTGTAAAATTCGAAATAAAATTCTAACGTATTTGAAAAGTGGAAAAAATTGGGAGTATTTATTATAAAAAATGGAAAAAAATTAAAAATTGCTGGAAATTGAGAAAAATTCAAAATAAACTCGGAAAAATTCGGAAAAAAAAACGATAAAATATAAAAAATTTCAATGAAATTTCAGGAAAATCTGGAAATTCTATAATTCACAATATAAATAAAAAAAAGTAGAAAAGTGACCGAGATTATCAAGAAAATGTATTTACAATTCAAAATAAATACAAAAAAATTGGGAAAATTATGGAAATTTGAAATAGACAAAAAATTCGACAAAAATTTGGAAAAATTAGCAGATCCGAAAAAATCCATGGAGATTCTGGAAAATCAGAAAAGTTTATGGGAAAAATTCTCATAAATAAAAATAAATAAAAAAATCGTGAGAACTACTAAAAAAAGAGAAAAAAAACCCGATGGAAATCTAAAAACTACGAAAATTGGAAAAAATTCTGAAAAAAAAAACGATAAAATATAAAAAATTTCAATGAAATTTCAGGAAAATCTGGAAATTCTATAATTCACAATATAAATAAAAAAAAGTAGAAAAGTGACCGAGATTATCAAGAAAATGTATTTACAATTCAAAATAAATACAAAAAAATTGGGAAAATTATGGAAATTTGAAATAGACAAAAAATTCGACAAAAATTTGGAAAAATTAGCAGATCCGAAAAAATCCATGGAGATTCTGGAAAATCAGAAAAGTTTATGGGAAAAATTCTCATAAATAAAAATAAATATAAAAAATCGTGAGAACTACTAAAAAAAGAGAAAAAAACCCGATGAAAACTGCGAAAATTGGAAAAAATTCTGAAAAAACAGAAATATTTCAAAAATTGAAAAATTAAAAGGGTTCAAAGAAAAAACCAAAATTTAAGAAATTTCACAGAAATTTGAAAAAAAAAAGAAAATAAGAAGTATTTCTAATTCAAAATAAATATAAGAATTTCATTAAAAAATCAAAAATAATGAAAATAGAAGAAATCGAAATAAATCGGAAAAACAAATTTGAAGAAAATTGTTAACAAATAATTGAAATAAAAACGAAAAATTCGGAAAAATGTGTATTTGAAGAAATTTTTCAAAAATAGTCGGAAAAATGTGGGAAATACAAAATATCATAATATGAATTAAATATGAAAAAATATGAAAAATTATGAAAAATTGAAACAAAAAACTATAATAAATCAAAAAATTATAAAAAATCGACGATTAATAAAAAAAATTGAAAAAATTCGAAAAAATAACCCGAAAATATTCGAAAAAAATCTTAAAAACTACAACAAAAAACAAAAAGCACGAAAATCTCGGAAATTCTGAAATTTTTGTCGTATTGATAAAATAAATATTTTTTTCTAATTTTTTTGCTTAGAATTTCTGAATTAACATTCCAAAAAAATATCCATTTTTCACATCAATACTGATTATACTTTTTAGTATACCCGCCCAACCACGTACTTCTTCAGCTTCACAGTAAAATAATTTACAAACTGTCATGATTTTCCATTTGGAAAAATCACATTTCCAATATAAATAACCTAACCTTAAATTTCAGGTATAATCTACATTGGAAAAGGCTACAAACACCCCAAAATAATCGTAGATTCATACGAATATAAAATGCAAATGAAGAAAAAAGACAAAACAAGATGGACGTGTTCAAATTACAAAAAAAGCAGATGCAACGGCACGATATACACATACGGAAAAACCGTTAAAATCATAAACTATCACAATCATCAAGCAACTGTCAAGGACACAAAAGGAATGCAACTCATCTCACAGAATGTTACCATAATTAGGCCAGACGAACCCATTCAATTCACTTGGCCATTCAAACTAGAATAAAAATATTTATCATAATATTAGTAATGTTATGACACACGAAATACTCTTTTAAATAATATTTATTCCATCAACCAAACCATAAAATCATTAAAAGAAAATGAGTTTTTATTTAATAAATCTTTATAACATATATTTTCTACAACGTATGGTAAAAATGCGTCAACCACATCCCACTAAGTAAAACAATACGTGTAAAACAGCTGGAAATACCCGCGAAATTTAATTTGATTTAAACGAACATACTAATAATAGTTTAATAAAACTATTATTAATACGATTCGTTTTATTTATTTTTTTTTTCCTATTATTCAATTAGTTATAATAATTAATTGTGCTTGGTGTGA
The DNA here is from genome assembly GCF_026230105.1 of Diorhabda sublineata. Lineage (NCBI taxonomy): Eukaryota > Metazoa > Arthropoda > Insecta > Coleoptera > Chrysomelidae > Diorhabda > Diorhabda sublineata. The sequence goes on from NC_079474.1 coordinate 35,135,093, forward strand.
TTATAAACAATAAATCCAGATATCCAAAGTTATAATAATAAAAAATTGACGGTTGAGTTGCCTAGTTACCCGGCGAAAGTTCTTTTATATATAGTAGGTAATGCATGACGTAATCTGGCGTGATTAAAATAAAACATAATTTCGTAACGGTTTGTTTTGTTTTAGAAATAATATACATCAGTAGAGGATATAAACATCCGAAAATAATCGTAGATTTTAACGAATATAACATACAATTACAAAATAAAAACAAAACGAGATGGACGTGCGGAAATTACAGAAGAAGTCGTTGTAAATCTATAATATATACGTACGGAAAAACCGTTAAAGTCATACATTCTCACAATCACGAATCTGTCATAACTAATATCGACGAGACGAAATTAATACCACAAAAAGTACAAATTATACGTCAAACTTGAAAATAAATATAAAAATAATAGTTTATACATTCGATTGTATCAGTTACGTAATTTATTTCAATGTATACGAATATTATACATTCTGTTTTTGTTGACATGTGTTTTTGTTCATGTGTTGCTTGATTAATGGATTTATATAAATTTGGTTCTGCGCATGGAGCAAGTGGATGATCAGTTACGATCTTAAATTTGTGAATAAAACATTATATATATATATATATATATATATATATATATATATATATATATATATATATATATATATATATATATATATATATATATATATATTTATTTATTTATATTGATAATAAAAATTAAATCAAAGTAAAGAAAAACAGTTCAACAACAACCCAATTTTAGATGTAATCTACTTCACCCAAGGCTTGAAGTATCCCAAAATAGTATTTGGAGACTATCTTTTCACCGTTCATAGTCGTAATCCGAAAAGTACTAGATGGCGCTGTAGACACGTAAACAAAACCAATTGCAAAGCTAGTTTATTGACATTTGGTAGAACATTGGAGGTAATAAACACGCATAATCACGCCCCCCCTTCGGATATCAAGGAGAAATTAATTCCCAGCGTGGTAAACGTAATACGAAGTATCAAATGATATATACGAGGGGAGGATACAAAGTAAATCGATATATTTGTTTGAAAATGAGTTGTTAAATTATTAATTACGCAATAAATTATATATTTTTGTTGCTGAAAATTTATTTTTCGTTGACGTGATGAGAGATTTATGTATTTATACGGTGTATGGTAAATCGTCTATAATTTCACACCACCCCGATTTAAGATCGTAATAAAACACGTTAATTTAGCATTTTCGATATCCACTTATCGAACTACCAGATAATATTTCCGGTTTTAATATTATTTAATTGACATCCGAGTGGACATTTTGAACTGAATTTAAGAAGTATACGAAATGGTAGTAAATTAATAAAACATTACGTGTAATTTATAAATTCAGTTAAAAATTACAAACCGGAAGTAATTAAAATGATATTAAAACCGGAAGTATTGATTTCTGACATTTGTGAACCAGGAAAATGGAGTTTAAAAGTCGAAAACGCTAAACTAATGTGTTTTATTATGATTCTATACCGGATAGGTACGAAAAGTGTTTCTTATTTAATCTCTAATATGAATATTATTGTTTCAGAGACAATTTATATTTGCCAAGGTAGAAAATATCCGAAAATAGTCGTTGATATGTATCATTATATAATGCAGAAACAAAGTAATCAAAGAAGTAGATGGAGATGTTCTTATTGCAATAAAACTAAATGTAAAGCCATCCTGTATAGTTTTGGAAAAAATGTTAAAACGATGTATCAACATAACCACGAACCCCCACCACCAGTACCAATCGAAGAACTAATCCCGCAACTGGCAAATGTTATACGACATCAAAATGAATGGATAAATATTTTACATAAAAAAACTATTGTCTATGACCACCCTGTATTATGAAATGTCATCTTCTTTCCCTTATAACTTGTTCTATATAAGTATGCAGCGTATAACTGTTTTGATTAATTATAAAAAAGAAGAAGAAAGTTTATATCACGAAACGTTATGATTTCAATATTTTTTCATTCCAATAATAAATATTTTTTCTAGAAATAATATTCTTTTCCCACGGTAGAAAATATCCTAAATTGATCGTGGATTCCTATCATTACGTTATGAAAAAACAAACTGACAACCACAGCAGATGGAGGTGTTCGTATTGTAACAAATCGAAATGTAGGGCCGTACTAGAATCGTATGGAAAAACTGTGAGATTAACTTACGCTCACAATCATCCTCCCCCTTCTCAAACTAGAAACGAAACATTAATACCACAAACTGTGAACGTTATTAGAAGAATGACAAAATAAAATTTTATATTATAATACTATATATTTATTTCACTCCTCGTATATAAACAAACTACGTCCAGATGTGAAGGTAAAACGGAATACTCGATCTCATTTTATCACGTATAGTATATACTTTTCTATCTCTTTTTATTGTTATAACGAAAATCTGTGTGGTGCTGACATCGATGCCACAGTTATTGATTTTACCTACTTTCAGAAATTTGTATTTACCACGTAAAAGGAAACAAAAATCCTAAAGTTTTCGTTGAAAATTATAGTTTCGGATTACAACGTCGAGGCGAAAAGAAAAGTAGATGGCGATGTAGTTCTGTGAATAAAACTAGATGCAGGGCATTTTTAAATACATTCTGCGATACGGTTATGATCATAAACGAACACAATCACCCACCTCCTAAGATGCCTCGCATAGAACATCTCATCTGTCAAATGATTACTTTGATTAAACATTCGACGTACGGAGATAAATCTCGTAATATCCTAGACTAATTTTGTAATTTAATAAATAAATACTTTAATTATTTATTTATAATGAAGTTTTAATTATTTATTGTAATATAATCATAAATTAACATAATTTCTTTATAATGTTTTATTATTAATAAAAGTATTTTTAGGTACCATATATATAAGCAGCGGTCGTAAATATCCAAAATTGGTACTTGACGATAATCATTATTGTCTTTTATCACAAGCTAAAGATCATACAAAATGGCGTTGTTTGTATTATTACAAAACTAAGTGTAGATCTAGTTTATCTACGTCGAAAAATATCGTAACTGTTATGTACGATCATAATCATCCTGTATTTAAAAACAAAGATGGCGACACCAAACAACTCATTCCAAAAATAGTCAAAATAGTAAGAATGGAAAATACACGAAAACTACCTTATAATTATTAATTAAAAATTGTAATAATTATAATTTGTATTGAAAAAAATGATGAATAATAATATAATCATGAGTAATCGAAATGTAAAAATTACCCTTTTCAATGGCAACACTGTTCTTAAACTTCAAATCACGAGATGTGGTTATTAGTGATAATATACCGTTAAAATTGACAATGTATTGTTGGTTGCATACTTTCTTTGAATTTAATATAAATAAATTTGTATTTAGTTTGAATTTATTCGATGTATTATTAAATTTTATTATAGTTTTAGTTACATACGCTGTGGGTAAGAAACAAATGCCGGTTTTATTACTGAACGACTTCAAATATCTCAAACATAGAAGTTCGCAAAGATCCACCTATTGGAAATGTTGCATGTACGACACGGGAACCTGTAAAGCACGTTGTACCACTTACGTCAATCAAACGATCAGAATTTCCGGAAATCACAGTCATAAAAGTTTAGAACCGATCGTCAATATGCAACTGATTAGTCAAGAAATTTATACGATTGTAGATAAATTAAATGACGGTTATTAAAATCTCAATTCCGGATATTGATTTATTTATATAAATAATACTTTCAAAATCTCTAGAGATGGAAACAACCGAGTTTTTATCTGTTCTAGTCGCTTCCAGATGGAACCAAAATTAAATAGATATAATAAGAACTAAGATTTTCAAAAATCGTCAGTTTTTTATAAAAAAATCATCTTTGAAATATTTATTGTTAGCAAATTTTAATAATAAATAAAATTGTTAAAACAGTTTAACTAAATTGAATCTGAATAATGCAACGCTGTCAGAAGTTAAATTTTACCAGGTGCGTTTGAAAAGTACTTACGGTAATTTGAATTTTAGATAAAACGTATTTGAAGGTGTTATTTTCCACGACAAGACGAGGTAGAAAGTGTATGATATTTAAAAAATACAGATATTACGTAAATCAAATACATAATAATAGAATATTTTGGATGTGTGCGGATTATTACCACACGAAATGTAAAGCAAGATGTGTTACTAATGCAGAAGGGACATCTATATTTCGTTATAATGAAATACACAACCATCCACCGGATACCAACGAAACACACAACTTTACGAAAATTTCGTAAAGATTTTAAAGAAACTTTTAATTTGATCAACGCTGTACCAAATAAAATTAATATATGTCAAACTAATATAATCTAAGAATAAATTTTCTAAAAATTAGATCATTTGTATAAATTCATGGAAAAATATGTTTTCTTAAGCTTACGCCACCACCAATACATCTTTTTTGACGTAAGTCACGGTAAATCATTTTCTCATATTTAATACTTTATCTATGGTGTAGTGACGGTCCCATAACTGACGTCAATTTGTAAGATGTTTCTAAACTCTCTGTCAATGACCTTGTTTCGACTTTAGATTTCAAAGGACACTGAAAGTATGAAATAAATGTTTATTAAAACGTGTTTAATTATTATTAACAATAATTCGCAGAATTATAATCAAATTATTACTATAAACATTGAAAATCAAAGAACTAGTTGACTGCAAGGATGGTTGCATATACTTCACTAATAATTATTGCATTAAACGGTTGGGGACAGGTTGAAAAATACGTTTTAGAGCACGATAATATGAATTTTTATACTTTTGTATTTTGTTTCATAGTTGTTGCATTGCATAAACGAATATACAATATAATAGAAAACAAAACGTCACTTACTAATCTACCTTGGCTGAATAACAATTTGTACCGGTCTGTCATAGGTTAAAAAAGAATTGTATTTTTATTCATCAACTTCAATACAAAACAATGTAAATAACAGTGAATATTTTCTAACGACTCCAAAGTTTTATTGTGTTTTAAAAATAATGTCTCTCCCCGGACTACCTCCTTTACCTAAAAGTCTCAGCGGTTTCAAACTCCAAGAATATCCTTCACACCTTCCTCCAACTCCAATTCGAACCTCGTCTATCCGCTCAACTGTATCACATTCCTCTAATCAAATGTTGTATCCCGAATCAAACGTACATTTAATACCAATCGGGGGAAGTTCTCGACGATCTTCGAATCTCGATACGAAATTAGCCGTTTTAAAACAAGAAATGTACAATCTGAGACAATTAGATCTTTCAGTTCTATCTCAATTATGGTCTTTAAACGAATCGATTCAAGACTATAGACAGATGCTACAAGAACAAGAGGATAGAGTGTTGTCTCCACCATCGCCTTCGCCAACTCCATCATCGGGAGAAGATATGGACGGCGAGGAGTTTTATATGTCTGCTACTTCTTTGAGCTTCAGATCCACGGCAGCCGTTCCTCCAGGAAGGAGAACAAGTAATTCGTCGAATACTTCGAGTTTAGGTTAATTAGTGATTATTGTATGCATTCCTGTTAAATGGTGTGTAAGATTAAGTGATAATTATGTAGTGACAGCTATTTTATTGGGGTATTTTGAGGAATATGAAGCGGAAAAAGGTATTTGATGAGATTATTCATATACTTAGTATGTCAGTTTTATTTTATTATTTGTAATTGTTATTTTGATACTTTATTATATTTTTATTTACTTGAATAAAGCTCAAACAACTGTTTAATTTTAATTTTCCTGAATAATATTGGATTTAAAAGAGGAAAAGATTATTAGATAGAGAATTGGACTAAAAAACTATGAAAATTTAGTGAATTTTACTATAAAAATTGAGTTGGTGGATTGATTAAACTCAATTTATGTTATAAAGACAATTAAATAATTTATTGCTGCCAAATTTAAACGAAATTAAGTAAAATCGTGTGGTAAAACCAAAACAACATTTGTACAACAAAAACGTATAAAAATACTGAAATTAAAAGCTCAAAATGATGATGTGAAAATGTTAGGTTAGGTATTTTCTTACTACTCATGGCCACAAAAATTGAATAGGTGGCTTAGTTAAATACAATTTTTGCTATAAACACAACTAATAAAAACTTTATTTCATCCAAATTGAAGCAAATTTACTTCAAAATCGTGTAGTAAAGACAAATACTATACATATAAAAAAACTGAAATTATAAGCTTAAATAATTGTTTCATTATAATTTTATAGTTTTAGAATTAAAAATCAATATATTCTCGTAAAAACATCTAATAGAAGATTAGATTACAAAATCTATTTGAAAATACATATTTAGGGACTTTAAAATGATTTAGATGTTTGTTATATGTATAATTAAATTAAGATAAACGACTGATTAAATATTATTTTTATGTTGAATTTTCGTATTTTACGAATTTATTCAATTAATTCATCTGGAAATGATGGTGTAAAAATGTAGGTATTTAGTTATGTACTATCCATTGCCACAAAAATTGAAAAGGAGGCTTTGTTATACTGAATTTTTGCTATTAAGATAACAAGTAAAAATGTTATTGCATCCAAATTGAAACAAATTTACTTTAAAATAATGTAGTTAAACCAAAATAGCGATTAATACAAAATCGTGTAGAAAAAACTGAAAATAAAAGCTTTGAAAACCAATTTTTTATTGAATTTTTTTTTAAATTGATACATTACCCTTCCCATTATTAAAACCAATCAAAATTCCAAGTGAATTTCCAATGACAAACTTCGTTATTAGAATCTCACTGAACAAGGTGAGTATTTTGAAAATAAAACAATATAAAAAAACTTTTACTAACATTAGAAAATATATAAAGTGACTATTTATTGATACTGCTGTAATATTCCTCTTCGAGATCGTAAAGATCAGCGGCCATATCGTCACGTAAAGACATCAATTTCTGATCGCATTCTGCTTGTTTTGACCTAAAAATTTTAATTAAAAACGAAATATTTTTACTGAAATACGTACCTGAATACTTTGGAATTGTGTGTTATAGCTTCGTTAACTGAAGGAAAATCGTTTAAAATAAGATATTGTTTGATGTCAGACACCAATTTCATCAAAGATTCGCCAGCTCTAACTATATTAGCGGCTCTAACGTGCATTTCGTATGTATCTTGTTCACATTGAGTCATTCTTGATAATTGTGTATCGTGTTCACCTTTCGATAGTTTTACGATTTCTATAATAAATGAAAAATTAGATTCACTTCATTGTTTACTTTTTTTTATTTACCTTCAAAATTTTCTAACATACTCTTTACGTCGTCTTTTAAACGCGTTCTATAAGATTTTAATAATGCTTCTTTACTTTGAGGAAGCGATCTAGAAATAGACATTATTAATATTAAATATATAAATCGTTTAAACAAAACAAAAATATAAATGGTTATGTATATGGATTTGTATTCTTCTTCTTTTTTATTTGTATATTGGCCTTTTACAACCTCAATTTGAGCTATAATATTAATATTTAAATTATTTAGATAAAGTATTTCCTTTTTTATAATAAATTTTTAAATTATGAAGGTATATTATATGAACTTATCTTTAATACAAATATACCGGAAACAAATTTATATTTGTCAACCTTGTTTTCATTACATATTTATCATTGAAAATACCATTTTTAAATACATGCAAACATGACTTTAAATAGAAAAGATACTATGTATATGACTGTTAAAAAATGTTTATTCACTTAACATAAACGACATATAATGTGTCCTGTTGTTGAAATAACTAAGTACCTACGTTACTAGCATATAAAAGACACACTTAAATCTTTTTCGTGATAGTTGAACTAGTGCATCGGCAAATGTGTAGCGGGAAGTATAAAAAAGTGGAATGCCTATAATTGTGTTTTACGAAATAAATTAAATTAAACGAAATTAGTGAACAAGATTTGAATTTATTGTTACAAAAGTTTAAAAATACTATATTTGTTTGGCTTATAAGTATGTATAAGTTTCATTTTATTTTAGAAAATGTAAATGCTTTTGAAAACTTAACTTTTTCGCTGTCAAACGTATTTTAGCATAGTGGATAATTTGTTTATTGAGGGATTATTTTTCATATATATACAGCTTAAAGTTGTTTATTAAAATAAATATCAATAATTAGTCAATTATTTATGGAGAGATACGAGGAACGTGAACTCCAGTGGCGGCGTGTAAATATTATAGTAAGGGATCATTTTAAAAACCCATATTCGTAAAAAATTATACAACATATTTCCTAGTTACTTTAAAATCTGCTTTTTAATTTAACGTATTACCAGTTTTAAAATGAAGATCACTTAATTATAACACGAAATGAACAAAAATAAATACGAGTATTATGTAAGAAGTGAAAAGAAGTATTGAAAAACACATTTTTCTTTTTTATTGTACACGATTTATGTACGGCAACAGCTTTTGAGATAAATTAGTTTATGATAAATGATCTGTATCAATTCAATCACATTTGATTTTTAATAATTTGGATGCACAATACTGTATTTATTTATTAACTGCTATATTTCAGTTCAGTTTGCATATTTTTTTAAATAAAACACTAAAACAAATTACCCCACTGTACGCTCATGAAAAAATGCCTAAGATTTACGTTATCTGTAAAATAAGGTAAAGTACATCGTTGCCAAATCTAATAATACTGAAATATCACTTACTAAAAAGGTAATGCTGACATTTCTGATTACGAATAAAAACAATGCTATTGAGTTTATACTAAATGTTATTTTATTTACATAATCTACAAATATTATTTCTTCATTTTTTTTGCAATCAAACTTGTAGGCAGTCTTTATTTTCACCTTATCGATATCGATGTCAAGGTCATCTTGACTTTTTCAATAAAACGTTGTTGTAAGCTTCGAAAATGATTTATTTTAATATAATGAAACTGAAAATTATTATACAGTGTGAATTAAGATGATGTATTCGTGAAAAAAAATTAATTATGCATGTTTTTCATGATAATTCACGATCTACATTTGTATTTTAAATATTATTTTTGTTTCTGAAATAATTCAACTGTAGAAAAGAAGATGGCGGAACTTTCTAAAGATCATACTCTCGATGACGTGTTGATGAAAACAGGTGATTTTGGAAAATATCAAATTGTCGTTTTTGCCGTGGTGAATGTTGCTGTAATGTTGCATTCTGCCGTACACAATGCATTCGTTTTTACTGCGTTAAACGTTAATTACAGGTAATAATAATTATTTACGAAATAAGTAAGTAAATAGTATTTAAAATTAAATTTGATTGAGAAATACCAAATTTACTATTTAAAAACGGAAAATTACGCGTTAAATTTAAATAATTCAGTTATTTTTGTTATTAACATGACTAACTAAACAATTGTTCAAGTGTTTATGTGATTATCTTATTTAGAATTTGCTATTGTAGTTCTACAAATGACCTACTTCCATTATCCCGTTGTAAAATTACTAAAAACATGTATTAACTTCCTTATAAAGTAAGTTAATTGAGAAAAAACATCGTTTCGTAATCATATTTACGTATTTACTATTATATATACTTTCGACCTTCACTGTGTAACAAATAATATATTTCATGTCTAAAGAGAATGTAAATAACTATTGATAATTTTTAATCATCCTGTATACGACAATTTTCCTTTAATTAAAAATCTTAAATTTATTTTTTATTACTGAATTAGTCGCGCCACCTCTACTTTTAATTAAAAACCTAAAAGCCTGTCCTAGTGAAGAAAACTGCTAGAATAATATTTTTTGACAGATAAACATCACAGACTAACTATATTGAGATAATTAATTACAATTTTATTTTTTATGACCAAATTGGCGCTATCTATAGATGAAGAAAGTCTGTGGTAATTTTATTGGGGGCGATAGGGGTATTTTTCGTATAAAGAAAAGAATAACTATTTTAGATAAAAAATTATGATAAACCTCAACTACTTTCAATATAATAAAAAATATATTTTGAAATCGTGTTGAATGGTTAAATGAAATATACATAAAATTTTAATTTAGAAATGTGTATATAAGCGCGGCCATCTTGTAAAACTAAAATAAAAAATAACTTTTTTTTGAATCATCGGCATAAAATTTTTATAAAATAAGTGATTTGTACTTAAAATATCATATAAAACGTCTATAAATAACACTCAAAAATATTAATACAATTTATTTTAACAAATTTGAAATCTTTTGAAATTATTATTTCATTTATAGTTGCCTATTTCACCAACGTCATAAAAATACGATGACATTTAATATTAGCGATGATACGAAATAGTTAAACTGTTATAGAAAAACTGTTATATAATTTCTAATTGTTATAGATGTGCTATTCCAGAATGTGATTTGAATTCTACAGTATTTGAACCAACGTGGTTATCCGTTGCAGTACCGTATAATGGTAGATACCCGGAAAAATGTAAAAAATTTTTCAACACAAACGATCGATTCGATTCCTGCACTCCTGATACTTTCGATCGTAATCGACAAATAAATTGCTCTTCATTTATTTATGAAACCACAGAATATAGTATCCTACATGAGGTAGGGGGAAATAATAATTTTAAAACTATTATTTTTATTAAGAATTCGTTATTTACAGTATAATTTACAATGCGAAGAAAACCTTTGGAAATTATCTATGGTAGGTACTGTCAATAATATCGGACAGTTCGTTGGGTTGTTTATCGGTGGATTTATTTCTGATAGGTTGGTATTTATTTAAAAAACGATACAACGTTGCCAATTTTTTTGACATTTATAGATATGGACGAAAATTCCTTTTGGTGTGGGGTATGTTACTTTGTGCAGTTTTCGGTCTTTCAAGAACATTCATGCCAACTTACGAATTGTTTTTATTATTTGAATTTTTAGACGCCGCTTTTAGTGCAGGAACTTATATCTGTGGTTTCGTGTTAGGTGCGTATAATGTCGTCAAAATTAGATCGTTTTTTTATAATTATTCGTTGAAGGGGTCGAATTGGTGGGTCCTAAAAAGCGAGTTATCACAGGGATTATATCTAGTTCAACTTATGCCGTTGGAGAAATGTTCACGGCTTCGGCTGCTTGGAGTGTCCAATCTTGGAAGTAAGTTTTGACTTATCACCTTTCCGGAGTTGTTGTTTTATATTTTGTTATAGAAAAATTATATATATTCTGTATACGCCGATATTTTTGTTGATATCCTATATTTGGATAGTACCGGAATCAGTACGTTGGTTGTTATCCAAAGGACGAACAGAAGAAGCCAAAAGTATATTAAGAAAAGCCGCCAAATGGAACGGGAAACATTTGCCAGAAGAAGTTCTTGAAAAATTGAGTTACATAGATGCCAGTGAAACTACTAAAAAAAACGAAATTCTCAATGCCTTAAAATCTAGAATACTATGCGTAAGGTATTATCTCTAATAACATATTATTCATTTATTTATACTATTAAACAATTTCATTGTCACATTCTTTTAAAAAAATTATTATATTATAAATAATTAATCATTTTCATGAAGTATATATACCATATTAATTACTTACTACTAAGTAATAATTTCACACAACGGCAACATTGTGTTTCATACGCATCGCACCCGCGCATACTTGAACTGTTATGGATACAATTTAATTCGGTTGATACCAGTGTTGCTGGCTTTACGTATCTTTACGTAAAAACAGGGAATTTATATCGATTATACAATTTCTTGATATATAATAAACTTCATTTTTTTAGTTAAGGAATATTAAATTGATTAATAATGAATAGTCTACAAGTTTCTCATGCAACTGATTTATTCTCTTAGACAAGGTGTTATTTTCAAGAAATAAATTCCCAAGCAATGTATTTCAGTATATAACATATAACATTTTTTCAATATTTTTTTCTTAAAATTGTTTTTAAATGTGTACTTTTTTTGAGACACTTTGTATAAAGCTTTGAGTGTCGTATAATGTACTTTATTAATAATTTAAACTAATTAACTATGTACAGGTTTTTCGATAAAAGTCTAAAGAATTTCTAAAAGTTTATATGGCAACACTGGTTGAGGTTGTGTGCTAGCCACTTTTTGTCTCTAGTCTACGTCTAATATAATAAAAAAAGTAAAAAAAAACGATCTCGTAAATTAGAAATTATTCGATTTGTGAACAGTTTTTTCTTAATTCAGTATCATATGCCCAATATTTAACAAGTTTTTAAAAATTTTTAACATACATTTCATAAAAAGGAAGTGGCTACGCTACCAATCACTAACATTATTAAAATAATATAATCAGAATAACGTCTGTTCAGCATTCATCTAATTCAATTGTTTTAATCATTCTATTTATGATATATGACTTACGACCTACGTTATTGCTTAACATTCTTTTGATCACTCAATCCATTCTATTCATTAATTCTATATGATTCAATTTACGATCTAAGTAATAGTTGAACATTCATTTAATCTCATTCTTTTGGTAACACAACCCATTCTATTGATAATGTATTTACGACCTAGGCTGTTTTTTCAGGTTAATAATATGTTCGTTTTGTTGGATCGTATGTGCGTTCCAATTTTACGGTTTAACATTGAATTCTGTGACACTAGTACACGGTAATAGTTATCTAGATTTCATGTTAACGGCTCTAATCGAAATACCCGCTTATATATCTTGTCGTTACATATTGGATATCTTCGGAAGAAAAAAATCTTTATGCGGATCTTATTTAATCACCGGTGTAGCAACCGCTGGTTATCTAATCATTCCCGAAGGTCGGTATTTGTTATATCGTATCGATTATAATAAAATCGATTAATCGATTACAGATTCTCGAGCTGGTAGTTTGGCGATATATTTATTAGGTAAATATGGCGTGACTTGCGCGTTTACGATTTTATATGTTCACACCAGCGAAATGTTTCCGACAAATTTGAGACATACTTTCATGGGTACTTGTTCGACGTTGGGGAGAATTGGGTCTATGGTTTCACCACAGACGCCTCTTTTGGTAAATTTTGAATATTTCTTTCAATATTTAATTTTTATTTAGTACGTTTTCAGGCGCAAATTTGGAAACCGTTGCCTTTCATTATATTCACTGTCACGGCTTGGTTGGCTGCTCTTTTAACCCTCACCTTTCCGGAAACGTCAAATATTAAGCTACCTGATACTGTAGAACAGGCCGAAAAAATATTGAAATTAAAAAGAAGAATTGAAGATTGACAAACGTGGTACAAATTGTGAGAAGAAGTATTATGACATCCAGTGGTGTTTATTTACGTCGAAATTTATATTATTTATATTTTTTTGTTATTTATTACATTTATTAAAGGGTTTTAATAACTTTGTTTTTTTTTTCGATGTCTCTATACACATTTCGGTCCACCTGGTATATCAAATTAATTTTCTTCAATCTATTTATCACGTCATATGGTTTATTTTCTTTATAACGCTCATAAATAAATATACAAATAACTTTTATCTCTATTTTTGAATAGCTTATTTGATTTCTTAAATAAAACAAATATTGGTTTCCATTAATCAGTAACTTTGTATTAAAAATGGTAATTAATATAACGAAACATTCAGTCAAAGAATATTTGTCTATGTAACAGAATCGATTCACGTTCCGTGAAATAATTACAATTTTTATTTAACACGTTATTAGAAATTAACAAAAAGAAGTTGTATCTAACCTACAAATACAGAAAAACAAATATTCAATCTTCAGTACTTTGAACAAGTTACTGACAAATACGCTGAATCCAGACTAAAGAAATAAAAAAAGAAGATTTATTTCTATTATGAGTCATGATTATGTCAAAAGTTAATTTAATTCCTGTTGAGTAGTGAAGTGAATAAATACATAATTTTATAACATTTATTTGAAAGTGAGTACTTACAACTATTTATGTTTTAAGTGTTGTTAAAAAAGTCATTTTAGATTCTTCCGAAGGTAAACATCTACCAAACGCTTCTAAAAGTAAAGGTTCCTCTCGAACGGTTACTCTAAAATCTTCCAAGCAAACTTTCCCATCTTTATCCTTATCTATTTTCCTCATAACGATGTCAACCAAATCCTTCACGCTTTCGTCAGGATCTTCTTCTTGAGGATGCTTAATCAAGCAATTTCTAAAAATTAATCATCAAAAAAATTTGTCAACAAAAGTGAAATTATTTCGATTCACACCTTAGTAACTGGAACATTTCGTCTTTGGTTATGAATCCGTCACTGTTAAGATCGTAAACAGCGAAACAATAATTAATTTGATCTTGTATATTTCCTTTTAGAAATAACGATAGTCCTTTAAACCAGTTTTCAACTGTTATGAGTCCATAATTTTGTTTATCCCAAACGCAAAAAATTCTATCCATCAACATATACTCTGTCACTATATCAAATGTATTGTGCATAACTTCTCTGAAAACTGTACGGTCAATGCCCTGAAATTTTTGTATTTTCATATATTCATTTTAATAGCTAACTTTCCAGTGCTATGATTTTTTCATAAAAAATGCGGCAACGTCGCGTTCTTACTTGTTATTTAAGGAATAATATTCGTCCTTTAAGAGTAAATGCTATTCTTCTTTTTTAAGATAAATCTTATTCATAGAGTTATTACGAGTAGAGTAGGCATACTATGAACGCAAGTATGTAAGTGGGAGTATCAGCTTATCAAAAAGAGAGAGGTGATAGTTGTATCGCAACGAAAGAAAGAGATAGAAATACCTAAATATTATTAATCGTTTACAACTATAAACATGCGTATATGTGATATCTCTATGATTCTCATTTCACCAGCTGCGTTGTTGTCAGATTTTCAAAATGTACACTTTGATTTGGAAATTGATTAATTATTAAAAAATATAATCACCTCTGTTGCTGTAGGCGGTTTTCCAATAATAGCAGCAGCATTTACATTTTGAGAAATTGCCCCTTGTGGGGTGATTTTGTTGAATGTAATCAATTTTTTGTAAATTCTGTAAAGCGCGTCGATTTCTTTCCTTGAAGAGAAAAAATATTTTTTTTGAATCATAGTATAATTAAATAAGCAATCGTTATTGTTCTTAGTAACAACATCCTGTGTTTAAAGACGTTACGTATAGTTCACTCTGTATATTATACATATATAAAAATCATCCCTATATAAGAAAATAATTATTTATTTTTACCTGTTTAACAAAGTATCTCTTTTGGTCGCCTCCATAACTTTGGCCGAACATTTACAAATATCCTTATCGTTCATTTTTTTGCGCCCTCTGCCCTTTCCGTCAGAACTACGACTGGGTTGATTGGAAGTTTTGGGAGTTTTAGCAGCTGCTAAGAAGAATGAAACACCCTTTATTGCGAAAACGCCCCCGCGCATGCTCAGCTTCTTACCAGGCGCGGGAAATTGTTGTGCTTGTTTATAAGACATACCTGGAATTATCACCTGCTATTGAACAATAGTTTCCACTTTTACAATCGAATCGATTCTTTTTTGTTGTGGGGTTTTTAAGTATGACAAGATAAATGAATGTGAATTTTCATTGTTATACGAAGGTCAATAACCTACTGCACAGTTTTTGAAGGAAAAAAACTATGAAATTCGTTTTTAATTATTTCCAGGAATATTGAAAATGACGAAATTTATTTCTTTTAATGGATTTTCGTAGCGCAAAGGGGTGTATGAAAACAATTTACTGAATTAAAGTTTTAAAATTGATTCAGTTCGTGTCAAGCATATTTTCAACGTCTATTTAAGGCGAAGTTGAAATTATTTTGTTGCGTGGAAATGGTGATAATCATTGAAAACTTATCTTAAATAATTAGAAACTTGATTAGATTTTCGACTATAACATCAAATCGATCCGACATTTGAAACTACACTGAGAAATCGATATTTGTAAAATATGAAGTAAAACCTTGAATTTATGCAACTATACAAGGTAATCATGTATTGATTATTTGTCTCGTCAATCAATCGAATAATTAACGTTTATTATTGTTCCTTTGTCCATGATTGAGTATCGTTAAAGCTTTGAAAAAGAAGAAAATTAGTTAAGTCATAGATAAATATTAATTATTAGAGGTTTCACAAGTTAACATAGCACTATTATAAATAATTTTATTGCAATTGATATTCAATTAATGTCAAATTTTAACATAAAGTAATAAGATGATAGCTTTTAATTTGTATGTCTTTTATTCAATCTTCCTTCATTTATGCTGTAAGTATCACGGAGGCTTTGAGAAAGAAGAATAATTATTTAAGTCATTGACAAATATGGGGGCATTAGAGGTTTCACAATGTTTAGTAAGTAATGTATATTCGAAAAGTTTAAATTGTACTATTTATTGTAGATAATTTTCATTCAATTCATATGAAATAAAAGTGTAAAGTAAGCATAAATGTTTTTTTTTCTCTTTTCCTTTATGTTATATCTTCAAAGTTTTTAGAAAGAAGAAAGTGTTTTCAAGTCATTAACAAATATAATGTTGAAGAGATTATACAAATATGAGTATATTTCGAAATCTAAAATGACACTGAAATAGAGGTTTTTAAAATAAAAGTACCTATGCTGTGAGACTCAACAAATTACTAAAAAAGAAGAATTACTTAAGTCATAGACAAACATGATTTCGATAGAGGTTTCACAGGATTCAGTATATATCAAAAGTTGCAATTGATATTTGATAAACAAATTGCGGTTTTATAAATGAACAACAAGATACACTTATATATTTTATTTCTTAATTTGAGAAAAAATAACGCCAAATTCGCTTCATTCAAATTATATACGTAATATGTGGTATTTTCAAATAAATTAATAATAAAAATTTTAATATTGTTTTATTGACCCAGTAAATGATGCAAATCATGAAAAACTATTTTATATTTCGAATTTTCTATATAAAACATCCCTATTATCGTATATCATTCATTAATTAAAAAAGCCACATGAACAATACTTCTAAATTTATCTATGTTCCAGTAATTTATGGTTTTATTTCATTACTACTTTCTAAAAGAAGAATACTATTTATTTCATAGATAAATTTAAATGCGTAGAGAAATGTAGACGTTCTACACTTAAGTTGAATTAAATGATGCAAGGAATAAAGTTTACCTATTCCTTGTCAAATTTAAGATTGTAAACTAATAAGTGTACATAACTTTGATTGAAGTAGTTCAGAATAACATAACAACAAAAGTTCTTTATATGCTGCTCTATTACCGGAATGTGTGAAATAAGTTTAAGATTCAACTAAATCTTCTTTTTGACATAAAGAAGCATGAGCTACTGAAGTTACTTAGCCCCTTTCTATATAGACGGTAAAAATATTAATAACATCATTTAATATTTATTTACACAGCGAGTTAAAAACGAAGAAGAACTACTATATCCATGATTTTAACATTGTTTTAGCGTAGTCATATGAAATGCATGTCTGAAAGTGATATATAAACACTAGAAATCTTTTCAAATATAAAATAACATGCAAATACCATATTTATTGTGTGTCACTCGGAAGAAAAATGCGAAAAAGATGATAAATACGAAAAAGTCTTTCGGGTTTATCACGCGATCACGCGTGTATACATTTGTCAATAAATAGGTAACTAGCAGAACATCGATAGAAAAATGTAAAAAAAATGAATAAGTTACCTTTTCCAGGTATATCACACACCCCTAAAATATCCCCTACACTCAGAATGATATGTAGAACAATAATTTAGTAAATGAAATGTCACTATGGCTACTATACGGAGTTTTAACTAGAATTACAAGTTTGGTCAATAATTTCTGGGTCGCGACAAATTATTATTGACTTTTCGTATGTAAAAGTCTACTTCTAGAAGATTATTTAATACAAATTTGTTTGTTTAAACAAAAACATTTTATTATTAAAAAAATCAACATAAATTATATACATATACTTTAATTTCTTATAATCATGATTTAAGTTTGTTTACAAGTTTTTCTACACGATTCCATAATATTCTTCTTATAAGTTATAAGACAACCATCATATGTCATTTAAACACCGTAAGATATTTTTATTTATCCTACAAGATCTAAAGTTGTAGTAAAAAAGAAGAATAACTAATGAAACATAACCCTTCAATACCAGCTGTCTTATTATTAGTTATAAATAGGTTTTAATGTCGTATTAATATTTTTTATTTGAACTTTTATACTGTTTATAATGGAATTGGAAGAAGTAGTTTTAGTTATAGAAAATACTGAGGTTAAGTGTAGAAAACGAGACTTGATTGAAAATAGTGATTACTTCTTAGCAATGTTAGAAGGTGATTTTATAGAAAAAACCAAGAGGAGAATCAAAATTGAAGTAAAAATATAAATATACTTAATTAGACTCGTCGGCATACAATTTTATTTTGTAGGAAATCGACTTGCAAACTATGAATTTGATTTTAACGCTAATACATGATAATAAATATGATATTGAAGAAGAGGATGTTTTAATGTTGTTGTACGCCGCATGTGTGCTACAATTTTGCGAAATAAAAAAAAAGTGTTTGGAAAAAATAGAAGAAATTTTCTGTCCGGAATATAGTTTAAAAATATGGATAATGACCGAACTTTTAGATTTGAAACCAATGTGGCAAAAAGCTTATTACACATCTTTAATGCAGTTCGCGAAAATAAAAGACAGTGACAGTATATTACAACTCAATTTATTACAGTTGAAAATGTATTTAAGTGACACGAAATTAAAAACCGATAATGAATTTAGCGTATTTGAAACTGTAATGAAATGGTGGTACCAAAATAATAACCAATACAAGCAATTGGATTTATTGAAGTTACTCAGTTGTGTGGATTTCAGAACTTTATCTGAACACCATTTTCATGAAATTATCACTTCTCCCGAAATCTTAAAAACTGAAATCTGTGATATAATAAAGTGTTGTTACAATATTGTATATAAAAGACAAATTGGAAGTTTCAAAGAAAATTGCATAAAAACTGCAGTTCTGTTAACTGAAACTAATAGTAGGGAAGAAAATAGTTTTCCTTGTTTACTAGTGAATTTAAAAAATAATCCCATCGAAAAGGGGCCCCAAAATGATAGTGAACAAGTTATTTATTATGGTAAGTATTTATTTTATAATCATTAATTACTATAATTAATATTAAACCATGTTTTTAATTAATAATTTCATTATGTTTAAAGAGTTTTATTAGGTCCCAACTCTATACTTACTTCTCCTTTTTTATAATGTTTAATAAGAGACTAGAAAGTGTGACATCATCAGCAATTTTTTGCACTATTAATATGTCTGGAATTTTCATTATTTAAATGTTACTAATAATTTTTAATCACATGTTTCTTTATACCTATCATTTTAAAAAGACTATTATTCATTAAAATCGACAATAAAAAACATTAACAAAAACAATTGTGTTACTAGCAGTGTAACCATCTTATTTTATGATGTCACATTTTTCTAATCTATTTCTATATTGTATTAGTACGGGGGCCCGAGGATTATATTGAAATTGGATTTTAAAATTTAAAAATAATAAAATGATTTTCATTTATAACTGTAAGGAGGCATGTACAAAATTTAAAAAGTGGAAAAAATTGATCTAATTAAAATATTTTAATATATCAAGATTTACTGGTTGTTGATAACAAAAATAGACTATAGTTTCGATAATCCCCGGTTTAGTATCATTAAAAATATGTTAATTTAGCGTTTTCGAGGTCCTCGAATCCATTTATCAAAGTCTTAAATGTCTTAAATAACCAATAATTAGATTTTGTCATTTTGAAATGGTTCTGTGTATGGAATGATAAGTTCTATTTTGGGAAGTTTATTTTTAGGGGATGAGAGAAAAGCTATACAGTAAGAAAAAAGTAAAAAAATAATTGTAGATCACGTTTTTATTTACAAATGTGAATTAGGAACTGACCCTTGATGTAAACTGACGAAAAGAAGAATTAGCATTTTTTAATTATGATTCCAACCTGGTAGGATACAGAATTACTAGTTTTCATTTCAAAAATCGAATGAAACTTCGTTTTTAGTCGATACGGCTTGTGAAAATTGACATATTTTATGTTTTTCTAGCTTCATTTCCTTAAAAAAATCACTCTACAAGATCAATGTAATGTATTTTGAACAAATTTGTGACTCTCCCTGTCTCTTATACTATTCTCAAATCGCCAAATTGTGAAAATTGATACTTTAAAACAAGTAATTAGTTTTTTATTTATATTTATCTGATGTGATGAATCAAATCCCTACTTTGGCCCCCATACTCTATTATTAAAATTATAGCAAAAAAATTGTTAAATCAAATATTTTAGATCAATTTCGAAGAAAACGAGTATATGAAAAATTAAATACAACTCAATATAATAGTACGTCTCACATTTTATATTATGGTAAGTCTAAAATCAAAAATAGAAGGAATATCCGCGAAGGATATTCAGTTATTTTGTCCCACCTCTATTTTTATTATTTATACAACTTACATAACAGATATATAATGTAAGTTGCATATATTTCCTTAGGGAATTTCAATTTCATAAAATGTCAAACTTGAAATAAGAAAAAAAACTAACCCAACTTTTTTATTATAAACAATTTATTTTAGATCATACATCGGATAGTTTTAATAAGCTAGTCACTATTACTGAAAAATTGGTAGGTTTTCAGATAATAAGTTATAGGGAATGTATATTTACGTTCGGAGGAGAATATATACTCGGTAAAGGTGATTGGAATAAGAATTTTTGGTGTTATAATTCACTAAAAGACAAATGGCATCGAAAGGAAAGGTGTATAACTAGAAGGCATTTTCAGACGTGTATAGTAGGATCTAAATTGTACATCGTAGGTTAGTTTCATAAATAAAAACAGTAATTTGTGAAATATTTGATTTTGTGTGTTAATAGGTGGAACAGGTATGTTTAGAAAATGTTTGGAAAACGTATTATATTACGATTTTCTTACAAATTGGCGTAGCGGCGAAATAGATTTCCCGGTGTTTATTAGACAAATGAAATGCTGCGATTTCATGGGAAATTTTTTTTTATTCAATATTAATGAAGTTTGTGGTTATTATTTAAACGATTCTGGTGGTTGGACTCGTGTTCCGATTAGAATAGAAAATAATTTATTAGATCTTCAGTTTGATTATTCGATATTTTCGTACAAGAATCGATTGTATATAAAAGGTAAAGTTAATAATCGAATTTGAATGAATCGAAGTGAAAATGTGTCTTTTTAGGGAAAAAACTAGTGGAATTTGCATTTGTTCATAACGAATTTTTAATATCATCCATAAAAAGTATTCCGAATATAAATTACGATAATATGGTATGTACAGTGTGTACAAATAATGTTTACACGTTATACAAACAACACATTGATGATAAATTCACTTTTGAAAAATATAATTTAGAAACCAGTGAAATTACTTATATTTTTAAAGATTTTTCCAATGATGTGATCAAAATTGATGAAGATGAATACACTATTGATTCCTCTTTAATATTATTCTCTTTCTGTCATTATAAGTTGGTCGAATTTCGTAAATTCGTCAACGAAAATTTTTGATATATGTCGTAAATAAATTACTATAATTTTTTTATCCTTTTACTTATTAAACCCTTCTGTTTTTTTTCTCGAAAACCAACATGATTTTAGGTATATTTTAATAGAAAATCAGTTCTAACTAACACATGAAATTGACAAAAAAATTTCGATAAAAAACCGAAAAAGTCAATTTTTTTGTTACTTTAAACTGATTTTCTATCAAAACAATTCATCACG
This sequence comes from Diorhabda sublineata, assembly GCF_026230105.1. NCBI lineage: Eukaryota > Metazoa > Arthropoda > Insecta > Coleoptera > Chrysomelidae > Diorhabda > Diorhabda sublineata. The sequence continues at coordinate 35,156,971 of NC_079474.1, forward strand.
AAAAAATAAATTATTATATATGATTAATTTGTAAGTGTAGTTTTATTTTTCCCGACATAATTCCTCGATTCTCCTCTTAGCAATACATATTTTATTTCAAAAACTATTTAAGTTTGTCCCTGGTGCACTGTTATCTAATTAGAATGAACAATTTATTTGTCAAATCTCATTGTTTCACTCATTCAATATAATCATCAGAATAAATATTTTATCAATAAACATTCTTCATATTATTTAATAATGTCAAAACTCTTCTATACGAGGTACGTTGTAGTCTCAGATAAGTAATTCGTTAACCAGTAACAAACATCCAATATAAAGTATAGATAGTGGAACTCTACAATCACTTGACATTAATAATAATAAAAAAAGACAATGATATAATCGATGTAACGTGAATAACTGGATTCCACCTGAGCTTTGTGCGTTTTTTAGGGAATTATGAGATTAAATATGTGTTGTATCGCTAAAATCATTTGTTTTAATAAGAAATTTGAATTTTTATCTAATTTTATAACTGGAAGTAAGAATAAAATAAACAAACTTTTGACATTTTATAATACCTAAGATGCCGTGAGACGGGAAGATTATTTTACTACTTATTAATGGTAAATAGTGTTTATAATTTCGTATAATTGTAAATCTCTATGAAATAGCATTAACCAACAGTTACATTAAGAAAATTAGTGGAAAAAAGCTTGATTTACGAGCACGGGGGTTTATTATAAATTTTATAAAATATTTTAAGATATAAAAAAATAACACTAGATGTTCTCAATCTCTCTCATCTGTTCAGCAGAAATTATGCTAAAATCAACATATGATTTTATTACATATTTGAAAGAGCGACAACCGCGCTGTAAAAACGATATAAATTTCTAATTATAAATTCGTAAAAGATCGATCTTTGGAATATTAGTCATAACGATTCTTTCTACTGATTCGAATTGATTCATAGACGTATAAGTCACGTGATGAAAGATTTCTATGGTATTTAGTGTAACTGTGTACTATAGACGGTAACAGTCCAAAATAGATTTTAATTTTGACGTATATATAATAAAGAAGAAAACTTCAAACATGTTAATTATGGTGGGTAAATGTGAAGGTAATAATAATAATAATAGGATTTAACAAAATAGTATTTGTTAGTAAACGAAAAATTATGTGAAGTATGCTATAAATAAATTTAAAAATTAGTTATAGTGGATATAAAGTGGTAATTAATATTTGTGAAGTGAAAGATTGTACATGTGGACAATATATACGAAATCCAAGTAAGGCAATGATTATTTCTCTTCAAGCCACTTGTATATTATAGTAATATTTTTTTATTGATCTTTATTACTTCCGTTTTATCTTCTCTTCATAGTTTAGCTCTTCATTTTAAAATACTTTCTAATGCACATTTGTACCCTCCATAATTTCAATTTATTATTGAATAAAGTAATGAATATTTTGTTTTATTCTAGTTTAAAAATCAAAAAGTTTGGCAACACTGATATTATTCATAATTTATTGACCTTGAACAAATAAAAAGACATTTTTCATTTTTTATTTATATATTTTGACATATCACAAATATTCCAAACAACACATATATTTATTCAATAAACATCAATTTCGAAGTTTTCCTTCCGGTTCCATTGTTTTGTTTACAAGCTTCTAAACGTAATTTTATATTAGGGACGTAAGTAGTTACTCCAGTTCCAATGAAAAGCAACACACTTTGAGTAGACAATGACCAAAAAGCTCCGTATATTTGGTTGAAAAACCCCAAAGCTACGACGAATATTACCCCTGTACATTGGGTACATGCGAGGAGAATACCCGCAGTAGTGCTCTCTTCTGAAGGAAACGTTAATTCTATCGCCAGTTCGAAACCTACCGGCATATACGCGTTCGTGAAAATCCTGCAAAAAATTCATGAAAATATCCTATTTTTATATCAAGTTTTTCAATTAAACGGCTCGTTTGGGGTAGCATGCAATAATATATAATCATGACTCACCCTGTATAAGCTTTAATCCTTAAAACACGAAAAAACTTGTGTACCCTTTGTAAAAATCACTTTAGACAATAATTCGATAAAATTAATTTATTTAAAACTAAATAATCTGATGTAGATGCAATTTGCAGCGTTGCCAGATTAAAAATTATGCTTATTGCTATATACTATATGCTATTATGCTCTATAAGTATTTTATATGGAGTTTTACACTTAGAAAATATCATTTTTGGTTTAAAAAAATTTGGTTATAAAGAAAATATAAAGAAAATTAACGCGAACTAGTAACTGAATACGGTCCTGTACAAGTCTAGACATCGGGGAGGTCGATGACCGATCTGTTCGTGGCGTAATTTTAAACAAAACTGGCAACGTTGTTCGAATATTTCGTAACAGGGTTAGTCGTATTATTTAATATCACAAAATTTAATACAACTTTTATTAAATATCATTTTTTGGTTGTGTAGAATTGAAGATATAAAAGAAATGTCTTTCAAATTAGTTTGTTTTCAAAATCTTTGCTTTCCATAAAAGCTTGTTGCCTCTTTAGTATATTAGGTACGAAAATTGTAACGAAGACGCCTATAAATAGAGAAATACTTTGGGTCACTAATGACCAAAATCCTCCCAATAACAAATTAAAATACCCCAAAGCAACGGCGAAAATAGTCGCTGTTAATTGTGTCATGGCGAATAGTATACCGGAAGTGGTACTTTCTTCGCAAGGATACGTAAGTTCCATGGCTAATTCAAACCCTACTGGCATGTAAGCGTTTAAGAAGATTCTGAAAATTATTAAAAATTCGTTTTGAAAAAGCTACGAACTGTAAAAAAAGTGCATGCTCCAAAAAAACGCGTTAAAAATATCTAGTTTATTTTTTTTTTATTAATTACTTACCCTAGTAAACAGCAAGAAACGTACGTCAAAACCCTCATTTTGTACTTCAAAGTAAACATCAAGCAAACTATACTTAAAGCCGAACAAAAATAAATGAATAAGGTTACTTCTCTGGAATAAAAAATATTTTTTTTAAAAGATCTTTATTTTTAATTCCCACATACTTGTATTTATGGGTTTTGTCTAATAGCACACCGAAAAATATCGATCCCACCATACCAGAAACCACCATTACGAACCCCATCCAACCAGCGTCTTCATTTGCTCCCTGGGTATATAAATAAATATTTTACACAGTGGATGTGTTTTAAATAACAAATGAAATAAATTTCGTTGAACAGTTTTCTTAAAACATTTTCTTTTCAAATATTAATACTTCATAAAATTGGTAAAGTAACTTTGGCAACATTGTATTATAATTAAATTAATGTCTCGTCTTTTATATAACAAAAACTCATTATTAGCAGATGCTATAATCTTCACGAGGTTATATTGGACCTAATGGTCAGATTTTTAATTATTTTAAATGGTACAAATTACTTTTCTCAGTATATAATATGATAATTGAATTGACTTATTTCTTGTATATGTATTATCAAGGATGAAAATAGTGATAAATACAAATAATCTTGGCAACGCCGTCGAGTAATTAAGAAATGTCAAAAGATAACTTTCTAGATAATACCTAATAATTGTTTTTCCGCACAAAATATGGATACAAAATCATAAATCTCATTATTTAAACCTAGAAATAAAGCAAATTAATTATATCCCTAAGTCGAACAAAACCGAAAATTGTCGATTGTTGATTTCAGTCACATAAAAGTACAATAAAAAATTATAATAACTGCGGGACTATAGGTCATTTCGAGTAACGTAATTTGAAAAAGAAAGTTTTATTACATTTGTGTATAAGGAATTAATTATTTCGAGCATTTTTTTCCAATATTAATAATAATTTCAATGTAAATAACGTAATAAATAAAACAATATGGCGGGTGGTTGTTACGTCATCCCAAAATAAATTCACACTCAGACAGTTGTGACTAAGATTACGAAGAAAGGGAAACTGATGTAAGGTGTCGTACCCCTTATAGACCTTTTAAATAGTTTATTCGTATTTATTATTTTAATTATTTAATGGAAAACTGCTCAATAAATGGAAAATAATAACAAAAACGCACCTCGAAAAATTGTAGAATGAATTGGTTAAGTAATGTTCCTACAGCCGAAAATACAGCTATATTTATACTGTACGCTACCATGTGGATTACGAAACCTCTGTTACGAAAAAGTTTGACGATAGAAGTGAAGAATAACCTTGTATCGAATTCTTCTTTTTGTCTTCTCAATTTTGCTTGGGCGTTACTTGGCGGCAGGGGGGGCTCTTTTGGGAAATCTAAAAGTATACGCAATCATAAAATTACAAAAAGGAAGAAAAAAGATGGGAACGAATTGTGGAAAAACTATATAAACAGTAAAAAGAAAATTTATTGTTTTAATTTACGAATTGTAGTACGAAGTTTCGCTATTATTTAATAATTAATATACACAGTGGTGTTGTCGAGCCATAGCATCAACGTCAACGTCAACAAGTACTTATAGTGATAACGATTCTGACGAAGTCTCGTGACCTAATATTTGGAGTGCGGAAATGTGGTTTGAAAAGAAAATACAGTTTCCTTGGTTACTTTCCGAATCCGGTTGCTCTTTTTATAATAAAATACAGCACTTAGGGGTACCTAAAACTCGTGGTGTAAATATTTCAAAGGAATGTAGTTCCATATCCGTTTCTTACTACGGTAAAGATAAAAAATCGCAGTTAACGTCATTAAGAAAAAAAATTTTTGAACACGCGAAAACAACGGCCAATAGAAAAAGGAATAGACAATTTAATTAAGAGCACGTCTTTAGTATTTAGAACTGCTTTTTATTTAGCCAAACACGACCGACCATATTCGGATTATTATAATTTATTGTAATTGCAAGAATTAAATGGAACAATTTTGGCACCTGGTTACGGTCCTGATACACCTGCACAAATATAATGAATCACATAACCAAAAATATGAAATTAAGAATTTGTTCAGAAATTATTAAAACAAATGGAAAGATGGATGGAAAGAAAAAATCTACTCTAATTATATTTTTAAAATTCGAAATAAATAAAATCAGCGAACCACGATTCCTTTTTTTTTTTTTTGATTTAATAGAATTGTCCGATCAAACAGCATCCACCATTACAGAATTCCTTTTAAATAATTTGGAAAAATATGGTTTCGACGAGAATTATTTGAAACAATTTTTAATTGCATTTACCAGTGACGGAGCAAGTGTAATGTCATATAATTAACTTGGCATTAATGTATGACGTTTTGTATGAACTATTCGCTATTTGGAATCACTAAAAGACGTTAAAAAAAGGAAAAAAACTGATAAAAGCATCAGAGGGTGTTCAAGTGATGAAATTAGGAACATTAACTTTAAAAAATAATAAAAAAATTACTATTATTGATTTGAAATCTACCCCCAGTCCCCGTCGTTATTTTTGGGACATGAGACCGCACAGAGCGGCCGCCTACCCTGGATCGGCCCTGTCTATATAATTATATATACGCGTTCCGGTAAAAAAAAATTAGCACAACACCACTGAATATACAGGGTAATGCACAATTGTGAATAAAATAATGAAACAAATGGAAAAGGAAGCTTTGGAAGTGCTATATACAGGGTATAATAAAAAGCTAAAATTCCAAAAAAAAGGAATGACTCATTTGGAAAAAAAAGGCGCGGGAGGACTATATATAGGGTAACAGTGTTAATATACAGTGTAACTCAAAATCTCAAAAAAAATAGGGAACAATTGGGAAAGGAAGTTGAGGAATAATTATATACAGGGTATGATGGTGTTTAGTACGTGGTTTCGCTGCGTTCAGAAGAGTTAATATACTTATTTATTTCGCTAATCAATCCTCACATATTATAACAGCTATGGTAACCGGAATCATGGAACCCGTCAAAATCCAACACAAAATTTTTATTTGATTCCCAATGCTTTCCATATCGTCGCTATCTTGTACAATCAAAGGTGGTAGTATATACCCGATGGCGCAACCCATCTGGGTACCGAACACCCCCAAAGAACATGCTGTAGAAACCTAAATATAAACCATATGCGAATTAAACGGTAAAATTGAACGAGCAAAGTAAATTTTATTAAAATATAGTGATTTAAGGTCTTACTTCACTAGCCTTGAACCAAATAGCCGCCAATTTCGGTGGTAGGCATACTATGACTAATTGTGATGAAGATACTATAGCTTGACCTAGTAGTACCACCCAAAATAGATCGTTTCGTATGGATACTACTTTTAGACTGGTACCGAGAAGGGTACCGATGCATCCTATCAAACCTGCCGCTCTTAACCCCTAAAACAACAACCCCTAATTTCCGGTTTCTATAAAAAATTCAATAGTATGCTATAGGTTGGTATAAATGTGAGATTTATCATATCAAGTACGTCCCTGTATGAAATTCTGATAGTTCCTAACTTATACGTAAATGGAACTTTGATATTTTCGAATTTTCTGTTGAAATTGGTGCATTTTCAAATTTACACCCTGTATATCTACCTACCTAAACATAAAATCTAATAAAAAACAAGTTCAATTTCCAGCCTCTATAGAAATTTCAATAATATACTGTAAGACGATATAAATTGGAGATTAAAAATATTGAGTCCGTTCCTGTATAATGTTTTGATAGAACCTAACTTATGATATGTGCCATATACGTAAAAAGAACGTGGCTATTTTCGAAAATCATGTTGAAGTTAATACATTTACATAAATTTACACCCTGTATATCAAAAACCTACTCATCCAAACATAAAATTAAATAAAAAAATTCACTAAAATACCGTTTAAAAACATTTTAATATGAATTAAGCGTAAACGTTTTGTGATTGTTTGACAGCTTCGCACATGCGCATCAAAAATGATTTACCTTTTTATCGATAATATAAGACGCTGGTATAACTAATACTGGGTAAAGGGCCATATAAATGGTGGAAGTCCAATCAACTGCTAAAGTACTAACATTATAATATTTAACAATGACGTACGTAATGCTTGAATATTCAATCCATTGTATGGCGTTAATGCAAGCATAATACATAAATATACACATTATCAGCCATCTTCGTTTATATGCTTTTATTTCTTGATTCTCTTCTGTTGGTTTTTTCAATAACTCCACTTCGTTTTCGTTAAATTTATCTATTTCCATTTTGGAAATTTCATTTAAATATTAATAAAAAATTCAATATGAACCGTACGTATTCAACAATTGTTGTTAACTACTATAACATTTTATTAACTTGAATTGAAATAGTGACGTATTTAATTGTATTTCAACATTTATTGACAGTGTGTGGTTATTATTATCTTGTATTCAAAAAGTTTAATCAAGATTTAAAATCAAATCCTTTGTATAGTTGAAACAATATAAATAATTTTCTACGTTTGTTATATTCAGTATATATTTAAAATGTTTTAGATTGATAATTAGATCAAAAACTGTTAGATAATTCACCGTATTTAATTTGAATTCATATTGCGTTTATAATGTAATACGTGGCAGTATTGCTTGTTGCCTACCCGGTTGGTTGGGATATGATTTCTCGTATCCGACATATGGAACGCAGTAGAATCGATCCAATCACAGATATCACGTATATTAACAACGCTTGATTATAAAATTCAATATTTGTTTTTTTTTTTATTTTTATTAATGAAGTATATTTTTCCAATTAAAGCCCACAATTGAACAGACCGAAAAATAGGACACAGGGCCGGATTATGCTTGGGGGGCTATAGCCCAGGTCCAAGAGGGCCCCATCATTTGGAAATCATTCTGTATTTTTTGATGTGTTGATACCACAAATCTAACCTATTGATATTATTTTGTGAATTTTTCCGGGTTTTCGAATTCCTTAAGGGGGCCCCGTCATTATTTTAGCCCCGGGCCTTATAAATCTTAATCCGGCCCTGATAGGACATCATTTTCTTAATTATATATCCATCACAAGAGGACGTATTTATATACGATAATCAAATTCTTCAACAAACTCCGCCAGCTTAAGTCTATGACTTCAAGTAATACGTCAGAGAGAGTGGGAAACTTGTTATGTTATTAAAAAGTAATAAATAAAAGCAGAAATTGATGCTGCTGTTCTATCCACTCGTCAGAGACTGATTTCTTATAGAGAAAAAATGATAAGGTACGAATTACGTAATTCGTTAATTCTTAGATTTATTACATGATTTTTTCAATAATTTATTTGTATTGTTAGTAATATTAGCTTTACATTTAGATAACCCCATCTATCGGCAATAATAAGATATGATAAAACTTTCCATCCACATTTCTCTAGATATCTCGGGACAGAAAAAAGATCAATAAAACATATCGAGATATTTAATTCAGTTTTTTATTTTCGAAAATTAAAAAATAACAATTTTCGTAAATATATTACAATATTAATTTATTATTGATGTGTTTTAGTAAAAAACTCGAAAAAATTATCTGTTCCACTTCGTGAATCACACAATAAATTAATAAATTTATTTACAAAAATGAAATTAAATAAACTATTGGCCGTGCCGGATCTGTACGTATATTGAATCATCGGTAGACGATGCCAAACGATGTACGGCGATGAAATCAGTTTAGGCGATTATCACGAGATGGCGTATCAGTCATTCTAAAATGTTTATTTTATTGTTTAATTAATATAAACTCGACGTTTCGTTCCCTAGTGAAAGCATCTCGTCTATTCAGTCTATTTGGTGTGAACAAAGTAAGCACTGTACCTATTACAAGAATAACTGTCATAACTATGACGCAAAACAACGCCCCATATTGGTCTATTATATAACCCAATGGAAGGATCATAACCACCGAAAGTAATTGCGAAGTAGCCATTAAAATTCCTGTAACTGTACTTTCCGGTGAAGGAAATGTTAATTCAGATGCAAATTCTACTCCAGCTGGTAAATAGGCATTTAAAAAAAATCTACAACACAAAATGTCTGCTATAGTGGTTTCGTTCTGTTTTGACAGGACCGCACTCACCCGAATATAGATATTGCTAAATATACCATCCATTTTGATTTCATTTCTAACGCTAATGCTAATCCTCCCATTGCTAAAGTACTTAGTAAAAATATAATGAAGGCAGTCTCTCTAAATATAAATAATATGAGAATTAGATACTATTATGAAAAAAAAATGAGTATGAAATAATTTTTTCGTTTTTAATTAGAAGTAAAGATGGTGTAATCATCGACAAAAGTTCAGTACGATAAATTATAAACGTATTTGTTAGTTCGTAATCAGAAATGAAGATGGCGTAGTTATCAATTATTTGATGGAGTTACTTCATATTGCTTCGTTTTTTGATAATTACGTAATATAAACTGTTATAAAGATATATAAAAATAAAATTCCATTTTTTAATCGGGAAAACTGACAGTTTCGTATTCTTTGTATTGCACTACTTGATAATCACATGCTGTGTTGCCAACTTCATCTTTATTTCATAGATAATTAGAAATTAATATTCCTGACGTAAATTGTTTTTCATTCTTACAGTAAAAATAAAATATATTTATGAACTAACACACAACAAAATTTTGTAATTTATAGATCGGCAATTTGAATCAGTTGTATAATTTTAAAGTAAGGTTATATCAAGATTAAATGAAAAAGTGTACCAATAATTTTTTTTTTCAAAATTGGAACGAATTTTCAAATAAATAAAAAGTATTCTTAAAAATTTTTTAATACTCACTTATATTTATGTGTTTTATCTAACACAAAACCTGTTAGAATAGCTCCAATCATACCAACTACGATCATAACCATCCCCATTCTTCCAGCATCTTCTTGTGCTCCCTAACATTTTCAAAAAAATCTATTAAAATTATTAGTGTGAATATTTATAAAAAAAAAAACGTAATGGGTCGTGCCGGATCTGTGCTTAAACGATAACAATGGTCGGAAACTCGAAGTGAACAACGAAACGACACGATCATATCTCGGTTAATTAATATACGTATCGAAAAACAGTTTATCATTATACAAAGGGATAATTTAAAAAATTACGAAATGATATATAAATTAACTTACTTCGAAATAACTTAATATAATCTGATTTAGTAATGTACCGATGGAAGTAAAAATTCCAATGCAACAGCTGTAAGCAATAGTATGTAACATGAAACCTTTATTTTTGATCAAAACTTTTATTGAACCGAAAAATCCAGACAGTGTGACTTCTTGTCTAACAGTTCTTTTCTCCAACATCGTTTGACTTGGAGGAAGAGGAGGCTCAACTGGAAAATCTACAAAAGTAAAAATTCATACTACATATACACCATTATTTTTAATGAAGGCTTTTAGCGCTGTCTTGTGAATGGTAGCAATAAGTCTTTAAAATTAATAATAACACCGCGTATCGCCATCTATTGAACGGTGACGATACTATAAAAAGTACAATTTTCTTCTTGCGTAATTGCTTTTGGATTGACAGGTCAGTTTGAGTTTTGAGGGAGATGAGTAAGTGAATTTACGAAAAAAATACTCACACACGATCACTGTTAATATAACTGGAGCGATCAATAGCGCCAATGCCCAACATAATATTTTGAAATCATGACCTATATCTTCTAATTTATCACTATCGTTGACCACCATTGGCGGTACTAAAAATCCCAAAGCGCTACCTAATGTTATCCCGAATAAACCCAATGAGCAAACTGTTGATATCTGGAAAAATTAAAAAAAAATTTCTAGTTTAAATCAAAACATTAGAAAATGGAGTAGCAATTTTCATTTCTAATTATATTAATGAAAATTGAAATACATATTCAATCTGTATTATATTTTTCAGTGTTGCCAGATTGTTTTTCTAATTTGCCTCGAACTAGAAAACAAAATCTTTCGTATCTACATATTTTGCGTTATGCAACTAATTGATGAAAATTTGTTCATAGAATTATAGAAATGTTTGTTTGATATATAATTTTGTCTCAAATCCCTTCTAATTCGGATAAAATCTATCAATTAAAATTTTAGTCGAAAATCTCTTAATTTCAAAGAAAATATTTTTATTCTGGCAACAGTGAATTTATTTTTTATTACGGATACAAGCATGTGATATTAAGTGTTTATGGCGCTGTTGTCGGCTTATCAGAAATATCCGTAAACTCTTAAAGATATCAATAGTGTTATACAGGGCATGATTTTGGACAAAAAATGTTGCTCATTATAATTATTATAAATGCTTTTATTGTGTAAATTATTACCTCTTGTGGTTTAAACCACGTCACCGCGATCTTGGGGGGTAAACTTAAAATAAACAACTGCGAAATAGCAACAATAACTTGTCCAATCATTACGACGTAAAACAGATTTTCCCCTATGGAAAAAACTTTGATTAGAGCACCAAGGCCGGTTGCGACCGATCCTATAAGCGCCGATACTCTCAAACCCTAAAAAAAATCATATGAAATTCATGCTAGGGGCAATTTCAACTTATCAATATTTATCTACGATGAGCTAGATGATATTTGACCACGTTTTAATTGATCCAGATTATGAAACATGCAGTAAATGATTAATTTCAATGTTACATGACATGGTAATTATAAATATTATAATTAATTATATCCTATATGACGTCAGAGTCACAAACTCACGAAATGAATGAAACGGTATGTCTACACAAAGTGTCTAAAGCTACTATCCCGTATACATAAAAACTTTTATTATGTAAATTTCTTCCTATAGCAAATATAATGAATATAAATCATTGTTAGTGGGATAGGCAATCAACCATACATATGTAATGGTGGTTGCATATAATATTCTAATACTTATATATTCTATTGTAAGCTAATAGATATAATTTTTTAGAAATAATGTAAGTTACGAAAATATAAATTTATTTTATTATTATAAGGGGTAATTAGTTTGATATTATCGCTCGTTTTATAACGTATTAATAATAAAACATTCTAAAGAACGTATGTCGTTTCTTAAAATTCTTACGTACTGTCAGTAAGAAATACAGAATGTGTTTATTGTGACGATGTACGGTAGAAATTAATTGAATGTAATTGTGGGTCAGTCTGCAATTGAAAGGTTGAAAATTACGTGTATAATTAACACACCATTTTATCGATAATAAATGAAGCGGGAAGTACAAAAATCGGCCACGCAATAGCGAAACACAAAGAAGTCATATTCACATCACTAGCACTAACATGGTAGTATTTCATCACAATATTTGTTATAATAGAGTATTCTACCCAATGCATTGTACTAAGGGTAGCAAAAGCTATGTAAGTTATTAAAATCAACCATCTTATTTTGTAAACTTTAACGACTGATTTTTGAGACATTATGATGATCGTTACGCGCCAATTCTGACAGAACAATTGGCAGGTGTGTATATAAATAACTCTTCCTAAACCGATTTTAATCCATTTTTACATTAAACGGATCGTATGGTAAATAGATTTAGATAATAAAATGTAGTTTCTTTTATTTACTACATTATTGTTCATAAAAAAATTAACTAAAGTTTATTAAGATATCAAAACAGGTGTTGCATACATACAATTTACACGGCAGTTGTATACTGCGGTGTTGCCGAATGTAAATAATCAACACGTTGTGAATAATAATGAGTACAGATTACGAATTGTTATTAATCAGTTTCAAGAATTATTAATTGTTTTTTGTATTTGGCAACACCCTCGTATCTGATATTATATATTACATTAAAGATTATGGTGTAATTAAATCCGTTTTTCACTTTATTATTATGTGTTGACGGAAAAATAAACTTGGCAACGTTACTATATCAATGACAATTGTTATCTGCTCTGTTGCCAAGCATAGTTTTTATTTGTCTCCGTATATAAAGTCGCTTAAACTTTATTATCTTTTGTTGATTATTGAATTTATTTTCTGATAATAGACGAATCAAATGTTGATATACGTGTCACGAATATGTCAATTGTTCTATACAATATAAAAATGTAAACTTATTTTAAAATTTATTACTGATAAATTTGTTTTACAGTCGAGGAATAATTACGTCTGACAACACTGTAATCACAGAACGATATAGATTTCGGTTAAAGATGACTCAATGCTGTTACATAAAAAAATTGGCGGTAATTAATTTGGAATTTAACAATTCAGTTTCACATAAAATTTACTGTTGTTTTTTTTTGATGAATTCTATGCTTGAAAATATTTCATTTGTACTTGGTTATATAAATTTTTACAATGGTTAATCCATGTTAGTCATGAAGATTATCTTACTGCGTGTTAAAAATGCAACTAATTTGAGAAGAATTTAATATACCTCATATTAATTTTATAGGGAGGAGCTTACCGTTTTTACGATTATTTTAATTGTTTCTATTATTACGTTATGTGATTTAAATCATGTATCATCTCTTTATTGACACGTAACGAGTCATTTTATTATTTAAAGGACAATTAACACACTTTCAATAACATTTTGACAATAACGCAAGCGCAGTGTGCTTTTACCTAGCGAATAAAGTTAGCGTTATTGCCAAATGTTATTTGGTTTTTCGGGCTTATTTTGTTCGATACCTGTTGTATTTATATTATTAACAATAAACAGCATTATGTTTTAACAAATTAATTTTTATTTTTTATAACCTAATACCGGCTATACAGTCATAACTGTACGTACTCGCAGCTAACTTTTACGTTTGGCAACGCCGCATTAATAGTATACTTCCATGCACCAATTGTAGATTGCGGTGTATAGTAGACTAGAATACGAGGAACGTAAGAAAATTTCTTCCATGGTAATTCGATTTTTATGTTGTTTAGAAGGAGCGAAGATTATAGTTTCTTAGAAATTTGATCTTTTACTTGTAGGAAACGATTTAGAACTTATCTTTTCATTAAAGGAATAAATATATATCTCCCATCCCCCTACATAAACAAAATTTCCCTAGATTTGCGGATATAAAATTACTGCTGGCAACGCCGTATTAACAATATAATTTGATTTACTAAATTTAGATTGCGGTATTGGTGAATTTAGACTAGTATACGAGGGACGTAAGTAAATTTCTTCGGAAATAATTCGTTTTTTAGATTATTTATAAGGAGGGATGATTAAAGGGGTGAAAAAATACAATTGTGGATAAAAATATTTGATAAATAATAACGATATAAAATTACAATAATTTAAATTCGTATTTATATGTATAAAATCAAAAATTTTGATAGGCTATAAAAAACTTTCAAAAATTTTGTTTATTGCTTATGAAACCTTTAGAAAATTATTTTTTTATTAAAAAAACATAAAACATATATGCCCATTTTACTCTATATTCGAAATAAAATTGAAATTAACAAAATTTCTTAATATTGGGAGACCACAAATTACGTTTGGCAACAATGTACTTACAGTATAACCGACCTTGTAAATTGAAGATCCCGGTGTTGCCACGTATACAGAAGAATCTCGTCACTAGCATAAACAGTTATGATCATGATATAGATAATCATATGAGGGTTGTAAGAAAATATACGAATTGTACGATGAGGTAAGAAATTTATTTAAAAACGCGTAAATGGTAATTTGTGAATCTATTAAAAAGGAAACGAATAATTTTCAAAACAAATTTCTTTGGATTTTGGCATAATATATTAAATTTCGCAACACCGCATTAACAATATAATTTAATGTACCGATTGTAGATAAACCTAGACTATGTTACGAGGAACGTAAGAAGATTTCTTTTGAATTAATTTTTAAGTTATTTATAAGGAGGGATGATTATAGGGACGAAAAAAAAACACAATTTTAGATAAAAATATATAATTAATAACGATATAGAATAACAAATAATTTAAAGTTATATTAAACAAATTAAAAAAAGAAGTTTCCTTTAAATTTCATCTCACACAACGTTTTATACAAAAACTAAAACATTTATGCCCATTTTTCCCCATACATACAAAAAAAATCGACATTAATACAATTTCTTTAGATTTGGGGACGATAAATTACGTTTGGCAACACAGTGCTTACAGTACAACAGAGTTTGTAAATTTAAGATTACGGCGTTGCCACTTATATAGAAAAATCTCGTTATTAGTATAGACAGTTGAGTTAACAATATGGATAAATCTACGAGGGTTGTAAGAAATTTACCAATTATACGATGAGGAAATAATTTGTGAATAAATAATTTTCAAAATAACAAAAAAAAATAATTTATCTTAAATTTACTAAACAAGTAAATTGTAAAATCGTCAAAATAGTAAATTGAAAGATTTCATTTTGAAATTGAGATAAGCGTAGTACAAATTGATTTTGAACAGTGCCCAAAATTCCGCCAGAGAAATTTTCAATCTGTCAAATTTTTTTTCAGTTTTCACATACCGCATATTATACACGGACTTGACGCAACATTCGGACATCACCCTAAACGCCCCCATCCTATCCCCGGTTTTTAAAGCGTGCTCTATACCCCTCATAAGATCGTTCGTCTTCAATATCAACAACAGCTGCGGGTTGACATTTTGCAAAACTTCCGAAATCTGCGGAAGTATACCAGTAAAATTTTGTTTCAAAAAATTTCTCTCCTCCTTCGACATCTGCTCCCTATAAATATACGCCACATTCACATCACAGTTAACTAAAAATAAGAAATAATCGCGCTCCCCTCGTATATACTTACTTGTCTATGCCTTTCTCGATACTGTTCCAAGATCTTCCGGTCACCATACAAGCAAATAAACCGTAAGCGTTTCCTTCGATACCCAAATTTTTACTGTGTTTTCTCATGCCATTATGGTCTCTGTTTAGTATACTCAACCACAAATTCGAATATTCGATTCGTATTTCTTCCTTCAAATCCTAAATATAACATTTTAAAATCGATTTATAATCGATTATCGTGGGGGATGTAATTGACTTACAGCGTATAATCCGTGATCTAATAACACGATATCACAATGTCCTTTTCCTGATTTTTTAACGAGAATATTACCAGGATGAGGATCGCTGTGAACGAAACCGTGGATGAATATCATTTTCGAATATAATTGACCTAATTTGTCTGAAACTTCACATGGATCGATATTATTTTCTTTGATATATTTCAAATCGTTTACTTGACCACCTTCTACAAAGTCCATAGTTAAGACTCTTTTTGTAGTTAATTCCCATCTGAAATTGTTTCACACCCTATATAGTACGTTCTTATAACATCTCTAATTACATTATTAAATTCTTAATTTTCCCAATCTCATTTAATTTAAATAAATATTGAAACGAGTTTTAATGTTTACATTTCTTTTTAATTATTATTTATAAAGACGTACGACAGATGTGTTACATAGTTGCCATGTTGTAATATTTTTCCTGCTGTTCTAAATGAATTAAATAGGTAATAGATTTAAAATAGCAAATAAAGTAATAATAAATTACTTTCACTAGAATAATAATTAATTATTTGTAATAGAATAATAACTGATTTGTTGTTGAATGACGATAAATGAAATATAAACAAAAAATTATGACTCAATTACTTGGATTGGTTGTAAATCTTACAACAACGAAGGCTGATGCTACACGGGTGACAACTTTAAGAATTCAATTTTTACTAATGTATTTGGGATATTAAAATGTTGTTTAAAGTCTGCAAAATAAAATTTATGTGCATGTAATTTGATTATTGGGTGAATACATATTATAGGGAAGGTTATATGTTATATCGAAGAGGATGTGAAAAGTGTCAAAAATAGAGAAAAAGTTAAATTAATAAAGAAAAAAATATGTGATAGTATAAGAAATCAAAATATTGTAAGTTATTTAAAAATATATATAGAATCTTTCATAACTTACGTTGAACAAAAAATTATCTTGTTTACATCACAATTACAAGTTGTATGTTGTACATGTTGTACAGGGTATGCCATAAGTTATAATAAATTGATGACGAAATTTTTAACAACGTCCTGCATTACTAAAAAAACTGGGTAATACTATAGTCGATTTTCTTCAATGTTTATCAAAAATGATAGGAAATGAGTAATTTTGCTGTGAATTATTAAATTTAATATAGGGTATGTCAAAATGTTACAACACCACTTAAAATGAAACAAAAAATCATAAAAGGGTAGAAAATGTATATAAAAACCAGTCTGTTTTTCTAAAGATACCAATTTGTGTTTATTTTATCTTTACACCCGAATAGAAGGTGAAATATGAAGTTAATTGATATTAAAATGAAGAAAAAGGGTAGAAACGAAATGAATTGACTATAAACACTCAAATAGGGGGTGAAAAATGAAGTTAAGTGACATAAAAACGAAGTAAAATGGTTGAAATAAAGTGAATCCATACAAAAATCAATCTGTTGATGCTCAGAGTCAAATTCCTGTTCATTTTATATCACATCTGTCGTTAAACTCCCAAAAAATGAGTTATATCCTAAATTAAATGAATAAATAACATTTTATATAAAAATATGGTATCTCGTTTCGCAGTTATATTACTTTTTATAACGCCCAATTTGTATTACTCACAAAAATGATCTTACTACGAAAAATAAATAGAATAATAATTTATTTATATACTTTACGATAGTATTTTTGAGTCATTTGACTAGTAATTGCGACGATATAATTTAATGAATTTCAAATATTTACCTTATTCTTGGAATTTTCAACCAATCGACATTCTCGAATAACTTTGCGATTTTTTCGGCATTCCTTCCTTCTTGGGAGAAATTCAACTCTTGGGGTATGTTTTTCTTGGATTCGTCCACCAGCCATTTAAATTTGAATTCGGGGAAGACGACGCCCATTATTTTAACGAGATATTCCATGGTTTTCATATCAACTTTGGAATTTCCTTGCACATAGGGATGTTGTACTTTCACTGCTACAGTAGTACCATCTTTCAATTTAGCTTTGTGAACTTGTGCCAGAGACGCCGTGCCAAGGGGCTGAGGTTCTATCGATTCGAAAATCTCGAAAGGCTGAAACCCCCCAACCTATAAAAAATTACCTAAAACTAAATTTGTACTTACATCTTTTTTGAGATCTTCTCTGATAACTTTATATACATCTTCTATGGAGTTTGTAGGGGCGTGAGAATGGAGGACTCGCATCGTTTCCACATATTCCACGGGCAGTAAATATTCCAAAGCAGCGAGATGTTGTCCTACTTTAATGTAAACTCCTTTATTTGTACAGCATAAATCTAACAGTTTTTCAGCACTTCTCTTGTGACATTGCGACTTTACAATTTTATATTCCTCGCTATTTGTATCTAAACGTTTGCCGTAAAGGTCTTTTTTGTAAATCACTCCTATTTGGAAAACTGTACAAGCTGCCCTACTTAACCTTACAATCCCTATTGAATCTAAATGATATTGATTCGTTTTTAAACTTACTGCCGTACCTCCGATAATACTAGTTAGAATAGAATATTTTAACAAAGGACGCAACTTAATTCTCAACATTTTGAAAATAAAAACTTTTGATAATATATTAATAAAATTAGGTCATTATTGATTTCAAATATACAATAAAGACTATAATTTAATACGTCATTATTATCACAAAAAAACAGTTCTACCTATTTTTATTTTCTTTGAAATAAAATATTAAAACTTTCATTTATTCGACATTGGCATTAACCTTTACCCTGTCAAGAAAGTTACGGAAGACCAACTTTCTTCTTTGACATTGGTCGAATGGTAGTTAAACTCTATTTTAAATATCCACCAATAGAAACGTTTTTACGAGCTATCATCATCATGAGCAACAAGAAGTATTTTGAAATAAAAAATATGTATAAAAAGAGTATAATTCATGACTTTCTAAATAATTAGTATATTATATGATAAAATTGCTGCTTTTTTATCATTATAGTTTTGCATAACGTATTAAAATAATGTATAACTAGTTTATCTATGTCAATTGACAGTTGTTAAAAAAAGAAGTAAATCGGAAATTGGATATTTGGAAAAAACTTTAATTTCTTCGATATTGGCATTAACATTCACCCTGTCAAGAAAGTTAACAGCTTTTTATTTTTCATGGTTCCAAAATAATTTAAATATCCACCAATAAAAACCACTTTTCTTTTCGAGCTAACATCATAGATAATTTAAAAACATAGAAGTGAAACTTCTAAAAGAATATATATAAAATTTATCATAATTCGTGATTTTCTCAACAATTACGTTTAATTTGAGTGAATTATATAATAAAATTGCTGTTTTTTATTTTAATTCTGTTTTACGTATAAATTAAGTTCTATGAAAAATTATCTACTCTTTCTTTATCTATTGTTCATGACAGTTGTTAAAAAAGAAGCAGATTAAATCAAATTTATCATGTATTAAAAATGTCTTTAAGAAATTTATCAACTTTAGTACATCGAACGTTAACAAGATCAACGTTTAATATAAGATATTGTAATACCAATAAGAAAAAAGTAAATTTCGTAAGATATTGCTCAAATTCTAATATAACAAATTCCAAACCTGCACTATCTCAACCTATTGGAAAAGTAGAAGGAAAATTATTTTTGTCCTATAAATGTAAAGTATGTAAAACTACTAATAATCATTTCATTACTAAAATCGCTTACGACAAAGGGGTGGTTATAGTAACATGTGAAGGATGCAGTAACAACCATCTAATAGCAGATAATTTAAATTGGTTTACAGACTTGAATGGAAAAAAAAATATCGAAGATATATTAGCGGAAAAAGGTGAAAGTGTACGAAAAATTGATGTGAATAAGTGTCTGGAAATACTCGAAAAAGAAGTGGTACAAAAATGATGTAATTACTGTGATAAAATACACAAAAATTGTATTGAAAATAAATTTATTATTTGTTCAAATACACTTTAAGTAACATGGCAAATTTCATTTCTCATTGGCACAAAAAACAGTAAATATAAGTAAATGAGAACCATAGAAAAACAAGTTATACTGTACTTATGAATAACAATAGGTAATATCAAGAGAAAAATAGATTATATCAGTTATTTTTGAGGTTATTTCGTATAATCGCGCTCCCCTCGTATTTTGGATATAGAAAATCGAAAAATGGAGTTTTTTTTTCAAATTTTTTAGTTTTTTGCATAAATCTGTTGTAAAGATTTAGAAAAAAATTCCGCTGGAATTGGTTAAATTAGGTTAGATTTTTCGATTTGTTACAATCAAAAAAAACAAGGGGATCACAATAATATACCACTTTATATATTTGCACCAAAAACTACAATTGCATCTTTGGCACATTTTAAATTTATACCGGTAGTGCACGTTTTGTTGAAGTTAAAATTACATCAACAATTTTTCGGAATGTTCTGTATACTAAGGATACAGTCTCGTATCGCTTTAATGCGTTTACTGCCGATAGTACGAAAATTAATATATTCAAATTTTATTTATTGTGATATAGTGTCACTTATACCACAATAGGTTTATAAAAAGTATACAAATATGGATTTTTTTTCGATTAAAAATATTTTTTGCTTACAATACTGTTAACATAATATATATATTTAATTTATAAAATGAGATGAGCACACACGAATTTTATAAAAATACAAAAATTAGGCACCTTTTATATAAAAAAATGACGTTTATATACATAAAAAAATGTGATGGAATATATAATATCACAGAGTTTGGTAAGTAATCACTTCACAATACGAAGTTACGTAATTTTTATTTAAACACAGAATGACGTGTTATAGACGTTCTTAAATGTTAAAGATAGTTCAATATGTTGAGAATGTCAAAACCATAACCTCACTTTTCTAATGTAGTTTATACTTGTAGATACACTGAAAAATGAGGTTTGTTCTTTTTAGCTGCACTGGTAGAACTAGTGTACACTAGAGTGTTCTTTGTAGCAAAACCAGCGCTAGTGTCGTTGTTCTTAGTAGCAGTGCAAGAGAACTAGTTCACCCAGTTCACTGTATTGCTTCCACTGGGTCGTCATTGGACCAATGTAAAATATCAAAAAGTACTAAATCTTTTCCCATTATTGTTAAGGCCTGAATCACATCAAATAATCTCAAATACAACAATCAACAAATGCTCCGATGGAACTAATTCTATATACTCATGAATTGGCCTTCACTGGTATAGTTCCAGTACAGCTACTAAGAACAAACCTATAACTTCTGACAGCTGACAGAATTTGTAGGTGCGCATGAGTGTTGAAATAACAAACAGTCGGCTAGGTAACAGAAAACACAAATTTAAGGGAGATTTGATCAACTAAAATGTCAACTAGTTGTCCAATCATGGTCTTACTACACTTTTTTTTGAATATCTACTATTGAAACTAACAAAATGTCGAATTTTTTCTAGTTTTTCAAATTGATAGTGGTAGTGATCAACTTTTGCCAGTTATCTTGTTTTATTTTTTATATTTATAGGGTTAAAAGCACCCTGTATGTTTGTAAATAATTAAAAAATTACGATTTATCATATTGTAAATAACTTTGTTCGATATATTTTGATGCTAAGGCAGGTAAAAACATTTTACCAAATATCTCCGAAAATATTAATTTTAGAAAAAAAAGTTTCAAATAAAAAACATAAAAAACTCTACAAAAAAGATTGTATACGTTTTTTACGTAAACCTACTCGTTTGGCTGTTATGACTCAAAATATCTCGACAGAAGTCAAATTGACCAAACTAACCTAACATTTTACCGAGATATTTTGAGTCATAACCTAACGAATAAGTTTAGGTAAAAAACGTAGAAAATTTTTTATGCTTTTCCTTCTTTATTGGAAACTGTTTTTTCTTAAATAAATATTTTCGGAGACATGTGAAGAGGTACGAGGGGCGAACAGAACTTTTTTGGTGAAACTTCTTCTAGGTATAATCGAGAAGTTTAGCAAAAAATAGTAACAATACTGGTAAAAATAATGAAAAACACGTTGATAGAAAGGAATGTGACGAAGAAAGAGTTTGTTAGTATATTAGAAACCTCTACTTGAAGTCGCTAGTACTACGACAGCTCAAAGTCGTTTGCGTTCAAAAATTTTCCTAAGTATCTCCTAAAATATTGATTTTAGAAAAAAAGTTTCCAATAGAAAATGATGCTTGAAAAGCTCTAGAAAAAAAAGGTGTGATACGTTTTTTACCTAAACCTATTCGTTAGGTTGTTATGACTTAAAATATCTCGGCAGGAGGTTAGGTTAGTTTTGATAATTTGACTTCTGCCGAGATATTTTGATTCATAACAACCAAACGAATAAGTTTAGGTAAAAAACGTATAAAGCCTTTTTTGTAGAGCTTTATATGCTCTTTATTTTTTATTTGAAACTTTTTTTTCTAAAATCAATATTTTCGGAGATATACGAACAGGTACGAGGGGCAAATGAAAGTTTTTGGATGAAACTGCTTTTAGGGATAATCCAGGTGAAATTCTGACAAAAAAATTCGGTAAATTCAAGGGTATCGTCATTTATGAATTAGAGCCTGGATAAAAAATATGAAAACCTGATTTCATGACGTCATAAACAGTTATGGAGGACTCTATATGAGATTTTTTATAAAACTTGAGAAATTATCATTTTTTTTTAAATGTTTCGATTTTTTATATAAATCTGTTGCAAACATGAATAATTTTGAAAAAAAAAACTTATTTAAAAAGTTCGATTTTATGATAAAAAAATCAGATGACTCTGAAATATGATTATCAATTACTTTTTTATAATTATTTAGTTTTCATATTTTTTCATTAATCTATATAAAAAAATGGAATTTTGGAAAAAAAATTATATAAAAATGTTTATTTTTCATGTTCATACAGTTTTTTCAAAAAAAGTTCATTTTAAGAAGCATTAAGAAAATTTAATTTGTAAAAACTTGAAAACTAAACATTTTTATATAATTTTTTCTCCAAAATGTTCATTTTTTATATAGATTAACAAAAATAAATATAAAAACTTCCTTGGACAATTTGAAAAAAGTTATGAGTCATTATACTCAAATACAATCCAATGGAATATTTTTTTCATAAATCCATTAAAAAAACATGAAATCAGATAATTTTTTGTACCCAAAAGAGCTCGGAAACCTCAAAATTCATAAAAACCTGTTAGAATATCAATGCAGTGCAATATTGCCATCACTAAACTCACTTCACCATCACTATTTCCCATCGAGCCATCCATAACAAAAACAATTGGTAAATAATGATGTAATCACTAAAATTGATCACCCTGTACACTGAATATCCCATATAACACGCTACAACGTGAAAAAAATGACTAGACCCTTTTTGGTTTACTGATGACGGCGTAAGCTTCCTCGTTGTGAAATTGATGATTAACTTTTTCATCTGCATTTTTCTTCTTTTCATTTTTCTCCGGGAAACACTGAACTTCATCGTAATCGTTAAACGACGGCGGTTCCACGACGACGGAAGCCACCGGAACCGGATATACTTGTTTATAAGGAGATTTCGTATTCAATTTACTAGTAGACCCAAAAAAGTTCAACTTATCGTAATACCCCGGGGTATTTTCCGTAATAATCGCTGACACTAAAGGTTTTTTAACTGTTTCTATTTCCTTTCTAACATCGCCCCACGACATGTAATCCTCCTCATCGACGTGCTGTTCCGTGTGATCCGGCGAATCCACCCCCAAAGTTTGCCAGGCGTTGTTCCTGAACTCGATCTCGTCGTACTTTTGAACAGGTTCATACTCCGGTTCAGGCTTATTCACCGGTTTGAACTTCCTGGGGGGTTTCGAAGGTTTCAACTTGTGCGCCATTTTCGTTTCGGGGGCTTTTAACGAGCACTGCATGTATTTGGAATCGGAATCGCTACTCGAAATACTGATTTGAGATTTACTTGATACTGATAGATCTGTGAGGGATTGTAACGTCGAGGAGGGTACTAGAGGTGTTCTAGATCGGGGCTCCATGAAGAACGCCGCTTGAAATTGCGCGTCTCCATCTAGTAATGGAGAATTTTCAGCCGAAGCCAATTTTTTCATGCATTTCATCTTGCTAGCTAAACATCTGAAATTAAACATAATATTTCCACCGCCCGCCAATCACTATAAATAAAAATATGAATTACCACATAGAAAAAGTACTTACCGGAATATTTCTTGTTGGTTAGGATGTTCTAGGTAAAATATTCCTTCCCCAGATTCGCATTTTCTTCCCGCTTCAAAGGTGAATCGACCATTTTTATAACCGTAACGTCGTATGTAATGATAAGGCCATGTAAATAATAATTTATCATCGACGACGTTCCTAAGTTGTAACGCATTCGACATCAAAACTAAAGTGTAATTTTTATTTTCTAATCCGCAACGGATAGAAACGGGAGAAGGGTGTAATTTAACGTTAAAAACCCCTTCGCCAGATGAACAATATAAATCGTTATCTTCTTCTACAGTTGTTATTTTAGATACGTCATCTGGAAATGCGACTGATTGTATAGCACTTACCCATTCGGTATTAGAATGTTCAGTTAACGTGTTAAATTCATACGAATTCGTTTTTGTTGTTATTACGAAAGTAGTATTAGATTTCGGATATACTTTTATACATTGTTGTAAAATTATTATTTTACTGTATTCTTTTGAATTCGGTGTATCGTAAACTTCTAACCTTTCAACACCGAATTTACTAGATTTAAAAAGCGAACAGTATTTTTGTTGCCAAGATTTCTAAAATTATAAAAAAACAAATAAATATCCTATATTTCATAAATATATATATATATATATATATATATATATATATATATATATATATATATATATATATACATAAACAAATTTATTTCCTTTTTATATATTTATATATCAACAAAGCCGCCCATCCCGTACTAAACGTCATAATTCCTAACCTAAACCAATGAATTGTCAATTTTTTGTTCGTAAAACAAATAACCAAAACATTTAATATAACAACAACATTGGAAGTGGATATAAAATTTTAAAATAAAAAATACAGGAATGATTCGAATGTAAAAATAAATTTAATCAACAGGTAATACCTTA
Organism: Diorhabda sublineata; assembly: GCF_026230105.1. Classification (NCBI taxonomy): domain Eukaryota; kingdom Metazoa; phylum Arthropoda; class Insecta; order Coleoptera; family Chrysomelidae; genus Diorhabda; species Diorhabda sublineata. The sequence goes on from NC_079474.1 coordinate 35,182,025, forward strand.
AGCAGCTTTCCAACGGGTAACTGTAAAATTCCTCGGTAAATTGGTTCTTCATGTTCCATCTTGGCGGTATTAATCATAACATTTAACAAAATATGATCATTTAACTATAAATATCACGTCCACTATATTTATCAGAAGTGAAAAAATGTTTATCAGTTTACATTTTCGTTGTTCATTACACAGTTGTCAGATTATTTAAATTAGTTAAAAGTAGATATATTTCGATCTGTCAAATAATTGGAAGTAGCTAACCGTCCGATAGGAGGTATATAAAACATTATTTTTTAAATAAATATACAATTATCATTAATATATAATCAGTTAGAGCTATCACAAATATATATTTGTCATATAATATAGATAAATATACGTTAATATAAACAATAAAACAATTTAAATTAAGTAATATCTTATGTATACTGTAATACGTATTCATATTTATTTCTGTTTATTAAAGATATACTAGAATCTGGATTTATTAAATAGAAAAGTGGCAACGTCATATATTTTTATTTATACTTAGTGGCTAGTGGTTGACCGACTGGTGGTATGTCATAAAAATCGGAAATGCCGAAACATTATATCATATTCTGAATTTATAAAATTATTAATATACTACTATCTACTATCTCTTTTTATTTAGAATAAAAATCATTATTTATATTTAGATCAATGAAAATTTAAAACAATAGTTGTAATAGACAGAGTCGGCTTAGTTAAATTTTTAAAATATAATAAAATTGTTTATTAATTCGTATTAATTATTATTTGATCGATTATATTAACAAATGTAGTAACCTTAGAGAAAAAAGCTGCGCAAAATCAAAGAAATTATACACGTATATACTAAATATGACGTAGTAGTAACTACCAATGGAAATAATCCGCACCCTACAAACCCTATAAGGAAGGTAATCAATTGTGATATTAAAACTTCGTTAGTTGCTTCAGTTTAGCGGTAGAAGTCACGCAATACACAAATTTTCGTAGCACGTGAATGTTATGTTTGAACCAGGTTAAAATAACTAATACAAAGGTACAAAGTTTTCTTAAAACAATTATTTGGTATTGAAGGCGGTTATTTGCTTGTCGTAGGACTTCCTAGAATGCCACATTTCTGGGATTTCGGAAAAAGTCCACCGAAAGAAAGAAACCTACAAGACGGTTTGTTTCAAATAGCTTCCCAAACTTGTAATTTATTGGTACAGGTTAATAATACGAATAATATTAGTTATGGAAATAATAGTTCCAATATACATCTTAATAATATATCTACCGGTGCGAGAAGTCGAACTCCTAGTGCTGCACCAGGACGTAGTGGAGATAGAGAACAACTTCTCGTGCTTATACCACCAAATTCGGAAAGGGTTCATAAATATAAACCCTCGGGGTTGTTGGGAAAACCCAGGTTATCGGTAAGATGTCATTATTAATATTTTCATTTCATCACTGTTGCCATATCGCTAAACTCGTATTACAGATAATAATATACACATACAATTTATATGTAATGAGGGGTGGTTTTTGAGGGATGAATCTTTATAAATTAATCATTAATCTAATTGATTACCTTTAAAAAAGATAATATTCAATATCATTATTCTAATATTATATTTAAAACTATTCAAAACGATTTTTACAAATAATTAGTCTTAAAGGTGGATTTTATAAGGGTTATTCAATTGAAAAAAGTTATAAATAAATATTTATCTTGTATTATTTAATATTTATTTCATTCGTTTCATCAAGAAGGAGTAGTTTCTACCCCTCAAGGTAGGGAAAAACATATCAGGTATATACAGGGTGTCCCGCATAAATACCGACACAAAGCTGAGGATACCTTTATACCAAATTGCATTCCTGATGTGTTATAAGGTCTAAAAACTAATTTTTTCAACTCAAAAATACCAATAGAAGGCGATCGAAACATTCTGGACGGTTAATCAAGGGTGATATAACCTCAAATTTCACGGTATTTGATTTGAAAAATTTCATAATTATACCATGGAGAATTCTAAAACGTTTTTTACCCTTACAATTTTTCATAAAACTTTGTTACTTTCAAGTAAAAATGAAAAACTCGTTAAATTTAATTATTAGAAGAATTAGACAGGACACCCTGTATAACATCTGATTAGGTTTTATTTCAATATGATACAAATCGATGTTATTCGACAGCGACTGGTCTATCACACTTGTATTATAAATAATTCTTAAACCCGGTCCTGTTATAACACGTGAATATACTATTTCATTTTATTATAAACAATTAATTTTTATCAACAAGTCATTTGTTTACTTGTTTTATTTATCTAATTCTAAACGAAGTAATCGATACAAAAATACAATGTATCGATTATTAATATTAGAATTGTGACGATGTGCAACTAGTCTCACAGGTTAACCTCGTGTTTGACAGATAAGAATTTATAAACATTGCTAGATCTTAATTAAATGTTGTTATCAATCAAATTTAAATTGTTTTCTTTGGAAAAAGTAAGTAAAACTTGTACAGTATAATTTTTTAATAATATCTATTCAGTATATTTATATAAAACTATGTACGAGTGAGATACATCGTTAGTAAGCAATTTTTTATGAATTCGTTGTGAAAAAGTGAAAATTTCTTTGTTTTAACAACCGAAAGCTTTCTGATAAAAGTTAATTTTTATTCTAAGACTGTTCTTGAAACGTCTCCTGTTCAAAATGAAGAGGATACAGATATTTGGAGTCATGGTTTCATGATACCTTCAAATGGGGATGATACACCTGAAAGGTAAATATAATATCGACTTTTCTATAAAATGTTTCGACTTCATTCTAATATTTTTTTAATCATTTAAATATAGAATCGTTCTGGTTGTTTATTGATATTGATTAATTGTTTTAATGTAGAAATTAGGTCATTGATGACACAGAGAAAATTTAGTGTATTTAATACTAGAAATCGACTATTTAAGTGTTTTTAATAACAAATATTTAATTAATTTACAAGAAACAAACTTTTATTTCAAATATTTTCAGATGGTCAAATAAAAATAAATGGTGCAGACCATCATGCATACCAATTTCCATAATTTGCATTTTGATCTTCCTCGTAGTATTATTACCTTTATTAGATCACGCTACAGAACGAAATTTAGAAGAATTAAACAGTTTTCATGCAGATAACTGTAATAATACTTGCAGGTAATTATTTATCCAATTTTGTTATAGGAATTATATTTTTGTTGCCCCTGGTATAGTTTCGAAAAAAATATTTGTTGTACTTAACACGCAAAGTAGTTAAATACAGTTAAAAATATTTTATAGGTTATAAATTGGTTTTTAGTGAAGACTTTTTTTTATAATTGAATTTCGTAAATCGCTTTTTTTTTAAAAATCGTGCTTTTTATTATTCCACCTCCCTTGTAAATCTGATAACTTATCGATATATCATATTTTAAACTACGAGGTTTGTTTGAAAAGTTTCTAACCTCAACTTGAATATTTTCATATGTAAGTTGGGATATTGGCGCATGCATTATGAGATTCTTGTTAAAATTTAATCAATTTCGTGTTTAGTAAGGTAAAACTAGATTAAAAAGTTTGAAGTTTAAATTTTTTTTCGTAAAATTGTGCCATAAAAGTTGGGAAATTAATGTGGTTATGTTATATCTAGTTTCTTTGTTAGATAGCAAACTTTTCACATAACCCTCGTATATATTAAAATTATAAAATAACGCTGGAAAGTTAATTGCGGTGTTGTCAATAGCTCGATATAAAATATATCTTATTTATAGTCTGGAAAGTTTTCTTCGTTTTAAAACATTTATAGGAGGTTGATTGATGTTGTTTTTTTTTCATCAAATTCATTTTTCTTCGTATTTTTGTGTGAAATACGTTTTTTTATGGATTTTTAGATTGTCGTTAACTGAAAGTATTCCAGAAGGCTTGATATATTCGAACGGTTCAATCGTATATCCTTCCACTTTTGATACTTGGTTAGATTTGATTAATTCGGCTAACGAATCTATAGATATAGGGTCGCTTTATTGGACTTTGAGACAGTCAGAAGTTTATCCAGATCCTTCTTCATTACAGGTTAGAATTTTTAAAACTTTTATTTCCCAAATAATTCTATTTGATATTATTTCTAATTGTTTTAATCAAAATATTTATTCTATTCGTGTTTTTTTTCATTTCTTGTATATAAATTTTATAAATCACCAAATTAATATTATCTAAGTGTTAATATTTAGGTTTAAAATATTTTTCAACAATTATTTCTAAAGTTAAATTAAACGTGGCAACATAGTATATCGTTATATTTAGACTCCATGTTTGATGACATCAATTATAACCTACAACTTTATAATAACGTATGCAATATTTAGTGAATGAATATTTAGTTATAAAATGCAGTATTATGTTTATAATTTATGTCTTATTTCAAATTTTATTTTAAAATATAACGTTATATTATGTTTCCTCAGTTTATCTATATCCAATTATCTATATTTTGTGTTTGATTTGTCTTATTTCGGTAAGTACTGTCATAACCTTAAGTTGTGTTTATTATTGGTAAATTAACTTTTAATTATTGAATTTGTTGTAATTGATTTTAGTTTTTCTTAACTAAATATGATAATTGACACTTATAATTAAGCAAACTATTGAAAAAAGTATTTCGATTATCATCAGGAAGAAAAAAATTAACAAATTTGGTTTTTCTACACGCAGAAAACAGTTTCATTGATTAAGTAAAAATTAATTATCTTTTTTAATCATTTCAAGTGTTTAAATTATCAAAAAACTCGCATTAAATGATTCAATTTCTAATAGATTCTTTTTGATCGTTTTAAATTTAACGAAATTATCAAAATTGACAGTTATAATTAGGAAAATTATGACTGACGTAGTTTAATACACGATAAAATTATCAAAACAAGATACATTACGCGATTTAATTTCTAATATATTCGTTTTGAAATAAAAAAATTTTGTATAAAATATAAAAATTGACATTTGTATCGGAATTAGGGGGAAAAAATCTTCCAGTCGTTAGTAAAAGCGGGCGTGGAACGTGGTATTAAAATCAGGATAGCACAAAATGCACCATCGCAAAATTTTCCCAACATAGATACCGAATTGTTGGTGAAAAGGAAAGCAGCTGAAGTTCGTAGTCTTAATTTTGCTAAATTATTAGGATCCGGTGTTTTGCATACTAAATTATGGATCGTCGATAAGAAACATATATATGTAGGTAGCGCCAATATGGATTGGAGATCCTTAACACAGGTAAACGTTTCATTATTGATATCCTACACAAACTTTTATTATTTTCAGCACCCTCGTATATCTTCAAAATGACTATTACTTACTTAAATGATGATTTTTGTTTGACATTCACCTTATTGTTGTATTTTTTCTTATCGAAACTGTTTTTATCACCCTCGTATATTTCCAGAAAAAATTCTACTGATCTAAATGTTATTTTTGTTTGAAATTCACTTTCTTTCAGTGTGTTTTCAATTTAGAAATTTCTCTAACACCCTCGTACATCTGTGTAATGAATAATACCAATTTAAATGTTTTTTTCTTGAAATTAACTTTATTGTAATTGTTTAATGTAGACATTTCTTATCACCCTTGTATCTCTTTAAAATGACTACTACTAACCTAAATTTCGATTTTTTATTTGAAATTCACTTTCTTGTTGTAGTTTTTCGATGTAGACATTTTTAACACCCTCGTATCTCTACTGTATGAGTACTACTAACTTGACGTGATTTTTTTTGAAATTGACTTTTTTACACTGTATTTTCAAGTTCGAAATTTCTTTTATTGCCCTGAATAATATCAATTTAAATGTTTTTTTTTGTTGAAATTGACTCTTGTATTTTTTATCACCCTCGTATGACACCACTAACCTAAATGTCGATTTTTTTTTGAAATTCACTTTCTTGTATTTTTTTGGAATTAGAACTTTTTTTTCGTATTCATCATTTATGAAGATATAAAACATACAAATAAGGTTACATTTATAGGTTTGTCCTTGACCCGTGTCGGAAATCGATAAAAGTCTGTCACGTCTGTTAATCGTGACTATATACATTTTGTAGTAATAAATGAATACTGATGAGACAAAAGAAAATTATTGGTCTACGAAATTTTCCATAATTTTTTTTCTTTTTAAATAATTTTCATTGTTTTAAAATCTAATTCGATTTCATCGAACACGTTTTGTTGACAGTTCAGAAGACTATATAGACTAGGGCTAAAATCATAAAAACAAAATTAGAAAAAATAGCAGAATGAAACTCAATGGAAAAGGAAAATAATGTAACAAAAGTAGTGATCTGAGATCGGGAAGTGGAAGGGGTGGGATTTTAAGGGTGAAAATGGATTATCTTGATTAATTGTAAAACTACCAGTCCTATGAAAAAAGGTTAAATAGCAAAGTTGTAGATACGATCTACGAATTTTGTATTTACACTTTTTACATAACCTCAAAATTTAGGGGAAAAATTCGAAAAACCAAGTTTTTGGGTTTTTTCTTTATTTTATAATTAATAAAAAAAATTTTTTTTGCGCATAAGAGGTGTCCGCCATTTTGGATGTCAACGTCAACGGAATTGACATCAGCCGCATCGTCCGACATTTTGGATGTTAACTGTCATCAGATATACGAGGTTAAGTTGTTTTTATATCAAAACAGTTTCTAAAATTCTCGTTTTCATAGAAATCAAATACATACAGGGTGATACATGAAACATTTCTAGACAACTAGATTTTTATTAATATTGCAGTAATCGAATATTTACAGGGTGATACATAAATCGAATATTTACAGGGTGATACATAAATTGAATAGTTACAGAATGGTATATAAATTGAATAGTTTCAGCGTGATACATAAATCGAATATTTACAGGGTGATAAATAAATCGAATATTTACAGGGTGGTATATTAATCGAATAGTTACAGGATGATATATAAATCGAATACTTACAGGGTGATACATAAATCGAATGCTTACAGGGTGATACATAAATCGAATATTTACAGGGTGATACATAAATCGTTCAATATTTTTTTACGTCAATATAATTTGAAATTCTCGAAATTATTGCGTGTTATACCGAACTAATTCTTAAGGAAAGTCGAGATAAAATAAAATTTCGAGAAACTCGAAGTAAATTATACGTCGTTTCATACCGATAGGTGAAAGAGTTGGGAATTACCATAAGGAACTGTTCCTGTCTGGCGAACGACGTTCAAAAAATTTTCGAGGTTAGTAAACGACGGAAATTCAACAAATTTCGATTAAAAAATTTGATCTTTTGAAGGTTTATTGGACCCTCGGCGCCGATAACGCCAAAATACCACCGCAATGGCCGTCTAACTTATCCACGCAATACAATAACGATACTCCGTTCAATTTAATGTATGACAACGAAACTTTCCAAACATATTTCACCGTGAGTTTATCATAAATCGAATATTCGAAAGCGGAATTTGATTTTTTGTGTTTTAAGAGTTCACCGTTGCCTTTTAATCCGTCCGGCCGTACGAACGACATCGACGCCTTGACTCACGTCGTACTACACGCAGAAAAATTTGTTTACATATCCGTTATGGATTATTTCCCTTTGATGATTTACACTCCGAAAGTTAAATTTTGGCCGGTTATAGATGATGCTTTGAAAACGGCCGCCATCGAAAATAAAATCAAGGTAATTAACATGTAATTCTCGTACGTGCCAGTTTTTTATTGCTACGGGGGTGGTTCGGTAAGTTCTACTATTTGTTGATGGCAATTACGACACGATACGATTTTTTTTACAGTTAAATAAATATATGAGAAATTTTCGTCCCCCTTTTCCCATTTTTCTTTAATTTTGTTAGTTTTTATCTTTATTAAAACTTTTTCAAATCCCAATTTGATATAAGAGAGAGAACTTAATTTTCGAATCCACCTCGTAAAATTATTATTTTTTCAAATAATTTTGCGGATTTTATTATTATTTTTACGCAGTTTTTTCAAATATTTGTACCATTATATTGGATTTTTGTAGGTTAGCATGACAAATATTTTTCTATTTTTTTTTTTTTTTGATATTATTAGTGATTTAATGACATTATTATTTATATATAAAAGGTTTTTTAATGAAAAAATAGTTATTATGAATTTATACACACCGTGTATACGTAATTTATTCGTAATATACTAAAAACACTTAACTATTCACTAACACTTAACATGAATTTGTTGAATGTTTGTTGCTGCTTTATATATTAAAATCGCATTCTAGAAGTTTCGATTCCTGGATATCTTCAATTTTTCGTAAACGAATAAAAATGTCCTCTAAGAAACTGTATTTAGAAAAAAAAAGGTTTAGCAGAAAGATCGCATAAAATATCCTGCGCATACGCCAAATTTTAGGGGTTGTTTTCTTCTATTTTTTAATGCCCCTGTTAGTTTGAAATATGGAATAGTGCAAACCTTTTTCTTCTTCATTTTGTCATTAAATTATTGACTGTTTTGTGGCAGCTGAACTTCCGCTTTATATATTAAAATCACTTTCTAGAAGTTTCGATTCCTGGAAATCTTCAATTTTTCGTAAACGAATAAAAATGTCCTCTAAGAAACTGTATTTAGAAAAAAAAGGTTCAGCAGAAAGATCGCATAAAATATCCTGCGCATACGCCAAATTTTAGGGGTTGTTTTCTTCTTTGTTTTTAATGCCCTTGTTAGTTTGAAATATGGAATGTTGCAAACCGTTTTTTTTCTTCATTTTGTCATTAAATTATTGACTGTTTTGTGGCAGCTGAACTTCCGCTTTATATATTAAAATCACTTTCTAGAAGTTTCGATTTCTGGAAATCTTCAATTTTTCGTAAACGAATAAAAATGTCCTCTAAGTAACTGTTTTTAGAAAAAAAGGTTCAGCAGAAAGATCGCATAAAATATCCTGCGCATACGCCAAATTTTAGGGGTTGTTTTCTTCTTTGTTTTTAATGCCCTTGTTAGTTTGAAATATGGAATGTTGCAAACCGTTTTTTTTCTTCATTTTGTCATTAAATTATTGACTGTTTTGTGGCAGCTGAACTTCCGCTTTATATATTAAAATCACTTTCTAGAAGTTTCGATTCCTGGAAATCTTCAATTTTTCGTAAACGAATAAAAATGTCCTCTAAGAAACTGTATTTAGAAAAAAAAGGTTCAGCAGAAAGATCGCATAAAATATCCTGCGCATACGCCAAATTTTAGGGGTTGTTTTCTTCTTTGTTTTTAATGCCCTTGTTAGTTTGAAATATGGAATGTTGCAAACCGTTTTTTTTCTTTTTGTCATTAAATTATTGACTGTTTTGTGGCAGCTAAACTTCTGCTTTATATATTAAAATCGCTTTCTAGAAGTTTCGATTCCTGTAAATCTTGATGTTTTTGGATATACATTTGAAGTACAACGATTAACTTTTGTAACAATTTTCTTCTTCGTTTTTACTTTTTCTTTCGGTCTTGTCATTTTTAGTTGTTCTAGTCAAATTTTTCTCTTCTTCTTTTTCCAATTTCCTTTCAACTTAGTTTAGTATTTCTAACCTATTTTTTGTTTTCTTTTTCCTACTTTTCTTTAATGTTATTAGATTTTATCTTTATCACCATTTCAAATGTCATTTCTTCTTCTTTTTCGATTTTATTTCGTCTCGTTAATTATGAATTCAGTTAAAGCTGTTTATATCACAATACTTTATAGGCATATAATATCGATGATCTCATTTAAACAGTGTTTAATAATGAGTTTTTCTTCTTCTTTTCTTTTCTTTTGCTATTTTAATTTTTACCAACGTCCATTTTTCTTCTCCTTTTTCAATTTTCTTCTCGTCTTACTAGTCTTCAAAAACTAACTGAATCTCGATTGTCCAACTTAGTTAGTTTTTTCTTCTTCTTTTTCTCAATTAATTCGGTGTTTGTTCGTCTTATAATGCAGCGAAAGTAGTTCGATTGTTTTCTAGTACACTATGTACAATCCGATTTAGAAAAAAAATTTAAATTCAACAAATTCATCTGATTATTTTTATTTAAAAAATTTACATTTGCAAATAAACATTTTTCATTGTTTTTGAAGGTGAAATTACTGATAAGTTGGTGGAATCATTCCAGACCTTCGGAAGACAACTTTTTAAAATCCCTATCTGATATAAATAACGCATACCCTGGAGTTAGTTTGGAAATAGTGAGTTTTTTCAACTCGATAGGGGTGAATAACGATTAAATCGATATTTTGTGTTTTTTTAGCGTCGTTTTATCGTTCCCGCTAATAAAGATCAACAAAAAATACCGTTCGCTCGAGTAAATCACAATAAATACATGGTAACCGACAACACTGCCTTTATAGGCACTTCTAATTGGTCAGGGGATTATTTCACCGACACGGCCGGTATTTCTTTCATCTTGCACGACCCTGTATTCGACAGAAACACCAATCACACTACGATACGTAGTCAATTACAGGGGGTTTTCGAAAGGGATTGGAATTCACCGTATGCCCATTTTATGAATTTTTCCGAATACGAAGAAACTTATTAAATATACGACTTTTTTTATTTAAATAAATCGTCAAAATAATTATTATTTAGAAATTAAAAACAACAATTATTTCTCTCCTCGATACGTCCCTGTTTATAATAAATACTCGATAAAGTGTCTATGTCGTTGATAGTTTCACTTTACAGAAAGAGGTCACTGTTTACCATTCTATGGAATTTCTTCTTTTTTAATTTTTTGCAGTTTCCTATTATATAAAAAGGCCATTTATGTTAGTTAAAGCTCCGTTGTATTACACCAGAGACTTAACAAGATTTCTTTTGTTAATATTTGATTATAATTGTTAGTTCTCTTTAATACAATAATTAAAAATGTGAATTGATTAAAATTTACGGTAATATTTTAACATTTTAAATTAGGATTTGGTGAACAAAATGAATTGGATGTTAAACATCTATGTAAATATTTAACAGAGCACAGAAAATGTCGCAACAATTTTCATATGTATGTGCCTTGATTTGAAATCTCTACAAATTTCATGTGATGAAATAAAAAAACAATTTATTTAGAAATGAAAACCATTATATATAATTCTATTATTCCAATTTCGTCAATAATTTCCTCCTCGATGTGTCCCTGTTTATAAATAAACATCCTATTAAGTATCTATTTCTTCTTTTTTGTGTAAAAATGATAATTCTTGGTTGTATTTTTTTCTACGTTTGTCGTTGATAGTTTCACGTTTCAAAAAGAGGCCACTAATATAACGTTCTATGGAATTTCTTCTTTTTTAATTTTTGACAGTTTCCTCATTTATATTTTATTTTACCAGGGACGTGACAAATTTTCTTTGGTTAATAAATTATTATTTGTGTTAATTACGATTATTAGAATAGTTTAAATGCTCATTGATAGACTTTTATCTTAATATCTTAGCAATTTTAATTGGGGTTTATTAAAAAAATATGGATTTGATTTCAAGCAACGATGTAAATGTTTCAAAGCACTAAAAATGTTTGTCGTATATGTGTGTGCCTTAATTTTGAATATTTATAAATTTTATGTTATGTGTTGTGATAAAACATTAGAAAGTGGATGATATTGAAAAGTACCTCTAAGTTTATAAACGAAAATAAGGAATTTACTAAAACATTTTTATTTTTACGATTTTTCTTAATTTGCAACTAATAAATGTTCCCAACAAATTTAAAACATAACCTCTAATACCACGACAAAGTTGATTGATAACTCTATATTTCTTCTTCTTTTGAATACACCAAAAGTTACACAATTCTTCTTTTTCTTAATGTTAAGTGGATGTTACAACTTACCTAACTTTTCTATACCGAAATATATGACAATAAAGTATTTTAAAACCTCATTATGATTAATCAGGACCGTAATATATTTTATTTGATTGAGATATTTCGATTAATTTCGTAAACTTTTATGTTTTTCAACGATTTAGTGGTACTTTTTCTTAATCTATCACTTTCTATTTTGTAACTACGTTCAAGATGAAATAAATTGTATAAAACCTTTGTTTTTTTATTATTTACCTATTACACTTACCAATACCTAGGAATAAAAAATCTGAAAACAAATTTACCCGAAAATCATTGAAGATTGATGAATAGTAGTTCAAATGACCCATAGTCCCTAAATACAGTAGCAGTAGCAGCCCCTATATACCACATATTAATTTTATTGATAAAAATGAATTATTTTGTGTTATATATGGCACTTTTTGGTTATTTTCATTATTATTTACCGCTTTTAAAGAATAAGCTTAGAAAATGTCTTCTTACAAGTTATTTTTGGGCTTTTTACTTATTTTGCAAAATAAATCAAAAAAAGGTAATCAACGGGAGTATAAAGCCTTCTAAAAGATGAAATACAGCCTTCAAGTAAAAAAATCAACCAATTTACTGTAAAATCATTAAAGATGAAATAACAGTAGTTCAAATGACCTACAGTTCCAAAATCGAGTAGCAAAAGCAGCCCCTGTATATCAAATATTTACTTATTAGATAAAATGGATATTTTTGAGTTATATATATATCACTGGTTATTTTCAGAAATAAATGAACATTTTTCAAAATAATAATAACCATAAATCTCATAAATTCTTAAATATTCCACTTTTTCTTTTTAAAAACCCAAAAAAATTTGGTCCACAAGTTTATTGAGGTCTTTTTTATATGATTATAATTATCATCATTGAAATAATAAATCATCCAATTAACCACAAAATCCTTAATTAAAATAACAGTAGTTCAAATGTGATGGGTATAATATTCTGGAAAATCAAAGAGATTTTACAAAAATTTTCGAACCAAAAGAAAATTTTGTTTTATTCTTAAAACAAACAACGTTCATTTAATAAAATAAACATATAATTTACTTAAAAAAATTAACTCTTTTAAATATACATATATATATATATATATATATATATATATATATATATATATATATATATATATATATATATATATATATATATATATATATATCCATATAAACGTACATTTCTTAACAATAATTCTATATATACAGGGTCAATTTAAAAATGGTAATTTCATCTTTTCTTTTGATGTAACCAAATAAATCAAATTTAAGTGTCCGTAATGGAATCATTAGAAATTATAAACCAACTGGGGACTTGCCACAAATTAAAAACACGACTCTCAGTCTCTTTTTCCTTTTCTTTCAACAACAATAGATCTTTTTGTAATTTTTTATGTCTTTCCGTTAACTGATGAAGTTGATTGTACAAAGCCTGTTGTTGTGAAGCAAATTCCCGCTGTCGATTCAACATAATCTTCATTTCCGTTTCCCTTTCTTCCAAAAAAAAAACAAAAAATAAATTAATACCATTCATTTTTTAAACACAATCAAACGTTCAAAAATAGGGGAAATATAATAGTTTAATCTACTTACTGCTAACTACTGCCGTTAAATTTGCCATAGCATCACTGACGGTTACTGAGTTGGACGCTCCATTACTAGTAGACACTCTGATGCTAGGCATACCATCTAAGCTTGATTCGTCTAAGGAAGTGCTGAAAGTACTAGTGGTACCTACGGCTTCGGTGTCTGAACACAATTCCCTAGTAATATCACCGGCTACGGATTGCAAATGTTGTTTCCCTTGTAAATGTTCCCTCTTATTATGTAAATTATGGAACCATTGATCGCAGGTGCGACAGTATAATTCTTCGTTATCTTCTTCCTATCAGAAGAAGAATAACAGATATTAAAGTAGGGGAATTTGAACAAGGTTGTCAACGGATTGGAGATGTCAAATTAGTTTTACCTCACCCTGTAATTTCTGAGGAGTTGCATTTGGTTTTTTGTGTTTTACAAATAATGGAAACAAAAAGGGCCGTAAAAGGGACTAGTAGATAATAGAATGGATGATGTTGTGAGTATAGAAAGGAAAATTAGGTACAAAATTTCTATTTTTATATAAAAAAAAGTTTTTGACAATTTTTTAAATTGGAAACAGGATGAATAATAAAAAAATTCAATATGAAATTGATATTTTTCCTTTAATATGAAATTTTTTTATTATAGCAACTTTTTTTGTGGGTTTCGTGGAAAGAATAAACGTTTTTGATTATTTTTCTTCTTGAAAAACAAAAAGAATTGAAAAGACCTAGTAAGATATGGAATTGTCACTTTACAAAGAAATTCTGGGTAGAAACAGTTATTTTTTTGAAATTCTAATAAGAAGAAATAATTTTTGACAATTTTTCTTGCTTAGAATCAAAATGAATCATAAGAATTCTCGCTATAGAAATAAGATTTGTTGAATTCAAAAAAGAAACTGAGAGATTTTGATCATTTGTTTTCCCTAAAATCAACTAGAACCAAAACAGGACCTAGTTAGAAAAGAAATTAATAATATTTTCTTTGTAGAGAGAAAATTTAATAAAAAATGACCATTTTTGTGAAATTCGTAAAAGGAAAGACAATTTTTAACAATATTTCTTCCTGAGATACAAAAAACAACTGGTATTAAAGGGAATAGACATTAATGTTGCTGTGGCAAGTTGATCTGGACAAGAACAGTAATTTTTGTTGGATTAAAAAAAGAAAGTGAGGATGTTTGACCATTTATCTTGTCTAGATTCGACAAGAACCAAAGGAAGACCTAATAAAAAATATAATAGATGATATTTTCACTATAGAAAAAAGATTTAGGTAGAAATAGTCATTTTCGTGGGATTCTAAGATGAAAAAACGTTTTTCGCTATTCTTCTTTCATAGAAACAAAGAAAAATCAAAACACAATCTAATAAGACATGAAAAACACAATATTTTATATATTTTTGTGAGATTCGAAAGAGAAAATGACGGTTTTTCACCACTTTTCTTACACAAAATCAAAAACAGTTATTTTCCTTCCCAAAAATCAAATAGAACTAAAGAAAGCCCTATTACACGAAATAGAATAGACAAAATTATCGTAGGAGGAAAATCTGGACAAAAACATAATCCTTTGGAAGAATGTTCATTTTTGATTATTTTTCTTCTCTAAAGCCAACTGGTACTATAAGAAGACTGGGTAAACAGTTATTTTCGTTGGATTAAATGAAAAAAAAGTTTTTAACAAGACCTAGTAAAAAATGTTATAGAAGATATTATCGCTGTAGAAAGAGAATCAGGGGAAAAATGGTCATTTTGGTGTGATTCAAAAAAGGAAAATTCATTTCTGACCATTTTTATTTCCTAGAATTGACTGGAACCATAAAAAGATTGAGTAAAAAATAAAATAGACAATATTATCGCTGTAGAAGGAAAATTCGGGAAAAACAGTCATTTTTGTGGGATTCAAAGAAGGAAAGTTCATTTCTGAATGTTTTTCTTCCCAGAAACAAAAAAGGCTATAAAAAGACCTAGTAAGAAATTATAGACAATATTGTTGCTATAGAAAGAAAATTAGAAAAGGAAGGTGCTTTTAAATCATAAAAGGAAATACAAAATTTTGACCATATTTTAATGCAAGAACAGTAAAAACACTTAAAAAACTGAAATATACAAAAAAATACATGAAAAACCAGAAAATATATCAAACATCTAACATCTACTACTGGGATTAAATACATTTTTTCAGATCAAGTAGTAAATATAATAAATTCGTAATTTTTTTTCCTTTTTTAACCATTTTTTTACTTCTTAATTTACATTGGTAGACATTCAATTCATAATTCCAGTTTAATTCAAAGTTATTTTACTGTAATATCTACTTACATCAAAATCATCCGTTGCATCCATGTCACTTTCCGATAGCACATTATTCTGCAGTCTTTTTTTTCTCTTTTTGGTCAAATAAGTCCTATAAGCATCAGATTGTCTATATTGTTTCAATTCCTCTCTGTACCTCTTTTTATCTTCTTCAGCTTTTTCCAAATACGGTTTTTTTTCTTCCAAAGTTAAACTTGACCATTTATTACCCATAATTTTCGTAATTTCGTGAAATGCCAAGCTACTATCCTTGAATAGTTTCCTTTGTTCGTTGAGGTACAAAGTGTACCCCGTCGCGGGGGCTTTTGGAGGTAGATTAAGAAGCTCTGGTTTCCTTTTCCTCCCTTTCGGCCATCCTCCTCTACCTTTCTTTGGTTTAGTTATATCTATAGACATTTTAATAGGAACGACCACGTTTTCAGTTTCACTTTTCGGGATCAATTCAATTTTGATATCGGCAGGTTTTCCATTAGATTCCAAATTCGGTTTACTCACCGTTATGGTAGTTTCGTATTTTAAATTAGGATCGGTTATTAAGGGAGGGAGCGATTTGAAATTCGATTGTGCGATGGAGCCCGACGTTGTTGTACTAATATCGCTACATTCGCTGGAAAATCCGTCGCTATCAAAATTGAAATTCGTATGAGACGTTTTCGTCGGGTGGGTCACTACATTCTGCTCTGAAATCAATTTTGCAGCGACGTTACGCAAATCGTCTACTGATAAATTTAAATCCAACGATAGGGCGTCGTTCAACGACATACAAATTAGGCTGAAAATAAATTTGTTATTGAAATAAACGTCATTTTATTATTGTATACCCTTTGCTCGTTTCTACTAAAATCCCATTTCTCAATAGATTATTAGCTTCATCTGTTGCTTGGGTTTCCGAATTTGATCCTGGTTCGATTTTAATTTGTAAATCAGACGATTCCATTTTAAATCATATAATATATATGATGCTTTAAGAAAAAATATGTTACTTTTCCTTAAAGTTAATTTCACATGTTACAAAAATGATGAACATCAACAAAACGAAATGTAAAAATAAAACGTCATAATCTTCTTCTGTTTTTTAATTGAAACTATGACATTTCTCATTTAATTATATATATTATAGCCTTATGAATCTCAGATCAAGAATCTAATTCTTCTTTTTTATTATATTTTTTGTACAAACGTCTCTGTATTTTCACAAAATTCCAGGAATTAAAAATTATTGGAAAGGTAGCGCTTTTTCGTATAAAAACAAATTTATAGACTTAAAAAATCATAACGAAGATTCATCGATTAGTGATTAGATAAATCGAATGTATCAGTTCAAAACATAATTTTAATGAATAATAAAGAATTCATTTGATTGTATTAAGAAACTAATCGAAAATAAAAAGGTAACGCGGAAATTTTGAAATTGAGATAAATACCATTAATCGATTTTAAAACAGACATTGTCATTTTGGATAATCGATTGTATTTATCTCTTATTAGGGTACTAATCAAAAATTATTAAAAAGATAACTCTTTCTTACAAAACAAATATGTAGAAATAAAAAATCGTAACGAAAATTCATCGATTCGTGATTAGACTATCGCTTTGATAAATCGAATGTATCGTTTATCGATCAAAACAGGATTTCAATGAATATTCATCAGATTTTATTAAGAAACCAATCGAGAATTAATAACAAGGTAACGCGAAATTTTTTCCAATCTTCACAATTTGATTAAATATCTGTTAATTTAGTACCATTCCAATAAAAAAAAATAAACAAATAATTAAAAAACTTCTTTATTCGTAAAATAAACACATTTTAATAAACATTACAACTAAGAACGTATTTGTAACTCCAAAAAACTGAATTAAAAAAAAAACGAATCAAGACATTAACGGAAAGGATTTAACTCAAGCATGTGTTTGATCGTCCTCGACGAAATCCCTCGCCACCTCCCTGCTCACGCACTCCACGTGACTAACCTTATTACGGAATTTAACACCATAGAACTTATTGGCATGTTCGAGTAGTTCAGGTCTAAACGTCGTGGTGATAAACTGAGCTTCGCTCGATAATTCGTGAATCATATTAGCCACCGATCTCCTACAAAAATAAAAATCATTAAAAATATAGTTTCTAATGCAAGACTACAACTCTCGGAGAGTATCGTCGGGAGGAATTTACACGTTTTCTTGCTCCTATTTCCAGCTCATGTTCCTCGCTATGGGATACTTAACCTGTATTCGAACCAAAGAAATATTGATACCGGAAGACGATTCATCTTCTAACCTTGTCAAGTTTTATGTAACGAATATAAACTAACCTATAAGTCGGATCTAAAGCTTGGTCGATCTCGTCGAATAGATAAAATGGCGCCGGATCGCATTTCTGGATGGCGAAGATCAACGCCAAAGCTACCAGGGATTTTTGACCACCGGAAAGTTGATTCATCTCTTTCATTTCGACGTCGGCATCGGTGAAGGATATTTTAATACCGATACCGATGAAATTATCGGCGTTATTGTCGTCCGGACCGATTTCGTGGCCTTCTTCGTGGTCGCTGGTTTTCAAAACAAGCTTAGCTCGACCTGCGGGTACCAATTTTTTGAAAACTTCCGTGAAATATTTCGATATCTGTTTAAACGTGAATTGTATCGCTTCCATTTTACGTTGTTCCAACATCGATATCAACTCTTTGATTTTCTCATCTCTAAAATCAAATTTTATTTATAACAACAATACATTTATTCTAATTGTCTTCTCACCCTCGGTCTAATTCTTCTTTTCGCTTTTGGAGTTTTTCCTTTTGATCGGAAAAACTCATAAACTGATCCAAAGCTTTCTTATTCACGTGACTGAATTGTTTGAGTTTGTTATTCGCCTTTTCCAGTTCTTTAAATAGCTAAAAACAAAACAAATTGATTAAAACCAATATACACAACAAAAGTTGGTTTAATTTGTGCTTATTGTGCTTACGGATCTGGAAGACATCTTCACGTAATTGGAATACATCTCTTGGGGCGGTAGAGCGCCGAGTTGGTTGATTTTTTCGACGGATTCGGCGATTTTTTGTTCCAAAAGGTTCTGTTTCGAAGCGAACTTTTCTAAATGTTTGGCGTCCTCGTCGATCCTATCTTGGGCGTCTTTTTCTTTTTTCTTCCAGTTCTCCAATTCGGTCTGTTCCGTTTTCAACTACACAAATAACATGAAAAAATGTTACAAACTGTTGGGTAAATCAAAAGTTAGAATTTTCGAAACCGTTGGTGATACTTACTGAACTGAACTTATCAACTTCAGTGACTAAATCCTAATGACTTGACATACCTATTTTATCATAATTTTTCCACCAACAAACTTTCTCCCGCAAAAATTAATAATATTCACCTCAAGATATGTTAGTTTATGTTCGGTTTAAAACTAATTAAATCAGGATCGATTAGAT
Source organism: Diorhabda sublineata (assembly GCF_026230105.1). Taxonomy (NCBI): domain Eukaryota; kingdom Metazoa; phylum Arthropoda; class Insecta; order Coleoptera; family Chrysomelidae; genus Diorhabda; species Diorhabda sublineata. The sequence continues at coordinate 35,201,245 of NC_079474.1, forward strand.
TGAAGTAGGATTAAAAAAAATTTCCTTGATTTTGGATCTCCTTTAATTATTGATTTTTTTTGGTAAGAGATTCTTTTCGAAATTTCGGTAAAGATCACATCTATGCAAAAAAATTAATATAAAAAATTATCAATGGAAACATTTCAAAAAGGGTCTAAGAAGTAAGAAATTTTTAGGTTAGTTTGAGGTTAACACAAATTAGGTTAAGTGAGCTTAGGTTGGTGTGAAAAGTAAGAAATTTTTAGGTTAATACGAGGTTAAGACAAATAGATGAAAATCATATCTATATAAAAAAATCAATATAATTAGAAGAGGCCTAAAATCAAAAAAGATTATAAACGAAAACATTTCAAAAAGAGTCAAAGTAGGAAATTTTTAGATTAATTCGAGGTTAGATGACACATTAGGTTAGGTTGGTGTAAAAAGTGAGAAATTTTTAGGTTAGTTTGAGGTTAAGTAAGGTTATGTTAGTTACTTATGTTACTCACCCTTTTGGTCATATCTTTAACTTTATTCTCCACCATGGTCAAATCCACATTAATCTTATCGATTTTTTTATCTATCTCCTCCAATTCGGCTTTGCAATTAGTCAATTGCCTTTTCCTATCCTCCAACGATATCTCTTGAAGGGCGTGCAACACTTCGTCCCTTCTTCTAATCAAATTGTTTGTTAACAAATTTTCCAATTTATTTTTTTCTGCTTCCAATCTCATCCTCGTACTGAACGCCTCCTTGTTCTCCTTTTGCAATTTCTGTATATCGTCGTTCAACGAATCGACTTGGGCTTGATCGTGCACGGAAAGTTGAGCCAACAATTCCTGATGCAATTCCGATTCGAGACCTTCTTTGGTCGTTTGCATCGCCTCCAAACTGGATTTGCTTTGTGCCAAGGTGCGTTCCTTGTGACCGCGGGATCGTTCGATATTCGACAACTCCTCGCGCATCAATCTCAGCTCCGCTTTAACTTTATCGTAAATACCCTAAAATAATTTACAAAAATATCATTTTTTCATTCCCCAATCGACTTTATATATATATATATATATATATATATATATATATATATATATATATATATATATATGTAAAATTTTTTTTACTTTTGCTTTGCTGTTTTTCGTTTCGGTTTTCTGCATTTCGGAAACTATTCCGTTGATGGACGTTTCGGTTTTACCCAATTCCATCCTCAGATTTTTCAGTTCTTGTTCGCATTGTTTGATCTGTTCCATGGTTTCGCTTCGGGTTTTTTGCATTTCTAGTCTGCTGTTTGATGCGTTGAAGAAACCGCCCGTTAACGAACCTTAAATTGGGGTAGATTTGGTTAGGGGTGAATTGTTGTTTAGTTTCGGAAGTTACCTCTCGATGATACTTGATCGCCTTCGAGGGTGATGCAATCTAAGCCTGTTGTACGGGCTAATTTCGTGGCTACTTCCATGTTACGACAAATTAGGGTTTTGCCGAATAAGTAGCGCATGGCTTTGTCGAATTTCTGGTCGTAATTTAATTTTGAGACCATCGGTATAGCGTCCTGCGAATTTTTACCAAAATTAATTTATTTTATTATTTAATTTAATTGTAAGCGAAATAGGGGGATGAACATATTAATTTGTAAAGTTTAAAGTGATCATTTAGGGTTAGATTTAAGTTACGTGACAATTAATTGAAAAATATTTCGATTATTTCGAAAAAAAGAAAAATGATTTTATACGATAAAAACTTTTCTTTTTAAATTCAACATTGAGGGGGTTGATCGCGTAAAATTGTAATAATAAATTAGGGAAATTTTAGTTTTTTAGAATTTGAACATGGATTATTAAAAGCTTTGAGGTTATGTAAACAATTATTTATATTTTTCGACGTTTTACAACGCTTTTCAATATAAAATCTTGATTCAACGTAATTTATTCCTAAACATCGGAAAAAACAAAAATTTTCACCCCTTTCCATCCCCCTACATCAATATTATCTATCTAAGACCTTTCCCAAAAAATTTATTATTAAAATATCATGTCATTAACCCCCTTATCGTTGAATTTTGGAGAAAATAACCTTTTCCTCTAAAGGAAAATGGAAAAAAATCAAAATATTTTAAAAAAAAATTAGAATTGGAATTTTTTTAATAATTGCAATATATTGTTTTTAAATAGTTGTTTTTTCAGCAATTTCCAAATAATTTTTTATATTTTTTATGGGAAAAACAAAATAAAAAACTTTTCTGGCATTAAAATTTTTCAGAATTTTACCTAAAGGTCCTTTTTTTTCAAAAAATTAAGGGTATTCTTAAATGGAAATGAGATATTTCACAATAAAGTTTTATAACCTTAAAAAAATTTTTTTTGGACCTATATTCCTAATAAATTTTAGGCCAGGAAAAATTTATTCAAATCAAATTGAAAAAGAAGAAAAACAAGATTTTTTTTCACATTTTCTTTTATGAATTAAATTTTTTCGATCCGAACTCACCGAATCATTAGGATAATCCTGATCCCTGACGTTCAATCTATTCAAAGGCATAAAATTAACTTCACCCGGCAACTTTTGTCGATTCATCTCCTTCAATATTTGAGTACCGATCACATCGGTATCGACGACGTGATGGAACAATCTATTACCGGCGGTAACCTCCACCGATGTGTAAATACTTTTTTCGCAATCGAAATTTTCGATAACCGGTCCTCGATAATGTTTGGCGAACTCCGCTTCGCGTCCCCCTCTCGAAACGAAAGTTTCCAGTACTTTCCGGACGCTATCGCGACCGTTCAATATCGGTTTACCGACCATCGATCTCAATTTCTGATCGGCTTTCGCTAATTCTTCTTTCAACGACGACAAATTTTGTTGGACGTTGTTTTCTTTACGCCACAATTCGCTAGAAACAAATTCGTACACGAAACACATACTCGGAACAATACAAACAATAACATCGCTCAATAAATCGGGTGACTTGCGCACAGATGGCTCTGCCGTTGTCGATTCCGTATGAAGTACCAACTGTCAACAGGCTATGTGTACAATTTCGATCAGTCAGAAACAGCCACTTGTTATTTAAACGTGGTCGTACAATCACAGATGATGGTGAACGTTCTGGTCGCCCAATTGAGGTTAGGTTACTCCAGAAAACATCAAAAAAGTCCAAAACAACGTTTTGATGATTCCATTACTTCACTCCGGAATCAAAATTATTATGACCTGAATGGACAGCAGCCGATGAACCACGTCTGAAGCTTCCAAAGGTACAACATTGAACTGGGAAGGTTATGGCTTCAGTATTTTGGGATGCACAAATATTGTTCATTGACTATCTCCAAAAGGTAGGGAAAATCAATAACCAATACTAGATAGAGTTGTTAAATGGTTTTAATGCAAAAATCAAGAAAAAAAATGACCTCATATGTCGAAGAAGAAGCTACTGTTTCACCAAGACAATGTACAGATTCACAAGTCTATGATAACGATGGTTAAATGGGACAAATTGCTTCCACGTCCACCGTATAGTCCAGATCTGACCCCCAATGACTACTTATCTCAAAAAATGCTGTTCGGTAAGAAATTGATCTCAAATAAAGACGAAATTGATGAAACTGAGGCCAAATACTTCGACAAGCAGAGCTTCGAAAAATCAGAGAAGCGTTGAATTTATTGTATTGCTCTTGATGGTGATTACGTTTATGAATAAAACCCATTTTTTGCAAAAAATGTGTTTTTCTTAATTAGTCACACCAGTTATTGAGTGATATGTTATCTGATCCAATATGATTTTACACATTGTATGTGAGAATTGAAATCGCAAAAAAAATTCGTAAAATTTTTTTCTTCATTTAAAATAATAATTGATGAAAGTTGTTGAAGTTGATGTAAAATTGTAAAAATGTCATCTGTCGTGTCCGCCATCTTGCACATGAAAATGAAGAGCTGAATTCCGAATGTTTACCTTCGGTGACTTAACTAACAAAATAAAATAATAAATACTCACTTTCTGGTAGCTTGAAATTGATCCTTATTTTTCTTCAACTCATAACACTGTTTATTGTGTTCGTCTATGAAATTTTTCTGTCTTTCTAATTCTTGTGATTGTTCTTCGATTTTTCTAGTCAATTCCACCGTTTTATTGGCGTCCTTTTTCAATTCCCCTTCCAATTTATCGCGATAATCTTTTTTTTCTTTCAATTGTTTATTCAGGGATTTCAATTCGTTCTGTATCCATCTGTCTCTATCATCCTTCGAGGTAAACTGACTTCCTCTGCCTTGTTTCGCGTACAATTCCTTCCTTTTTTGTTCTTTGAGGGCTAATTCTCTTGAACATTCTTCTTCTCGCTTTTTCATTTGTTCATATTGGGGTTTCACCTTTTCCAGTTCGGCTTCTTTTTCTCTGATCGAATTATTCAATCTGGATAATTCGTTTTCGGCTCTTTCTTTCGATTTATTGTCTCCCAGCACTTCCTCCGACAAATCCTTTATGGTCAGATCTAATTTGGCTTTTTCTTTAATTAAATGCTGGTTGTCATTAATTAATATGTCGCGTTCTTCTTTTAAAGACGCCAATTCTTTTTTCGTTTCTTTCGTCTTCTTTGATAAAGTTTTTATATTGTCTTGGGCTTTTTTCAAATTCGCCGCCAGTTTTTCCTGTTCTGTACCGGATTCGTTCCGCTGTTTCTCCAACTGAAACAAATGGTAATTTTCCTTGTTCTTTTTTGGTTCTGGTACATCAAAAATCAAAGTCAAAATTCAATAATTTTATTTATTTTATTTATTTTTATCAAGATTCAAACTTTCATTAGTTTCCTTTCAAACGAAAGCCCCCCAAAAAGGATACAACGACCATAAAACAATCTACATTTAAATTTAACACAAGAATAAGGACAAAAGTTGATTATAAGGGTGTAGAATGGAGCACACACTAAAATTACCCCCAAAAAATGCTAAAACGACCCCCAAATAAATCACAATTTAGATTTAAAGCAACTATAAAGAGAAAAGTTCATTTTAAGGAAGTAGATTGCATCACAAGCTAAAATGACTCCCCAAAAAGCTAAAACGACCCTCAAATGAATCACAATTTAGATTTAAAGCTAGTTTAAAGATAAAAGTTGATTTTAAGGTTGTAGATTGTCTCACAAGTTAAAATAACCCCCCCCCCCAAAAAAACTAAAAAGACCCCCAAATAAATCACAATTTAGATTTAAAGCAGGTATAAAGACAAAAGTTGATTTTAAGGTGATTTTAACATGTTTTTTTTTTCAAAATGTTCTTTCTTAATGTAGATTTACAAAAATACATATATAAACTTCGTTTTGGTGCTTTTAAAAAAAGTTATGAACAAGTATATTCAAAATAGTAAGTTTATAATGAAATTAAGTCATAAAACAACAAGATATCTTCAAATAAGAGAAATCCCATATTTTTTTCAATCAATTCACAAAAAAACACAGTTTTTCGATTTTTTATAACCAAAAAACAAACAGATAATATACAGTAGAAAATTACTAATTATTAATACTGAAAACAACACTTACCTCCACTAATTTCTTTTTATTTTCATTTAACTCGACCTCATGTATTATATACTCCAAAGCCCTACGTATTTTATCATAATGTTGATACTGTTTTAATTCCTCCTTTTCCTCCTCCAAAGTACTCAACCTCTCTTCGATCGTACGCAAAAATTCCTCGATTTTTTGTAGTTTTATCTCAGTTTCCCTTAAAATGGCCATAGATTCATCCCTTCTTTCATCATACACCCTTGTACCTGCTACTTCTCTCAATAACTTCAGTCGATGGGCATCAGGAGCTGTTGCCATTTGGTTAATCTATATAAAAAAATCCTAATTTTCCTAAACTAAACTAATTATTTTCATATCGACTCACTTTTCCTTGTTTTACGATATAATACGGATTAGAATTTGAAAACCCTGCAGATTCTAATAGATTCATAACTTCACTTCTAGGTACCACTTTTTTATTGAGAAAATACTGATCTTTTTTAGCACCAATTACACGTCTTAAATATATTTCTTCATGTTCAATCTATCAAATGAAAATAGAAACATTTTCCAACTAAATACTTGAAATATAATAAAACTTACCGGAACTCTGGAATCTGAGTTATCAAAAATGATTTCTACATACGCTGATACGACTCGAGGTCCTGTACCTTCATGGAGAAGAGCCTGTCTTTGATCGGGTCGAAGATGGGAATATTCGTCACTTAATACAAATTGAATAGCTGAAAATAAATGTAATGAAATAATATAACACGAATATGTATAAATTTTATTGACCTTACCGTAGAAAAAGTTACTTTTTCCTGAGCCGTTACGTCCTACAACTACATTGTGCCTTTTGTCGAAAGGTTCCACTACTGTTTGATCCCTATAACTTTTAAATCCCTGGATAATAACCTGAAATTTATTGTAATAAGTATTTGTTGGGAAATTAAATCAAAAGTACGTACTTGTTTTATATGCATTGTTAAATCATTACTACTTTAATGAACAAAAAAAGTGATTTTGTTTAGCAATAGTTTATATTAACGCCATTTTCGAACTTTCCAATGACGAACGATTTTCTGTCAAAATTAGCGGCAAACTTGATCCACGTATAAAACAAAGTATTTATATACAATCTGTAAAAAATTACATTTTCTTGATATACGATATAAAATATATATATATTAGAATCATATTAATATATTTTGCAATCTACTAATAACGATTATTTTATTCTATTTAATATAGGATTTTTCGAAAGCTAACACGCTTTCTGGTAGATCACCGATCAGCTGATTGCTGATCCTCATCTAAAACGAGATTTAGCATAGTTTCCGAAGGTCTTGTTCTGTTTTCGATGGAAATTACAAATTTAAAACACAGTCTACAAGAGTTTTTCATTTTTATTACTTTTATCTTTTAAGGGAAATAAATAATTTTAATGCATAAAAAACCATAGACAAATGAAACATCCCTTCAGCTGTTCGCATTCATCCATCCTTGGTACGGTGACGATTATGCGTCAAATCAGGCAATTATCGTTATACGAACGATTCTGTTTCGTATTCCAGCCGATCGTTTGTGAAACGTTTCTGGAACGCTCTTTTCGATACTTGGTTGAAAGCAAGTACTCTTACCAAAACTGTGCATAGCAGGAAATCGCGTGAAAATATCATTTAAAGGCTTCTATAATCGTTCCAGCTGGAACAAAATTCATATTGCTACGATCCGATTAACTCTAATAGTTTCCGAACATATCATAGTTTGCAAGAAATTCTTATTGATGCAAAGTGTTTCACAAAATTCGAGTTACGCTCATGCATATGATTATTCTTTGTGATATATCGATTATGGACATTTTCCTCAATTTTAAAAATTTCGTGATACCTTTTTATTAATTCTTGATTAGTTTCTTAATACAATCGAGTGAATACTTAATTATTCATTAAAATATTGCTTTGACTCGATAATGGATACATTCGATTATCTAATCACTAATCGAAGAATTTTTTCGTTACGTTTTTATTAATGTGGTCATTTGATATTGTTTTCTCAGTGTATTTTCCTCAAATGACGCTATAAGTTTTAAACCCGTTCGCTAAAGATTTTTTTGATGGTTTTGAGGTACTTTTTTGGATAATAAAACAAATTACTGCGCTAATTTAATCATTTTATATATTTTGAACAAAAAAAAATTATAAACAAATTATATTACAGCCTAACAATCCTCTTCCTATCCACTTCTTCGGTGTCAACTGCACATTAACAAACCTTTCGCCCCTTTTAATTCTCACATTCAATGGATTCCCTTCTGAATGTTGTACAACTGTGGCGATATCATTGATATTTTTAAAATTATTCACATTCACAGACCCAAATTCCACAATTTCGTCGTTGACGTTCAACCCCGCGTAATAAGCGGGGGAATTATCACTCACAAACGTAACTTTGGCGAAAGGTGTCTTGTAAGTGGCAATTTCTATAGGTGTTGTTTCCATACTAACAGATTGATTACATTCGGAAGATGTCGCATTGTAATATCCTTGCAAACCGTTTTCAATTTGCTTCATGAGGTGTTTGTGATCGTTTTGGAGACAAATGATTCTGTGTCTAGCGTGTCTCACTTGATGGATGTTTATGGAATTTTTTGGAAATCCTTCTTCGTCTACCAAAGGTTCTGTCATACCTACCCCGTTATGCATTAATACATTTGTCAATTCTTTTATCTCGTTTTCTATTTTATCTTTTTCGTTCATTAAATTCAGCACCTGTTGTCTCACTTCTTCTCGAGACATTTTCTTAGAAAATGAAAAATTTTACACGTTTATAGGTAAGTATCAATTGAAATGGCTCATTTAAGACTAATGTTGCCTCTTTTAAATTAATTTCAAACACTGAATCACAACACTATCACTTTGTTAATCAATTAAATAATTTAAAAAATGAGCTATTTCAATTTATTTAAAATTCGAGACGTAAAATAAAAATCACATTTGCTATTTATTTATTAATATTCAATACACACCTTTAAATATAATATTAATTGGTTGAATTCAATTTAGATAGTTGATTTCAATTTCTTTAAACTTGTAACTTCAACTCAAAATTAAAATTCTATAGTTTCTATTTTTGTTATGTCATGTTAACTAGAAATTTCTTCTTCGCTTTTACTACTTCTAGGTCTACGATATAGTACATCAATAGCAAGTAAACCTCTTTTTAAATAGGATAAATAATTATTATATAATATCATTTTATGTTTCAACATTTTTTTAAAACAAATAGATTCTCAGTATATACAACATCTTAAGATCTTTAGTATTTCAAAATATCGTATAAAGTAGAAACATGGAGTCTTTTCCGATACTTCTTTAATCATAAGCATTAGTATTACAAATGACAGTAGTTTGACTAATATTCCTAAGTTATTACCAAGCTATCATTTTCTTATGTATTTTCCGAGAGTACAACAGTTTAAATCGTCTAAAGAATATATGTTTTCGATAATATCGTCACCTAAATTACGACTCGAAGAAGATTCGGCGTATAAATTACATTTAAATAACAAAAAAATCTCGTAATCCTACAAGCAAAGAAATTTTATTTGTAAACGTCACTTTATTAATCGTATACATTCGAATCGATTCTTAAAACATAGACTATGTTTTAATAATCGATTACAACTGACAGCAGAAATATACGTTATGACTAACATTCCTAAGGTCGGTATTTTTAGCAAATTATTATTTTCCGAATGTATAATAGCTAAAATGTATGTTTTTTTGGATAATATCGACAACTAAATCACGTATCAGAAAAGATTTAGCGATTAGATTATATTCAAATATCCAAAAATCTTTTATTTCTTCAAACTTTGTAAACGTCACTAGATGCTTCAAGAAATTTTAAAAATAAATCGATTATCAACCTCTACGCTATCACTGTAGTATTCCAGTGTGGTTATAGAATACCACCTTTAATCGATTTTCTTACAAAGTTTCGATGACATTTAGACTTCGATGATTTTCTTTGAATACTCAATATATTGTTGGTTTTTGATAAAGGAAAAATAAAAAACGGGTAAGTACAGTTATTCAAGTTTATTAAACAATACATAAAAAATAAATTTGTTAATTTATATCCAACATAATGAGTAAAACGCTATTTTCAATAATAAAATAGAACTCAGGTAAAAAATAGTTGTTTTTGCATACTATATATTTTTAATAGACAGGAAAAAACTTTCAGGTTAATAAGGTTTGTTGGAGAGCATTGTACATTGCGTTATTTTCAAACAACTTTTTATACAACAAATATCAAATTTCCAAATTTTATAAGGAATTTTTAATTTTTAAATATCAATGGCGTTGAAAAGTCATGGGTTTAACGTAAATATATTATTTTTTTATAGTATATTGTTGTCAATGTTCATTAGAACTACTTTCTTGTCTGGCATACATTCAATTTACGGTACATTAGAACTACTTTTCATTCTTGTCTCGCATACATTAAATTTATTGTACATTAGAACTACTTTCAACATTTTATCTGTCACTTTGCCAAAATTTAATGGGCAGAAGTTTTTTTGTTAAAATATAATTGATGTGAGTGAACAAAAACCATAGGGTAAATTAGAATGTCATTAATTATCTTTCAATTACCATTGAGTACCATACAAAAATAAATTCACGTTCTAAAGATTTTCTTGCAAAAATACAGTTTTTTTTTATAAATCCTTCATCCTTTATTCGTTTTTCTTTACCCACTTCGCCCTATGTACACATTTGCTCTTACAACTATACAGTGTGCGCAAAATATAACACGAATCTTTTAGGTTATATACAGTTGTGGTACTGTCATGGTCAGTCACCTAACCTATAAGACACACGAACTAACCTAACCTAACATAAATGACAGATGATTTTATCTAGTAACCAAAGAGTTTTACTTAGTCCGGAGATAAATGATTTTTGTGATATTTCTTAAAGATCTGTGGAAGCGAAATTATTGTTTTGTGATGGCAACACGCGACCGGGAGTGGAACTAGATAGATTTTTGTGAATATTTATTTATTTAAAAACTGTCAGGTTTTAATCAAAAAAGAAGATAATTGAGTGAAAAAAGTCTTTAAATGTTACGAGAAATTATTTTTTTTTTTTCGAGTAAACACGTTCAGAAGTTATTGAGTCAACTCAACATAACCTAACAAAACTTTAATGACAGATGATTTGGGGAGAGTAAATCTAGTCTTACATGCCACCACGCGGCTGGGAGTGAAACTATATCGATTTTTGTCAATATTTTTTGAAAACTGTCATGTTTGATTCAAAACGAAAATAAATAAGTAAAAAATTGATTTTTTACGAAATATCATTTTTGGACGTGAAGTTTTCGGTTAGTAGGTGTTGTAGGTGGGGATGTATGACGTTTTATGTCATTTTAAAGTACTGACGGACAGATTATGGGTAAACAATAAATAATTTTCATGAAATTGACGAAATCGGCATTTTTTAAATGTTTATAAGAACACGCTGTCAATTATCAATATAATTTGATCCCATTTTACGTAAAATATGGATAATCAATTGTCAAGTCGTTCGATATGGGGGTAATTGATTTTTTTTGATAAGTTGGCACAACTAGAACAGTCTTAATATCGGTTAAACACGATAAGCGATTTTTTTTAACTGGCTTGAGAAATTTGCTAAAATTTCCTTTTCGTCGAGCTTCAAATATATCTAAGCACAAATATGCTAAATACACATAAAATGAAGTATTGGTGGGGACGGGAATATTTATATATATATATATATATATATATATATATATATATATATATATATATATATATATATTTTTATAGTGTGAACACCTTTTAATTACGAGTATTTTCAAATAGGATATAAATGTCAAAAATTCGCTATTTTGACATTTAAAACTAGTTTTGAAAAAAGCGATGATTTATATTTTTTGGTGGAATAAACAAAAATTGTGATCTATGATAAAAAAACAGTTATTGGTGGAATAGACAATAATTTTAGTCTATGCTGAAAATATATTTTTGGTGGAATATACAGAATTTGTTGACTACGGAGAAAAAATATTTTTTTTTTTTGGTTGCAAAAGAGAAAATAATTTTTAGTGAAATAAATGAAATATTTTATTTATGGTGAGAATTTTTTTCATAGAATTATGGCGGTGTTTGAGGAAAGATAACTTTTTGGTGGAATCGACAAAAACGTTATAAATGTAGAAATATGATTTTTGGTGGAATGAAACCAATGGTCTACTCAAAAATATAACTATTGGTGGTATAAACATAAAATATGGTTTCCGATTATGACGAAAAATTGGTTTTTGGTGGAGTAAACAGAAAATGTAACTTTTGGTGGAATTGACAAACATTTTGGTTTATTACAAAAAAATTTTCTATCGTTAAAATTTTTTGGTGAAAACGACTAAATTTGTCAACTATGGAAAAATATTATTCTAATTTGGAGGAATAGACAAAAATATTGTTTCGCGGCGAAAATATTTTTTTTGTGAAATTGGTATAAAATGTAAAAAGATAATTTTGGTGAAATTAACAAATTTTGGTTTAAGACAAAAAATATTTTTCTATCATTTCTATAATTGATGGAGAATATTTTGTGGAAAAAACCAAAATTGTAATCTATGGCAGAAGATATTTTTTTGGTGGAATAAACAAAGATTTATGTCTATGGCGAATTAGATTTTTGCTTTATGACGAAAAAACAGAAAATAACTTTTGGTGGAATTATCAAATAATTTGATTTATGCCGAAAACACAAAAAATTACTTTTGGTGGAAAAGACCAAAATTGTAAACTATGAAAAAAGACAATTTTGTTTTGGTGGAATAGACAAAAATTTTGGTTCGTGGCGAAAATATTTTTTTGTAAAATTGATATCAAATGTAGAAACATAAATTTTGGTGGGATTACCAAATATTTCTTTTGTGAATTCGATTTTATAGAATAATGAAAATTTTATTATATGACGAAAAAAACCTGAAATTATTTTTTGGTGGAATGAACAAATAATTTGGTTTATGACTAAAAAACAAAAAAAATCACTTTTGGTGGAAGAGACCAACATATTTGGTCCATTGTAACTTTTTTGAAATTTTGGTTTATGTCGAAAAAATATTTTCGAATATAGACTAAAATTGCAGTCTATGAAGAGAGATAATAAATTTTTGGTGGAATAGACGCAATTCAATACAATCAGTTTGTTGCTAAGACGAAAAAAATCGTTTTTGGAATGTTTGATACAGCGGCATTCAAAAATGTCATGGTTCGGATTAAATTTTCGTCAACTAAAATTATTAATCTCTTTTAAATTATTCTCTAAAAGTTAATAGAAGGAATATTTCGAGTTAATCCCCCTTTTTTTGATAAATATTAACAATATACAATTAGGCGGAAAATACTATAAATAAATGAGATTCCCTCAATGCAAATTCGAATAAATCGTATTTATAATACTTTCCATATATATATTTTTTATATTTTTATAGAATATAGTAAACACTGAACGACGTTAGACTAAGCAATTAACATACAGGGAGGTTCAAAAAGTTTATTTTTGAACCCCCCGTATATCACATAAATATGGCACAAACATCAAGAACTCGTATTCGAATAGAGATTTTTTTTCCTATTTACATTTGAATGTAAAATGTTTTATAGAATATATGTAAATTTTTTTTCGATAATAAAAATAATGCGCGGACGTAAACAGCTGGCCATTGTAGAAAAATAGTAAAAAAACTCATAGTCGCACCCATCTTCAACATTTATATTAATAGAGGTGGCAAAAGTTTATAATCTATAGTGAATACGTAACTGTTATTATTATATACCGTTATATTCCAACTCTAATTATACACAAACAGATCGATACCAGAAAAAAGAATTGGGAAGTTTAACAGTAATTAATAGAGGTGGGCACTTCTCAGAAATAACGGTTTAAAAGTGAAAAATATAATACTGAATAAAGTTGGTATTTAAACAAAATTAAAATAACTGTATAGAGGTGGAATTTTTAAAAATTCGCAAATAACTGAATAAAGAAGCGAATATGAAAAATAGAGATGGATTTTGAAATATTTGGCAATAACTGGATAGAATTGGGACCGTTTTGGAAATAACTTGATAGAGATGAGATTTTGGAACGTTTGAGAAATAACTTGATACGAGTTGGAATTCTAAAAAATTCGCAAATGACTCAACAGATATTGAAACTTTCTGAAAATAACTGATAAATAAAAAAATATTCCGCAATAATTGAATAGAATTGTCTCCATTTCGGAAATAATTGAATAGAGGTGATATATTGGAAAATAGAGATGGGATTTTGAAATATTCGGCAATAACTGAATGGAATTGGGGCCGTTTCGGAAATAACTGAATAGAGATTAAATTTTGAAACGTTTGGAAAATAACTTGAAAAATTTGGAAAAAATGAATAGAGGTGGGGAAAATCGGAAATAATTAGAGATGGGATTCTAAAAAATTGCAAATAACTGAATAAAGATGGAAAAAATTCGTAGACAAATAAATAGAGGCAGTATTTAGAGAAATAGAGATGGGATTTTGTAACGTTCGAAAATAACTGAACAGAAATTGGACCATTTCGGAAATAACTGAATAGATGTGGAATTCTGTAACATTCGTAAATAACTGAATAGAGTTGGGACTTTGGAAAAACTGAATAGAGGTGGTTGAAATTTTTCGGAAATAACTGAATAGAGTTGGAATTTTGGAAAAATTGCAAATAACTGAATATCGAAATTAATAAAAACCTAAGGTTGAATCGAAAATAATGACAAAAAAAATTATTCCCTGAATATTTTCTCGGACAAATTTTCGATGATTCAGAAGATTAATTTAAAAAAATATCATAAATCTGTATGTAAATTTTTTTCGTACAATCGAAATTTTTGCAATTTTTTGTCGAAATTAATATACCAGGACAAGTTGATAAGTCACAGTCGAAGTTTCAAGGGTGAAAATTCAAAATTTCGACAATTTTTCCACAAAAAAAACCACCCGTTTAACAATCCACTTTGTACGTATAAATTTCCTTTGAACATTTTAGAAATAATAATAATACTTCGTTACAATACGGCCGATTTTCAAATACCGACAAATAAATATTGTCACCGATTTTATTTTTTCAGTCAATTCTCAACCGTATCGAGCAACTTATAAGTCAATAAATTTACACCGTTTCCTAATTGTCCGATATCGAAAACCAGCCGCACTAACAGAAATTTTTCAAATTACAAATCTAAGCTTTGTACCTGCGCGCCCGATTCACCGAACAAGCCAGAATCAGACCGAGGATTAAACCGACGACCTGTATACCCAAAACGACACCTCCCACTATCAAAATAATGCAGCAACTCTCTTTTATTTTGTCGTAAATCATCGTATAACATCCGTTGTCGTAAACCAAACTCTTATTGGGTTCCTTACCGATCTATCAACAAAAAAAAATTATTGCGTCTTAAATAGAAAAAAAAAAACGTCGAATTTTCTTACAGGGATGTCGCGGACGGCGCCCTGGCATTCCGTAGGGGCGATACCGGTTCGACAACAAGATTCGGGAACGTTGTAAGTTGTTATATCAGAAGAAACTCCCATTATGAACTCCTTACCTCTCACCCAGTCCATTGGTCTTTCAGCGCCGCAACAGTGCAACTAAAATCCGCAAATTCAAAACAAACTTTCTTATATCCCCGGTATAGGTTTAGGATCGTTACGAAAACACGTTTTAGCGTTTTCGTGATAGTGGAATCCATTAATCGAAGTCGTAAATTTTACGAATAATTGGATTCGTTGATTTCCAGATTTATGCGTTAATCACGAAATTTTATTTGTGGAGGGGATAATTTTTAGGAAACGGTGGTTTAGTTGGAGAGGGGGAAGACGTACAATAAGAAAAAAGTCAGAAATATCATTTGTTTATTGAATTTTTACTTTATATTCGAATTAGGAACTGCTTCTTGATGTAAACTGGAGAACGGATCCATTTTCTGGTCTCCAGTTATCCTAAATCACCTTCCTCGAAAGGAAACCACATAGGAGCGTCGCTTGTTGATTCCTGGTGGATCTCCAGTTATCCTGGATCTTCATACTCCAAAGGAATTCACATAGGAGCGTCGCTTATTGATTCCTGGTGGGTCTCCAGTTATCCTGGATCTCCATCCTCCAAAGGAATTCCCATAGGAGCGTCGCTTGTTGATTCCTGGTGGATCTCCATCCTCCAAAGGAATTCACATAGGAGCGTCGCTTATTAATTCCTGATAGGTCTCCAGTTATCTCTTTCTGAGGGGTCTCTAGATATGCTGAATCTCCTTTCTCCATAAGAATAACATAGGAGCGATGTTTATTGATTCCTCCTCTACTGAATCGCTTTCTGGGTGGCCTCCAGTTATTCTCTGGGCATTAGCGCTTGCCTATGGGTCCATGGTTTGTCTAGGAGGTATGTTCTTCTTGATGAGTTCCTCGAGAGTCCTACGACCGATTTATCTCGACAAACATGGCTTCCTTCCCCCAATAAATTCGAAATTTACCAATAAAATTATCGGTAAAACTGGAAGTACTAATTTTCGACATCTTTGACGTCGATAAATGGATTCTACGACCTCGAAAACGCTAAACCAACGTGTTTTTAATTTCGTAATAAAAGTTGTTTTTGACGTTCATTGTATAAATAACTATTGTTTTGATATAATCTTATTTTTTAATTTCTTAAACATTCTCATTATTTCGAGAAAAAATTTAATTAGACAAATTCGTTATGTCCTGAAACCGGCCCTATTAGAATCACAAAAACTTGAAATATTGTAAATTGGTTTCATTTTCATATAATTAAGTACGCCTTGCCCTGAATCCGGCTCTGTTTGAATAATAAAATATACAATTATAATAAATTTGTTCTAATTTCAGACATCCGGGACCCAAAAACTCTTTTAATAGTTCAATTAATTTATTATTCTAAACCGGACAGATTCGGATCTGTATTCACTTTTCACATTTACCTCTTCATTTGATAGATTATTTTATTTTTAGAAATATAACGTTACCTTGGTTTGTATGGTGTCGAATAACGCCTTAACGTTATCGTCTTTGTCGTATTCCTCCCCCACAGAATGTTTAACAGACGCTCTTATATGGGCCTCCAAACTATCCCGATTTATATAACCCCAAACACCAGCTGCTATTTCGGCGACAACTATTATCAGAAGCAAGCAGAAACTCTATAAAAATAATCAAATATTGCAGCATTTTTACGTTTATGTGAAATCAATAAACTTTACAATTAAATCCCCATGACTATCGAGATATTTCAAATTAGTTTCTTTAGCTCCCGTACTATAAACAAGTTTTTAGGTTCCCGCCTTCATTTCTATTTATAGATATATTAGGCAATCACAAATTTTAAAGTGTGATTTCACACATATCGGACAAAAACAAGATTTTATTAATTATTTTGTAACAAAAAATAATAATTTAATAAGCAATTATTTATTTATTCAAAACATAACTTATAATATCAATGGACCATTCCAGAACACGTGATTTTGTAAGTCGGCCATTTTGCCATTTGGAATGCTTGACTTTAAAGGTCCCCGTTTCAAATCTCTAATATTAGTCAAAAGGCAAGAAATTCGAAAAATCATAAGATTTTTCGTGCATTTTTTAATACATTTAGACAGATGTTTAGGATTTAAAAAAGGAAAAACTCGCCAATGTCAACACATGCAAAGATGACGTCATATTTGTATAAATATTAAGGTCAATTCATAAACTTGACTTTACGTTTCTTGTTACAAAATTAGAAACATTGAAATGCATAAATTTCATCTTTCGTTGCAATAGAAAAGAACCAATCCTTCCGTTTGCGTATGTCAAGTGATTTTGACGTATGACGTTGGAACCTCTGTTTATTGATCCCACTTTGAACCTTCTCATATTCTTTTTAATTTTTACTATTACTATTGTACACGTTATTATCTATAATATCGTCCATAAACACCAGATTACAAACAAAAACACGACAACAAATAGCAGTACACACGAAAAAAATAATAAAATTTTTAGCTTTTCGGTAGCAACTTCGAGTTTATGAATAGGGTGTAGAATTAAGTCAAGTTTATGAATCGACCTTTACGACGGTCACTACTTTGCAGTGTTGCCAGACTTGAAGAGTTTCCTTTAATATAAAGAGATTTGAAACATAAGTAAATGAAATACTGAGGGTTTTTATCTGATTTGAATAACGTGGTAAATTTTTAATACTTGAATAAAGTTAATTTATACATGTTTTTTTTAAACTAATGTTCTATCAAGAAAAACACATGAAAAGGTCTAAGAAAAACAATTTGAAAAAAAATTATTTTCCAATAACTTTTCTAATTGAAATTAGTTACGTAAAGTAAAATTCCAAACGTTTTATCTACGTTACTGACGTCAGTTAGAAGATGGAGTTTTTTTTATTTTTTTGATTAACAATTTATTACAAATTATGACATTTTAATATTTATTGAACTATGAAATTTGAATAAATTCTCTTTGTGTCACGAATCTAATTTAACCAGTAGATAAAAAGTCTGGCAACGCCGCTATTTTGATTCGCATTACTAGATCCGTTACATTTCGTGCGAAGTTGATCAGATTAACTGAATAGAGAGATAATGTAGAGACATACTTCTATTGGCTAAAAAAGTGTTGAAATTATGATTTTTTAAACAAAATAAAAAAATATTATTGAAAAAATCAATTTTTTTTTTACCAAAAACATTTACTTTCGCATATCCCAAAATCTAAAAAACAATAGTTAATTATCAAAATTTTTTAGTCGTATACGAGGTTTGTCGAAAGATATAATTTAATTTTAAAAATTGTTATTAAATATACTGATAACAAATAAAAAATGCGTTTTATATTATTTTTTTCTATTTTTATTATCTAAATATTGAGTCTATAGCATATTTATGTATTTTCAAGTTCTGATCAACTTTTTCAAATAAAAACAATTTTTTAACGAACCTCGTATATGACTGATGAAATTTGATAAATAACGATTCAATTTAGATTTCAGAACAAGCAGAAATGATCGAAATCGTTTTTTCTTCGTATCTTTTTTTGATAATCTTTTTTTCTGGAAATATTACTAATTCCCCCACTGATACATTTCTGTCAAATTTTCAAAAATTCGTCAAATAATACGAAAATGAATTTTAAAGGAATAAATTTACGTAGAGCCCTGTAGAGTTTAACGAATTGTCTAAATCAGTTGTTTCCGTTTTAAAAATGGCCGCTGTAAAGTAAACAACAGCTTTTACCATAAGTTTTCATGAAATTATTTGTTGAATTTTAGATCTTATAGAAGATTTGGTACTTTTAAGATTTCCGAATAAATCTATTATTACCCAACCATTCTTCTTTTTTAATAATACGACTTATATAACCTAACTGTCACTAATGGCCACTGACATACCAAATGTCGATAATTCGATAATTTAAAATATGTTTTGAAATATTTAATATCAAAAAATTGGTTTGAAAAAATTTGAAATATCATCGAAAATGTGGATTAAAAAAATATTATTAGCGACTTACAGCAACCAAAGCTTTTCTAGCTTCCTGACCTGCACCAAATATTCCCAAAAGAGATACAATTAACAAGATAATCGATGCTAAGAGTATGATAACGGTCGTTATCAGATAATCTCTCGATTCTTGAGTGAAATGAAGAGGAATTGTAGGATCAACAAACATCCATATTGATACTCCAATTCCACCGAGAGAAACAAGCTAGAAAGAAAAAAATCACGACTTTTTTTTTTCATTATATAAAAGCAATTGATAATAATTATGTTATCAGGTACGCGAATAATATACACTGCCCGTCAAAAGTTTTTACCCACCCCATAAACTTCTTCCATCGAATGTTGTTCATCACGCAAACTACAGTGTGGGCAAAAACTTTTGAATAGTAGTGTACATATTTCGTGGATACAAATTTCCAAGGACATTAATTTCCAATATAAAATTTAATTTATTCTTGTACACCTAATAGATAAACAGTCGTTTTTTTAGAGGTTAAATTATTTGATCTTGCAGAATATCTCAATATAGAATGAAATAAAATTATCTTTAATTGAACCTGATATACGATGTCAATTAATAAAAATATTTTTATATTTCGTAACAAAAATGAGTTATACAACTGAAATATTTATAAAATTGAAGTTAAACATTATTTAGTTTCGATCAAGTTAAGAAATTAATTTAAAATCTGTAAGTTACTAAGTACAACTGATATGAATATTAAATGCTCATAATAAACAATAACGTAGGCGGTAAAAATCATAAGCGTATTTATAGAAATATGATTTGTTTATAACGAAAACCGGATATTGCACAATAAAATCAAACTTTTTTATTAATTTAAACAAAATATAAGATAACGAGAATCAAAATTATCGATTGAGCATTAGGGCACTTGTGTAAATAAATAGCAAAATGGCTTCTAAACTAGCATATCCTTACCAAAAAGAGAACGTTGAGTAGTATGAAGAAGAATTTCATTACAGTATAACCAGCACCCATGTTTTTTATGTTAATAAATAACAATTTTTTACAATTCGTAGCACGATATAAACAAATCACATCAAATACGCGCGTAACTCGATCTCATATGCTACTTTTTGGTAAATGAACTACGATTTGGAGGGGGTAAATTATGTCGATTCCACTAAATTTGTGATATATTCGGAAATAGCCGAACGCGATTTCTGTTTAAATTTATAATTTATTTTACGTACATTAACTATATTAATTCATCTATTGTTAAAATAATTAACAAAAATTTATTTTTAAATATAAAATTATAAAAAGCATATCTCATCAATATTAAATTAAGATATGTTCGTACAAAATAAAATGTAATTTGTTCGGAAATAGATCGGATAAAAGATGCGAACAGTGTTGACTTGTGTTGTACGATGCGGTATTGATAGCATGATGTGATTTTTGTAATAAGGACTTTTCATAAACGGTGATCTAAATACTAACTCGGATCACGTTCATTGCTATTCGTAAAATTATCGAGTGAATCGGGTCGTAATCATATATTATCATCCTTTCCACTCCGATAGATCTGTGATAAATACAATCAGATAACAAATGGTTTTTTTGTCTATGGTTTATTGAATTTCAATTATATATTCCTTACAAATGGCTTTTTCGGCGTAAAGATAGATTTAAATTTAAATGCAGAATCCGTATATATAATTCATTATACAAATAAATAAATATAATACGAGAATTAACGCACTAAAAATGGATCAAAATAATGTTTCAAATCTGTGAGCTAAATCACGTTTCAAGTTAGGATCAGCAATCATCTGATAGGTGATTTATCTGAGCACGGTTTATAGTTTTCATGTGGTATATTAAAACTATTCTGTTTTTTGAAATGAATTTATTTCTTTTACACTTAATTAGTATACCTAAATTATAATTTGATATTGTATGGTTGAAACTATACATTTTTATAATAAAGTTAAAGGAAGCTTGGCAACAGTACATTAAAGAAAAGGAAATGACATAAAGTTTAGATACGCATGTTCACCAAAGGACGCTTTCTGTCATTTTAGTTTCATTTATCTCTTTTTAATACATTGAAAACAGAGTGGGAAAGACTATTTTGTTTAATTAATTATGTATAAAAAAAAGTTTTAGGAAAACAAAATGGCAAAGCATTATTTTTGTAAATTTAAAATTTTAAAAAAAATTCATATCGTTTGTTTTCCTACATTGATTTAAGTCGAATAAGTGGTAATTAACGTTTTATATTGTTTATTCATTGTTTTACAAGGTGTAATTGTTATGTCATTGTTTATTTATTTTTTTTTAGAAACGAGTATAAAATTTTGATTTAATTTTATAGAAAAAATGGAAGAGGAATTCGATTGTAAGTCCGCAATAGGACAGTTGATTCAAAATTTACAAAAATTGTACAAAAAACCTCAAATAGACCATCAACTAAGCACAGTAAGATAAAATGCGTTAATTAATATTTTATTCAAAACGATAAGTTTTTAGGCACTAGAAGCGTTTCAAGAAAAGGTCACTCGACAACAAGCTTATTTAAACAATGGTATTTTCAATATCAATTTCGCCGAAGCCGCTATTTTTCTACAAAGCTGTACAGAATTATATGGGAAAAAAGTTGATATGCTCTGGGATGAATTATTAGAGTTCCATACGAGACTTATCGAATACGATTGCGAACACGATAAAGAAAGTGGAAAACAATTAGATCAAAACGTGATAGATAAATTAGAAGAAAGGAGAAATCGTTACAAGAGAAAAAAGAAATTTAAATTGGCTTTGGACCAGGATAACAAGAAGAATTTTGAGGATTTTTTATTCGAAGGAGTACAACAAACAGAAGAAATCGTAGAATCTAACGAAGTAAATAACGATTGTCTCCAATCATGGAGAGATATAGAACACAAAAGTTCCTTAATCACAAGGATTCCCAAGGCAGTTTATAAACAACAGCTACTGAAATACAGGATTAAAAACTATCGTATAATGAGGAGCGAGGATTTCGATATATTTGATCCTGAAGATGGTGAGTTTAATACAAAATATAGTAGAGTCCCTGGTTGGCATGTCATAGAACATATTTTTGAATATAACAACAAAGGGTTGCTACCAGATAAAGATAATGTCATAGCTACTTTACGTTTGTCTTGTTATTTGAGGATAAAGTTCATGAAAGACAACAACATCCCTTTTAACACACCTTACAGTGAATATAAAGATCAATATTTGAAATTCAAGAAGAAATTCTTCGAAGAAGAAGCGAAAAAATGGCAGAACATGCCTTTGAATACTATAGCTGATCTCCGTAAGCAATTTGATTATCTCGCTAAAATGGAAAGGGAAAACGAAAAGAAAAATAAAATTTTTGATCCTTGGTTTGGAGTTTCTTCTATTTTGAATAACTGTTGTGATACACCCAATTGCCCAGATTGTTCAGATACGATTATTTTATCTGATGATAATTTGAACAATAACCTGATTGAAAACAATGCGAAAAAGTTACCTCAAGATATTGCGGATAAAACTAGACAAGATTCCGGTTATTTTGAATTGGAAGATAGTGAAATGGAATCTTCCGCATGCGGAAATATCGAAGATGGAGAATCTTCAATGTGCAAACTTGGAGATGATACACTTTCCAAGGATATGTCTCCAAAACAAGGAGAAACCTCAACATGTGAACTTGGTTCACCTGAAAACAATGGAGATTGTGAACTTTCCAAGGATGTATCTTTAGAACATGGAGAATCTTCAACATGTGAACTTGGTTCAACTGGAAACAATGGAGATTGTGGATTTTCCAGGGATGCGTCTTCAGACCATAATGAAAATGAAGTAAACACTAAAATTGATGACAAAACAAGAACGATTTTGAATGGAGAAGAAGTTGAAACAAATAATAATCAAGTTCAATCAGTGCCCA
Source organism: Diorhabda sublineata (assembly GCF_026230105.1). Taxonomy (NCBI): domain Eukaryota; kingdom Metazoa; phylum Arthropoda; class Insecta; order Coleoptera; family Chrysomelidae; genus Diorhabda; species Diorhabda sublineata. The sequence continues at coordinate 35,224,307 of NC_079474.1, forward strand.
TGATACTGCCTGATGAAAGTGGTGTTATTGTCAATTATACGGTTGTGGAGAATACTACTGAAGATATTGATAACGCGAATGATGCTGTTGAAGGAAATCCTACGAATGGTGATGATAACGATGATATTTTGAGTGTTATGAGTGATCATGATTATTGTGGTATAACGGATCAAGTAACAGTTTTGAAAGAAAATAAGAACATTGTTAATAAAAGTGATAAAGAAGAAATGGTTCCTTTGAAATTGAGATCTAATGTTGTTCCAAGGGTTGGTAATGTTAAAGTGGCGAAAAAAAACAGAGCAAAGGTGAGTTTTTAATGATTTTTTTTTTAATTTATAAATTGATATTTTATTTTCAATAATATATTAGCGAATGTTTTATAAAAAATGTGCCGTTTCTACCATTTTGTCCGTCTAATTAATTAAAAATTACCTAAAATGTGATTGTTTTATCCAAATGACATGAATCGACATCAATAAACATCGTAAGACATCAATCAACGTCAAATGACATGTGTCATCAATTGGTTTGTCACGAAATAATGGGGATTATAAATGAAATTAATGATATTTTTCATGGGAACTTCGTTTTATGGATTAAGTAGTTTGAATTTTTCTTTTCTTAAAAAGTTTATCTCGAATTCATTTTATTTATTTTACGTGTATGACTTGCCATACTAATAATAATCCTTATCAAATTGATTTATAATTAACCCTCGTATGTCAGTAATAAAATTTAGTATAAAATCTATGAAATCTATTTATTATACTACTTAATACATTTTTTAAACTATACTTTTATATATTTAAATATTACAATTAAAGCTGACCCCACACGTAAAATCTACAAGTTTTCATATTCGATTTATAGTAATATAACTTTTTTATCATTTATAGAAAAAATTGTTTCGGTATCTAAATAATGAAATATAACGTTTCTAAATCTTCAATACTTCTATAGGGTGTATCAAAATTGACGTTTATGAAATTTTACTACTACTAAAAGGTTAGCTTTTATCAATTTTTAATTTTAAGTTATTAAAAATGTCAATTCTGTTCTACTTAAATAAGTTTAAGTAACTTTATTTGTAAATTATTAATTTTTTTCAACATTTTCTCTGTTTTATTTCCTTTTGTTGACACTACTTTTGTGGATTTTTTCAGTGCATGGCAGACGCTTTTTTTAATCTGCCTTACGTACTTGTAAAATTGTTTCTATATTTTGTTAAATAATTTTTTCTACAGATATAGAAGGTAAATCAGGAAATTTTTTATGAAATAAGCGAAGTACTTCCTGGTATGTTCTAGTAAATAAAAAACGAAAACGAAGAGACCTTTCAAATGATATATCACAAGCCTAGACTTTTGCTTTAAATAATTGGGGGTTGTACTTGTCATTCGAGGGTAGTAAAGGGTCAAAAATATTACTCTGGTCGTAAATACTTTGTTAGAATAGAACTTTTTAAAGAAAAATTACCATTTAATTTTAAGAATACATCAAATGAATAATGAAAAAAAACATGTATGGTCATCTTTAATTCTAATGTATAGATATTAAAGGGTGTAAGTGGAAAAGGAAATTGAAGGTCGGATTACGTCGATTTAATAGTTTAATTTAAAAGTTTATTACGCATATAAAATGAAAAATACGAGGGGTAATCATAAATTGATATAAAAAGGATTGTTATTAGTATAGCAGACCATATTCATAAAAAAATTAATATTTGAATTTTTTTAAAAGAATGAATTTATGGGTCCACCACCATTAAAAAAAAGGAAGCTTTCCCAGAAACAGATACAAAATTTGGCCAAAAGCAAAATAAGTCCTGTTAAAGAAATGAAATTCGAAAAGTTTTTTTCTTTAAATTATCAACCCCAAATGGGAGAAGGTAAAATATCAATTTTCGTATAGTGGTTAAAATTTTACAATAACAATAATTTTAAGGTGAAATACAAGAAATTAATTACGAATCTGAAGAAGAAGAAAAGGAAATGAATGATGATAACGATGATACGCGATCAGTTATATCGGATCATTGTTACAGTAAATCATCGATTCAAACAAGTCCAAATCATGATAAGGATGATGTTTGTTCTCACATATCAGATCATAATTACTTTCAAGTTGATGATACAACTACACAGGACGATTCCGGATTTTTAGACCAGTAATATTTTTGCGATTTTTTTCTTACAAACTCATCTAGATTAATATTTTCTTTTCCCACAGTTCGGAACATAATTTGTCCATGGAAACCTCTGCTAATTCATCAAATCCATTATTGAGAGGTCTGGAACCGGAAGATGTGGAAGAATATGAAAGATTATTAAACCAAATACAAGAAGATAGAAGAATAGAAGGTGAAAATCCGGAGGGTGTGTGAATTTATAGAGAATTATTATTATTATTGTTTTGGTGTAATAATGTTTTTTTAGATGATTTAAAAGAACGCGAACGTCGTAAACGAGATTTATTGGAATCGAAAGCTCGCGTGGAGGAATGGAGGGAAACTATCATCCCAATTTTGGATAATCTAAAGGAGAACGATTTCGATATACACGAATACGGTGGTAAAATAATGGACGGGATGGAAATCGGTGAAACGAAATTATTTAAAAACGTCGTCGATGGTAAATCGTCAGCTGAAGTTGTGAGATACTTCATGGCTTCCTTACAATTGGCCAACACTTACAATATTGAAATACGGGGCGCCAAAAGTGGTGAAAAATCCAACGATACCTACGGCATTAAACTACTTAATAAGGACAGGTACCATGAACATCTGAAGGAATATCATGCTCCTTCAGAAGAAACCTTCCATGAGAGGATAAAAAGGATGAGGATGTTGCAAAAAAAAGTTAGTATTTCTATCGATATTAATTAAAAAAGTTTTTGTTTGGTATATATTGGGGTATAGTATAAACCGCAATCCGATGGATTTATTTCAGCCTCCTTTCTAGTAGGTTTACAGAGGATATTCAATATTTTACAGCTGTTGCAGTAATTCTACTCCTTTTAGAACGTTGGGAATGTAAAATGGACTTTAGCTATCGTCTTCTATTTCATACTTTTCCAGGTGTAGTGCTTTGGAGTTCCATAGTACTTCAAGGTTCTAAAGAATCTACATGTTGCATTTTCTGCTAATTCCAATATCTTTAGGTGTTCATTGAAGTGACAGTGCCCCGATAGGGCTCCTATTAGGTTCTTATTACTTTAAATCCAGGGAATTATTCATCATCTTTTCTAATGTTTCCTCTATTATTCTGTAACTGTTGGTACTGAACGGTTCTGGTTCAATGAGGAATATAGCAAAAGTACCGTTTGTAACAGTTTCTATTAACATTTGTTATTTTTTAAAACCATTCTTGTTCTAAATCTAATTTGAAAATAATTCATGTCATTTATCATTTTATATTTCAATAGTTGATGCAGTATACAGAGCGATTCAGTTTGTTAATTTATCGATAATTTTGATGTAATATTTTTAACGTGCATGGTCCGCTATATTAATAACTATTCCTTTTAATAAATTTCCAAAAAATGGTCGTTTTTTGGACTTTATCAATAAAATAAACTTTGTTACAACCCTTAATGAGTATATTTAATTTAATTTTCAATCCTTTTTCCTGCCACTAGGACATTAATGTATTAAAGCTGACCTTACACGTTTTTTTTCTACTTTGAAAATTTCCGAATTCGATTTAAATGTTTAATATTTTTTTTTCATTTTTAACACTTTAATTGTTGACCAATCATTAATTTTTGTTAATTTGATACATTCAACGTTAAAACGTAATGTTTTTTCAAAATATAAAGACGAACAAGGTATACCAAAAGTAACGTTTTTGATACTGTTAAGTCTTTACATGAAGTTATAAACTAAAAAATTTTATACTCTTCCATTAACACCGAACAGGAGCGGCTTCACGGTCCATGTCGTGGACGAGTTCCTAACAATACTTTCTAATAACACTTCCACATCACAAATTACTGATGATATATTTCAATATTTACTTATAGGACTCCCGCTAGTATTCAGAAACAGGGTTGATACGCTTAGCAGATCTTTTTTGGTTATAGTTTCCCAGAAGAATTCTCAGCCCTTGTAGATTGTCCCTATTTACCTTCTTTTCAAATGTTTTTATCTATTATTCTGTAGCTGTTACTGCAGAACGGTTCTGGTCTTATGAAGGGTTTGTCTACCCCTACATTAGCGCTTCTGCCACTTCAGTGTGTCCCGGAATTCTTTGCAGGTAACTTTAGTTTTGTCCAACAGTTCCCAAACCACAAAAGCTATAAATAATTATATTTATTGTCGTTAGAGTCACATCAATATAAAATAAAAGTGAATTGATACTTTGATGGAACTTTAAGTGTCCAAGGGACACATGGATCGCTTAATTGTGACGTTGGTTCCCCGAAAATTGAGTAATCCGAGACGTTAATGGAGGGTGAAATAAGAGACACTTTGTATCACTTAACTAAATAATTCTAATATAATTCTTCCGTCTCCGAACAATCCTTTCCAGTACCAAATCGGGAAATGGAATTTTATTTTGTTTGTAATTACAGAAAACAATTCACCGGGAAATAGAAGAACCGGTAACTAAACACCAAAGAAAAACGAGTAGTAAAAGAAGAAGAATATTTTCGACTGATGATGATGAATTAGAACCTTTTGGTATTTCTACTTCAACGGTTCCATATGGTAGTACAAAACGGTCGAAATTTGACAGTAGTTCAAATATACCATCGAATGTATTTGATAACGGAACTGATTTGAACATGGATACTGTCGGTTTTAGTACTCCATCATCTATTTCTGGTACTTATAGAGTAAGTAGTAAATTTATAAAAATTTGAAAAAAGTTAGTACTTGAGAATATTTTTAAAAATTTAATTTATTTTAACAAATTTATTTGAAACGATTTTAATACTAAACGAGCGTTTTTATAATGGGATTTTGCCAAAATTAAACACCAAGTGTACTAATTCTAATAAATTCCCCAGCTTTCGAATATAATAAAAGTTGCGGCGTTTTTAATTTCGTTTTTCTGTCAAAAAGGCTTTAAATTCATCGGTTTCAAAAATCAATATTCAATGCCGTAATTTTCAACTAAATAATTCCCAAATAATTATTCGAAGCTCGGAATATATTAGAGTTAGTATACTTTGGTGTTTAGTTTTGCCACAATCCCACTACGATAACTTTCCAATTAACATTTATTTTAGATTTATTGATCTGAATGAATCGTTTGACTTTGTACACTAACGGAAATGTGAAAAATTGCTATGAACGAGTTAGAGTATTTTAATTTATTTATAGAATTAATTTTCTGTTCAGTTGCCTTCGAGTATTGAACATTTCGAATCGGAATTGAGTGCGGCGCAGTATACGAAGCCCTTTATTCAGATACATTCGACTCCAATGTCTGCGAATATAACTAGAACGGTGGAAACCGATTTGTTGAATCAAAGAGTACTTTTTAAATAGTCAGATCTCACTTTTTAAAAAAATAATTTGTAGTTTATAGTAAAATCAGGGTTTTTCTATAGATTAAATATATTTTTGATGATAGGGTTGTAAATATGTAGAAAATTTTTAGGAGTACAACGATTTTTTTATTTTTTTGGATAATTCATAACACAAAAATGAGTTTTCTTGTTTTTTTTTTGAAGGGGGGGTTAAGTGAAACTACTTATTTCATATCAGTAATAAAAGTTAATTTCCACTTTTTTTGTAGATTTTTGTGATCCTAAATGAAAATTGTATAGTTGTAAATATTGATAATATAAAAATGTTTTTTAACTAGGGGGTTGTAAAAATGTACAAATTTGTAAAGAAAAAATTGGTATTTATGGTGGGAGGAGTATTTTTCGAATTTATTTTTATCGGAAAGTAGAATTTTATATGAAAACAAAAAAAATTTTATATTTTATTATTTTGAACGAAATAGTTGGGTTAAATATTGAAAAATTTTATTACGTCCAAATTAATCGGTATAATTTTTATTTTTATTTATCACACAATTCTAATCTGGTTTTTATTTTTTTATAGAATTGTTTTAAAAATATTTTGGATTTATTTTAATTTTTTTACATGTATGGTCCGCTATACTAACAACAATTCTCATTGATAAATTTCTAAAAAAAATTTTTTTACTTTATCAATTATAAACTTTGTTATGAACCTTAATTAGTATATTTATTTTATTCATTAATGATTTTTTCTGCTATAAAGACATTTATACTTTAAAACTGACCACACACGATTTTTTTTAAACTAAACAAATAACGATAAGAAAACAAAAAAAATGAGTTTTTGACACTGCAAATATCGAAATAAAAATAGCATTTTCAACTTAAAAAAATTACAAAACTACCAATTTTGGGGAGATTTTTGAGTACAAAAAGGTGGGATTTCCAAAAAAATTAGACAAACAACTATCTGTTACCTATTTCCACAAGACATGCAGTATTAATATAACGAAAACGTTTCATTTTTTTTACTTGTATGGTCAGCTATATTAATAACAATTCCTTTTAATATATTTCCAAAAAATGGTCGTTTTTTGACGTTATCAATAAAATAAACTTTGTTATAACCCTTAATGAGTATATTTAATTTAATTTTCAATCCTTTCTCCTGCCACTAGGACATTTATTTATTAAAGCTGACCATACACGATTCTTTTTATTTTGAAAGTTTTCGTCGTATTCGATTTTTAATAATTTTTTTTCCACTATTTTATATATTTATTGATAAAAAATAATCGATTGTAATTTTTTGTTGTTATAATTCCGAATGTATTATTTGTTCTATAACTTTGTTTAATAAATACCTGGATGTTGTTAATCAATGGGGTACAAAAAGTTTTTGAATAAATATATTTTTACACAGAAAAAAACTACTTTTTATTAAATAAAAATACGTTTTATTGCTTATAAAATACATCGAGTCAAATACATTTAAATACACATATTATAAAATGACAAGTTTTCGAGATGATCGCCAAAAAAAAAACGATAAATCTAAAATAATTTGGCGGTTAAATTCGAAAAATGGGAGTGACTCTGTCTCTTCTAAAACCTGTGAACCTAAAATTTAGCAGTCTGTTGAGTAAAGATCATGACCCCATTCTTTGTCTAATTTTTTTTAAAAAGTCTTTAGCCTGTTTATCACCCTGTCTATGTTCCAAGGCTCGTATTTCTAAACTTGATAAAACTGTAACAAAAAAAAATAAATCGAAAAAAATCCTATTAAAAAGAAATAGTAAAAAAGAAATGAAAATAAAATAAAAGCAAACAAACTACTATTAATAAAAATAAAAAAAAAAAAATTCTACTAATAAAAAATAATAAAAAAATGACAAAAAATTGAAAAAAAAAACAAAATCCTATTAATAAAAAATAATGAAAAAAATAAACAAAACCAAAAAATCAAAATAATATTAATACAAAAATAGTACCACAAAGTAGAAAAGCTACAATAAGAAGATTCCAAATTCCAACAATTTTTGAGTAAAATTACAAAAAAAGGGAACGAAACACAGAAAACAAAGTTTGTGCAAGAGAGTGATCGAACCAAAAGCAACACTTCTACAAATAGAATTTACAAAAAAAAAATACCAACAGGATCTCTATTAATAAAAAAATGAAATTAACAAAAAATTTAACAAACAATGATCTATCATCTATTTCTACAATAAAGGCAGTATTAATATAACGAAAACGTTTCATTTTCGTATAATTTTGATGTAATAGTTTTTTACGTGGATGGTCCGCTATACTAATAATAATTTCTTCCAATAAATTTCAAAAAAATTGTCGTTTTTTTGGCTTTGTCAATAAAATAAACTTTGTTATGAACATTAATTAATATATTTATTACATTCCTCAGTTATTTTTTCTTCAATTAAGACATTTAGACTTTAAAGCAGACCACACACGATTTTTTTTATAAATATGAAAGAGTGAAATTTCAAAAAAAAATTGAACACAACTATGAGAAAAAAGGAAATTGGGAATTTGACAAGGAAAATATCGAAATAAAAAATAGCACTTGTTACTTAGAAAAATACCAATTTGGGAAGATTTCTGAGTACAAAAAGGTAAAATTTCCAAACAATTAAACAAACAATGATCTGTCATGTAATTCCACAATAAAGGCAATTATTAATATAATGAAAACGTTTCGTTTTCATATAATTTTGATGTAATAGTTTTTTACGTGTATGATCCGCTATACTAATAATAATTTCCTCTTAATAAATTTCTAAAAAATCGCAGTTTTTTCCACTTTATCCTATGTCCTAATAACGATGAAAAAAATAAAATAAAAATAGTTCCTAGGAAGATAAAAATCGGAAGTAAAAATAGGAAAATATTTCGAAAAAAAACCTCAAATCGAACAAACTAACAAAAAAATTAAAGAAAAAACATAAAAAAAACGATTTTACGAACACTTACTTTGTTCAGTCGGTCTATTAAGCTGCAACTGTACTTGCGGCAACCCGGAAATATACTCGGTAGTATCCTTTAGGTCACTAAAGGACAAAAAAGCCTCCCCGATGTACTGGTTATTGTATCCCAACAGATCCTTGTCTTTGACGCTGAACAAAATCAGACCGTCGTGTATCTGCCTTTGGTCGCAGCTCAGGTCACTGAAACGAAACACAAAAACACTCGATGACCGATCCACCACCGGATATTCGGTACTCACAAAGTGAATTCTTCGTCGTATAGAGGAAACTGATTCCGGTTGTGGGTTTTCGTCTTCGGTTTGTCGATTCCGACGAATTTGTGTTCGGGTAGCAGATGGATCCTTACGAACGAATCGCAGGAACCGTTCGAGTCCATTGCGAGAAGATTTCGGCCGTTTAGTACTTTTACGGATAGGGTTGTATCGGAAAATTTGGCTATTACGGTGAGTTGCCCTAAAGGCGAATCAGCGGCGGCTGACTGAAATTTTTTATGCAGGTTTTTGTGAACCTGAAATGTGATAACAGAAAAATCGTAACACGGATTGAAAAAAAAGATTAGTTTCGAAATTATTTGGTGGATTGATAATTCTAACCGCCCCGTGATTGATATATTTGATTAATTTACGAAATAAGCGAAAATTTACAACGATTTGTTGGTTTCCAAATTGAACGTGTTGTTTCTTGAGCTGTATCTATTCAATTTACTATATAAAACAGTTTTATTGAATAAGAACCGTCTTAAGCTCAAATTGTATTGAAATTATAAATAAATAATGATTAAATCCACCATGTACTTGAATAATTCACAAATTATAAAAATTTAATGTTAATGTTAATTTACCGAAGTGTTAATTCTGAGTCCGAACCTGTTCTACTTACTTCAAATATCAACGTTTTTATATAAGGAACGTATTAAGCTCAATTTTTTACGGAATTGTATTGAAATTATGATTAAATAATCATAAAATTTATCACAAATGAAAGCAATCTATAAAAGAACAACAAAAAACTATTAAATGTACTCTACTCTAATCAAAATTACATTTTTTTATAAATTCATAAATGCAACCACCCCGTAATTAAAATAATTCACCGATTAAGCAAAAATTTTCAACATTTTGTTAATTTTCTGAAGCCGAACCTGTTTAACTTACTTCAAATATCAACGTGTTTATATAATGACCGTTCTAAAATTAATTTTAAATAAAATAATAACAAAATTGAGCATAAATGAATGAAACTTATATAAAAATGAGAAAAATATCACTTTTCTATGGATAAATTGATCCATTTGACCACCCTATAATTGGAATATTTAAATAATTCACGAATTGAGCAATAATTTTCAATAATTTGTTAATGTTCGACATTACTTACACCAAAATAATTTTTTTAGATATTAGACATAAATTTATCCACCCCGTAATTGAAATATTTTGATAAATCATGAATTAAGAGAAAAATTTTCAATAATTTATCATTTTCTAACGAAACCAATTAATTTTAAAGCCAGACCTGTTCAACTTATTTTAAACCTCGAAATTTTTGAATAAGGACCGTTTTAAGCCCAATTTTTCATGAAATTGTATAAAAATTGTAAGTAAATACCAATAAACCCGAGCATAAATAAATGAAATTTTTCAAAAAGAAGAAAATTTTCGACATTACACACACCAAAATAATTTTTTTAGATATATTCATAAATTTAACTACCCTGTAATTGAAATATTTCAATAAATCGGAAATTGAGAAAAAATTTCAATAATTTGTTAATGTCTAACGAAACCAATTAATTTTAGAGCCGAACCTGTTCAACTTATTTTAAATCTCGAAGTTTTTGAATAAGGACCGTTATAAGCCCAATATATCACGAAATTGTCAATAAATAATAAATCTGAGCACAAACGGAAATTTTGTGAAAAAAAATGTCAAAAAACAAAAAAATATTTTCGACTTTACATATACCAAAATAACATTTTTTCTTGATATATGGATATTTAACCACCCCGTAATTGAAATATTTCGATAAATCATATTTTCAATAATTTATCAATTTCTAAGGAAACCAATTAATTTTAAAGCCGGACCTGTTCAACTTCTTTGAAGTCTTAAAGTTTTTGAATAAGGACCGTTTTAAGCTCAATCTGTCACGAAATTGTCAATAAATAATAAATCCGAGCACAAATTGAAGAATTTTGAAAAAAATTACAAAAAATGAAAAATGTTCAACTGTATACCAAAATTACATTATTTGATAAATCCATAAATTTAACTACTACTAATTTATATTTACAATAATTCCTTAAGTTTCTACTGAAATCTGTTCGTTTCAAAGAAGTACTTGTGTAATTCAAATTTCATAGTTTCTAAGTAAAGACTGTTCTAAGCTCAATTTCTATTAAAATGATTTAAGTACGAATAAAATTAAATCAATTATTACTGAAATTAAATACTGAGTAATTATTTGTAGTTTGACACGCTGTATATTGATTAACATTATTAACATTCATACAGCAATTTTCTTGATTCCACAAATTAAATAATAAAATCCTTTTATTAAAATGTATTACTCCTTAAGCCGTCCCTATTCAACAGCAATGTTCTGAAGTATCATAAACAGGGGCGTATTCAGGTATCTTTTTACTTGACAATCATTTAAAAATAAAAAAAAATTACTAAATATAAATACTCAAATTATCCATTATCCACAGAAATGAAATAAATATACGTGTAATATTTCCATTTCGTAAAAACCATAACGCTCTATATATTAAATGAATAAATCAAGTATCTATACACCGAATTTCAATTTGACAATTTATAGCTGAAACCGTCTCTGTTTAATATCGTAACATTTAAAAGTCTACTAAATAGGATCGGTTTCAGTTAGAAATTGTCTCAATACAAGAACGAATTGTGAATGGATTTTTTATTTAAAAATTAATTTTGCGCCATTAAAAGAAAAATGTTTCAACGAAATTTGATTTTTTACTCAAAAACTATTAAAAGAATTCCAACTGTCACATCCTGTATATTAAACGTAAAAAATTATACCTAATAATTGTTTACACGGGAAAATAAAATTATTTTTTGTTGCCGAAACCGTCCCTGTTTGACTATATAAAACTCATGAAGTATATTAAACAGGACCAGATTCAATAAGAATTTTGTCCAAATAAAAATTTTTATTATTTGATTTTTATCAACTAATCGAAATATAATCATTTAAAGAGTCATTTGATATACAGGATGGACCACAATTATGTGTATATTTCGAAATATTAAATACGACAGTGATTTTGAATGACCCACCTCGTGTATCAAATCCGACGTTTCTAGTCCGTAAACTCGTAAAACATCCTCAGTTCTTTTCAGTGCGTCGCAATTGGTGCAATCGTCGGGATTTTTGAACGAACCCAACATTAGATTCAAAGTTTTATGAAGATTCGCGAAAAACGAAGGGGGTCGACGTTTCTATAGAAAAAAAAAAAAAAAAAAAAAACATAAATTCGATAAAAATCGATCGGCCACGGAAAAATATCGACTTACGTCTATGTTAGTCTGTATTATCTCGTCCAATGTTTCGGCCAACATGTCCCAAACCAACTCCAAAGTCCTATTGAAATTCTCCTCGTTCAATTCTCTATTCAAAGTACTCAAATTATTATCGACGTACATCATCAAACGATCGATACTGTTACAGTCCTGCTCGCACAATTCCGCGCCCTCTATCAGTAAACGTTTCATAGACGGCGCCATCTACGTCCGTAAAACACCATCAATAGTTAGGTTGACACATATAAGTTAGTTTGGAATATATAAGATTAGATTAAGTGGGGTTTAGTTGAAATTCAGTTAGGTTAGATTAGATTAGTTTGAGATATATAAAGTGGAGTTAAGTTGAGATTAAGTTAGATTAGATTGGATAAGAATTATTTGACATATATACAATTAGATTAAGTTGAATTGAATTAAAATTGAGTTAGGTTGAAATGGATTTGGTTAGTTTGGAAAATATACAGTTAGATTAAGTTGGATCAAGTTAAAATTAAGTTAGGTTAGACTGGATTCTGTTAAATTTTTTTATGTTAAGTTAAAATCGAATTAAGTTAAGTAGGATTCAGTTAAATTTGGTTAGATTAAGTTAAAATCGAATTAGGTTAAGTTAGATTCGGTTAAATTTGGTTAGATTAAATTAAAATTAATTTAGGTTATGTTGTAACAAAGTTAGATTAGGTGGAAATCCAAATTACTTTGAAATATTTTCGGTTAGATTGAGTTAGGTTATGTTAATTTGGCAGATAAACAATCGGAATAAGTTAGGTTAGGATCACAGATGTAGGATAGATTAAGAATGAGTTGGGTCAGGTAAGTTTGAAAGGTAAACATTTCGAATTAGTTAAGTTAGATACAGTTTGAGCTTAAGGTTAGATCTAGATAGGTTAGATGATGAATTACTTAGATCACATTAGTTTGACGTATTTTGTCTCGAATAATTGAGGATATGTAAATATTGAGTTAGATTAGGACAGGCTGTGAGATTTATTATTAGATCTAGTTTGACATATAAACAGAATAAGTTAGGTTAGATTTAGTTAAATTAAGTGAGGTTAGTAAATTTGACAGATGAACATTTTAGAATAAGTTAGGTTAGGGTTCGATTTAGGTTACTTTCACAAAAATACGGTTAGATTAAGTTAGGTTATGCTGAAATTAAGTTAGGTTAAGCTGTAATAAGTTAAATTAGATCAGTTTCACTTAAAAAAAGGAAGGTTATGTTCAAAATTAGTTAGGTTAAGCTGTAATAAGTTGAATTGGGTCAATTTCATTTAAAAAAAGTTAGGTTATGTTCAAAATAAGTTAGTTTAAGCTGTAATAAATTAAATTAGGTTACGTTGACGTATGCGAAAATGTATTTTTTACCTTTTTGACGACGATTTCCAATAATTCGATGATTTTGTTTTTGACGGTATCGACGGCATTGGCAATGACGTTATCCAAAGTGCGTTCGCACCTTTGGGCGTCGACCGGACTTTTAATTTCGCCGATTTTCCTTATCACTTCCGTCATTCCAAGATCTCTGGTAAAAGGTTCGAGCGTTTCTCTGACGTAATCGATGTTGTTGATGGCCAAACACCATTCGTTGGTTACTTCGAATTTTTTTTCGTAAACGTCTGTAGTATCGCCGAGACCTTCTACCCTAGCCGCCATTTTGTCAGCGTAAAAAACCGAACATCTACATATATCCTGGAATTTACACGAATAAGTATCGCTCCGTGTAAAAAGATTTCGACGAAGTTTTTTTAATACTCACGTCGATAATTTTCGCTATGAAACTATAACAACTTTCTACGTCCGGCCAATTCAGCTGTTCCCAGAAAACTTTCACCTGAAAAGAACGGATAAATATTCTTTTCGTATCAGTTCGATACCTTATTGACAACTAAAGTTTATAAATCACGAAGAAAAAGATGTAAAATGATCATTTTTCTTTCTATTTCCATCATTAACTGACAGTTGACGTTCACAAACCACGCCCATTTTAACAAAATTATAAAAATCACGAAAAAAAAGTTGCTATATCTTTCTAACAATTCGTTTTTATTATTAATTTCCTCAAAACTTAGAGACAGATGTAAAAGGATCATTTTTTTATTCATTTCCATCATTTATCGACAGTTGACGTTCGCAAATCATGCCCATTCTAACGAAATTATATAAATCGCGAAAAAAAAGTTATGTTATCTCTTTTTAATAATGTTTTCACCATTAACTTCCCTTCAAATTAAAGAGAGACGTGAAATTATCATTTTTTAAATAATTTCCATCATTAATTGACACTTGAAGTTCACAAAACACGCCCATTTCGTTTAAATTATAAAATCAGGATAAAATATTTGTTCTTTCTTTCTAATAACCCGTTATTATCATTAATTTCCATTAAATTCAGACAAAGATACAAAATAATATTTTCTCCAATCATTTCCATCTTTAATTGATAGTCAATGTTCATAAGTCACGCCCATTCTAACAAAATTATATAAATCACGAAGAAAATATTGTTATCTCTTTTTTATAACCCAATCTCCACTAAACCACTACACTTAGAGAAAGACGGAAAATAATCAATTAATAAAATCACTTTATTAACTAACTGACAAATGACATTGAAAACAACACGCCTACTGGATCTATTTGAAATTGGAAAAAAAATTGTTTTTACCTGGTAGAATATCGTCAAGGTATCAACGGCGGAAGAACTGTATTGAACGTTATGATCAACGTGCACCAACTGATCCAATTCCACGGCTTTTTCAATCCGCTGTAAAGCTTTAAAAACGGCGACGTCCAACCACCGAGCCACCCCGTCGTGGAACCAATTGTGGAAATTTTTTATATGAAAACTATCACAATCGGCCGGACATAAACCGACACCTATAAATTATCGAATTAGAAGAAAAATAAACAAGAACGCCCTGTATATAGAAATTTACCGAGTGTAGCGAATCGTTGAATAGCCAAGTACAATTCGAACAATGAAGTGCCTTCTAATAAAGGATCTACAGCGTCGTTTATGGTAGATTGGGTATTATACCCGGGGTAGTTGAGTTGTTTCATACTTTTACAGATTTCTCGTACTTCCGGTTCGCATATTGAGGATAATTTCGCTTGGTAAAATACGTAAATCGCTTTGGCGTATTGAAAATTCACAGTCCTGAGCAAAAATTATAAAAATTTGATCAAAAATAAAATTTATATTCATAAAATAATCCGTAGAAAATAAGATATTTATAATAAACAATAACAAAAACTTCTATTTGTTTCTAATGTAGCTTCCTTTTTTGTTACTATACAACTCTACCTCGTATATACAACGTTATTATGAAAATTTCGTTTTAGTCGTATATCAATATAATATTACCCCTAATACTTATGTATAGGTTTTATTTTTGAAATTTTCATAAAAATTTATCGTATTACCTTTGTTTTATTAAAGTTAAATTCCATTTCCACTTTTATTTATTTATACATTTCGTAAATTTGTATAATCAAAAAGATTTAAAAATTTGGATTAAAATACGCCCTAATTTTTTTAAACAAAACTTAAATCACAAAGAATATTGATAAGGCACAGACACAACTAAAAGTTTAAGGTTATATACGATACAAAGCCCGGCGTACTACATTTCGTTTACCGGCGTATTACAAACTAGATACCGATGTTGCCAGATTTTTTTTACGATCTTTAATTAAGTGACAAAAATAATTGTTTTTAAAAATACAGCGTGTTGAATAAATTTCTGTTATACAAAAAGGATAAATTCAATTTTTTTTTATTTTTATAGAAAATATAGTTCAAAATAGATGGATACGTCAAATTTTTTACCAGTCGTTTTTAACTGATTTACTATCAAAATAGAAGAAAAATCATCACGAAAAACATAAAAGGAAGCAAAAAGTTGGAGAAAAATTATAACTGATGATAATATGTTACTTCAAGTAACGTCATTTGAACAGTCGGCCATATTGTTGTGCTGGACTAATAAACATTTAATTTCGTTTGTAAAAATTGTTTCGAGCGTTTTTTGCACGGAAATTATAGATTTGACAAAAAAAATGAAATTAAATGACAAATACTAATAATTTTAATGTGAATAACACGATATTTATCCTCCATTTGGCAATATGGCGACCGTTTGAGATGTCATTCTGAAATGACTTAAAATGTCATTGTTGAATGTTCAAAAAAATAAAATTTTCATTAAATATACAAGTTTGTAACAAAAAATGAAATTCCGTTAAACAATATAAAAAAAATTTAGTTTAAGAAATTAATATTGAAGGAAACCTTTTGATTCTGGCAACACTGCTAGAAACAATTATAACACAAAACGAGATCGCAACCGGTCTTATCCGACCGATCAGATGTTATGAATAAAGAATAATTAAATATTTTTCGTGAAGAATTTACGTCACTGAGACGAATTCACACAAAAAAATATTGAGAGGCCTGAAAAAGTTGAAAAAAAATTCAAATATTTTGAATAAAAAATTTACTTACTCTTGAAACAGTTTATCATAGAACTCGATCGATTTTTGAAGATCGCTCCTGATCAAATTGATGATTTGTATCATATTTTGCATCTTTGTCACATCCGATACATCGGGTAGCTTGTTATTATCTAAAATGTGATTCAACCAATCGTTAGCGCCCTGCGTGACGGCATCGTTCAAAGTCGACGCGATGTCGTTATTCGGCTCGTCACCTCGATAACTTATCCAAGGGTAACTAACGACCGGAAATAGATCTAGAGATGGAGGAGGTTCCAACGAAATAACGTGTCGGAGTATTTTCAATACCTGAACGATCAAAACATAAACAAACTTCAGAATGAGTGATTTTTTTGAGAATTGTTTATTTATTTTGTGGCGTTCAATGATAGTTATTATTTACCTCGGTGACTTGTTTCATTTTCGTTTTTTCGTTGACGTTTTTCTTCCGGATCTTCCTGATAACGGCGAAGCTAGAGGGAAGCAGTTTTTTCGTGGCGTCCCAAAATAACTTGACGTCCTCTTCGGAAACCCCGCCGGTTTGTATGGGTTTGACGAGTTTATCCAGAAGATTAGCGAATAGCGCGAAACTCAAAGCGTGATTGTGATGAACACCCGCGAAAACGCAATACTGACAAACGTACGCTTCGGTGGGGGTGATGCGAGATTGCGCGATGTGTTGGGTGAGTAACTGATTACCTTGGGGAGTGAACGAACCACACCACCAATGGGGCGCTACCTGATGGACAAATTTCAAATTATTAATCGGATATTCGACGGTTGAATATCAAGAAAAACGCACCTTGGACGTTTCTAACTCGTGTAATAGAATTATCCTCAACAGGTGTCTGTATTCTTGTTCGGCTACTTGATTATTTTTTTCCGAACTGAACGATAACCTAACTTTCAATACACCTTGGCGCGCTAATTTGTTTTTTTTGTCCAAACTGTACCACATTGTCATACCCGAAGCTGGAATCGCCTGCAAAATTAAAAAACTTCACCTACCACATTTTTTTTCGATATTTACAATCAACCATATTGCATTTCCGGTTAAATACTTCCTGGTATTTAATAATGACTTTTTTACCCATTTTTACGCATAAAAAGTACCAATGAACCTCTAAATTGACTTATTTTGATCCAACCGAACTTTTCGAGCCTCCCTCGTATTAATTAAGTAACCTTTTATCAATAATTCATCCATTTTTCGAACTTCAACCCCCTACTACCAAAATATCAATGCATTTAATGAAAAAAAGTAAAAATAAACATTTTTTTTGATTATTCACAAGTGACCATATTGCGTTTCCGGTTAAATACTTCCTGTTGTTCAATAATGAGCTTGTTCCCAAATTTCTACGGATAAAAAGTACCAATGTTAAACTGTGAACCACGTAATGAAAAACTATGAACCGGCTATTCGCCTTATATTGCTCCTAGTGATTTTTTGAACTCTTCGATCCTCACTCGTATCGAGTGAATCAAATTGCATCAATAACCAACCATTTTTCGCACGCCAAACCCCTACTACCAAAATATTAATGCATAATGCATTTAACGAAAAAAAAGTAAAAAAAAACATTTTTTTTATTAATCACAAGTGACCATATTGTGATTCCGGTTAAATACTTCCTGTTGTTCAATAATGAGCTTTTTCCTAAATTTCTACGTATTAAAATTACCAATGTCAAACAATTAATTCGTCAAATAATTTTTTTAGATTTTTCGATCGTCCCTCGTAATAATTGGATCAACTTTTATCACTAACCAATGAATTTTTGCACTTCAGCCCCCCCCACCACATTAAATGTAAAAAAAGAATGTAAAAATAAACATTTTTTTTTTCATTATCGACAATTATCCAGATTTTTCGATCCCCCCTCATAACATTTATCGCATTTAAACCTAAAAAACCATAACCTTGAATCGTTCAATGAAAGAAAAAATGTGAAAATAACCATTTTTACATTATTTACAAGTAACCAGATGTTTGGTTGTTCCCTCGTATAAATGAAATTGCATACCAATTCATTTATCTCTACTACCATAACCTCAATAAAAAATTTTAAAACAATTTTCTTTAAATTATCATTTTACCAGCAATTTTCTTTATAATATATAAATATAACCTATAAATTCATTCATTATATATAACCACAATTTATTTAAAGAAAAAATAACTTACGCTTAACGGGACTTGTGCTTTTCCAATTAATTCGTTTTCGTGTTGTCCAGACGTGGCTGTCACAGCGATTTCTTTAACCAACTTCCTCATCCCTTTAAGACCCTTCACGTCAAACACTTTCCCGAGTTTTTCTTTTACCGATTCAGCCGGATCGAAATCCCAAACTTCTAAGCATAATGTGTCTTCAGAGGCATTTTCACTTATCGGTCTAAACGGTAAACATTACAACAGTTTTTTTGGAGGATTTAGAATTGTTTCCGAATCAGTTGGTAACGATCAATGTAATGCGCAAGCTACGAACGATAATTTTGAAAGTGCACATGCGATCTGTTACCAAACAGATTCGGAATCAAGTATGTAGTAGTTTTAGGCAACTTACAAAGCGAAATGTTCTTCCCAAATAGGATTTAACGTCATCGGTTTGACAGACGTATTGTATCTGTGAGTTGTATTCGATGCTAAATATAACGTGACGAACGGATCGCTGAATCCATTCGAATCTTTCGGTCGTAGATCTTTTGCTTCGATAACCTAAAAATATCGATTTATTTTGATGTGTTGGAATCGATATTTTTTTAGATTTACCTCAACGTTAATCAAGAGAGATGGCGCTTCTTTTTTTTCGGCTTCTTCCATGAGTAATCTGTGTTTGTCGTTGGAAATTTTGAAAGCGTCTTGGGCGTAAAAAAATAACGAAGTTTGGCCGATTTCGCAGTTGACGTCACAACCGACATTATGAAGGATTTCGTATAAGATTTCGCGATAGAGCTCGTCTATCTATTTATATAAAAATACGATTATTAATTAAAATTGGCAGCAAATATACGAGGTACATACAAAATGGAAGATTGTAGATTGTCATTTGTAAGACAATTATATATAAAAATTGACAAATGACAAATGTTGGTATACAGGGGCGTTGTTGTAAATACATGTAAGAGGAATTTCGATGATTAAATGATAAAAATAGTAAATAATATACGGAGTACGTATAAAAAGTGATTATTGAACAATGTAATATTTAAAAATTATACAAAAATATCGATAATTAAGAAGGGGTGATATACAGGGGGGTCGTCAAAAATAAATTCGAGAAAAATTTCATTTATAAATTATAAAAAAAGTACATAATATACGGGGTATGTACTAAAAATGATTATTATAAGATATAATTGTAGGAAATTACATGTTTTTTTTACAATAAGTCATAATTGGGAAACCGTGGTATACAGGGGCGTTTTTAAAAATAAATTCAAGAATTTCGTCATAAATGATGAAAATATTAAATAATATACGGAGTTCGTACAAAAAGTGAGTATTGAGAAATGCAATATTTAAAAATTATACAAAAATATCGACAATTTCAAAGAATTGGTATTCAGGGGCGTCGTCAAAAATAAATTCGAGAAGAAACTCATTCATAAATGATAAAGTTATAAAAATATAAAAATTTTTTGAAAATTTCAACTTGAATTGAAAAATCATTACGCAAATTCTTAATGCATTATACAAGGTGATTCATAAAGTATGTAAAAACTTATTATATGAGAAAAATTTTTAACAAGCTCAAAGAAAGTTTTCTTAAACTTTCGTGTTTAACGCCAGATGGCGTGACCAATAGCTTAGAGGATTAATCAACACTCATGAAAACTTCGATCAATATTTACGCAACTTCTTTTTGGTTTCTTTAATTGTTGTTCAACGTAAAAAATAATATTCAATTAACATTAGAAATTAGTTTTACCCAACAATAGAAACAATTTTTTATTGGAAACTGATTAATTAGATTACGTTATCTGGTGGTAAGAAATCAAATAATAAATGTTATCCAAAAAATTTATAAAAACTAAATATAAATGAACGTTTGTTGAAATGGACTTGACAAAACTTTTCCTTGGTTTTTTTAATCATTTTCCACGTAATATATTATAATTTTTGACACTGTTTTTTTATATGATTTATCAAATTTTTGTAAAATTTTGACATATTTGAACCTATACCTTCAAATACCCCTCGTATAAAGTAAATTTTTTTCCTCTCGATAGAAAATTAGTTGATTGATTAGTATATTTGATTTTCTATTATATGAGAAATATAAATGTGACGAAATATTTGAAAGAATGTATACCTTGGTTAAGTACTTTTCGAACCATCCTGCGTGTATCGTCATATTGTCCACATAAAAATCATGTCGCTAATTTTTTGAAATAATTACCTCAATAATTTATTGACCCCAGTCATATTAAAAACTCACCCCGTATATAAATTTTGTAATAAATTGATTTGATGTTATTTTCTTTTAACCGGAAATAGTTTTAACGTATACAGATTTTTCCGGGATGCATAAACGTATTTTCGATAAATAATCAAAATTTTTTTCAGAATTTCTCTTTATGAAAAATTTACGAATTTTGAACCATAGGACTCGAGCCGCCCCTGGCCTCTAAACAGTTGAGTTCACTCACTTCCGAATTTTTTGCATCAAAGAGAAAAGGAAAGAGAGAGAGAACGATCGCTAAAATATTAGTACGCCTATCTCTGACAGTTTGTATAATACAAAGTTAGCTGTTAATGGGTATAAGTAGATGAATTAATAATAATAATAATAAATTCTTTGGACGACAATATAAAATTATGTTGCTTTGTCGGTAACATAGTAAACTTTTTTAATGACAATAAATCTTAATTCCCTCTCTCTCAAATAACACGAACTAAACAATATGGCGGTCGTGATGTCACGTTTCAGTTGTCTATTCTAAGTTAATTTTCTACAGCGAACGTTTTTTTTAACTTCCATGAAACAAAAATCTTATACCTTTTTTAACTTCATTTTCAAAATACACTTCCCAAAACTACTTAGTTCGTTATACGAGTATATACTGACATTTCGAAATATTATGTTTACGAGATTAAAATTGATTTTAATAAAACCTTGATTTACTTTGTTGAACATATTAATAATAAAATAAAGAGATAATAACAATTGTATTTAAATTCTAGCACAAAAAAATGGAACTAGAATATTTTGAAATATTTGTTTATAGAAATAAAACTAGAAGTCACTTTTTCGTGGAATTGTCGGCGATTGAAATGATTACGTAATGCACTACTTGAAATGATCGAGATATTTTACATCATATTATGTTTATAAATATTTAAAAAACAAAGTATATTTACCTGTCTACACGTTATCATTTCGAAATAACTATATTTCGTACTCATTTTGTATAATACAAACACTAAACCCTATCGATTTATTTCTAAATCCAACCCTCAAGAAAAAACTGTTTCGCCAAATTACGTTCATACAGGGAGAGTCCGTAATTCGGAATAAATTCATTTTCGAAAATGTACAAGCACGTTGATCAATGTTACAAATCGTCATTCTGTATATATACTATAATAACGTATACAGATTGTCCCAAATCTAAAAGAACATAAGTATAATAATAGAGAGTTTTATTTTGAGTGGGACGAGAAAAAATTTTTTATGGTAAAAAGGAACCATTGGAATTGGTATAAATGGTTCTCTGCAGGGCTGGGTTGCGTGGATTTCTCTGATTCAGGGTGAAAAAAGAAATAACCAACACATATGGGGTTTGAAGAAATAAGTAAAAAAACGGTTCTTTTTCAGGATTGGCATTTTGAATTTTTTTTAAATTCTTTCTGTTTATTCTTTAACATGAAAGCGAGTAATTGGGGGGGATGGGTGGCTACTGCTCCCCATTGGTGCAGATTTTTTTACTGTGAACCGATTTGCATGAAATTTTGGAATTAGGCTCATCTTACTCTTAACCTCAAAAGTGAAAATGATCTGAAATCCGTACCCATCCTGGGGGTGGTTGCCACCCCTTTTCGGTGGTGTAATTTTTTTTTGCAAATCCCCTCGGAAATCGATAGAAGACCTAATTTTGAGAAAAAATGTTTCATGAAGTTATCCAAAAAACCCAATACTTTTCAAGTTATTGGCAATTGAAAATTTTTTCACGTTTTTCATCATTTTTTGCAAATATCTCCAAAAATATGAATTTTAACGAAAATTTCACGATGAAGAAATTGTAGCAGGTAAAAAACTGAACAAATCGGTTTTTTATAAAGTGTTTTAAAAGCAATATTAAGCGAGATATTAAAGATCAAAGTCGTTTTTTATTTTGTTTGAAATTTAATCGGTGTATCGGCTAGCGGATACATTTTATGCATAATAATGAAATAGGGTTTTATAGTGCTTGAAATAAGCTTTAAAATGAACACTGTCAAAAGTCTTTTGCACGTAAAATGAGTGAGCAGTAATGTAAATAAGAGGAACATCTAATTGTTTTTTTCTTTTAAATCAATGGGTTCCATAAGTCCCATTTCCACAAAAATCAAAATTAATAGTATTCCATTTATAAAGAGTTTAATGAATTCTAGCAAGTTGGTTGCTTTAAGACGGATTTTTTTCAAAAAAATTTTAGCTCTTTTAATTACCTTTAAAATGGTTTTTCATAAATTGTGATAGCATCAAAATCGAAGGAGTTATGGTCCAAAAACTAATCGTATTTTTTTCTAAAACAAATTTTTTATCAAGGGCTTGTTTTTAAGGGTCGAAACGGGGTTAAAAATTCGATAATTAAGATAGATAACATAAAATATCATTTACTTACATACTTAAATCTTTTTATGTCATAACAAAGTAATTTTTTGTGATTGTGTCAATTTGAGGGTTGTTTTCAAGGGTAGTAAGGTTTCCAAGGGCTTGAAAATGATTTTATTATGAGGTAATCGTGTTAAAAAACACTTTACAAGTTCATCCCTTAATATTAAACACGTTTTTTAGCGATAGAATGGCTAAATGTCAATTTTTCTATTAAGGGGTTGTTTACACCCCTTAAAAATAATAAGCGGAGCTCAGATCATTTTCACTTTTGAAGTTAAGGGTGAGATGAGACTAATTTAAAAATTTCATGTAAATTGCTTCACAGTTTACAGTGAAATAAACGATTTTCATACAGAAATTGTCATTAATTTTGAAAATGACAGTTTTAGTCTGATTTTGAGTAAAGTTAAAAGTGAAATTTTGTACATTGAAGATATGTGAAGAAAATTAAGTACCTCGAAATACAGGGTGTTTAAATTTGATATGATAAAAAGTTAATTTTCAATAATAGATACGATGTTTAAATTTTTCAAAACAAAAAAAAACGAATCCATTAGAACGATGTACCCGAATTTTCGTTATTCCCCAGGTAGGGGGTGAATAATGAAATAATAAAGTGTCTCTATAACTTCCCTATTACTCATATTTACTAAATTGGGGTGGCTACAGCTTGAGGGATGATAATTTACTAAAAAAATGCAATATTTCGTAAAAACTAATTTTGAATTTTAGATTAACCTTTTTATTCGATGAAATTTTCTAGGGGATGTCTCGTTTGTCATCTACTTATAAAAAAATTTCATCTCCCTCCCCAAAGAGATTAGCTCCGCAAAGCTGGTTTCATAAAATTTTTGTTTATCCTGAAATCCCTTATGACGTTTACCATACGAACCGAGTGCCTCATATGAATGAGTGAAAATACTAAAAGAAAGAGATAGAGCTAAATAAACTATTTTTAACCGATCATAACTCCCTAGGGAGACTACGAAAGTCTCACATGGAAGAGACGAATACAAACAAAAGTTAGGTTAGGTCAGGTCGTTTTTCTGGATTTTCTCCCTCGTATTATGAATGATGTATACAAATCAAAGTTAGGTTAGGTTAGGTAAATACGATTTCCATGTATTTTGGACATAATTCACTGTTTTTTTTTCTGGATTTTTTCGTTTCTACATTCTCAATCTTAAATATCTCGAGATCGGGGACCAAAATTTTCTTTTCCCGATCTCCACTAGGGGACTTTTCCGTAGTCAGTTTCGAATTTTGAGTTCCAGTAGTTGAAATCGAATTTTAAAATTTTACTTTATATAAAATCATAGTTTTTCAAACAAATGCGATTTTTTTCGAAGATAATCAAATTTGATCTAATTTTCCATGTAGAATTCAAAAATTTAAGGTGTTTCAATTGAAAATAATCGTACGTTTGATATGTTCAACTTCTTTTGGGACGTCGTGTATAACTGGGAACAATTTGAATCACCCCGTAATAGTTTAAAAACCGAACGTAATTCACGTTTACTTGAAATCGAATAAAAAAATTTGTGTGTATTCAAAATGACGTTTTCGTGTAGAAATACGGCATTTTAGAATAAAAAACGAATTTACGTAATAAATTTACTGTTCCACACTGTATATAGATTATACAATTATTTATAAATAGTATACTTGAAAAAATCATCGTTAATTAAACAAATTACGTAATTATATAGTACTCACTGTCATATTTGCTAAATACATATTAGTACGTCTCTGTAATTCTTCTTTTTTTAACCCCCTGAATTGATTCCTGGTAAACGATTTTTTCGTACGTGGTGAAGTCATTTTGAAATCACCGTTACCGAAATAATTTAAATTCGATTCCGAAACGCACGATCTCGTCAACAACATTTTTTAAAAAAATTCAAAACATTATTTCGAAAAAAACCTACCGACGAATTAACAAAAAAAATCAACTAAGTGGATGTGCATGTATTGAATCAGCTTGTCAGTGGGATTGAACTGTTTTTAGCCAATGTGCCAAAATCTATTCTGGTACACAACGTAAGAAAATTTTCACCTCGAAGGTTTTTAGTAAAAGATTTTTGTTTATCGACTGATTTAACCTAAGAAAATATACGATATATAAACAGGATATAATGTAACATAATTTAGTATGTAATATGATATACGAGGGGCGTACCAAATTGTATACGAAAAAATCTGGAATAAAGTGCAATAAATAAATCGGTGGCAACACCGATTTGAATCTGTCTAATTTAAGACAGAATTTGATGGTAAATAACGCGCTTGCTCACGATTTGCACTTGGAATTAATTGTTCATTTACCAGATCTGATTCCCAGCGATTCTGATAACCTCCCTGTAAAGTTTCGGTGACTACGAGGGTTGCTACTATAAATTTTGACATTTTTAATAGTGGAGTGTTGTTATACGAGTGCTATTCGAATTGTTTACACAAGTTTTGCGACTTTTTACACATCAGTTCAAACAAAAACGTTTTTGAACTCGTATATTGAATGCTTTATCGAACGACGACTCAATCGAAACAAAACGAAAGATGTTTACGAGAATTTGTGTCCATCATTTTTAACAATTAAAAATTCTAAGGGAAAGGAGAGTTCGTGCCAAAAAAGCATAGATCACGAGAAAAACCGAAAAATTGATGGCTACAATAATTTGGGACTGTTAGGGTTCGACTCAGTGGGTAAAATAAGTGGGTTTGCTTGAAGACTATACTCCAGTCCACAATATTTCGTTTTCCCAGGCTATACGAAGTTTTTTCGAGAAAAACCAAACTTTCAATAAATGATATAATGAACAATTCCACCAAAACTTATGACCTACGTTTATCTCAGTATTGAACCAAAAAAAATTTTTCGTGGCATCAATTTTTTTTTGAACGTTATCTTTTTTCAAACAAATTTGACTGGACTATTACATATTTGATAGGAGAGAGGCGGGGAAAAAATGTTTGTTTCATTGTTTAAACCTCCCTCGTATTATGAAATCGATATATTATCTGTATATAAAATTATAAAAAAATGCGTACGTCACTCGTAATATTAAAAAAAATATATTCCTGGATGGGTTTTTGGCACGTCAGAAAAACATAAATCAAGTCAAGTGGATTTTGAAGCGTTTCACATGAAACGAGAAATGCATTTTTTTATAATTCGTATGTCAGTGATAAAAATAGATCTACCGGGTATGTACGAAAAATAAATTTGAAATTATTTAAATATATAGTCGGTAAAAATTATACCGGAATATGTTTTTTGGGTTATATTTTGAAAATACGAGAAAAAGTTTCAACTAAAATTTGTAGAACGTAAAATTTTAGACTTACCTCATATAGAAGACTTTTTCCCTAAAACGCACCCTTTCACCCCTAAAACGTATTGTAGTACCAAGAAAATGAAAATTCGAACAAAAATATAAAAATTGGATTTTAAATTTAAATTTAACAATCATCGTACAGAACAAAAATGTTTTTTCATCCCTTTTATCGAAAAAGGGGTTTTGATATTGATATTTTATTTAATGTGAGTAATTTAAAATAAGAGTTTTTTTTCCCAAATTTTGACGTTGGATTTATACTTAACTAGAATATCAAAAAAAACCCCAATTTTTGATAAAATAGATAAAAAAAAGTTTTTTTTCGGTACATTGGTTCTTAACTTTTTTTTAAGAAAATATAAAAAAATTGTATAATTCGGTTTTTATATTTTTGTTTGAAATTTATTTTTTTTAATATAGGAACCGTCCTATGGGTAAAAGGATACATTTTAAGGAAAAAGTGGTTTCGATAAAGTAACACTTAAATTTTATGCTCTACAACTTTCATTCAAAACTTTTTTCGATATTTTCAAAATATAACCAAAAAATCGTATTTCGGGGTGGTTTTTTTAATTTTTTCATCCCCTTTTCGAAAGTATTTACTTTTCCCCCCTTCAAAATTAAATGGATTTTAGTCGAAAATTCGATTAAAACTTGAAAATTGTATTTCGAAGATTTTTTTTTTGGAAATTTTAATTTTTCTTCAATTTTGACGTTTTTTTTTTATTATTTCAACTTAAAATCCGTTTTAACCCTCTCATTTTTAATATGAGAGTTGGAAAAAATGTTCATCTTCTATGACTGTTTTTTATATTTTTCATTTTATCCATTTTTTTGGATTTTTAAATTTTTTATTATTATACACCGTTTTAGGGGTGAAAGGGTGTGTTTTACGGAAAAAGTGGTAGCAATGAAGTAGCCCTTAAATTTTATGCTTTACAACTTTCATTGGAAACTTTTTTTATATCTTCAAAAATTAACCAAAAAATCGTAAATCAGGGTAGTTTTTCAATTTTTTCATCCCCTTTCCGGAATTTGAAGTTATTTTTTACTTTACCCACATCACAATTTAAGGGATTTTAGTCGAAAATTCAGTTAAAACATCAAAATTTCTAGAAAAAAAAAACTGAAATACAATTTTCATTTTTTTTTTAAATTTTGACATTTATTATTTCAACTTAAATATCGTGTAAAATCCGTTTTCACCCTCTCATTTTTAATGTAAGGGTTGGAAAAAATGTTTTTCTTCTACGATTGTTCTTCAGATTTTTCATTTTATCCAATTTTTTAGGATTTTTAATTTTTTAACATTATAAACCGTTTTAGGGGTGAAAGGGTGCGTTTTAGGGGAAAAGTGGTTTCAATAAAGTAGCCCTTAAATTTAATGCTCTACAACTTTTATTCGAAGCATTTTTTGATATTCTCAAAAAATTAACCTAAAAATCATATTTCGGGGGTAGTTTTTAAATTTTTTCATCCCCTTCCCCTTATTTCCATAAAATTTCAATCACATCTGACAAAAAACCTTTCCGACTGGACTATTAAAAGCGATGATGGTAAATATTTTCAATAATAAATCATCTTTGGCACTGTTAAAAATTAAGGTTTATGTTTTTTGAAATATGGAGGATTTTAATGAAAATAATCAAAAAAAACTTCGTCATTAGATTTTGAATAAATATTGACTCAGTTGCTATACTCTCCATGTAATACAAGATGTCGATTACGTAAACATGCCAGTTAATTCGAAAATTAACTTTCTCTTTAAAACATCAATCAGCAATTTAACGATTAATTTATAAATAACTTAAACTCATTTCGTTCGATTGAATTTTCTATTAACAACAAAATTTCCACTAATATGATCGTCTACTGTTGAACGCATTCGGTTTTACGAGGGTAATACTATATTATACCAGGTAAATAATTCGTAAAAATGATTTTGAAACGGACTTTTTAGTATAAAAAAAATAACTCATATGATCATTGAAAATGTAATAGAAATTGACAAAACAATCATCACGAAAGACATTCTAAGATCTAACAAGGTAAAAATTTAAAGAAAATACGAATGTATTGAACGAACAATGTCAAAAGTGCTAAGCCGGACCTGTACCTAAGTATTACGTAAATTCTTGATTTAAAATCGACGATATTTATTATGAAGTGGATGTGAATCATAAAATTCGTTATTGATAAACTTCCACATCGACTTAAATTCAAATATTTGGGATATTATGTAATTTTATATCAAAATTAGAAGCGTAGCAGATAATTTGAAAATAAACAAAGAGGTTATAAACTCTTTTCGATGTCGATATTTTCAATGCACTACATTACCGATCAATAACACTAAATCAAGTTGTACAATGCAATAAGAGATGGCGCGCTCCGATCTATTAATAGGAAAGTTCAATTATTACGACAATATATACGGGGTCCTGTCAATACTTACATTCCATGCCGCCGCTATAAGTTCTGATTGATCTTTTTCTGTTTCTCCTTCTGAATCCGTCGAAACAACGGAATCCTCATCACTTTCTACAGTTGGTAGAGGTTGTTCCGAATCGATTTCTTCGTTTAATTTTTCAGGCGAAATTTCCGCTGCCGCTTCGGCAACTATCTTCTTTTCCAAATTTTCCTTTTCCGCCACGTATTCGGCGTGCTCTCTGAATAACGAGCCCCATTTCTCGAAAAATCCACCGTCCACCTGTACAATTCTGGAAATAAAAGAATCGGGGGGGAAATTATTTAAAATATACGAGGGCTGTGTCAAAAAGTAGTTGACCTTCAGTCTCTAAAGACAACTCGGTTATCGAAACGCGCGTCAGACAGTGTAATCGTGAGTGTTGGTGTGAACAATTCGAAAAAGTTGGGTTAGGATCCTCCGTTTCAGGTTAAACTGCCGTTTAAACTCCCCCAGACCGCAGGTAACGTTTAAACCGTAGTTTATCAGTAAACGCCATCTATAAAACGCGAAAACAAAATCGGTATCTGTAATTTGAGGTTTTAACTTCACTTATAAAATTGGATTCAAGAAAATCCTTTTTTAGTTTTGTTCGCGGAACTGATTCCGAATCGGTTTAATGGATCAGGGTACTCCATAAGAGAAAAAAGGGGGAAAATAAAGAAAAAATGCGATAATTTATTGACGTATGTCATTTATTTATGGAATCGATTATTTTACTAACAATTTTTCTACTTAATTATAAGTTTTTCAAGAAAATTCTGTCAAGAGAAACGACAACTGTCAAAACGTGTTTATTTGACAGAATTTTTCAGGAAATTTAAAATAAACAATTGTTCAATAAGTTTCGTCACTGTTCAAAAGTCAATCTGCCAATCCGTTCGTATTTCATGGATGATTCTACGAGTACCGAATGCGTCATTCGAGCGATTTTGTAATCGATTATTTTCGATTATATCTCTTCACAGATTAACAGCTATGTAAATCATTCGAAATACGACATGATTCGCGATGTTTTTTGTCTGTCACTTTTCGTTGTTCGAAAAATCACTTCGACAACCCGTTCGTTTATTATGAGAGATTCGAAAATAATCGATGATTCTACGAGTACTGAAAGCGCCATTCGAGCGATTTAATAATCGTTTATCGTACACGGTCGACATGTCGACTCAATCTGTAATGTCTCTATCCAAATTTGAGGTGATTTTGGGGAAATTTCGCGAAAAATTCAAAATTCAAATTAAAAAAAAATTAACTGGACTTGATTCACGTTGACTGTTACATTAAAAAGAAACTTGGGAAATTATTTTCATCGAACAGCCATGTATGCGTAATATAGTGTGAGTGAATAATAAAAATTTTCAAATTAGAAATCGCGTTTCCGTTACCGATCGACAAAACTTTTTGAACAACCGGGTATAATATTGCGAGTTACATTTTGGAAGACATTTTTGGAAGACGTATTTTCATATTTATATCACTACATTCCTAACAATTAATATTTGGAAAAAAATTAATGTAATTAGGTGTCTACAAGCTATCACGTGATTCGACTAAAATAAAACTAGAACAATATTTATAATTATAAATTATTGTAAGCCCCCAGTAATATCAGAAGCAATATCGATTTCAAATAATCCCAGATTTGTTCTAGACTTTATATGAATTACAATTTTGTATTTAATTATAACATAAATCGAAAACAAAATTATTGTAAGCACCCGGTAACATCGATTTTCATGTTGATATCAGATGTTCTAAGATTTATTCTAGGTTTGGTTAAAATTGAAATGTTTTTCTCGAAAATGTGTTATTTGAAGTATTATATATATATATATATATATATATATATATATATATATATATATATATATATATATATATATATATATTGTTGTTTTGATTGGTAAATGAAGCAGCTTCGAAAGTACGTTATTTTAGGTTGATTATGGGTATTAAGGGGATGAAAACATGAATTTTCAATTAACAACACGATTGAGCACTGTACAGGCTGAAATTATCAATTTTTTCAAGATGTATTGTTGTTCTGATTGGTAATCGAAGCAACTTGAAAAATAAGTTATTTAAGATATTTTAAGGGTTGATTTTGAATACTAGAGGGGTAAATAACATAAATTATAAAGTACAACAACAATAGAGCCCTTAATAGAGTAAATTAGAATAATTAAAGCACTTATAAATTGGAATGTTTTAGATATTTTAAGGGTTGATTTTGAGTACTGAAGGGATGAAAAACAAAAAATTTCTAATTACCATAACAATTGAGCCTTCTGTAGGGTGAAAACGCCCTAAATTTTTGTAAAATATTGATACTTGCATAGATATTTGAAACAGCTTCAAAATTGGTTTATTTTAGGAATTTTAACGGTTGATTTTGGATAGTAAAGGAATAAAGAATAAAGAATTTTCAATTAACTACACGATTAAGCCATCTACAGGGTGATATTACCTAATTTTTTTCAAGATAATTTGTTTTTTGGATTCGTAATCGAAGCAACTTAGAAAATAAGTTATTTTAGGTATTTTATGGGTTTATTTTGGATACTAAAGGGGTAAACAACATAAGTTATAAATTACCACAACAGTTGAGCCCTTAATAGGCTAAATTTGACTTTTATTTTATTTAATTTTTAAATAATATTGTTGTTTGTATAAATAACCAAAGCAGCTTATAAATTGGATTATTTTAGTTATTTTAAGGGTTGGTTTTCGTCGTTAAAGGGATGAAAATTAGAAATTAGGGACTACCATCAAACTTAACTTCTCTAAACATCAAAATTAATCTCTTTTTCAAATCTAATTACAACTTGATATATAAATAGATGCAAATTTCACTTAGGACATCTTGTATAACAATAATTGATATTAATTCATTCCAAATTACCAATACAAGTATATTTGATGTAAGTATACTCCTCGACGCCGCGATGTGAACCTTCCCTACCAATTCCTGACTCTTTGATACCCCCGAAAGGAGCTTCGACTGTCGAAATGAGTCCCTCGTTAACCCCAATCATCCCTGCTTCCAAACTCCTGTTCACCCTAAATATCTGCTTGATATCTTCCGAATAGAAATAAGCTGCCAAACCCCTATCCGTTCCGTTAGCTATATCCAAACTTTCTTCTTCTGTTTTAAATTTAACGATACCAATAACCGGTCCGAATATTTCCTCAGAAAACAACATCGTATTTTTATTAACATCAACGACGACAGTCGGCTCGTAGAATAATTCCCCGATTTTCGGAGCCGGTATACCCCCTATCACGACTTTAGCCCCTTTAGACACGGCGTCTCTTACTAAATTCGATATTTTTTCAAACTGTGCTCGGTTTATCAAAGGTCCGATTCGTACACCGCTATCGAAACCACAACCGAGTTTAAGATCCTTAACTCGATCCACTAATTTCCCCACGAAACTATCATACACTCCTTCTTGTACTAGAAATCTATTAGCCGCTACACAAGCTTGACCGCAGTTTCTAAATTTAGCCATCACAGCTCCTTCCACCGCTTTGTCCACATCAGCTGTGTTGTACACTATAAACGGGGCGTTACCCCCCAATTCCAACCCTAATCGTTTAACACCAGCAGAACATTGGTTATAAAGAATCTTCCCTACTTGAGTGGAACCGGTAAATGAAATACCTGCAACTAAAGGGCTTTCACATAATAATTTACCTATTTTTGGTGCGTTTTTTCTACCGCTGGTTACAATGTTTAAAACCCCCTTAGGTATCCCGGCTTCTTCTGCTAATTCCAGGAGGGCTAAAGCCGTTAAAGGCGTATCTTCGGCTGGTTTTATCACGCAAGTACAACCAACGGCTAACGCTGGGCTCACTTTTCTTGTTATCATAGCGTGTGGAAAATTCCAAGGAGTTATTAAAGCTGCCACCCCTAAAAAATATCGTTTTATCTAGTATAAATATCTAATAAATATAATTCTACATACCTATAGGATAATGTTCGACTAGAATTTTTTTTGTCGTAGTAGAACTTTGTATTATTTCACCTCGAACGTTTCTAGCTTGTTCTGAAAACCATTCTACAAAACTGTTACCGTAATTTACTTCTCCTAGGGCTTCGGGAAGTGGTTTTCCAGATTCTAATGTTATGATTTTTGCTAAATTATCGCGGTTTTTTATCAGTAGATTGTACCAGTTTCTTAAAAAATACGAACGTTCTTTTGGTGTTGTGTTTTTCCAAGTTTCGAAAGCGTTTGCGGCGGATTCGATTGCTTTTTGCGTGTCTTCGATATCCATATCGGGTACAGTAGAAATAATACTACCGTCAGCTGGATTTAGAACTTCGAAAATTTTGTTACTAGCAGCCGAAATCCATTGGCCATTAATGTACGTCTTGTCGTGTAAAAGATGCATTTTTCTTGTTTGTATCAATAATTTCATAATTCTACTTACTTTCACACTTTTTAGCAACATTTTTTTAAACTTGGTAAATAATTAATTTAATAGTTAATGTTACAAACTTAACAATCAACACAACATAGTACTCGACAATAAAATGTCATATTATTTAACGTGTGATTCTGCGCGAAATTTAATTTGTTAAACTCAATTAAATAATTTAATTTTTTATTAATAACAACTGCGTCAAAACTTTTAATCTCGAGGGTTTTGAGATTTCTAATATTATAACCTAACTTTTCGATTTGTTAATATTATTTTATCACTACTTGGTAGGCCACACAAATTACAAACGATCTTCTTTTAAGGTTAAAATATTAGATTCAATTTATAACACAATTGTTTAATTAGATAATATTATCAGTCACAAGTTTTATACGGTATTTTTATAACATATGACTCAAAAATTGCATGATTCGATAATTATATATTAGAAGTAAATATTGTTTTTAGCAGATAGCTTGTATGTTTCCGGAATTACATAATCTAGTTCATTGAACGATTTACGAAATTAAAATAACCTCTTTGATCTATAAGATCAAGGTTAAGAAAAAAAACAATAACAAAACCGTAGATATACATATATTTATATATATATATATATATATATATATATATATATATATATATATATATATATATATATATATATATATAAAAATTATTAGACATTTTCAATATTATATTACATTTTTGATATAAAAGAAGACCTTGGACGTTTTATATATATTTACAACCGTTAACTGATGTAACGATAAAAATCTGAGTATTATAATGTGCAACAAGGTCAAAATGAACAAATTGAGGGTTAAAACCAAGGACTTCCACATAGCAAAGGATGGTCTACTTAACCAAATCTGTGAGACATTCTTCTGACGTCACAGAATACACGAAATTACCTCTCTTTATAGAATACAAGCCATATAACAATAAATAATGTGGTTTTTTCATATAAATCTCACTTTATTAGGTAAATAAAATATGAGTAGGTTCTCAATTTTGAAAGAAATTTTAAGCGGATCATAATGCTACACGCTTGCTGTAATTTGTGACGTCACAAAATTGGATTGTGTGGGATTAATGAAAGTAGACCGTCCTTTGTCTTGTGGAAGAATTCTTGGGTTAAGACTGCCATATTTGAAAACGTGTATTGATGTAATACGGTTAACCATAGATGGCGTTAATATTTATTATTTCTATTATCGAACTAAATGCAGATGTAATAATAATACGTTTTATAAAATATCCGTTTATAATGGATTATTTTTTTAATTATACGCACTACACTATCAATTAGTATTATTTTCAAAGTTATATGATATAATGAATAGCGGATGCATGCGATGTTATTAAAATCGTGTCTATTTTTATAACATTGACTAATAACGGAATGTTTAAGGTAAAAAATGTGCCGGAAAACTCGAGATGTGCATTTTTCTCATACTAAAAGACAAACAAAGTCACAATAATGTGAAAATTTTTATAACAAAACTCTTCCCCGTTAAAATCCAGACGAAATGTAAACATAACCTATTCCTAATTATTTAAAAATCTCTGTTGCATAAAAATAAAATTGTAGTGAATCACTTTTTAATTAAATTAACTCAACACTGCGTAAATATAATTCGAAGGGTTATTCATTTTAATAATAAATCTGTCGATGAATTAGTTTAATTTTCGTTTACCTGAGTTCGTGTTCACTTTGTACATGTTCAGTACTTTTTTGTGCCTGTAATTTCTGATAAATTTGTTTCCACATTATATCTTCCATTTCCATGTCCATTTTTTTTACAAACGCCGAACTCTAATATTAAAAAAAGTACGCCGAAACAGAAATTTGTTTCTACACAAATTTATAGACAAATTTTTCCAACTGACCGATTTCACAATTACCACATAGTAGACTAACATAAATTGTGAGTCATTTGTACTAGGAGAAACATGAATAAACTGTATTTTTGTTTCAAAGAATAAATCTGTCATACCAAACATAAATCTCACGGCCTTGTAAAGACTCCGTGGAGGTGTAATCCATATTTATCGTATAATACAAGAATACTATCCAAACAAGAATACGAGGGTTATAAGATATAAGTTATGAGAAAGTAGTTGGTTTAGATTGATTAAATTTGTATATCAATTGAATTAGTTTATTTTAGTATTTATAACTACTATACGTACAAAACATAATTGTTACGCTAAGAGATTTATTATTTATTTTAAAAACATCCAAATAACTAATGAGATGTAAAATTGTAAAATAAACGGTCTATTGTATAACTAATTCAAGTTGAAAGCATAGACAAATTGCGATTGTACGAATGACGTCATTAATGATAATAGCTTAAACAATCTTATATATTAGGAATTTACAGGAAATGTTTTTCATAAAAAAATATGTACGCGTATATATATAATTAGTATTATTATAAAATGCGAAATATTTCGACATTTGTTAATGAAAGTTGTTAACGTATTTGCTTGGGACATATAAAAAGGTTGAATAGATAAGTTTCTAAATACCAATGTCGAAATAAGCAAAACGATGAAATGAACACTTTTTAGAATTTTTTTTTATTTAATTTGATTTTAAATACCTTAAAATTCCCGTTAAATAAATTTGTTCCAATTCATGTTTTCACAACACAATCACGAAAAACACACAAGCTGATAAAAGTAAACGATATTGACTTAAAGAACATTTGACACAGCAAAAAAGGCGGTATAGTAAAAAAAGAAGAAAAAGAGGGAAAAGTTGTTAACGTATTTTTTTGGGACATATAAAAAGGTTGAATAGATAAGTTTCTAAATAAAAAACCAATATCGAAATAAACAAACTGATGAAATGAACACTTTTTAAAATAATTTGATTTTATATACCTTAAAATTACCGTTAAATAAATTTGTTCCAATTCATGTTTTCATAACACAATCACGAAACACACACAAGATGATAAAAGTAAACGATATTGACACAGAAAACATTTGAAACAGCAAAAAAGGAGGTATACTAAAAAAAGAAGAAAAAGAGGGAAAAGCTGTTAACATTCAAGAATACTCTTGAGAATGTCTGGCAGTTTCATTTCGTGTATATTAGAAAAAGTGTTAAACGTGCTAAAATAGTTTGAACTCGAATAGAAGTTATAAATTATTTAATTTTATGATTTTTGAAAAGTGAAACCTGTGGATTTAGTGATGATTGACGATATAATTTAGGTATGTTTGACCTTCACTAACCTTTCGTTTTGAAAATCTGTAGATTTTTGTTTCTGAAATACGCGGTAGAGTTGTGGCCACATTTTCTTTACCACTCACAAAGAATATAACGTTTCAATTTCGATGTTACTTCAAGATTAACACACAATACACAACAATTTCCACATAATTTCTGAATATTCTACATAACGATAACAAGTATCTAATTATATTATAGAGTACGGCTCAGTACTGCAACTGAGATTATATTTGACGCTAATATAACATTTTAAAAGACTTGAGTAAATAATTAACATGTTTATTCAGCGTCTAGAAGGGGAATTCCAAGATTTTAATTCATACATTAAACCCCAGGATTTGATTGTTTTGAAATTAACTTGTATCCAGATTGCGTAATAATTCAGACAGAACAAACAAAACAAAAAATTCTTATTTCCTTATTAAATTAATGGTAAAAGTTACATTGTTCGAATTTTGCTGTTGAGACCAGTTGGAAAATTATAAAAAGACCATAATAAAATGTATACCAGAGGTTTCAAAACTATTCTTGATGAAAGACGAAAGTTTACGTAAAGTATCCCTTGGGTATCACTAATATATATATATATATATATATATATATATATATATATATATATATATATATATATATATATATAATGTTGAAAAAACAACTCATGAAACATAGGAATGGTAATAAAAACTCTTTCTTTAATTTTAACCAACTCACATCGAAACCTCCAATGAGGAGGCTTGAGTCGAATCTACAATAATGATGTTGTTAGACTGAGGAAGTGTTAGGTTATGTTTACTTTAAATTCATTTGAAAAAATTTCGAAAACTTTTGAAAAGTTATTCGGAATTGAAAACGTTTGTAATATACAATCAGAAACAAAAGAATTTTTTTCGATACACGTCGTACATACATTCCGTCTCACTCTACTACTTCGCCATTTTGAAATACATCAAAAAATGACGTGGCTTATTTAATAAAAAATTAGTTTGACAGAGGATTCGAACGTTATAACCGATTGTTCTGATTGTGATTTGAATGTAGTTCTTAATCATTTTGATCACGTTTTCATCGCGTGTTGCTGTGCTGGGACATTATTTTCATCGTCTTTGTTGATATTTGGCAAAATTTTTTGATCTAATTCTTTTGAAAAGTAAATTACGTGTTATATTAATGATGGCTGTTATATATAATACACCTTGTATACGTCTTGTTGTTATCTTCTTTGTTTTAAAATGATCTTAAATCGTATAAGAAATTATACTGACCTTTCATTTTCTAATTCAGCCGATTTTTGTGATTTCATTTGAAAAGCTTTTCAGAAGCACTGGTTTAAATATTCGATGTTTCGTTTTAATAACGAATCGTTCGAAAAAAGTGATTTAAATATAGCACAGACTCCGAAACAGATTTAAACAATAAGTGTTGTGAAAAATAATACTTGTCGTTACGTCGAATTAAATTCATATCAAAAATAGTATATTCTTTAAATAGAGAATTTAAATATAATTATTTATCAAATTTTATCCAATTATATTTAATTGGGCTTATTACCTTGAAAAGTGGTTGTATGAATTGTGCTATGATTGGGATATTTTGAGATAAAAAAGAAGAAAAAATGAATATTGGTCGATAAGAACGGAAATACATAAATAACTCGGGATCAATGTAATTGAATATACAGTGGGGTGTTAAAGTAAAATTATAAACATAATTATTGATAAAAATGATGATAATGCCACTTTTTATAGTAATTATTTAATATAAAAAGTCGTAAAGCGTGAGTTTAATTCACTAGAATCTTATATTAAGAACTAAAGCAATAATTTTTAGAATAACAATAAGTACTTTCTGAGTGTTTTCAACAGACGACAGGGCCGGTTTAAGATTTATAAAGTCCGGGATTAGAATAATAACGGTGCCTACTTAAGGAATTCGGAAACCCGGAAAAATTAAAAAAATAATATCAATACGTTAGATTTGTGGTATCAACACATCAAAAAATACAGAATGTTTTCCAAATGATGTAGCCCGGGGCTATAGCCCCCCCAAGACTGTAGCTTAATCACTGTTTATTGTAGGTTACGAAAAAGGGTTTTATTATAAAAATTATTCCACATTCGAATGCTCCCCTTCAATATAGTCCCCTCCCCTCGCCACGCACCTTTCCATACGTTTTTTCCATTGATCGAAGCAGTGCTGGAAGTCTTCTTTGGTGAGTGCCTTTAGTTTTTTACTTTACCGCTTCCATCGACTCAATTCGGAAACAAAAAAAGTCACACGGTGCCGAATCTGGTTAGTACGGATTACTGACCAAATATTGCTTCACAGTTAACGCGTTATGGACAGGTGCGTTGTCCTGGTGCAAAATCGGGTCGTTTTTTATGAACTCGTTTTAGCAGTGCTGCCAAATCTGCGTCTGGTTGACAGTTTGATCCTCTGGAACCCATTCAGTCATCAAGTTACGGTTAATGCCGAAAAAAAAAAGATCAGTATTACCATGAATTTTGATTTGCTGTTTCGGCCTTCACTAAACCGATTTCAGAACTCAAAAACGCGCGCACGAGATAGAGAATTGTCCCCATATGGCTCTTGCAACAATTTATAGCACTGAATCGTTTTTTTTTTCAATTTATAGCGCAACTGCACAAATACTAAATAGTGAGACGTGCATAGATAAAATATCTAGATATCCAATACGTCTAGGGCGCCCTCTAGGCGGGCTGTTTCGTTATTTAATAGCCAGACCTCGTAAATCAAATTAAAATGTGTATTTATCTCACAAACAACGAAAGAAATTGAATAAATGAATATAAAAAATCGATCTAAAACAGTTTTAAAAGCGTTTTTTAAACCATAATTCCAATTTTAATGATATTAAATATATTGTATAGCACGAACCTTTCGATATAACTCGATTTCCGTTTCTTTAATTGGAAATATACAATTTTCCACAAATCCTTTTTCATATTATTAACTAAATTATCAAAATATATGCGCGATCTTTCACTATGTATAAATTTATTCGAAAAACCTCACGACCGTTGATAAGAGACTGATCTAATCTCATTAAAAACATAAGTTGTAGTATATAAATCAACTTAACTACTAATAAATAATATATATATAAATATTTATTTATGTATTAACAATAAACTGCTAATAACAATTTACTATCTAAAATTTGCTGTATTTTTAATCCTTAAAAGTGTTTTGACGTTTTTTTTGGAAATGTTTCGTTTCTTGTATTAGCTCCAGTTATAGATGTATAGCTAAATCATTTTCTTAGCTAAAAGTTTTTTCTTAATAGTGTAGATATTTTCTTCAAACATTTTATTTTATTTTTCAACCTCAAACGTTTGTGCATCCAAAGAAAAATTCGTGAATTGAATGGCCTCGTCTAAACAAAAGGAGCCAGGCCAATGCTGGCTAGTCTGCAGGACCGGCTTCGTTAAAATCTGCTAACTGTTTTAGACGATCGATAAAACGTTTTAGATTTCAAATTAGTTGTGCATTAATCTGTTTTATCCAACGTTCGATTTCAAATCATTAATACCAAACCGCGTCTCAACTTCAATGATTAATATTTCTGTATAAAATACGCCGGTCAATGTCGTTCGTGTAGAATGGCCTTAATACTAAAGTTATGAATGGCGGTCGTGCAAGTCTTAAACATTTAAAATTTTTGTAAACTGTGTGGTTTTTATTGTTAATTTTATGTATTCTATTCTATATTATAAATTTAGTTCGGTTCTGTCTTAAATATTGGTTTAGTTTGTTTAATGACATCAATGACTTATCATTTTATTACTTAATTGGATTACGATATGACACATTTTTCTTTGAATTCCAGGTATTTATTACATTTTTAATAAAATATATAAATAAATAATTATAAATTATGAAAATTAATCAAGATTTAATTTTTAAAATGCCATATTTTGTACGGGCTTACAAAATTATTATAAACATCGGTATTCATAAAATAAATTGATACAATTTTCTAATTAATGACGTACCTTTTAATTTTTCTAATTTTCTTAATGATTGTACCAACGTAAACCATTTTTTTTATACAAATGACCACGCACTTATATTGAAACTGATCATTTAAAAAAGCTCAAATTTATTTATAATTTTTAAAGAATCTTATTTATCGAGTCCGGATACTCGAATTATTATAAATAAACAAATCGAAATGTGGTTATCTACCCATGTATATATAATATTTAAAAACCCTCGCGAAAACTACTTAATATCAAGTGTTATCTAATGGTCAAGCTGGTGAATATAATTTAGTCTGTGGTCATCGGTATTTCCCCTATAAATACTTTGTAAAATTGTCTAGAATATTCTAGAAATGTCGATTTTTAGTCTAGAACAATTGGTCGAATGTTTCAGTTTTAATATGAATACCACTAAAAATTTCATGAATCTTCTAGAAAAGTCGTTTTAGGGTCTAAAACCTTTGGACAAATATGAAATGTTCAAATTTCATTATGAATACTCCGTAAAATTCTCTAGAATCTTCTAGAAACCTCGATTTTTTTTGAGAACCTTTGGACGAATATAAAATGTTCGAATTTCAATACGAATTCTCTAGAATCTTCTAGAAACATAGAATTTTAGTCTAGAACAATTTGTCGAATGTAGAATGTTTCAATTTTAATATGAATACCACTAAAAATTTCTAGAATCTTCTAGAAAAGTCGTTTTAGGGTCTAAAACCTATGGACGAATATGAAATCTTCAAATTTCATTATGAATACTCCGTAAAATTCTCTAGAATCTTCTAGAAACCTCGATTTTTTTTTTTGAGAACCTTTGGACGAATATAAAATGTTCGAATTTCAATACGAATTCTCTAGAATCTTCTAGAAACATAGAATTTTAGTCTAGAACAATTTGTCGAATGTAGAATGTTCCAATTTTAATATGAATACCTCGAAAACTTTCTAGAAACGTCGATTGTGAGTTTAATACCTTTGGACGAATATGAATTGTTCAAATTTAAATATAAATACTTCGTAAAATTCTCTAGAATCTTCTAGAAAAATTTCTAGAATCTTCTAGAAAAATTTCTAGAATCTTCTAGAAACTATTACGTTTCGAGCCTCAGCTAACTCTTACTGTCCTCCTATCATGATTTTTGTCTGATTGTGAATCACTTTAGGCACCCATCGAATGCTAATTTTTCCCCCCATCGAAATTAATTCGGATTCAAATCCTTGAACGAAAAGCTATTCGTCTTTTAATAAGTCACGTGACTGACATACAGATGGCGCTGCTATTGTCAAATACATATGACGTTTATGAAGTACCAGCTTTCAAAAAACTATCAAATTTAATGACATTTCGGTTCGTCATAAACAAACAATTTCTAGTGTTGATTGATTTATGCACTTACCTCAAATCGCATACAGGGTGTATTTTTCTCTTTCTCCAACGTAACATCCAAGAAATTTCATCTCTATCTCTCTTGTCGTATAAAAGGTTTTTTCGAAAATTTATACGTTCATAAATATTGACTGTTTGAATCTTATTCTTCATATTTTTAAGAATTTTCACATTTTCTAGACGTTTCCAATACCTGACGAGAACAAACAATTGTCGAATTTTTGTGAAACAACAAAGAAACGCGTGAATTGATGTTGAAATAAGATACGGTTCAAAAAGAGGCAGGAATCACAGTGAATGGTCAAGATATAAAATAAATACGTATGCGTGTTTTACTCACTTTTCTACACATTCATTTTTCGTATTTACGGTTTTTTTCGAGTATTTTTCGATATTTTTATCGCGTCTCTTCGAAAAAGGACGTTGATGACTTTTGATTCTACGTCGTTTGATATCGCTTCTCTCGAAGAAGATTTCGTTTTCTTCGCGTAAAAGTCTTAAAGCTTCGATTCCTCTCGAAAGACAAAATATCTCTTGATGCATATCTCATAAATATATTCGCTAAAAACACCCATAGATATATATACAGAGTGGAAATAAAGTCTTTTAGTAAATAGGACAACAAGAATTCTTAAATACCGAGCTAGCAAATAAGAATTTTTGGTTTAGAACAATTGTTCGAATGTAAAATGTTCGAATTTTAATATGTATACCTCGAAAACTCTCTAGAATCTTCTAGAAACGTCGATTTTTGGTTAAGAACCTTTGGACGAATATAAAATGTTCGAATTTCAATATGAATTCTCTAGAATTTTATAGAAACATCGATTTTTAGTCTAGAACAATTAGTTAAATGTAGAATGTTTCAATTTTAATATAAATACCTCGAAAACTTTCTAGAATATTCTAGAAACGTCGATTTTTGGTTAAGAACCTTTGGACGAATATAAAACGTTCGAATTTCAATATGAATTCTCTAGAATTTTATAGAAACATCGATTTTTAGTCTAGAACAATTAGTTAAATGTAGAATGTTTCAATTTTAATATAAATACCTCGAAAACTTTCTAGAATATTCTAGAAACGTTGATTTTTGGTTAAGAACCTTTGGACGAATATAAAACGTTCGAATTTCAATATGAATTCTCTAGAATTTTATAGAAACATCGATTTTTAGTCTAGAACAATTAGTTAAATGTAGAATGTTTCAATTTTAATATAAATACCTCGAAAACTTTCTAGAATATTCTAGAAACGTTGATTTTTGGTTAAGAACCTTTGGACGAATATAAAACGTTCGAATTTCAATATGAATTCTCTAGAATTTTATAGAAACATCGATTTTTAGTCTAGAACAATTAGTTAAATGTAGAATGTTTCAATTTTAATATAAATACCTCGAAAACTTTCTAGAATATTCTAGAAACGTCGATTTTTGGTTAAGAACCTTTGGACGAATATAAAACGTTCGAATTTCAATATGAATTCTCTAGAATTTTATAGAAACATCGATTTTTAGTCTAGAACAATTAGTTAAATGTAGAATGTTTCAATTTTAATATAAATACCTCGAAAACTTTCTAGAATATTCTAGAAACGTTGATTTTTGGTTAAGAACCTTTGGACGAATATAAAACGTTCGAATTTCAATATGAATTCTCTAGAATTTTATAGAAACATCGATTTTTAGTCTAGAACAATTAGTTAAATGTAGAATGTTTCAATTTTAATATAAATACCTCGAAAACTTTCTAGAATATTCTAGAAACGTCGATTTTTGGTTAAGAACCTTTGGACGAATATAAAACGTTCGAATTTCAATATGAATTCTCTAGAATTTTATAGAAACATCGATTTTTAGTCTAGAACAATTAGTTAAATGTAGAATGTTTCAATTTTAATATAAATACCTCGAAAACTTTCTAGAATATTCTAGAAACGTTGATTTTTGGTTAAGAACCTTTGGACGAATATAAAACGTTCGAATTTCAATACGAATTCTCTAGAATTTTATAGAAACATCGATTTTTAGTCTAGAACAATTAGTTAAATGTAGAATGTTTCAATTTTAATATAAATACCTCGAAAACTTTCTAGAATATTCTAGAAACGTCGATTTTTGGTTAAGAACCTTTGGAAGAATATAAAATGTTCGAATTTCAATACGAATTCTCTAGAATTTTATAGAAACATCGATTTTTAGTCTAGAACAATTAGTTAAATGTAGAATGTTTCAATTTTAATATAAATACCTCGAAAACTTTCTAGAATCTTCTAGAAACGTCGATTTTTGGTTAAGAACCTTTGGACGAATATAAAATGTTCGAATTTCAATATGAATTCTCTAGAATTTTATAGAAACATCGATTTTTAGTCTAGAACAATTAGTTAAATGTAGAATGTTTCAATTTTAATATAAATACCTCGAAAACTTTCTAGAATATTCTAGAAACGTCGATTTTTGGTTAAGAACCTTTGGAAGAATATAAAATGTTCGAATTTCAATACGAATTCTCTAGAATTTTATAGAAACATCGATTTTTAGTCTAGAACAATTAGTTAAATGTAGAATGTTTCAATTCTAATATAAATACCTCGAAAACTTTCTAGAATATTCTAGAAACGTTGATTTTTGGTTAAGAACCTTTGGACGAATATAAAACGTTCGA
The DNA here is from genome assembly GCF_026230105.1 of Diorhabda sublineata. Classification (NCBI taxonomy): domain Eukaryota; kingdom Metazoa; phylum Arthropoda; class Insecta; order Coleoptera; family Chrysomelidae; genus Diorhabda; species Diorhabda sublineata. The sequence goes on from NC_079474.1 coordinate 35,269,206, forward strand.
ATTTCAATATGAATTCTCTAGAATTTTATAGAAACATCGATTTTTAGTCTAGAACAATTAGTTAAATGTAGAATGTTTCAATTTTAATATAAATACCTCGAAAACTTTCTAGAATATTCTAGAAACGTCGATTTTTGGTTAAGAACCTTTGGAAGAATATAAAATGTTCGAATTTCAATACGAATTCTCTAGAATTTTATAGAAACATCGATTTTTAGTCTAGAACAATTAGTTAAATGTAGAATGTTTCAATTTTAATATAAATACCTCGAAAACTTTCTAGAATATTCTAGAAACGTTGATTTTTGGTTAAGAACCTTTGGACGAATATAAAACGTTCGAATTTCAATATGAATTCTCTAGAATTTTATAGAAACATCGATTTTTAGTCTAGAACAATTAGTTAAATGTAGAATGTTTCAATTTTAATATAAATACCTCGAAAACTTTCTAGAATATTCTAGAAACGTCGATTTTTGGTTAAGAACCTTTGGACGAATATAAAACGTTCGAATTTCAATATGAATTCTCTAGAATTTTATAGAAACATCGATTTTTAGTCTAGAACAATTAGTTAAATGTAGAATGTTTCAATTTTAATATAAATACCTCGAAAACTTTCTAGAATATTCTAGAAACGTCGATTTTTGGTTAAGAACCTTTGGAAGAATATAAAATGTTCGAATTTCAATACGAATTCTCTAGAATTTTATAGAAACATCGATTTTTAGTCTAGAACAATTAGTTAAATGTAGAATGTTTCAATTTTAATATAAATACCTCGAAAACTTTCTAGAATATTCTAGAAACGTTGATTTTTGGTTAAGAACCTTTGGACGAATATAAAACGTTCGAATTTCAATATGAATTCTCTAGAATTTTATAGAAACATCGATTTTTAGTCTAGAACAATTAGTTAAATGTAGAATGTTTCAATTTTAATATAAATACCTCGAAAACTTTCTAGAATATTCTAGAAACGTCGATTTTTGGTTAAGAACCTTTGGACGAATATAAAACGTTCGAATTTCAATATGAATTCTCTAGAATTTTATAGAAACATCGATTTTTAGTCTAGAACAATTAGTTAAATGTAGAATGTTTCAATTTTAATATAAATACCTCGAAAACTTTCTAGAATATTCTAGAAACGTTGATTTTTGGTTAAGAACCTTTGGACGAATATAAAACGTTCGAATTTCAATACGAATTCTCTAGAATTTTATAGAAACATCGATTTTTAGTCTAGAACAATTAGTTAAATGTAGAATGTTTCAATTTTAATATAAATACCTCGAAAACTTTCTAGAATATTCTAGAAACGTCGATTTTTGGTTAAGAACCTTTGGAAGAATATAAAATGTTCGAATTTCAATACGAATTCTCTAGAATTTTATAGAAACATCGATTTTTAGTCTAGAACAATTAGTTAAATGTAGAATGTTTCAATTTTAATATAAATACCTCGAAAACTTTCTAGAATCTTCTAGAAACGTCGATTTTTGGTTAAGAACCTTTGGACGAATATAAAATGTTCGAATTTCAATATGAATTCTCTAGAATTTTATAGAAACATCGATTTTTAGTCTAGAACAATTAGTTAAATGTAGAATGTTTCAATTTTAATATAAATACCTCGAAAACTTTCTAGAATATTCTAGAAACGTTGATTTTTGGTTAAGAACCTTTGGACGAATATAAAACGTTCGAATTTCAATACGAATTCTCTAGAATTTTATAGAAACATCGATTTTTAGTCTAGAACAATTAGTTAAATGTAGAATGTTTCAATTTTAATATAAATACCTCGAAAACTTTCTAGAATATTCTAGAAACGTCGATTTTTGGTTAAGAACCTTTGGACGAATATAAAACGTTCGAATTTCAATATGAATTCTCTAGAATTTTATAGAAACATCGATTTTTAGTCTAGAACAATTAGTTAAATGTAGAATGTTTCAATTTTAATATAAATACCTCGAAAACTTTCTAGAATATTCTAGAAACGTCGATTTTTGGTTAAGAACCTTTGGACGAATATAAAACGTTCGAATTTCAATACGAATTCTCTAGAATTTTATAGAAACATCGATTTTTAGTCTAGAACAATTAGTTAAATGTAGAATGTTTCAATTTTAATATAAATACCTCGAAAACTTTCTAGAATATTCTAGAAACGTCGATTTTTGGTTAAGAACCTTTGGAAGAATATAAAATGTTCGAATTTCAATACGAATTCTCTAGAATTTTATAGAAACATCGATTTTTAGTCTAGAACAATTAGTTAAATGTAGAATGTTTCAATTTTAATATAAATACCTCGAAAACTTTCTAGAATATTCTAGAAACGTCGATTTTTGGTTAAGAACCTTTGGACGAATATAAAACGTTCGAATTTCAATATGAATTCTCTAGAATTTTATAGAAACATCGATTTTTAGTCTAGAACAATTAGTTAAATGTAGAATGTTTCAATTTTAATATAAATACCTCGAAAACTTTCTAGAATATTCTAGAAACGTCGATTTTTGGTTAAGAACCTTTGGACGAATATAAAACGTTCGAATTTCAATATGAATTCTCTAGAATTTTATAGAAACATCGATTTTTAGTCTAGAACAATTAGTTAAATGTAGAATGTTTCAATTTTAATATAAATACCTCGAAAACTTTCTAGAATATTCTAGAAACGTTGATTTTTGGTTAAGAACCTTTGGACGAATATAAAACGTTCGAATTTCAATATGAATTCTCTAGAATTTTATAGAAACATCGATTTTTAGTCTAGAACAATTAGTTAAATGTAGAATGTTTCAATTTTAATATAAATACCTCGAAAACTTTCTAGAATATTCTAGAAACGTCGATTTTTGGTTAAGAACCTTTGGACGAATATAAAACGTTCGAATTTCAATATGAATTCTCTAGAATTTTATAGAAACATCGATTTTTAGTCTAGAACAATTAGTTAAATGTAGAATGTTTCAATTTTAATATAAATACCTCGAAAACTTTCTAGAATATTCTAGAAACGTTGATTTTTGGTTAAGAACCTTTGGACGAATATAAAACGTTCGAATTTCAATACGAATTCTCTAGAATTTTATAGAAACATCGATTTTTAGTCTAGAACAATTAGTTAAATGTAGAATGTTTCAATTTTAATATAAATACCTCGAAAACTTTCTAGAATATTCTAGAAACGTCGATTTTTGGTTAAGAACCTTTGGAAGAATATAAAATGTTCGAATTTCAATACGAATTCTCTAGAATTTTATAGAAACATCGATTTTTAGTCTAGAACAATTAGTTAAATGTAGAATGTTTCAATTTTAATATAAATACCTCGAAAACTTTCTAGAATCTTCTAGAAACGTCGATTTTTGGTTAAGAACCTTTGGACGAATATAAAATGTTCGAATTTCAATATGAATTCTCTAGAATTTTATAGAAACATCGATTTTTAGTCTAGAACAATTAGTTAAATGTAGAATGTTTCAATTTTAATATAAATACCTCGAAAACTTTCTAGAATATTCTAGAAACGTCGATTTTTGGTTAAGAACCTTTGGAAGAATATAAAATGTTCGAATTTCAATACGAATTCTCTAGAATTTTATAGAAACATCGATTTTTAGTCTAGAACAATTAGTTAAATGTAGAATGTTTCAATTCTAATATAAATACCTCGAAAACTTTCTAGAATATTCTAGAAACGTTGATTTTTGGTTAAGAACCTTTGGACGAATATAAAACGTTCGAATTTCAATATGAATTCTCTAGAATTTTATAGAAACATCGATTTTTAGTCTAGAACAATTAGTTAAATGTAGAATGTTTCAATTTTAATATAAATACCTCGAAAACTTTCTAGAATATTCTAGAAACGTCGATTTTTGGTTAAGAACCTTTGGAAGAATATAAAATGTTCGAATTTCAATACGAATTCTCTAGAATTTTATAGAAACATCGGTTTTTAATCTAGAACAATTAGTCAAATGTAGAATGTTTCTATTTTAATATGAATACCTCGAAAACTACCTAGAATCTTTTAGAAACGTCGATTTTTAGTTTAGAACCTTTGAACGAATATAAAATGTTCGAATTTTAATACGAATTCTCTAGAATCTACTGGAAACATCAATTTTTAGTCTAGAACAATTAGTCGATTGTAGAATGCTTCAATTTCAATATGAATATCTCGAAAAATTTCTAGAATCTTCTAGAAGCGGCGACTTTTAGTTTAGAACAGCTGTATATGTAAAATAACGAAAAATTACGCATTTCACTTCGTTAGCCTGCAAGACGTTCGCACAAAAATTCCCGCCATTTACACATTTCTCAAGACATCTCGAAACAGAAAAAAGATATCGACAAGCGGTTTGAGCTATCTTAATGTTTAATTAGCAATCACGCAATCATATTAAAATTGTTATAAATATTTAATGATACTCACTTAAACTGAAACACTAAAAAACATCCTGCACTTGATTATTCAATCTGTAACACTTTTGATTGAAGAATAATCACAGTAGTTGTTGATGGGTTCGGTCGATAATGTTTAAAAAAAAATTGTGGACTTTAACAAAGCCATTTCCGCTAGGCACGTCTCTTCATTTTTTTTTCAAACAATGCTTGTATTACATGTACTTTATTGTGGAAAATAGAGCGATCGTGTTGGTTTGAAATAGTGATGGGGCAGGAAGAATGGCCTTGTACGTAAAATACTTCGAGTGTAGAAATAGCGATGTCAATGACTCTTGTTTTTGTTGATAGCATTATCTAGGGCTCTGTGTATTACGGTTATTTTCGTATTTACATTTAATTCAGGAATTGTTGACGTAATATCTAATCATTTCTTTCTATAGTATACGAGGAAATTAAGAATCGAATCATTTTAGTCACTATAAAATTTAGAGGTAATGTAAATTTACGTACAGCCGATAAAAAAGGTAGTTAAAACAAAATATTTACTAATTCACTTAGTTTATTATTATCAATCATATAAAATTATTAAACTAGATTAATATTATAAATTAATAATTAATATAATTAATTATTATAATATTATAATTTTCTTTTAATCAATTCAATTATATTCAGAATATTTCGTTTTATTTATTTAATGACTTGAACGCCATCTAGGTATTGTTCCCTTAGTCTAGAAATCAATATTATGCAATAAGGAATCTGCAAAAATATTTTCTAATTAACTTCAATCATATAAAATTAACAAATCAAGATTAATATAACATATTATTATTATTCATGCTAATTTTCTTTTAATCAATTCAATTATATTCTGAATATTTCAATTTGATTTATTTAACGTCTTGAACGCCATCTAGGTATCGTTCCACTAGTATAGAACACAATACTATGCAATAACGAATCTGCAAAAAAGTTAAAAGCATTCTATTTGTGAGAAATTAATAATTTTTTCGATTTTGCCGATAAGTTTCTCATTGTAATCATTAATATATGATATTATTTTAATTATATGAATGTGAATAAAATTAAACATCATTTAATACTATTAGCGCCATCTAGTCATTAGTATCCAATATAATAGATGTGTTGATAAAGAAGAGTGCAATCGATAAAGAAGGTATTGAAAAAATCAAAATTAATCATTTTTGTTAATTACAATATATTTCAAAATGTATAAATGTTTCGAAACGATAATAAATAAAACAAAAAAATGTAAAATATTATTATAGTAAATATATCAATATTGGAATCAAATCATTTAATGTTTACGTCACCATCTAGAGTTTATTTCGGTAATCTAAACACATTCCCAAACTAATTAATATGAAAATAGAATGAAAATTTAACAATATGGAATAAAATATTAATAATAATTTTAATGGTGACCATAAATTCTTTATTTAATCATATTTAGATATGAAATTCTGAACTAAATATGATTTAATATTAACAGCGCCGTCTAGTTTCTAGTAGCTGAATTCACCACGTAAAATATTAAAGAAAATTAATCACGGTTTTTAGACGTCACTAATTTAAGAATACTTATTTTTTTTATTTTATAAATTGATTCCATCATTATGAATTAATTATTTATCGTAATTTCAAAATCAAATTCAGTATTTTGATTAGACATTTAGATTAATAATTTTCAATTTAGAATATTGAGTTATACATACCACGCCACCTACTCATTTTTACTTGAACTTATAATAATTCCATCTAATTAAACTTAAAGATGCCTGTAAAAAGCAGTTCGAGAATATTTTTGTTTATATAGTGTAGATGGCATTAATGACAGATGGAATGAAATAATGATAGATATTTGAATAATTTTTAAAACTTGAGATCATATTCATAGTCGTGTGGTAATTTAGAACTGTTTATATATAATTTTTATCGTAAAATTTTTATACGCTATCAATTCTCGTTAAAGTAGAAGTTTAATTTATTTTCCTGCTTATTGTCCTCGAAGTTCAATAAAAACGTATCCTGCATATATCAAAATGAAGTAAAATCAAATATAGCAGCATTAAAAAAGGAATTTTCAAATTACACGCCCCAATCGACGTTAATACATTGTCGCACAAGGGAATTTAAACGCAACACAAATTAAAGCTAATTTTTTCCAGTTCAATGAAAGATGATTACTTTTCGAGTTGATTCTTTGATATTTAAAAAGCCATCAACGGTTAAAAGTGCGCCATTTTTTATTTCTAAATATACGACTTTGTGAAAAATATTTATAAAGACGACGGGAAACTGTTAAAAATTAAACGTAACATTTCTAACCTATAATTCAACTGTCAATAAAACGGTTACGTTCATAGATTAATAGAAAGCTTAGAGGTTTTCATATAATTTTGACACAAAAGTTAAATTAACGTAAACGATTTATTTTTTGTCTATTTTTTCATTTGGACCTAAAAGCAAAGAGTACGTCGGGACTAGAAGCAATATATGGGTAAAAAAAAATAATAAATTACTTCTGGTAAATTGCATTTCACACTTGTTCGTGTAATAATCCAATAGCAATGGTGTTTAATGGTCGACCTGAGGCATTTTGGCCGCCATTAACAAGTTCCGCCGAGTTATGATTGGGTGACAAGCAACTGATTGATGACGGCCGACGCGTAATTACACTCGACCTTCATTAACTATTCACATACAATCTCAAAATATATACATTCACATCGATAATTCTTATATTTTAGTTCGGAATAGAATTTTATTTATAATTTCGTAGCAAACCCTATTTAAAATGAAATACACAAAAACTTTTACGATTAACCTCGTATATACGAAAATATATTTCGATGAATTCTTTTTCTTGATGAGTTACCGCCTTCGAACATCTACCACAGTCATAGAGAACAGAAAGAGACGTTAATTTAATGTTTGAATCATTTAATATTTTTTTATTTTGGCGGCTATCACATTAGAAACGAAAATTTTTCTCTACCCCATAAAAGATGTCTTTTATTGAAGTGGTTCCACCTCCGGGGTATTTATCATGTCACCTTATACGTTATTATTGATGTCTTAATGTTAATTTCTTCAACGTTTAACAGTGAGATGCTACCAAATGGAAATTAAGTTGTTAGGACTCGGATTTTTGAGATGCGCTTGATTTATGTTGTCGATATGTATTCATCTAACAAATTACTTTTTCGTTTGGTTTTTCGAATTGGGTTTTAAGAAATCTGTGAAAATATGTAGGTTACATAGGAAGCTACTGAACAAAGAAAGAATTTGAATAGAATTTATACAGAGTTGATTCTAATTACGTAAACTTCGTTCAAAAATTAATCTTGACTCTTTATCAATAAATGGAAACTTTATTTGATGTTCTGATGATATGTATCTCGAAAATAGGTTACGGGTTTTTCAAAAAATGTCATTTTGCAACTAGGCCAACTCTATCTCAATCAATAGAGACTTTATTCGGTGTTTTAAATTGAGTTTATTCGGAAATATGAGACAAAAGTCAAACTTTGGAATTTTAGAAAACTTTGAGGCCTTGTATCTTGGAAATTGATCACTTTTATTTGAAAAATGACCCTTTTCGAATAGAGCAGCTCTTTCTTAAACTATGGAGACTCTATTTGATGTTCTAAGTTCAGTTTTCAAAAAAATATGAGACGAAACACGTAATTTGGGTTTTAGAAACCTTTCAGGCCTTGTATGTTGGAAATTGATCACTTTTATTTGAAAAATGACACTTTTCGAATAGAGCAGCTCTTTCTTAAGCAATGAAGACTCTATTTGATGTTCTAAGTTCAGTTTCCAAAAAAATATGAGACGAAAGACATAATTTGGAATTTTAGAAAATTTTGAGGCCTTGTATCTTGGAAATTGATCACTTTTATTTGAAAAAATGACACTTTTCGAATAGAGCAGCTCTGTCTTAAACAATGGAGACTCTATTTGATGTTCTAAGTTCAGTTTCCAAAAAAATATAAGACAATAAACATAATTTGGAATTTTAGAAAATTTTGAGGCCTTGTATCTTGGAAATTTATCGCTTTTATTTGAAAAAATGACACTTTTCGAATAGAGCTGCTCTTTCTTAAACAATGAAGACTCTATTTGATGTTCTAAGTTCAGTTTTCAAAAAAATATAAGACAATAAACATAATTTGGAATTTTAGAAAATTTTGAGGCCTTGTATCTTGGAAATTTATCGCTTTTATTTGAAAAAATGACACTTTTCGAATAGAGCTGCTCTTTCTTAAACAATGGAGACTCTATTTGATGTTCTAAGTTCAGTTTTCAAAAAAATATGAGACGAAACACGTAATTTGGGTTTTAGAAAACTTTCAGGCCTTGTATCTTGGAAATTGATCACTTTTATTTGAAAAATGACACTTTTCGAATAGAGCAGCTCTTTCTTAAACAATGGAGACTCTATTTGATGTTCTAAGTTCAGTTTCCAAAAAAATATAAGACAATAAACATAATTTGGAATTTTAGAAAATTTTGAGGCCTTGTATCTTGGAAATTTATCGCTTTTATTTGAAAAAATGACACTTTTCGAATAGAGCTGCTCTTTCTTAAACAATGGAGACTCTATTTGATGTTCTAAGTTCAGTTTTCAAAAAAATATGAGACGAAACACGTAATTTGGGTTTTAGAAAACTTTCAGGCCTTGTATCTTGGAAATTGATCACTTTTATTTGAAAAATGACACTTTTCGAATAGAGCAGCTCTTTCTTAAACAATGGAGACTCTATTTGATGTTCTAAGTTCAGTTTCCAAAAAAATATTAGACGAAACACATAATTTGGAATTTTAGAAAATTTTGAGGCCTTATATCTTGGAAATTGATCACTTTTATTTGAAAAAATGACACTTTTCGAATAGAGCAGCTCTGTCTTAAATAATGGAGACTCTATTTGATGTTCTAAGTTCAGTTTCCAAAAAAATATGAGTCGAAACACATAATTTGGAATTTTAGAAAACTTTGAGGCCTTGTATCTTGGAAATTTATCACTTTTATTTGAAAATTGACACTTTTCGAATAGAGCAGCTCTTTCTTAAACAATGGAGACTCTATTTGATGTTCTAAGTTCAGTTTCCAAAAAAATATTAGACGAAACACATAATTTGGAATTTTAGAAAATTTTGAGGCCTTATATCTTGGAAATTGATCACTTTTATTTGAAAAAATGACACTTTTCGAATAGAGCAGCTCTGTCTTAAATAATGGAGACTCTATTTGATGTTCTAAGTTCAGTTTCCAAAAAAATATGAGTCGAAACACATAATTTGGAATTTTAGAAAACTTTGAGGCCTTGTATCTTGGAAATTTATCACTTTTATTTGAAAATTGACACTTTTCGAATAGAGCAGCTCTTTCTTAAACAATGGAGACTCTATTTGATGTTCTAAGTTCAGTTTCCAAAAAAATATAAGACAATAAACATAATTTGGAATTTTAGAAAATTTTGAGGCCTTGTATCTTGGAAATTTATCGCTTTTATTTGAAAAATGACACTTTTCGAATAGAGCAGCTCTTTCTTAAACAATGGAGACTCTATTTGATGTTCTAAGTTCAGTTTCCAAAAAAATATAAGACAATAAACATAATTTGGAATTTTAGAAAATTTTGAGGCCTTGTATCTTGGAAATTTATCACTTTTATTTGAAAAATGACACTTTTCGAATAGAGCAGCTCTTTCTTAAACAATGAAGACTCAATTTGATGTTCTAAGTTCAGTTTCCAGAAAAATATGAGACGAAACACATAATTTGGAAGTTTAGAAAATTTTGAGGCCTTGTATCTTGGAAATTTAACACTTTTATTTGAAAAATGACACTTTTCGAATAGAGCAGCTCTTTCTTAAACAATGGAGACTCTATTTGATGTTCTAAGTTCAGTTTCCAAAAAAATATAAGACAATAAACATAATTTGGAATTTTAGAAAATTTTGAGGCCTTGTATCTTGGAAATTTATCACTTTTATTTGAAAAATGACACTTTTCGAATAGAGCTGCTCTTTCTTAAACAATGAAGACTCAATTTGATGTTCTAAGTTCAGTTTCCAGAAAAATATGAGACGAAACACATAATTTGGAAGTTTAGAAAATTTTGAGGCCTTGTATCTTGGAAATTTAACACTTTTATTTGAAAAATGACACTTTTCGAATAGAGCAGCTCTTTCTTAAACAATGAAGACTCAATTTGATGTTCTAAGTTCAGTTTCCAGAAAAATATGAGACGAAACACATAATTTGGAAGTTTAGAAAACTTTGAGGCCCTGTATTTTGGACATTGATCACATTTAATTGAAAAAATGACACTTTCCGGGTACAGCAACTATTTCTTAAACAATGGAAACTTTATTCGGTCTTATAACTCAAGTTTTGTATGATATATAATCTATAACATCTAACTTAAAAAAAATAATTTCGTAGTGAAATAATGTCAGACTGGATATTTTAGATTGTTAAAACAAGTTGCCTACTGCGTAAAAGTGTAGTTGTTTTCTTAGTGTAGTGTATTTTACGTCAAATGACATAATGACCTACCAAGTGCTTTCGAAAGCATTTTGTGTGTGATTTTCTTGAGTTTCGTTCCACGAATCAATTAGAATACGACAAATAAGGCTTTTGCTCGTTCGTATGCACATTAACGAGTTATAAAGGACGGTTAGTTAAACCCATGCGGAATCTAGTAAATCTAATTAGAAGTTGAACATGGCCGACTTTATCTTTCAAACGTATGATCCTCGATGAGTCTACAATTAACTATAACCTCATTCACTTAATGAAATTTTGAAAGTCATCGTATAATAACGAATAATTGGTTTTTTTAATTCGACTTTAGAAAACAATATACATATTCAGATACCGAAATTACGTGAAATGTTATTATTGAATTTATTTGGTAATCCGCCCCCCGTCGTGTTTTCCTCGCATCCGGAACAGAGGTTCAATAATAGTAAGGGCATTAATAAAGTGACTGCTTATACGCAGCTAATGGATGAGCGTATTAACTGAGTTAGAGGGTTACAAAGGCAGATTTTGTTGCCTTCGGAGGTTGAAGGGCTTTTCGTTCGAGCGGTAGACATATTACAGCTTTGATGTGATATCGCGGTTTGTTAGGTCGCTTCTTAGACCGCCTCCTCCTCCTCCCTTTGTGTGTATATGTGTTGTGTGCTTACTCCAATTCGGAGGAACATTAGGGAATGAGAGAATCGAAAAGGAAGAATCGATTTTTCTATACAGCCAAAATTAAGAACAAAAAAACAAACTTACAAAGTAATTTGTCCAAGTAAACGCTTTTTCTGCCAACAAAAGCTGAAAAAATTACGAAAAAGCATGTTGAATTTCAATTTTTGAGTGTACTAGTAAATCCAGATTTCATTTTCAGTAATGTATCGATTAAATTATGACCTGGAGAATGTTCATTCGAAAGCACTTTTGATGGAAAATGAAACATCGCGTCGTCCCAACGCGCAGAAGTATAAATCATGTCAGTATAAGACAGACGCGTTCTTTTGATATGTTGATGGCGTAGTCCAATATCCTCCAATACAATTTGAAGAACTTTTTCTATTAGAAACCTTATAATAACCGTGTATATCACAAAATTGATGAATTTAGGTATGAATCGATTAATTTTCCTTAAACCGCCATTAACAAAACCTGGAAAATGTTCGTTCGAACGCACTTTTGTTGGAAAATGAACCATCGCGTCGTCCCAACGCGCAGACGTATAAATCATGTCAGTATAAGACAGATGCGTTCTTTTGATATGTTGATGGCGTGGTCTGCCTATCCTCCAATACAATTTGAAGAACTTTTTCTATTAGAAACCTTATAATAACCGTGTATATCGCAAAATTGATGAATTTAGCTATGAATCGATTAATTTTGCTTAAAACGCCATTTATAAGACTTGTGAAATATTCTTTCGAACGCACTTTTGTTGGAAAGTCAACCATCGCGTCTTCCCAACGCGCAGACGCATAAATCATCAGTCAATCTACTACAACAGATACGTTCTTTTGATATGTTTGGTCTATCTTTCATCTAATACAGGTGATTCACCGTGTATATCGCAAAATTAATGGATTTCGATTATAGGCGATGATGAAAAAATGATCATAATTCAAATATTTTTGGAAAAGAACAAAAAAAAACGAATAAACTTTCAACACAATCACGGTTTAAAAGCTAATAATTAGTTGGCTTTCAGAATTTTCCTGACACAAATAACGAATGATGGTAAATCTCTGCAGGAGTCACGGCCATTTCCATTCCACTCGCCAGCCACCCCAATTACGTTTCATTAGCGGCCCACTACCTGTTTTTCATTGTGTTCATCACAATAGTAATTTCATTGTTGGACCTAATTGCATATCAAAAAATTTCTCACTCGCCCTGCGCATGTATACAACTCGGTATGTTTTATAATTGACACGTTGATTATTAGGTTATGTGGTATTCACATTTTTTATTATACAGGCGTGGATTTTATCACTAAAGAATTTTCAAAAACGGCGGTTCTCTCTCGTATTACAGGGGAGATCAAAATATGGCGATATGGGGAAATTTACGTCTATACCAAATTTCGTTTTTTGCAACTAAGGGCGTCTTGAATCAGGTCCAAAGTAATAAAGCGAAAAAATTGTTAAAGAGATTTGTTAATTTAGAATTTTAGCTCCGGAGCAAGTTCATTTTGGTCCAAAAGTGGTTGAAATTACCACGTTTCTAGCTGTCAAAATGAAAAATTGGCCCACATCGACATCATGGAAGATGGAGCAGCTCTGCGTGACTTCTAAAAAGAAGAGAAAGGCCCGAATAGTCCGGATCACATGCGCGAACTTTCAAACGCATTTTTCGAAAATACGACCACGATATTTTAAAAACTACCAAACCCAATTTATACAAATATGTTATAAACAAGGGATTTTCATGATTGCCTCCATAAATTTTTTTCTACGAGCTAAAAACTTTCGAGATTAAATTGCCGTTTGGAGTTTTGATTTCGAATAAACAGAACAGCTACGATCTGTCATTGTCAAGCACTTCCTGTCGGCCATTATTATTCTTATTTCAAAAAATTTGTTTAAATATTAATGAAAACTATGAGGTTGATCTAGAAACTGAAGGACTTCTTTAAACATACAAATGGTAAGTGGAAGGCGATTCAACTATTTCTGCGGGTTATTAGGAGCGACCTAACCTAAAAACTTCACGAAAGATTTTTTTCTGTCATTAGATTTCCAAGCAACAATCTTTCGAAACAATTATCAATGTTCTTGGGTTATTACTGATAATAATTATTTTCTCGTGCAATTTACTTATTTGGATACGTAAATCCGTGGATCAATTTCGATTTTCCGAGTTCTTGATGTGGATTTTAGCATGATTAACAACATACTATAATAGAGCGTATTTATATATTAATTAAATCGATCTAGCTTGAAGTTTATTTTGTTTTACTTCATTTTTCAAAATATATAGATATAGTAGAGTATCTAATCGCAATTTTTTTATTTTTATAGTTTATTTTCAACTATTGTCAGCTTAGAAACTCATTTTTTTCTATTTTTTCTTTTCTCGTAGCAATTTATTAATTAATCCCCTGAGATTTGGAGTTTTTTCATCAAGACAGGGTAAATACTTTCCCTTAGTAGTTTCTTTTGTTGTAGGGCTGTCTCTTTGACATTTTTTTCTGGTACCACTTTTCTTTGGTTCCAAATTGAATATATCACAAATTTAGTGTATTTTGAAAGTCGATACTCAAAAAAGTAAAAGTTTATATAAAATTTAATACGTTTAAAGTTATAGAAATATTTTTAATTCATAAAAATCTCCACAATTTAATCAGAAACTTTTAAATTGGATATTATATCGTAGAAAAAAAATGAAAAAACAAAACGGAACAGGTGTTTTTAATTGCCGACGAAATTTTTTTTTGTTTGAATTTTGATAATTAGTGAGGATGACCCTCCGGATCTTGGAAGCAAACACTTTAATACATTTTATTAAACCGTGACTAATTTTAAAACAAAAGATCATTAATTCCCGACCGACTGTCTGCTTCTTATGAAATTTTTCATAATGCGTGAGAAAAAAAATTGACTTTGATTGAAGACGAAATCAAAATAACATTAAATTCACGAATGAGAAAACTAAAACTCAAATCCAGTTCACAAAACCAATAAAATTAATAGAAAATAACTACAAACACCTAACCAGATCTGATCCCCATCGACTTTTTTCTGATTGTTGGATCGCTACTTTCGAATATGTCAAATCTGACAGTACCATTTTTAATGGTGAACGTGCGTTATTTGAATTGTTTACGATTAAACTAACAGAAATGTGATAATCAACTCGCTTCTATTTTTGGCGATGAAGCCTTCGAGCTGGTTTACGTGAAGATCGTTCAAAATCGCTTGTTGCACCATAAAACATCTTAAACTGTCATGTGTCATGGGTCTATGTTTGAACCTAAAACCAAACAAAAATCGACTTTTTAAGTCTTTTAAGATCCAACAAAATGTGTTTGGACGAATCATTCGCTACCACGAACAACAATTCGAGCTCTGAGACATAACAGACATAACAAAAAAACGGTTTTAAAAAGTCATAACATACAATTAATAAGTTATCCGCCGTTTGTCAGATTAAATATAAATATAAAAATAAATAAAGACGATTTTTGTATTGGAACTTCCCTCGTATGTAATTTCATTCGATATATTATATGATTGATGCAAAATAATAATTCATCAAGATAAATTATTAATTTTTCTTTTGCATGACTACTATATTCGAAAGGAATTTTGCAGGACAAAAACTAAATAGGTTTTTGCGAGTTTAAACGCCATCAACTGTTCGCTCATTGTTTGATATTTACAATCGGCACATAATGGATCCGTTTTCCAAGAAACGAATTATTTTCGATCTTTTTCTTTTAATGTCAGATATGTGATTGTTCAAGAAAATCGATTAAAAGCGACAAACGTTGAATAGGTCATAAATCAAAATGGACGAGAAATTCAATTACTTTTTTACAAAATGTCTTCCGACATTTTCTATACATGACTTCGACCGATGACAGCATTTTCATTTACATGTCGTATTACTTCAATCATATGACTTAATTCACTAAATTCAAATCTAAAACACGAAAAAACAAAAGAAATAATATTATATATTGTAAACTTCTTTCTTGGATGGCCAGAATAAATACAAAAAGACTTTTTGAAAATGATCTAATGATTTTTATTGTGTTTAAATCTATCTGACGCAAGTCTCGATCCGTGTTACCAACCTAACCTCTCAAAATTCCCTTACTAGAGCGCGAAATTCGAATTAAAATGTAAAAATGCTCACAATATCAAGTACCTTGTACTAATTGTGGCGCTGTTTACATAGGACAGACATCTCAGTATTTAGAAAATAGATTAAGAGGTCATCAAGCGATAAAAAAAATGGAATTGCATTAACGAACTATGAAATATCAAAAAAAAAACAAATTCAATTATAAATATTCAATAATTCTTGAAACGGAATTTAATACACGAAAAAGAGAATTTTTAGAAATTTTTCACATTCGTAAGAACGAAAAAGCTACAATGGATAAAAAATTTAAGTAAAATTTACAAATAATTTAATATTTGAAATGTAAGAACTAAGGAAAAATTAATTTTTCATATTAAAAGGAAGTTCTAGTTTGATTTTATTCTTATTTTGATATCATGATCAATATAAATACGCAAATTGTCAATATCATACTTTGACAAGGACCTAAAGAAAAGTCGAAACGTCAAATTTTAACTATCTTTCAAGGATTATTAAAAAAAACCTAATTTTGAAACAAAAAGACCTAAAATCAAGAACATTTAAAAATATCGACCACACGAATAAAAATCTAAACAAACTTAGTCTGGTGATCTGGGTGGCTAAAAAAACGTCCACATATGTAAAAAATTTCGAACGTATATAAAATAATCAAATCATTATTGTGACAGTTCCATAGAACATGGTGGTTCTTCGGCACGCGTTTCTCAACGCCATTTTTGTTGTAATTTTTTTCCCTTTAATCTGTAACTCATATAATCTTGAATTATGGCGAATGACCATCAATAATAAATTTGTAAACATGGGAAAAATCTTCGTTATCAACAGTAAAATATTTTATAGTAAAGTTTAAACGAAGCCGTACGGCCTGCAAGGACCAGCATCCCGGTGGTCGACCAAATTAGGTGACGATTCCAGAAATGTTGAAGAAAATACACTCAATGGAGTGTTTAGCAATGAATTGAAAAGGGAGAACTCGATCCTTATGACGTATTTGATCAATATAACATATCCGTTATTGCAATAGCCAAAATTGATAAATTAAAGTTTGAATTGCTATTTAATGCACCCTATTCGCCAGATTTAGTCCCCCTCAGATTGTTTTTCTACAATGGAGAAATTATTACGAAGAAGGTATTGAACTAATCGAACATCGCTGGGAAAAGTTTTTTCCCTAAATTTTCGTGTTGGATGTTGGACCAGGTACTTTCGGAACCGTCCTCGTAATTAGAATTTTTGAGAGAAAGTATTTTACAATTAATTATTGAAATTTTTGGGTTGTAGTGAGCCATCGAACACTGAATGAAGCAATTACGAAGAATAGTCGGTCTTCTTTGGAACAATGGAAAGATAATGATGGTTAAGGCTATATATACATATCAGTGGCGTATAACAAACAATTTTTATAAATAAAAAACATTTTATATATAAATAGTTTATCACTACAGGTGTTTTGAACCTTAGCTTCAAAAATCTTGTCCACTGAATCCTTCCAACTTCATCTATACCGCACATCTCGCTTGACTTCTTATAACCATAATTTGATAGTCATAATTATTTACTTCTTCTTTTTTTGTTGGAGTTTCTACTACATCATATCGATGAACATCTCGTTCGTTTTCGTATCCATTTGATACGTTTCTTATTTATATAAAGTTATATAGTGAAAATTATTTTATTTAGATCCGCTACTGAAGTAAGGTTATCAGTGTACGGCAGCTAAGAAGCTATTAGACTCCCATCAAGTCAAAATTGACCGCCATAATTAATTAATGTCGACATACAACACCGCCTGCCCGCCCGCTGCACAAAAGAACGCACGGTAGTAAAAGAACGGATATCTGAACGCAGCATGAACCTCTCAATAACGATCTTCTTTTTTAACACCGCGCCGTCTCTACCGCGTATATAGAAAACTTTATTATACATCCACTTTAATTATTTTAGATGTAGAATTACGCTGATATTGATTCAGGAATCGAATATTTAAATAAATTTTAAGAAATAAACGTGTTTTTAATAACGTAATAATAATTTACTGTATTAAATATCCATATATAATACTAAAATATTCATACGCGGACTTTTAACTTGTCACATGTCACAATTGAATAGACATTATTCTGTCATATGTCACAAATACAACCAAAGTTTTGTGGATATTTTCATTTTTAAGAAAGTTGTATGTACCCTCTGAAAAAATACGAGAAAATGTTTTCGAAAATAGCCCAACAAATTTGGAAAATAATAATAATAGTTTTTGTTGTAAATAGTAAAACTATGAGGGGTTGTCAATATCTTACGAAAATATTATAGTTTGGATTATTAGATAGAAAATATACGAGAAGCATTCGAAAATTTGTTGAGCGATATGGAATTATTTATAAAATAATACCAGGTTTGATCAAAAATTAACAAAATATATTGTAAAACTGAAAATATCGTATAACGATTGTTGAGAAAAAATTATAATACAGGGTACGATCAGAGATTTGACAAAATATTGATAATTCGAAAGATTATTCCGAAATTAATACAAGGAGTGATCAAAAATTTAATAAAATATTTCCAGTATTTAGAAAATCTTGCTTTAAACTATCATTGTGCAAAATTTCGAACAAATAGATCAAAACTGATTCCTTTTCTTCTACCTTCGGGGATAGTTTTGATAGGGGTGGCGCGTTTTGGAATTTTGAGTCCATTGAGACTTTTGATCAGAGTCGGCACAATTTCCAAATAGTTTGAGCGGAGTTTTTTGGACAAATAACAAAATTTCGATAATGAAAATACAATTGAAAATATGTAAGAAAATGACGTGCGAATCGATAATAGAATGATCGAAAAAAATAATACGAGGTGCGATCAAAAATCAAAATAGTTTATTACACAATTATTAGGAATAAAATTTTTTTTAAGAACTTTTTGACATAAAAAAAGTTTGATACTTACCTTGTGTTGAATTACTCATTTATATACACAGTATACGAGGGTGAAATGGTTTTACGTTTATTGAATTTCAAAAATATAAATGAAAAAAAAACACGAATCAACATAAAATTATTTATTTTGTTGTTGATAAAAAACATTAATCGTCATTATCGAGATTCTTCTTCTTTTTCTTTTTGACCGGTTCCAGTCCACTTGAAAATTCGGAAGTCGATAAACTGACAGATTTGATCTTCTTCTTTTTCGGCGGTTTCTGTAGTGGAATATCGCTAAAACGATACCAAATCTACGTGTATTCATTCATCGGTTTTGGTAATTAGAGTGAATTTGAATAGACCCGCGCAGGTGTCAATGACGTAAAACAACAATTTATAATTCATTGTTGCCACCAATATAAATTGGATACGAACTCGATAAAATACAAAAAAAGTGATAAATCTAATTAAGCAGCCGCTTTTTTCGTGAAATGAAAACCAACTATTAATCATACGAGGTCATTAATTATAGCTTTCATACGCGTCGGACGTACAGGTCGATTAGAAGATGTTAAACAAAAATATAATACGAAAAAAAAGAAGAAGAGGAACGCTGCTATTTAAATAGATCAAAATATTGGAAATACGCCGCTTCGATTTCTGTTATTATTTTCTGGTGGCTACTGGTAGTTGAAAACCATCACAAAATCATGGGAGAGATCGATGAATACGAGGTGTTGAACAAAAATTTGCGATTAAACACTTTGGTTTGTTTGTTAATTGTTTCAAATAAAACGAGGTGTATTCGACATATCGTTATATTTTTTTGAAAAAATTATACGAGGTATTCTATAAATTTGGAATATACGACGTTTTATTAAAATGTTACGAGGTGAGATCGAAGAATTTGTAAAGGGATCGAAATTTATAAAAAACTACTAATAGGTGAATGAAAAATTCGAAAATTATTGTAGTCATCGGGAATTATGAGAGAAAAAATAATACGGGGCTTATTACAAAGTTTTGAGTTTGAGTATGATAAATATTTTGTGAAAAATGTTGGAAAATTATTGGAAAAAAATTTGCGAAAAAATATTTCGAAATAGTTGGAAATTATAAAATAATACGAGGTTCAATCAAGAATTAGTGAAAATATCGGAAATGGTTATTATGTGAGAAGATATGAGGACTGGACGAAAATTTATAAGAAACATCGACAATTTACAAAAAAAAATTTTAGTTCAAAAACTCAAAAATTATAGTAAAAGATACGAGGATTTAACGAAAATATATGAAAAACATCGTTAATTTGAAAAAAAAAATTTAAAGATAAAAAATTCTTAAAAATTTACGAGGTTCTAACAATAATTTAGAAACAGTAGATCATAAAAAATATGAGGTTCGAACAATAATTAGAAGAAATTATCATGAAGAAATATGAAACTATGAAAAATACGAGGTCCGATTAATAATTTTCAGGAAATCATAAAAGAAATAGAATTTCATAGAAATATAAAAAATCATAAATATAACAAAAGAAAATATGAGGTCGGTTAATAATAGGCAGAAAATATTTCAATTCAATCATAAAAATACGAGGTTTGGTGAATATTATGCATAAATATTTTAAAGACGTACACAATCGAGAAAAATACGAAGTTCTATTAATAATTTGCAAAAAATATCGGAAAACGATACGTAATTATACAGAAAAATACGAGGTACGATCGGTAATTGGCTAAAATATCGTGGAATTATAAAAAAATTCGAGGATAGAACGTTTTAGAAAAAAATACGAGGGGAGAACGAAATTTTAAGAGACATATCGTTAATATGCAAAAAAAATAGATAAATAATTCGAGGTACGATCAATAATTGGCTAAAATATCGTTAAATTCTAAAAAAATTAGAGGACAGTTCGTTTTAGAAAAAAATACGAGGGGAGAACGAATAGAAATGCGATGTGTAATTCAAATGATGCGAAAAATGTGAGAAAAATAATACAACAAACATGAAAAATTGTATGAAAAACGTTCGAAAAGTGATAAATAATTAAAAAAAAAAAAAAAGATCAACGATGTAGAATTGTGCAAAAAATCAAAAACAAAACGTGCTGATTTTTGTGAAAAAATACAAGGACCGATCAAAAATTTGTCGAAAAACTTGAAGAATATCAAGAAATTATGGAAAATTTTTGTGAAAAAGTGACTAAAAACATTAAATAACAACGTAATTTTTCACTTTATCATATTCGAAAAAAGGGTATCGACGCAATAACTTTATTAAGCACCTTTTGTGATAAATAATTTTAACAATTTTAAATTATCAAGCTCGAACTGAAGATTCCAAAAAAAAACGCGCCCTGTTCAAAGGATATTACCGATTGACCGTGAAAAAATCGTTATCGAAATAAAAACTTCCTTACTCGATTTCAGCGCAATAATATTAAGAAAACTAAAAAAAAAAAAAAATAAACATATACGTGTATAAAGCCCTTTTGTATATGCACAGCGCGTTTCTATTGAAAGTAGTCGCGGTTTAACATGATAATTAGACCTCGACATCAATCAACGACGCACCGGTTGCTTTTTATGGAAAAACTGCCCTTTATACGAGGGTTTCGATAAATTCAGAAATACTAAAAATACGAATTAATCAACGCCCCAGATAGATTTAGAAATAAAAATTACGTAATTTAACGAGAATACTGAAAAGAGTTAAACCTTTCGAGATAGTGTATAATTTAATAGCTGAAAGAAAACAATTTTTTTGTCGAAATTTTAAAACTTACTTTTCGTGATTTGCTAGTTTTTTGTTGAGCCTGCGGGGTTCTTTTTTGACGAACTGTCCTTTTACCAATCTAGCGACGGCGGTGGGGGTTTCCTTTAGAGCGAAACTAGTGACGTAATGACCCAAATTTGCTTTTTTGAAATCGAAAATCGGTCGCATTTTATTGGAATACGTATTATAAAAACGCGACCATGACGAATACGCTACAATAAAAAATAATAATTTACGAGGACGTTTTCGTTTTAATTGTGAAGTGATTTACCATTACACGCGGATTTGTGTAGCTGTTTGTCGTTTTCTAATGCCTTTTCGTAACGTCTCTGGAGGGCCGTAGCTGCTTGTTCGCGATCTTTTTCGTCCATTACGTCGCTCAAATTCGACAAAAACGTATCCGCTTCCTGCTTTTGTAAACTGAGAAAAATTTTGATAAATACGTCCACAGTTTGTGAATATTGATCAAAAGTACAAGGCGCATCCAATATAAAATGATTTACAGCGATACGAAATAATTAAAATATACTAAAATATACGAGGTTCGATCAATAATATGGAAACAAAAATCGTCGGGAAACGATTTATATAAAAAAAAATTGGATTACAGAACATAATAGAATAAAATATAAATATAGATATAATAGAAATATCGTGAAAGGGTAGGAAACTTTAGGAAAAAATACGAGGAGAGAAATATGAAAAAAATATTTTAAATCTGGAAAAAAATTTAAAACGAGGTTCGATTGATAATTAGGAAAAAATATCATAAAACGATACGAAACTATAAAAAATACGTGGTTCAATCAATAATTATAGGAAAAATATATGAAAAACATCAATAATTAGAAAAAAAAAATGTTTTTAAGCTAAAAAATTCTTAAAAATTTATGAGATTCCAACAATAATTTGGAAACAAATGTTTTGAAACGATACGAGATCATAAATCAATATGATCAATAATATGAAGAGAAATAACGTGAAAGGGTAGGAAACTTTGGGAAAAAATACGAAGATGTAACGAAACTCTATAAGAAATAAGAAAAACATATTTTAAACCCGAAAAAAATTTTAAAACTTTACGAGGTTCGATCGATAATTAGGAAAAAATATATTATAAAGCGATACGAAACTATGAAAAATACGTGATTCGATCAATAATTATAGGAAAAAATAAGAAAACATTTATAATTTGAAAAAAAAATGTTTTTAAATTGTTAATTTTTTTTATACTTTCGAGGTTTGAACAATAATTTGGAAACGTAGATTTTGAAACGATAGGAAAAAATACGACGAAAATATATGAAAAACATCGATAATTTGAAAAAAAAATATTTTTAAGCTAAAAAAAATTATAAAAACTTACGAGGCTCGATCAATAATTTCGAAACGATAGGAAATCATAGGAAATACGTGGTTCGATCAATAATTTGCAGTAACATATCGGAAATATAGGAAAAAATACGAGGATAGGTCTAAAATTTATGATAAACTTTGATAATTTGAGAAAAAAATATTTTAAAGATGAAAAATTCTTAGAAATTTACGAGGTTATTACAATAATTTGGAAACAAATATTTTGAAACGGCGAGAAATTATAAAAAAATACGAGGTCCGATCAATACTTTGGATAAAATATAAGAAATTATAAAGACAAAATAAGAGGACAGAACGCTCTAGAAAAAAATACGAGGGGAGAACGAAATTTTGAAAGATATATCGATAATATGCAAAAATCATATTTTTAACATATACAAAACAAATCATATAAAATACGAGGTACGATTAATAATATTCAAAAATATTTTTTTGAGGCGATACGAATAATAAAAGAATACGAGGTACCATCAATAATTAATAAAAAATTTGTACGAGGAGTGATTAAAATTTTCATATAGCGATTATAAATATATGATAAAATACGAAAATTGAAAAAAAAATGTTTTAAAACCACACGAAATCATAAAAATATACGAGGTTCCATCAATAAGTAAAGGAAAAAATCATAAAAGGACACAAATCATAAAAAATACGAGTTCCTTGAATAATTTGGATAAAATATCGATCAACGATAAGAAAATATACGAGGTTGCATCATAAGTACAAAAAAATATCATAGAAGGATACAAATAATAAAAGTATACGAGGTTCGATAAATAATTTGGACAAAATATCGATCAACGATAAGAGAATATACGAGGTTCCATCAATAAGTAAAGAAAAATATCATAGAAGGATAAAAATCATAAAAATATACGAGGTTCGATTAATTATTTGGAAAAAACATTCTGAAATGTTAAAATTAGATGAAAATGTCATGAAAAGATATGGAAATGATATGGAGGAAAATACCGGTAAAGGGTGGGAAAACTATAGGAAAAAATACGAGGAGAAATATGTATAAATTCTTGTGAAAACTTATAAAAATAACGAAATCGATCTAAAATTCGAAAAAAAAACTTACTATACTCGATGTTTTTCCATATGGGTAACGAAATCTTGTTCTTCGTGCGTCAAAAATATGAACGAAGTACCAGATTTACCTGCCCTACCGGTTCTTCCTACCCTATGAAGATAATCCTCGATACTTTGTGGACCGTTATACTGAACGATGCAATCTGCCGCCGGTACGTCAATACCTCTCGCCACAACGTCCTACAAGTACCCACCAAATATTTTCAAATCACTTATCATTTATTCGTTTCAAAAATTTAGTTTGCCATTTAGCGCGGATATCACAAAATTTCGAAATATTACATTTTTAACCGATTTCTTTTAACGTATTGTCAAAAAGATGATCCGCGTTTCCGTTGCACTTCGTGTACCCAATTTTTATGTTCCTCGGCCCACTAAAACCTCTTAATTTTATTTTAACATCTTAAAAGCGGTTTTTTTCCCAATAATGACATTTTTCCCCAATCTGCTTTTCACTGTAGAAGTACTCCAAGTAAAAATCTTTAGATCCTTTGATCTGAACTACTATTTCTGGTCTCCTGAGTCATCCATCACGTTTACTGATCAATACCATAAGTTTATCTTCAAAGGTTATGGTTTTCCGAGGCCGTCCTGAACGTTTTCCATATCGCCAAAGCTCCTGGTAGATGCAGTCCACGGTACTTGGACTTATTTTCAATACTAGACTATGAAGACGATTTTCAACCGATAGATTTTACTCAATTTACAAGTCTGAATTTGCGAAAACGAGGACAATTCTTACCCTAGCACGTGCTTGTTTGTCACTAGGCTAACTGTGTCTAAATTTTTTAAAATCGTTTAGAAACCGATTTACATCTACAGCAAGGTTACCACTCTCCCCCAGTTATTATTTGCGACGTAAAACAAAACTTCAAATAGAAAATTCAATTATTATATTTAAAATCGGGAAAATTACATTGTTTTCCCACAAAATTTCATTTAATGAAAGTACGTTTCAAGGTTATAATTAAGAAATTCCATTTATAAATTGTTTACGTTTGATTTCGATTCCCGATGAATTTGTATGCACAAAAGACGTGAAATTCCACCTGCAGCGATGAAAATGTAACTTTTCGATTCTATCGACTAGAAGATGAATAAGATACGATGTTAAGTGCCGTTCTTTTGATGGCGGGATGATACACATTTAATATGAATTGAATTCGGTCGTTGAATGGAATAAATGACTAAACGAATGCGATTGTCTCGCAGCGGGAAGTAGATAAGAAGCTCAGTAAGAAAAATTACCGATCATCGTTTTTTTTTTACTTAATCAAAATATTTGGAAAATTTGTTTTAACTTCACTAATTAACGCGTTATAAAAGAAAACGTAATCGATTGTTGTAATAATCCACTTTGTCATTAAGTCTTGAAAACGATTTTTTATAATGATTATTAATATATTTAGTAGCCATTTCCATTCAAAAACATTCTAAATTTATTGATTTTCATCTATTTTTCGGAAATATTTCATCAATATAATGGATTATTCCGATAATCCATTTTTTCTATAGTCCTTGGATTGGTCAGAAAGAATCAAACTACGAAACTTATATACATTTAACAATTTCTAAGGGCTGTAAATCATCATTTGCTTTGGAAAACGTAGGAAATGTACAATTTTCATCTTTTCCTCGAAAATATTTCATCAATATAATCGATTATTTTTATAATCCTTGGTATATTTAAGAAGTACAAGATTTCTGTATATTTAACGACTTCTAAGTGATGCAAATCGTCATTTGTATTTGTATTTTTCAAAAATATTTCATCAATATAAACGATTATTTCAATCATCCTTTTTGTCTATAATCCTTGGATTAGTTAAAAAGTACGAAATTTCTGTATATTTAACGATTTCTAAATGTTGCGAATCGTCATTTGTTTTGGAAAACATTCAAATTGTACAATTTTTTCTTTTTCAAAAATATTTCATAAATATAAACGATTTTTTCAATAATCCGTTTTGGCTATAATCCTTGGATTAGTTAAAAAGAACGAGATTTCTGTATATTTAACGACTTCTAAGTGATGCAAATCGTCATTTGTTTTAGAAAACGTTCATAATGTACAATTTTTTCTTTTTCGAAAATATTTCATCAATATAAACGATTATCTCAATAATCCTTTTTCTCTATAATCCTTGGATTAGTTAAAAAGTACGAGATTTCTGTATATTTAACGATTTCTAAATGTTGCAAATAGTCATTTGTTTTGGAAAACATTCAAAATGTACAATTTTTTCTTTTTCGAAAATATTTTATCAATTTAAACGATTATTTCAATAATCCGTTTTGGCTATAATCCTTGGATTAGTTAAAAAGAACGAGATTTCTGTATATTTAACGACTTCTAAGTGATGCAAATCGTCATTTGTTTTAGAAAACGTTCATAATGTACAATTTTTTCCTTTTTTTTCGAAAATATTTCATCAATATAAACGATTATCTCAATAATCCGTTTTGTCTATAAACCTTGGATTAGTTAAAAAGTACGAGATTTCTGTATATTTAACGATTTCTTTATGTTGCAAATCGTCATTTGTTTTGGAAAACATTCAAAATGTACTATTTTTTCTTTTTCGAAAATATTTCATCAATATTAACGATTATTTCAATAATCCTTTTTGTCTATAATCCTTGGATTAGTTAAAAAGAACGAGATTTCTGTACATTTAACGACTTCTAAAAGTGATGCAAATCGTCATTTGTTTTAGAAAACGTTCATAATGTACAATTTTTTCCTTTTTTTTTCGAAAATATTTCATCAATATAAACGATTATCTCTATAATCCTTGGATTGGTAAAAAAGTATCATACTACGAGATTTCTATATATTTAACGATTTCTAAGGACTAGAATCGTCATTTTTTTTGTAAAACGTTCATAATCTACTAATTTTCATTCATATTAAAAATATTCTATCAATATAATCGAATATTCCAAAAATCCATTTTGTCTTCAATCCTTGGATTGTATAAAATGTATCGAACAACAAATGTAAATCTAACGAATTATGAAGACAACAACCGTTATTTTCTTTGGAATATGCCCAAAATTTTTTAAATTTTGATCTGTTTTCCGAAAATATATCATCAATATAATCGATTATTTCAATAATCCGTTTTGTCTATAATCCTTGGATTAGTTAAAAAGTACGAGATTTCTGTATATTTAACGGCTTCTAAGTGAAGCAAATCGTCATTTGTTTTAGAAAACGTTCATATTGTACAATTTTTTCCTTTTTTTCGAAAATATTTCATCAATATAAACCATTATTTCAATAATCCATTTTATCTGCAGTCCTTGGATTGATCGAAAAGAATCAAATACTATTTATATTTAACGATTTCTAAGAGCTGCAAAAGTTATTTACTTCAGAAATCGTACAAAATGTGCAGTTTTCATCTTTTTTTCGAAAATATTTCATCAATATAATCGATTATTTCAATAATCCGTTTTGTCTATAATCTTTGGATTGGTTACGAAATTTCTATATATTTAATGATTTCCAAGGACTAAAATCGTAATTTTTTTTGTAAAACGTTCATAATCTACTAATTTTCATTCATATTAAAAATATTCTATCAATATAATCGAATATTCCAAAAATCCATTTTGTCTTCAATCATTGGATTGTATAAAATGTATCGAACAACAAATGTAAATCTAACGAATTATGAAGACAACAACCGTTATTTTCTTTGGAATATGCCCAAAATTTTTTAAATTTTGATCTGTTTTCCGAAAATATATCATCAATATAATCGATTATTTCAATAATCCCTTTTGTCTATAATCCTTAACTTAGAATGTATCTAATAATGTCATTGAATATTTTTATGATCCACTTTTTCTACGATCCTTCGGTTGATAACAATTTATTCCACTATGGAATTTCCGCATTTTCAACGATTAATAAGGAATGTAATAATGAAAAACATTCAAAATTCCTAAAATTTTTTTTATCAAACATATCCAAACAATATAATCTATTATTTCAATAATCCATGTGTACTCGTCGCTGTAATTTTCTCTCGTAATTTCATTGAAAAATAAAGGATAATTTCACCAAGTTAAATTTTATACAGGGCGATCAATAGTTTTTCAATATTAGTAATATAAAATGTAAATTTTATAAAACTCATACGAAAAAACTCATTAGATAATTATGTATTCCAAAAAATCGATTTTTTTATAAAATAGTAAAGAGAAAAGTGTAAAATTCGAAATTAATCATGACATTTTCAACCTGAAATAGTTTTATAAAAAAATTACTTACAGTACATAATAAAATTCCCTTTTCGGCCGCCCTGAATCTACCGAAAACATCCTTCCTAGCACTCTGATCCATATTACCGTGCAACTTGAAAAATTCCACATCAACAACAACTTCCTCATCATCACTATCGAATTCCTCTCGGTCCAACACAAGTTGTTGTCTATTCAATTCACCCCTAATTCTAGGCATTTTAACCAAAAATCTCGTAAACAACTCGTAATGATAATCCACCATATTACTAGTACCCATAAAAACGAAAACCTAACAAAAACAACACCGTCAATCACGAATTAAAAACCACAAAGTTTCGACGAACCTTCGAATTGATCTTCGACTGGTGTAGCAACAAAGCGGATAAAGTGAATAAACGATGTTTGACGTGAGTTACGATAAACATCTGCTTCACCGTTTCAGGTATCACCATCATTTCAGGATTTTGTGTCGTAAATTCCTCCAAAGCGTCCACATACACGTGATCCTTCATTGTAAAATCGGCCAATTCCGCTATTCCTTTAGTTAAAGTGGCCGATAGTAAAACAGTTTGTCTTGATTTACAAGAAACATTCGCAAGAGGCATTTTTTCGCTATTAATATCTTCTTCGACTTTATTATCTTCATCTAACGTCTTTTTAAGTAACCCTAAAGGGTCGTATTCCGCGTTCTTTTTAGCTCTATCGAGCTCCTCTACTATGCTAATAAGAAATATTACAAATAATATGTAAATATGGTTAATACATTGACTGCCAAGGTGTTTTTTCGCTTTATAACATTACAAATACTAATTTGAATACGAAATTACCACAAAAGTGTGTAACAATGGAGGGTTTTTTATTTATTACTGTAGAACATCGTAAATCCGGAATCGCTGGGATTTTATTTTATATATTTTGAATACAACGTTTCGGTATCACACTATGAGTTTTCTGTACATTTAACGATTTCTAAGGGTTGAAAATCATCATTTGCTTTGGATAACGTGCCAAATGTACAATTTTCATCTTCTTTTCCCGGGAATACTTCATTATATAATCGATTATTTTGATAATCCTTTTTGTCTTCTATCCTTGGATTGGTTAAAATGTATCACACTATGAGTTTTTTGTACATTTAACAATTTCTAAGGGCTGCAAATCATCATTTGCGTTAAACAACGTGCGAAATGTACAATTTTCATCTTTTTTTTTTGGAAATATTTCATCATATAATCGATTATTTCAATAATCCTTGGATTAGTTAAAAATTACGAAATTTCTGTATATTTAATGATTTCTAAGTGATGAAAATTGTCATTTGTTTTGGAAAACATTCAAAATGTACATTTTTTTCTTTTTCAAAAATATTTCATCAATATAAACGATTATTTCAATAATCCTTTTTGTCTATAATCCTTGGATTAGTTAAAAAGTACGAGATTTCTGTATATTTAACGATTTCTAAATGTTGCAAATCGTCATTTGTTTTGGAAAACATTCAAAATGTACAATTTTTTCTTTTTCAAAAATATTTTATCAATATAAACGATTATTTCAATAATCCTTTTTGTCTATAATCCTTGGATTAGTTAAAAAGTACGAGATTTGTGTATATTTAACGATTTCTAAGTTATGCAAATTATCATTTGTTTTGGAAAACATTCAAAATGTACATTTTTTTCTTTTTCAAAAATATTTCATCAATATAAACGATTATTTCAATAATCCTTTTTGTCTATAATCCTTGGATTAGTTAAAAAGTACGAGATTTCTGTATATTTAACGATTTCTAAATGTTGCAAATCGTCATTTGTTTTGGAAAACATTCAAAATGTACATATTTTTCTTTTTCAAAAATATTTCATCAATATAAACGATTATTTCAATAATCCTTTTTGTCTATAATCCTTGGATTAGTTAAAAAGTACGAGATTTCTGTATATTTAACGATTTCTAAATGTTGCAAATCGTCATTTGTTTTGGAAAACATTCAAAATGTACTATTTTTTCTTTTTCAAAAATATTTTATCAATATAAACGATTATTTCAATAATCCTTTTTGTCTATAATCCTTGGATTAGTTAAAAAGTACGAGATTTCTGTATATTTAACGATTTCTAAATGTTGCAAATCGTCATTGGTTTTGGAAAACATTCAAAATGTACATATTTTTCTTTTTCAAAAATATTTCATAAATATAAACGATTATTTCAATAATCCTTTTTGTCTATAATCCTTGGATTAGTTAAAAAGTACGAGATTTCTGTATATTTAACGATTTCTAAATGTTGCAAATCGTCATTTGTTTTGGAAAACATTCAAAATGTACATATTTTTCTTTTTCAAAAATATTTCATCAATATAAACGATTATTTCAATAATCCTTTTTGTCTATAATCCTTGGATTAGTTAAAAAGTACGAGATTTCTGTATATTTAACGATTTCTAAATGTTGCAAATCGTCATTTGTTTTGGAAAACATTCAAAATCTACAATTTTTTCTTTTTCAAAAATATTTTATCAATATAAACGATTATTTCAATAATCCTTTTTGTCTATAATCCTTGGATTAGTTAAAAAGTACGAGATTTGTGTATATTCAACGATTTCTAAGTTATGCAAATTATCATTTGTTTTGGAAAACATTCAAAATGTACAATTTTTTCTTTTTCAAAAATATTTTATCAATATAAACGATTATTTCAATAATCCTTTTTGTCTATAATCCTTGGATTAGTTAAAAAGTACGAGATTTGTGTATATTTAACGATTTCTAAATGTTGCAAATCGTCATTTGTTTTGGAAAACATTCAAAATGTACATTTTATTCTTTTTCAAAAATATTTCATCAATATAAACGATTATTTCAATCATCCTTTTTGTCTATAATCCTTGGATTAGTTAAAAAGTACGAGATTTCTGTATATTTAACGATTTCTAAATGTTGCAAATCGTCATTTGTTTTGGAAAACATTCAAAATGTACTATTTTTTCTTTTTCAAAAATATTTCATCAATATTAACGATTATTTCAATAATCCTTTTTGTCTATAATCCTTGGATTAGTTAAAAAGTACGAGATTTCTGTATATTTAACGATTTCTAAATGTTGCAAATCGTCATTTGTTTTGGAAAACATTCAAAATGTACATATTTTTCTTTTTCAAAAATATTTCATCAATATAAACGATTATTTCAATAATCCTTTTTGTCTATAATCCTTGGATTAGTTAAAAAGTACGAGATTTCTGTATATTTAACGATTTCTAAATGTTGCAAATCGTCATTTGTTTTGGAAAACATTCAAAATGTACAATTTTTTCTTTTTCAAAAATATTTTATCAATATAAACGATTATTTCAATAATCCTTTTTGTCTATAATCCTTGGATTAGTTAAAAAGTACGAGATTTCTGTATATTTAACGATTTCTAAATGTTGCAAATCGTCATTTGTTTTGGAAAACATTCAAAATGTACATATTTTTCTTTTTCAAAAATATTTCATAAATATAAACGATTATTTCAATAATCCTTTTTGTCTATAATCCTTGGATTAGTTAAAAAGTACGAGATTTCTGTATATTTAACGATTTCTAAATGTTGCAAATCGTCATTTGTTTTGGAAAACATTCAAAATCTACAATTTTTTCTTTTTCAAAAATATTTTATCAATATAAACGATTATTTCAATAATCCTTTTTGTCTATAATCCTTGGATTAGTTAAAA
This sequence comes from Diorhabda sublineata, assembly GCF_026230105.1. Classification (NCBI taxonomy): domain Eukaryota; kingdom Metazoa; phylum Arthropoda; class Insecta; order Coleoptera; family Chrysomelidae; genus Diorhabda; species Diorhabda sublineata. The sequence continues at coordinate 35,301,174 of NC_079474.1, forward strand.
AGTACGAGATTTGTGTATATTCAACGATTTCTAAATGTTGCAAATCGTCATTTGTTTTGGAAAACATTCAAAATCTACAATTTTTTCTTTTTCAAAAATATTTTATCAATATAAACGATTATTTCAATAATCCTTTTTGTCTATAATCCTTGGATTAGTTAAAAAGTACGAGATTTGTGTATATTTAACGATTTCTAAATGTTGCAAATCGTCATTTGTTTTGGAAAACATTCAAAATGTACATTTTATTCTTTTTCAAAAATATTTCATGAATATAAACGATTATTTCAATCATCCTTTTTGTCTATAATCCTTGGATTAGTTAAAAAGTACGAGATTTCTGTATATTTAACGATTTCTAAATGTTGCAAATCGTCATTTGTTTTGGAAAACATTCAAAATGTACTATTTTTTCTTTTTCAAAAATATTTCATCAATATTAACGATTATTTCAATAATCCTTTTTGTCTATAATCCTTGGATTAGTTAAAAAGTACGAGATTTCTGTATATTTAACGATTTCTAAATGTTGCAAATCGTCATTTGTTTTGGAAAACATTCAAAATGTACTATTTTTTCTTTTTCAAAAATATTTCATCAATATTAACGATTATTTCAATAATCCTTTTTGTCTATAATCCTTGGATTAGTTAAAAAGTACGAGATTTCTGTATATTTAACGATTTCTAAATGTTGCAAATCGTCATTTGTTTTGGAAAACATTCAAAATCTACAATTTTTTCTTTTTCAAAAATATTTTATCAATATAAACGATTATTTCAATAATCCTTTTTGTCTATAATCCTTGGATTAGTTAAAAAGTACGAGATTTCTGTATATTTAACGATTTCTAAATGTTGCAAATCGTCATTTGTTTTGGAAAACATTCAAAATGTACATTTTATTCTTTTTCAAAAATATTTCATGAATATAAACGATTATTTCAATCATCCTTTTTGTCTATAATCCTTGGATTAGTTAAAAAGTACGAGATTTCTGTATATTTAACGATTTCTAAATGTTGCAAATCGTCATTTGTTTTGGAAAACATTCAAAATGTACTATTTTTTCTTTTTCAAAAATATTTCATCAATATTAACGATTATTTCAATAATCCTTTTTGTCTATAATCCTTGGATTAGTTAAAAAGTACGAGATTTCTGTATATTTAACGATTTCTAAATGTTGCAAATCGTCATTTGTTTTGGAAAACATTCAAAATGTACTATTTTTTCTTTTTCAAAAATATTTCATCAATATTAACGATTATTTCAATAATCCTTTTTGTCTATAATCCTTGGATTAGTTAAAAAGTACGAGATTTCTGTATATTTAACGATTTCTAAATGTTGCAAATCGTCATTTGTTTTGGAAAACATTCAAAATGTGCAATTTTTTCTTTTTCAAAAATATTTCATCAATATTAACGATTATTTCAATCATCCTTTTTGTCTATAATCCTTGGATTAGTTAAAAATTACGAAATTTCTGTATATTTAATGATTTCTAAGTGATGAAAATTGTCATTTGTTTTGGAAAACATTCAAAATGTACAATTTTTTCTTTTTCAAAAATATTTCATCAATATAAACGATTATTTCAATAATCCTTTTTGTCTATAATCCTTGGATTAGTTAAAAAGTACGAGATTTCTGTATATTTAACGATTTCTAAATGTTGCAAATCGTCATTTGTTTTGGAAAACATTCAAAATGTACATATTTTTCTTTTTCAAAAATATTTCATCAATATAAACGATTATTTCAATAATCCTTTTTGTCTATAATCCTTGGATTAGTTAAAAAGTACGAGATTTCTGTATATTTAACGATTTCTAAATGTTGCAAATCGTCATTTGTTTTGGAAAACATTCAAAATGTACAATTTTTTCTTTTTCAAAAATATTTTATCAATATAAACGATTATTTCAATAATCCTTTTTGTCTATAATCCTTGGATTAGTTAAAAAGTACGAGATTTCTGTATATTTAACGATTTCTAAATGTTGCAAATCGTCATTTGTTTTGGAAAACATTCAAAATGTACATATTTTTCTTTTTCAAAAATATTTCATAAATATAAACGATTATTTCAATAATCCTTTTTGTCTATAATCCTTGGATTAGTTAAAAAGTACGAGATTTCTGTATATTTAACGATTTCTAAATGTTGCAAATCGTCATTTGTTTTGGAAAACATTCAAAATCTACAATTTTTTCTTTTTCAAAAATATTTTATCAATATAAACGATTATTTCAATAATCCTTTTTGTCTATAATCCTTGGATTAGTTAAAAAGTACGAGATTTGTGTATATTCAACGATTTCTAAGTTATGCAAATTATCATTTGTTTTGGAAAACATTCAAAATGTACAATTTTTTCTTTTTCAAAAATATTTTATCAATATAAACGATTATTTCAATAATCCTTTTTGTCTATAATCCTTGGATTAGTTAAAAAGTACGAGATTTGTGTATATTTAACGATTTCTAAATGTTGCAAATCGTCATTTGTTTTGGAAAACATTCAAAATGTACATTTTATTCTTTTTCAAAAATATTTCATGAATATAAACGATTATTTCAATCATCCTTTTTGTCTATAATCCTTGGATTAGTTAAAAAGTACGAGATTTCTGTATATTTAACGATTTCTAAATGTTGCAAATCGTCATTTGTTTTGGAAAACATTCAAAATGTACTATTTTTTCTTTTTCAAAAATATTTCATCAATATTAACGATTATTTCAATAATCCTTTTTGTCTATAATCCTTGGATTAGTTAAAAAGTACGAGATTTCTGTATATTTAACGATTTCTAAATGTTGCAAATCGTCATTTGTTTTGGAAAACATTCAAAATGTACTATTTTTTCTTTTTCAAAAATATTTCATCAATATTAACGATTATTTCAATAATCCTTTTTGTCTATAATCCTTGGATTAGTTAAAAAGTACGAGATTTCTGTATATTTAACGATTTCTAAATGTTGCAAATCGTCATTTGTTTTGGAAAACATTCAAAATGTGCAATTTTTTCTTTTTCAAAAATATTTCATCAATATTAACGATTATTTCAATCATCCTTTTTGTCTATAATCCTTGGATTAGTTAAAAAGTACGAGATTTCTGTATATTTAACGATTTCTAAATGTTGCAAATCGTCATTTGTTTTGGAAAACATTCAAAATGTACAATTTTTTCTTTTTCGAAAATATTTTATCAATATTAACGATTATTTCAATAATTCTTTTTGTCTATAATCCTTGGATTAGTTAAAAAGTACGAGATTTGTGTATATTTAACGATTTCTAAATGTTGCAAATCGTCATTTGTTTTGGAAAACATTCAAAATGTACTATTTTTTCTTTTTCAAAAATATTTCATCAATATTAACGATTATTTCAATAATCCTTTTTGTCTATAATCCTTGGATTAGTTAAAAAGTACGAGATTTCTGTATATTTAACGATTTCTAAATGTTGCAAATCGTCATTTGTTTTGGAAAACATTCAAAATGTGCAATTTTTTCTTTTTCAAAAATATTTCATCAATATTAACGATTATTTCAATCATCCTTTTTGTCTATAATCCTTGGATTAGTTAAAAAGTACGAGATTTCTGTATATTTAACGATTTCTAAATGTTGCAAATCGTCATTTGTTTTGGAAAACATTCAAAATGTACAATTTTTTCTTTTTCGAAAATATTTTATCAATATTAACGATTATTTCAATAATTCTTTTTGTCTATAATCCTTGGATTAGTTAAAAAGTACGAGATTTGTGTATATTTAACGATTTCTAAATGTTGCAAATCGTCATTTGTTTTGGAAAACATTCAAAATGTACTATTTTTTCTTTTTCAAAAATATTTCATCAATATTAACGATTATTTCAATAATCCTTTTTGTCTATAATCCTTGGATTAGTTAAAAAGTACGAGATTTCTGTATATTTAACGATTTCTAAATGTTGCAAATCGTCATTTGTTTTAGAAAACGTTCATAATGTACAATTTTTTCCTTTTTTTTCGAAAATATTTCATCAATATAAACGATTATCTCAATAATCCTTTTTCTCTATAATCCTTGGATTAGTTAAAAAGTACGAGATTTCTGTATATTTAACGATTTCTAAATGTTGCAAATCGTCATTTGTTTTGGAAAGCATTCAAAATGTACAATTTTTTCTTTTTTTGAAAATATTTCAATATCAATCCATATAAACGATTATTTCGATAATCCATTTTATCTGCAATACTTGGATTGGTTGAAAAGAATCAAAGACTTTGTATATTTAATGATTTCTAAGAGCTGCAAAAGTCATTTACTTCGGAAAACGTATGAAATGTGCAATTTCCATCTTTTTCCCGGGAATATTTCATGATCGATTATTTCGATAATACTTTTTGACTTTTTCTGTACATTTAACGATTTCTAATGGCCGCAAATCATCATTTGCTTTGAATACGTGCGAAATGTACAATTTTCATCTTTTTCTGAAAAATTTGTCTTCAATATCATCGATTATTCCTATAATCCTCATACTAATAGTATAGCATGTAATTATTTTAATAATCTTCTTTGTCTATGATCCTTGGTTTGATAATAACCTATATCACTCCGAAATTTCGACATTTTCAACAATTAGTAAAATAGGTTCAAAATTCACTGGATTTCATTCTTTTGACAAAAATATTTCATCAATATAATCGATTACAACGTTTCGGTAATTTTGAAAAATTCCGGGAATTACACGCATGCCTAGCAAACATGCGGTATATTAAGTATATTATGAACATTTAAAAAAAGTTGTCGAACCAAATCACCTCTAAATGCAACAACAAATACAGACAAAAGACTCTAAAGAATGTAGTTGCATTCATTCAATACTTCACCCCGAAAAATATTAAAAATTTAGTTTAGATTAGACATTTTGAATGCATTTATTGTGGCGCCATCTGTCGCACTAAAGAGAAATCATATCGCTTTATGTAATAATGTAAACAGAGGCAGACAGAAACATAAAATATAATAAAATCATAACAGCAGTTAAAATAATATTAATAAAAGTAATAATGAAGAAATAATAAATAAAAAATATGGTGTCGCCATCTAGTTTCAAATACAGAAACTAAAAATTACGATATGAACGGATTTGAAATATTCTCCTTTTTAGAAGTCCGGATTTACGATGATTAACTGTATTATTAAAAAACCTAATTTAAATAAAAAATTACCACCAAATATTTAGTTGAATAGGATTGTTTTCACTAAGATTAAATTGGATGGTTTAGATATTCTAATGATTAACTATGATAGTAAGTAGACAAAAAAAGAAATTTTCTGTTAAAATAATAAAAGATTAATAATATCTTTCGAAAATAAAATCCATAAAATTAGACGTTTAATCACGTGACGTTCAACACTAATCATAGAAACATATGGAAGCGTGACGTCACATCTCGCGAACTGCCGTATTTTTAACTGTCATTTTCTGCCGTGTTTTTAACTGTCATTTTCGTACAAAGTGGACGAGTTTTCAACAATTGAGTTCGTTTTTAGTTTAATCTTGAAACTTAGGTATAATTTGGCATGGCATTAGGATTTAACAAAGCAGTAATTAGTCCAAAATTGACGCCGTTATGTTTGATAAATTGTTTAAAATGAATATCGACTTTTGTTTATCGGAATTCCGCGATGTTAAAATTTATATGTAAATATTACACTAGGAATGAACAAATTCTTATTTAATTCTTATTTATCAATCAGAGAATCGCGAAAATTGTATTTTAACTCAAATCATAAAACCTTAATCGAGTCGTAACATTTTATAGGTTATGTGTGATATATTATGGTAAATTTTGCAAAATTCATTTCTTTTACTTAACATTTATAAACAGATACATCGAAATGATATACTCAAAAATAAATTGTAAAACAGTTTATAAAGTTTGCCTCCTTGCTACTATTAACCACTTTTTTCGTATTTTTTTATTGTTTGGAACGTATATAAATAATTTTTTGACGTTTTTATCATTGTACTTTCATATTATGGCACTATACACTATTTATAATAAGAAGAATTCATTATTTATTAAAAAAAAAACAATCGACTATCATAAACAAATTCACGAGGTATGACGTCATTAAAGACACCATGACAGTCTCGACCATTTACGCGGTAATTTCTTAAAACTCAAAATACTAATGTAAAAGGCGAATTTTTCTCAAAATATATTTTTGCGATGAAATAGTTAATAAACTATAGTTTTAAACCAATTTCCAAATTTTATCAACTAGCTTATTATGTAGAAAAAATAATCCAGTAAATTGTGATCATAATTGGCAGTTAACGTGTTAAAAATTATATATATTATATTATTTTGAACTAATACCTTACAATATCTTTTTTAAAACCCATATCAAGTAGACGATCTGCTTCGTCTAAAACCAAACAACGTACGTTTTGAGTTTTAAATGCGTTTGTATGTAACATGTGATCCAATAATCTACCGGGTGTTGCTACAAGTATATGCACTCCTTTTCTGAGTCGATTTTTTTCCGTATTTCTGTTTTCACCACCGCATAAATTACCGACGACGATCCATTGGAAAGTCTACAAGTTACAAGAATTTTTTATAACAAAATAATATTGAAATTTTGGAAACTTACGTTTATTTTTTTTAGTAATTCTTGCGTTTGGAGCGCTAATTCCCTAGTAGGGACTATGATTATAGCTTGTACTCCGTCGGTTCTTTGTAATCTGGGGGTTATGGATTGTACGGAATTTAGAATTGGAACGGCATACGCTAATGTTTTGCCCGAACCAGTTTGAGATCTAATCTATTGATTAAATGTTGATAACAAATAAATTATAAACGATAATGTACTTACCAATACGTTACGTCCTTTCAGAATAACCGGTATAGCTTTCTCTTGTACGTTCGTTAATGTTGTAAAATTATGTTTTTCTAGGTTAGAAACTATATATTTGTGTATTTCCAAGTCACTGAAAGATTTGCTTGTACTAAATACTTTTTCTACAACCGATTTACCTTTTGAATTTCCTTTAACATATATATCTTTACGTCCGACGTTGAATAGCGAATATTGTTGAGGTGTTTTCGTAGATTCACTTGATGGTATTGGATTACCTTCTTTTGCTGCTTTTTTGGCTGCTAATTTGTCTTTTTTCCATTTACGTTTTATAAATGTTCTCGCAGTATCTGTTTCTTTAGTCGATTCCGCTATTTTATCAACTCTAACCTCACTTTTATTAAACTTTTTCTTATTAAACTCTTTGTTTGAAGTTTCGGCTTTATCATCACTATTACTTACTATTAGTTCACGTTGTTTTTTCTCATTTTTAACACCTACAATGCTAGTTTCTAATATCTCTGTGGTTTTCGATAACTTTTTAGATATATCCACATTTTCATTTTGTTTTTTTCTTTTTTTGGCTACTATAGCGCTTTTGGGTGCTTTGCTATCATTATTCCAAACAAAATTAAAAGAAGTCATACCACTAATATAAATACGAGATATAAAAATAATTAGATTACACAAACAATATTGTTTACGAATTGTGAGGTTATATTCTTTTAGTGGCACATGTCACATAGAACCATAGATACAAATTTATAAAATTACGATTACTATTCTCATCTCTTTCTATATTCATTTATAAAAAAGAAATATTACCATAATGGAGGGAATAATATATTTTATTGATACAAAAGAATGATTTATTTTTAGAGCCTAATAGTCCATATCAATGTATATTTCGTGTAATTACAACAAATTATTTCTAATTTTTAATTAATTTCTTATTTAAATCTGCAATGTAAGGAGTTTATTTTGAAAGACGAGAATGGAATGATTTAGAAGTATATATACATCACAAAGCAGTGAACTATCAGTTTTTTCTTCCCTCCGATACTCAATCCTCCCTTAGGGTATTATAATTACATTTTAAAATTGATAAAAGCACTGATAAAGTTACAAAGAATAAAAATATGTTCGTGTTTCTGATCTAATGTGGAAAATTCGACGAATTCATGAATTTGGTCTCTTCGGGCCGTTGACAATAAGGCTTTAAAAGGACGGATTTAGGGATATCAATCACTTTTAGTAGCTTTAGGGTCAAGGGATCACGTCGTCCTTTACTTTTACTCTATTCCCCGGCACGAGGGCACTTAATGGAAAGCTAATGTGCTACTAATTCCCGCAATCCTATTCAAGTGTAACTTCGGACCCTGTTAAATCGATTTATCTTTACAGGATGTTGGGATTTTAGTTAGAATGATGATGATCGTCGGCGGATGGGTTCATCAATAAATATTATCGAGAGTGATTTAAAATCGTATCACGAATATGAGTTTATCTATGATAAATTCTTCGTTTTCATTTGCAGTACTTTTTCTTAAATAGTTATATACGAGGAATACTTAGTTTGTAAAAAGTTAATTGATTAAATTTATAGTTTTAGGAGATTAATTGGATTGAATTGATTTTATTTTATAAAAATTTCTTTTTGCAATTAGCTTTAACTCTTTTTTCATTCAATATATGTGTAATAAAATATGTACGAATCCAATTCAAAAGTAACGGAGGGCTATGAACAGATATTATATAGAGATAAGTGGGAGGGGGCGTCCCTAAAATACGCCCGCTTCGTTTGCGAATTCCCTGAGGATATAACACCTTTAACCAAAGCGGTCCCGCGTTGACATTAGTAACGCTCCGGCGCCTGGGATTCACCGCATAATGTATAATTCATTTTTTTGTTTTTCTAATTTGTTTTTTTTTTTTAAATAATCTACGGGGTGATCAAGAAGATGAAAATTCCAATGTTTAGAATGTTTAAAGAAAATTTTAGTACAATTTTTAGTATATATCTCCGAAAATATTTATTCTAGAGAAAAAAGTGTTGGACATAAATTGAAGCTTCTGAGAAGCTTTATAAAAAAGGTTATATACGTTTTTTACGTAAATTCGTTCGTTTGACTGATGTGACCCCAAACATCTTGGCTTGATTAACATGTATCGGAAAGTTTGAGTATCCGGGACAATCTGTATAATCATCTTGCTTTCAGCATATTTGTTTCGTATAAATACATCAAAAAATTTTGTATTTTCAGTTTTTTTTATGATAAATGCCCTATTTTTAGGGTTAGAAGTCAAACTGTAAAGTTTCCAACAATGGAATCCATTCAAGCATAAATTGAACCATCCAAAATGATTTACAGAAAATTGATCTTAACAATACAAAGAGAAAAAAGTTCGCTAGTCATAACACATATTTCCGAGCTATTTGAATCGATTTTAGAAAACCATCAACTCTAGATAAATATTCCACATTTTCAATTTGAATTTCTAAAAGTTGGGAGTAGATCCATTTATCATAACAGAAAAAAGTCGCGTTTCAAAAAGAAATGAACCCCTACACTTTTATAACAATGAAATAGGATAATTTGAAGGTTAGTTTTCAATACTAAACGAAAAAAAAATTACGATATCCACATTACTAAAGCACAGTTGTTATAAGCATTTTTCTGTGCTTTATTTTCCTAAACTCGAAGAAAAACCCGGTAGTTTCCAGTATTTATTTCTTATTTTCTTATTTCTTGTTACTTTTCATCTACATTTTCATTATATTTTAGTACATAACCTCGAAAAAACTCGAATACAATACATCAAAAGATACAAACAAACAATTTTATGAAAAGTAACAAAAAATTTTGTTATATATAAAAATACGTTTCTAGGGAATTTATTTCTGGTTAAAATCTTCGTCCAAATGTCAAACGTTGTGCACACAACATTCATTATACGGCTCGAAAGGTATTCTACGTGATGGCTGCCATTTTTCTGGATATTTTCTTCATGTGGAGACTAACTCAAGTAACTTATCCTGGAAATCAATTTACCAAAAGAAATTTCACGAATTCCTGGTAGAGTTCAATTGGACAAGTGTGAAGTAGCTTCGTCTTGTTGGAACCATGTTCTTTGGTCATAACTGTTGAAATCTTTCAGTTCAGGCACTAAGAAATCGTCTAATTTTGCCCATAAAGCTCTGAATTCACTGTTACTTTGCGTCTTCATTTTCAAAAAGTGTTTCGTATTAGTCGCACCCCATTTTGATTGTAGACGTGTCCATTAAGATAAATTCGAAAATAAGATGTTGGTAAACGTTGAAAAGCGCTCAATCATTTTGAGGATTCACCAGCACGTTTCCTAATAGATAATTCAGGCTTGTCACGAATATTTAGATCTAGAAGACATAGAACGCTTGGATTTTGGTTTATCCGTTGTTGATCTAGTCTCTTCTGGACTTAGGAACCAACGCGAGATTACAGAGGAAAAAGTCGTGTCAAATCTGGCGAATATAGTGGCTGAACGATGATTAGCATTTTCGACTTTAATGTTTCTTTTTCTGTTTTGGGTCAATTTTGGATTGGTAAAACCAAGTTTCGTTGCAAGATTATCATTTATCATCAAAACGAATTTTATTTTCATAACTTTGACTCAACTAGAATCGCTTCGTACGCTAGATTAATGGACTATAATAATTAGCAGATACGGAAATAATTTTATGCAAAAGAAATGATTGTCAAGTTTTCGGAAAAGTTTTTCTTGGAAACCAATTAAATTAGCGTTTTTTCCGTTGAAGAATATATAGATATAGTTATAGCTATAGCTGTAGACCGTCTTCGTAAGGAACTTTATAATCGAATCGGAATGTCTGGGTATCAAATACGTTCACCATTATCAGAAACTTCGATAACTATCACCTTGATTGGAACTTCGTTAATTACCGATGAAGGTAGTATCCTCCGAAATCTAAATCAATTAAAATCAGTGGAAGGCGTATTTCAATTCGCGTCCTTTGACGGTAATTAAGTTTATTCAACTGTTCCCTTTGAGGCTTTAATTAGTTATATAAAGACAACAAGGAAACGATGATACCTTTGAACGTGCCGAACGTTTAATTTAAAGGAAACACCTTTGAAATATCCGATTATGTGTTTGGGATGTTCAATTATGCATATTCCAAGCACGAGAAAGTTATTTTTATTTGTGTGATAAACCTTGGGATCAATTTTATTTCAAAATAGAGATTTCTGCACGCGAATCGTTAGATTTTTCCTAAACATTGAGGGAAATAAGAAGGATAATAATCACTTTCGTTTAAATCAATTACAAGTTCGTTTAAAACTGGTTCGTTTCTCCAATTCTTGGTGCTGATGTTTGAAGGTATTTCGGAAAATGTACGAAGTCTGCACTTTTCGTGTTTTTATCGGAAATATTTCATCAATATAATCGATTATTTTAATAATCCGTTTTGTCTATAATCCTTGTATTAGTTAAAAAGTACGAGATTTCTGTATATTTAACGACTTCTAAGTGATGCAAATCGTCATTTGTTTTAGAAAACGTTCATATTGTACAATTTTTTCCTTTTTTTCGAAAATATTTCATCAATATAAACCATTATTTCAATAATCCATTTTATCTGCAGTCCTTGGATTGATCGAAAAGAATCAAATACTATTTATATTTAACAATTTCTAAGAGCTGCAAAAGTTATTTACTTCAGAAATCGTACAAAATGTGCAGTTTTCATCTTTTTTTTGATAATATTTCATCAATATAATCGATTATTTCAATAATCCGTTTTGTCTATAATCCTTGGATTAGTTAAAAAGTACGAGATTTCTGTATATTTAACGACTTCTAAGTGATGCAAATCGTCATTTGTTTTAGAAAACGTTCATATTGTACAATTTTTTCCTTTTTTTCGAAAATATTTCATCAATATAAACCATTATTTCAATAATCCATTTTATCTGCAGTCCTTGGATTGATCGAAAAGAATCAAATACTATTTATATTTAACGATTTCTAAGAGCTGCAAAAGTTATTTACTTCAGAAATCGTACAAAATGTGCAGTTTTCATCTTTTTTTCGAAAATATTTCATCAATATAATCGATTATTTCAATAATCCGTTTTGTCTATAATCTTTGGATTGGTTACGAAATTTCTATATATTTAATGATTTCCAAGGACTAAAATCGTAATTTTTTTTGTAAAACGTTCATAATCTACTAATTTTCATTCATATTAAAAATATTCTATCAATATAATCGATTATTCCAAAAATCCATTTTGTCTTTAATTCTTAGATTGTATAAAATGTATCAAACAACAAATGTAAATCTAACGAATAATGAAGACAACAACCGTTATTTTCTTTGAAAATTTTTTAAATTTTCATCTGTTTTTCCAAAATATTTCATCAATATAATCAATCATTCTAATAATCCCTTTCATCTATAATCCTTAACTTGAATGTATCTAATAATGTTATTGATTATTTTATTAATCCACTTTTTCTATAATCCTTGGATTGATAATAACTTATTCCAATACGGAATTTTCGATTTTTTAACGATTAATAGGGGATGTAATAATGAAAAACATTCAAAATTTGTTAATTTTGTAATCCTTTTTGTTTCTAAAACCTCTATTACTTACTTTTTTGTCTTATGCGCGATCATCTTAGTATCGAGGATAGTAGAGAGTTCGTTAACTTAAAAATTACTATAATACATCATTAAAACTATGCACAACGAATGATTAAAGTACGTCGCGCGAGCTGAATCTCTGGAAACGGCGTATATTCAATGACATCTCGGCGTTCGAGATCTTCGATGTCCAATTCCAAAAGTCTCGCTTCGTCTCGTGTAAAGGTATATTGGTTTTTCCTAAAAAGTGTATCAGGCATGTAGAAGAGGATCAATTTAATCATATTCTATTTGAACATCAGGTATAGGTCAGATAAAGAAGCAAGGATCATAATTTAAATGCAAGGTAAATATTTTATTGGACTTTTCCGATTGAAATGATACGATGCGTTATCCAATATAATTAAACTGTTTGTTTGTAGTACTGGTAACAGTTTTGAAACAAGACACGAAAAGGGCCCCAGTAAATTTTCCAAACGCTCGTACCACAAGAATAATTCTTCTTCTGAATTACACTATTTGACGTGCGTTTCGATAACCAAGTTATCGTCTTCAGAGAATGAAGGTAAACCTTCGAAACGCGAGTCGAATAGTGTAATTGGTGTAGTAATAATGTAAACAGTGTGTTCACTATGATTATCACCAACGGTTCTAGCAATTACAACTTATTTGGTTTGTCATTTATTGAAATTTTACATTTTTAGGCATTTTTAAATACTCTAAAGTTAAAATTTCAAATGGATAATAACCAATTTCCATCTGTTAATGGCGATTCGAGTTTTCGTATTTAAACTGTAGATTTTTTCACATATTAACACTTTTTGATCATCTGTTGATAGATGTTGTCGTGTTTTTTCAACTGTTTGGTCTTTCCCTCTATACCAGGCTCTAGTAGGTTGATTAAAAACTTTTATTTAAGAATAGTTTGATCTTCAATACACCAAACACTCGCAGAATTCACAACTAATTACTGATTGTGAATCGAAAATAATATAATCGATTTTGTTGTTGTTTATTTATACTTTTGAATGATTCTGGAAATTAAATATTGTAATGTAGACTTGGATAAGTTGATAACTATTAATTTTAATAAGAATTTTGTCAACTAGATTTTTTAGATAAACGTATATCTATGTTTTTATTTAAAAATGTCTCGTATCCTTTTTAAATCTATATCAATTTCGACCGTATATTACCTTCTAGTCTCTCCGTTTTCCCCTTGTCGACATCGAATCTAAGAGGACGGAATCCACTAAAAGTTTTCAAAGAGTACGTATTTTCCATTTGGACTAAATCCAATTTTTATCCGTCCATTATTCAAATACGCAGATTTATGTGTACCAGCCTCGGTATATAAATCCACTGAAAATACGAGAAAATGGTTCGACTCGATCCTAATTTATTGGCCGAAACGCTCGGGTGCCAACCAAATTGTTACAAAACTCAACGTCGTCGAAATTAGACTGAAAAAAGAAAAATAAAACGACGGGGAAGGAACGAAATTATCTATAATTCAGATGAATAATTGTTTATTTATTTAATAAATAGCCAGATTGAATCATAAAAAAGAAGAAGAAGCAAAGACTGTACGTCCAGTCAATTCGACCGTTAATGTCAAACTTCAAAATGGCAATGTCATATAATTATATTGATATCAGTGTTGCCAAATCTCAAAACTTATATAGCAACCCTCGTATAGCAAAGTTTGGCCTTATTTTCATAGTTTTTATGTATCAATTACTATTAATTTAGACTAACAGCAATTCTTTAAGATATTTAGATCCCAATATCCCATTCAGAAGTCTTGTTTATTTATTTAATAAATAGTCAAAATGAATCATGAAAAAGAAGAAAAAACGTTCCGTCAATTCGATGTTTCGACCGTTAATGTCAAACTTCAAAATGGTAATGTCATATAATTATTTTGATATCAGTGTTGCCATATCTCAAAACTTGTATAGCAGCCCTCGTATAACAAATTTTGGTTTTATATTCATAGTTTTTTTGTATCAATTGCTGTTATTGTAGACTAACAGCAATTCCTTAAGATATTTGGATCCCAATATCCCATTCAGAAATCTTTAAATCTTGTTTATGTTTATCATTTGTAATTTCCAAGTTGACAGGTGACAGATTATAAAGTTTAGTATATCGCAAGTTGCAGTTAACCTAAGATGTTACATTTTTTATATTTGTTGCACCCTGTATTTCGAAAACCAATAGAGCTCGATATAATATTAATTCATTGACTGTTCGGTAGACGATTTATCAAGATTAAGGCTCATTTATTTCCGATCGGTCGAACATTTACCACGGATTTTGATTCGCCATTAGAATTTCATATTTTTTGTGGTTATGATCCGCTAGAGTGCGCGCACGTGTCCAAACAATTATTTAAGAATCGTTGATCTAATGGGTGTACTTTGTTACTTATACAATTTAAAAATTCGTTAGGGGAAGGAATTTCCCCGAATGGACAAACTAATTTGGAAAAATTTTCATTCTACGCCCGTGAAAAAAAACTGCCTTGGTTCACAAAGAAATATGTGAAGTTCATGGTGCTGATACCTTAACAGTGTTGGTAAAAAAAATTCCGTTCTGGAGGTTTTTTCCTCACAACGGATCTACTGAAGTTGATGATGACCAAAACAAGTCAGTATACAATTGAAATGTGTTGGGTTAGTTAAGAAGTTTGATCCTTTCTTGGAAAGAATCATCTCTGGTGATGAAAAATGTACAATAAACAATAAAAAAACCTCATGCTGTCAGCTTGGTGGGATACCGAAGTTGTTGTGTTTTTTTAAGCTGCTTCCAGAGAACCAAACGATCAATTCTGATGTTTACTATCAATAATTAATGAAACTGGATAAGGCAGTCAATGAAAAACGGTCAGAATTGTCCAATCGGAAAGGTTTAATAATAATGCAAGGTCTAAGACATCTTTGGCAACTCGTGGGAAACTATTGGAGCTTGGCTGTGGTTTTGAATTGCATCCAGAGAACCAAACGATCAATTTTGATGTCCATTGTCAAAAATTAATGAAACTGGATGAAGCAATCAATGAAAAACGGCTAGAATTGTCAAATCGGAAAGGTTTAGTGATAATGAAAGGTCTAAGACATCTTTGGCAACTCGTGGGAAACTATTGGAGCTTGGCTATGGTTTTTGAATTGCTTCCAGAGAACCAAACGATCAATTTTGATATCCATTGTCAAAAATTAATGAAACTGGATGAAGCAATCAATGAAAAACGGCTAGAATTGTCAAATCGGAAAGGTTTAGTGATAATGAAAGGTCTAAGACATCTTTGGCAACTCGTGGGAAACTATTGGAGCTTGGCTATGGTTTTTGAGTTGCTTCCAGAGAACCAAACGATCAATTTTGATGTCCATTGTCAAAAATTAATGAAACTGGATGAAGCAATCAATGAAAAACGGCTAGAATTGTCAAATCGGAAAGGTTTAGTGATAATGAAAGGTCTAAGACATCTTTGGCAACTCGTGGGAAACTATTGGAGCTTGGCTGTGGTTTTGAATTGCTTCCAGAGAACCAAACGATCAATTTGGATGTCCATTGTCAAAAACTAATGAAACTGGATGAAGCAATCAATGAAAAACGGCTAGAATTGTCAAATCGGAAAGGTTTAGTGATAATGAAAGGTCTAAGACATCTTTGGCAACTCGTGGGAAACTATTGGAGCTTGGCTGTGGCTTTTGAATTGCTTCCAGAGAACCAAACGATCAATTCTGATGTTTACTATCAATAATTAATGAAACTGGATAAGACAGTCAATGAAAAACGGTTAGAATTGTCCAATCGGAAAGGTTTAATAATAATGCAAGGTCTAAGACATATTTGGCAACTCGTAGGAAACTATTGGAGCTTGGTTGGGAAGTGATGTCACATCCCTTATACAGCCCTGATCTGGCACCGTCTGATTACTATTTATTTCGAAGTTTGAATGGTCAAACTTTTATAAATAAAGATGAACTTCAATCGCACCTGGTTCAGTTTTTTACTGATGATACATGAAGCTGAAAGAAAGATAGTAAAAGGTCATTGAGCAAAGTGGAAATCATATAATTGATTAAAAACTATTGTTCATTTTGTTTTATGCAACAAAACTGAAATTAGGTATCAGGTAGCTCCTCCACATATTATTTAGGTTAGATTAGATCAGATAGTTCTCTAAGTGGAAGTACTTGTCGGCTTGGAGAACAAAATAGAGCCCAAGCTGATTACCAGCAGGAAAAAAGTTCCTCCGATACCTAGAAGTGATGATTGATGCTAGTTTTAGTTTCAAAAATCAAAAAACAAGCAGAGCTCATGAAGGAGGAGGTCTTTGTAGAGATGAACATTTTAATTTGGTTTATGTCGAATTTAGGTGGTTCAAAAGAATAAAGGAAAGCTCTGTTGTCATCTCATAAGGATTTGAGCCAAAGTACCATAAAAGCAAAAATCTGGAAAAAGATTAGACAGAGGTTTCTAAGGTCTATTTTTCCTTGATCTATGGATCAATTACAGTTCTAGTGAACGGCGAACTTCCTGGAATAGCTTCAAGAAAATCGCTTATTGTTATAAAAAATTTTATTTCTCTAATAATAATTAGATTTTTTGCCTTATTCTTTGATCAAATTTTCAAAGTGCTCTATCGAAATACGTGAATCAAAATCTAAAACCAAAATATTGGACCTGTTTCCGATATAAATCGTCAACATGGAAGTTTGAAAACATATTAAGTTTTGATGTATTCAAATGGGCTGCCCTAAAAGGTCCATAACATCAAACTCGTTGTTTGGTTTTCTAGAAAGCTATAAAATCGAAAAAAAAAGGATGAATATTCGATTTGAGGATTTCACAGCGGCGTCACCGTCAACTGCAATCTAAAATATTTATAACATTTCCAAATTCATACGAGGGTATGTGAAAATTTTGCTATGGATGATTCTAGAATTACATTTCGAAATAGGGTTAGTGTTTTTGGGTTCTCAAACTAAATCCACAAATTTAAAAAAAAAGTTGTTAAATAACGAAAAACTCATAATATTTATCCAAATATATGCAGTGTTGTTTACGAGGTTGATTCGAGAAATACCTGGCTTGATCTAGAGATGGAGATAGTCATCTGCTTTTTCGTTATCAACAATTAAATATTAAGTAGCAGAGTTTAAGGGAAGGTACGAAGACTTTAGATATATCGAAGAAAATCCACTGGATAATCATCGATTGAGAAAAAAACAATATCTTGAATATTAATCCACAGAAATTAAGTTTTTGTGTTGTTTCATGCACCCTATTCGCCAGATTTAACCCCCTCGAGTTATTTTCTGTTTCCATACTTTAAAAAAATTGCTTGGTGGTAAAATATGTACAGGTGTTGAATGAGAAAATGTGTATGGATCTAAAAAAAGATCGTATGGAAAAATAAATATATTTTTCATTCCAAAATTTTCTTTGTTGGGACTATCCTCGTATTAAAAATTATTTACCAATTAAAAATTAACTTTCAAATACTAATTTTTGAATTACTCCGTTCACTTTTACACTGAGGGAAAAAATTTAACAACCCTCCTGAAAAAGTTATTTCTTTTTCTTCGCAATTAGATTAGATTTTGAATCTTCTGATGGGTTGACGAGAAAATTTAAAAACTCGTGTTTTAAAAGTTAGCAGAAGCCATTTGAACAAATTACGCTTTTCGTTTCTTTTCATTTCTTTTGGGAAAAGGGGAGCAAATTTTGAAGCATTTTCCGAAGCTAATTCGGTGAAGTAGATTAAGTGGCCGACCGGCGACTCGTTTTATTTTTCTTATTGGAGGAAATTATTTGTTTAATATTCTTCCGAAATGGATGTTTCGTTTTTATACTATTTCAAATTTTCATTTTAAAAACGTCTTTCATGTTTGTGATGGAAATATATTTTTTAGAACTAAAAAAATACTAAAAAACTATTCAAAAAGATCCTTCGAATATATTACAAATTATTTTTTTGGCATATTTACAAGGATGGTTCCAGAAGTACCTGGTCCAACAAAAAAATTTTGAAAAATTCCACGTAATCTCCTTTTAGCTCCTTATAGCTCGATTTTCTTTTTATAATAAGAATCGTCAAGACTCTGAGTCATTGTTTCAAGTCTGGGAACAGGAAATTATCCAAAGAGGCTAAATCTGGCGATTAGGATGCATGAGGTGGTAATTCAAACTTTAAATCATTATTGTATGTAATTTAATGCTTTATTTCAAGCTGTCATCACTCTAAAACGACAGAATCATTCAAAATTTCACACGTTTACTCAAAATGGATGACTATACAATAATTTCATAAATTTCTGTCATTATCTTAACCAGGATAACCGTATAAATTAATTGAACATTAAGATTTTGGACAGATGTTAATCAAGTTTTTTCAACTATTTCTTTGAATAATTCCCGAAAAAAATCCATTTTTGTATAAGGGAAAGTGAGTTTTAAAAGTAAAGGACCATATGGCTATCTCCAGGCCAGATTTGTTCACTGAATAATAATATGATGCTAATTTAAAGTTGATAAAATCAGTGGTATGTTCAGATGCACCCTCTGAATGTAACTTAAATGAAATACCAAACATAATGACATAGTGTAAAATTACAAAAAGGGTCTTTTAAGTAGATATATATGTATATATTAACATGTGCGACATGTATTTTAAATTTATTCGAATGATGATTCTTTTAATAGATGTACATCGATATTAGGGGTTGTCGATTCGCTTTCGAATCAAAGCGATTTTAGTACCTTTTTGGTAATAATTTTTGTTCTATCGGACCAAAAATTAGAGATCAAGTTCATTAACTCATTTATAGGAGAATATATATAGTTTCAGGTCAGAGTTGCGCTTTAATCGAACAAAATATTCTTAAATTGCGCATTAATGGGACAAAAAGTTATTAAAACCCGTATTTTTTCAAAAAAACTTTTTTATAAGAGCAAAAACCACAGTTTAAGTCAAAAGTTGTGCATTTATTAAACAACATATTCTTAAATTGCGCATTAATTGGACAAAAAGTTATTAAAACCTGTATTTTTTTAACAAAACTCTTTAATAAGAGCAAAAACCAAAGTTCAAGTAAAAAGTTGCGCATTTATTGAACAACATATTCTTAAATTGCGCATTAATTGGACAAAAAGTTATTAAAACCCGTATTTTTTTAACAAATCTCTTTTATAAGAGCAAAAACCACAGTTTAAGTCAAAAGTTGTGCATTTATTAAACAACATATTCTTAAATTGCGCATTAATTGGACAAAAAGTTATTAAAACCCGTATTTTTTTAACAAATCTCTTTTATAAGAGCAAAAACCACAGTTTAAGTCAAAAGTTGTGCATTTTTTAAACAACATATTCTTAAATTGCGCATTAATTGGACAAAAAGTTATTAAAACCTGTATTTTTTTAACAAAACTCTTTTATAAGAGCAAAAACCACAGTTCAAGTAAAAAGTTGCGCATTTATTGAACAACATATTCTTAAATTGCGCATTAATTGGACAAAAAGTTATTAAAACCTGTATTTTTTTAACAAAACTCTTTTATAAGAGCAAAAACCACAGTTCAAGTAAAAAGTTGCGCATTTATTGAACAACATTTTCTTAAATTGCGCATTAATTGGACAAAAAGTTATTAAAACCTGTATTTTTTTAACAAAACTCTTTTATAAGAGCAAAAACCACAGTTTAAGTAAAAAGTTGCGCATTTATTGAACAACATATTCTTAAATTGCGCATTAATTGGTCAAAAAATTATTAAAATTCGTATATTTTTAACAAAACTCTTTTATAAGAGCAAAAACCACAGTTTAAGTAAAAAGTTGTGCATTTATTGAACGAAATATTATTAAATTGCGCATTAATTGGACAAAAAGTTATTAACAACTTGATTTTTTGAACTAAACTCATTCAAAGGAGCACAAAGACACAGTTTAAGCTCAGTTCAGTTTCATTAATTGAACAAAAAGATGTTAATAACTAAATTTTTTTAACTAAACTCATTTGTAGGAGCAAAAAAACACGTTTCAGTTCATATTTGCGCATTAAATGGACAAAAAGTTATTAACAACCGGATCTTACAACCTAAACTTATTCATAGAAGCAATAAAAACAAAGTTTCAGTTAAAAGATGCGTATTAATTGAACAAAATGTTATTAAAATGCTCATTAATTGGACAGAATATTATTAAATTGCGTATTAAATGGACAAAAAGTTATTAACAACCAAAAAAACACAGTTTCAGTTGAAAATTGTGTGTTAATTGAACAGAAAGTTGTGCATTAATTGAGAAAAAAGTTATTAATAACTAGATTTTTTGGTTAGGTTATTACGTTATTTTTAAGTGCAAAAAAACAGTTTTCGCTCTAAATGAAAGGAAAATAGGTAAAAATCGGTTCAAATTTACGTATTAATTGAACAAAATATCATTATATTGCTCATTAATTGGACAAACAGTTATTATCAACCAGATTTTTTAAACTAAACTCATTTATAGGAGCAAAAAACACAATTTAGGATAAAAGTTGCGATTTATTTGAACAAAACATCATTAAATTGTCCATTAATTGGACAAAAAGTTATTAATAACCGAATTTTTTAAGCTAAACTCATTTATAGAAGCAAAAAAACAGTTTCAGTTCAAAATATGCGCTTTATTTGAACAAAATATCATTAAATTGTGCAAAAATTGGACATAAAGTTATTAACAACCAAAAAACACAGTTTCAGTTGAAAGTTGTGTATTAATTGAACATTTTTAAGAGCAAAAAAAACAGTTTTGGCTCTAAATGAAAGGAAAATAGGTAAAAATCGGTTCAAATTTACGTATTAATTGAACAAAATATCATTATATTGCTCATTAATTGGACAAACAGTTATTAGCAACCAGATTTTTTAAAATGAAACTCATTTTCAGCAACAATTTCAGTTCAAAGCTACGCATTAATTGAACAAAATGTTATAAAATTGCGCATTAATTGGACAAAAAGTTATTAATAATCGGATTTTTTAAACGAAACTCATTTGTAGGAGCAAAAAAATACAATTTCAGTTCAAAGCTACGCATTAATTGAACAAAATGTTATAAAATTGCGCATTAATTGGACAAAAAGTTATTAATAATCGGATTTTTTAAACGAAACTCATTTGTAGGAGCAAAAAAATACAATTTCAGTTCAAAGCTACGCATTAATTGAACAAAATGTTATAAAATTGCGCATTAATTGGATAAAAAGTTATTAATAACCGGATTTTTTAAACGAAACTCATTTGTAGGAGCAAAAAAATACAATTTCAGTTCAAAGCTATGCATTAATTGAACAAAATGTTATAAAATTGCACATTAATTGGACAAAAAGTTATTAGTAACCGGATTTTTTTAACTAAACTCATTTGTAGGACCAAAAAAACTGATTTTGAAATGCCAAAAGTGTCACTTGATTAGTCGGTCGACGATTCAGTCGCTCAGGATATTTAAATATAGATACATCGATCAAGGGAAGAGTTCGCTTCGAACACCCTGTAGAAAGAGCACAATGAAAACGATATAGGTATAATAATACGTAAAAAAATAATTGCTTTAATGACACGTCAACTATATTTGCAAGACAATGGATTTTAACAGGAAACAACCACTGATAATAATAAGTAGAGAGATCAATTAAAAAAAATGTAATTGCAGATAAAAACCCCGCATTTTTATTAGCGAACCATTTTATTATTATTTTAAATGACATACATTTTGTACAAAAATTACGATCCATCGTTTGCTTCAAGGAATTATATACGAAAAATATAAAAAAAAATAGGGTAACTATTAACAACGTTATTTTTAATAACACGTGTTAGGTCAATTGAAATGGTCTATTTAAAAATACCCATTCATAAAAGCAAAGTGCATAACGTGCTGTTATTTGCACGACATTGCAACCACGAACAAATCTATGGGGAATACAATCTTTCTATTAACACATAATTCAAAGAGGATTCAATTACACGAGAAGGTGATATCCACTCAGGATCTACTCAATTAACTTTACTACGAAGATAAAACTCAATCTCAAGCTAGACAGGCAAACCAGAGTGGACTCACACTAGATACTGAACTCCTCTGGAACAAACAAAATCCCTGATGGCGTGCAGAAACTTCTAGCTTCTATATGAGCATCCGAGGCTCCAATAGAAGTAAATCTAAATCTTCCCGTCTCTCCACATACTTTGAAATCCCGGGAAACACTCAAATGAATCGGAAACTCCAAAGCAATACATGTGGGAACGTTTGAAATAGAAGATGAAGATTTCCAGGTAGTCTGAGTCAACCCACATTTTCTAATAAGAAGTTATACATATATTGGTGGTTCGCGGGGGAATTTTACCTTACTAAACCACCCCCTTCTGTTGCTGACGAAAACAAAGAAACTCTATTATTGGAGAAGAGTTCTAGAACTGGGAAAAACCTCGAATGATTCATAACCGTATGATCTCAGGAGTTTGAGGAACTTCTCGAGATGTCCAGCAACGATATTAAGATGGTGATCGGTGTTCTGATAGTTCATTATTTGACCTTGAGGTTCTACATGCTCAAAAGAGTATGTACTTTGTGAATGTCCTACCCATTCAATAGAAAGTTTAGGTGTTTCGAAGAGGAAAAGCTCACAATTTGGAAAGTAGGATAAAAACCCAGAAGAGTAGCCTCTTTTGGAAGGACTAGAAAGACTGACTCAAAAGTTATAGAGACTCCCGAAATAGTCTATTTTCTACTGTTTATAACTACAGAATGTCCAAAGTTTGAATTAGACTCAGCAAGATCGTAGCCAAAAAAAGCATTTTATTACAGAATTGAATTCAGTCTTTACAGCGAACCAATCAATTACGTCCTTGGTGTCTATTATAACATTATTCTTAAGTGGATTGTCATTAACACTAAATCATTTAGGCTGTAGCATTTCCTAAATAAGATATTTTTGGAGAATAGAAAGTCCACTGTCACCAGACAGGCTTAATTCTTGTTCAATGAAGGCGCTAAGGAATCTGGTTGCTCCAATTCACTCAGTTATACCAATTGGGCACCGTTCAGCTTGAAGGCTGCTTGAATCGACTACCATCGCTGGAATTCTGACTGCGTCCGAGGTACCACTAGCAAAATTTGAATCTACGATCGAAATTAACCTCGTAAAGTGCGTCAATTAATAGTCAGCGCCACTGTTTTTATATTTTCGTTAGTGGCGCGTCGACAACAGAGCCCGTTTTTAAGAATTTCGGATACGTCTACTACATTTTTGAACGATTTAGTAACGGAGAGTTCGGAAATTATTAATCCGCGTTCGTAAACAAAAAAAATTCTTGGCAGTTATTCATCCTGACTGCGTCCGAGATACCACTTGTCAAATTTGAATATACGATCGAAATTATTCTCGTAAAGTACGTGGAGGAGACGCGGACTGCTCAATTAATAGTCAGCGCCACTGTTTTTATATTTTCGTTAGCGGAGCGTCGACAACGGAGCCCGTTTTTAAGAATTCTTGGTACGTCTACTAAATTTTGGAACGATTTAGTAACGGCGAGTTCGGATATTGTTAATGCGCGTTCGTATACAAAAAAAAATTCTTGATAGTTATTAATCCCGACTGCGTCCGAGATACCAATTGTCAAATTTGAATCCGCGATCAAAATTAACCTCGTAAAGTGCGTGTAGGAGACGCGGACTGCTCAACTAATAGTCAGCGCCACTGTTTTTATATTTTCGTTAGCGGGGCGTCGACAACAGAGCCCGTTTTTAAGAATTCTTGCTACGTCTACTAAATTTTGGAACGATTTAGTAACGGCGAGTTCGGATATTGTTAATGCGCGTTCGTATACAAAAAAAAATTCTTGATGGTTATTAATCCCGACTGCGTCCGAGATACCACTTGTCAAATTTGAATCCGTGATCAAAATTAACCTCGTAAAGTACGTGGAGGACACGCGGACTGCTCAACTAATAGTCAGCGCCACTGTTTTTATATTTTCGTTAGTGGCGCGTCGACAACAGAGCCCGTTTTTAAGAATTTCGGATACGTCTACTATATTTTTGAACGATTTAGTAACGGAGAGTTTGGAAATTATTAATCCGCGTTCGTAAACAAAAAAAATTCTTGACAGTTATTCATCCTGACTGCGTCCGAGATACCACTTGTCAAATTTGAATATACGATCGAAATTATTCTCGTAAAGTGCGTGTAGGAGACGCGGTCTGCTCAATTAATAGTCAGCGCCACTGTTTTTATATTTTCGTTAGCGGCGCGTCGACAACAGAGCCCGTTTTTAAGAATTCTTGGTACGTCTACTAAATTTTGGAACGATTTAGTAACGGCGAGTTCGGGTATTGTTAATGCGCGTTCGTATACAAAAAAAAATCTTGATGGTTATTAATCCCGACTGCGTCCGAGATACCACTTGTCAAATTTGAATATACGATCGAAATTATTCTCGTAAAGTACGTGGAGGAGACGCGGACTGCTCAATTAATAGTCAGCGCCACTGTTTTTATATTTTCGTTAGCGGAGCGTCGACAACAGAGCCCGTTTTTAAGAATTCTTGCTACGTCTACTAAATTTTGGAACGATTTAGTAACGGCGAGTTCGGATATTGTTAATGCGCGTTCGTATACAAAAAAAAATTCTTGATGGTTATTAATCCCGACTGCGTCCGAGATACCACTTGTCAAATTTGAATATACGATCGAAATTATTCTCGTAAAGTACGTGGAGGAGACGCGGACTGCTCAATTAATAGTCAGCGCCACTGTTTTTATATTTTCGTTAGCGGAGCGTCGACAACAGAGCCCGTTTTTAAGAATTCTTGCTACGTCTACTAAATTTTGGAACGATTTAGTAACGGCGAGTTCGGATATTGTTAATGCGCGTTCGTATACAAAAAAAAATTCTTGATGGTTATTAATCCCGACTGCGTCCGAGATACCACTTGTCAAATTTGAATATACGATCGAAATTATTCTCGTAAAGTACGTGGAGGAGACGCGGACTGCTCAATTAATAGTCAGCGCCACTGTTTTTATATTTTCGTTAGCGGCGCGTCGACAACAGAGCCCGTTTTTAAGAATTTCGGATACGTCTACTACATTTTTGAACGATTTAGTAACGGAGAGTTCGGAAATTATTAATCCGCGTTCGTAAACAAAAAAAATTCTTGACAGTTATTCATCCTGACTGCGTCCGAGATACCACTTGTCAAATTTGAATATACGATCGAAATTATTCTCGTAAAGTACGTGGAGGAGACGCGGACTGCTCAATTAATAGTCAGCGCCACTGTTTTTATATTTTCGTTAGCGGCGCGTCGACAACAGAGCCCGTTTTTAAGAATTTCGGATACGTCTACTACATTTTTGAACGATTTAGTAACGGAGAGTTCGGAAATTATTAATCCGCGTTCGTAAACAAAAAAAATTCTTGACAGTTATTCATCCTGACTGCGTCCGAGATACCACTTGTCAAATTTGAATATACGATCGAAATTATTCTCGTAAAGTACGTGGAGGAGACGCGGACTGCTCAATTAATAGTCAGCGCCACTGTTTTTATATTTTCGTTAGCGGGGCGTCGACAACAGAGCCCGTTTTTAAGAATTCTTGCTACGTCTACTAAATTTTGGAACGATTTAGTAACGGCGAGTTCGGATATTGTTAATGCGCGTTCGTATACAAAAAAAAAATTCTTGATGGTTATTAATCCCGACTGCGTCCGAGATACCACTTGTCAAATTTGAATCCGCGATCAAAATTAACCTCGTAAAGTGCGTGTAGGAGACGCGGACTGCTCAACTAATAGTCAGCGCCACTGTTTTTATATTTTCGTTAGCGGGGCGTCGACAACAGAGCCCGTTTTTAAGAATTCTTGCTACGTCTACTAAATTTTGGAACGATTTAGTAACGGCGAGTTCGGATATTGTTAATGCGCGTTCGTATACAAAAAAAAAAATTCTTGATGGTTATTAATCCCGACTGCGTCCGAGATACCACTTGTCAAATTTGAATCCGCGATCAAAATTAACCTCGTAAAGTGCGTGTAGGAGACGCGGACTGCTCAACTAATAGTCAGCGCCACTGTTTTTATATTTTCGTTAGCGGGGCGTCGACAACAGAGCCCGTTTTTAAGAATTCTTGCTACGTCTACTAAATTTTGGAACGATTTAGTAACGGCGAGTTCGGATATTGTTAATGCGCGTTCGTATACAAAAAAAAATTCTTGATGGTTATTAATCCCGACTGCGTCCGAGATACCACTTGTCAAATTTGAATATACGATCGAAATTATTCTCGTAAAGTACGTGGAGGAGACGCGGACTGCTCAATTAATAGTCAGCGCCACTGTTTTTATATTTTCGTTAGCGGCGCGTCGACAACAGAGCCCGTTTTTAAGAATTTCTGATACGTGTACTACATTTTTAAACGATTTTTTAAATCTTTTTCGACAGCGTTGTCAGACTTACGAGCTTTGCCGGACTTACGCCGATTTTTTCAGTGCGTTGCCAAGTTTCAAGTCTTGTGATATATTCTATGATTAACGTTGTCTAATAGATGTTCCCGCAGATTTCTACGTAAACTCCTTCCAACCATTAACTTTAAATAAGCCGAAGGTGTAAAATTCAAATATGAATTATGAATATATAAAGTGTGTACCATCTCGGAAACGCTTTTAGAATTAAACCTAAATATTTATGGGGTGCTGCAAATCGGCTGCTTTTATATTGCTTATACAGTAAAAGTAAGCTATAAAAGCTCTCTAAAGCTCTTCCGTAGACTCGGCTTTCACACAGTGGCGGAACAAACCCACGATCATAATCTTATAATATTTTTTATTTTTAAATTTTATACGTTCAAATATAAACAAATAAATATTTAGAAATCTATCTAAAGTTACGTTCAACATTACGATGAGTTGACACAATAAAAGTTTTAAAAACAGCTTCGAAAAAACCAAAATCTTCACTCGCTCTTTGTGCTGTCTCAATTCAATACATGGTTTTTCCCACGGGAGCTTAAAGTGTTTGTTTTTGCTTGATTTCTTCGCTGAAACGTTGAAATAACTACTTAAACGTAAAATTAACTTAGATCGCACGTACCGAATCTCTAGGAACAGCGTAGCTCCGCTGGAATCGAGGTTTTCCCTTCTTTCCTCTTTCCAAACCGTTTCGCCTGGGTTTGTGTTAGTAGAAACAGTCATGAAACAATGTAGAAGGTAAAAGGAAGTACACTCTTGGTTTTTCATAAAACGTATACCAGGCATGCTATTATAATTATATAAAAGGAAGGTAAATTCGAAGTTTTCAAAAAAGATAACTTGGAATTTCTAATGTTTAAGGAATTATTGTTTTATTGAGGAAGTTTTTGAGGTAAACAGGTGGGGGAAAAATATCGAGCGAGGTTGGCCATAGCTCTTTATTGAAATAGGTTCCTTACTAAACTCGAAATGGCGGCTACTAGGTTTATAGAGTTGATATTAAAGGTAGAACAAGCAAGGCATGGGAGTATGGACGTTTTCTATAATTGGAAGGTGTTTCCAGAACACCAAGGAATCAGGACATTTACCCACTTTTTATTAGGTTATTTTTTTTTAAATGGACGCCACTGCTTTCGGTGTACTTTACACTGCTCGCTTCTCTGTAATAGAAGATAATGTTTATAAATATGCATGTGTAAATGTAAGGCTTTAAGTAAACCCAAAACGAAGCGACTTGAATACGTAAAATCCCCTCTCTGTCTCGCTTTTCCTGTCCACCATTTTCTAATTTTTTTTTCAGACGCGACGATTTCTTTTTTTTTACGCAATATCTTTTTCTATTTTTCTTACCTATTCTATATGTATTGAAAAAAATAAAAATCGAATCGTTAAATTATTATTTATAACTTTATAGTGATCGGAAATGTAAGGGGGAGAAACGCCAAACGTCAAACGCCAAACGTCAAACGCCAAAATGATTTTTATTGCAATAGGAAGCTGTGTATAGATAATACTATTAGAATTCGTTCGGTTTATGGTCCGTGCATAAAAGTTTCCGCTGAAATGCACATCCTCCTTTCCCCTTTACACCCCTAACGCTATTTTCCTCAGAAAATGCGTCTGCAATTTCAACAACGATCGATAATTATTTATTCAATTGCATCATCCGGAATTTACTGTAATTATTAGAAACGTTTAATGGCAATAATTTTTGATTTTTAAAATAAAAATACACCGACGTGTATATTTCTTAAAATTCCACGTTTAATTTGTATGGGCGGGTGTCTGAAGGCAGGTATCAAGTAGTTATCGTCACGGCCATTGACTGGATTGGTCGTGACAAGACGCGAGAATCACTATTGGTTGTTACAAACGTTTACACGCTCCACCAGTTCGCGATATCTTGAAGGGCGAGGGGACTATCGGTTAATATTTTAACCAGGGTCGTACTAGGTTCCAATAAAGAAAATTTCGAATTAAAACAATCCAAAAAAATGTATTAGATAAATTCTAATAATTTATCGTTAAATTACGAGATTAGTGAAAAATTTGTATTTCCATAATATTTTTTTTTATTTTATTACTGTAATTTCATTTATTAATTAGACAAGTTTTAGTCTATTTAAATTATTTAATCTTGAGTGGAAGGTGAGTTAATTCATGATTTTTTTCTTTAAATTAAAACTGGACTTTATTTCGAAATAAATACGTCAGAATATGTGGAGGAAAATCCAAAATATAAAGGAAATGCACCAAAATTGACGTATTTCGACGACGAATCCAATAAATTTTACGAGAACAAACACGAATAGTAATTGCTTTATTATGTTTATGAGAATTAGAAACGAACAAAGAATTTTCATCCCTTTCAACTAAAAATGCCATAAAGCTGCGGATCATTGGGTCTAAATCGGATGCTAATAGACTAACTTAAACGTCACAATAGTTCTCTATCTCTATATATATCTCTATCTGTCTCTATGTTTACGATTCCGCAATACATAAACTTGGCATCGAGTTATATACAGGGTACCGAGTTTAAATTGTCATATTCTCTATATTAAATGTTTATTGCGAATCAATTTGAAATTAATATATTAATATACAAAAGCTACCCGGCCCTGTCTTTATTAAATCCCTCTTAATACACTATATAACTATCTAAAGGCGGTGGGCGGTTCAAATCCAATGATTAACAATCAGTAGCTTTTACAGGGACAATCTGTATAATATAAAGATAGCGAAAATGAAAAAAGTACTCGATGTACGTTCGACATAAAGAAATATTCTGAAAAAAATTATCATAAATTGTAATTATTTATTAAAAATTACTCACAGAAGGTGTTAAAACAAAATCAGACATCTTGTTATTTACATATAGAAAAAATTTAAAAAAAAATCTATGACAAATATTTGTGGACGCACTTTTCGAAATCTATGGAGGATATTTTTTGAACTTGGACAATTTGGGTAGAATTTGGTGAGATTTTAATAGGAGTAAGGTTTGTTGGAGTAGGCCCTGATACAGGAATTGCTCCTCTGCAAGGGTGGGATTGTGATGGTAACGCGGAGTTGTGTTTTCCAACTTTTCTGGAGGAGAGGAAGCGGAAATTTTCATTTTTGTGTAAAAGAAAACGACAAGAAAATTTACAAGTAAAAACTGCCCTTCTTGGTTGATTTTTGGAAAAATTTAGCAAAAAAACCGCAAAAAACCTGCAATATCCTAACTTCTTATAATATCCATTGTATATAAATCAGGAAAACGTGGTGGCTACGTTTTTAAGATGACTTTTTACATCGTTTAGAAATGAACCAACTATTTTTAAAAAAATCGTTTTAAAAACTAATTTTTGATATTTTCAGATTGTACTAGTTGTCCCTGTGAAAGTAACTAATTGTCAACCATTGGGTATGAACCTTAAGATGTGTTAGTGTAGAATTAGACATAAATAATCATCCAACAAAACTACAAAATGCTAGAATGTATAATTTAGAAAATAAGTGTTGATTCCGTAATTTTAAAAGCCTATAATTCAGAAACGAAGAATCGAATGAGACATTATTTTCACGTCATCGAGAAATTACGGATTTTCATCACGAAAAAACAACGATTCAAAACGAGGAATTTAAAAAAAAACT
Source organism: Diorhabda sublineata (assembly GCF_026230105.1). NCBI lineage: Eukaryota > Metazoa > Arthropoda > Insecta > Coleoptera > Chrysomelidae > Diorhabda > Diorhabda sublineata. The sequence continues at coordinate 35,331,866 of NC_079474.1, forward strand.
ACAAAATGTAATGTTCGATCAACATTAAAAAAAAATCAGTTTAAACAGTTGGTATCAAAACATTTTAAATGTTGCTTAGTCACATCAAACTATAGAATAAGTTCATAACTTCGAAGGGTTCATAATATTCCCATCAGGATTTTATACAATAATAAAAAATGAAGTGACTACTTAAACTAGTTTACGTAAATTTTTAGACAAATGTATAAATGGAAAGGTGT